>NC_079465.1:8757500-10007500 GCF_026250575.1 Diorhabda carinulata
TGTCAGTATGATGTTGATGAAATAACAATTGTATAGAAATCTAGTCTTGAACTTTATTGTCAGTCCTCGCTAACGATGTGGCGTAACATCGTTCTCGCTAGTACATGTTACTGACATCCTGACTGACTAGTACAAATCAATGTTTTCATCTCAGGCTTTCTTAAAATTTGTTCATTAGTGGTTTCCTCATCGTCTGTATTACGTCTGCAAGTCGTAATAGTTTGTTCATAAATTCATTATGTGATTGTGAAATTTGTTTTGATATCACGATAAAACATTATTTTTAATTAAAATATGTTGATGTATACAGTTAAAAACTAATCATCAATAGCAAATTTATTTGCTTTAGTTAATCAAAGTGCCAGTACATAAGAACTCTTATACGAGGACTGGCTATTAAATAACAAGACTGCGCACCTAGAGGGCGCCCTAGACGGGTGGGGTAAAAAATGAGTAATGCGTTGGGTATCTAGATATCTTGTCTATGAACGTCCTACAACACGTTTCCGTCACTACTATAGTATTTGTGCAGTAGCTGTTTGAAACGAACGTGTTTTTTTATCCTGCGGAAAACCATGTGTGACGAAAAACAGGAGCATCGTATGTGTGCTATATATTGTCACAATTGACCTATTGGGACGATTCTCTATCTCGTGCGCGTGCTTTTGAGCGGTGAAAGCGCTTTAGTGAGGGCCGAGAGAGCACTGTCTCCCTGTGATTGTTTCAACTCTGGAAACCGTGGAAATCAACCAAATTGTGCGTGCAGATTGTCGAATGAGCATCCGGATGATTGCCGAGGCTGTAAACGCTTATAAACAAACTGTTAGAAAAATTTTACACGAGGAATTACATAAAAAAGGTTAGACAAAGATCTGCTTTGAAAGGGACCCTATTTGAGTCGATGGGAAGCGGTAAAGCAAAAAAAGGCAGAGCTCCAAAAGGCGCTCATCAAAGAAGACTTCCAGTACTGCTTCTATCAATGGAAATGGAAAAGCATTCGAATGTGGAATAATTTTCATAATAGAACCCTTTTTCGAAACCAGTCTCATTATTTAATATCCAAACCTCGTATTGTTACTTCTAATGATGCCATGTTCATAAACTTAACTTTTAGTTTGCCGTTGCCGTTCGTCGATGACATTTACCGTTTGAAGTTCGTAGCAAAAATGTTGTAATTCTTTTTGACATGTGTACTGCTTTTTGTTTTCGTGATATGTTTGTGTTTTTGTTTGAAATCTGGTATTCAAGGATGATATTATGGAAAATAACTAAGAAAAAACTAGCAAAGCCAAAAAACCACCATAAAAAAAAGAATCACAAATAATCCCAATATCACGCTCTAACGTCCTACGTCAAAATCACGTTAAAAAGGTAAACGGATGTGATTGGTTCTTTTCTATTGCTACTAATGGCCAACGGGTAAAGATAAAATTATATTAAAAGTCACGGCATCGGCAGACCGATCGGCAAACGGCAACTATGAATAGTCTTATGCATTTCAATGTTTTTAATTTTGTAACAGAAAATGTCAACGGAAACAGCTAACGGAAAGTCAAGCTTATGAATCGGCCTCAAAAACTTAAGTTTTGATGCTTTTTCTATACGCGGTTTCTTCGCATATAATCAAAATAGCAGTACAGTACGTTAATAACACTAATATTCTTCAACAATTTAATCATATAGACAAAAGACAAATCAAAAGGAAGAGAAGAATAATTAATTGAATAGTGTACACCCTATATCGTTACGATATGATTTGTTTCGTTCATATTCTCTGAACTAAACAGATATTTTCATGCTATAATCTATAAGCTTGTTTTCAGATGACGTAAAATTTAAGTTTGACAGAGCTGTATACATTTTCGTCTTATTTTCAGAAAGTTAGTCCATATTCTACTTTTTTAATTATCATCAAATTACAACATATATCTTTCAACATCTTGATTGTATACTATTACTACTATAAATCAGATATAATCAAGAAAGTATAATTGTTTAAAAATCGAAACAGCGCACATTAATTATATTTTGAGAAAAGTCATCCTTATCGTTTGAAATTTGTCATGGTAGAATATTTTGAGATAAAATGTATTAACAGTTTTTTTGCCTCTTTTATAAATAATCCAGAACGATAATATTTACAAGACTTGTCAACAAATTGGATATCCAAGCCAATCCAATCTGAAATTCGTGGACTAAGTCATATCAATAGTTGAAGTAGTAAGAGGGGAGTTGTTCTTGTTGATAAAACACTTTTCATTTCCAAATACGGTCGTCGTAGTGCCTTTGTACTTAGATTAGCTACTCAATAGTCTTCCGTTATTGTCTTCCGCTTTTATCTTCACCTGCATGGAGTAACTGCTTTCGTCCTTTTCGGAATTCTATACAATCCGCTGCTTCAACGGTCTCTGCAGTTTAGTAGTGAGTCGACGAAAAGAATCGAAATCATTTTGAAAATCTTCATTTGAATGCGGTTGGACTATGCATTTTCTTTAGGATACACGTAATTTAAAGCTAAAACCTAAAACGACGACGATCTAGTACAATTGAAGGTACTGTTTTGTCGGTCAAGGTGGTACTACATTTAAATTCGGCTATGCAAAATTCCATGTTTAAAAATTATGCTAGAGGTTCAATACGTAGCGTCCAACGCATCTTTGATTCCGATTGAAGTATTGCCTTTCAAAATCAAATATTAAATGACGATTTCTGATAAAACCTTATTGCGATTCACTGAAGTAATTTTCAAAGGAAAACTATCATGTAAAATGCTTGAAATTTGAATACGAGGATGGTCCCAGAAGTAACTGGCCTGACCTAGAGATGGCGGTAGTTGCTTGAAAAATACCACTGTATTAGAAAGTACACAATCTAATAAGCATATGTTTCAAGTTTGAAGAAGCCACTTGTTTAGTATTTGTTTGGCACCCATAATAGTGAATTTTTAAACATGGGAAAAATTTGTCATCGGTATGTGATATTTGAGTGCTATTTATTTGACGTTCGCCCAAATAATATAAAAACTGAGCTAGATTCTACTCTGGGTGAGACTTCTCCGTCGTTATCAACAGTAAAATATTTAGTAGCAAAATTTCAACGACCTACGAAGACTAGAATTGCAGTGGTCGACCAAATGAGGTGACTACTCCAGAAATGTTAAAGAAAATCCACGAAGCGGTACTGGAGGATTGTCGAATAAAAGTGCGCGAGCTAGCAGACTTAGTAGGAATTTCAAAAAGTGCGGTACACCGCATATTAATTGAGAATTTAGACATGAGAAAACTGTGCGCAAGGTGGGTGCCGCGTTTGCTAACAATGGAACAAAAACAGCGTCGTGAAGATGTTTCCATCGAGTGTTTAGTAATGTTTCACAGAAATCAAGTCGATTTTTTGCGCCATCTCATAACCATGAATGAAGCGTGGGTCCATCACTTCACACCCGAAACAAAAGAATAATCAAAACAATGAAATGAAAAGGGAGAAGCTGCTCCGTTTCATCCGCAGTCAAGGTCATGATGTCGGTTTTTTGGGATTCGCGTGGGATAATTTCTATCGACCATCTCGAAAAAGGAAAAACTATCAACTGTGAGTATTATGCAAACTTATTGCAACGTTTGAGTAAAGAAATCAAGCAGAAACAGCTACAGTTGACTAAGAAGAAAGTGAAAATGACTTGGTGGTCAAAGATTTTCCAACAATGAAGAGGTGATGTCGGCAGTTAATGGGTATTTTTAGGAGCTTGACGATTTTTATTATAAAAATGTTATCGAACTTATTCAACATCGCTGGGAGAAGTGTGGAGGTGAAAGGGGATTATGTTAAACAAATAAATATATTTCTTTCCAAATTTTATGTTTCTTCTGTTGGGCTGGCTACTTATGATTCATTTTCAAGTCAGAAACTTCTCCTACAATCCTCGTATAAAAAGTATACTACTTACAACTTCAATAAATCACGTTTATGTGTTGTTAATTTGAAATTTGATGTAATAATCTATGTTGTGTTTATGATTTATTAGCTAGTGTAAATTAATAATGGATTATCGTACAAAATACGTAATGTATTGTTTACTTATGGATAGAAAAATTACCTTTTAACGAATGAAGGATATTTTAAGAGACGATAGATAATATATTAATATTTGGAAATATGAAAATTTTTTAGAAATACTACTGGAAATATACAATAAGTTTGGAAAGTTATCTTAATTGTTTCATATTATTGGCGAAAATCACTCAGACGCCAAGGTTCCATTTAACTACGGGGGCTATTCAGAAAGTAAGAAACGCTTCTATCTAATCGTAATGTTTACATAGGCGGCATCTCAGTCAGTGTTCACAGCGGGAATATCTCTACTCTGCAGGCATAGCATAAAGTAAAGTGCTTTTTTCCTGCCATGGAAGGCGGCAATTAGATAAGGGAATTTTCTCGAATGTGCCATGACAAGAGGAATTTTAAACTCGAAATACAAACATGTTTTGTACAACTGTGAATGTGAATTTACATCGTGTGAAATATAATTACTAAATAAATACTTCGTTTACATCTTAACGTGCTTTTCTGTCCCGATAAGTTATCGCTTTTAAACGAATATTGCCTTGAAAAAAATGAATCCTTAAAACATCACGATGGCTGGAAATCTACCTCCGTATCTAGGGTTGCCAGGTCGCCAAACCTAATAGCCGGATAGACCAGCCAGACGTGACTAAAAATGGTAGTCCACAATCGTGAGCTGGGGTGCATGATAGTTTATTTGGTTTTGATAGTGAAGAACTAAAATGTTGGCTTGACTTCTCCTATCAATTTAGGCATATAATATCTTAAGAAGCTCAGAGACTGTTACTTATAAACACTTGCATATTCCATATTCAATACTACGCGTCGAGTTCTGTCCTGAGTGATTTTTTCATGGAAAAATCGATTCTATTCACAAACGTTATTTTTTTGGTAACAGATGGAACGATATCGCCGTGGTCGGGTGATATCGTGCGTTTATAAAACATCTTTAAAGAATTATACCAGAGATAACTACAATTCCCTGTGTTATCTATCGACAACATCTAGTAAGATGAATAAGAAAAATTTGAGTGATAGATTGCACCAATGGCTTCAATTTGCAGTTAACAAAAAAGAAGCTATGCATTGATTACGATCTTATTTACACATTTGTGCGAGGAAAATGATGTTACATACCGAAGTTCGCTGAGTGTCGAAAAGTACATGTTTATTTCTTGACTCAGTTTTAGAGTTTCTGGAAAGTAAAGATCCTGATAAAAGAAAACCTGATCAATTTTAAAGCAGACATCGCCTATTTGTGAGATTTGTTAAAAATATAACTTATAATTACAAGGGCACAGCCTCAATTCAATAAAAACAAAGAGTTAAATTCCAGGTTTTCTTCTTTAATTGAAATTTATGAAGGAAAATATCGATCGGCGCAAATTTTCAGTTTTCAAACTTGTCGCAGGTAGAATGCCTTGATGAAGATATTCGACCATACGTTCAACGTTTGATTGCTTTGATCACTGTTCTGGCTTCGATGATATTATTTTGTAACTGTTTGATGCAGAATCTCGCATCATTACACAGTTTCGGCAAAAAATTCAAAAATTCAGTGGGAAAATTGACGCTTTCTTGGTAGTCAGTTATTGTATCAATCGATTTCCTATTCTCCTATAATCACTGTCTGGATGATGATGTGGATGTTGTTGACAATGTCGTTCTTGATGGTTAGAATAATTTCTTTACGTAACCATTTTGAATTGGTATAATTCTCAGTAATACTTGGATGTAGGTATTCGCTTATAATTTGTTCCAACATTACATAACTCATTAGTTGATGTGATTAGGCAGGCGTCTATTGGATAGGTTCCCTCTCCTATTTGTGGTTTTACGAAAAATTCTTATGCCTTTTCATCTCCTGAAATGCGCACATTAAAATTTCTAGTACCAGAACACTCTAGAGTATTCAAATCCTTTTTTATTTTCTACTTGTCAAAATCATTTAATTACCGTGCATCCTTAATGTTATTTTATCTTCTCTCTACTGTAAACACGATAAAACCGACGGACTCACTGGATTTTGATTTATATTCCCGCAAGTACCAAAGTTTCTATAGATCCGTACAATATAATATTCAGATTGAGTTTCCAGATTAATCAAGAAATTTTCAGATAGTTCTAGAGCATTCCAAAATCGATTTTTACAGTTGCAAACATTTTGTTACATCCTAGAAATTTTTAGAATTATCTAGAACATTCTAGATCGATTGTAATAGCTGCACACATTTTGGAATTTTTTAGATCAATCCAGAACTTTCTAGAAGCTGCTATTTTTTCACCATATACAACCATCTACTTCCGCCCACCGCGACCAAACTCCCTCACCTGCACCAGGAGACCAGAGTATTCACCATATAAGTTGGTGGTCATAGACTAATCTTGTTTGTATTAACAATAACCTTCGATGCCGCTTACTACTCTAAAATTAATCTGAATATTGTCTTGGTAATCCAAACGCGTATCAGATAGTGTGCTTGTAAGTGTAAAATCTTTTTGATCAACTCTGTATATTTCTCAATGTCAGTTCTCTCGTTTGTGCTTCCATTAGAAGTGAGGGAGTCATTTCACGATCATTGACTTAATTTTTATATATTTCTAGCTCTACTCGCTGATGTGATAATACTATTATTTACAACAAACATCATTAAACCAAATAGAATTGTAGAGCAATTTGTATTGCAAAATATGGATATTTAACTTGACAAGTTGGAATGAGTGATTAATAAAGTGTTTTCGTCATCAAGGATTATAAACTTAACTTAAGAATATATATTGATTTATTGTAACTCTCAATTAGAAAAGGAACAAATTTATATCCTTATAATGTTTATTACACATTTAGCTAATTATAAATA
Source organism: Diorhabda carinulata (assembly GCF_026250575.1). NCBI lineage: Eukaryota > Metazoa > Arthropoda > Insecta > Coleoptera > Chrysomelidae > Diorhabda > Diorhabda carinulata. The sequence goes on from NC_079465.1 coordinate 8,764,418, forward strand.
ATTGGTTCAACTTATATCCTCAGCCTCCGAACGTTTGATAATGATGTTTATTTTTAATTTCTACCGGGCTCTAAAATGTAAGCTATCACTGTTTAAATAATTTATTAATCGATTACGGAACAATAAACTTGAATAAATATATATAATAATAAACTTAAATAAATATTGTCATACTGTTAGTTTATTATAATTTTAGGGCTTCCAAAAATCAATTTGCGTAAGCAAATTTACAAACATTCTGCTCAAATAAAGTATGATATTCAGCGAATAGTGAAATATAAGGTCGTTAGAGTCGAGTTCAATTCAATTATTGTACACAACGTATTTTTGATAGATTCTCTCATAACTCTAGGAATTCAAAATTCAATAATCAAATTGACTTTGATAGAAATATTGATTAATTGAATTAATTTCAATTAAATCAATCAATCAAAATTTTTATAAGCTTTAATAATATCAAAATCACCGGAAATATTAATCAATTATTTCCCACACGATGAATACTCGAAAGCTCGGAATATATATTAGTTAGTCCACTTTGGTGTTTCCTTGCCATGTTCCCAATAAAAAATATATATATATGTATGTATGTATATATATATATGTATATATATTATGTATATATATTATGTATATATAATGAATTTCGAATTTCTTTAATTTCTTATTTCTTCTATTAATGCATCTAAATTTCGAATTTTTTTATCAACCAACCTAACCAAAAATTATTAAAAAAAGTAATTTTGAAACAGAAGAGACCTAAAATCAAGAACATTAAGATGCATTAATATATAACGAATTACAAATAGTTCTGTATCAATAATATTTCAAACAGTTCTGTAAACATTAGGACTCAGTTGTTAGGTAAATATGGGGAAAAATTGTTTATTTATCATTATTTGTTAAATGAAAAAGCAAATTAAGAATCTGAAGGTATGTTAAGTGAATATCATCGTGAAAATGGTTCATTTTATGAAATGATTTGTGGTTCCAGACGTTCCAGACCACCGTTCACTGCAATTGCTCTATTTTTAATAACTTCTAGAGAGATATGCAATCTGCATTACAAGGCAGAATTTGATTTAATTTATCGCTAGTATGAAGAGTCCTATTTCAAGCGGTAAGTTTTTTCATTACATACCTAAATCTGAAACATAATAAACTTAAATATGATAAATACAACTATGGAGACTAGAGTTTCTAGATAATGTTTTAAGATCATTAGATAGCAATTCATCAACTTCATCTACCTTTAACTGGTTAGCCAACACATTAGAACCAACATTCTTTCACTGTATTTTACACTGAATTGATAATGGTTTCATTGATGGATTCTAAAAGGATGTCCTGTTGAATTATGTTGTTGGAAGTATAGTAAAAGCATCTATAACGGCTGTAAAGGCTTTGTTTTGAAACCTCTGAAGGATTGCTATGTTGATGCTACTGACACTCCCTATAATTCTATGCCGTAGATTTTAGGACGGTTTTGTGAAGGAGAATATTGTTTTCTAGTGAAAGAATGAATTTACGACAAATACGCCATTATATTTGACTCAGTTTAATTCCAAGTTGTTAACGTGTTTGTCTGAATACTTACTAAGGTATTTAGTATCCTGTTCTTGAGATAGCCGCAATTGGGTTTATATGGGAACATAAAAGAGCCAAATTATCGCCATATGTTGCCTCCGTTGTGGCTCTTATTGTTAGCAGGTCTGCAATGTGCAGGAGATATAATAGAGGTCAGAGAGTACTCCACTAAAAACTCTAGAGATAATGGGGTTGCTTTATTGTCTATAAAACAACTTTGAAAAGGTGCTAGATGGAGTGCATGAGGCTGGTCGAGATAGGGTTTTCATATAAACATCAAGAAAACGAAATAGATGACTGCAGGTAACATAGAACATTGAACTGATATCACATTTCAGATATATGGGTAGCTAACTGAACAATGACATAACGTGCGATGAAGAGACAAGAGCGAATATTGAAATGGCACGTAGGGCATTCAGCAAATGGAAACCAACTCTCACTAACAGAAACCTCATAGTTCAGGCGCGCCCTGTTACGCATTTTTTGGTAAAGATGTGAGACATTGACGCTTAAAGCTAAGCTAAGCTAATGAATAAAATAAAAACGTCGAGTTGTGTTGCTATCGGAGAATCCTTAAGATCCCGCAGTCTGCACATACCAGTAATGAATAGGTACCTGGTACTCGAACAGCTAACTAAGGATCGAGAGCTCCTAAATACCAAATAAGAAAGGTCAATTATTTCGGGCAAATAATGGGGAAGGAGATGAATCTGTTGCAAAAGCTATCGTGGCTATAAAATACTAGAAATTAACTTCACTGGGAGAGGAACAACTATTCCGACTAGCGACAGATAGAGACTATTTCAACCAAATTGTCATGAAGATAGCAGTCCAAACTTGAAAATAGGCACGATACCGAAAGAAGAAGGGAAGGAGATGAAAAAGTTCTAAGAAGGATTTGAGAACAAAAGAATTATATTTATATGTTTGCAACGTAATACTCAACATCTATTGAAAGGCTTAGAAGCTTAGAAACTACAAATAGAAAGACAGAAAAGCACGAGGAGAACATAATGATAATGAATCATTAATAGAAACTTAACGATGCATATCAATATTAAATGATTCAATTCTTTGTCAAAATTTCCAACTTCATATCTACATATGCTGGCAGATCCATCTAGGGCTCTCATCTTTAATCAATTAGAAAATTTAATCAATTCGAGGGTCATATGTAAAATGAATGGAACAGAATGATAAATGTTGCTTAAATTGCTTGGGTTTTATCCAGTCTTGACAGATTTCTCATTTTTATGCATATGAACCCCTTTCAAGAATTATCTTTTATTAGTATTTGACTATGGCTTAAGTCTCTTTGAGTTATTATGATTTTCTATAATAAAATGGAGGTTTTTTGCCAATTATTCATGAACAGTTAAATTATTCTTATTGTGTTAATGACTTAATTAATCTGTACCTATTAAATTTTAAGATGTAAGGCTTAAGTGAGCAGTAACTTTATAAATATATATTATTTTTTTTTTGGGTTTTTCAGATTTCACTTTAAGCGAATGTTTTAAGAGATTGTGACTTATTCTAATTTTATATTCATCGAAATATAATTCAATAGCTGTTGACAAAGTCCTTATACTAACATGAAATATAATCAAATTAAATCAAATTCCACATGTTTGAACACGTACTTTATTTTATCTAAGTCGACTAGGCAGGCCAAACAAATCAACTGTTAAGTATATGCTGAATAATTGGAAGAATACATTTACGAAAAAATTCGCAGAAAGGTTTCATAAGCCTATCCTGTCCAACTACTATGAAATTTTGAAAATTCGGCAAAGCTTGTTGGGCGTCGTCTTTAACATTTCTTATAAATGGCGAAACTCTAACGTTAGATGTTTATTAGTATATAATTTTTCTTAGTTGCAGGCGGCTTATTCACAGTATTTCTTCCAAATAATTTCTAAAAAAGTAAAAAGGTATATAAATGAAACACAGTTAATTAAGTTTTAAATAAATAGTCGAAGTGAATATAGCGAATTACTGAAGTAATCACAGAAATTATTTAAGTGAATTATCATAAATAGTGTGTAAATAAATTAAGAACGTAAGAGACAGTGTTTATTAATTCACCCCACGAATAGAAAGATTGTTAATAATTACGAAAAACGTTACAATACTATAATGAAACGAATGTAAAATATTTGAACTACATATATTATGACCAATCTGATTATTCAGGACATTTTGAATCAAGATTATCAATATTTATTAAATTTGTATTTCCTCCCAATAATCTATTATAGTGCCCGGACCTTTTGATATATTAATGCATCTAAATGTTTATGTTTCTGTTTCAAAATTAGTTTTTTTTGATAGTTTTTGAAAGAAAGATAAATTTTGACGATTCGACTTTCCTTTAAGTCTTTATCAAAATATGATATTGACTCTGACAATTTGCTTATTTATATTGATTTATAGATTACCTTCATTATGAATATAAAATAAGGATAAAATTTGACTTAAATTATTTAGATCTTTTTTATCATTTATAGCTTTTCGTTGAAATGAATGTGAATCATTTTAAAAATTCTTTTTCGTATATTGGATTCCGTTTCAAGAATTTTTTAATCTTTATAATTGAATTTATGTTTTTTTGATATTTCATTGTTCGTTAATGCAGTTCTATCATGAAAAACTTTAATTCACAATCGAGGTTGAGCAAAATAATAGAATCAATTTTCTTGATGTCACATTATATACAATTAACAATAACATAAGAACAGAATGGTATATGAAACCAATTTGATCCTCAAGATATTTAAACTTCAATTCGTTTCATCCTATGTCACAAAAAAGGTCAGTGATAATAAGATAGAACTATCCAACTATCAGATCTTGAATTTAGATGCTTAGCTATTCAAAAAGCAAAAACTGCATTGAAAGGAAATAATTATCTGGAAAAAATGATAAATAACATATTTAAGAAAAGGATAAACAGACACTACAATCAATTTAAAAACAAAACTGTAACGAAACATCAAACATTTTTCCTTATCATATGTTCAAGAACTTTCCCAACAGTTATAGAATTATTTCAATAAATATGATATTAGTATTAGTCATAGAGGACACAATACATTATCCAAATATTTCACTAAATTAAAATCTAAAACACCAAAAAACAAAAGAAGTAATATTATATATCAAGTGCCTTGTACTAATTGTGATGCTGTCTACATAGAGCAAACATCTCAGTATTTAGAAAATAGACTAAGAGGTCACCAATACGATTAAAAAAATAGAACTGCATTAACGAACCATGAAATATCAAAAAAAAAACATAAATCAATTATAAAGATTCAAAAATTCTTGAAACGGAATCTAATATACGAAAAAGAATTTTTAGAAATGATTCACATTCATAAGAACGAAAAGCTATAAATGATAAAAAAGATCTAAATAATTTAAGTAAAATTTATAGCTCTTTCCTGTATAAATAAATTTAATATATTTGAGATGTGGAAAACAAGGAAAAATTAATTTTTCTTAGAACAAAGTTTATTTTATCCTTATTTTGATATTCATGATGAAGGTTATCTATAGATCAATATAAATAAGCAAATTGTCAGTGTCAACACCATATTTTGATAAAGACTTAAAGAAAATTCGTAACGTCAAAATTTATCTTTCTTTTGAATACTATCAAAAAAACTAATTTTGAAACAGAAGAGACCTAAAATCAAGAACATTTAGAAGCATTTATATATATATATATATATATATATATATATATATATATATATATATATATATATATATGATGTATTTCCTTAACACTTCTATTAATTGGTAGAAAATATATAACCTGCGGGTGGTCTGACTTCCGCTGGTCAGCCAGCATCCATTCACCTTGCAAATTTGCATTGTTTACGTTCTCTAGTTTTCTTTCGTTGTAATTCACTTATGTGCTATGAATATTTATTGGTTTATACCTCAATTTAAGTTTAGGTTTGTATTTTTTAACATACTACTACAATTACTAGAACATAAATTGAAGAAATCAAGTCGTTCCAGTTGATATGCAGCCTGAGCCATTATTAATTCATACTTGTATACCAAGTCCATCTTACTAAACTTCTAAAAAGCAAAAGAGCAGCATGCAAAACGATAATAGTCCAAAAATTTGATAATAATACTATGTATCTAGGACCCGAGTCCATAGAAAGCCCAGACTCTAGCAAAATCAAGGCTTTGAGAACAAGACATTGCACATATTGTGAATGGAAAACACTAAAAAATTGTCAAAAGGTTAAGTTTTTTTGAGATAGTGAATAGCAAACCGTATCATAACTATATTTCGCATGATACCATGTTTTAAAATTGGTCTAAAAAGTGTTTTACCTTCAGTTTTACATAGTATAACTTGTGAAGAGCACTTATAAAACCTAGTAAACAAATTTGATTATTTAGAATCTAAGAAGGAACTACCACTTCTCTATATTTATGTGATTACTCGGAAGAATAAAATGAAGAAGATTTGAGCTGGACAATGATTCACATTCCATATGCGAATTATACTAAAATAGGTGCTAAAGTAAATGTTCGAGTCCTAGACTTAGATATGGGTTGAAATTATTGAAGAACCTAATTCTGGTATTAGTTATTTGAATAGCTGGTGCCATCTTATAAATTAAGAATGATGAGTGGAATTCTAAATGCAAGAAACCAATGAAAAATTATTTATTCTGAAAAAAATTGCACAGTCAAGGAGTTCACAAACAAATCCAATGAATCCAAGAACTGGGGACCAAGGCTATAATCGATGTAACTGTAAATCTATATTTTCAATCAAACCTAGGTTTGCTTTGTCCTATTTTCATTAGCTTTTTCTATAGGTATACAAAAAACTGGGAAATGTTAGATTTTTAATGCGTAGTAAAACTGCTCCTAACATATTGTAGTTAGTTAGTTAGTTGCAAGCACCACAGAAAATCTACTAGCTAAAATTTTATGCGTTGGAAGTTACCGCAAGAACCAAATTGTTTTCTGAATATTAAACAAGAAGGGTGCAATTTGTCCTCGATACGAGCTTTCTACTCGACGCTAAAACTGCAAGATTCTGAATTTTACACTGGTCATTCATTTCGATGAACATCGGCAACAATTTGTATGAGCAGAGGTGGAAACATTACTGCTATGAAAAGACTAGGAGGATGTGAATCAACCGCAGTTGCATAAGGTTATGTCGATGACATTATAAATAACAAGGTAGAGCGAGGAAAAAAATTGTCGAAATATATTACAAGTACAACTAGCATAAGTACTACTAAGACGAGATTTGTCTAAAAAAGTTCATTCTCCTTCTGAGTCTATACATTTAGTCTAGCAGTGCTCTAACCTTTTCAATCCTTTCAAATAATACTTGTCGTCTCTCTTCTCAATATGTGCGTATTACGTAGAAGATAACATCTTCTTCTGATGAAAATATCTCTCCTGCAAGTGAAAATTCAAAGTTAGAGAACCGAAAAAAATCGCTGGTGACCACGGCGTGTGAGAGAATTGAACATTTCATGGTGATTAGTGATAGCCATAGTATTAACAAGAGTTTTACACATTATTTTGTTCAATGGAAAGAAAATATAGTGAATTAAGACATGGAATGACATCTTGAAACAAATTGTGATTTCATTACAGTGCGGGGATTATATACAAAAGTATGTATTGAAAACAAATCTTGAAAAAGCGAGATACCATCAATATACATTACATTCCATTTATGAGTTGACTGTGATCACAAAAATGAATTCTGTAAATATATGATGAATCAGAGCAATAATCATTCGAATAACAATTTCAGTGATAACGTTTTATTTTCGGATGATACGATATATTTGAACGTGCATTTTAATCTGCACAATACTCTATATTTGTATCGAAGACAAGAAGAACAAGATAAAAATCAAAAAGTAAGAGCAAGAAACAAGATTCCAATTATCTTTCACTTTCATAAAATACTTGGACGAAAAAAATAAAAAAACAAACCCTGCGGTCCACATCTGTTGTGAATAATGAAATAATAATAAATATTGTAAGACGGCGTATCTCAGCTAAAACGAAAAATCCTGCGGTTGAAATTTTTGAGAAATAAAGAAGGAATAAGACAAAAAGGTCGAATTAGAAACGAAATAATGATATCTGATTTGAAAATAAAGCCGATAGACACGATACTTCGAGAAAGCTGGTAAGGACTTATTCTTAAAGAGTAATAATAAAGAACAAGATAACAATGTGGAGATCAAGTTCGAGAAGAAATCGAAGATTAAATTTCTTTAATTTTTTATTTCTTAGTCCTTTTGATATTTTTATGTTTCTGAATCGTCTTGACTTCTTCTGATTTGGAATTAGTTTTTTAATCAAGGTAAAAATTTGAGGTTCCGAAATATTTTGATAAAGACCGGTCTAACCGTCAAATTTTTACCTCTCTAAAAAAGCTAAGTTAAAATCAGAAGAGACTTAAAGTCAAGACGATTTAGACATATAAATAGAAAGATTAGTGCAGAAAAGCAATGTCCTACATCTGGCGGTAACTGGACAATATGGTTCAATAAATGAAATTATGATTTTTGTTATAAAAGATAATCTGGAAGACTCATTAATTCTTGACTGAATTTCCTGAAAATAGAACATGATTTTAAAAAGATTAGTCACCGCTCCATTTGGTCATCATTAGACTTTTTCATCTAGTTACACTAACAGAATATATCATAACTTTGTATATATCTTTATATTTAGACATATCACTAAATGCTTTACTTTCTCCTTAGATTTTAAAGATTGGAACCAGATATTTGAATGTGTCAAATATTCGAAAATATAACTCTTTCAAGCTCCGTGGATTCTTTTCTGCTACAATGCATAGATTTTTGTCTTTTGCAATTATTTAAACGTTTTTTGTTGGTCTTATTGACTTTTTTTCTCAAAACCACATGATCAGCATAATATAGATTCGTGTTGCACATTGCAATAAAACTTTTACGATTTACGAATATAGTGCTGTTCTGAATAGCAATGCTAATAGTAATATTAATAACATAATACTAATTCTTAAAGCACATAAATAATTCAACCCTCCAGGAATTACTAAAAGTAATAGTAATAGTACATAACATTTTGATGAATATATGTTTATGTTAAGAAGTGAGGGAAATTGGCCGAATTTTCCATATTGAGCAAAAAAGTTTACACTTGATGAGATAATGCCCAACAAAGTGAAAGTTTATAAAGGTGTTGTTTCTTCGACGGAAAGTACAATAATTACAAATTTTCCAAAAAAAGGCCAAAATTGGTTATTTTGTATATAATAATGTCCAGAATAGAGATATCTTCTAATAAGATGGTGAGTCTCCCCATAAAAAAATACCTATTCGTGTATATCTGCTGTATTACCAAGTAGTTTCTCACTTAGTTGCAATTTCTGGAAACGTTGGTGATATTCATATTGAATACTGTTTACACCACCACTACATCAAGGTAAACAGTTTACCTTCAGTCTCTGAAGACGATAACTTGGTTATCGAAATGCGCGTCAGACAGTGTAATTGTGAGTGTTGGTGTAGTGTTGGTATAAACAGTATATTCAAGTATTTTTTTAAGTACAAGAGAATTTGAATAGCCACTGAGATCCCCAGATTTCATTTGTTTGGACTTCTGATGGGAAACTGGAAACGTTGAATGGAACTGGAATGTTGAGAAGCTAAAAGCACTAATAAGAAATGAGTTTAGATTTATTTCTCTCTTAGTCTTGATACTTAATTTATTCTGTTGTATCTCTATCTATTTGTATTAAGTGACTTCATTCGACATATGAAATGGTATTCATGTAACATCACCATCTTGAGTTGTCGTAAGATTTATAGGATGAAAAATGCTTAATTATCAACTCGTCTTGATACAACATATAGATATATACCATTAATACCTTTGTAACAGGAACAATGAAATCAATAACAAACCAATATGGTAACGTTGTATAATATACTGAGATGCTTTTCATATAAATGGTCGATTACAAGCAAACAATAAACGATTATCAATGATGTCTCGAAATATTGGTAGACTTGTAACATATGACACTTACTTAGATTTTTTATTAGTGAAGTTGAAAAAATGGAGAAAAATGCTTCTAAAAAAAGAATGGTAAGTGGAGTGAATAATGTGCAGTTTGATAATGTCGCGTTGTTACGGTTGTCCTAGTGAAATAATAATGAACGTGTTTGAATAACGGTATGTTTTATAATTTATTTCATACTCTTTGATTATTTTAATGTTCTCTTATTCAAAAAGTTAGTTGATTTTTTTCAAATTGAAATCAATTACAATTTTTTACAATTTTATTATCAATAATTTCATATGAGATCTATGCAACTTTAGAGTCTGCCCATGTCTGCACCAACATACACTATTATTATTGGGAGGAATTTTAAATATAGTCAACTTTTCTTAGCTGTTTAAGGTATATTTTGTTTTATATGAACTGATTGATAACCGCATTATGCAATTTTATTGTATCTCTCTCATTTAACTGAATCTAATGCTTAGAAATTAAAGAATTTTTTTGGTGGTATCTTTCTGTTTCACCTTCTCGTTCATGTTTTTGTTAACTTCAACGATTGATTGATTTTTTTTCTATTTCTTTGTTGGTCTCATCCATCGTCGTGTTAATATATTGTATGATATAAAAATGTTATCTATTTTATTAATCATTTTTTCATTTATTTTATCCATTCATTCTTCTGTTGCTTTCTTCTTTTAATTCATATTGTCATTAACTGTTTTTACCATCTTGAACAATGTTATCATGTCATTTATTTGTTTTTGTTGTGTCATTTCCATTTTTCTTAATAATATTGACATATCTCCATTCACCTGCTGTTTCTAATTTGTTGCTGTTTGTTGCATAGTGTTCAACTACACAAACCAAAATATAGCATTGGTGTTGTCTGATTCAGATAGGAAGAGATGCAATTACATCGAAACTTATTTTTTCGAAAACGATATAACTCATTATTCGTCGCGGTATTAGCCAGTAGTTGTTTTCTTCAAAAATTGTTAGACCTCGTTTTCCAATTATGAAGAAATTCGATACAAGAGAATATTACAATTCATTCAAATCTTCCAGTAATTTTTTTTCACAATATTTGATTTTCATAGTTTTTATTTCCACGACTATGATATAAATTTATATATTTTATGAATTAATATAATTTAGGTTTGTAAAAAAATAATATTTTTATCATTCTTTGTCGCCCTCACGTGGATGCATTTAGTTATCAGTTTATATCATTATTTAATGTGAGAGCATCTCATTCATACTTTTACAATTTTATAAATTTAATTTACAATGGCATCGGATAGCGATAATGAGAGTGACGTCTATGTAGATGATTTGTCGCAAATTTCAAGTAATGCGGAATGACGAATGACGACTAATTATTTGGATAAGGAAAAATTAGAATTTTGCCAATAGCGTCTAGTAACGAAGACAGTAAATCACTGATCACTGATTTAGTCACAAAAAGGTCATTTATCAATTATAGAAAAAAATTAAGGACAAAGTGATATTGTTGTGCAATTCAAAAAGTATAAGATATAAGTATAAGAAGATAAGATGTGGTTTAATTATTTCTTGGATATACTTTATCTTAATACACGATTTTTCTTTATTTATCATGTCAGTTTAATTTAACCTTGGCGATCACAGTTGGGAAAGTGTCTCTATCTTTGGTTATTTGCAAAAGTGAGTACGCACTTCGTATGTTGAATCATTCTTGAATGTTTTCCAACTAGGGAACTTGCCTTCTAGATACATCCTCGACCTCCAATTTTCCCATGGATAATAAGCTATAAAATTCGATAACGGCTTCCCCTCGTCACATTGGCCAGTTAAAATTTCTTCTTATACTTGACTACAAATGTTCATCAGTTTTGTGTGTTTTTCAATGAATTCCAAGTATTTGTCTATGTATTCACATTTTGGTTAGGTTGGAAATTTGGCCTTTGGCGATTAGTAACGCATATCATGGATAACGTGACCAGACGTCCCGTTTTGAACAAAAGCGTAATTGTGAATATTTATTCCCTTTTTTTTAAATAACACGATTCTAGTTGAAGCTCTTAAGGAGTTTTTTCCGAAACTGAATCGGAATATCTACAAATGCTTGGTTATAGCAAAACCAGATGGCTTGCTATTATGCCTGCCTTGGAGAGGGTTTTAAAAATGTATTATCCTTTAAAAAGCTACTTTTTGAGTATTGCAAAATGTCCCCTATTACTAAAAAACTTATTTGAAGATCCCACCTCCGAATTGTGGCTTTATTTTTCACAAACTCAATTATTAAGTTTCCATCAAGCTGTCTTGAAACTTGAAGGTCACACTGTATGAACAATTGAAGCTGCATATAAAATCAATAAATTAAAAGACAATTTAACTCCAAGACCAATCAGTTCCTTCCATGTATAGTTCGACAATGTTGAAATTGAAAGAAAATTGTAATGATATCGATGAAGAGTTTGTGAAATGCATGGCTACTGAATTTTATAAAACAGTGGAGCAGTGGACTTACCAAAGAAATTGAGATATTTTATTGGGTAGATTTAAAAGAGGTCCCCACAATGGAAGATATTCGATTGGATATATTAATTGAAAAGCAATTTATTGACTGAACTTTGACGAATTTTCATAACATTACCACGGAAACTTGTTGGGTGGAAGTATTCAAATAAACGGTGTTGAAGGTTTACTTCGAATTCTCAGTAAACTCGTTCATTAATGAAATGCAGCTGAAAGGAAATAAGTAAGCTTCCCTTACACAATCCAGCCTTTTAGATATTTGCCCTCGGTATGGATTATCACTTAAATATATTTCAAGCTATAACATCTTTGCTTATATGATAACAGTCAGATTGCATGCCGCAAACCATCGCTACATAGGTGTCAAAAATTTGAATCTGAAACGTTTGGTAACTTATTTGGTACTATGGTTTTCTGGAATATATCAAGAGATCCAATGATGATCTGGTGCCTCTTTCATAAGTCTCCATTATAATATCTAGAATGCTTTTTATGCAGTCTATTTACATGTACTAGTTGGAATCTCTCTCAGTAAGTTACTAATTTTTATTTGTGTCGTTTTATATTTGTAGCGTTTTTTTATTCGTAATTTCAATAGATAGATTTTCTCTATTTTTCCACATCTTAGTTTTATATCCTCCTAAGAATTTGTTGTTTGTTCTACGCAAACAGCACCGCAATTATTACGTTGAATGTTTTTTTTTCGGCGTTTTTTTTTAAATTTTACATCCTTAAAATATTTTTATGGATTATTTATTCTTGTTAAATGAATTTATTGGTTGGTGGAAAAGTATCTACGAGGATTTTTCACAAAGTCTAATGGTTTTCAGTGTTTGAGTGCACAACATCTCAGCCGACATCTGGTTCCCGCAATGAGAATAAGTTTTTCGTTTTAATTTAAAAAGCGCAATAGAATTGAAAAAACCACGAAAATTGAGGTGGAAAAAATTGATGATTAGATTAGTTATTCACAATATCAAAGTTTTGATTAGTTTCATGAACTTTGTTATTTGAAATTGTTAAAGAAAAGCTGGACCACAACTATTTTTGTCCAATATGGGCACAAAAATTGTTTAAAGATCTCTACACGTTTTTGTCATTTTCTGAGCTTTATAATATGGAATCATTACTGGAACGAACCGTAGTTGGTGGAACAGTTCAATTATGTGACAATATTAAACAAACAAACAAAGAAAATACTTTCAAATTTGTCGTCAAGGAATATTATGACGACTGTCTTTCAAGGTAAGCAAAGTAGATAATGCTCTAGAGCCTGGTACCCGGGCGGTATTGCCGAAGTTTGCGCAACCTTAGAGAGCAGTTCAAAACAAGCAATAAGGAGGAAAGAACCTGAAATTTTTCTTTCATCAGTTCTATTGTACAGATCTCGTCGCTGGCTAGTAACACAGTACTTCAATGACGACGAGGAGATCCAGGTGGGTTGCAGGTAGCACGATTCTACGACAAAAGAATTCTGAAGTTACCGCTATAAGTGCCTCAATTTGTTCGATCATTTTGTAGAAAACTAGAAAGTTGCTCTTTGAAATGTAAATAATTAATTTTGTATATTATACTTTTCTAGATGAAATTTTTTATTTTAAACTGACGCGTTCGAGTATTTCTACGATGAATTTTTTTTCTAATCTACTGAGTTTCCCCAGACTTGGTGAAAGTGTTCAACAAGATCAGTAGTATTCCCGCTCATCTTGAAATTATTATAATAAAATCGTTGCTTTACCTTCCCTATTAATGAGTAATAATTAATATTTTGGTTTGGTTGCTGTATAAATGAATATATTCTTAACAAACTTCTTTTAAGTCTTCCAGAAATTATACAATCAGCAAGAATTCCAGGTTATTATATATCATATTTAGTAATATACATTTTGAAACGAATATGTACTAGGTAGTAAGCAAATATATTGGATTTAGTAATCTAATGAGCTCAAGATTGATCATATAAATTTGTAACATCAATATTTACTGCTTCCAAACGTTGTCACTGTAAAAGTTATGGTTTGTTAACCATTGGGTATGAACCGCCCCTGGCCTCCAGATAATAGTGTAGAATTATTTATTCCGTCAAATACACTATATCGACATACGTAATCATCCATTAAAAATCCATAACGTTCGAATGTATAATTAAGAAAATATTCTTAAATATAAGTTCTGATTTCGCAGCTTTAGAGGCCTATATCTCAGAGATGAGGGGTCATCTACTTACTCCAGAATTTTTCCATCAAGCTCCAGAGCACCCTATATAACCATATAGAATCATTTTGGAATTTAATGATAAATTATTTTGAATAAAAAAGTAGTTTATTCAATATTACATCATAGACTAGTATCTGCTATCACGTCTATGGAGGATTCTGCTCCAAAAAATTTCTCTTCGCGTTTTAACACGGAAACACACTATTTCTTTATTTCAGAAGCTGTCAATTAAATAAAAATTCATCCCGTAGATTCTTATTAAGCATCTCTTATGTTGAGAGACAAGGTTTTTTAAGACACATTTTGTATAAGTGTTGCCCATTCCAGATCAAGCAGATTTTAGTCTGGGTGATGTGGCGGTTATACTTTTTCAATAATTGTCTATTGTCAGAAATGCATATAGATTAAAGTATTTCACGAGCATTCCAATCTAAATATCTTATTTCGATTATTTTCTGTAGCAAATATAGTCAACTTAAGTTAGGTTATAATGTTAAGTAAAAAGTTTAAAATGCTGACGAAAAAGTATTATATACATTCATTTTGTTTTTATTAAATATCTTTTCATAATTTCCTCTGAAGCAATAATAAAAGCTCGTAATAAGTATCATTGAATTTCTGTCAGACAACCTAACCAAGAAATGTAATGTCTTTATTTTTATGATTATTTTTTTCCGGATTTCTTTAAATCCATTTATAAAAGAACGAACTTTGTGTATACGAGAAGGATCCCAGAGTCCCTGAGAGTACTTGGCCCAATAAAGGAAACACAAAGTTTTGGAAAAAATTACATCCAGTTTCCATCCCTCTCTATACACTTTTCTCAACCATGTTCAATCAGTTCGATACCCTTTTTATAATAAGAAACGTCAAGCTTCTCAAAATATCCATTAATTGCCGACATCACCTCTTTATTGTTGGAAAATCCAAGGGGCTAAATCTGGCGAATATAGTGGTGCATTGTCTTGATGAAACAACACTTTCTTCTTAGTCAAATGCGGCCGTTTTTGCTTGATTTCTTCGCTCAAACGTTGCAATAAGTGCCTACAGCTGGAGCGGTCTTTATTTTTTTTTGGAACCGATTCTCTCTTTTCAGTCTATTTTTTTATTGTTATTGACATTTCTGGCGTCGTCACCTCACTTGATCGACCTCTGCGATGCTGGTCTTCGCAGGTCGTACGGCCTCGTTTAAAGTCTGCTACCCAATATTTTACTGTTGACAACATAGGAACAGTCTTACTCAGAGTAGAATCTAGTTCAGCTTTTATATTGGTTGGGCTAAGATTTTTCAAATAAAAGTATTGTATCATATAATGTCCAGCTTTTTCCATATTTACAAATTCACTGAATACGTTCAATGTTGATGGCTGCTAAACAAATATTAAACAACGTAGCGTCTTCAAACTTGAAACATATGCTGGCCAGACCAGGTATTTCTGGGACCATCCTCTTATTATGGATATTAAGACTCGCGTCTGAATAAGGCTTCGAATCTAGGAATGATCGATACTTGTTATTTACGATTTACCTTTAGTTGCAGATGAATTTGGCTAAGAGTATTAAATGTATAATAAATATGACATTAAAGTCATATGCGTATTTTTTAGCTACTAATATTTACGTATTATCCACTTAAAAATATGAAAACAAAAAATTAAACATTGTTAATGCTCTCTATCATAGATTTAGATGAATGAGAACAACAATAAATAAATCAATATTTTCGAAAATTTTAGGTTCTTAACTAAATACTTTATTGAGAGCACCGCATCCGTTTCTTGCCGTTCACCGACTCGTTGTGCTCATAACAATTTTTGGCATCACACATTTTCACCACAGAGTTCAACATTTCATAAGCTCTATTGCAGCTTAAAACAAAATCTTATGTTAAACATCTAAATTCAATTCTAAACAACTGTCTCAATGTCAGTTATATTATCAATACTTATGGTTTTTTCATTTTTGGGAAGAGCCAAAAGTTCTATAATAGTGACCAATATGGAGAGTAAAGCTGATTGGACAAACAAGAAGACTTTTACCAGATCAAATCTCGCTAACCAGCAGCAAATTGTGGCACGACACTTTGTCATGGAGAAGAAGAAAGCTGTGATTCCCTCTATAAAACTATTGAAACAACTCAATCCAATGCTAAATAAAATCAAATCGATTGAAGTGAAAATCTTTAATAGAATACTTAAAATTATAATCATATAAGAAGTCTTGAATCAAAAAAGTAAATCAACAAAAAAGATAAGATATAATTGTTACTTAATCGATTATTAGTGAGTAGGTTAAATTATATAGGGTGTAGAAATAAAGAAATATAAAGTAAAGTAAATTTTCTTGATGGTACACTCTTTTATAAAGAACAAGGACATGTAACTCTAAGATCGTACATAAATTTGAAAATATATTGAATGTAAACAAGAGTGTTTGTTAAAGCATCACGTATTTATAAAAACATATTGCAGTATTCAAAAATTGAGAGAAATAAAATAACTTCATTATTACACATTAATGCTCATGTTATTTGTTAAATGAATAGTTTTTCCTCCTTGTGCCCCCATTACAATGTGAATACGTCTTGGGATTGTGGGTTTGTGGTCATCAATTTTTGATTATCAACTTTTGAATTTGTTCCATATTGCCACCATATTAAGCTTACTTAAAATGTTTGCATGGAATAATGGAATCGATCTTCCTAGTGTGTTGAGCAATTAATACAGATAATCCTGACTTCTCCTAAATGATTAATTGGCAATACTAGCACAGTAGAGATTCGTATTATCGTCCATGAAAATAAAATTGGGAACAAAAGCGTCAAGAATATTTTTCATGCCTCTTGCCCGCTGTAGACAATCTCCAACAACAAAATTCATACCAGTAAAAACTATAACTGAATCCCCTCGATATCTTATTCTTTCACGAATATAAAAATCGTCCTCCTTGTTTTTTGGAGACTCCTTCGCTACCTTTAGGTGGCCTCAAACAATACTTGAACTCATTCGTAAGTCAAACGGTGCTCCAATCTGCGTAAGTCTAGTTTTTAAATTCCATTGCAAAAACAAGACGAGTTTTGCGTTACTCCACGGACAGCAGAAGATTGACTCTAATTATTTCGGTGACGAACTATTCACCTAAGTACAGCCACAATTTTCACTTTGTTCAGACAACAGAAGATAGATACCTATTTTTTAAACATTAGGATACCATAAACAGATCATCATGGGCAGAAATTGTTTTTCTACGGCGTTTTAATTTAGTTGCCAATTTCAACAAATTGATGAGTGGTTCTTTGAGAAACCCTCGGCCGCATAACAAGCACCTTGCCTAATCTAAAACAAAAGCGTAAGTTCGTTTTATTGCAGTTGAGTCTGAATTGTAAAAGTTTTGATGTTAGAATCAACACGAAAGGAAGTAAATTTTTTTCTAATGGAATTATTAACAAAAACTCAAGATTTTTGTGTTTCTAAGAAATATAAAAAATTTAAAAATACTTTATATAAGTTTATATAATACTTATAGAGAGTCTCTTTAAATCATTAAATGCTAAAGAATAAGTTTTAAGATCTAAAAATCTCAATAAATTGGAAATATGTAATGCACCTGATTGTATATAAGTAGACTATTGATATGTTTTCACATGAAATTGATAGACGTGGCTAATGTAATTCGAAACAACCACCAAGTCAGGCGATTAGATAGTCTGATGGTAGTCGATATTTAAATGTTTTGAATGGGGAGATGTAATTGAGAAGCATACCGCTGTTGTGATGTTAATCGGCTTACTCTCAATTCTCACTAAATTATTATATTAAATTATTATTAAATGTTTTTACTTGTAATAACGATATCATCATTACACAATATCTTTCCAATAATGCGCAGAATGCATAGTGAATAATTAAGATTGAAAACGAACTTATTGTTGAAGTGAATAATACATAGTTTTTTCTATGAGTTATTCAGAGAATAATTTCTGAACATATTACGCAAAGGGGTGACCAAGATTAAGATATTGTTATCTAAAAGTAGTCTTTAATGGCTGACAATATATTTTTCTAATTGGTATTTCAATCAGTTGAATTCAGAAGGATTTTATCTTTATTTGCATTCGCACTGTTTTCTATTCAGTGCGCAACATTGTTTATGGCAATTGTCAGGTACAATAAAATTAAGAAATACAGCTTCTCGATGCGCGTAAGTAACTTATAAAATACACCGTTTACTGTTATCAAATATTTATTAATATCCAATAATATTAGTCCTAAGATACCTTAATTAGTAGAGGAAAGTCTACCTTGTAGGTACAAATACTCACAGGCTCAGTCAAGTATCATGTTTCTTAGGTGATAGGTGTACTGTGCTATTAGCAATTTGGATTTTTTTTGAATATTTATTTGAAAATATGAGTTTAGTATACCAGGACGTGCCAGTGGGGCAACTGTATGATTCTAGATATTCTCCAGTTCAGGTAAATTTTCTTGGAACGAAAATTATATTGAAACACACAAAATATACATACCAAGTAAATTATAAACAAACCGAATTATCAACTTTTGAATTTTATTTTATTGCATTGTTTTTATAGTTCTCGCATTAATGCTGTTGATAATCAAAGTGCCACAGTAAATTTCATTTTAGGACTAAAATAATTTAAAAATATCTTGAAGATAATAGAATTTGATATAGTTATATAAAATCTTATCATGTTTTGGTTTCTATTTCAACAATTTAATGATCTACCTAGTTGTAATGATAATAATTAATATTCTTGTATATATTTTGGATATTGAATAACTATTTATTTAGATACTCATAATGAATCTCGATCCAAATCCATAGCATCTTTTATTAATCCAACTGGTTTTGTTTCACACCAAACACTTTTCAGTAGGCTCGCTTATCCGTTTCCCCTTATACTAATTCTTGGTGATATTGTTAATTAAATGTAGAGTAAAATGTATTATTATACAATATTTTCCTTTACCATTCCACTTTTCAAGTTTTTTCTTTCGATTAGAAAAACAGATTTTTACGATTTCAAAAATTATTTTATTCTTCCCCGAACATTAATGCACTTGTTTCAGTGAATTTATTTTTGATTTCATGCCTGAAGTGGGCTATCAAAATTATGCATCCGCGGTTTACATTGCTTCTTCGTTCGATTGGAATCATAAATTTTTTGAAAACAACAGAAAGCTTGTCGAATAGACTTAATGTTTTGTAATGGTTTTTTCAATCGTGTAATTTATTTTACGAATTTCTAATTTAGTTGATCCAATATATTACAACAATACTCTATATTTATTTTTCACACAAGCACAAAAAAAATCACTTTATATCTAAAAAAAACACCTTTTAATACCATTTCTGGACCCTAAAACGCTTCGCTTAGGTACCGGGTTTACAACATCTCTTAGTCTCTTGTTTTGATTCTGAATCATAATGGTAGATCGAAGTCTATTTACAGTTATAAAAGACGCAGGAAAATCTTTCTAAAACGCTTCAATTGTTGTTGAGAAGGACGCATACAATTTTTTTGTTCTAGTTCCCATAGATCCTAGTATACTCTAAATATAGTACTCACACTTTTTGAACATTCTTAATGGGTCGTCCTCAAGACTTGTACGACTAATCTTAAATACAGCAATGCATGAATTGATATTGTTATTGAACAACTTGTTGAATAGCTTATAGTAAAATGTGTTTTTTCATAGAATTCATTTCGACACTATCTTATTATTTCTAAATTTATTTTAAGCAAAGATTTTAATATATTCTATGGTATTACGACTTACTATATGAATATCGAAACACAACTACTTCAACTAAAACTTTTTGTTTTCTATCATTAGCATACTTGATTGGATTTTCATTATTCGAAGAGAGTGGCAAAAACAGTTTAAATTATTTATAGATAACATATCAATTAAATATAAAAGTTGTTCAGTTTTCTTTATCATTAATTGATCTTGTATATAGAGACAATTTCTAGAATTTTCTGAGTATTCGTCATTAGATAGTAAATAAATTATTTTCGTCATCGAATAAAAAGCGGCTCTTCTTAGTTTTTCTGAGCATCTTTGTTATAGAAACAAATCGTAGCCGACTCTAGTGATAACTAGTGCATAAGTACTGCAGTTTTGCAAATAATAATGATTTTCTATAGGTTTGTTCCAACCTGCTAGTCGGGACTGTACTTGAAACGGTTACCGGAAGCGTTCTGCGCAATCTCCGATTATGTACGGTTCTTGTAACAGTACTTGCTATCAACCAAGAATCGAAAAGACCGGCACTGAAACGGTTCACAAACGATACTATTGCACAGAATCGTCACCGTACCAAGAACGGTTTTTTGATGGGTTGGAACGAACCTTATACTATCCGAAAAATTAATTTAATACGCATCAGCTCATAATACTTGACTGGAAAACGGCGAACCTTGAAGACAATGTTGAATAATCTACGTACTTTCCGATTTACGTTGTTGCAGTATTTTTATTTATTTGAGATACACCAGTGTATTCTTCTCTTTCTATTCTTGACTTTTGTAGTCTTGGAGTGGTATATTTAAATGGCTGCATTCACACTAATGCAACGCATAGTATGAATTTTTTGGGACGTGCATAGACAAGATATCTAAACACCCAATGCACTACTTGTTGTTTACTGCAAACGTCTAGGGCTCCCTCTAGACGCGCAGACTTCTTATTTAATAGTCAGACCTCGTAAGATCTCGCTAATGCAAGGCTTGGTAATTTATATTTTTCTTGTTTTTAATTTGTTGAAACTTCTTCCACCACCACTATTAAATTAAAAACATTTGGGATAACAAATTACTATTTACTACTAACAATATTCCAAAAGTTCATTTTTGGTTTGGAATAGAGGTCATACGAATGATCAGCTTGCTCAGGAATGTGGGGAAATGTGAATTACAAGTTCATGGTGTATCTGTTATAAGAGAAAACACTTCCATCCCACATTTCTTAATAACGCTCAATAAGGATAAGAAAACTTTGAAATCTCAATTTAATTCATTTAGTAATTGGCATTACAGATTAGAAATCTCGATTGAAAGTATTCTGTAAGTTTCTGGATTAAATTGACCTATTTCGATAATTTGATGAAAACATTTTTACCTCGATTCAATTTTTTCTTTGATCCCCTATCACTGAATCACTTGATAGACTTTCTTAACGCACTATCGCATGTTTAAGGGATGCATTATTAACCAGTACTTATGATATTGAAATGAAACTTGAGGATTGAAAACAAAGTATGGGATCACAATAATTGCTATTTAAATTTTTGTCTTAACAATAATGATAATTTCTGACTCTCACTAATATTTATTCTTAAAAATAACCTCAACCACGACATTCTGCCATTTCAGTGCGATTAGTGTTTTTGCAGTGACCTAAATATATTAAACAGTACTGTAAAAGTGGCGTGGTGTGAAAATGGTTAGTGAACAAAGTTACTGAAGGAAAAAATTTGTCAGTGTGACAGAAAAAATCGGTACTATGCTTGAATTGATCAGAAAAAATCTCAAGGTATATCACATACCTTGAGATTGACATTAGTATTACTAGCATCAACAACATACTCCATTATAATTTTCTCGCTTTGCATTCAACATGGCTTAATCAATATTCGCGTCGACAGTATATTGAAATGTTGAAAAATTCTTTCAAAAAAAAAATGTTGGAATCTGCACAAGACAAGCTAAATATATAAAAAATATTCACAGAGCACATCGAGGCAAATGTATTACAACAGACAGTCCTTGTATGCTTCTTTTCAAAATTACGAACCATATTCATTCAACTACGTTCCAATTTAAGTCTAATTGCCTTCCACTGAGTATGATTCACTCAGATTAAAGCTTCATACGCCGCCTAACATTAATTACGTGTGCTGGCTTTCATACTGCGTCTTTAACTATGCTCGTAACAGCAATAAGAAAATATTCGGCAAAAAGTTTTGCAAATATGATAACGCCCAATTTGTTTACAAACTGATTAAACCACAATAAATACATTTAGTAAATATTAGCTTGACCGTATATAGTAAATTTATTTAAATTGTTAACAAATTGTTAGGCAAGAGTTTACTTTGTGACGCCGCACAGAACAAACAGTTGGAGGACAATAGTTAATAGGGTGCATAAGTTTATTGCAATGATATATTCGAATCTCAAATATAGAAGTCTGCTTTCATATTCAATTGGCAGCTCTATACTATTCGATTTTATTTTCATATTTATTACTAGTTTCTGCCTGCATTTTGTCCCTTAGATACAGTATTTAAAGAGTACTGAAACGTGTGTAAAAGACAAGTGATAGTTACCAAGCAAGCATCTACCATGAAGCTTGTAGTGTAAGGCAAAATAGCCGTTGCTTTGCTTAAATCAAATTTCTGATCAGTTTCTTGATGTGTCCAAGTATAGTGATATAATAAGGAATGCCAGTAAGAAATATAAATACTGGAAATGCAAGATAAACATGATTGAGGACAAAGAAGATAGAAGATAGAAATATATTGGGAGGCTAAAAAAACTGCAATTAAATTATAAGAAAAAGAAATTGGATGAATAACAAGAATTACATAGAAATAAAGATTGGAATTGGTAAAAGCATTTTATAGGAAAGTGAATGAGGTAACAAGCCATTTTAAGGTGAAACAAAAATAATGAAAATAAAAGCAGAGAAGTGGTAGAAAGGGAAATCTGATAGGAGCCATTCCAACATTTGTTAACGGAAAATATATATAATGTGTAGACGAACTGGAAGAGCAGAACGGAGAAAAGGGAGAAGAAATTACAAATAAAACAACAAGAAATGATGAAATATATGAAATATAATTCATGAGAAATTCTAAAAATGGAAAGAATCCAGGAAAAGAAGAAATAAATATAGAACTGATGAAGTATAAAGGAAGTGAGTTGCATGAACTACTATATAAATTGATAAGAAGAACTTGGTGAGAGGAAAAAATGTCAAAAGGATGAGAAATTGGTTAAATGGTAACCATACACAAAAAATATATCAGCAACAGCGCCCAACAAATAGAAAAATTACCCTAAATGTAGGTTATAAAATAATGTCGACTATAATAGAAAGACGATGTGAGAAGGTGACCATCTGATTACATATCCTCTAGATCATTTTTTGATATTGCCAAAAGAACGATATCTTTTCGAACTAAAAAGAACTCTATTTATACTGAATACAATATTCATACCAACATTCACAACTACATGAGCTATGTGCTCTTTAAACCGGAGAATAACGGATCTCTTAGTCTGCCCAATATACTTCCCGTCACATTCGCCATAGTCAATTTCATATACCTATATTACTTTTTTTGAAATTTTGTATTTCATCCTTAGGTTTACCCAACAATTGTTTTAATGTATTATTGGATTTGTAAACCAATTTAAAATCCAAATATTCCATCTAATTCTTTTGTATAAATAGAATTGAAAGGGCTTTTTTGTTTTTTATTTTGGCTTGGGTTCGCTCTGATACCTTTCAAATTGATTTATAAATCCAACAATACTTTAAAACAATTGTTGGGCAATCGTAAGGATAAAATACCAAGTTTGGAAAAGAGTGGTATATATGAAATTTAGCTGTGGTGATTGTGACGGAAAGTATATTGGGCAGACTAAGAGATCCGTTATTGTCCGGTTTAAAGAGCACAAAATTGTTAAAAAATTGATCCAATAAAAATTGTTGGATGCATTTGAAGAGAAATTGCTAAATGTGAGAGTAGCTTGAGAAGGGCAATTCTTTATGACCAAATCTATAGTTTACTAGTCAAGGAATAAATGTGAAGATTCCTGCCAAGGAGGTTTTCCCGCTGGAAGTAATTTTCGCGGGAGAAGGTTTATTAGTATGAAACAAGTCAAGTTACTAGATCTTAGTTTACCTTCAGTCTCTGAAGACAATAACTTGGATATCGAAACGCGTGGATCTTATTTTTTAATTCAGGTTTACATTCAAAATGCAAATTCGTTCAGTAGTTTCTATAAGATTGTACAACAAACATGCACATTTTCATCATCACAACAATTACATTTACAAAATAAGACGCCGTATATTGTCTGCTCTATACAATATTGCACCACACCAATTTAGAAGTAACCTTTTGTGTCTTCTACATGTCTACATTGTCAAGGAGAAAGTTGTTGTCCTGGTAAAGTTTTACACTGTTTATTAAACAATACAAATAAAATAGTATTGTCGTAGATATTTTATTTCAAGTAACTCCAGACTCATTTCTCCAGATTCCATTTTGTCATTTCAATGATTGATTGATATTTTGCAACTAATCGTATCTAATCCTATTTTGCACATGCTTGTTTACAACAAAAATCCATTTATTATTATTAGAAATACACAGTGTGTCATGAGAAAATACAGTTAATGAGTTTTTACATAATCAATTAAACCGCATCTGTCTCAACTAGTATATTTCATAGCCTCAAGTGTAGAGACGAGTAGAGACAAGCTTCATTCCTTTACGGCATGTCTTTCTGCTGCTTAAACCTATTTTTAATCCAAGCTGCAAAAGTATTTAAGAAATCTTATGAAACTTTAATATCTTGTGTATGGCTATAATGCTGAAACAAAAATTTTCAATCCTCGCACCTCGCACCGAAAAGTCCCGTCAATCATTGTTTTATATTGTTAGTCGTATCACAAATCGCTCATTATTTGAGAATTATTGTAGGTTAAAAGTCTTCGTGTATATCTGGTTTACTCACCAGATTTAGCATCACTTCAATTCTTTTCAAATTCTCAGTGTCCAGAAAAAGCCAAGACAGAGCAAGTGTAATCCATTTTGAAAGAAACATTACTTTAACGTTTGAATATCCGACTAGAATTTTTTACTATAACCCCGACAAGGTACTTCCGCAACCTTGTAAGGTCAGGATAACCTGACAAGTATCTTATGTTGATGTAACGCCGATCACTAATGAGATCCTAATGTCCTTCTATGGACATAATCACGTTTGCCTTACATTTTCCTCATTAGATTTTCATTGTACGTATATATGATATCAGGATTACCTCAAATACTTTTTGGTCAGGTTCTTTGTGCGTGATACTGATCAGATTATCCTTATATGCATAGTTTTATTGTTAGAATTGACGTATGTGGTCCTACTTGAATCACTGGTATGTATGAGAGTAAAAGGTTCAAATAAACAAACATTATTCATAAAAATACACTATTTATCATAGAAACTCCTGAGGTGAGACCTAAACTTAATGTGGGCAAGGTACATTTCGCGAGGCCCTCTGATTGTGCAAGAAGGAGGGAATATAAAATAAAAAATCACTTGAAATTTTTATTTTTTAAAAAAACACTAATTTTTGCTTATACTTCTTTGGAACATTAAAGAAAAATGGAAAAAAAATAATTAAATATAAAGAAATTTTCTACTTTTGATTTTACTGAGCTCCTTAATGACTGGTTCGTAATTTATCTTAGATGCTATATCTGCCAAAGCTAAAAGTCTTTCTTGATCCATAGTATTTCTTAAATAATTTTTAATTAGTTTTAATTTTGAAAAGGTCCTTTTAGCGGAAGCAGACTATAGGTATTGTTAACAAAATTCTACTGTTATACTGTTAATATTTGGGTAAATTTCTTTCAAATCGTACTCTTTGATATATTGCAGCAGATGTTTCACCTCTCTAATGCAGTTGGGTAAATTTGGGATTCTCATACATCTCATAAGGTTGGGAGTCACTGCTCTCACCTAGTTGCAGGACTGTGTGTAAATCTGGCAGTTTTTCAGTATTTCCTCTTTTGGAATTTTTTTTAACTTGTTTAAGCCATACAGAAAACCAATATTTTCAAAATGTTCATTTAAAGACATAAATCTCAATTCTAAGTTACTTATCACAGAATCAATCATGGTGCTAAAAAGGTCTGTTTCATACCGGCTTTTAAGTCTCTATATGTTGATCGCTGCCTTCATAATCGAACATCCTTTTCTTTTTGGCTACACTTTTATTTTTAAAATCTTTTGGCAAATCGTAACTACTTTCCTTAACAAACTGACGAGCGTCAGAAAAGCGTTTTTTGAATCCAGTTTGTCGAGATTCTTTGATCCAGTCACAAAATGTACGCAAATGCTCCAGAGTAATGCTTAAATGGACTTCTTCAGATTGCCAAAATTTGCTTATGCTATTGACACGCGTTAATAACTCACAGCATATAATATGTGATGATATGATAAATTTCCAAACTAAACATTTAAAACGGATTCGCAATCACTAAGTGTCCCATTGTTCCGTTTGGCATTTTAAGTTTTCTATGCATTCAACAACATTATCAAATTGCAGTTATACAGCCTTCACCGCCTGTATTCTGCTTTCCCACCTTTTGTCTGATAAAGGCTTCATAGTAAGCTTCAATTTATCTTCCAGCGTTTGTTGGAACTTGAAATTTTTTTACGGTCAATCTAAAACTTACTTTGGATATTGGTTACCTGTAAAATATGAATGCACAATATACAGTAATTACGGAGATATTGGGATTCAAAGATTTTCTAATGACGTCACACAAGATTATTCGCGTACATATAGTAGTCTGATGAGTGGTGGCTCGGTGGGCGGACACAGAATGTAGTGCTCATGCGGTAGTGGGGCAAATGTGTGCTTGGCGCCGAGTGTCTACCAGATAATCTAGAATAAGGAAAACCTTGTGGCGTGTACTTTTGGATTTTCCAGACTTTTTTAAATTTATTTTCGGCCTTGAGGCGCGAGTATCTTAGAACCGCGAGGCCATGGACGGTGGCGCACACCGCCCATGTCTTATGCCGCCTCTGATTGCATGGTCATGATCGGGAAAGCCTGAAGAAAAATTAATATATTTTAAATAGATTTATCCTGATGATATCATCGTCAGGATTGCTCTAATAGGGTTAACATTGTTTTAAGTCTTTATGATGTTTCAAGGAAATCAGGAAAACATTCTAGTTGGGTAGGTACCTTGCTCTGAACGAGATAATTCAAATTCATAATGCCCTCACTTTAATAAAATATTTCGCAGTATTTGTGATTACACCTTGTACATGTCCTTGGTGCGTTATGTGAAGTAAAACGTTATCAATTTTTTAAACCTTGAGTAAAGAAAGTTTCTTATTAGGACATCAGTTAAATTTGCTAATTCACTTTTATCTTTATTGAAGACTATTAATATTCAAGAGCATGAAGAATTGCTGTCAAGATGCAAATTTAATGTCTCACAATCGACACCTCCATACTAATAACCCCGATAGCCTACATAATTTGGACAATATAATTATGACTTTTAACATCATTTCAAATTTGCGTGTATGTTTTTTGTATTACTCTGCTCGATTTCAATGGAAGTGATGTCATAACATAATAAGCGTTTCTTGTTCTTGATATACTCCATTGACAATGTATGTGAAAACCAAGAACTAAAATGTATTGATTCTTCATATGAAAATATAAATTGATTCCTCGGGTAATATTAATGAAAATTGAGCTATTTTCAATTTTGTATTACTAACATAGATACAATTATTTAGAATAAAATCTCATTTAACTAGTTCCTGCTCAGTTGCTTCTGTCGCCCTTGTCCTAGCAGATGAAGACTAGATCAAATGCCAGCATTTGCTTTGTGTTAATAATAATTATTGAATATGATGTATTTAGTATCATTATATATTTCTTGGAAGCGGCAGTCAGGGACAGCGATTATTGTGTGATAGCCTATTTCCACAAATTCTATCAGAATCTTTGGTTGTTTGGCCCTCTGATTAACCTGTCTGCATCAATATAACTTCAGCCGTACTTCTTGGTTTTAACTTATCTCTCAGTTAAAGATGTTCCTCAATCAGCACTTGACTAGCTCCTAGATTGTTCAGTTCACTTACAATTTAATAGCTCTGAATCCTCTGTATCCAAGAAATCATAGCAGCTTTACAAGTGAGCTAGTGAGCTTGTTAAGTGCCTTCAGAATTATCCGAGTGCAGCTGTCCTGTTCGTGCAGATGTGGTTCTTATTTTTAGCATCAAGTTAGACGGTGTTGTGTCTTTTTTGTAGAGTCGTATATTTGACAGCCATGAGAGAGAGAGAGAGAGACAATTGGGAATCAGTAAACGTGGGACGTTATACTGTAGAGCAACGAGTCCTGATTTCCTAAAATTATTATCTAAATAGTGAAAATTTAATTATCACTATTCGAAAAAAATAATAAAAAATTCGAAAATAAGATTTATATGTGTATGCCTACAAAATCCAAGTGACTCAAAACGCATCCACAACGGGTCTGCATTATGGTCTGGAAGTATAGTTGAACCTTTTTTCTTCTAAAAAGGTAATGCAGTAACGGAGAATGGCAAACGTTATCGTGCTATGATAACACAGTTTCTTGTGCCTCATTTGGAAGCTATTGGACGAGTTTGCTCCTGGTCGTGTTATTTCCCGATTTGGTGACCAGAAATGGCCTCCACGCTCTTGCGAACTTTTGGCTGTGGTGTCATTTGAAGTCACATGTTTATGCCAATAATCCTGTAGCAATCGAAGCATTGAAAGCCTAAATTAGACGCTGTATCAATGAAAACCCCCACATGTAGTCAGCAACGTTATTGACAATTTCGTCAAAAGGCTACACCAGCAAAGCTGTGGTGGTCATATACAAGATATTTTGTTGAATACGGAATTATGTATTCCTAACCAAATGTATATTTTCTAAATCAATAAATATTTCAATACTTTGCTACAGAACACTGAAATCTTGCGTTCTTATTGAAACACCACTTATATATCAGTATCTAAAATTAGGGTGACTTTATTTTGATCTCATTGGTTCCTACTGCGAAACTTAACCTAATTGTTAGCGGCAAGCTGGACCGCGTTGATTATGACCCCTAGCTCCGTGTGCATAATAGGAGCGCACTTTCCTATTGAGAGAATGGATCTTCACCTTTATAATTCTTGTGAATTAGGTAAATCTATTGGATCTTGTTGATGGGTATTATAAGAATTTCCTTCACCATAATTTCCTTTGACTGGTACCATCTTAGCAGTTTTATTCCGAGTGTATGGAAACATAATTTAGTTACAACAAAAATTATGTCCTTTTTTTTTTAAATTCTGCCTCAATCGAGATTTCAGTATAATAAGTCGAAGCTTTTAGAGAAAATTTGAACGTATCAAGAAGATAAATGACAAGATCATAAAAATATTAATGATATCACACTTACGACAAGAAGGAGATAAGTCAAAGCGTAACATATCTCATAGCCTTTTTCGGAGCAGCATCGTGGATTATCAAATCACCAGATAGAAGAAGTATACATACATATGCTGCTAGAGCTAAATATTTGGAATTCCATGGACTAAGAGGTAATAAAATCAGTCTATCCAGTAAAATCCAAGAACGACAACTAAGCCAAATATAGTGAGTACGGGGACAATAAAATTTAAAATTAGAATAAATTAAACGAAATTAAATTTGGATTGTATAGAATATGCAAATCGATAACTACCTGATTGTGCGTTCCAACAAAATAATGCATTGAAAGAACCATGGTAAAATAACCCATTTTTCCGTGAGAAACACAGGTGGAGAGACGGGCAAATGAAAAGCAGAATTATTTCTTTTTTTACAAGAAGCCAAAAGCAAGACCAATATAATGTTTGGAGGTCTTTGTAGAAACATAATTTGAAATATGTTGGAGGGAATAGTAGATAGTTTGTAGATTGTTCATCGTCTAAACCAGGAGATTAACTTCAAGTACCCCAAGAGGCGTTTTAAAAAAATACATCGAATACAACTTTATCAGTAAGTTTCAACTGTCATGGTATACGAAGAAAAGGCTCGTTCATATTATTATTTTAATTTAGTCAAGAAATATCGAATGAAGAAAATAGTGGGAATTTCAGTTTTCTCTATCTAATGCAGCGTAAGTAACTTTAATGTTTGTTGTTGATAAACTAAGGAACTCAGTGAATGACTTAACAGACTTAGCTTTATTAACTTCTTGAAGATATGTGCTTACGAGTATTATGCCCAGCTGGATAATAATAAGACATTTCCACTCATTTTTTGGTAGAAAACAAACAAATCAGTCAATTGCAATCAAGCAATTCCAGTTAAAGGTTTGCTGTGCCTAAATTTTCTTGAGGAATTGGGAAGACTGAATAAAAAATTGAAATATCTCACAAATCTTGTTAAATCTATGTAAAGTTGGAATATTCTCAAAATCCGCCATTTATTCCAAACGTTCAAAAACTTGAAAGAAATGAAAAATATATTTTGCTCAATTCTACTCTTTAATTAATTTGTGTCCAAATAATTTGGCAATATTCTTTTGTTTCCCTTATAGCTCAACTCATTAAAGTGATCCGATATGTTAAAAAGGTCTGCTAAGCGTTTTGTATCTACCATTTGATTTCTCAGTTCCGGAGCATAGGACTTCACTTGATCTCCGAGGAAAATAATCTTCTTGCCTAGTTTTAGAAATACTGTCAGTTGAAAGGGGTCCATCATATAAAGGGTAAACAGTTAATTTAGTTGATAATTTTAGGTAAAGGATGAAAAGTTAACTTAGTTGATAATGCCTTGAGACTCTCAATAAAAGGAGGACTCCCTATATTGCCAGTTGTCTACCTGACTTTTTTCCTTCAAAATATTAGTTTTGAAAACTTTATTGATATTCTCTTCTCTTATCGTGAAAAAATGTGTATGAAGAAGAAATTTAATTTTAAAATAAAATGCAAAAATCTAATATTTATAAATTTAGAGGCTTGTTCCGCTGATACAATTAGTGAGTCACCTCTCTGGCTGCCTATGAACGTCTTCAATTGTGTTATATCACTAATGATGGCCGTTGAAGTTCATTTTACTTGACCAAATGTAGCTGAAACCCAACAAATATATTTATCCTGACATGGCTTTTTTCGACTTCCTCTTCATTTCATGTCTATTGAAGAAATTATGGAAATTTCTGGCTTGTACCAGATTTCTGAAAATAAATCAGTTAATAATACTCACATACTTTTTATTTAAAAAAATAATATATCAATCTGTTTCACTGACTGTGCTAAATAACTAATTGAAAAAGGTGTAAATCGACATAATCTCCATATTCCTTAAAAATTCCACTTCAGTCTTATAAGAACAAAGAGACGTTAATTGAAAAATAATATTGATTATTATCAAATAATGTAGAAATTTAGTAAATATTTCATAATTAGCTTCAATTTTTCTAATAAATGAAACAATACCACGGTTGTTATAATAAATTATCACAATAGCAATTCAAATATAGTGTTATTATTACTGATAAAAACATCATCAATACCGCTTTTCTTATTTGTATTTTTTTTCAATTAGATACACTTTACACCCAATTCTTAAGATAAATAGTCAAATATTACAATCCTTTGACAGAATCATTGAATGTTTACACAATAATATAAATGGTTCTCTCTGGTTTTTGCGTTCCAGAAAAAGTTTCAAAATTCGAGATTTGATTGATTCGCTTCAAATGGTTGAGTATACTTTTAACTGTATCAAAATTGAGAAATGACACAAATATTTTCATAACTTAGACCTTAGTTAAGATGGTCAGACTGTCAAAAACTCGAATTTTCAGTTTATATCGGAAAAAGTCGATTTATAATATTGATAATGCAAAACCAAAGAAACCGCGACGTGAAAGTGTAAATGTGAATGTGAATTATGACTGGAGGATCAGTCCATTCTACAATCCAATTAAAGTAAGAAATTTATATGAATGTTTCTCGTTATCTAAAGATAAGTATTATTGTTTTCCATAAAAAAAACCGTTAGAGAACGAAACCTTATTACAATTAGGTATTATAGTTTACAATGTTGAATACATAACTGGAACTATACATGGAAACTATATTTCCATAGCTTTCATCGGCTTCGTCGTAGCTTTCTAATTATCAGTAGTGGAGTCAAAGTTTTCTGTTTTAACACATCTCTTTTTCAGAAGAACTAAAGTTGAATGGTACTAAATTCGGTGGGTAGTCCGATATGGTCAGTCAGGAAACTTTTAACCACTAAAAAATACGAAATAAAAACAACGTTATCATTATGGAAAAGAAAGTTCATCATTGTTTTCCTTGAATTTTCTCTGATAGCTATATGCTTTCGCAATCAAAATTAACAATGACTACGACGTTGATGTTCGACTTTAATTAACGGGCCTTTTAGCGCAATGTGAGACACTTGATTTCCATTGAGACCTCATCATGTTAAAATTTTGGCAATAAAATGTGGATCTACACGAAGACGATTTTTTAAATCCATGGAAAATGGAACACGATTTTCTTGGAACAAAAAGCCACTTGTCAATAATCTCTTAGAATGCTTTGGATAGTAACACTCTTTTGAATCAGATAATTTGTCCATTTTTGCAAATTTTATTTTCTTTTCGAAATCGAAGTACGTCCCAATCGTTCATTTCGTTTATTAACACTTAGTTTCATCACTTTATCACTTATACAATTTTCCATAACAACTTTACAAAAAGATGCAACGGGCAGAAAATCTTCATAAAATCATTGTTCTATTTTCAATGATTGTTATGATATGAATGAATATAGAGAACATCAAGCATTACTTGTAAAAAGAATAATCATAATCTTGATCATTTGACAATTTTGAAAAAGCAAAAAAGTTTCCAGAATATTTTTATATCTTGTTCGCTGTACTTGGTAATGAAAATAAAGTTCTCCCTTCATTAAACTCTATTTTAGTCGCGGCATTAGCTAGGAAAGTTTTTCTCATTTGAAGAACGGAAAACCATGTTTCAACTTATGGAAATTTAAGGTATCCATCCACCTTATGTAACACCATTTAGTAGAATTTCTCTACCGTCAATCAAGCTAAAAGATATATGAGAGAGTTCAAACATTTAAATAATTGGTTACTTTTCATTCAATGGCAAATGAATAAGACACTATAGTCAACGGATGATTATCCATAAAAAGCTCTCTTTTAGTTTTTGTTTATCTCCAACGAGAGCTACTTTCCGAAAATAAGCCTTATCTGAAAATTTTGAATTTTTTCATGTTTTATATTTTATATATTCAAATATCCACTTTTAGAATTTGACAGGTCAAGATATTTCTATGTAATTTACTTTTAATTGTCATCACTAATTCCATTCGCCCTAGTGCTTGAATAGAAGTTAAACATTAGTGTTCTCTTACGATACGAATTAAAAGCGCAATCGCGTATCTCGCAGGTACTACTTCTGATCAGCGATGATGTTTAATTAATTGAATACTGTTTTGCTACGGAGACAACTTACTCTTAAGTTCATAAAGGATTTATGATATTTGAGTGGTTTTTAAGGAAGTGTTATTGAATGCAAAAATTATACCAGCAATATTCGTCAAGAGAAAAAATATTGTGATTAATTTACATGTTGTACTTATTTATCAAATAACCAAATAGAAACAACATGTTGTGAAATGACAGGGGAGAGAATTTAAAAATTTTTATACTGGACGAAAAGTGGAGATATCATTGGATCAAAATAAAATTCAAGAAGAAATCCACTACCAATTGCTTATTGTAATAGAACACCACAAGTGAGCCAGATCCAAAATAAGAAGGATGTAACCTTGAAATATTTTTTTGAAATTTCCACAAATTTGAATAACAATTTTAAGAATTTGAATGGATTATTTTAATTTGTGTCCATTCATTTATCAAATTCGAAAATTAAATTTTAAAAAAAGTTATGCAATTAAGAGTGGGTAACACAAACTTTGTATTATTTACAGTGCGTTCCAAGGTCCATGTGGCTATGTACCTTGGAACAACTCTCTTGTACATTGAAACGGACAGTAAATAAATATAAAAATAACACATTTAAAAGACGAGTTTATTAAGAACTTAAGAACAAATTGTAAAAACTCAAAAACAACACAAAATTTTTTCTCTTATAAAAATTCTGCATTTAAATAACAAAAATCTTATAAAATTCAAGCTCATAGGTCTTTCACTTTCTGACATCAATATCTGGGCATAAATTATGAGTCCAACGACCACACTCAGTGCACCAGCTACATTTTCCCCACCACCTTTATCAGCATTCATTAAATTTCCGCAAAGGGAATGCTATTTTCACTTTCGGAAAAGGTCTTCATTATCTGATATTTTTTTTGCAACTTTTGGTTTAATTTCTTAGAACGGCGAAACTTTTGGAGTTGAATTTTTTCCCAAATTTAGGCCTTTTGTTGCCGATTTTATTTTTTTGCTCTTATTTCTTCTGATCTCATCTCTCTCTGGGGTGTCGGTTGCTATCATTATTGTTTCAGTGTTTCTCCCTTTCTTTTTGTTTTTCCTGGCTAGTGCTTTTGGGAACGACTGTACTTCTTCTGGCGAAATAAATCCTTTTTCGAGGGTTTCTGCATTTAGATTTAAAGGTTTGAATGGTGGAGTTTTTATACCTGACAGTCCAGCTCATGGTTCATTTGTTTTTTCTTCTTTATTTGAGGTTAAATACTGAGTCTGTTTATCAGTAGTAGGAAAGCTGAGCTGTGGTACGTTTTTTTTTCAAATTGCGATCCGTTACGCAGGAACCCATAAAATCTAGATTTGAAATTATTTCGCTGTCCAGTAGATACATTCCGAAAGTTCTAAAATCAATTAAAATATTTCTGGGCGTAAAAGCTCGAGGAAAAGCAGTTCCCAGAGGCTCAAAAAATTTTTGTACATTAACTCTATTAAAACTTATCGATCTGTTTAGACTTGGGTTTTCGAATTGAAAGAGTGTTTTAATGCTTTTTAAGGAAACCACGCATCCACTCCTCACCAGCATTTTGTTTTGCATCTCATGTAACTGGGTATTGCTTTTTATTGGCCACAGCAAATTTATAGGCAGATTGTCTTACGCCTTTCTTAGTTAAGTCATATTACATTAAATTTTTCAATATATTCTGTTTAACAATTTACCTCTTCTTCAGTAAACACTTGCTTAGCGGCAAAATTTACTTATTCATAATTTCCTTTTTGATCTTTAAATTTTTTGGCTCTCTAAGAAGTGTGGCGAGGCTAGCTTTAAACACTTTGAAAGACTCCCTAAAGCTCATTTTTTTTGCTGAATCTTCATTACATACAGCCTCTTTTAAGGCACCAGATTTACTGGTTCTCTCTTCTTACTAATCTTTCTTTGTGACATGACTCCACTTATCCACAATGATTTGCCGTTAGCACAAAATCTCACTCAGATATGTTAAAAATATTTACTTTAATAACTACAACTATTTTTTCTTATTACTACTATAAAGCGCAGTTGAAGACTAGAATACAACTATGAGGAGTAAATAGACTTGCCATTTAAGATCATTTATGGATTGATAGATGGAGACACTGGTTTTAAATTTAAATCGTTTCAAGGTACACTATGTCTAATATACAACAGACTCCCCTAATATAAATAAAACACAAAACATAGCATAACGAGGACATACTGTGCTATGAACAACACTACTTATAAATTGAATGATGTAAACTTCTAGAATCATTCTCAAAAATGGTAAAGACAATTGGAGTTATGATTTGACACTTGTATTAACGAAAGATGTGGTGTCTTGTAATATAACTTAATAAATCTATTGCCACTGTTCATTTTAACTTTTAAATTTATTTAAGATTCTGATATCTCTTATAGAACAAAAGTGAAGTTTCTACATGCAATAACTGAAGGATTGTTAATTTTTTATTTAAATACAATATCGTTTCAAGCTCGTATTTTTCCTTGGACTTTTTTCAATAAGTCTCGAAAATTAATCCGTTATAAATAAGTAGTGTCAAATTTTGCAGTTGTCAGTTGAATTTCTTAAGCTAGTGAAACCATCAATATCTCACTTTTTGATTGAAAAATTTCTTACTGAAATTATTTATTTTAGTCTTGAGTCCATTACACTTGACACTTTATTAAATTGATTGAACTAATGATTATCTGATTTTATCAAATCAAAAATTTTTTATAGTATATGCAATATTCGTATTGTAAATTCATAATTCATAATATGATACTTATATTACCGAATCCACGTCATTGATTACTATTTTCACCATCGATGCTTAGTAACAAATTCGTCGTTCTATTATTATAAGAGATAAAACAGCGTGGACTAGAAAATTAAACTCAAAAACAAATCATATTTTTTGGCAATTTATATTAATAATACCAGTAAAAAGTGACAGACTTTAAAGCTTCCACATCGATAACATTATTGACACAAGCAGACAGACTAAAGAGCAGAGACATGAGAAAATCTTAAAACGATAGTAGTAAAATATATAAGAGAAAGAAGAAGAGTATGTTCATAGATTTTCTCCCTATAGAAAGACAAGAGACCCCAAATCGTATTTTAAATTTCAATGGTTATTGTTCGTAGTCATATCATAAACTTGAATTTTCGGAATATTTAACCCTTAATCGTCAATCTGAGATTACTGTCGTCACATTGTCGGCCATGGTAGTCATGAATGACCGTCGAGTGCTTTTGTCAATCTCCCAGACTTTCTAAAAGTCCTTGTACCACCCTTGTTTGTAACACTTGCTTATCTGACTGGTTCTATTTTCCAGGCGGAAACATACGCTATTTGTATATGCAAAACTCATTGCGCCCAACGTAACTACCACAATACAAAATTATTTATTTAGATAGTAGAGTAACCATCCAAGTAGTACTTGAGTCTTATACAGTTGAGCCAAAATTATTATAGGGATTTTCTTAAAAAAATATCAATTCGTGGTTACAGAAAAAGAAAAAACAAAAAATCAGCAGCATGGAGTATGACTTCAGGTCTGAAAAAATCAAATAGATTTATTTCAAAGCAACCAACTGATCCCAGAAGGCTCTTTCATTAAGCAAAGATGGACTGAGAAGAGTAACTGGTACGCTCATTAGACATTCCGGACAGCTCTGGTTCTTTCTGCATGGAATCGAAGCGAACAACCTAACACCTTCTCCGTGAGTACGAGGCTGTCCATAGTTAAAAGCTGCGGTACTTACATTCAAGTTTCTTAAAGCCAAAAGAGGTGAGCCGCTTAGTCTCTAGATAGAGAACTTTGTCAAGTCTTCTCTATATGAGTGGCAAACAGTCAAAGGTACACCATATTTCAAAGTGTTAGCGAGGTAGTTTCACAATTTTTAGCTCATCTAATCTGATTTCTGTACTCGCAACTCTTTGCTCTAGGAGCTCCGTATTTTCATTCGTTATAAAATAATTCTCTCCATTCTACATCCTACAAAGGTGTCTAAACTATCTAAGCTATTGTTTTTCAATTGTTTAATCACAGGTTCTACATTCACGTCCTCCCCTATTGTTATATCTTAATCTAGGAGCGTTTAGATACATGTATAGTGATCCTTCTCATTCGATGGAGACCATCAAAAAATGGTTTAATGAGTTTCAACTTGGTAGCACGTTGTCTAGTCCAGATGGCCTGAAAACACAAATTACAAAGCTCTACTATGTAGGGCTATTGGACCGATTCGACGCCACACCGAACAGATATCAGCCACATTCGGCGAAAAAAAAGTCGCTGACTTAAGTGATTTAAACCCAAAGAAGACTGTATGAAAAATAAATTGAAGCTTTTTCAAAATTATCGTTGTCCTTTTGGAAGCTGAGTATATTTCGAAACACCCTAGTATGTGATAATATAAATCCTAAAAAGTCGGCTGATGCAAGCAATGGATGGTGCATAATATGGGTTAGGCTGCTCTGCCGAGTGACTTTCACTTTATTTATATTTCGCGCCCAGCTGCAATGTGACATACTATAGATAAACGAAAAAATGTGAAGCAATGAAAAAAAAAAAAATTACTTCGAAAATATATTGATCAGGTCGTAAATAGTTTGTACTGAATTCAATGAAATATTTATTTGAAAGACAGTAATTACAGTTCAAGTAGTTGCTTGCAACTTGTTAAACTAGTCTATCTTAATTAGAAATCTCCTTATTTTCGTGATGCAAGGAAAAGGATAATGATAAGATGATATTTGATTTCATATCAGTTGCTAAGAGTACTCATGATGGAACAATAGATTGAAATATTTAGTTTTAAAGTGGAGCGTAGTTTAGTTGTTTGTACTCAAAAATATGTTTGATAAGGTCTTAAATAATGATCGCCGAAAGTAAACTATCGACGTCGACTTTCAAGTGCCAGAACTAAAATTTTAGATATGAAAAATAAAGAGCAAACTGTGTACTCCAAATATATTCATTCAACAAGAGTAAGGGCCAATTTTCACACTAAGAGCAGTTAAGCTTAACATCTATGTATTATTTGATTAAATTTTCAAAACAAAATATGCTTCAAAAAACTTCATAATGATAACCTTAACTATAGAGGTGGATTGATTGAGAATCTGTAAACTATGTATCTAGGTACCATAATATGTTGATTAATTTTGTTATATTTATCCCATTATTTACTATTTACTTTTACTCATTCTGCTATGATCAGTTTGAAAGTTATGTCGACATGGAATAAATTGAGAAAATTATCTTAATAATCATCAACCAATATATACTCATACTTATTTTTAAGAAGAAAAATTTGTAGACTCTCGCATACAAGGGAGGTTGAGAGCTGGAAGTTATGTGTTTATCAATTGTGTTAACATTTGAATGAAAAACTCAAAATTTTTATTACTTATGGAGAATGTGCAAGAAAAAGTCAACAAATCAACAAAAATCAATGAAATCTTTCCAAATAGTGATGTAAATCATAAGTATTTCTTAAATAAATTGCTAATGTTAGTGAAACTGGCACCCTTGCAAAAAAATAATAGTGATGTTGTGGATGAAGTAGAACAAACAAAAGTTTAAGGCAAGTTTACAGTGGAACTATTCGCATCACTTGGTTGTATGGCACACTAAATTGAGAAGTATCACGAAATACTTAGTGAAGTAATAGAAATAAACTTTGACTATAAAATTGAAAACTAAACTGGACATGTAAGAAGCAAATTCACAACTCACACAACAAATTCACAACTCACAACACAACAAAATGATATTTTAATTATTTGAGGCAAAATATTTTCGGAATGTTTGAGAGAAGTTTGATAACAAAATAAATTATTTCAGTTGATTTTCAACTTTTTTATTCGATTTCTCATAAAGTAGGAATAATTATTTACGATGGTTGAAACGGTAGTTAAACGACCTTTAAAGTGAGTTATCACTCTTAATACTCATTCCCATTTGAGATGCTATGAGCTTTGTCTGCTTTTGCTAGATGTTGATGCAAAACAAACCCCTCTTGAAAATTATAGCGGGACGTGGCTATGCACACTGCAGTTACCAACCCCTCTTGAAAATTATAGTGGGACGTGGCTATGTAGACTGCAGTTTTTGATAGGAGGTGAAATATAAAGGGTGGCACATTTCAAATTGACATTTTCTATACAAATATAACAAATTTCTGAGATACCGAGTGATTGAAAATACTCGTATGTTGAGTCATGAATTTAAAGTCTACTTTGAAGTTGCTCAGTTATACTCTTACGTTCTTTTAGCCTCTAGGAATAGGAAGCTTCAAAGTAGGTGTCTAATTCACTCATATACAAAACGTCAAACTTATCGTATAGAGATACCTACCTCTTCTACTTATTGTTTCAAAAGAGTAGTTTTTAAGAAACACACAATAAATTAAGTAAATGAAGATTCGTTGCCTTAGTGTCAATGTTTTAAAAAATATTGAAATTTACAATGTTTGCACTGGAGTGAAAATTCATTTCTGTTCATTATAATATAAAGTCGTGAAATTCCTTCATAACATCGATAAAAAATCACTGCTTATACGCTATAGACCTGTATTCCAATCAACAGATATCGGAAATCTTAGGCATGAATATCTGTTGTGCTAATAATTCACTGATTTCAACAAACAAATAACATAGTAGACATCCTTAAGTCTCCCACGCAAGGGAGCTTCGTTATTTTAGTCAATATGAACTAAGCGGGAATATCTAGAACCGTTGGTGAAATTGGTTATCGAAACGCGCGTCAGACATTGTGGTTGTATTTGTAGTGTGGTCGGTTTGGTGCTATATACCCACCGAGATAAAACAGTATCAGCTTCATTTCTAATGCCTCACATGCAGGATACGTTCCAATGTGTTAATTCAACTTCTGTGGTTCAAAAACGAGTCCAATGTGTACCTACATGCTGGAATGTATTTACGGGTCTCGGCTCTATTTCGCAGACATCGTATGTGGGGTTAATTAAAAAATCACATATTGCCTCACTATTTCAAAATTTAATTTGTGCTAGTAATGTTGCTGATGATCAGAATCTCATTATTGGTAAAATGAATTTATGAATGCTGTCTCGTTAGTTGAGTTTACATATTGATAATTTATTAAAATTGGGTTAATTGTAAAAAGATTGTATGTAGTTTTGACTTATTTTGCAGAATTTGAAGACGTTCTTGTGTTAGTGTGGCATTATTTGTTTATTAACTGTGAATCGTAATAACTCAAATATTTATTCTTAATTATTTCGACTAGTAATAATCTAGCTGAAAAAATATAGAACCATCTATTTGCAATTATAACAATCTTAAAAAACTGTTAAAAATTCGAAAATCAAATACTGAGTGTTTAGGAAATCTGCAATAACCGTATGAGACATATTAGACTGAATCATCAAATTACGTGACCTATAATATACAGTTTAGAGATTGTACTTGATTTTCAAGTACCTACGTACTGCTAATATCTAATTCTGATTACTATCTTTTTAGGCTAGATATAATTACTCAAAATCGATTGAAAAAATACATTCTGAAATCAAGAAGAAAAAATTAGAGGAATTAAAAAAATTGAAAGAAGAGGAGAAGCTACGGCAAAAGGAGTTGGAAATATATCAAGGTAATTTAGTTCTCAAGATGAGTACCTTTTAAACTCGAGTTTTAAATATGAACGAATAGATGAACTCGATGGATTTTTATAAATTTCAGCTATTGAGGGTCTCGTAATATGAACAATATCATATTTAATCAATTTTTCTATTAGAAATTAAATAAAATATTTTCTATACAACGTGCTTATATCTAGTAGATATAACTTTCTCACTCACAGTATAGCTTATGATCTAATTTCGATTATTATATAACTCAAATATCACAATCGTAACCAAGACTTAGTTTGGGGGGGGGGAGTTGATTTGAAGTAAATAAAACAACAATAATATACTTACATGAAATTTAATATGGTTAAATTAATTAAGTTCCTTTGCGCTAAATCTAAAACCATTATTAAAGAAGAAATCTTCGGCAGATCAGTAGCCATCCAGAAACTTCCACAAGCTCCGCTCATTCCGATCGAGAAGCTTGGCGAATAATCGAGAAACAACACAAAGTTTCCATACAATACAAATTAGTTCAGCTAGTCGAATAGAGATGGCGTTACTATGAGCAACGTTCACTAATTCGGCTGCAACTGTACCTGCTTCTCGTCAAAAGATCACGCCAGGTGCTACTATATATATTCAATTGTAATAATTCTACTCCTCGTATTTTATAATATTAGGTCATATTTTGCCTATTTCGGGGTGGGGGGGTGAACCCCAAAAACTCTCCCCTTGGCTACGCCCGTGTTAAATATATTACTCGGCTAGAATTTACAGCGAGGATTTAGGTAATTAGGCAAACTGATAAGGTATAGGTCAGGATAACCTGACAAGGACTTGATGAGGATATAACGCAGATCTACCTTATATGGTCCTCATCAGGATTACCTTATGTGATCCTGATCGGGATTGGCGCATAAGATTCTTATCAGGTTCACCTTATATGGCTTTGATTAGGATGACTTTACATGGTTCTCATCAGTATTGCCTTGGACTTCTCTATTCACGATTACCTAACATATCCATGATTAGATTTTCCTTCTGGATTGCATGAGAGTAGGAGGTTCATACGAACAAAAAATATTTATAAGAATACTCTATTAATCGTAGAAACTTACATCTACTATAAATTTTGTTCGAAGAATTCATATTACAAGAAACATTACTTCGATAACATTTTTAGATAAACCAAAAAAAAACAAATCCTGAACACTGTCTTTTCTTCCAGAATTTTTTTGCTTATTTTAATTTTTAATATAAAATTATAAAATCAGTAATTTGTACCATAATACAGAATTTCAATGTTAACTACATTTTTCTTTATTTCTTTGTTTCAATCATTAGAATAAACTGATAAGAATTTTGTTTCTTCTCAATAAGGTGATCCTTAGAGGTCCTTATATGGACATGATCAGTGAAACATGATAGAAAATTAATTTATTTTAAATAGATGTTAGGTTTTCTCTGACGAAAAAACTTTGGTCGGGTACATCTTTCTTGTTCATTTTTAGGTACATCCCATCTCAACCATTCACCCCCTGATTGACATTCCATAAGGCTTCATAATAGTCCCCCCTTCTATACATCATTTGTGCTCCATAACCTGGGTATCTTGTAGAAACAGTCCAATTATATACGGATGATATCGTATACTTTTCTTTCTTGTTGCATTGAAAATATTAAACAGTTTTAAATAAAAATCCTCTAAAATTGTGCTTCCAGAAAGGTTTTGCTCTTCAGAACAACTTGAACGCTGAGCTTCAAATATCATTTTTTACTTCGGAGAGTTATTTTTTAATATTGACGACGAATTACTACGAAAGGAACTATTTTACAATAATACTGACTGTGCCGATCATATTTTTATTTTTAAAACTCGATTTTAAAAAACTGAAACAAAATTTGTGTTTCGTCTTTTCTCTCATTCACTGCATAAACGATGTTTGTTATTTATTCCATACGGTATCATTTCACCGCTCTAATTTTCACACCGGCTAAACTATGCTGCATTCATATATTGTAATACTCGAATTTGCTCACAATAGTTTGAAGGATTCCAATTAATCTATAACCTATTAAATTTCTACTGTTGTAAATATACTTCGTCTCAACAACAAGTTTATTTTGATATCCATTGAGATTGAAATCTTTCAGGTAAATACAAGAGATTATTTTGGAGAATATGGTATCTTACTTTTGGCCGACTTGGAGAAGACTGGGTATTCTTAGCATTTTTAGGAATTTTTGTAGCTATTATAAGTTATACCATCGACAAAGGAACTTTTTATTGTATTAGTGGTGAGTAGAAATATTGTCAAATTCTTAGATGTATACACAATGAAAACTTGATCCTTCCATGAACTCACGAACCAATAGTTTCCTAGACAAAAACGTGTCAGTAAAATAAAATAAGTATATGAGTTGAACAAAGACAATCCTGATTGCCAGTTTCAAGTTTGTGGCTGAATAAATAACCAATATCGATTATACAATACGTAATTTATGTTATTTTTTAATATCTATTGCTGAAAATCTCACCAATACTTATTTAAAGTTGCTAAAAAATCTAATGACTACCAACACATTGAAACATGATAATAAATTTTAAGAAGCCTAACCACCTTCGTGTAAAATAATTCTTGAATGGAAGTTTTCAGATGATTTGAACCTCTATGCCTTTGAAAATATTGATCTGGTGTTTATGTATTTTTCCATTATCTGTTTAATTATGTGTATTATATTCTTCCAATATCAATTGCACATTGATATATAGAAATATGTATATCTTATGCGAGAAAGTATTCGTTAAAAGGCAATCGAATCAAAAAGTGGACGGCATTATACGATGTTATTTAGACAGATGCTTAATTGTAGTCCTACTTGGAACTTAGGAAAAAATCTACAACTTACTACAACTGAATATTAAATTATAAAACGTAAATAGACGAGTAAAATGTACCTACCTGTAGAGGAGTTTGGTTTAAACAGGGTACCAGATGTTAACTGAGCCC
The DNA here is from genome assembly GCF_026250575.1 of Diorhabda carinulata. Classification (NCBI taxonomy): domain Eukaryota; kingdom Metazoa; phylum Arthropoda; class Insecta; order Coleoptera; family Chrysomelidae; genus Diorhabda; species Diorhabda carinulata. The sequence goes on from NC_079465.1 coordinate 8,808,751, forward strand.
TTTTTGTACCCCATTTGTCTATTAGAACTTCGGTAGTCTTTTATCTGACGCAAATAATCTTGTCGCCATCGAACTATCCTTGAAGATACGGTTATTGCCATCCGTTTATTCGGTTTTTTGAGCTCAAAAACACATGCAGACAAATCTTAAAGCAATGTTTCTAAACTGGTATAATTGTATTCTGGATAATCTGCTACCTTTTGCTATATTTCTTCTAATGTTTCTTTATATAAACTAGAAATTGTCCTACGTATAAAATCTTGAGTAGCTTTCAAATGATTTAAGTTTTTCGGTCTTGTGAATGATCCACAGCAACTCCTTTCGTGACTACTCGATAAATGGAATATTTATTTACTCTAGTTAATCCAGCAATTTTTATTATGATTGCATTATCAGATTGATAAATATTTTCCTTTTTCAAACTTTCGATATATTTAAAATAACTTGCTCTGTTTTTATATCTAAATCTATATTATTGAATTCATACCTGCCTTTATTCTCACTACACTGTGCAATTTCATTGTCTTTATTCGCCCATGGTCTGAAGAACGCCCTGTTTCTATTTATTCAAAGATATTTATTTAAATGAATCTCACTAAACGACGCCACTGCTTATCGCAGACTGTCTGGCAGGAATATTTCGAAGAAATTGTGTACATACTCGGTCAATAGAAATACATTTATGTTCTCAATGGTAAACACTGGAGATGATGAGTACACGTGGACTGACGGTTTGTTGGATGTTTACTGAATTTTATACTCGGAGTAAACATTTTTTTAATTAGCGTGCAACTACTTAATAAAAGTACATAAAATAAATGTAGCATTCAAATTAAAAAAAATAAACTGTGAAATAAATCGATACAATCAACGACTGGTGATAGCCAAATATAGAGCAACTATATAAAAATTATAAAGGGAAATTTAAAAATACAGAATGCCGAATTCCATAAATTCTATTTAAAAACGAAAACCGAAGCAAATCGAGAATCAAATCTATATATTCAGAACATTAACATTTTTGAAAAAAAATTAGTATTAAAGAAAACATAAATGAAAATTAACTATTAAACTCTTTACAGGGAATGAGCACCATTAATTTATATTTTCTATTTTGAAAGTTGAAACTCTCAGTTTCATCTATAAAAAAGGATTGATTATAATTAATAAAATTCTACAACTTTCCCAATAAGGTGTAATGATCTAACAATGAAAACTAACGTGATGAAAAAACGCCAATTTGATTATTCAACCTCTTGATATTTGTATATGTGGAAAACATTCATTATTGGTTCTAGATGGTTTGTTTTTCTTCATTTTTTTGTCGTTATTTATTCAATTTATGCAAAGCGTCGTAGTAGTAATGGCATTCTTATTATTCATCTACTCATTGTATTGTTATCTATCTTCCGTATATTCGGTTTCTATTATCGATATTCCCATATAAAATCATTACTAATCATTCTAATTTTCATTTTCACTTCTATTTTGATTTACTTTGAAAATAATTATCAAAATTTATTGTTAGATCTAAATTTAATTGAAACATCAATATAAACTTCAGTAATTGCAATTATAGATATTCAATGCTGTCTACTATATTATCCTTGTAAATTAAAAATTTATTGATTTAATTAGCGCCAAATCAGGCTTTGTGAGCGATCGTACAATTTAAACGCAATGATATGACTAAGATGCGCACCCTTGACTTTAGTCGTCGACACGTGGTACCCAAATTATTGGAATTGTTTTAGTTAAAAAAAAAGTATAATGTGAAAACAATATATGTATATTACAATGAATGTTTTCAATAGTGAAGAAAGATGTGAAGTATTCTATTCTTCACGATAGCTTTATTTCAATTCAATATTTCAAAAGAATGAAACTTATTCTTCTTAATAAAGTTAGTGACAAACTAAGTCTTACAGCATATTGTAATGTAATTTCCCGAATGGATTTATAATAATTTTCTACAAAATTTTATATAACATTCGAATTCATATCCTCTAAAAGTTTCACAATCCTCAAAACTGCAGTTTTGATAATTTGGTTGCGATATGGATATATTAAGAGACTTAAGATACTTTTTTGAATTACACGGTGTCATAACGAAATATACCCAATCTAAATAACTGCAGAGGTAATAACTTATCGTAGTTATCAGTCTATTTTATTGCCTAATAATATCACTAAATACTACATATTCACGTTGTTGTTAGTTGATTGATTAGTCATGTCATATAACAAATACACGGAGTGCCAACAAAAATTGCAAGTCCTACATAATAGATGATAAAAAAGTGATAAAAAACGTCGCCCTTTATTACAAAGTTTGAGATAGAAAGCTGTGATCATTTTGTAATATCTCTCTTTATTACCGCATACTTTTCAGAACGTCTGATTAAAGCTTCTATGCCACTATAAAAGTATGGTGCGTCTTTAGAGTCTAAAAGTTAATATACCACCTGTTTACTTTCGTAGTCGCTTTTAAATATTTTACCTCTTAACTCAACCTTCAGCTTTGCTAACAAAAAATCATTGGACGGGGCCAGATCAGGGCTATATGGTCGGTGTTTAATTCCAGTGAAGCCACATTCGAGTACAGTACCCTTGGAAAGCGAAGCCTTATAGACGCGATAAATTCAACCAAAAAAATACCCTCGCTTTCTCTAAATATTGCAGCCATCAATTTTTAGGTGCTTTTCATGACCTTATTCTTTTTTGGCACGGGTTCTTCTTTCCTGTGCCTCTCATTGGAATTTCTCCTCGGATCATAGTAAAAGACAATAATCTCATCACCCGTTACAATTGATTGAAATGCACTTCCTTAGTCCACATGTACAAGTATGATCGTTAAAATACTTGTTTTGGAAATCCTAGTCTGAGCTACAGTTTCTTTTGATTTTAGGTGCCGCACCGATCACTTAGAACATTTTCAAAACTAATTTTATGTATTCTGGAGTAGTCTCCGTTACACCTACCACTTTTGAATCATCTTGTAATGATTCTCGTCCGCAGAGAAACAATTTTCAATTGATGGACACACAAGTCACCGTAAAAATCTTCCCTGTGTTTTTCATATGTGTTGGTGTTAATCCTTCTTCAGTAAAACATCTTATATCAGCGCAAAATTCAATTTGAGACATTTTTCAAAATAACTTGACTGAGTGGTTGTTCGAGCTCTCGTATAATAAAATAGATTGAAGTAGTTAGTTGAAACTTTGTGTAAAGACTGATGTTTGCTTAAAAAAACGTACTCTATTTACTTTATGAGACCAAAAACTCATGGATCTAACTACGTATAAACGTAACATTATCTATCTACCCCACACAGTCAAATTGAAATTGCAGAAGGAGTCGAGTTACTCTTTCATAAGATTTTCAAATTCTCTTCATCCATCGTCCATAATTTCTCATAAAATTTCTCAATTGATTTGAGGAAAAATTTGTTTCAATAATTTTGCATTGTTGTATGAAAAAACTACCCATTATTTCTTGAAATCATTTCCATCACACTTAATATACAATATATAAAAAGCAATCATCAAATTAATACTCCAATTTCTCCCTCTCAATTGATTCACATATTTCTTCTACAATTAACTTGTTCATGGAAGCAAACTTAGCTCCTTTTAGTTGTGAATTTACAAGAAAAACCAAATCAATACTGCAGGTTATATACTAATATTCTAAATTTTTGTCTGTTGCATAAGTTGAGTACAATGCGCTGAAGACGATGTAGAGGAAAAAATAGATACAATTACTGGTATTAGAGTGGAACTACCTCACATTTATTTTCAAACCTCGCAACTTAGAAGCCGCCAGCGACAATTATTACCCAAATCTTTGACGAAGACAATTACTTTTAGAGCACCAGCTAATTTTTTAGATGAGAACCTTTGGGGTGTCTTCCTCATTTGAACCCTAAAGATTTCGTTCTCTATAGTTATTTGAATTAAGAGATTTGATGTGCTCAAAAATGACTTTTGGCCCAAGACATAGTGTAATTTAATTAATATCCTTCGTGTTTTTATTTTTAAATACGCCACCTAATTTTCCAATTTCCATACCCGATAGTGTCATCAATTCCTGTGAATCGTGGGCAAAACGTTGAAAGTGAGCGCCCGATTTAATAAGAATGCAACTTTTCTTTGGGTCACCATGTATTTATTACATAACTTTCTAGACTAATCACATTTTGTAACAAAAATAACATGAATATGTAGTATTTATTGACGTTAGTAGACAATACAATCTACTGATAACTAAAGAAAATGCTATAAATCAATCAAAGTATCGTTTTGAGTACGATTACTATTTTTTAGTAGGATTCTACAAAAACACTTAACAACAGATCCAGATATTATTCTTGTTTATAGAAAAGATTAAGTTGTTACAACATTAATATCTTTTAATCCCTTAATCTCTAAAGAGATTATGAACATTTTTACGCAGTACAACTTTCTAACGGCTTTTTTTTGTCACAAACATTTTAGTAAAAAGTATTTTCCCACATTCTCTGACAGTACAAAAGCAGAAAAAAACATCTGATTCATTTATTAAATGACTCTAGCATAAATACATCGATTCTCATTGCTGATTCTTATTGACGTTGTGAGATGGTCGATGATAATTTTGTTTTTCTGCACATTAAATTCTTTTCAAAATATTAGATATACTTCAAACCACATGATTTAGGTATTGATCTCACTAATGTTGTTTTGACATAATAATTTCCCATTTAAATTATTGTACAAACCGCGTTAAACTACTTATTTTATTATTCGATAAATAATTTATTTCAAAGTAGTTTCGATGTTTTAATACAACTAATATGGTCAACCATCATTGGTTAGCCCGAATATACATTACAATAATCGCGGAGCGATTCTACTTCAGGTCACCATAAACGACTTTTCATTGAGACCGCGGAGCGATTCCATTTGAGGGTCCCTTGACTCGGTTCGAAAGTTCTTCTTTATTGAAATTTTTCCCTCATTGGGCCCAAACCCATGACGTCTTCGTCGTGATTGTTATTAAAAAAACTAATTTTGAAACAGAAGAGACCTAAAATCAAGATTTAGAAACATAAACATATCAAAAGGTCTAATAAATAAGAAATTAATCGAACCATTCATCCTATTTGCAAATTTCTGTGTTTAGATTTTATTATACAAGAAAGAATCTATGAATACAAACTTTTTACATTTTTGTGAATTCTCTCTATATTTAATTATTCTCTTTCATTATTATTTTCATTATCTAATACCTTTGTTTTCTATTATTCAAGTAAAATCATTTGTTAAAATACTGGCACTATATCAGAAGATTAATTTACGGTTTTTGTACAATTTTTAACTGGATCATATGTGAAAAAAATGAAAAAACTGATTCGCTTTTATTTTATTCCAGGTAAACTTTGGTTATATGGTGACTTAGCTAATGGCTTATTCACAAAATGGGTTGCTTGGATAGCTATACCCTTTTGTTTAATTATGTGGGACGTAGGATTAACCCACTTAGTAGCACCTCAAGCATCAGGTATTCTATTAATTTCTCAGTAATTTTAATATAAAAAACCATGCAGGGACTTATTCATGCAGGGACAGAGCGTGGTTGTAATAATAAGTCAAAATGAAAAATTTTGTCATGTGGTTTGATGAGACTAGAACCAAATTCCAAAAGAATAGATTTTATGTTCTGAAATTTATCCTCAATGCTCATATTTTTTGTAGGTTCTGGTTTGCCGCAGATAAAAACAAGTCTACGTGGTGTCTTTATGAAAGAAGTACTTACGTATAAAACACTAATTGTTAAATGGTTGGGTATAACAGCTTCAATTGGTAGTGGATTACCATTGGGAAAAGAAGGTCCTCTGATTCATATGTCCAGTATTATTGTAACGAAAATGAGTAAATTGATGTCTTCTTTCAACGCTGTCTACGTTAATGAAAGCAAGAAAATTGAAATGCTAGGAGCGGCATGGGCTGTGGGAACAGCATGTACATTCAACGCCCCAATTGGAGGTAATATCTTTTTCACTTGAAATAATGAGGCAATACTTAATATTATTCTAGAATATATTCTAGAGAATATTCGAGGTTGGTTTAATAAATCATTACACTATAAAAGAAAAACTAAAAACTTGGAAAATTAGCGATACTCCAATTTCTTTAATTCGTCTGCAAAGTCTCCGTGGTAGCAATAACCTCCTCATTCGGCTCTAATTTCTGACCAGTAATACACTTTAAGTAAGGAAATAAACTGCACGCCAAATCTGCAGCATACGTTGGATGGGGGCAACACTTCGTGATCCAATTCGATCAATTTTACCTTGGCGTGAGCAAAAGTATTTTATAGCACGGCTCTTCTCCAAAGAGTCGATTTACATTTCACCTTGTAGAACTAAAATAACTATAGCCATTACTTGTACAGCCGATACTACAGTACTTCTTCTTCTTTGAAGCACGTTTATCAGGTGAAGTCCACTATTCCTTGGTCTCTGATACATACTAGTGGATTCATGATTCGTCAACTACCACGACAACATGGAGAAACTCCTTGGAATTTTACTTTAAGAGGGTAAAATACTTCTAGGAAGTGGTCTCACGGTTGGGTTTGTTGTCTGAGGTGAGCAAACGTAAGAACCTCGCGCCGACAGCTTTCTTAATCTCAAACATTCATATAAGATAGACCCACGCAATTTTTTGAAATGCCTATTATCTCGCACAGCTTTAATCGACTGTGTACCAATAAGAGGTCGATAATCAACTGATTGTATTATTTTTTCTTTTCTTGACATTTGATTCGTTAATTCGCAGTTTTCAGTGAATTTGTAAACATGAAAAAATTGGTCATTGTTATGTGTTGTAATACTTTTATTTGAAAGGCTTTAGCCCAACCAATATCAAAGCTGAACTAGATTCTACTCTGGGTGAGACTGCTCCTTTGTTATCAACAGTAAAATATTGGGTACCGAAATTGGAAAGAGGCCGTAGGACATACGAAGAACCAACATTGCAGTGGTCGACCAAATGAGGTGACGAATCCAGATCAGCTGAAGAAAATCCACACAGCGGTACTGGATGATCGTCGACTGAAAATGCGAGAGCTTGCAGCCATAATGGGCACTTTAAAAAGTGCGGTTCATCGCATATTGATTCAAAATTTGGACATGCGAATTCTGTGCGACAGATTGGTGCCGTCTTTGCTCACTCCATCGAGTGTTTGGCAATGTTTCACAGAAATAAAGCTAAATTTTTAGGTCGTTCCATAACTATAAATGAGACTTGGTTTCATAACTTTGCACCCAAAACCAAGGAACAATCAAAACAATGGAATGAACAGGGAGAACCGGCATCGAAGGCTAAGACCCTTAAATCGGCAAGGTCTTGTTTGTGGAATGCGAATGAGATAATATTCATTGATTATCTTAAAAAGGAAAAAACTGTCAACAGCGCATATTATGCGAAATTATTGCAACGTTTGAGTGAGAAAATCAAGCAAAAACGGCCGCATTTGGCTAAGAAGAAAGTGTTGTTTCATTAAAAATACATCATTTCATACATCCGTTATTGCAATGGCCAAAATTAATTAATTATAAATTGAATCTCATGGGCTATCTTATGCCCCCTTTTCACCAGATTAAGCACCCTCAGATTATTTTCTATTCCCAGACTTGAAAAAATATCTCGTTGGTCAAAGATTTTCCAATAATGAAGAGGTTATGTCTCCAGTTAATGGGTTTTTTGAGAAGCTTGACGATTCTTATTATAAAAAGGGTAAAAAAGGGGAGAAAATTAATATATATATATATATATATATATTTTCAACATTTTTGTGTTTCCTTTATTGGGCCAGGTACTTATGGGACTATCCTCATCAAAAGTCTGCTCTTTTTTAAGACACTATCCACTACTACAACTTCTTGCAAACGCAAACGATTTAAGAAAATTTTTTATTTTCATTTTACATTATATTTTTCTGACTCAGGTATATCTTAAACGACCTATCTATTAGAATCAGATATTTATCGTTTCATATTTATTATGATTTAGAATTGTTGTATTCATTTCTAGGTGTACTTTTCAGTGTGGAAATTACTACAGCATATTATGCAGTAAGGAATTATTGGAGAGGCTTTTTTGCTGCAGTTTGGGGTGCAACAACATACAGATTGCTTCTGGTATGGATCGATAGAGCTAAAACCATTACAGCGGTATTTCCAAGCAATTATTATTTTGAGATTCCTTATGATCCAATAGAACTATTTCCATTTGCGTTATTAGGGTAAAGTAATAAATAAAAATACTATGCTAAATTCAAATAATTTATTTTTCAATACTTTTAGATTGATTTGTGGATTTGGAGGGTCGTTCTATATATATTGTAAACAGTGGTATGATTCTTTCGCAAATGGTAACAAGATAGTGAAGAAGATAAAACAATTCAAGTGAGTATGATATAAATTTAATTCTAAATACTTTTAGAACTATGAAGTATGATCGGAACATACATTCAATGAATCTAATATCAGCATTCACTTACGTTGCATTTCTCCATCTATTAAGTTTGAGGTCGCGTTTTGGCTTATCAGTTCACTACTTTGTTTTATGAGATATCTGCAGCACTGACATCTTCTACTTTGATTTCACAATTTGGCGCTATTTCATATAAATTATTTTGTTAGATATGCAATATCACTCAAATTCATAATTACTACTGTCGTTGCCATCGTCACCAAAAACATCTTCAAATTCTCAATAACTTATATTAGCGTGGTGCTCAAGTTCGTTTTGAGTTAGTGGTCCTTTCGTGCCCATGTTGGGCTCTAATTAATTTAATTATAACAATAATTTTGAAACCACAGAATGTGATGCACTCAATAATATCTGCGATACTACTGATGAATATAGACACGTAACGGAGATTCAGTTTTGGCGAATTGATAGGGACAAGTGTACGAAGAGATTTCTGTTACATAAATCAACTAAGAGATATTTTTTATAGCCATTTTCTTTAAGAGCCTATATATTCTATGGTATCAGATGTTTTTTAAATAATTTAAAATGATTATTGAATTAGATTAAATACAACTGGCGTTTTAGACCAGAATTCTGAAAATTGTCGTGGCAGTTAAAGTGATTGAGAGAAGAATCAAAAATAATAATAATAAATAGATATAAGGTTGTGTCATATCTTGATATGTTTTTAGTGGTCATTTTCACATTAGAGTAACTGCTTCCGATTTAGTAAAAGATAGCCTAAAAGAACCAGTAAGAAAATAGATGACCAGCATTTTTTCAAACAAATAGAAACTGTTTCACTATAAATTGTTCCATTTTCAGCCGTTTCATTTATCCAGCGATAGTTATACTTGTCATCACTACAATTAATTGGCCTCCTGCAGTTGGACAATTCATGGCATCTGAACTGATGCCAGCAGCGCAGGTTATCAACCTCTTCAGCAATTTTACATGGAGTGGTTCTAATCTGACGCTGACGGAACAAACTGTAGTATCCCATTGGACAACACCTTGGACTGGATTTTACGCAAATCTGGCTATTTTTGGGGCGTACCAATTCACGGGTTCTATAGTAGCTTCTTCATTACCGATACCTAATGGTGTTTTCATACCTAATTTTAGAGTTGGCGCTGCTATTGGACGGATTGTAGGGGAAGCATTGAACGCTTGGTTTCCAGAAGGTAAGAATTTACTTTCTCTCACTACTAGTAATATTGAACAAATTTGTTTTTGTCTAGGGATTGGTAAGGCAAAGATTGTTCCCGGTGCGTACGCGGCAGTAGGAGCAGCTGCATTCTCTGGTGCTGTAACTCACACAATGTCAGTCAGCGTTATCTTATTCGAAATGACGTCATCAGTTACATATCTCGTCCCAGTTCTAATTGCCGTTCTCATATCTAATGGTGTAGCAAGATTTCTGGCACCTAGTGTTTATGATTTGGTAATCAGATCAAAAAAATTACCTTATTTGCCGAATCTGCTGCCAAATACTAGCAGTGAGTATCAAATTAAATATAATTCATATTAACCTACGTCTAAGTACAAAATGATTCATTTATTTGAAATAATTCATATGAGATAGATATTTGAAAAAGTGAAATTCGTTTCTAAAAAGAAAACTTTTAATTACAAAAAAGGTGCCAGACAGAAACTGAAACTGAAAATGCATCTTTAACAGTTAACATAAAGATAAGTGTCAAATTATATTTTATAAGTGTTTCAAATTGTTACAAATTCTCAGCTCATAACTTATACTAGTTTTTTTTTCATTCTCGAAAACTTCAATAATTATTTTAATCGCTTTTTATACATATAAATAATAATGCATACCTAGCGTTTACCAATTTAGATCTATGTTATCTTTACTTTATTAATTGGCAACGCTATCATATCGAGAAATATTTTTATAGGGTGTATAAATTTGTACATAATCATCAAATATTAACTTTACCTTTCTCTTCCAATCCAAGGAAAATATATTGGAAAATGTCATTTTGATATTTGTATAACTAGTTTACATTGGCAAATCGATAATTAACAAAGTCTTTTGGACTTTTGGAATAAACAATATGGACTTTTGGTTCCATATGGTTAATCAACTGAAATTAGAAAATTTAAATTTTACAAATGATTAGATTTGGAGGTTGAGAAAAACAGAAACGAAATTTGCACATCGATTCACAAGAAAATATCCCGACCTGCAAAGAAGTTCGCAAAGTACTATTTGTAAAATATACAGACAATTCATTCATGTGATAAAAACATGAAGATATCGAGATAAATTACTGCTGGTTGGATGAACAAAATCTTAATATATCTACAAGGCAGATATCTAATTTCGTTAAAATTAGTCAGTTCTTACTAGCACGAACTTACATAAGTTACACACTGTAAATTAAATCTGATAGAAGACAGATTTTAAAACAAATTATTGACGACGACCGCCAGATCATCCGTATATGCCAGTGATCGACAAACGTATTAGCCAAAGATCCAAAATTTGAACATTAAAAGAATTTAAAAAAATGGGAGCCAAATCTACTTGTTTAGTTAACTTTATTACACTAAATAAAACTTGATTTATGTTTAAGTAAGTCAGGTTTGTATATTGTTGTTTTTAATGGCATTTAATGGCATTTTCTCATCAATAAAACCATTTCTCAGTCCAATCTAATGTTTGATTGATTCGCATATATATATATATATATATATATATATATATATATATATATTAGCTTTTTCAGCTAATCGAGAGACTCAGGAATAATATTCCAAGCGTTGAAAATGATCATATCTTCCTTTTCCAGGTCATTCAAAGCAAACCACTTGTGTTGTGAACTAAGATCACATGTTTCCTTCTCCAATCTCCCCAATTCAACACAAAGAGTATTTAGAGTACCATATTTCCTTATTTTAGAAAATTTCTACTCGGTTGTTGTAGCATTTAGAGTATTTCTGACAAATACTAAAGTTGCTTTGCTGTTTTCAAATTCCTGAAACCTGCTAGGAAATGCTTCCTTCATATTCAAAATTATTGTTTTAGAATGATGTTTATCAAGAGAGAAATTATCTTCTTGGGGATTTTTCAGCATGGTCGGAGAGTGAAACAATGATTTATTTCAAAATCCTGAGCATAATGGATAATCTCTTCTCTAACATTATTACTTCTAGCGTCGAAAAAATTAAGTTTCCTTTCTCTACCTACCTTTTAACTTGAAGAAAAAATTACCTATACACTCGATTTATAGAGTACATTTAATTTATCAAAATAAGATTTAAATTTGTTCTTAACAAGTTTTTCTGAATGAAAATATTATTGTACCTTACGTAGATATTTCTACCAAAGCCGCACGTTAACGATCACTGGTATAGGCGATCATATCCATCTTTTCCTCGACAGGCAGTCTGAGATTAACGAAATATAACACATTAAAGTTTTTGAGTGATTCTAGTGAGATTTTGATCATTTACATTCTTTACCTTTCAACGATATTCACCCACATTTTTATGTAGAAAAGCTCCGCTTCTGTGATATACCTATTTGGAAATTGAGATAATGTGAAACGACAAGATACTTAAACATAATCTCTATCAAGTATGCTGAAGTGGCTCTAAATGTAGTCTCCTTCTATTTATTAATGAAAAATGTTGTTTCTTATAATTGAGGATCAATCGTTGAAAGATGGTGTAGTAGATAAAGGCTCTTTAATGAAATAACGATGAAACGAAATGTTTTTTGCAATCTCTGATTGTTTTACTTTTTTTCATGCATTTGAACGAAGAGTGAAAAGGGTAAGTTTTTTATAACGTTACTCGGAATATCTCTCATGTAGATGACGCTATCTCCAACTTTATGTTCATAAAGAAAATATTAATTTCTTCTGGAGATTTCATGATTGATATAGATATTAAAAATAATCAAATTAATATATGTTTCTATGAACGTTGACTGTTAGCAAATTTTCGGATAATTTCACAATTCATTACATCGGTATATAACTTTTACGGCTTACTCGCAAAACATCATGATAAAACATGAGTAAAACTTCAAGCGCGTAGTAATGAATAAAACATTTAAGTAGAATTTTTTAGTATATAATTCCCTTCCTGCTCTACATATTACGGTTAATCATATCTCAGTGCCGTAAATAGCCTTTTCTGCGCCCTGTGCGAGCTTTTATAACTGCCCCCTTATTTTTTAGATATTATAAGTACCCTAGGTAAAGCAATACTATGTACAGGCCTACTTTAGTTCATTCAGAGTGATAAAATAAAGCACAAGGACCATTGTGTTTGTGGACCAATTATCTGATATTTTGAAGGAAAAATCTATTTTTTTAAGAACTAAAACTGATGTGAGCAAACAAGCAGACGAGCCTCCTATACTATACGACTGTGTCTCACTCACTAAAACTCACAAACACATGCTCACTAAAGCAAATGCGTTGCCCAACCTGATACTTAAGATTTAATTTTTGGGCCACTTCATACGTCTAGGATAAAGTAACACCCTGTACTACTTGTACTACTTGTTATTGTAGATTTGAATAAGGAAGTTAGCATAATATAAATTGCGTTTAAGTGTGAATTGATGAAAAAACGTTTATTCGAAAATATTTGCAAAGATTAATCACAACTACACAATACAATAAATGAGTTCAGATAGTAAAGATTTATTAACATTAGAAGGGTTGTGCTTGTGCGCTGCCAAAAAAATAAGCGAGATGTTTTGTCCAATTTAACAGACGTTTTTGATAATGATGATACTGGCATTTAGGTACGTATGTGTTGGAATCGAATACTAGGGACGCAGCAGGAGCTTATCATAGGCAAACTGAAAAAATAATAGTCCTGTCTGGTCTGACAATTCTTCCGCCCCCAGAGTCTACGACCTAGTCCAGGCACTGGTAGTACCGTCCTATTTACGGCATTACATTGTCTTCTTTAACAATGTAACGCAGATGTAGATACGGTTAATCCAATTTCAAGCAGTCAACTTAATCAGTACCCAAACGTCGGCTCTTTTTCTATATTCAATTTTGTATATCAAATTATTACAAACTGATTAATGATTGATACTCAGGACATCAGCGCAATGTCTCTATCATGAAAAAGTTCAAACCAATTACGCACGTTACATTCAATTACAGCATCGTTACGTAAAAGGTGCAAACATGCACAACAAAGTTCTATGCATGTTTGTGAGGTTTTATGGCATTTTTTATAGTAAAAAAGCATAAAATTTCTCTAAAAATTTTCGGATTATCATGAAATTCAGCATGAAACTCATTCAAAACTCAAAAGTTATTTGTGCGGGAGAATGCTTTTAACCTGGGGGTGAATGCCACCCTTTCTCGGAGGAGTTATGGAAAGTAAGCTCACTTCAAAAATCGCTAAATGAGGAAATTATATATATATATATATATATATATATATATATATATATATATATATATATATATATACATATTTTTACATATTTTAATGAAGTTAATACTTTTTTAGGTATTCGCGATTAAGCCTTCTAATTTTGCGATTAACAAATGCATGTTTGCAAACATTTTGTCAATAATAAATGAAAAGCTTTATATTTTTCGGAAAAATTTATTTGAAACAAAGTTAAATATATAAGTTAGCGACGAGTTTAGTTAATTCTTTTATCTGCAATATTACCGAGTTGTGCCCCGTTGAATCTCAATTCCCAGTTGAAATTTTGAGACATCTCTATGTTACATAACAGTAGTGAAGCATTCAATTTTTTCGAAAATATTTGTGAAACAGCTTGCATAAAAATTGACAAAGTCATAATGGAAATAAATGTATAATTGTATACATAAATGTGGACAGAGCTTTAGAACCTGCCGCATAATAATCAATATATTTTGATTCAGTGTTCACTTCGAAGGGGAATAGTCGAAGTACGACTGTAATTTACACATTTGAGATTCAGTATATTAATTAATTTTAATTTTTTATATTAATTGCGTTAAATTGTTGAAAAAAATTATAATTTGCATTTTGGGAGATAAAGGAATATTTAACATGTACTATTCAATATTTATTTCATTCATACAAACGATATTTAGCTCAGCTGTTTGTTTCTTCGTTTTTATAAAATTGACTAGTTTTCTCTCACTATACCTCCACCAACACCGTTTACTGTAAAAAACGGATACTTTTTAGATAATACATTTTAATTTATTCAAAGTAATATTGTGTATTAGTCTTGTTACTATTTATCAACATTTTCTTTTTTTTTTCTCACCATAATTTTCCTATTTACATTCGCCATTTGTGACTGGTTTTAGTTATTTTAGTGTTGAACCGATCACATTTTCAGAAAATCCCATTGAGGCAAATGCTTGAACAGTATCATTGCGACCATTACTCACGAAAATTAGGTAACCATTATTTTCTGGAATGAAAGTTATCTTAAGGAATGATTCACACCAATTAAGAATTTTACTATCTACTACTTCTTTATCAATGGATAATGCAATTCTTCACAAAAAAACAAAATCTTTAAAGAATTGATGATTTAGAGGCTCGTTTGGAATTGTTCAGGCAATCTAAAAATAATTGTTTGCATCGAATGTCACCATAAAACTTAGATTCATCACTACACACTTAAATCAAACCAACAGTCATCTGAGTGTACTGGACTTGGCAAAATCCATCTAAAATGAGCCAAAACGCATCAATCAGGAGGCATGGTGAGGCATATGTATACACAAGCATATTGTTCATAGACTATTTGGTAAAAACAAAAAAAAAATGACAGTATGTATTACTGTAGATTATTCCACAGATTGATGATGATCAAATTTGGATAGCTGTTTTCAAATCTGAAAAATGCTCCAAAGAGGAAGTATCCATCAAGAGGAAGCCTTCGATAAAGCTAAAGCCCACTATATTATAAAAATTGGAAAGGTTGGTCAAGAAAACAATCTTGTTGAATGAAACGAAAAATTAGTTAAATAAATTCTTTCCGGGAATTTTTTTATTGATGTTTCTTGTTTAATCAGATGCTCCACCATATAGTTCATGGCCCTGTTGACTAATGGTCCTACACAGATCCTATAACATACTGGGAAACCATGCTTGACTTAAATAAACATATTTTATCAATGGAATTATTTATAAATATTATAGATAGCCTTCTGATCGCGCAATTGTTCGAGTTTTTCAATTAAATGAATTGCATATAACATTTTATTCGTTGAAACTAAATTAGAGAATCAGAATAGCACAAATTTTATTTAATATAACTAAAAACGATATTTGATGTTTCTCTCCAATATAAGCTATTTTCTCAAAAATCTCGAAATTTCACATTAACTATAAATGAAAATTATTTTCAGGTATTTACGATGTATATGTCGAAGATTTCATGAGAACAGACATTAAATATTTGAATTTGACTATGAATCACGGTCAATTGAAAGAACTACTCATGAATAATAAAAAAATTAATGTATTTCCACTTGTGGATCATCCTCAAACAATGACATTGCTCGGTTCGATCACGAGACCAGAGCTAATAATGCTGATAGACAATCAAATTGGTACAGTTCAAAGGAGACAGTTCCTGCCTACCCCAATGGTTGAAAGACGGGAAGATTCTTTTGACAACATTGAATATATTCAATCAATGAGAAAACGGTCGGTTCCTAATTTAGACGACTCCAGCGATTCAGAAAGAGAGGACGATATAAGGAATGAGGATAAAATTACTGTACATCCAGGAATGACAGAAATGAAAGAAATAAAAGCTGATACTGTGGAAGTAAGTACTTTTCCCACAATTTATATTCATGAAATTCACATTATTTTATTATACAACGTGTACACTGTTTTCAAATCATATATCGTAATTAGTGTCGAATAGTGGTGTAAGACAGTAAGAATGATATTCTTATTTAAATTGAAGTGCCTTATATTACACTGTCCTAGACTGAATTAGATTACAATTGGTTGGATTAGATTGAATTAGAATATCAAGCTTAGGTGGATCCTATCAGAGCTAAAAAGCTTTTGTTAGAATACTGCTGCTAGAGAGGGACAGAACAATTTATTCCAAAATTTCTTGATCTGAATTAATTCAAAGTCTTCGACGTCATATTCTTCTAAAGGTATATAAATCAACATTCGACGCAGTATGAAAGTTATTGTATTTCATTAAATAATGCTCAGACTTCCGTTTTCGGAATTTATTATTTCAAAACTACAATATCCGAGAACGGTTTCACGAGAGAGTAGTTTGGTAGTCAATCTTCAGCTATGGTTATTATATTATTACTTTCTACCACTTTTCTGATGTCATCAATCAAAATAGATAAATCTGATAAATTAGTTTGAATCTTCTTATGAAAAAAACACAAAAACCCTTAAACAAACCGAAGAAAGTTACGCAAATGAAAAATTGTTTTGTCAGCCAATGAGGTCACGGCTACAGTGTTTTGGGATTTCAATGGTGCGAAAGCTGATTTGGTCAAACATTTAGCTTTTGCAAAAACAATTAGCTGAATTATGTTACGTTTTATTACCTTACCTTATGTTCTGTTGCCAAATTTCAAAAACAAAAAAATTGAAAACTCGCCTATGTTTGGAAAATAAAATATTTTCTATTTCTACGCTATAATACCAGAGACCGTAGCTAAAATTATTGAGTGTTAAATTGAAAGGGTAAATGGATCACTTTAAAATTTATGTTGAAAGTCGCTTTATCCACTTAGTACAGTCTTATTAAACATTTAAACGGATATTGATGCGGATGACAAGGACTTCATGTTTGCTTTAACACTACAGATGCGATAATCTAAATGAACTCATCCGAAATTACAACTGAATAAATACCGTTATTCGTCAGATTAGGTCAATACAAGAAATATTTTTAATTTGAATTTCTAATACAGGAAGCGAGAAACCAGATAATGCAGAAATGGGCACCAATAAAACGACCAACAACATTACCAGCTCCAAAATCTCCTCTTCCGGAAAGAAGATCGCCACTTCCATCAAGAAGAGGAGCTACATCATTATTAAATTTAGAAATAGTAAGTTTTTTCAGCAACCATATGAATTGAATATCAAAAATGTTTGTTTTATAGCCATCTATCCGAATAAGCGATCTTCCAGCCACGGATCAGAAAACATGGGAAGAAAATCAATTGAAACAACAAGTAGACTTCACAATGTGTCATATAGATCCCGCCCCGTTCCAGTTAGTCGAAAGGACGTCTCTGTTAAAAGTCCATTCGCTTTTTTCTCTGTTAGCCATCAACTTTGCATATGTTACTTCAATTGGTAAATTAATAGGTGTAGTAGGATTGAAAGAATTGAGATGTGCTATAGAAGATGCCAATAGTGGAAACCCACCTAAAAGAGCTGATAAATCTCTTAAATTTGACATTTCTGTACCGCCAACACCGACGCCATTAACTCCGGTGATTTCTGTAGTACCGCCAACAGATTCAGGAATTCATGGGACAAATATAGATAGAATCGATTATATCGATGCGTAGAATTTGATTCTCATAAATTAAGATAATGGATTAGAAAGAAAATATTTATAAATAAGTATATCCATTTGGATAAGAAGATTCGCTATATTATTTAGCTATAAATTAGGTATTTATAAAGATAATTACTACATAAGTACGGATTATATTATTAGGCAATAGTCTTGGATTTCCCATTAAGTAAGTTTTTAAATCCGATAAAACTTTAAAATGTGGAAAATAACAAAAAAATCAATTTAAAAAGAAAACGCTATCAAAAGCATTAACATTTGAAATTGATTGCAATTATATGACCCCAGCGGCATTCTAGACACCTAATTCTGGAATACTTTTTCGAGCATAGCTGGTATATGTTACGAAATACCGAAAAAAATTTCATTTCAGTAAGTCGATGGTTACAGTCGCTCTATGGCAACTCTTTAACCCTTTTTAAGCCACATCCATATTTGCAATTAAACAAATTCTGATTGTGATCCATTAACCGTGTCATAATGGCTGTAAAACAAGCCATTGGGCTTAAATTTTTGTAAATAATTTTCATTTTTTCTATTACTATAATTTTTTAGTCCTTAATTCGTTTTTAGGCAGTATATTGCAATGCAGCCATTCTTCTATTGACCTCCCTTTCTTTTCATTCCTTTTGATATTTTCACTCTCTTTCGATCCATTCTCTTCGGATAGCCCACTCTTTTCGATATTACTACTTCTGTTAGTGTTGATTCATTATAAAATGCTTATATTTTATTATTTGTACTTCTTATCTCTTGCCATAAAATCGTTTTCACATATATAACTTGTTTTGTGGCGTCTTATTCAGAACCCAAATTTCACTTCCATAGAGGTATGTCTTATTACTTTATTATATAGTTTTTCTTTTGTAGTTTTGTATACCTGCTTTGGTATAGCCCTCTTGTCCTCTACTCGTAGCTAATCTTCGTTACATTTGTCGATAATCAAGACACCTTAATACACGTAGTTTATTATTTTTCTTTTTTATTTATTTTTTCTGTGGTAAGGAATTTCTAGTTCCGACATTTTAGTTTTTATTTTTATGGAGTTATTGATTTTCATTTTTCTTTGGCTACAATAATTATTTATTGGTCTGCTATTACTATTAGATCTTTTTTTCCATTAGTTAAACTAAGTCAAAAATATAAATGTTTCGGCAGTTAATAGTATGCTCACTTTGAATGTACTCAACAAGAAATCAGATAGTAAGGTTCCTTACTTTCTGAAGAGCCTTCATATTAAACGATTTTGGTATAGTTCTACAGTACACCATGATAATTATTAGTTTACTTACTTAAACCTCTTAATTATACGAATCAAATGAAACATTAGTCTCAAAGTAGACTTCCCGCTGAAATGGATTAACTTTTTTCTTTCGATAATTATCTACAAGTAGGAGTGAATAGAAAAATCAAACGAATGTTTATGACAAACATTTGAAATCAATTATCTTATTATCTTCATCTGACTACAACCCCTAAATATTATTATGTTATCTTTGTCGTTCCTTGACGGATATACTTTGTGCAAGTTCTGAGACAAATTTTTATTTCTGTGTTCACATTTTAAGTCAGCAAATACAACAAACCTAATTTCTAAATGGTAATTTATTGGAAATCCGAAGAAGTCGTCTAAATATAAAGTTAATTCAAGACTTGTTAACAAAGAAACCTTCGTAAGTAATTCTGCTGGTAGTGATAGTTCAAAACATCCAAATTGGATCCAAAACCCAGTTCGAGCCTTATAACTTGATGTTATTTTCTGTAAATTTTCTTTATCAGTTTCCTCGGTATTTGGCTTTTTTACAGTCCCTAAACTAGATAGTGGATAAGGATTGAGGGGCACAGCATGTTTCAAATTAAAGCAGAAGGTACAAAGAAAAATAGTTTGAGAGCCCCTCAGCTGTAATGAAATTTAATTTTTCGTATCTTCCACCATATTTTTGTGGATGAACAACAACTATCCCTTGAATAAAAAAATATTTTTCCAGTAGAAAGTGTCCTTTCTAGTTGCCAAATAAAAGTGCTAATCATACAATTGTTAGCATTCATTCCATTTTAAATTACATAATTTATTTCTTTGTGATTGAACAATCTAAGATCATAATAAAGATCACATTAAGTTTCTGAAACACTTTATTTATACTATATTGTAATAGTAACTGATCGTGTAATGGTGGCAGTAAACAAAATGTCCAATATAACACAAAGGAGGAAAGTTTTTCATAATTGTAAAGATATAAGGTACACACTAATAAGGTGTA
This sequence comes from Diorhabda carinulata, assembly GCF_026250575.1. Lineage (NCBI taxonomy): Eukaryota > Metazoa > Arthropoda > Insecta > Coleoptera > Chrysomelidae > Diorhabda > Diorhabda carinulata. The sequence goes on from NC_079465.1 coordinate 8,829,069, forward strand.
CGTCTCTATCTATAATCTTCATTTTCCGAAATCATTCCATTATCGTGCAAAAAATTGATTTGGTAGCTAATTATTCACGTCAATTGTATACCAATATTATTTTATCAAAAACATTGATTAAACTGCAATAATATCCATATTTTCTAGAACTTCTTATTACTTTTTTGACCAATAGAATCAAAGAAAACACAAATTTGATTTTTTATGCCAAAAGTTTCATAAAATATTTTATCAAGGCATTGAATAATGAAATTGAGTAGTATTAGATGTATCATTTATGTACAGAGGAAACTCGATTATTTGGTTCCCAATTCGCTATTATCCGCAGTATTAACTGATATTAAAAATAACTTACCCATTTATCGGATGACAAAATTATTAAAGCATATTAAAGGAAATTGAGAGAAAAAGAAATGCTCTATTGTTAAAAAATTAGACAAAAGCTTGTAAAAACTTAAGAAACAAACATACAAGTAACTAAATAAAGACAAAAATTAAATGAAATCTTAATAAGCTCCGGGACGCAATCAAGCAGAATCTACCATTGATTAGCAATAGGCTATAAATTAAGGTCTCTCATTGGTTGTTGCTAATCGCTGGTACGTTTTGTACAAACATTGCTAATCGCGGGTAGATTTTGTCTCCCTGGAAATACTATGCGCACTATTGCCAATAGGAGGTAGGATTTGCCTTGAAGTTGCTAATCAGCGGTATGTTTTATCTAAACATGAGATAGCTTTATACAATTATTAATCACTCACATAAAATGAATCCGTTACACAGCATTGAAACGATTTTTGTCAAATGAACATAATCAACCCTTTTAGTGTTCATATTAAGTTATGATGCGTGTTTATGGGAACGAAGAAAAGTTCATTGTGATTGTTTCTTGAGGGAAACAGGAGAATTTTTAAGTGGGAGATGATATGTTTTAGGAATTATCCTCATAAAAGACAAATTTTGCTCGGTGGGCCTTTATAGCGTTAATTTATATTAGTGCCCGCCTTCACTCACCGTGCGTGTGTACGAAAGCCCTTGAAAAGCTTTTTATTAAGTATTTGAGAATATGAATTACGATTTTTTAAGCAATATTATGAGAAGAACATATGCTAAATCAGCCGAGTTTGGGTTAAACAAGGCGGCCACTCTCATATGGCCACAATATCTCCATCAAGCCATTGTATGTTCGTTCAACTTGACACGCCATCTATTAGTTCCGGTGTTAATCACCTCTATGGATGTTAATCACCTCATCAGCAAGCCTTGCAATTGTATTCAGAGTTGTAAGTAAGTAGAGTATAGGGCCTAGTACACTACCTTGTGGTACTCCTGCTTTTATTTCTGTTAGATGAGAAAATACTTCTTCCTGTTTTACTCTAATCTGTTCGATATATTTTAGTAGTTCTGAATATTGCCATGGCAGGAACTTAGCATGTTATTTAGGCCCTTATGTCAAAGATTATTAAAAGTCTGAGCCTCGTCTAGAAAAGCAGCAGATCACACTTTGTTTTCGTTCTTCCTTTTCGATTACGTCTGTAATTCTATGAACTTAATCGATGGTTGAGTGCTTTTCTCGAAAACCAAATTGATGGAATGATGTTCTTTTCATCTATTATATGTTTTAGCATCTTACTAACATCAAAATATTTGTACTGTCATTTCATGTAACTTGCATTATCCAGTTTTTGAGAAAAAATGTAAAACTTTTTGCTTCGAATTTTCTCTGATTAAAACATAACAAAAATTTCGAATAACTAACTATTTTGTATTGTATTTATTGTAAAAACTGTATAATATTAATCTAAAATAAAAACACATTAGTATATATTTTTCTTAAATAATGTTAATGATTATGCTTAAAATCGTTCATTCCATTGATTTAATATTTATTCTAAGCCTTTCAGCATTGTTAGAATTATCGGGAAGCCTAGTTGTTTAGCAGTAAAGCACAATAGTTGTGATATATCCAACATTAAGACATTTTTTAATTACCATTATAAAAATTTTGAAAAATGTTTTTTTTTATTCTCCTCACCTCTTTGTACTTGTAACAAACAAATTTATAAGAATAATCGACATAGTGGACAGCAGGAACGTTTGATTTTGAAGAATTTTAAAAAGAAACAAACTATTAGAGTAGGATAGTAAATTATTTTTTGAAAGTCATAACTAATTCAAAGAAACTATTAATATACAAATTCATTCGAAAATTATACATATAATATAAAACTGGTAAATTCATATCATTTCCACTTGCTACACTAGCGCTATTTTGGCGAGTCTTCGTATTATAATTTGCTGTATATATATATATATATATATATATATATATATATATATATATATATATATATATATATATATATATATATATATATATAAGATAATTTCTTAAATGAAAGGCAAACATTGCAATGGCAGCAGAATAGAGCTTCTTAGTTTTTTTAACAAGTTAAAAAACATTTTGATTGGTCCCTGGAAATTGGCCTGGTCAAAATAGCCATCCGTTTTCTGGATATTATACCTGGTTGCTTGATCTGATTTGACTTAAAATATCTATATCTCACCGCGACTGAATGAGGTTATTCGAAGAATTGCATAGTAGCAATTTGTATAACAAGGGAGGAAAGTGCTACTTTTCCTCTCGAGGAGCAGTAATCTTTCAAGGGAAGAAAAGGCATTTTACTCCCATATTATACATGTAATTTTTCTGCCTTCTTCAAATAGCAAGTCATTTTTAAATAATTTATGAATCTAAAATAAAAAATTTATGAAAGAACTAAAAGTAAGAAGTAAGTATAACTTACAGGTACGCTATTTTCATTCTTGCATCTCACATATTTTTAATTTTTGGTAATATGATTTATACTAATGTTGAACGTACAATTTTGAGTAGTTATTGTTTGAATACCTCTGAAAGCTAGAACTGGAACCAACGCAGTTTTCGTTATATTTTCATTAACAACATTATTATTCAGCTGGTATCCCCCTGAAGTTCTCATAATTGGCTGATTACAATCAATTTCATTAACATCATCGACTCTCATAATTTGGTTCGAAATTATGCGCTTTTTTCCAAAAGATTGCTGCACACATCCTTCAGCAATATTCGTAGACTCCCAACCTTCATGTTGCATGAACGCAAGAATGTTTTCTCCAGAATTTGTAAGTGAAATTGCTGAGGTTCTTCTGAAACTATGCCCGGTATAATTAATGGCACTAGGTCATGGGTCCACCCAGTTCATTGTCTATTTATCCAATAGACCGTACTGTCCGTTCTCTTACTCGTTCCTAGCGTATGAAGAGAAAGATCTACCATTACTGAAAATGCAGAACCCTTACATGGCGAGGATTCTTTAACAAATAAATATTATGACCAAGGAGAATCAATGCCAGTTAATAAAAATATACAAAAACAAAGTGAAGCTACACCCTTGAAGAAAATTTTAACAGAGCAAAATTCTCTTGGAGACAAGGCACTTAATGCTGCCATTCTGACTAGTACTCCTTACATGGATGAGCTGGAAAAGTCATTAGAGAAAAAAATACAAAAAGTTACGGTAAAAAATAGCTTTTAAAAAATACAAAAAAAAAGTAAAACAAGCAAACACACAAGCCAGTCCCTATAGAGAATGTGTTATAACTGCAAAAAGTGGGCTCATGATGCCGGGGTGGAAAATGAAGATAAGTATTTTATTAGTGTTTTGTGTTTAGCGTTGGACTGAATGTTTTTATTTTTGAAATTTATAAACAAATTATACCCTTACTTACCTTACTTTTTTTCTCGAATACGTGTTTTCTATATTGATGTTACGAAAAAGTTAGCAAAATGGTTTCACTAGGTCGGCCCTGTCCAGCTACTATGGAATTTTAAAAATTTGGCGAATTCGCGCGGACTCTTCAACATTTTTTATAAGTGGCGGATGCGCCTTTGATGTTTTCTTTTAGGACTTATTATTATTCACAGTATTTCTCTTAGATAATTTGTGGAAATGTCTATTTATTTATTTCTTTTGTTTCTTTTTGTTCTAGTTTTGTAGAATTTTATTTAAGCATATAAGTGATTTATGTAAACGCAGTTAGTTTAGTTTTGAATAAATAGTCGTAGTGAAAAGGACGAATTGGTGAAAATAATCGCAGATGAATTATTTAAGTGATATGATTATTAAAAGTTAAGTTTATTGTATAATGTGTGAATGAATAAAGAACTTAAGAGAGAGCTTTTATTAATTTACCCCACTAATAGAATGAGGGTGAATCATTACGAAAAACATTACATCGTGTTTCCATAATTTTTACTTATGATTGGACATGAAGATTTTGTTAATTTTTCTTGTTAAAATTAATAGAAAGTGTAAGTTGTGACACAATGATTATTGCCTATCCTATTTCACCGCTTTATAACTTACCATCTCCAAAATTAAAAAGAAAATTAATTGAGTTAGTATTATCGGTACACAGGTTATGTACTTGAATGAAGCAGTTTTTAAAATGACAATTTTCTCGTTTTTAGCACAAATTCAAAAACTATTCAATAGTTAATAATCCAATTTTCTACACTCCCCTAGTATTCTGATACTCCTTTTTAAAATTTCGACTACTTTCAGATTCCCCAATTTCATAAATGTCAAATTTAGGGAAATTGAATCGTCAAAACGTCCCAAGTTCTCTGTATATCAAATTTTATTTGGGTTTTCCCAGCCATGATTTTTTTGTATCTTATTGTTTCATCCGTCGTTTTTCTTTTTGGCATTGGTGCTCGACTTTATTCTGGAGACAGGATCTTTGAGATATTTGATTGTCTTTCTATATTGCTCAAATAACCATTTCATAGTCTTTCTCCGTAGCTTTTTGCGTTTTCAATATTTTGCTGACTTTTCTTCCATTTTTGTGACTATACCTCATTAATAACTACCCGGTTTCTAACATTATTTTTTCCCGAAAATTCGAATAAAAATCTGTTTTTGAAAAGGAAACAGTTGGATCATTTTTTTGTAACAATTAGGAATGTATCCAGGGTAAAAACAAGAAAGGAGCTTATTGTAATGTCGATTTTAAAGTCTCCATGAGAAATTGCAAAAAATTAAAAACGTGGTCTTAGAATGAAAAAATTCTATATTCCAGATAATAATTTATTTATAATCTAATAACAAAAATAAAGTATATATAAAACTTGTACAAAATAAACTCATATAAATAAGATTAGATAATTTTATATTACTATAACATACTCAATCCATATTTACAGATTATATTCATTAAAAAAACAAAATAATAATAGTAACATAACAAAATAAACAATTGAATAAACTGTTTACACTACCTAACCACCAACACTGTCTAACGCGCGTTTCTATAACCAAACTAAGTTCACCTTAAGTCTCCGAAGACGATAATTTGGTTATCGAAACGCGCATCAGACAGTGTAATTGTGAGTGGTGATGTAAAAAGTGTATTCAGTATGAATATCGCCAACGGTTCCAGTAATTTCAACTTAAAATAAATAATTGTCGATTTGAATGCTAGGTTCATTAGATATCCTTATATACCAGTGATTTTCAAAAAATCCTTCCAACTTTTCTGCTTCGAATTACCGAACACGTTTAATCAAATATTGGGGAAAAAATATCTTTTAAAACATAGATTAAAATTTGAGAAGAGCTGCGTAAAATTTGATAAAAAACTGCACATCTTAAGCCGTTGATTGGTACAGTTTTTCAGTGCCTTCAGAGGTATAAAGCTATGTTCTCGGTAAACATACATATGAGGAGTAAACATTCAAAAGGAACATTATACAAAATCAACATTTTTCGCTTCTAGATGGAGATACATACCTAAATTGCGTACTCTATCCACTCTAGTTTTTACAATGAGAAATCAGATGTAGGTGCAAAAAATTTTTATCCACACACGTATATTTTCCACTTTAGTGTTGTCTAAAACTTGTTTTCTAGCGGATTTAGTGAAATATACACCCCACAAAAATGATCGCATCACAGGTATTTTAGGATATTTTAAATACTTAATTTTAGTTTTTTGGGACAATCTGTATATGTATCTAATAGATATTTCTGGTTTCTTATCATGAGCAAAAAATATCACAATTTCTTACAAATTTTTTTGGAAGCAAAAATGCTCGAGTAAATCATTTCTGTCTTGGAGAATGCATTGAGATTGAGAACAAATTGTGTTATTGTATAGTGAAAAGTTAAATTTATTTTGTTATTAATGGATCAACGTCTAACAAGACATGTAACGAATGTAGAAGCCGCTAGAATCATCGCGCTTATACAAGATGGCCGCAGTCAAAGATACGTCGCCGGGGTAAATGGAACACCATATCCAGAGTTGTTATTCGCTACCAAGAAACAGGGCAGCTAACCAGAAGCCCCGGACAAGGCCGCGGAAGGGTAACTTCGGTAGTAGATGACCGTTATTTGAGGAATTTCTTTCGAGGATCGCACGGAGTTAGTACCAGTAAATGATGGAAGACTAAATGCTGACAGGTACATAATCAATATCCTAGAACCCCAAGTAGTGCTCTATATGCCTCATATCGGTGTCAACTTTGTGCTAATGCACCCTGAATTGGCCTGAACGTACAGAACAAATGTTCTTTTTAACATCTGGGAAAACATGCCGCGAGGATACGTCCAGAACCTGTTTAGAAGCCTTTCCAAGACGAATGGAAGCTGTAATTAGAGCGAGGGGCGGCAACACACGCTATTAGAAATTCATTGGATAATTTTAGTTTAAGCACCGTTAATTTTTTTGTATAGATGTTTTGTACAATTTTTTTGGTACTTTCTATGTTTTGGTAAAAAAAACTTTTTGTCCTCTGTAGATTAAACTCATATAAAATAAATGTTGCAAATGGGCTATCTATTGTTGTTTTAATTCGTAATAATAAAATTCGACAATCAGGCAACACATTTAAAATAATTAAAAAATAATGAGTGATGCGATCATTTTTGTGGGGTCATTATATTTATTTTTTAAGTGGCAAGTTATGGAATTTGAAGGAGTTGTAGTCAGTTCGCTCTACTTCCACATTATAAATTAAAAATTTATCCATTTTTCTTAATAATAGTTTAAAAAATTATTTATCTCATTTGAGATACTATCTTATCTTATATAACCCCTTTAATCATACTTGAAACAAATAAGTATTCCACCTGCTCATTACCACTTAAAACAAAAGCCCTATTTTTTCACTAAAGTAAAATTTGAATTTTTGCTCCTCGTATGTCTTTTACTGGAAATAAAACATAATTAACTTGAATACGCCCTATCCAATAGAATGAATTGCAAATTTTACACAGAAAAAATGCCTGAAGTGGCAGAGAAGCAAGCAAAATGCTAGAAGCTTGCTAATTTGAAAAAATCTAGTAACAAATATTTACCCACTAAATTAGACAAAAAAGTAAAAAAATATAATACCCAATGGCTATTGGGTTTTACATTTTTGAAATATATAAAAACTTTTTATGTATAACAATATTTTAATCCAACTAAATAATTTATTTCGAATGGCTTACAATTATTCATAAATGTTTATATCACACGATTTTTTTGAAAGTTGGAACTTTAATACGGCTTAGAAAGAAAAGATGATGAAAATCTGCTTTACCTATTTCTAAAAAACTTTGAATTAAAAACCTTTAAGAACAAAGAACTAAACTCCTCAAAACCATCACAGATACTGGAGTTGATCAGATCTCTAGAAATGAAAGACAAGCTGCAAGAGGTCACAATAAACCTTAAGGTTACAGTGTAATAAAAGCCCTATATTCCATGACCAATATTCTAGTTTTCTAAACAAATTTAACAGAAAAAACAAATAGACCTATATGTGCGAAAATTATATTCATTGTTTAATCAGAAACTATTTTAATAAAGAAAAAAGTATACTAAATTATGGGAATGTAGAAGCAAATTCAATATCTCAATAATTCAACAAGCGGTCACAAAATCATCCCCTCATTTTTGATACTTCTAGTGAATTGCAAAAAAGATATGATAAATCATGATATTAAACTGTTCAAGTCACAGTCTATGAAAAAGACACAAATACTACTAAAAAATGTAGGGCCACACTTACTAATCCCCTATTTAATAAACAAACAGATTATTGAGACCATGGAACAAAGATAGAATAGAGCAGCACTTATTGTTGAAACTTCCTAGTCAAAATACTATTTCAATCAAATAGTTATTATTCATCAAACAATGAAAATAAAAAATAATTGTTTCAATTAATTCTTTTGATATCAGAACCTTTTAATAGGAAAATGTTCATGTAAAAGAAAGAGTTCCAAAAGAAAGGGAAACCAAAAAAAATTCAACGCTCCTTAAGTTTTTTTCAGTAATTTATTCGAAAAATATTTTGTTTTAAGATAAACCTGTAGAAATACGAAGATCTAACCTGGAAGTCAGCACAGATACTCTCGGATTGGAAGGCTTTTGATGTCAGAAACAGCTCTGATAGAGGAGGCCAATAAACCTCAACGTTGCAATGTACTGTAACCCCTGAATAAATCTATCTGTCTAACTAATTAATAGTTTCATATCACTAGAAGATTATACATTTAAAAACAATTAGTTACTAATTCAATCCCCATATTGTGAATATCAAGAAAAATTTTATAATACAAAATAAGCTTGAACTAAATGGAGTTATAACCACTATGTTACATATAAAAATCTAAGAAAAGTGGAATAGATTAAGGACGTTTTGCTAACGTAGAAATAATTATAAAAGCAGCAAAAAGAAATTTAAACATTGAAACCTGCAATGGAAAAAGGGGCTTGAAAATTAGTAAAACTTAATACAAAATATTGGTAATAGAAAATGTTAATCAATACAGAAATTGAATAAAATTGAAAATACTTCAAAATCCATAAGGAGCGAGTAGAAAGGAAAAAATATGATAATAAGAGAAGAATACCAATAATGAACTTTATAGAGCAACCATAACTAAGCTTTTGAAGATATAATCAAAGAATTACAAAGTTAGAAGAATATATGAAGTAAAAATACAAATGAAAAGAGATCAAAAGACAAACATGGGTCAAATTCTACAAGACGAAGAGAAAGGAAGGGGGCGAAAACGTAAGTGAAAAACGGAAGGAAATGTTCATGTAAGACGATTAAATGTAAGCCTGACACCTTAAAGTATGTAATAAATAAATATAGTGGGCCACTCTGTATATTTACACTGACATTTGGTATCTAATACCACCTATATTTTTTGTTAAAACAAAGAAAAAATGCATACAAATCACATATCACAGAAAAATATTACAATAACTTTCCAAATAGTTAGTTTTAAAAATGACAGTTCTGGTTACTTTCAAAATTTTCAATAATTTTTCAGTTAATTAAATAACAATCAACTTTATCCATAAAAATAAAAAAAACTTTACAAACCAAATGATTTTTTATTGACAAATCATGATTGAAACGGAGATAACACGATTGCAGTCTGCAGTACCGCTAATAACAGATATATGCCCACGGTATATTAGAATTTATTTTTTTTTTTTTTTATTTTCATCTAATGATACTGTTTACTCGCACTCATACCATCACACACAATTACATTGTCTGAAAATAAACTGAAAATTAATTTGTTCTACATATTTATCCACCTTTTTATGCGGGAAAACCGATTTCTTAACGGTTCTCAAACTTTTTTTCGGGCTCCCTGGTAGCAATGTCTACCCTAGAGCTCAGTAGGAAAATTCGCATCCAATAACCTTATTGCATTGTCTGTTTAAAGTATTAATTCAACACATCATAAAACCCACTAAAAATATAAGAAGCATCTAGAAGTGTTGCATAAAAATTATGTAAATAAATCTCGTGTGAATTTTGTAAGGAAAAACTGAAATTATCCACAAAAACAAATGTTAAACTTCCATGAAGTTCTAATAATAAATGAGAATACTCTCTGGTATCAAACAAAGTTGGTTTACAACTTATCTAAATGTTGATACAGCTGCGTTGCAATCACATCAACAACGAATTCTTCGAAGGATCACTGAATCTTCAGTATCGCAAGACTAGGTGATAGTACAGACTTTTCCCAGGACTGGCCCCATTCAGTGCATACCTCTACAAATGAGAAGCATCCCAAGTACGACCAACAGCAGAGGATTGTCGAGGATCATTCACTCCACTTGTTTGTTCAGCAAACGGAGCATTTCTAGAAAAATTTTGCGCATTTTAAAGAGAACAGTAGCTACACCCACTGTAAAGTGGAGAAAGCTAGTTTCGCAAGTGTAGAATGGATCCGTATAAGTATTCAAAGCGCGATATTGAAGGCGGTCTCTCTTGGACTCACATTAAAGAGGTGTGCAGCATTTTCACTGCTTTTGAGCAGTGATATTTACATACTTTGCTGGGATATTTGTAATGCCATTTTAGGTGATATAAGGTTTTTATTTTAATATTTGCTTAAATAAAAATGCCCCCTAAAAGAAAACACAAGACATTGTCCATAAAACAAAAAAGTGAAATTATTGAAAGACTTAACAAGGGAGAAAGGAAAAAGTTGGCCGCTGAGTATGGGGTTGGAAGATCTACAATCTGTGACATAAAACAAAAAAATTCTAAAATCGACAGGTAAGATTAATTTTAAAACAATTTTAGTGCTGGTTTCTAAAAATTTCCATACGATCTGAAAATGAATTATATTCTTTTGAGCAGTCTAAACACATCATCAATTTGACTTGAAGACTTTTGACACATTTTACAAATTTAAATCAATTTTATGTCAGATTGTCAAGAATAATGATTGATTAACACTCTATGGCCACTAAACATCTGACCAATATTTTATTATAAAATATAATACTAAGATATTAGTTGCCCTAAAATATACTGCTCAAAGATGTGTAAAGTAAGCGAAAATTACAAATTATTTCAGAAATTAATACATACCATATTCTTACTTTTTTATACATATATTTTCCAATGTTACTTATTCGTCATTAGTGTTTTTTTGCGTTTCATAATAAAGATTTTGATAAAAAACAAGTGCTTCGGTTTTTATTAGTTCGAATTATCGAGTCTGCACCATTTACATTTATAAAAAAATTCCTTTTCCAATTGTTTGCTATATAACTGACTCCAGTAATGATTTCCAAATGATTTGTTACATTTAATTCTATAATGTATAAATTGTGTTGCTAGGTAAATCTATGGAGTTAAAGTCCTTGCCGCTAAATTATTTGGACGAAAATTAAAAAGCATAACATCAAAATCCATGAGCTCTGCAATAAGAACAATTTTGCCAATAATGAAATTCATAAAAATTAGGAGGCAGTAGTTAACTCTGAAAAAATCAGACAACTGAAATCAAGCTCATGTTCTTTTGTTCTATGCATGAAAATATGGGTACTAAACATCAATATTCACCATTTTATGCTTCATCGAGATAATTGTCACACAGTATAGGGGTCAAATTTATCTTTGAATGAGAGAAATGTAAATAGAGATATTTTTGAGGGACAAGGGTAACAAACATTCAACAGATTTCTTAAATTCAAGTTCTCTTATTTTTTTGGAAAAATTAATTTGTCTGTTTTCAGCTATAAGAAAAAGACATAAAGATAACAGATTTGAGAAGATATACTCTGTAAGAAAACATAATTTTAACAAAAGAAATTGAAAGAAAACAGTTCTGAAATGTTTCCCTATTGAAAGATAATCACAATGCTATACTTTTAAGTATGTCTTAACACATACTAGTATAACCATATTGTTAGTCCTTTGAAATGTATTTTTTTTTTCATCAGTATCATTTTACTTTCAATTTATACTTCAATTCCCTAATCATCTAAATGTATCCTCCATGGTAAATTTAATAAGTATGTAAGACAAATCTATTCAAATTTACCTGTCAGACTGTGTAAATGTGAGTAATAGTAGACATGTGAACCTAACCAGTTCCAAAAATTCCAACTCGGTTCAATTTTTAGTTGTGAATTTGCCAAATGAATATCTACAACTGCAATTCCGACCATAAACGTGTTATGACATTATCCCAATTTTTTTCATTAAACAAAATTTAACTGTAAAAAAATTTGTATCTGATTAAGAATATCAACACACCACAAATTACCTATGTGTAATTAGCGTGAAAAATATCCAGTTCACGCACATTACACTCTTGTCAATGGTGAAGTTACAAGGTAACACTTGGTCTATTGCTTCAAATAATCAAATAAAATACATAAATGATTAAAGTACTCGACGCAATCTTCTAAAAGCCCTCTGATTATTTCTAGCTTATACAGCATAAAAAATCTATCCTTTCTAACTAGTTTCAATTATCCCTTGACTATCTATTAAGCTGCCTAATCCATCTGTACCGAACAAATTATGATGTTCCATAAATTGTGTAATCTCTGGATTATCAAATACTCCATTCTCCATAAACTCATCCACCAGAGGATGATTTATCAACTCTTGATTTTCAACCATCTCTTGGCTTTCAGCATGTTCATCTGTTAATTGATGAGCAACCATTGGTTGTTCTTCATTATTAATGTCCATACTAGCTCGTAATGCCCTAATTTCTTTAACAAGCTCATAAACAGTAATATCACTTTTACAATCGGCGACTTCGATACCAACACTATCGTGATTTTTTTTTATGTGTGATTTTAAAGGGTAAGGAGATACATTTGAATAAGAACAAGAAGGGCATTGTAACAGTTTAGGACTATGAGTAAATACATGTTTCCTATAGTTACTACGGTCTTTACATTGATAGGAACAAAATTCACAGTTAAATGTCGATAGCACAGTCTCTTCATGTTTCAGCATGTGTCTATTGAAGTTGTACTCTGAACTGATCACCATGTCACAAATATTACAAGTAAACGATCGTGGGCGGTTATTAGAATTGCCTTGTTCGTGATTCTTGCGAATGTGACGCCGCAAACAAGCCTTATCGGTGCTTCTGTATGTACAAAATTCGCAAACAAACCACACTGCCCTAGTATGCATAGTGTTAATGTGTTTGCTAAGCGCATATCCTCGGTTCGTGATGTGCGGACAGTGAGGACATTTGTGCACATGTTTGGAAGTCATTTTACCAGTCTTACATTTTCTTTTGTGTTCTTCAAATAGAGATACTGATGTAGTTAGATACATACAACTACAATTGTAGATCTTAGTGATCTGATTAGGTATCGTTTCTCCATTTTCTGAATTGTGTTCAGGGTTCATTGGATCTTCTTTTCGTGATTTTCTAAAAAATAAAAATATTTTCAAACACTAAAAAACGAACAATAATCAGAACTAAAAGAAATGAAAGAATAATGTTATTGTATTGTAACAAAATTAGCCTTCCAAAAAAATTATTATAGATTAATAAAAATACATATCAAAAATTGAACAAAATATTCGATACTCAGTTTAATATTTAAATCAGAATACCAGATTTCTAATTGCCTCCTGTTCAAAGGTGGGGACAGTAAGGCTCTGGCCTATAATCTCTTTTCCATGTAAAAAGCAAGCACAAGAGGGTAAACCCTATTACACTTGAGTAGTTCGAGTGGTTCGAGTGACAATATGGCTGTGGATATTAATCTTGAACTTCTGTAGGTTGTGGTGTTTGGGAAAAACATGCCTTGGTAGCTGATTCCACAAGCTTGTACTTCCCCAAAGAAAGGAATCTTGATAAATTGACTTTCTGAGTGTCTGCAAGCAAACTCGGTGTTCATGATCCACGTCTGCCTGTCGAGTAGATCTTGCTATAGGTGGAATTACGTTGGACAGCTCTGAAGAGCATCTGCCATAATAGTATCGGCAAAACAGAGTCAGGTCAACGACCTTTCTTCTGTGCTCTAAGCTGTCCAACTTCCTTGGGACAGCATTTGGAAATTATGAAAGGAAAAGAGAGTTTGTGTTATATTGTGTTTAAAATGGATTCCCATTCTCTATGGCTTCATGATGCCAAAAACTAAAATATACCTTGTTTTATAACACATTTTAGAACCTTTTGCTTTTGAGAAAACAGATAAGAATTCAGTGATACAGATTAAAATGAGAAAGGAGAAAAATACTATGATTCTATTGATGATAAACTTATATGGATAGTTCAAATGAATATAATCTTCCTTTAACATCAATTCTAGAACTATTATATTATAGAATATTAATATTTCGTGACTTATCCTGACAAAAATAAAAAAAGATAAACTATATACTTACATTGTATCTTTTTCTGTATCTCCCTCGGTTACAGTACTATGAGAATTGTGATTAGATATAGATGATTTCTCTGTATCTTCTTTAATAGGTAAAATAAGTTTACTTCTTGGTATTCTCACTATCAACCTTGCCTTACTCTCAATGGGATGAATATAAAGTTCATTTTTGGTCTTTTTATTATTGTTTTTGTAAACTCTAACTACTTTATTACCATTACTTTCTTTGTTCATTGCACTATTAGTGGTAGCCTTATTAGAAGCACTTTCCATTGAGTTATTTGAAGAAGCTAGATTATTATTAATTGGAATGAGTACATGTGGCTTGTTAGACATTCTTTGGTCATATTCCAAACTCTTAACTACTTCAGGAGGGGCCAAATCTGTGGATGGTGTTCTTATAATTTGTGGTAAATTCCCTTCATCTGTTACACAAATATTAGGAGAAGGTACCTGTTAACATATTTTTAGTAGTTAGTTATAAAAATAGAGATAACACAAACACATAGAATAATTAGAAAATTTTCAACACAAATAAAAATATACAGAAGTAGAAAATGAGAAGTAGAAGCAATTAAGTTCCAATGCGGATAAAACAAAATACTAGACACAGGGAGATTATACTACATAAACAAGTATAATGGGAAACACATAAAATGCGGAGGGAATGACAAAATAATCTAATAGTAGCTATAATTACACAAATTGAAAAATCTACACAAAAATTATAGAATAAATACTAAAACACTGTTTGGAGCTAAACATAGAACTACAGGCAGCTTTTAGTCAGAAAATGATTTGCACATAAGTAATAAGAAGTCCAACAGAAAGAAGAATAGAAAAGGGGAAAGAGATAAGTGTTTATTATTTGAACTGAGCCTTTAATAAGGTCGTTAGAAATAAATATGTGTACAACAGGAATTGAAAATATCTAGATCAATACAGGTAGTAAGCTCAAATAAAATAGTTATGGAACAAGTATAAATTAAAGCAAAAACATTAGGGACAGTCTAAAACCATTACTGTTCCTCTAATCATTATGGACAAGATAGATAAAGAACACAAAACCCCAATGTAAACACATGAGAACTATTCATTGGATAAAACAGAGATGGCCAAGCTGCTGGCCGCATGCAGCCTTTAGATAATTTTACAGCTTACGAAATTTATCAAACATGTACAAAAAAAAGTTATTTCTCTGCCAAAAAATACTATGGAATGCCAGCACAACAGGGAATCTGTATTATTAACATAGTTATCACAACAAAAATAATAATTCTGATCTAATCTGAAAAAAACATATTATACGAGTAGATACTAATTTAAGCAAATTATATAGTTAAAGATTTTAACTTCAAAAATCACAGCAAACAAACATATTATGACTGATTCACCATGTTTTAATTTAAATTATTGTATAATAAGAATTAATTCTGTTTATAATTTTTAATCCAAATTTTTTTATTAATACTAATATAATTTTATATGTGACTTGCACATATGTGACTGTGTGTAATATATATATATATATATATATATATATATATATATATATATATATATATATATATATATATATAAATATTAACTTTTGTTTTGGCCCTCATTAATAGAGAGAAAGAGTAATGTGAGAAGACAGGAACAGAAATAGCTAACCACTCGAATAAATCAACAAACATTTACAATTCATTGAATAAAACAATACCAGGATACAAAAAATATAGATATAGATGTGATAAGACAATATAAAGAATAAAATAGAATCAATCATAGATAGGGTTCACACCAGCAATGAAAATTTAGTGATCCAAAAGGACCACCTAAGTTATGATTTAGTGGTCCAAAAATATAATTTTTATAATATATAATATTTTGGGCGACGTCGATGTGTATGATTTTGGCGACATTTCTTGATGATTTGGCGACAATTGTCACTATGTCGCCATGCTAGCGTGAACCCTAGAATAGAAAATATGAACAATAAATAGCTGAATGGGTGTATAAAAAGATTAGCAAGTAAATAATGGAGACTAAATGAAGGAACTGGAAGCAAAAGAGGTTAAAATTTTGAAGGATTTGAGAAAGATAGCAAAATACAGAAGTCAATGGAAGCAATGGATACAAGATGGACTGGAACCCTCATCTGACGCCTGTAAAGGTAAAAAGAAGCATAATACTATTTGTCTTCAGGTTTAAAGCATATATGTCCTTATTCTTATATACTGTAAAGTTTATGCAAATACAGAAGTAAAAGATGAAACACTCTTATAACAATTTCAAGCAATTTAGCTTGATTCACTTATTAAAAACCCTAATCTACAGATTTCATTAGTTTTCTTAAATATGTAGATGAAAATTAGTATAACTATCTTTTTTCACTTACCAAAGACTATTATCTCACAAGTGTATTTCAATACATCTTTTAATTAGTCAATATATAATAACATACCTGTTGGAAATTAGAAACTGGTACTGGTATGCTTGTAAGGGTCTGACCTCCTTCAATAAGCTGTAATGGAGGTGGTGGTGGTCTAGGATTCTGTAGAGCAATTGCCAATTTACTCTTCTCTATATGATTTCTCATTTCTGCTTGTTGCTTGTGAATCTTATTAATTCCAACTAAATCTCGAACAACTGAACCAAGATTTATTGGATTTTGATCAGACAAATTGTACCTTTGCATATAGGTGCGAATAATATTTTCCGTATTGATGCACCTTTCTTTAAAATTATGAACTTGAATCAAAGTTTGTATGCAGGGAAAGCAGACAATGGGGTTAGAAGATACATATATATCCTAAAAATGTATCAACATATTAATTTGCACTTTTACAATAATATAAATATTGAATATACTTAAACAATGATTTCAGATTGATAAAATCTTACCAATTCAGGGACACAGCACATCAACATATCCCGCAAATTTCCTGTTGCATCGTCAACGTATCCAAAACTTTGAGTTGAGTGTTCGACAATTTTCAAACAAGCTCTACATACAAACTGATTTTCGTAAATCATTTCCTCCATAATTAGGAATAAATAAATTAAACGTAAAGAAACATAAATTAATAAATATTTTGAAAAATATTAAAAAGTTTTTTTTTGTTTTCGTACTAGTTAACCTAAACCTATGTAATACTGACAGATACATTTCATTTTTACTATCTCTTCGTTAAGAAGTGGTCTGTTTAATGGTTTGTATACTGTAACGGTCACAACATATCAATATTAAATAAAGATGTTTCCTGAATTTGTAGGAAGATCACAAGTTTTGTTTGCTGAATCAAATCACGGATATAATTATTATATATTGCAAAATAATTCTGACATATCCGTTTGTTGTGGACGGTAAGGTAGTATGCAAAAAGACCATGCTGTTACGATGAGAAGATGAGAATGGGACAAAACTGTCAATAATACATAAATATTTACACAGATAAATCTGATACTAATAAGAAAATAGTTATGAAATTCATGATGTGTGGTTTTTTTAAACACAAGAATTCACGTGACACTTTCATGAATAATTTCAACTGATAATTTGAATGTGTATTTTATATAAGGCATGTACCTATATTTTGACTTATATGAGAGTATTTCCGACACCTCTTAGAACAAAACTGTAATCAAATACTAAAAAGTAAAATGGAAATAATTTCTAGTACATATAATGCATGTAGTGCAATACCCTGCGACCCAAAGTATTTATTTGCCCTCTTGTCCCTCTGTGACACTAGGGATACTCAGTAGTTATTGCTGATCTATTAATTCCACTCCTCAGAAAATTCAGAATGTGGGATGGTTTTAGCTAACAAAGATTTTCATTTTCTATTTCATATACCTAGGTAGAGTTTTCTACATTGCACCCTCTACTAAGCCTAATATCTTCGGGTACCCATTGAGGTGGCAATGTCCCAAAAAAACTCCTTTAAGTTGTTACATTCAATAGAATTTCTTTGGTTATAGTTTCTCGAGAGTACTTTTGCCTGTCTCAGCCCCTCTAAATTATTCCACTTACTGATTTTTTATGTACGTCCTTTTCTTGTTTTTTATTTAATGTATTTGTAACCTATTTTACAGAATGTAACGGCCATATGAAGGACTAATTCATCCCTACTTTAGCAAGTCTGTTTGTGATATCGTTTCCTTCAACTCCAATGTGTTCGGGAACCTATTGGAGAATTTTTAATATAATTCTGAAAACTGTTTCCATAGTAAGAGAAAATAAAATTTTCAAGAAATAATGTTGATCAGCTTATTAGTATTATTTAGGTTTAAAATGCAGTATAGATAGTTAATATTAGAAAATATTTTATGGAGTTGATCTAAACTCTTTTGTCTTTGCTTTTGCACAATAATATTTCAAGTAATTTTAATTTACAGAAATGAATCCACCCAATCTATAAGTTTCATAGAAAATTAATCTTTTTTTCATTTTATGCATCGTTTTTATAATTGAATACGAGGGTTGCTACGCAAGTTTTGAGATAGACAAATAAAAACAAATATTTATAATTGCATATGGCTTTATTGTTTTCTAAAATATTTTCTAGTGAGATACATACTCTTTTACATGGGTTTGAATCAATTGCTGAAACATTTTTTCCATTCTAATTGAGATACTTCTAAAACATGTGCTTTGGACGCATTAACCTCTTCTTCATCCTGTAGCAAAGTGTGACCATGTTTGAAGTAGAGTAGTATCAATTATTTGAAATGTGAAAGGAATTTTGCTTATGGATTTGTAAAAAACAAGAGTCCCCTTGTAATATTTTATAGCAATGTAAAAAAGACTTGGTTAACAAAAAATCATGAAGCTATCATAAATGGAAAGTACTTAATTCCATAACATCAATTTGGATCAAGAGAAAAATATTCAACTATAGATCAAGTTCACAGGATATCTACTATTATTGAGAAAACCTTTTGAAGAAAATAATGTTAGCTCTATTTTCTCTTTTGACACAATTTGGCATGAAGGAGTCAAATATAAAATGAGTAGACTACTGCCAAAGCAGTTTCATAATTAGTAAATTACACAATTTATGTGTGCTAATAATATTCATTTCATTGAATATCACAATACTTGTCAACCAATTGTTCATTTGTTCATAGTACTTTTCCACATCAATTGAGGTATCCTCAAAACAAATATTTATTTACTTGTTCATGTATTTCCTAATTTTTGCAAATCATCTTCATCTTATCTGGGAGTGACTCTTAAATAATATGGTTTACATTTTTATATTGTACATACTATCTTCTTTTGGTTTCATATTCAAAGGCATCTGTAACATTTCTTTTATCTTGGTGGTTTGTTTATTTCATAAATGGTTCATGGATTTTTCATTAGTATCAATCTCCAGTCAATAGTGAGAGGCCTTTCATATTTTACTGTTATTTGATACATATTTTAACTTACCATTCCCTTCCGTGTCAGCCTAACTCTTCTCGTATTTTCAGCTGTGTAATTATTTTCGTTTGATTAAATTATTTTTATTGTACACAATACACCAATACTCACAATTACACACTTTCTCAAGTCAGACAGTGTAATTGTGAGTGTTGGTGTAGTGGTAGTATAAACAGTGTGTTGTTCACCAATGGATCTAGAAATTCCAAGTTAAATTTTTTTTTCAAGTATCCGCTATAAAATAATAACCCCGTAGTTACTAGACTAAAAGCTTTTAAGGTGACCTTCCTCACAATGGCATTGTTTATGCCCTTGTTTGTGTCATATTTATGTTTTTAATCATTTGTTTTCTGAATTGTTGCGTTACCATACTTTGTATATGCTCGAAGATTGTTGCAACATACTTAAAAAGTGTAAATTTATTTACCTTCATATTCACACCATAATCAGGCCAATCTTAGTGTATAAATACATATATTAAGGCTACTGTAAATAGCTCTGGTTGGTAATAAAAACTTTTAAGGTCCATAATTGTACATTGTTCAATGTAAAGATATAGGTAATTCTAATTTATTCTCTGCTCTATTAGTGTTTTAATTGTGAACATATAGTCAGAGGTATTACAGACTTTTCTGATGAAGTTCCATGGTTCTGTTGTCTGGTGTATTTGTTAGAGTAAAAGTAATAAATTCGGTGAATTTGGTAAAATTTAAATTTACCGGTTAGTTTATAAAATCCCTAACTCGTAATGGGGAATGTGATAAAAGTGATTTCAGAAGTATATAGTTCTAATTTCGTTGCATGTAGACCCTTTCGTAAAAAATAAACATTGAATAATAGCTAGTATGGTTGAACATTTTAATTCCAAATTACTTGATATTATGGATACCAAGAAAATGAAACAATGTTTAGGTTAGGTAGTAACTACACAAAAAAATTGTACTCTTTTCTACTGACCCAACAAACATGGTTCGTTGATTAAAATCTGATGTTAAATTTGATCATCCATCAGTGTTGAAAATGATGTTATAGTTATAAAAGGCGTAGCTTCTGGCATGAAATTTACTTCAGTTATATTTTATGATGCTGTTTAAGATATGTATTACTTTTACAGATATAAAGTAATGTATTACTATAAATTTGAAGACTTGTTGAAAAAATCCGATTTAAATAAAAACAATCACGAACACTGCTAAGTAATGTCATGATATTTATCACATTCCATATTACGAGTTTGGTTTTTTATGAACTAACCGGTAAATTTGATGAATATAAAATAATTTATCATAGTTACCAAATTCAATGGTGATTATGTGAAATCAACGGTAATTTTATGTAATCATCGATTTATCATTTTTACTGTAACATTTCTACATCTAGCTAGTGGGCAACGTGGTGAACCTGTGAAATATTTTATTGATTAATCATAGAATTGAGATTGTTCGTAATGTGAATAGTCCTCTCTAATCCACTTTTCAAATATGATATCACTATCATTTTATTTAGGAACTGTTTCTTCCTGATAAAAACTTTGATTACTTATGAAACTTATTAAATGTAACTGATGACCATGCGATTTGATTTTTGTTATTTAGAAGTTTCAATTTCATATTATTCTTTTCCAATAGTTATACAAAAAATTTCATTTAAGATAATTTTCTTTATATTTGTATGGATACCTTTTTTAGTATATAACTCTTGGAAAGAACGCTCATCATTTATTAATCTGTATTTCAACAATTATATTTCGTACTATTAACTCCTTAGCAGTAAATAGTGAAAATAAACTCATCATCTTTATATATTTTGTAATCTAATTTTCAGAAAGTACAAAAAGCCGGACCATGTAAAAAACACATAATTTTATTCAGGGAAATTTTTCATATCATCTTCTTCATCTGTTGAATTTTGATCTACCATATGAAGCATATCTGTTTGTGCTTCATTCTCATTTTGATTGTTTTCTCTTAAAACTGTCATCATTTGAGGTGAATACTGTTCGACCTAAAACATTAAATATTACCTAATTTAATATCAATCAAATTTCTATTGAAGATAGTTTGGATACAGCTTTTAAAATCCCAATGTCCAAGTAAAAACCATTTATATAAATTGTGATAAATTTTTACAGCAACAAATAATTACGCTGCGTTTATTTCAACTAATATGACTGTAACATTTATGTGCTGAGACAAGCAGTGGCAGGTCTTCTCAGTATGCTAATATAGCCACTTCAGGAAAATTGTGTTGTGTCCAGAAACATTGATCTTTAACAACGTATTTACATCAAGTTTTGTTTGCAATTCAAAACAAAGGGCTGAACTTTGTCTGTAAACAATTATGCGTGAAAAAATTTGCAAAATATGGACGTGGAAGTTAGTCAGTTAGTGATTGAGTCACCGTAACATTTGCAAAACCACGTGTGAAGAAGTAACTTATAAATGTATTCAATAAATTATTTTTCCATTCTCATAAGTAATAATTAATAAATAATAATAAAGCCCCCAAATTCCTTCGCTTCGATCCAGCTTCTATGTTAGCTGTTCGTACAGCCGTACACCAATTATGTTCTAAATATTTTTGAATACATTAACTGTAAGAGGAGTTGTCTATTACTATACGGCTTAAAAGTTTCTATAATGTTCTAGAATTATTCCAAGAGCATATATAAGACAGGAGCTCTCGCTAGAGCAGATAGTTGAATATTGAAAATACGGTAAACAAGTGACGTCTTAGTGCAGTGTTAGTTATTACTATAGTGTTGTAATCAGTGTAGTATGTGGTGTAAAAAAGTTTTAAGTGTGAAATTAACTTGTACAATTTTATCCACGGAACCTTTACGACGAAAACGTTAAAAGATTGTCTGCTTCCTTTACATTTGGACTTTGTTTAAATCCAGGCAAAAGTTTATGCCAACGCCATTTGAACAATTATTTCCCAGCAGTATCCAGATCTCTGATTCCATATAAAATATCGTATGACCACCTATTATCTTAGGAACAAGTATCTATCGCCTTTCTTCCAATTTTGTGTCAAATAGTATGTTTTTAAATTGAAAATCATCCACTAATTCATGAGTTGTAATATATAGTGTTATTTTGGTCATAACATTCAAGCGCACGACGCCGTTTATGTCGGCTTCTATAAAAAATTGAAAAATATACGGAGTCATATCCCAATTATATTAAAAAGCGAAGGAAATCACTACTGTTGAATAAATTTCACCCGTATAAAATCAAAATTCTTCAACAGCTTTTTAACGACGATTTTAGCGGAACGATTGAATTTTGTAAAATAACGTCTGCTTATATTATTAAAAACCATGATATATTGCAGAATATTCACTTTACTGATGAGTGCAGGCTTCTTCTCAATGGAGATAGATCTTATTCCCTTTTAACAAGATGGAGCTCTATTACATCCCTATTTCTCATTTTTGTACAGTAGCAGATGGATTGGTCGAAGAGGCGTTATAGAATTGCCACCTACCACTATCGCCCCACTAAGCGGATCTAGATTTCTTTCTCTAGCTTATAAAATCCATTTTTTATTAAAACCGCCTCGAGATTTGTATCCAACCTTGTAAGAGTTTTGATATAAATAAAATCAAAAGCAGTCTACAAACTATGCATCATAAAAATGAGTGTGACGAAAAATATAAAAAGCAGCAATCTCATATGCAACATCTGACATTTAAACCCGATATCTGAAGGCAGCTTGACATGTTGCGAGACAACTTGCAAAAAATGGCATGCACTTTTTTCAAAAGTCGAAATATTTCATAGATTAATATTGCACGACGTTTGACATTACCTCTCTTACCACTACAACCACTAACAAAAATTCCATAAGTAAATTAAACAAATTCCTAACGTCAAATTTTATTTAATATTTTGAGGCAGGTTTAGAAATGAAAATAACAAAACTAAGTAAAATGGTCAATTTTCCCTAGAATTGCAGTTTGCACGCAATAAAAATAGCATCAAAATGTTAATGTAGCAAGTACGAGATTTTGTATGAAACAATCAGCTGAACTCCATCTGCACATGCTTTTGATCAAGAAATATTGCGTCTTGCACTTCATTGCACATTTGATTGCATAGATATAATATTATACAGCAGCGTTCCCCAAAAAGTGCGTGACGACCAGGCACTGGGTCGTAGCAAAAATGATGGAAACAGAAAAATCTATAACTTAATATTTTTTGAAACTTTTCCAAATACTGCAGTTAGTAATCCTTAACCACCGTTTTCTACCGGACCTTTTAAATTCAAATGCTGTGTTTGTTTGATTTAGATTCGTTATTTAGTGCTTTCTCCAGTGCGCCGTGCACTTGAGTGCATCAAAACAAGGGGATAGTAGCTGTTATTATCTATTATCAATAGCATCTTCATAATAGTAAGTTATAAAAATATCTTTTCTTATAAATTATTAATAAACAAATCAAATATTTTCAAAGTATACGGAAAAATCGATATCTAATTGAAAAAATGACTCTGAAAACAACGACTTTCAAAAGGACATTTCAAATATTTTAAAACATTACATTTATTCATTGAAATCTATTCAAAATACGATCAGAAAAATTTACATTCAGAATAGGTACGTTTCCTGGCCTCATTGTGGGGATTAAAGTCGAACTTTCTCCAGAGAGTATGGAATGGCTCGAATTATATTCACATTTATAGAAAACAAATCAGCTACCTTTATTTGTCTACTATAGAGCAGGAAAATGTATAAACCAAATGGTTCGAAAAAATATTTTTGCTAAAATTCCTAAGAACATTACAGAATTTTTAAAACTGCCTAATACCATAAATTAAACAGGGTTTAGTTTGAGAAAAGCATCGGCAAGTTTACTTGCAATTTATGGAGTAGACATTCTCGCTTTAAAGCAGCACGGAGGTAGGAAGTCTACGAATATCGTTGAAGGATTTGCGCAGCCATCTCTCGCAAAAAAGCAAACAATTTCTAACCAAATTAAAGTCACTGAAGATGATGAAATTGATTGTAATCAGCCAAGTATGAGTACTTCCGGATGATACCAGCTACGTAATTTTAGAAATTATTAATGGAAATATCACGAAAACTGCGATGGTTCTAGCTCTCACTTCTAGTGGTATTCAAACCACTGCTGAAAATTGCACGTCTAGCATTAGTATAAAAAATAATAACTCTACCACAAATTAGACATATGTGGGATGCAAGAATGAAAATAGCATGCCTGTAAGTTATACTGTACCTACTTCTTACTTTTAGTTTTTTAATAAATTTTGTCTATTAGTTTCATAAATAAATTATTTTAATATGATTTGCTATTTGAAGGAGGCGGGAAAATCATATGTATAACATGGGAGTAAAATGCCTTTTCCTCCCTTGCATGATTACTGCTCCTCGAGAGGAAAAGTGGCACTTTCCTCCATTGTTTTACAAATAGCTATTGAAGATTACACTCCGGATATTTCTTCAAATAATATGTGGATTCAAGATTAATATTGGAAAGGAAAAATACTTAAAATCAGAGTTTGAAACTGTAACACTAATTATTTTTTGGTTGCGTTGTCACAACGAATACCCCAGCGTAAACTAAGAAACGATACGATTTTTAATGCCCTTTGTCATCATTAAATCGTGTGAAACTCCGTTATCAGCCAGTACGAAACATATTGGAAGTCGAACATAATTTGAGAAGCAAATTTACATCATAAAATTTAAAATTAGTATGTGAAAAATACAACACCATCCTTCGCTCAAAGGTCAAATATAAAACGAAATTTATGAGATTTACTTTAAGTTTTTAATGATAATTGTCTTCAATTACTCATGTTTTTGTTGTATAATTATTTTGCAATTTTTGTAAATGAAATAAATAAATAAATAACTGGAATTTTGATTTTTATTGAAAAATAAAAATTATGTTTTGTAAATTTTTTTATAAGGTGAATGAATTAGTTTCATTTGTTCCAAATGTTTTTGAGATTATCAGAGTCTTATTATATATTATATCATTTATAAACATAATTAAATATTCATAGTACATTATAGTACTGCATTTAAATAGAGTTTCTAAAAAAATGTTCTCTTACCTTATCCAATAGAGATTCCGGATATCCAGGTGAATAGTATCGAACTATTTCTTCTGGGAAGCAAGAATTAATAACAGTGATGTATTCAAAAAGTGTTGTACCAGGCTTCGCATCCAGCAATTGTACTTTTTTCAACCCACCTGTTGTCACAAACAATCGCCTAGCTTTGGGATCTTGCGGTAAGAGCTTAAATCATAAATTTATTAGCTTATTATAGATTATATTATAAAAAATGTAGGTGTGTAATATTATCCCACATTCCCAATGACAACCCAAAACCAAGAATTCAAATTTCATTTGCTGCATAGTTTTGAGTTCGAATTAGATTTGATAACGTCGTACACATTAGAACATGATTCTTAAGGATAATTTTTTGAGATCTCGACCATCCTAGTATGGTATTTTGGATAATTATGCATAAATCAAAAAGAAATTAAGAGTGCTTGAATGAAAAAAGAAAACTGTTTTAGGACGCGTGATATTGCAATACCAGTGTGCAGAGGTGCTTGAAATGAATTTTCGATTGTAATAAGTAATAAGTAATGTATCTTGAAAAATAATTATTCTAAAGATATTTATTTATGAGTGAAAATTCTCAATGCATTTTTTTCATTAATAAAAAATTACAACAACATTTGGTTATTTATTATTATAAGATTTTTTCATTTTTTGTGTACAGGGTGTTTCAAAAAAAGGTGATCCCGTCTCTAGGATAGATAGAAAAAGGAAAAACATTTTGGGGTTTGCTAATTAAAAAATTTTCATCATATTCAAGATAAAAGAAGTTGAAGAAAAAAATATAAACATTTTTTACGATTTTGTTGCAACTACATTGTATCAAAATTTTATACGAATGTTTTGAAAGCAGATACGTCTAAAGAATTTGTTTTTATATCTGACTCATAGAGGGCGTTAGTTACACGGTTCATACCAAGTAGTATTCAAAAGAACTTTTTCAATATTAGATTTATTAAACAAAATTTCAAGAGAACTTGAACATCATTTAATTTTTCACGAAAAAGATATTTTTGATACAACTCGATACTGTGTACCGTTTTTGGAATATTTTGATTTGAATATTTTAAAGTAATAACCGATGTTGGTATGAAGTAGTGACTGATGTATTAAGACACAAAAACAAATTCATTAGATGTATAAGCTTCCAAAACATATTCGTATACAATTTCAATACAATGTTGCCAGTAGTTGCGGCAAAATCGTAAAAAATGTGTATATTTTTTTCTTCAACGCCTTTTATCTTGTATACGGATGGGGTTACGAAAATTTTTTACTGAGCAAACAGTAACATGCCGAACGTATTTTCGTCAAATAGTTTTCTTCTATTTTATATCCGCTTTCTATATCTAATTTCAACACCTGCTTCGTTTTATTCTATATAAAGTAGGAGAGTCTAATTTTTAAAATCTTACTCTTTCAGCGTTTACCAGAAGTTACAACAATGCCAAAGTTTTACCGAAATTTATAGTGATGTTTATCTTTATACTCACTGTTTTGTAACTCCTAGATCACGACAAAAAAAGCTCGATTACCACTGCAGTACTAATGGCTACATCACCATCAACCCTAGACCACAGTACAGAGCTGCCAAAATAAGAAAATAGTCAACCCGGACGCAATGATTATAGGTCCGGTTGACCGCAGGCTGGAACTAGTGTGTAGTGATCTATTTGTATTTTTAGTTGTCAATACCAACTTATTTTTGATGCAACGTCCTGTATATTTTTCATTTTTTGGATTCTTTAGAAAATTTTAGACATAATTCCATTCAATTACTGATATGAATTAAAAAAAATTCAAAAAGAGTTTTATTTTGTAATAAATCTGAAAACACTTAATATTTACGAAAAAGTTGATGATAGTTATAAGACATTGTATATGAATTATGCTTAGAATTTTCTAAAGAATCCCAAAAAAAACAATATAAAGGCGGTTGCATGTAAAATAAGAAAGTTGATATTGGTCACATAATACACTCCGTAAATATTTTTAAATTAGCAATTAAAAATACAAATCTACGTTTCTAAGCGTTTTTTCAACACGCTCTCATTTATTTATAATCGAATTTACTCAATTTGGCTGTTCCACACTTTTTATTGAAACACTCGCTTTGTTAGATGGCATAAATTGTTTCAGTTTTTCCTACTTTTTCTTAGTTTAGCCAGTTAGAACCGTATTATAAATTACGTTCTTAAAGCCTGTCTAAACACTCTAAGTAAAATCAAATTAATACAAAATTCACTACGCCTTTGGAGTTTTTACTCTGTTAAGTGAGAGATATCAAATGAAGTCTCAAGGTCGATAGCACATTTGGAAAAATAGCTTTGTCCAATAACCAATTTAAGATAAATTAATACGCATATGTACTTGATTAATCACCAGTTCTCGATTTTATTTACCGCAAACCATTTCATAATCATAGGAAAAATATACTTATCGACCACTGCTAGTGTTAATGTTTTTGTCATCTGGATTAGATAGAACGTAAATAAGTTAATTGAGCTCAATTCATGTTTACAGTGAAGGTTTTTAGTATTGGATATAAGCAACCGACTAATTCGTAATTAGTGATAATCGGTATCTACGTGTTCCGCGACACGAAATTATTGTTACTGAACTGCGAACGACAATTAAGTGGACATCCGACCAGTCTTTGAACTGATTAGGGAATCAGAATTCAGTATATTGAATATTACTTCCAAGTTTATAAAAATACATTTCTTAAAAATAAAAAATATCTTTTTTTAAAAAAGAAACTGGCACTTTACATGTCGAGATTATAGGGTAAAATGAGCTAATATTTAAATAATAAAAGTTCAGGATATAACTTTTTCGACAAGAAAAATGCTACCCCAAAAATCTAAAATCATTTTAAGCTTCATAAATTTCTTGTAACCCAATTCTCACTACTTTTCCTCCGTGTTTTAGTTAAATTTATTGCTTCTGTATTATATTTTATGTTCATGGTGTCAATTTGAATATACCACGCCCTTATTATTTTCTTTCCAGTAACCAAATGAGAAATCGAAAAAAAAACAGATCACTTTTATTTTGTAGGGTGACATTTCAAACGAGGTTCAGTCCCCTAGGATGAGTAGATGTCAAATTAAATATTAATTTATGCTTCTAAATGCTCTTGATTTTAGGTCTCATCTGATTTAAAAATAAGTTTCTTCTATAGTTTTTTTAAAATTTGACGTTTCAACTTCTTTTAGTCTTTCAATATTAATGCTCCAATGATTATCAATTTTTATTTAACTGAGTACCTCAAAGGGTAGAAGTTTTAGTAGCTCCGTTTCAAATGCTGTATGTAGATTTTCAAATACTGAAGTCAGTCTACCTTCAGTCTCTGAAGACGATAGCTTGGTATTCGAAACTCGCATTAGACAGTGTAATTGTGAGTGTTGGTGTTTAAACAGTGTTTAAACCTAATTTTATTGACTTTTGATAAAGTAGAAAAATTTTTTGTTATGTCAATGTATCAAGGTAGAAAAAGACAGAAGCAGTTTAATTAGAATTGTATTCATTTAAGGTCCATTTCATATGTCCAAAATACATTTCGTTATGTCATCTTTGAATAAAAAATATGTTTTTTTAGTTTGTGTTTCTTTCAAAAATGCAACAATGTCAAATCTTAAAAATTTTATCAATGAACATTTGGACAACAAAGTTGGAACTTTATTAATTTGAGCTACTTTTTAAAAGTAAGCTGACCTTCAATAAATTATTCTCATTTTACCATTTTTTATATGCAATATGATCATTTCGTGGATTATTAGATGTTTAAAAATTATAAAATTCATATCTTTTTCAATTTTTACTGCTTTATTGTCAAAAAATTGTTACAATTTGTAGACAAAATTGTGTAAAAACTAAAAAACAAACATAAAAATAAGTAGATAAAGATAAAAATAAAATAAAATTTCAATATACAGAAGAAAACCATAATGAATAACAAAATTATAGATAATAGTTATAAGTTATAATTAAAATATACGTCCATAGCAAAATTAAACCAGTATGCAGCATGCCCGGAATTGAATATTATTATTCCTTCCAATATGCCCTCAAATCAGCAAGGTAGAAGTGGGCAAGCTGCTTCCAAGAAAGTAAAGCGGGCATATTTCGAACTAATGTCATTTCTACAAGACGTCGATTTGAGTACTCAACCAACGACAAGCAACATACGTGAAGTATCTGCACCACGTGTACTTCCAGATGAATCTTTAGCATCGCTCAGTAATTTCCAGAATATACCAAGCCGTGAAGAATTAGGACTGGACGAAGGAGAACTCGAAGAGGACCTATCTATTCGTCATAAAAATAATAAGCAAAGCAAAACTGCTCAAGTGCAATTACAAACTGTAGAGAGATTAGCTTCGGCCATAGAAGCTTCAACTCCAGTCGTGAATTTTCCAAATTTCCCTAGTGTGCCTCCTATTCCTCCAGTTCCACCTGTTACCGAAATGAGCGCTTTCGCACAATTGATCAGGGCGATACTCAATCAAATCGATAATCAGAATGATCGACAAGATGTGATGGACAACGTGAACTGCGTGAACGAAACAATCAGTAAATAAAAATGCCTTGTGCATTATAACATATGATACGAGAGAAATACATTTTTCCAACTATACATTAATCGCATATATTTGAAATAGACGCTACTTTAACATAACCGCACTGCTCTTGTATGTCAACAGTTTCAAACGCACTTACAGGCTTTTATCACTTTTGGTAACAGCTCTTTTTTGTAGTTTGAAGATACACTCAAATTGAGTCGCACCATACGTACCCCAGAAGGAAAGGGCATATCAGAGATGTGACTCAATAAGAGCATAATAAACTGTTAAGGAGGTGGATATGTACAGTTCTTTAGAAACTGATCTTAACGCAAAACAGGAGGAACTTAAGTTTTTAGATAAGGTGGCAATATGTAACTCCCATTTTAAAGAATTGTCTACACGAAGCCCCAAGAATTTTATAGATTCAACGACGTCAATGATGTTGTTATTTAATAAAAAAGGCTATAATGTATGTTTTATATGGTAAAGATTTAGTTTTGGAAACGTTGAGATAGAGAAGAATTTTACCACTGATGTCTCAATAGGCGACGTCGTTTATAAACAGAGGAAACAAAATAAGACCTAGTACTGAGCCTTGGGGCACTCCACATTCTATTGGCTTGCGAGAAGACCTCGTTGTATCATCCCTTACCAGCTAACTTCGGTAGGTAAGGTGTGACTTAAACCATGAGAGAGGTGTTCCCCTTAAACCGTAGTACTGCAATTTGTTGATTAAAATATTATGATTAACACAATCGAAAGCCTTAGAAAAATCACAAAAAGTTGTTGCAGTGGAATGATATTGAGTCTGGGATACATTAAAGGACTGGACAATAATTAACATTTTTACACTTGGGCATAATTACTATTAAATGTCCGTTTTTATTAGCTGGTTGTTTTAATATGCGAAAAAATAATTCCACAGATAGCCTTCTTTATTATTTTCTGAAATGACGAAATGGAAACCAAAATTGTTAAGGGTTGATATATTTACAGTGAAATCCTGTTATAAATCATAAGAAAACAACGGTGTTGTGAAATGAAAACGGATTTCCAGTTAATGTCTTTTTTATGACCGGTTATTTCTTACTATTACAACAATTTTGTTTTGAAATCATTAATTCATCTATAATGTATGTAAGTTTATGAGGTACTAAATTTTAAATTAGAAAACTAGGACAATTACCGAAATAATTATATAAATTTCTTTAATTTCTAATTATCAAGAACATTTAGAAACATGAAAAATTATATATTGAATATGGATATTTAATGATTCATAATGGGATGGAAGAAAAACTAAAATTTCATTAGATAATAATAACAGTCGAAACTCTAAATTGTTCAGTTTTAGTACTAATATAACATATTTGGTTTCGAAATCCTTAACAAACACCAAATATCTTTCATTTAATATTTCTTTATGCATTAATTTATATCCTATAAGAATCCTATAAAGACGTGTGAGGCACGACGGCGTGGCTCCGAGGCGCCGAATGACATCAAAATTCATAACATTGTCAAAATCAAATTTAAAATGATATAAAACAGTGAGGATTTTCTAAGTATTACATTGTTTTTATTTGTTTATCATTCTATTTTTACTCTTTGAAAAGAGGGAACCGAATTTCTTGAATATAATACAGTAGTACCTCCGTAAGTCAAACCTTAATAAGTCGAAAACCTCCCAAACTCGAAAAAATCTTTTTTCTCCTTCCCCTTCAAGCACCAAAACTTCTGTTGCTTGAGATTGAGATTTTAACTCGAATGAATAAACGTTTATATATATATATATATATATATATATATATATATATATATATATATATATATATATATATATAAATTTCTTCAATTTCTTATTTCTTAGACCTTTTGATATATTAATGCATCTAAATGTTCTTGATTTTAGGTATCTTTGGTTTCAAAATTAGTTTTTTTTTATAGTTTTTAAAAGAAAGATAAATTTTGACGTTTCGACTTTTCTTTAAATCTTTATCCAAAATATGATATTGACACTGACAATTTGATTATTTATATTGATCTATAGATCACCTTCATCATGAATATCAAAATAAGGATAAAATCAACTTAGAACTTTGTTCCAATAAGAAAAATTAATTTTTCCAAGATTTCCACATCTCAAATATATTAAATTTATTAGAATTCACAAAATAGAGCTATAAATTTTACTTAAATTATTTAGATCTTTTTTATCATTTATAGCTTTTTCGTTCTTATGAATGTGAACCATTTGTAAAAATTCTCTATTTAGTGTATTAGATTCTGTTTCAAGAATTTTTGAATATTTATAATTGAATTTATGTTTTTTTGATATTTCATGGTTCGTTAATGTAGTTCTATTTTATTTATCCTATTGATGACCTCTTAGTCTATTTTTTAAATACTGAGATGTTTGCCCTATGTAGACAGCGTAACAATTAGTACAAGGCACTTGATATATAATATTACTTCTTTTGTTTTTTGGTGTTTTAAATTTTAATTTAGTGAAATATTTGGATAATATATTATGTCCTCTATGACGTATTCTATTATCATATTTATTGAAATCATTCGATAATTGTTGGGAAAGTCCTTGTACACATAGTAAGGAAAAATGTTTTATTTTTTAATGTTTCGTTTTTATTTTGTTTTTGAATTGATTGTAGTATCTGTTTATCCTTTTCTTGAATATGTATTTTTTCCAGATAATTATTTTCTTTCAATGCAGTTTTTGCTTTTTGAATAGCTAAGCATCTAAATTCAGGGTCTGATAGTTGGATAGATCTATCAGCCAAACTTATTATCACTGATCTTTTTTGTGACATAGAAAGACACGAATCGAAGTTTAAATATCTTGAGGACCAATTGGTTTCGTATACCATTCGGTTCTTATGTTATTGTTAATTTTATATAATGTGACATCAAGAAAATTGATTCTATTATTTTGCTCGACCTCGATTGTGAATTGAAGTTTTTCATGATAAGAATTGAATTTTTTACTTATGTTTTCAATTTGATTCTTTGGTACAGCAGTAATGCAATCGTCTACATATCGGAAAAAGAATGGAATATTTATATCAAGTTTGCTTAGAACGGTTTCCTCAAGATCTTCCATTACCAATTGTGCTATAACACTTGAAATGAAAGTTTCCATAGCACAACCATCAATTTGTTTGTATATTTCATTTTCAAATTTGAAATATGTTGTTGTAAGTGTGAGTTCTATAGCTTTTATAAATTCATTTTGAGGTATTTCTATAGATCAATATAAATAAGCAAATTGTCAGTGTCAATATCATATTTTGATAAAGACTTAGAGAAAAGTCGAAACGTCAAAATTTATCTTTCTTTTAAAAACAATAAAAAAAACTAATTTTAAAACAGAAGAGACCTAAAATCAAGAACATTTAGATGCATTAATATATCAAAAGGTCCAAGAAATAAGAAATTGTAGAAATTTATATATATAAATATATATATATATATATATATATATATATATATAAATATTAAAATTAAATACATACAAAAACATATTAAATTTCAAGGTGATCAAAGGTGAGTGGGTTAAGCTGCATAATTACCGGTATCTGTTTTCAATTTAAGACAGCGACATTACTTTTGTGTCCCCTTTTTATTTATACAGAATTCTTCGAACTCCGCTGCCTATCTTATCGTTCATTATCATTATCATATAATTAATTTTCTTATTCGATTCCTCCGTGATAATCGCGGTTTTCCTCTCTTTCTGTTTTGTGAGATCCCCTCCCCCATCATCCAAATCAACTCCTTTTTCTCAATATGTTCTATAATTGTTTCTTTCATGTTCATTCGCTCTTTTATTGTCCAGGTGTCAGATCAGATCCATATACATACCAACGTACTCCTAATCATTGTATTGTACATTCTCAGTTTTCATTGTTTTAAATATTCATAGTTTTCACATATCGCTATAATTTCGTTGTTTACCAGTCGGTCTGTAACGTAAGTGAAGGATAACGCCATATTTAGCAACTGTCATAAATTCTACATAATTTTGTAGCTTATAGAGAATAGTTGAAATATTTATCATCATTATTATTAATAATCCCGTTTCTATTATCTTCTCATAATAAATCTCTAATAAATTCAATGATTTATAAATGTATGAAAACATTATCTATGACGTGTCGCTACTGACTTCAGATGGACTTTGGATTTTATGCTGTACAGAAGTAGGCCATTATTCAATTCCAGTTGTTCAAGGTAGTTATTTATTCATCAAAGTATCATTATTACTCAATCAAACTGACTAATAACAGTAATAACTAAACTGCGGAAATCAGATGACATTGCTATTATTCCAGGTTCAATATATGACTATTCATATGAAATTAAATGTGTTATACAATGTTTTGTCCAAGTTTTTAATTGTAAACAACTAGAAGTAACCTTCTAATTTTTCATAATAACCACACGGATTCTGCTTTAATTTGTTTCTAAGCTAAACAATGCATACATTTTTATTTTTTTTTTTTCTTGTTATCTGATTTTTGAATGATTGGCGCTTAATATGAATACAGTGTTCACAAATTATTATCACATTCATCTTCCCTGTACCTTTATTCAGTTGTTGCTTCATATTTTATACCGTTATCAAAAACAGATCAAAATCCTTGATGTTTATGTTACTCGGAATTAGCATTTATATCTTCTGGCTCTAACCTAACCTTAAAATGGGTTTATTCGCTCAAAAATATTTTGAATCGCGAATAACTCGAAAACTACGAGGAATTCGAACTGCTGTGACAAAAAATGTACAGCCCAAAATTCTCTACAGATTGGTATCCAAGCATTTTTTCCTAACCTCAAAATTTTCACCGTAAAATGGATTTATGTACTCAAAAGCTATCATGGGGCATTTTGATTTTTTGAAAACAAAGTAGTTTTCCAAGAGAACAGTTTCCATGTGCGCCTAAAACGTAAATTGGCTTGAATTCGCACTGGTGGAAATTCGCGAGTGGATGCTCCGGCTTTCGGCTTTGAGGGAGATTTCCTGAGAAATAGTGTTTTTTATAGAAAATTTTGTGCTCCATATTTTTTGTCTCGACAGTTTGTGTCGAAATACTCATAGTTTTCGAGTTATCCGCAATTCAAAATGTTTTTGAGTACATGAACCCATTTTAAGGTAAAAATTTTGAGGGTAGGAAAAAATGCTTGAGTATCAATCTGTAGAGAATTTTGTGCTGTACATTTTTTGTTCCAGTACTATTTTACCTGAAATACTTTTTTTGAGAGAATTTTCTACTCTACGGTTTTTGTTACAGCAGTTTTTTTCGAATTCCTCTTCGTTTTCGAATTATTCGTGTTTCAAAAATTTTTTCAGTTACAATTTCCAATATTTCGAAAACCCGTGTCCGTGACTTTGTTAAGAATTGCTAAGCTTATTCAGTAACCGAAAAACTCCGAGAATCTAGAAAATCTATAAATTGAAAGCAATTTCAAGAATCAAAATAATTAATACTATTACAGAAATCAATAAAATTATTAAAATCTATTGAAGGTGCTTGTTTGAGTGAAAGAATTATTTATTTTACTAAAATTAGTTAAGCTTTATTTCAATCATAACATCCATCCAATAAAAATTTAATACGATCAGCGTTAATAATATTAATTATATTAATAGTGAATTTCAAAAATGGATTGTGTAATCTATAAATGTTATATTTAACAGAATTGTTTTCATGTTAAAACCCAATTAGGTTAATGTGAATGTCAACATAAAGTGTCAGTCTTGATTATTGATATTGAAGCGGGTATTATTTTTTATTAGGTTGATTCCTTTTACGGAGTCTTCATCGAAAGTTAGATTTGGGTGCTACTTTTAATATACAGAATGTAATAAATGCCACTTCATTCTTTACAATGAGATATTTTTTTCTATCTCTAGTTTCCAATATACTAAGTGGTAATCGTAGGCAGTAATAAATTACAAAACTTTTTTGTGAGAAGAACAATGGAACTGATCTCACGATTAACCGATATTTTACATTTAACCTAATCTACTAAATACTTTACTTTCCTGAGTATTCCCAATGGTTCACTTAAGAAATAGACTTCACTCCTGTGGTTACTATCTTTTGAACTGGGATTTTACACTTTTAATTTTTATTTGAGCCTCCGGACTGTATCTTGATTATTGAGAAGTTCAAACATTATATTACGACAGGCAGCATAATAAGTATACAAGGAGGTATTGAAAATTTATAAGAAGAAGAAAACATCTTCAACAAGAATCTCAAGAACAACAAAACTAAGACTATTTCAGAACAATGTTAAACGTGTTCTGTTATATGGGGCCGGAACTTGGACATATAATTGAAAGATGTTCCAGAAAATTAAAACGTTCATCAACAGGTGCTTATGAATTATCTGCAAAATTTTTGCCCAAATAGAAAAAATGATGAATACCTTAGGTCATATACTACGGAAACCAGCAACAAACATAACCAGAGGAGCGTTTAAGTGTAATTCAACAGGCAGAAGGAAAAGAGACAGATCTATACGAACATGGAGAAGAGCTATAGAGAGAGCTGCGACATATAAACTTAATATGCGAAGAGGCAACAGAAATAGCCAAAAACTGGAAAAAATGAAGAGCCCTCATTAACAAAATTGGACGGAACGCATAAAACGATGCTTGACTTCATCGTTTTACCACAGATGCTGAAACACCGATAGGGGCTCTTTGATTCAATAGGAGCTATATGACGATGATGATATGGAGTTCCTAATGAAGATCTTTGTTGTGTACATACCATATTCGGTTTTGGACTATTTGCCGGGAAGTATAACCACTTTTACTAGTGCAATCCCATAGTTGTAAACTATAAGTTCCTACTGGTTTGAGTATTTGTTTATATACTAGAGATAATACCATAAGTTGTTGAGGAATTGAAGAAAGTAATAATTGAACATTTTTAAAAAGAATGTATGGAATCATTCCGATTTATTCTATTTTTTTTATAATTTCAGCAATTTACCTCGAATTAACCTCACCCGAGAATCCCCATGTTAAGTTTTAGTAGGAAAATTATGAAATAATCCTATTAAGTGACCGCTAAACATAATACCCAAGTTTCATAACAATTATTAGCTTTACACAACATTGTTAACTTTACAACTGGCCTAAAAGTATAATATCTGGTAATTTAATTACTACTGTCGGGAAAGTTGGATTATTCGTATTAAATTGAGACCCAAAAACTATCTCTGTTCACTGCACACTGACCTTACCTTGAAAAGTTGTGAGATTATATGGAAAGTAACCTAGCATTTTAACGCGTTAATAATTATAACCTTAAACTGAGAAAAACAACCCAATTAAGTCAGTAACTTGTCTGTTGCTAAGACCACACGTTTAAGCTGATCAACTTCTTGTTTCAAAAGCCGACTTCAATATTAAATCGATGAAATTCTACATTATTTTATAGTTATAAGTCCGGAAAGGGATTTAGTACGGAACAAGACTTTTATGGACGAGGCGACAAAGGAGCCGAGTCAAGAATATCTAACCAAGTATATCGTAATGTTTTTTATTATACTGTTTTTGATTTTAAATAAAAAGCAAAATTATATTAAAATATGAAATATTATATGTTTCTAAATCTTGTTTCAAAATTAGTTTTTATAGTTTTTGAAAGATAGATAAAATTTTCATCTTTCAAAAATTATTAAAATAACTAATTTTGAAACAGAATAGACCTAAAACCAAAAAGATTTACAAGCATAAAAAAACAGAGGTCGCTAAGGTAACATTTTAAACAAAGGCAGACATATTGAATTTTTGGAAATATTGGGATTAGAGGAATTTAAGAGTACTGTAAAATGCAAGAATACTGTGAAGTACAAGGAAACCATAAAGTGCCATTTTCTAAACTCAAATTAGTACGGTGAAGTCGACTTTACAGTACAGAATGAAAAAAGGTTAGTTTATTCATTATAAGAATAGAAGAATATTTTTCCAAAAACTTTGGCTTAGGTATAATGATATAACTATAGTTTATTTGAAAATGAATGATAGATAGAAACAGTCTATATGCAATATTGGAGAGTGTAAACATGTAAGTATTCACTTTTCACTAGATTTTAGTATGACCACCCCAAAAAACCTCAAATACAATTAATCATAAAATGTAAATAAGCAAGCCTAAAGATATAAATCATAAATTAATATCTCAGCGATAAGGAACTGATAAATTTATTCAACATAAAAAATAATAAATCATCAATATTAAGAATCGACATTTATTTCTATAATAACACTATACTGGATATTAGGTTGGAATATACACAAATCCAAGTTTATATAATTCACCCCGTATTTTAAAACTTTTCCAAGTGCAAATGGAACAAAAAATAACAAAGTTCAATAACTGAACTTTTATTGGAAACTTCCCATTCTGCAAAAATGATAACAATGATAAGGAGTGATTTATATTAAATAAAAAATATGCTTAAGCACCACAAAAGCTGGGTAAACAGTTGAAACCACAAACAAGGTCATCCTCTCAAATAAGAGCCAAGACCAAAGATATTTTCCTTTTTTAAAGCAAATAATGTATATTTTTTGCATATCACACAAAAAATATGAGAATGAGAAGAAAATTTATCTGTGTCTCGAACGAAATGTTGCTTATTATTATCTGGTGACAAAACATGCAAATCAACATGGACTTATATATTTTTCATTTCAAATATTTTTGACGTTTCTATTTAAAACAATTTCCAAAAATGTGTCAAATAGCCTATTGGCTAAGTGAACGAAAATAGTGGAGTGATTTCGTAGGAGAAAATAAAAGTAATAATGGAAATGATTTATTGCGTTTTTAATTTGCTGACTGGTGAAATTATTATAAACATGACCGCGTTTATTATAGCTGAACTAACGTCATGATAGGTCATCTCTTCAGTCAAAGTTTGCTAATAATAACCGATATTAACTTAATAAAAAACGAAGAAAAATATTTTCTAAAGTAGTATAGTACATATTAAACCTTGATATTATTGACTTTATTCTTGAATAATTTATGTTAAGGGTCTTGTGAGTTATAAAAAAGTTAAAATATTTCTTTTTTTAAATTTATTCATATTTACAGTAAACTACTGAAGCTTGGTTTAAGTAACAGCCAAAATTAAACCTAAATTAAAATTAACGGCACAAGTATGATAAGCCACTCCACAACGATCATCATAAAACTTCATACATAGACTATTGATATTACGAAAAATCGATATATCATATCTATGAAGAAACATTTACTTCCGGAGATACCGTGGATAAGTGGCCATTATCTAAGGAAGGCTAACAGATATCGAACAATGGATAACTTTCTTCGATAGATCTCATCAATTTGTGTGTGAAGTCATGATAATTGACGCATGCGCAGAAGAGTTTCTGTGGAAGAAGTATGCATTATTTTCACGAAAAATCAATAGATGAATTGAAAATTTAGTAATTTTTGTAAGGTTGGGCTAGGTTAAGTTAAGTTAGGTTAGGTAATGCTAGGTTAAGTTAGGTTAGGTTAGGTGAGGATAGGTTAGGTTAGATTGTGGTAGAAACTGAAATAAATGTGAACAAAAATAATTTTCTTCAATAAAATTTTTTAATTGAACTTAAATCTATGAGTTCTACATTTGAAAATATTTTTTTATTTCTTCTATTAATGAAATGAATTCTTTCTTGGTGATTCACCCACTCGTGAGTGTGGCTTTCGTACTTTTTTGATAAAAATGATGCATTTGCAAACTTTTTTCATTTGATGAGATCTATCAAACAAAGTTATCCATGGTTCGACTCTGTTAGCCTTCCTGAGATAATTGTCTCTTCCTGTTTCCCGGAAGTAAATGTTTCCGCATAAAATAGATACGATACATCAATTTCTCGTATCATCAATAGTCTATGTATAAAGTTTCAAGATTATTGTCGTAGGGTAGCTTATCATACTTTTACCGAATTAACATTAACTATACTTTCTTGGTGGTAATTTTTTGGTTTATGCAGTAAATTCAGGATAATTATCGATTACTGATAAGCCAATAGAAATTCTCTGTATGGGTCTTTTTTTTTTATACAAATGTGGAAAGCTCCTAACACTGTGTATGAACCACAAACACCATTTCAGGGTCTTTGAACTAGTAATTCAATTTGTTACTTTAATGTTACGAGGATATATTGAAAAATTCTCAGCCTACTATAGAACCAAACAAAATTTCAATGTCAATATATTTTATTACTCAATATATTATCCTCTTAATTGGATACATTTATTACAGCGAACCTGCATCTTCTCTAGACCTTTCAAAAAAAAATGTTTCTCCTTGCTCTGCAAACCAGACCTCCACAACTTTTATTACTTCCTCATTGGAAGAAAATTTACGACCTTCTGCTGAATAAGGGGGGTATTCTAGTAATTCAAACCCTAAATCACGTGTGGATGTGCAGGGGCGTTTTCCTGCAAAAACAAAACCCCTTTGGATAGCTTTCCGCGTCTTTTCTCTTCAATTCTTTCCCGTAGAGTGGTCAGTAATGTCGAATAGTAATCTTCAGTTATTGTTCTACCCTTATCCAAACAATCAATCATGATTACTCAATGGCAATCCCAAAAAACTGAAGCAAGAACTTATCCAGCAAATTTTTGGACACGAAACTTCTTAGGTCTTGGAGAACCAGAGTGTCGCTATTCCATCGATTGTTGCTTTGTTTTTGGATCGTAGAAATGTACCCAAGTCTCATCCATTAGTAACAATTCGATTCAAGAAGTCTACATCGTTTTCAAATCGAGCACAGATCGAACGCGATGCTTCTAGCCTTGCACGCTTTTGGTCAACATTCAAATATTTGGGGATCCATTTTGCAGCAATTTTTCTCATGTTGACCTGAACTATATGATGAACGCGATCAGATGAAATATTCAGTGCTTCAATTTGATGGTCTGATAAAATATACCATGAACTGGATTAATATTTTCGGGGAATGGCACAGAAACTGGCCCTTCCCGGCCCTTCTAGGCTAACTAGATATCAATACATCCTCGTAATTTTTCATTTTGGCTGCATAACTTCTAATCATGAATCATAAGTCGTGTTAGGCTATTGTGGTGACATTAATGGATATTTGTGGTGACATTTTCTACTATTTCTCCATTTCTTGCGGTAGCATTGTCTGATATTTCGCATCCAAGACACTTTTCTTTTTCCAATCTCTTTTCTACCTTCGATCTTGCCATCAATTAACAGTTGCAGGAATTGATATTTCATATTTCGAATTATGCACGAAGCCGTTTTCTTGCTATTATTAATTAACACATCTTAGTATCTCTTCAATTGTTAGTCTAGCTGCCCATGGTACTTTAAGGATTGTGAGATATATTTACATATCAAAAGCCTCTTATTTATACATTCTTCTTGAATATTCAACCTTCCATATCTTAGAGAAATACCGACCACACTCTTGGAAGTTTCAGGAATGCCTGTCAGGCCTGTTCGATGCGGTATATTTCTTTATCTGATGTCTAGTCTTCAGAAAGCCATATGCCAAAATTCTTAAATTTCTTTACTCTATGGGCCTCGCGTCAAATGTTATGCTGGAATTTTCGTACATACTGTGATTTCTAGATATGATCATAAATTTTGTTTTTTTTATGTGTATTGTAACTTGTTCACTTCTAAACAATTGATTTTTAAACTTCTTTGCAATTTGAGGCATATATAGCATTATGTGTTTTTAAGTTTAGTGAGGGTGGGAAACAGTATATTAACGATGTTTTTCCATTAGACGTTCTTAAATGACAAAGTTTTTATCGAACAGGATTCCCAACAAAATTAGACAACGCCAAGCTGAGGGCATAATTGGAAACAAAAATATCGAGATCCATATTAGCACAACCTTGGTAACAAATTTTTAAGTGCTACTCCTTCAAAAGTAACTTTTTGGAATTAATACGATTTTCTTAAGCAAAATTACCGTCGCGATATTCCCGGT
Organism: Diorhabda carinulata; assembly: GCF_026250575.1. Lineage (NCBI taxonomy): Eukaryota > Metazoa > Arthropoda > Insecta > Coleoptera > Chrysomelidae > Diorhabda > Diorhabda carinulata. The sequence goes on from NC_079465.1 coordinate 8,871,403, forward strand.
ATAACAACATACGTATATCAAAATATTTTGATAAGAGGTACTAGAAGCAGGACACAATGACCGAGGTATTTAATAGATAGTGAGATGTTGCGACATTTACATAACATGACATAAGGATATTTATATTCCTTAGAAATTTCTAAAAAAATTTTTTTTGAGAAATTCCGTTTAAACCGAAAAACAACATAATTTTTTAAATGTTTCTCTGTATATAAACTTATTTGAAAATATATTTGTCGTTTGGAATTACGATAACCTATTCAGAACAAGCTCTATTTATAAAATCTTAACCTTGAGCTGTTTCTGGTTTTTTTCTGTCTTGTTATCTTACGACTGTATAAATATGGGAATTTTAGGAAATACGTGACAACCATAAACGAACTAATTTATTTATATACATCTAAAATTTAAATATTTTGAATCTAGTCTAGCGCTATCAAGATAAAAACTGTCTTATTGTCGTGTAAAATTATACACAGTGCTCGTCCAGTTTAAACTAACGTTATTTACTAACTAGCTAAATTTGCAACAAAATTGAAACCAACTATCAGGATCATCTCCGTTTAAGTCATGCATTTACTTTATAAAGGTTGAATTAATGAGATGCCAGCATTCTGTAATGTTTTTTTTTATTTATTATACGATTTCTATTCGTGGGGTGAATCAACAGACACTGTCTCTCACATTCTTAATTTATTTAAATACCTTACATTACACCTAACTGATTTATATAATTCACTTATCACTATGACTTAACTAACTTAAATAATTTATTCAAATTCTTCGATTACTTTCTATTTCGGTCTGTGCACTACGACTATTTATTATAAACTTCATTATAAAGGTCATATAAAATGAACATCAAATGGATTCCTCTGTTTATAAAAAGAACGTCAAAGGTGCCTCTTCCCCAAATTTTAAAATTCCACTACATCTAGACAGGACCGGCTCCAAGGCGGAGAAGCCTTCGTAACAATCCGATGAACAGTAGTATATGCTGATATATTAGTTGCTGGACTGGAGTGTCGATTGCATTTCGTGCTAATTCTTTTCAACTTCACCTATGACTTCAAATTTATTTATTACTCAATTTTGATTTTCCTTTTTAGTTCTTAGACCATCTCATATGTTTTTCGTGATATTTTGATAAAGACCGAAGTAGGTCGGTCAAAACATTAATTTTCACACATTATTTTAAACTAATTTTCATAGAAAGCAAAACTAAAATCAAGACAAATTATCATAAATATATTCGTGATTCACGCTTTTTTGCGGGTTTTTGGTATTAAACCTTATCGTAGCCTTAGCTCATTGATTATTTCCATAGTATAGATTTTAATTTTTCTTAGTATATTATACTATTAGTAAAAGTCGTAAATGAAAAATAACTAGAAGAAAGTTATTAGAAGCAAAGATCTTTTTGTATCTAAAATACCTTAGCGAAAAATACTATTTAAAAATCCATTTATTTTCAATCTATTGGTGAATGACGTATATGGTAAAGCTCCTTAATGCACCCCTCGGTATGTAACGATTTAAAAAAGGATTTTCTGATGGGAAACTGTTTGAAACCCTACCCTATTTCGCCTCTAAATGGTGACGAACTGGCGTAGAGTTTTGAAGTTATTTCAAGCTGTAAAGCCGCGGAAACCGTACTCCAAATAGCATATAAGATATGTAATGTACTACAGTAATTGTTGATTATTTATCTTTTAGTTGTATGGGTTGGTTAGGTTATATCAGGTTGGGTTATTAATGTCCGTATTATGAGCAATTATAATTTAACTCAGCTAACCTTACCTAATCTAACATTACTTAACCCAACCTAAGCTAACAACTCGTTAAAAATCATATATAAACCCATAGGTTATGGAAAACTAAATAAACATGTATGGGTGTGATAGAAATACTTTACAATGTTGGAAGTATATGTAAGGTCATTTGAGGGGCAGCCCATCATCATTTTGAGACGAATGGAATATGTTTTCAAGCAGTTTCTCAACAGCAAATCCTTTTTTAGTTCATTATAAGACAGAAAATGTATTGAAGTAGGATTAGCGGGTAGGCAATATTTTGTATTCCATTGTATGGAAATCGACGGAGGTCATTTCTAACATTTAATTAGTTCATTTACATACACAGGATCATAGTTCATATTTCTAAAAATTAACGAAAACAATTTTTTGCCCTTAGATTTTTCAATCATTTCTATTGTTCTATATAGTCGCCATTGAAGTTAACATATTCTCCCATTGGGGTTCTGGAAATATTGTTCAATCTCTACAAACCACTGCTTTGTCGAATGACCTCATTATCCGAAAAAGATAGTTTACATTGCACGTGTTCGTAAGTTTTGCAAACAACCAGTGATTGCTGGACGCCGAATTTAGAGAATATGGCAGATGCTCAAGTAATTCATCCTAACCTTCCCCGAGTTATACCTGCCGCAATTCTACACATGGTCTATGAAAAACCAGTCTGCAGCAGGGCCAGATGGTATCCCTCAGTAATTATTTAAACTTGTGGCAGAAATAGCTCTCTCATAACTACTTTCAGAAAGTTGAAAAAGGCAGAAGCTGGTTCTTATAGGGACCCAAACAATGTATCACGAAATCGGCCTCTATTTATGCTAGACACTGCGGGTAAGGTACAAGAAAAACTCAAACGTCAAAACCTAATGAGAAAGAGTTTTTAGTGAGTCCTACAAGTGTAGTAAAGGCTCACACACCCGGCCGGCCTAGTATGGCCATCTATAGTGCGAGTGCGCATTTTCCTGCTTTTTGGATACAAAAAAATTGAGTGCGTTAATCTGATGCAGTAGAAGATCTTTGCGCAACTTCCCCCGGCGTTCTTCTTGTATTGCCTCAAATTATTTTGTAATTGAATTGGCATAATAAACACCTGTATTTGTGACTTCCTATTGTAATCTACTAGAATTACGCTTTCCCAAATGAAGCTAGCATAATCCTCACTGTTGAGACTATAGTGAATTTTTTCGACGGTAATGAATCTCGATATTGCCATTATTAGTAATATTGGAAACAAAATTTCTATATCTTGTCTATAATTTGATGATGTCTTTTTTAGTTTGCTCCTGTGCATATGTGGCACACATCGTGCAGAAAATTTTCTTATATTCAGTTCTGTATTATTTTAAATTAAATTAAATAAGAAATAAGTAGTACTTGTAGGTGTAAAACACATTAATTAAAACGTATAATTTTTTAAATAAACAGATGAGTAAAATATAATGCGAATCGTTTTTTTTATATCCAGATTTTAGAATAGAAGATAAACTGCATTTCTATACCGAAATATTATTGACAGTAAATCTAATGTCTTACTGAAATTATATTAATGAAAGGTTTACATTAGAATGCAGACTTCAAATACCTCAAATAAATTTTCTACTTTTTCTTTCCTAATTCAATAACTTAATTCATAAATAAATTATAGTCATGAAAACAACCAAAAAAACACACTTTTTTGGTAAATCAAACTAACAAGTAAGAACTAATTCTTAATGAAAGACTAAAATGACCGACAGCAAAATCAATGTCGTTAAAAGCGTGGACTACGCAATATTATAGTTGTTATAATGCTACACTGATTTTTTTTTAAATTCAGAGCTGGCTTTAGAAAAATTTTACAACGCAAACTTCTCTTTTAAGCCAATGACTAATTTTTTATCAAATATTTGATTTTTATATAAAAAACTATTCTTTAAATTCAATTTACTATAGAAGCAAGTATTTGTAATCATAATTCATGTGTTAAATCATACATGACTAAAATATCAAGTCGTCTTCTGCATATTTTCGTAATCTAATTTTTCGCAGCGATATGGAACCCATTAAGTTTTATGGCTGAGTGCTACTACATTAACTTGTCCAACAGATAACAGCCGAGAACCTAGGAAAACCTGCAGGCTAATCGCTGAACCTTATAATCCCTGATAAGAACTGCAAGGAAAATTGTTAAATTAGAGTTAAACTATCTAAGCATTTAAAATTGGTATGTGCTTGGTAATTCAGCTAAGGATAAAGGTACGAATTTATGAAATTATCACCGGTAATTGACTAGATTCGAATATAACTCTAGGCATACCTATTTTGAGTAGGAAATCCTATTCGTTAAGCATATATTTAATTCTTTGTATGGAAAGTTACTTTTTTGAGAATTTTTCAAATGCTTTAATATCTAAATATTTGGATGCACAGCCAAATCAATCAAAAAAAACGGCATGTCAGTATAATATTTTTCTGGAAGCAGTTCGGACCATTTTCAACACCCTTACAACTTCGTTGTTGATTGAAATAGAAACCTAAATTCTCAGTAAGTTACTAGGTTTTATATAAACATGATATACGTCAAATTTATTTGAATTATAACTAGTCAAAGTTTGTTAATTAACTCACTCACTGAAAGATAATCACATCAACTGCATAACTTTGTAATCTAGGTATAATTGAGCGGCAACCGAACGACCTCTTGCTGCTCGAATTTGCCTTATCTACAATTTTCGTTCATAATTTTGATCGCTATAGTAATTTAATGACTGAAAGGCCTTATTTTTAGTTTAAATGATATTATTTGCTTGTTATTTAAGGATAGTACAATTAAAATGAGACAGCTCAAAAATTCTTTGCTGAAATGCTAAATAAAGATTAGGTGTGAGTACAGAAAAAGACCACTATTCACTCTCGACTAGATTACCAGATCTCAAATCTAATTCAAATGGAAACAGATCAATTAAAACAATTGAATACTTCTCGAAAGATGATACATGTGTCAATAATTAAATACTGCAGTGCTCAAATCTCTCTGACATCCTAAAATAAAACTTACACCTGTATATAGCATATATTTCCCCAAATAGATTACAAAAAGAGCTCGTGAATGCATAAAAAAATGAAGATGTTGCTTCTATGACTGCAGGCCTGGAAGAGAACATAATTATAAAAATAGTAGCAAAAGTCATGTTAAGTGGAAATATTGACGTGAGTCTTAATTTAGTTGATGATTTTATCGGCATAGTGCAACGAGTAGAGGTTGATCCGGAAAATACAAAAATAATTGAGAAAATATACATTACATTCAATTTAATAGCAAACATGTTTACGAGCTTAGTCCGATCAAAATTACGAGGATGTATTGATATCTAGTCCCCGAAAATATCGATCCAGTTCATGACATGGTTTCATCAGACCGTCGAAATGGGCTAAAACGGATATTTGAAGCACTGAAAGTTTCTTACGAACGCGTTCATCGTATAGTTCACATCAATTTGGACATGAGAAAAATTGCTGCAAAATGGATCCCCAAATGTTTGAATGTTGACCAAAAGCGTGCAAGGGTAGAAGCATCGCGTTCGATCTGTTCTCGATTTGAAAACGACGTAGACTTCTTAAACCGAATTGTTACTAATGGATGAGACTTGGGTACATATTTCTACGATCCAAAAACAAAGCAACAATCGATGGAATGGCGACACTCTGGTTCTCCAAGACCTAGAAAGTTTCGTGTCCAAAAATCTGCTGGAAAAGTTTTTGTTCCAATTTTTTGGGATTGCCATGGAGTAATTGAGATTGATTTTTTTGGATAAGGGTAGAATAATAACTAGAGATTACTATTTGATATTACTAATCACTCTACGGGAAAAGTTAAAGAGGAATGTCGCGGAAAGCTATCCAAAGGTGTTTTGATTTTGCAGGACAACGCCCCTGCACACAAATCTCATGTTGCCATCTAAAAAATTCGTGATTTAGGGTTTGAATTACTAGAACACAAGTAGCAATTAACGTGCAAACTTATTAAAAGATAGATAAACACATAGAAACGGGGAATAAGCTCTAAGAACAACTGTAGCTGAAACTCTAGAGGTGGTACTGAAGAGGAAAAAGAGGAGACTGCGTATCAAAATAAGAAAGGGACAATTTACAACAAGAAATGAGGTGCCATTAAGAACTTTACTTGTTAAAAAAAACCTCGCAGCTCAGTTTTTCTTCCTCTTATTTCTTCCTGTTCCTTCTTCGATATATTTTTCATCCTGACTCTAGATTGTCACTCCACTTCTTTCGTAGTTGACCTTTACTCCGTATTCCAATTGAGAATATAGTAAAGGAAAAACTTAAATCTTGTATCATGGAAAGTTGGAAGATCCAATTTGGTGAATTTAGTCCCTATTTGGGGGTCCTTCTGTTAGTTATTTTCTTATTAGCTAACCTAACAACATCTTATAGTTATGTATTTCTTGTTTCATATAAATAAATGGACTTAGCAATCGCACAAAACAATCTAATTACTTGTGAGGTACATTATTTTTTTAATATTGATATGGTCACTATAATGTTGTGAGATTAGATAATTACGTAATAATTTAAGACAGAAGCATCCTTAAGAATGGACTGAATAAATCAACCCACTTGATATTATATTACATCTCATAACTTTTCCGACAGAAGAACTGAGTTGTTGTATTCACAAGTTATGTTTTTGATAACAACAATTTATCCCAAAGTTATCAAAAACAAAAATTGGTTTGTTCCATTATTTGGCCTGCCGCGGTATTTATAAAATGATGATATTCATCATACAATAACAAGTTCCACCATTTATATGTGGTTATGAGAAAATCTCCAAGAATGATTGAATCAAAACAGAACTTTGGAATATTTCCAGATACAATATAAGTTTACTGACCTGATATGTTTTTAAAATTATTCTAAATGGAGAATACTCCAATAAATTGTGTGGTATTCAAGAAATAAAGTACAACTCAAATAATTTAATTCATTATGTTGTCAGTAATCTTACACCGATTGAAGCAAATGATCGAAAATTTGATAATAGCGTTTTCGCTAAATACAGCTAACATTTTCTATTATTACTTACAAAAAGTTTTGAATTTCTTGTAAAAATTTTGTCATATAAGTGCTGCAAAAGACTAATTAACACAATCTTCGAAAATGAATAGTAGTAAGCGACTGAAAGAGTATAATGTACTTATGCGTTTGATATATTGCACTTTCTGAAGAACATTTTCGGATTGTGTCAAACAATATCACAAATAAACTTCAATCTATCCACTATTTCGTTCGTTGTTTGTACCACATCTGCACAACATCTATCAAGCTTGCAATATCCTGCTTGCTATATCTATATGGGACAAAGATTCCGTAAATGATAACATTCCTTACTGCCTTCCATCCTTTTCTTGCAAATCTGTTAGGTCAGGTACTTCTGGGACCGTCCTCGTATAGAGGAGAAGTCCAGAAATACCTAACCTAACCTATAGATGGCGGTAGTTGCTTGGAAAATATTAGAAATTACACAATATGTACAACAATTGTTTTAAGTTTGAAGACGGCACGTTGTTTAGTATTTGTTTAGCAGCCATTATTAGAGAAATCAGTGAATTTGTAAACATGGATAAAGTTGGTCATCTTTATGTGATACAATATTTTTTTTGAAAGACCTTGGCCTAACCAGCATAAAAGCTGAACTAGATTCTACTCTGAGTGAGACTGCTCCTTCGTTATTAACAGTGAAATATAGGATAGCAGAGTTTAAACGAGGCCTTACGATCTGCGAAGACCAGCATCGCATTGGTGGACGAAATGCGGAGAAAATCCACAAAGCGGAACCGGGTGATCGTCGACTGAAAGTGCACGAACTGGCAAATATAGTAGGCATTTCAAAAATTGCGGTACATCGCTTATTAACTAAAAACTTGGACATGAGAAAGCTGTGCGCAGGATGCGTGCCGGGTTTGCTCACAATGGAACAACAATAGAGTCGTGAAGACGTTTCCATCGAGTGTTTGGCAATGTTGCACAGAAATATGGCCGTTCCATAACCATGGAGGAAACTTCACACCCAAAACAAAAGAAAAATCTAAATAATGTACTGAAAACGGAGAACCGGCCTCAAAGAAAGCAAAGACCGTTTCATCTGCAGGCAAGGTCACGGCATCGGTTTTTTGGGATATGCGTGGGATAATTTTCATTGACAATCTTGGAAAAGGAAAAAGTGTCAACGGTGAGTACTATGCGAACTTATTGCAACGTTAGAGCGAAGGAATCAAGCAAAAACGCTCGCATTTGGCTAAGAAGAAAGTGTTGTTTCATCAAGACAATGCACCAGCTCACACCCGTTATTGCAATGGCCAAAATTAATAAAGTGAAATTTGAAATGCTACCATATTCGCCAAATTCACCCTCTTCAGATTATTTTCTGTTCCCAGACTTGAAAAAATGACTCAGTAGTCAAAGATTTTCCAACATTGAAGAGACGATATCGGCAGTTAAAGGCTTGACGATTCTTATTATAAAAAGGGTATCGAACTTATTGAGCATCGCTAGAAAAGTGTATGAAGCTAAAAGGACATTACGTTGATAAATAAATATGTTTTTCCAATATTTTGATATTTTATTTCTGGGCCAGGCCCTTCTGGTAACATTTTCGTAAATGTGTTCAAACCATATTCTTCATTTTTCTTTTCAGTTCTTGTTATGCTGCTTGCGATTTATCTATCCATTTCTACATTTGTTCCACTTTTTTCCACCTGTTCTTTCTATGAACTCATCTTAATTATGTTAATCTTGGCTTCCTTTCAAATATTACCCAATAAAATTAACCTAAGCTAGTAAATTCTAGACAACGTCGAATCCATTTATCGTGAAAAATGTCATCTAACAATCGTTGCAAGTTTCTTGAAGACATATAACATCTTAGGGACGAAATGTCTAGTTTTACCAAAGATAATATGGTCAAATCTCTTTCTTCTTGTGAAATGGACGTGGACAGTATTTGTTAAGATTAACTTACTTAGGCAATATTTGGAACAAAACAAACGGTGTTGTTCCAACTGATTACGGCTGGGAAGAAGAAGAAAATCAATTTTTGTTTAAACGGTTTGTCGCGAAGCAGCTGATTACCTTATCAAATATTATTCTTTATCTATTCTTATTTGAAGGAAAAGTATCAAAAAATTTCAACCAGAAAACTGATATACAGATGAGAGATATAAAAAAGCGCTTAAAATACCCATTTATTAAAAAACGTAGAGGATTGACTTATTAGTAACTTCGCTAAAAAATTAATGTGTCACCAAAAAAAATGTGCGTTCAGACAAAAAAGCCACCCAATTATTTGCATTAAACCAAATATTTAGTTTGGTTTCATCTGTTGACAATGGCTATAATTATTTCAATTTGTTTTTTTAGATCTTCGTCAGTTCAGATTTTTGTATGTAAGTGTATAGTTTTAACAATTATCAATTATATAAATTGGTTACGAGGGATGGCTTCTTGGTGATCATTATAGGTAGAAGTTACAGTGCCGAATAGTTATAACATTATCGTTTATTATTTTAACAATAGGACGCCGCTGAAAACAGCAGAATCCTTCATAATTTTTTTCTTTCGCCGATTTTTTTGCCAAGGTAAAAAAATTATGAAGTAAAAAAATTCAAACTACTGTATTTGTTACAGATTGTGAAGAGCGAATCGATGTAAATTCTGACGATAATTAAAGCGATGAATCCATAATTATAAGAATGAAGAAATATAGAATAATTTATTAAGAAGCATATAAAGTATAAAGAGTGATTTATTTTGAATTTTCAACTTAGCAGCTCCAGCAATTTTAGAAAAAAACCATTAATTTTTATTACATATATTCCAATATTATTTGAGTATATTGTTTAAATATTTTTCAAAACTTTTGTTCCTGTTTGTTAAATACTTCACACATTTAGAATACTTAAAAATTGTTAAAAGATAGTTTTTCTATACTACTAGAGTAGAGATAAATACTATTTTTTTTCCTTGGAATCCATACCACTACGTCGTAATAATCATGTTTAGATTCTTAAATCACTACTTTCTACATAAATATTCTTACACCGAGTTTTGTATAATTATGGACACGAGTTTTCGTCAGATATCGAATAATGAAGCAAGAAAGATGCAATAAAAATTATTGAAGGTCATTAATTCAAAACAAATAGCTAGTTCAAACAATATTTACAATTTAATTCAAATCAAAGACTAATAAATCGAAAGCTTGGTGGAATGATAGTTGAATATCAGTTTTATGGTAATAATCATCAGCTGGCGGCTAAAAAGCACAAGTACAATGTCATAAACACATTCTCATATTTTTATTATTTTTTCTAATAATTATTATTTATGCTTGGTAACCCCCATACGACCATATGACGCTTGATTTGCTGATTAGTAGAGTTGCGCGAAAGTCAAATGCTGAAATAGGTGAATACTTGATTGATTTTACATTAGATTCATTTGTTGCCGATAAAATTAAATTCTTTCTTCGGTCTTTCAACAACGACGCTACCTAACTTTTTTCAAATGTGTGGCGTATGTATTCTCGTAAAAATTGGAATCTCATAATACAATTATTTTATCAACAAAAAAGCAGTAAACACCTTTTGGTAGGCTTCCAGTCTATGATAAAACCTAATATAAGTAGACTATCTTTAAAACATACTAAAAAATGTTTCGCACAAGAAACTTTGAAACTACTACACAATGTAGATCCTTAAAACTCTGAAGCTGGTCGAGCAAAAAAATTTTTGATTTGAGATACAATAAACTTTAAGCTTGCAACACGTCTGAACTTATAATCTAGAACTACATCTAAGTTATGTTGTTATACCAGTTTTTAAACTCGCTTTAATTGCGTGTTTCTAACTGACTTTTTGGCTTAGATTTTGCCCTACTTTGAGCGATCAGATTTAATTTAAACTTTACATAATTGTCATGACAATACAATAGCTCGATCAAAATATTTGATTACCGTGATTAGAATCACCAGAATTCGTTTTGTATCGTTGAGAGTGAAAAAGATAGAGCTGGTTGGCGAACCACGTAAGCATGAAGTGCAGTCCCAGACTTACAAAATTGAGATGCAACCATCAACACACCTGTACATTTTATACACGGACTTGTATTGTAGTAAATATGTAAATTGTACTAAAAAGCAAAAAAATACAGTTGAAAAACATTTGGAAACGCGCCTTTCTCATAACAAAATTAATATTTCTTTGGTTTCCATCCAAACTAGGATAATATTAATATGCGAAACATCGTTTAATTTACACCAAAATCTTTTAATGTTGCAGATATCCACTTGGCTCGCGGACTATTATTATAGAATATTAGAATGGCGTAGAAATGTGCTGTGAATAAAAAATAATTTTTTATTGACTACTTTACTCTAAACGAATTCAATTGCATTGCACATATTGCACATTTATTAATAAATTATATTCGTTTATAATATCAAATGTTTTCAAGCCTTGTAATTTCAAACATTTCCATTTATATTAATTAAAATAATTATATAATTTTAATTGTATGATATGCATGTTAATATCATGAAAATGTTATTAAGTATGATGTTTAATTACAAGGGATTTATGGAAGTTTAATCAAAGCAGCTACATAACTTTTTTAACATTTTATTTCAATTTTTGCCCAACAGTAACTCCATATTAAATTTTAAATATCTAATCAGCACAATAATATCAGTCGTTGCGCCTTTTTTTAATTTAACATTGGCAAATATTTACTAATAACACAAATTTTCATGGTTCCGTGTATATTGATCAAGCATAAAAGAGGTATAAGGTGTACAAAAACTACACAATTATTTATAAATACATACTTTAGAAAATGTTCATAACTTAGCCGAAGTAACCTAACAAATAACGGTTTTATTTTTACAATTATTACAGTGAAAAAAGTCCCTCGAAGGATCACATGGTAAAAAAATTTACACGAGTGAGCGTCTGTTTTCTATTCAGACTCACCATCTTGTTTGATCACGTTATAGTTGGATTTTTTACTCTTAAGCATCCTGAGAAATGAGCCGAGGGCGAAAATCGACCTCCGATGTTTTTGAAAAATCTCCGAATACAATGTTTCCCTAAGAAGTTTCCTATCCAGTTCTCTGGTGGATATCTGCGGGTTCACCGTTGGAAGATTCTTGCAATCCATTTTGTGTATTAATTAACAAACACCCTGTATTATATCACAGTGAAACGATTTTTGCAAGCATTAAGGGTGGTGTTTTTTTGCGGTTTAAGGCAAAAAGCTAAAAGGCATATTCTCGATATACGTACATAGAATTGTGTAGAATTTTTTTAAGCACTGAAAACAAACTGTCTACCGCTACAACACTATTCAACGACTACAGTCTTTTAACAAAACGAAATTGCAAATAAAATGTTTATTTATTAACAAATTATCGTCGTAACTTGTTTATAAAACCATTGTGTAGGTTTAACTCGATTCGATTAACTCATAAAGATAATTGTAGTACCGACCGAAAAATTCGTCGTAAATATCATCAGCATCTATTTTTCTCAGGATCCTATCCACTTTATTCGGCACTAATTGTTGAGAGACATCGCTTCTGGGCAAGTTGTTTAGAATCCTTTCAAAATCCTTAATTTTTACGGTTTCATGGATTTGCTTAAGTTGTTTACTACACACCTGAGAATTTTTATAATCTGTTACGTTGAGATTCAAAGTCTGTCGTCTCTTCACTTTATCAATTTTAGTGGCTTCTTTTGTTTTATACCTTTCCGTAAAATTTTCCCGTTCATCTGCGTCAGCATCCAATGTTATCTTGATGGTTTTGTTGATGTAACACTTGTTTGTTGGATTCAAAAGTTTTATACTGCTGCCACTAACACACAAACTGTTTATGTACAACTTTTCCTCCCCACCGCCGTATTTTAGCATATTTCACCGAAATATTGGTTCACCTTTTACGATTCTTGTGGGAGCAGCTTCCACAGTTTGTTATTCATGATGTCAATGATTGTTTCTGATACATCGTTCACTGTGTCGCTGTTAAAAGGTTACCTAGTCACTAATCAATATCGTGGTTATTTCCTTATTCCTCTTTCTGCTCATATGTACGCACAGAGACGGGCTACGCCATTCGGCGCTTGTATTGATTCGTTGCCAATATTTACTATGAACTTTAAAATCTTACTAAAAACTCAATTTATTATTAGAAATATGCTCAACAATTTTACTGTGCAGTGCATTTCATTTTATCAACATATGTACTATTAAATGAGTTTTCGTTCTTGTTCTAAAAAAAATCATTAATAAATTTCAGTCTATGTTTACGTTACTACATTCTTTAACACAGACTTACTTACTGATTGAATATTTTGATTCAAAATAGGCTCGTTTTTTTCAAATATTTATATCTTATTCTAAATAAAAATATTTTTCAATGGTGCGGACAAAATTTGAAGCAATACTCCTTCACTTCAAACACATGACGTGCATTTTTCTTTCACTATAAACAGTTTGAACCTGTCGTCTTTTTTAACTTAATTGTTTTATTTTTAAATAAATCTATATATATCGTTTGTCCCATTTAAGATGAAAACACAATATTTGAAATCAAATTTCCATGGTAATTTTTGAAAATATTCAACAGAAAGTTAAAATTTATACCAGTCTACCACCAATTGACAAATAGGGTCATTTCTCGAAGTTTTGCTCCATGTTAGATGTACGAGGTGTGGATTAAAATTTTCCGATATAATAAAACATTGTTTTCCATGATCAATTTTATTTTTCAACTCTAATAATAGTTGCTCTCTTTCTCGTCCAAATAGACGGTTACGTATGCAATAATGTCCTTGTTTAATGAAAATCTCTCTTCTGCAAATGAAACTTCAAATACAACTGAAAGACTTTTCTTACGTATCCACAGATATTTTAGAAGAAAATTACCGTTTTTTTTGTTTAAATTTAACAAAAAAGTGATAAAATTGTCACCGAAAAATAAAAAATTGTAGAATCTCTTACAGGAAATGGTTGAATTCTTATATAATTTCGAAAGTTTTGAATTTGATAAAACAGATATTCTTGGTCGTCCTAGAATTGATTTTCTTCAAAATCTATGCGATCAAAAAGGCAATCAACTTATTTAAAAACCTGCAGGTACCCATTTTATTGCAATTTTACAAAAAATTTGACCACCGTAGGGGATTCGCTATATTGGATTTAAGAAAACTAAAATCAAGACCGAAATCAGTGGTAGTAGCCACTCAAATTATCAGATTACTACCATTAGTATTAAATGCTTGCTAAGAGTTAGTTTTGCCCCGCTGTGCACTTCTTGGACTGGCTTTGGCTTCAGTAGCGAGGTGGTGTATCTAGATTCCATCTATAATTATGAATAGTTACGAAAAACCGACTAATTTCTCTTAAATCGCGTCAATAAGTCTGAAAAAATGTTGATTTGAATTGGTATGAAGTTAACAAACGCGACACCTAACTCGAGGATACCTTAAGCATTCATAGTTTTTCATTCAGTGAATGCAAATGCCTTCTTTTGATATGCTGATCTCTCTAACCTCAATCCGACGGTTATCCAGTACCATTTATTGAACTGCTTCTCGCAGTTTTTTGTTTTTTTGGTCATTCTGTATTCAGGTGCCCAAAATGTAACGGTTGTAAAAAATGGTGCGGAGTCTCTGCACCATCTAACTCCTCTTTTTTTATTATTATTATATCATTATTAAATATATTTATCGATTTGCATGATGTGCCATTTCTATTATTTTGTTATAAAGAAAAAATTATTTCAAATTTTTTACACCCTTTTCTACACTTTTTTGATTTGAGTGTATCTAAAATCTCGCGATTCAATTATGATTTGATTTTTAGGTACTTCTGAAATCTGAAATGTTTTCCGAAACATATATATATAATGGATGTAGTTTTTGTTCATAATATTCTAATTTCGTTAAAGAAGTCAATTAAAACAATCACGGGAAATGAATATTTATTGTACAAATACATACTTTCCAGACGATATTTATTTATATAAGCCACCTCACATCCCAAGGTCCAATTAATAGGTGAAAAATATACACAAAAGTTAACAATTAAACAATAGTACACAAACAGTAATAATAATTCAGATGAAATGTTAATAAGATACATAATGTGTACATAATGATACGAAAAAAGTAAGCCCTACAATTGTAGATAATTCCATGGTAAATCTGAATAAGATTAATGAGAACATCACAGAATATTAAAAGTTTCCTTTCTTATGTTAAAGACAGTACTGCAAAAAATATCCAAAGTGTTCTGCAAATGACAGTGGCTCATTCTGTATTAAGGTGAATAGATTAATTGTAGCAAATGAAAACAACAAAAAGAGTTGGATCGGTTTTTAATCCCAAGAGTATGTATTGTTGCAAGGCCTAGCGATGTTGGACAATCAATTTTATTTATCACAATTTTGTAACGGAGCATCAAGGAAGAACTCATACGTCTAGTCGCTAGAACGTTTAGGTTAAAGCGTTAAGTGCGCGTTAAGATGATCCTTGAAATGAATAAATATTGACAAATTTGAACCACATGCATTTAACAAACTTCTGTGTATATTAATTTGTTTACTGTTATGAGGTTAGAGCTTGGGTCCCATATAATAATAATATTCTGTTGTTTCTTTGTATATATTTATAATACATGAACAAGAGAGCCAGTGGTTCTATATAAGATATTGTAGGCATGTGTGATGTAGTTGACCAATACTGAACGGGGATATACGAGGATGTATTGATATCTAGTTAGCCTAGACCAGTTCCATGCATAAACAAAATATTGCGTTACCATAGCAACGACCAATAACTTATTAGAAGTGTCGGTGTAAAGTTTGACGTCAAAAAAGTAAACCAGAGTAACGCAATAAATTAAAAGAAAAAAGATGTCCACCGAAATTGTGAAAACCGAAAAATTGGAGTATCGAGCCATCATTAAGTACCCGTATTTAAAAGGGTTAAGAGGTAAGCAGATTTATGAAGATATGGTCCTTCGTATGCGACCGTGATAAATTGGACTGCTAGCTTCAAAAGAGGTAAATTTTCTATTGAAGATGATGATCGATTGGAAAGGCCAGTTTCTGTGTCAGTCCCCGAAAATATCGATCCAGTTCATGAGATGATTTTATCAGGCCGCCGAATTGAGCTGAAACGGATATCTGAAACACTGAATATTTCATCCGAACGCCCTCATCATATAGTTCACGTCAATTTGGACATGAGAAAAATTGCTGCAAAATGGATCCGCAAATGTTTGAATGTTGACCAAAAGCGTGCAAGAGTAGAAGCATCGCGACCTAAGATGTTTCATGTTTAAAAATCTGCTGGAAAAGTTCTTGCTTCAATTTTTTGGGATTGCCATGGAGTAATCATGATTGATTTTTTGGATAAGAGTAGAACAATGGCTGGAGATTACTATTCGACATTACTGACCACTCTACGGGAAAAAATTAAAGACAAAAGACGCGAAAAGTTATCCGCCTTTGCTTTTGTAGGACAACGCCCCTGCACACAGATCTCATGTTGCCATGCAAAAAATTCGTGACTTAGGGTTTCAATTACTAGAACACCCCCCTTATTCACCAGATTTGGCTCCGTCCGACTATCATCTCTTTACAAATGAACAAAAGCTTAAAAGGTCGTAAATTTTCTTCCAACGATGAGGTAATAAAAGCTGTGGAGGTCTGGTCTGCAGAGCATGAAGAAACATTTTTTTTTGAAAGGTCTAGAGAAGTTGCAGATGCGCTGAAATAAATGTATCCAATTAAGAGAAAATTTTTCAATATATCCTCGTATATATATATATATATATATATATATATATATATATATATATATATATATACAAATACGCATACATATACATACTCACACATACATACAAATATATGTCATTTTTTCACTTCATTATTCATTGATTACGAACCATTTGATTTTCATCGTTTATAAAT
This sequence comes from Diorhabda carinulata, assembly GCF_026250575.1. Lineage (NCBI taxonomy): Eukaryota > Metazoa > Arthropoda > Insecta > Coleoptera > Chrysomelidae > Diorhabda > Diorhabda carinulata. Next base: position 8,888,245 of record NC_079465.1, read on the forward strand.
GTGTACAGTTACTTCAATTGTGTTGTCTCTTGAGATAAGTAGTGAATCCAAGTCATATGAATGATCCCGAGGTTTAATAAAAACGTTTCTTATACTCGTATACATTGGACACACTAAAACTATATGTTCAAGTGTTTCCGGCAATAGTTTATTACAAATTGAGCATATCAAGGTAGTATTTATTTTGTGAGTATTATTACATACATACATCGCAGTTCGAAGTTGTGCAACTAGCCTTTCAATATACGAGGGCCAATTTCTTAAACTTCCGATAGGTTATAAATAAAAGACAAATTCATATAAAACAATAATTTTCGATATAATCACCGAAGAGATTGAGACATTTGTCATATCTGTGGTCAAGCTTTTCAATACCCTCTTCAAAGAAAGTTGCTGCCTATGTAGCCTAACCTTTCAATAACAATAGAGTACAAAACAGACCTTGAAATTTCTGGAAATTCCGTAGACAAAGCAGTAATGGTGAATCTGCGGTTTTCTTCAACCATTCTGTCAACTCGTTAAACCAGGTCATCTAAAACGACAGATTTGCGTCCTTGGCCCTATTCATCATACACATTATTATAGCCATCTTTAAACTTTCGACACCATTCACGCACATCACCTTCGCTCATGAAGTTTTCCTCATACAGTCATTCTCCGATGGATTTCTGCAGCACTCAGTCTGTAGAAAACGAGCCACACTTCTTAATTCATACTTAGTGGGAGTATCAATAATGTCAGATATGTTACGTGGCTGTAGCACAATGCCGAATGACGCCTCAATGTCAACAATGACGGAGTGTGTAGGACAAGAGTTTCGCAGTCGCCTACAGCGCATGCTCGCTTTCTTCTGTCCAAGTAGCATCTACACGGAGCGATCGGAGGTTGAAAAAAAAACGTGTTTCATGAGAGTTTTTCTAAAGGTATTTAGAAAAGAAATAAAATTTGGTTGAATTGTGTTGAAATTAATTATATCTAGATCATAATTACAGTATGTCATTATACTGCGGTGTAATTGATTCTGGATAAAAACCATCATGTTTTTAGTTATGGATGGCTTCACGTCATGGAAAATAAATCGTAAATCGTAAATCAAATAGTCAAATATTTTACAAAAGTTAGATATAAGTGAGAAATAGCAATAGTTCTCAATAACAGCCTTATCCTTTTTTAAAATGAAAGAAAATCCTCCAGTTTTGCTATCACATCATACAATATAATGCAAGAACTGACGCACAATCTCGTAGTAAAAACAAAGCCAAATAGTTAGAACTAGATAAAAAGTGTTGTTTCCATGTTTTGATTTTTTTATGTAGAAAGTAAGCACAAGAGCACTCGATTCGTTCGAATAGTGTCTACCGTGTCGATATGCATGTGGATATTAATCTTGAACTTCAGTAGGTTGTGGTGTTTAAGAAAGACGTGCCTTGGTAGCTGATTCCACAGGTTTGCAATTCTCCAAAGGAAGGAGTCCCGATAAATTGACGTTCTGAGCAGTCGAACTCGCTGTGCATGAGCCACGTTTTCCTGTCGAGTAGGTCTCACAAAAGCTACTCTAGGTGGGATTATGTTGGATAGCTCAGAAGAGCATCTGTGGTGTTAGTATGGGTAAGGTCGGCGACCTTTATCCTATGGTCTAAGCTGATACTAATTACAACTTCTGAGTGAGTAAAAGAGAGAAACACATCGCAAGCAATTTATATTGGAATCAATATTGTCAAAGTTTAGAATAGATGAAGGAATATATTTTGACTGAAGTTAGCCAGCAAAAGCATTGTTATTTGGATAGCATCAAAACTTCTTAGGATCAATTGCTAGCTATTGTTTTTCATTTTAATATTGTATTGTATATTGTTCTCTTGTAGAGACAATAACTTCAACATATATCTCTTTCAATTTTGGCTTCCAAATCACTAAATTCAAAGTAGTCATCATTATTGTTATTATTTGTGTCATAATATGATGTTTCAATTTGAAGTTGCAAATAATGCAGTTGTCTTAAAGAAAAATTTTTATAGATCTGGTAATTAGTTTGAGAGCATTTGCAGAGGCAGCATCTTGAATTTTAATATAAAAATGCCCTGTCAACATGGTTTTCAACGAATAATCGCAGTTAGCATTTTTGGAAGTTATAGCTCGAAGTTGGTGGAGCATAAAATGATGCAATTGCATGATAATCCATCCTCATGAGTTAACAGATAAACGCATGTACTTATTGTGAGTTGATTTTGACTAAAAACTAACTTTAATTGTGTAATATTATGGAATTTGGAAAAGTTGTTCAAGGAAGTCATCTCTTCAATCTGTATGCTTATTATTGGGGAATATTAAAGTCGTCAATAATAACAAAACTGTCATCATTCAGCAGTATTTACACTATAATTTTCATGTGAAAAATAAATCTAAAAAGTCCCGTGTTTTAAAGGGTCTGTGGTAATATCTAATCTAACCCTCATATACAAGTGTCCAATAATAAAGTATTACCCCGAAAATTTTTATGAAAATTTGAAAAAAAGTCTATTTTATCCCCTTCATCAAAAGTTATCTATGTACGATGTATACTTCCCCTTCTATTGATTTTTTCAACGATGCTACCCTTAAAAATCTCCCTTTTAGATCAAATTTTGTTTTTAACGGCTTAAAATACCCCAGAAGAGTATTTATAATCACACCTAATTGTATAAAAATTGTTAAAATGGAGTTTTTTATAAGTTGAAACTGTCTCAAACTATAAAATAAATATATGAATATGTTTTCAAATACATTGTATTTCAAAATATAAAGAAAGGTAAATGCACCATATAACATTAGCAAAAATAATTTGGCTGCTATGGGGCAACAAATTGGTATGATCCGTTATATCTGTCAATAGAAAATGTAAGAGTCTAAAGTTTGTGTTTGCTCAGTTTTACTATTCGTAACGTCGGGGTAAAGATCAATTTGATCGACTATAGAATTTTTTTTAGCCTCCAAATACATGACTCATGTCCTAACCTAATTTCTGTTTTGTTATTCAGAATTTCCTAAGCAATAATACAATGTTGTCAAAGCCTATTTCTGTCACATAAAATATGAAAATATGCAAAATCTCATCATTTTATAGGAATTATTTATGTTACCGCAGATGTAGATAAATCGCAGATTTTAAGGTTAAGATTAACGAATACGCTGGACATTCAGAATTCCAGCTTGTCCGAAATGAGTAGCTACGTCTCTCGAAATTCTATAAAGTTTAAAAATAAATTTACAAAATATTTTGCAAGATGTGTCTATTTTACGATGAAGCCAAATATAAAAAAACAGTTGATTCGATTTATATTTATTTTTATTACTGGGTAATAAAATGTCGGGATGCAATATAGGGAATTTTCATTTGAACTTATGTACATAATAGGTATACTAATAAATAACAAATATTGAGTATTTACAGATAGTAAATATTGGAGATATTGTGATTATCTTATTAAGAAGTTATAAAACGATTAACTGATTACTATCTACTTAATTGATTTCAAGCCAATAGAAAAGAATGGGGGGCGACTCACGTTCCCATATACTTCAGACGACTACATATTCATGATCAGGCGATATAGGCAATATCTGAACAAACCTACGAAAACCAAGAAACCGTATAGGCGAAAGGACATGTATCGTAAAACCGATTCAGTCGATCTACACAATCAACCACCATAGAAATATTGGGTTCAAGAATCCTTTCCGTTTAATGCTCGCTACATGTGAGGCGCCTTTTAGACGGGACTCGACACGAGTCTTAGCCAGTGAAGGCTAGCCATACACACTCTCGATTTATACAGTTACTCTTACAAAATGGACGTTAATCAATCAAGTGATTTTCTTCCTCAGATGCCCTCTAAAGGTTACCAATAACGGATTTTTCCAGATTTTGATTCCTGTATAGCTATAATGTAAAATTATTTACTACACTCCACAAGAAGTAAATGTATCTTTTTTTTGTGCCCGAAAAACCTACCCGAAAAGAAGCCACAAAGAGGCGAGGCGAAAATATCCAAAATTTCATGCCAAAGAGTTAATTAAAATCTTATCCAATGGTTCTAAAATTTTTTGTTTCATAGACCACTATCAAACTTTTGCTGGATTCGGTTGATCCCCTGCAGCTACATTACTTTCAATTTCCAAAGCTCGAGAAAAATAAAGATTAGTTCTATCTACGGAAACTTGCGTAGATAAAGTTTCAACAACGAATAATTTGCACGTCTGAACAAGCGTTGCGAACGGGACGGCGACCGGCGCAACAACGGCACGTCACGACGCGTTATACTGGATATGGAATATTCAAGTTTTTACAAGTAACAGTCTCTGAGATTCTTAAAATATTATCTGTCTATATTGATAGGAGAAGTCAAGCCAACATTTTAATTCTTCCCTATCACGCCCAAGATAGAACCCCGTTCGATTATCCCGTGGACCCCTGGTGGTCCACCTGAATAACTTTGGAAATCACATTCTCTAAACAGAAAAAAATAAAGAGAATTACGATCACTGCGATTTATACGAAATTTAACTAAACACTATTAGTAAGACGCTTCCAGAACAGTGACATTAATGATCTCGTCAGTCATTTTAATCTTATATTTTTACTTTTCAATTTGATTCACTTTTTTGCAATTGTTTAAATATTCCCATTTTCAGGCACCCAAGGTTTGTTATTTTAACGAAAGAGAATTTCAATGAATGTATGTTCCTCTTTGAACTAAACCGTATATTATTTGTCAGTTTATTGTTGTTTATTCCAATTTTTAATTAAAATTGTTGAAATGATAAACGAATGAAATACGTCTAAACTGAAAACATTGATCTATTCTTAAAATACGAATTTGTGTTTGTTTTTATTGGGTATTATTTCTAGCTGTGACTTCAAAAATGCATAGATAATTTATTATTCATTAATATACAGTTTGTTGGCATATAGACAGTTGACAAATTTGCTAATTCGTAATAGGAAATGAGTGATTATTTTCAAACCGGAAGCAGTAAAAAATTTAAATAAAGAACAATGAAAATTACATAATTTTATCGAGGACGAAACTGTTATTCTAATGTACAAAGTGTTAATTTAAAAACGTACCTATAGAAAATTCAAAAAGTTTTAAAGTCACATCACTTATTTTCAAGGGAGATCATTATGGAATTACCGATACCTCATTTTAAAACTACCTTTTTAAAAATATCCTATACGCTTTTTTAAGCAGTTCATGAGAAATCTGGTGAATGTTGTTGATCAAATGTTGGTATACCAATCACTTTGTGAGAGGGTTGGAATTGTACCCACTGAAGGTGCTAGCTTTAGACTTGAAAAAATCTCATCCAAATTTTTTAATATGCGTATGAACACAAGTTCCTAGGAGGCGCGAGATCGAGAGAAATTTTTAAAAATTATGTTTAAATAGAAATAAAGAGCTTACGAGTATGTTTGTAATCTTAAAATTTGAAACTACTGCAGCAGCAGCAACAATGATCATGCGGTCATGCTTTGTTGCGGGTTGAATAATTTTGTTTCAGTCCTACAAACTTGAGCTATCTATTTAATACATAAAATTTCTAAAAATGTTTTATAATGGCATTTTGCTTAACCCAGAACCAAGTAAATGTCTCAAAAAACTCGCAATTAAAAAATTACATCTTGGAGTGGTGTTCAAGCAATTAACATATAAGCAAAAATTAGCTTTCATAGCCAATCCAATTATCCAATTCCATTCAACTTACTCTAGTAAGTTCTACTCAGTCACAACACTTTAGAATATTCTACAACTGAAACAATCATACAGCTTATCCAACTGTATCGAACCCAGTTACATATTGTTGAACTCTTTCTGTACAAAATATAGAAAAGCTGCAAAATTTCAATCTATACTCATTTATATTAAAGTTTATCTCATAATTTCATAATAATCATACTGCAATATGCAATCATTATAGCTGCAAATCACCTGATGCTTGTATAAGAGCAACAGAAATCATGAAGAAAACGTGGATGTTTTGTAGGTTTAATTTATTATATAATTCAGTTAAACATCAAAGACTGTGAGCACCGTAAAATGTGAGAATGAATACTCACAACGGTGGTTTTGATTCAATCCCCTTCCACACTCTCAAAAATTGTTATTCAAAATTTCCCATATTACCATTTACAAATGAATTGAAATATATTCAAAAGTTTCGTAAGAAATTATATTAAGTATTTTGTTTTGGGTCTTGTCGATGTTACCGTTGTACAGAGATTGGTATGTCATGCAACAAATTTGCATAAAGAGAAAAAAATGCAGCGTCAAAATTAATTAATTAAAAGAAATTACAAAAGGCGTCCGAAATAGGGTTACCATAAGTAATTGATGCCAATCGTAATCAATGCTTTTACGGCAGCGTTTCTCAACGGAGAAGCAGGTCCGGTGAAGCATGCCAAGTTGTCCGCGAAGAGTTTCAAATTCGTCTTCAATTGCAGTTGGGAGGTTAGGAAGAGTGGGTCTTCATAAACCCAGTCCTTGAGAAGGCTCTACTGGAAAAAATCACAGGGTTTTATGACCGTGCGAGGCACTTAACGAATCCTCGTCTGCTTATCCATTCTCCAAATGAACATAAAGGTACTCCAGCGCACATATCGCGTAGTGCGGCAAAGCTTCATCCTACTCGAGATAACGGATGTTCGCAAGTTTTAGGTTGTTGATCATTTGCCCACGTAAATCTTGGAGCATTTCAGATAACTTTGGCCTGTCACGTTACCCTCAAAGAAGTACGGACCCACGAAACCTCCTGCATCGATTTTCGAGAGCATTACCTGACTTATGCCGACCTCTGTATAGAAATATTCGTCACACTTTTCTTTTCAAATAAAACGTTATTCACAAAATTACACTAAAACCCATTCAAAACACAAAGAACCTTTTTATAAAAAATTATTATGTATAAAATAACTATGAATCTAAATAATTAAAAAAAGGTTTATTAGAATTTATAACATCTTTCTGATAATTTTGAGTCTTCTCGATATCTATATGTCACATTTCTTTTTCTTTCAATACTGTCGATTCTTTGTTCCTCCGTTTACTTCATCAAGAAATAATGCGTGAGACTATCCCATTATGGTTTTTTTAAAAATAATCGATGAAAACAATTTCATGACTATCTCAAGCAATGATCGTCATCACTTTTCCGGTCAATGAAACTTATTTTGCCTGTTTCGGAGCAGATTCGTCAAAGCAATCCACTATCCACTGTTTTTTTTTTATTTCAGCAGTGAAGCGAAGGAACAAATTTCATCTACAGTTATGAATCGATGCTTTAAGGCCTAGAAAATGTTCATTCGAATGGTTCAAAATGATATCAACGTGATATCTACCGCGCGAATGGCTTACTCATGCATAATTCTTTAATCGGTGTATAGCATATGCAGTTTTTTGACCTGCTGATAACCTCTTCTAACTATCTAAGCCTATCCAGACGGTTTTCTAGTACCATTTGGTAAAATTTTTGGTAATATCGCGATTGTCATAGTTTTTAGCCGTGCTGAACTCGTCAGCCAAGCTGAAATGGATAAGTTTTGAATCATCTGCTCAATTTACGGTCGTTAATGAAGGTGCAGAGTCTCCGTAAATAGTATCGAACTGCTCTTGCGTGGCCTTTTGAAAACAAAACAAAATTTATATGATTTCCATACTATACGTCCAAAATGGCTGAAAGTTTGGTGAGAATCCCTCAACTTACGCAAATATATTTATCAACCGATATTAATAAGTATTCATGTTGATGTCGGACACTTTTTAGATACCCCTCGTAGTACAATATTCTTGAAAGAGACAGCAACTCATCTATTTTTGTAAGATCTGTTGATATATTTCATAATATGTGACTATGAACGTATTGAAACTCCCTTAATCTAACATCACTTTATTATTTTTAGAAAATAATGTTATTCTCATTATTGTCAGAGATTTATGGTATTCAAATATTGAATGATTTTCATTCCAAATGGGTTTATAGATATCCTTGGGTAAGAATTCTATCTAAATTGCGTTTCTATCATTCATTAGCAACTGAACTTGAAGATTTAACTAATGCGAAGTGCAGATATAATATTATCTTTTTTTAACACTCCTAATATCCAAAGAAAAAACAAAGAAACATAATATTTAATTATTAAAAAGAACATAACCTAATGTTACCTAACTAGTACATGTTGTAGTCGTTCAGGTATAACGTAGATAAAAATACCCGTGTGTGTAAGAATTCTTGAGATTCTTGTAAAAATATTTATCATTGACGAAACCATTTCTTGTCGCCAAATTTACTTTTTTTGTAAAATCAGTTTTGTTAGTCAAAGGTTGCGCGTTTATCAATATTTTCTCAGGTGGTATTTATACTTCAACATAATTTTTTATAATAGATGGCGGCGAGGGGATATTCTAAACTTTAAGTTTAACATGAAACGGGGGATCCGAACCTAACTTTTTCAAAGTGTTCACATTTTTACGAAATTATAAAGAATTTCGGCACAATGATTGAATATTTGCACTTCATATTTGATGAACTTGACAATGTTAATGAAGAAAGTATCAATATTGTCGACGCGCCGAGAAAACAAAAAGTAATTCGTCCTAGAGCATATCATTACTGTTGTAAATTTGTTGTATTTTTATTGAAAGCATGACATTGTTATTTTCATAATTAAATTCCCTTGCCAACTCCTCTCAACCTTTAACCGCATCACTTTTTTGTTTCTGATTGTTCCTTTGAATTTCTTCAGCGAAAAGCACTACTTCATTTCGAGAGAAATTGCAAGATATTTTTTATTCTTTGTTCTCTTTTCTTGTTTATTCTTGGTTTAAACCAGAGTTTAAACGTTATTTTAATCTCCAGTTTTACCCTAGATTGTAAAATGGGCCCTAAGGAGAGAGCTACAATTAAATGGGTTAATTGAGAACCAGAAAATATTTACAACTTGACTTATTTCACTTTGACTGTGACTGTGAAGTGTCCGTACAAAGAGAGAGATCACAATGTATGTATCTAAGAGAGTTGTCTGAAAAGTTTCCTATCTAATACAGAAATTAGACATTTTTTCCCTCAATAATTCTTATTTTTCAAATCTGCTTTTAGGCCCACGTTTTCAAGTGAAGTTTAAACCTCAAACGTCACTTTGAACCACAGATACTGTTTTTTTCGTCTTTTCTAGAAGGCGTTTACAGACAAACTTCGGCTTACACGTTACCGGCAGTCACCAGGTAGTTTAAACTTCGGTTCAACATGAAAGAGAAGATCCGAACCTAACTTTTTCAAATTGTTCACATTTTCACGATATTATAAAGACATTGATGATTGATGATTGACAATTTGCACTTTATATTTGATGAACTCGATGATGTTGATGAAAAAAAGTATCAATATTCTCGAGGCGCCAAGTTATTCTTCCTAGAGCAAATCTTTAAATTGTCCAATATATTTTTTTAAATTTGTTTTGCTTCTATCTAAAACATTTCTTTGTGTTTCTTCACAAGGTTAACCAAAAGCACTACTTCGTTGTTAAGGAAATTGCAATTTCAAATTGTTCTTGTTCTATGTTGTAATATTGGCCCTTAAATCTATACACTACCTATGCTCTAACCTTTTTTAACGTAACTAAATAATAATTGCCATCTTTCTCCTTTGATAGGCGTTTAAGTTTGCAGTAACGTCGTTGTCTGATGAAACTCTCTGATGCAAATAAATCTTTAAGGGTTGGAAACAGGAAAAATCGCTAGGTGATAGATCTAGTGAAATGCAATGCAAAGTGTGCAAAAGGACGTTCTATTGAAGAAAAAGCATTTTGTTTTTCTTCAAATGCGGTCGGTTAATTGTAATTTCTTCCTTTACTGTATAAATCAATGATATCTAATACTCTCCTGTTATAATTTTTCTTTTTTGAATTGAATTACTATACTAAAAAATTCTCGCCACCAGTAGATTTAACTATTTTAAATCTATATATAATAGGAATTTCTTCTATTTTAGGAGCAACTAATTTTATTACCACAGTCATTAATATACGGCCTAAAGGTATGTCATTAGACCGTATACCTTTATTTGTTTGAGCAGTCGTAATTACAGCCATTCTTCATTATTATCCTTACCTGTACTTGAAGAGGCTATTACTATATTCATAGTCATTTTATTAACTGATCGAAATTTAAACACATCTTTTTTGACCCTGCTGTGGGAGGTGACCCAATTCTAAACCAACACTTATTTTGATTCTTTGGACACCCTGAAGTATTTTAATTTTTCACGGATTTAGATTAATTAATCATATCGTTAGACGAGAAAGAAGAAAATAGAAGCTTTTGTTACATTAGTCTGAATCGATTAAAATGTCTACCCGATTGCTCATTAATCACCTTACCAATTTAATGAGACTTTTCCAATTGCCTTAAGACGGCTATAATTGTACCTCTGCATGAATGGGGAGATAAAAATCAAGCAACGAATTAACACCCAACTGCACTACTTCCCAAGTTATCTAAGATCATAGAAAGATTGGTCAAAAAGAGGCTTTTATCATTTCTGTTTAAATATTAAATACTTACTACCCATCAAATTGGGTTTTTAAGTAACAAATGTATAAATGATGATATATTCTTCCTCCTAAATAATTTGTACTCAAGCCTAAACAGCCATCACTCAACTGAAACAACTTTTTGTGATTTTTATAACGTTTTTGATTGTTTTATCATAATATTATTATTAACAAATTGTAGTACTACGGTTTCAAGGGAACACCTCTCACATGGTTTAAGTCATAACTTAACAACAGGGATAAAATTGCAGACGACAATTCCTTGGAATGGGAGTTACATATTTTCAAATATATATCTATATATATAAAAGAAAGTCGTGTTAGTTACTCCACTTATAACTCAAGAACGGCTGAACCGATTTAGCTGAAAATTGGCAGGGAGGTAGTTTAGAGCCAGGAGAAGGACATAAGGATACTTTTTATCCCGTTCGACAGCATTCCCGTGTGACTTCACATGAAATTTATCCCGTTCGACAGCATTCCCGTGTGACTTGACATGAAACGTCAGTCACTATAAAACGTAGTATAACAAAAAAGAATCATAACAAAACGCAAATGACAGCTATGTAATTGACGTATAATGACAAATATGTAATGACGTATGGATGACAATTTGATAATTGTAAGAAATCAATAATAAAACTATTTCTATATATATATATATATATATATATATATATATATATATATATATATATATATATGTAAAAGAAAGTCGTGTTAGTTACTCCACTTATAACTCAAGAACGGCTTAACCGATTTAGCTGAAAATTGGCAGGGAGGTAGTTTAGAGCCTTCATGGATCATTGATGCCAATGTCAAATGAAGATCCAAAATTTCTGCAGATCTATTTTATGGGCAATTGTGACGAACGTGTAACAACTCGATGCCAGTATAATTTCATTGAACAAGCAGAAGAGAGAGCAATTGTATTGTCATTAGAATTATTTCAAATCAAATCACTCAGCCAAGCAACGCGTGGCCGGGTCTACTAGTAGATATATAGATATAAATATATATATATATATATATATATATATATATATATATATATATATATATATAAATAAGTTATACAATATTATACATATATTTTTAATGAATTTTAATGATTTTAATGAATTAATATTAGTTTGTGACAGTGAAAATACTAAATTCATTATTATTGGCTAATTATGAGAAGCAACCGTTTCTACAGATTTTAGAAATGTGCCCGACACTGCCACACGATCAGCGGATTCCAAATAGCATTAAACAATATTAACATGGTCAGCGGATTCCAAAACACGCTTCAAATAAATATAGGTTGATTGCATTGAACTGCGAATTCATCGCGTTCATTGTTATTTGTTTTGCAAAGTAATTGTTTTGTTTTTATCAATAATTTTTATGAGAATAATCTTTTTGCTCCGGTAGAAATCCAATAAAATTAATTAATTTGAAATCATTTTCATTTGTTTCCACTTCATCATGTTGCCATGGATACTTATTGATCTATTTCGATTTTAACAATTCAAATATTTCATATTTCAATTTATCACGATTTGATTGTAATATTGAAGGGAATATTAATGACGTTATAGAATCAAACATAACAAAAATATAGTTATTGGTAAAAAACTTGTATGGAAAGCATTTATGGATTTTTGCAATTATAGAAAGTATCAATATCAAAAATATCAAAATTGGGATTGATTTTGAAGGATTGGGCTGTGAACATGAGAAGAAAAGATGGTTCAGTTTAAAAACTACGGTCATAACCAGGTACAACCTAATAAGTCAACTATTACAAAAATAATATTATAAAGAAATGGAAATTATATTAACCCATTCAAAAGTGTTTTATTTCAACAACCGCTTGCGATTCTATACAACGGAAACTGCAGATCCCTGTAACAGGAAACAAAGCTCGACAGCATTGACTTTTTTTTGTTTCGAATCAAGCAACGATGGTTCTGTAAAAAAATTGATAAATGCTAAAAAAATTCAACAACTTTTTCAAACTTGTTGCTTAAGGCCGCTTGACATGATGCAAGCCAACATGCAAGAAATTGCATACAATTCTAGATCAAAATATTACATAGAGGAATATTGCAAGTCGTTTGACATTATGCAAGTCTCCTACCATTGCATCATGGTTGTCACTAATCAAAATTCCAAAAGTAAACAATTTTCCAAACTCAAACACTGGCAATAATTATATCTGCCTCTGCCTTGCTTTTGGAGTCTGATTGACTGTTTAGCTAGAAAATTAGACGAGAAAATATAAAAAAAATTAGTTGAGAATGGATAAAGAAACATTTAAAAAACTCCAGAGGAAAATAAAACGTGATATGAGCAGTATAGAAACTCATTTCTCTATAAAATCTAAACTTAGACTCAATAAAAATGGCACCTAATCGATAAAATTGCGAGTGCGAGATCTTACATGAAAAAATCTGCTGAACTTCATCTGTGCATGCTTTTGATCAAGAAATATTGACTCCTGCATTGCATTGCACGTTGTCTTGCGGCTTTTATACGCAACAGACCTCCAACAATTTCTACTAAAATCTAATAATCGTTATTTTGATTTAACTATTTTTAAAAAAGATGAAAACATTTTTAATTTACTAGTAGTAGTCGATCAGTTAAAAAGAAAATTTGTTTACACTTTTAATAATCTGTTATTTTTTAATCTAAAATCAGTCTAGACTATAGACAGTAATTGCCCGGTTATTAAATGTAATCAATTTCAATTTTCAAATCTACTACAATCTACGAATGATGAAAAAAAATCTGTTTTATAAAAAGGTATTATTTCCATTTTATTATAGTCCAGTACGCCTAAGCACATTTCTATTTTTAGATTCGGTTTCTTGACATCAATTCTCATATTTTAAATGAATGACCCCCTAGGGGGGTCGCGAAGCCTTAGTCGGGGGGTCACCAACTGAAAGAAAAAGGCAAGGAAAACAATAAGAACACAATTTTAGTGAGAAGATGGGCTTGTTTATCAAATCGTGGTGTTATTTTTGAAACGTTAATAATCAAATCATTTCTAATTACAGTCTATTTCTCTTTTTAGTCTTAATGTCTACCATTGCAGAAAACGTCAGTTCACACAAGTATGAAATGGCGAATGGCACTAATAATTTTATAGCTTCCCTTGCTAGCTCTGAATATTCGTGTTTTCTTTCCATTTCAAGCATGCCATCAGCAGCTAAATCTAAGATATATTCTTTCATATTTGTGGTGACATCAGCCAGATCTATTGACTTGTCTAAAAAAGGGTTTAAAATCCATCTACGCCCATTGTCAGCTTCAGACTGCAAGTCTGGAAAGTATGTCAAAAGTTTCTCTTGTAAATTATGCAAGCTCTGTATCAGGCAAGGAATGTGAGCCCTAAACTACAAGACTTTGGTTTGATGCGTTACCTTCAACAATCTTCTGAACACATGGAAGACTCAAATATATTGTTTTGCAGAGAGGATAATCACAAACGAAGTTTTGCGTGAAATGCTTTGACTTTATCTTTAGCTGTTAAAATATTTTTTTCTCGACCTTGGAGGTGCTTGCTCAAATTATTAAGGTGGCTAAAAAGATCTGCCAAAAATGCTAATTTCAAGAGCCAAATAGGGTCACAAAAACGATTAGCATATTCAGATTTTGCATCTTGTAAGAGCATTAACAATTCAGCTCTCAGTTCAAGAACTCTTGTCAATACCTTTCCTTTGGATAACCACCTGGCCTCTGTGTGATAAAGGAGATTTTGATGAAGCGAGTCCATATCTTCACAAACGATTCAAAATAGCCGGGTTTGCAAGGCTTTAGCTTTGATATAATTCACAATTTTTATTACCTCCTTGAGCACGTCATTTAAATCAGAAGGTACTACCTTAACAGCTAGAGCCTGTCGATGAAGAAAAACAGTAAGTCCAGGATATGTTTGGCATTATCGATTTTAATTTCGCAACGAGTCCGCTATTTTTGTCAGTTATAGCTTTAGCGCCATCGTTACAAATAGCGATACATTTTTCCAATAAATATCGTAGTCGTAAGTGCTTTCTAAAAATATATCGTACAAACCCTGGCCAGAAGTATTTGCAGGAAGTGCTATGCAAAATAAGATTTCTTCCATTATATTCTCGTCTGTTTCTAAGCCCACAAATACTACAAACTGAGCACAATCTGAAACATTTGTAGATTCGTCAAACTGCATAGCAAAATGTTGGCTCTAATTTTTCGATTACTTGTTCTTGAATATCATTGGTCATATCATTTATTCTGCGTGAAATTATATCATCAGAAAGTGGTATGTTTTTCAACTTGTTTGCCTCCTGCTTATTGACCATAATTTCAACCATATCAAGAGCTGCTGGCAAAATAAGTTTTTCGGCAATTGTATGTGGTTTCACTTAACTGAGTGAGAGGAGAGTTGAAACAAAAGAACATTGCGGGCGGCGACAGGTGGTGCGCGCGGGCCACTTCCTGTCCTAGCAGTGTTTAGTATACACCTAATTGACTAGGATGTTTTTTTCGAAAGGCTAAAAATGTTGGTAATAACTTTGGGATTGTACGGGCATTTGTGAGGAATGAAAAATATATTAGTTCTCTGAAATTCATTCCCTCAATATATCCCAATATCCAGATTATAACATCGTCTAAAGTTTTTGTAAATTTGACAAACTTTCAAAATTTCTCTGAATTTAGCAACATAAGTCATTAAATACTTGTCTAATATTAACTCAATATATGTCCCTCACAACACACAAGCTCTTCCAATATCAATTGCAGGCAATTTTGTTTGATCTACCATAGGCGTAGATACCTCATTTTAAAATTTATTATTTTTATAAATACTTGTATATCTTATACGAGAAAGTATTCGTTAAAAGGCAATCGAATCATTATAAATTGGACAGCATTATACGCTGTTATTTAGACAGATGTACTTAATTATAGTTCTACTTGGAACTTTGAAAAAAATCATTAATATACCTCGTAAGCTTACTACAACTGTACAATAAATTATAAAACGTAAATAGACGAGTAAAATGTACCTGCCTGTTGGGTAGTTTGGTTTAAACAGGGTACCAGACGTTAATTCGGCCCTTTTTGTACCCGATTTACCTATTAGAACTTCGGTAGTCTTTAATCTGACGCAAATAATCTTGTCGCCATCGAACGATCCTTGACGATTCGGTTATTGCCATCCCTTTATTCAGTTTTTTATGTTTAAAACCACATGCTGATAAAACTTAATACAATGTTCCTAATATTAGTATTACTTCTAAAATCGCAACCCTGTTCTTCTTATATAAACTATAAATTATCCTACGTATAGAATCATGAATAGCTTTGTCAACTGATTTCATTTTTTCTTCACTATTTTTTCGGTTCTGTGAATTATATTTACTTCAGTTAATTCAGCAATTCTTATTATGATTGCATTATCAGATTGCTGAATATTTTCCTTTTTTAAACCTTCGAATATGTTTAAAATAACTCGCTGTGTTTGTATATCTAAATCTCTATTATTAAATTCATACCTGCTTTTATTCTCACTACACTGTGCAATTTCTTTATCTTCATTTGCCCTAAAGAACGCCTATATGTCTATTTATTTAAAGAAATTTATGAATTAAATGAATCTCACCAAACGACGCCACTACTTATCGCTGACTTTCTTCAGGAATATTTCGAAGAAATTGTGTTCATACAGCTTCGGTTAATAAAAATGCATTTATATTTACGTTACGATTCAATGTTTTCATTGGTAAACAGTGGAGATGATAAGTACACGTGGACTGACGGTTTCTTAGATGTTTACCGAATTTTATATGGGGAGTAAGCAATATTTTCCATTTCTTAATTTGGTATGAGTGCCGTGCGTATTTATGAAATATTGATTATTTCTCTCATAACTGTCTTCTGCAATTAATATTGGAAGAACTATTTTTGACGACTTTGGAGTATTTTTTGGTAGTACGGTTACTTGTTCGGAATGGCGAATTGACTTCAAGCTTATTGGAAGAAGATTTCATTGTAATTTTTTAAATATTACATTTTATTCAATCATTCCATTACAGTGAAGAATAAAAAAGTTGATTATAATATTTCAATTTTGTTGGCATAGTTAAGTATGCTTTTAGAGGTAGAAAACGTAGCGAAAAGCTAGCTGGTAACTAAAGGTTTTGTTACGAAATTTTTTTAGGTTATGATTTGTTTTGTCACTCCCTTGTCGTATTTTCCTGATTTTGAATAAAAACTCGGTTTTCGTACATTTTTGCTTATTGAAACTTTTAATTTAATTACTACTTTGCTTCATTTCATAATTTGTAATTTGATATAACCTAGTCGAATTAAAAATATATAATTAAAAAAATTAATGATACATATAATCATAATTTCCTCACCCCACTAAACTTTTCCTCACATTTAAATCGTCAAAGCTGATTTATTTTGGGGACTACGATATTATTCACTTCTAGTAAGATAAATAGTACAAATTTCAGATCAAATAAATATTGATTAATTCAATTGAAAGGTTACAAAAAAATTCAAAAATAATCGTAAAATCATCATTTACTCTTGTAATCCAATATGTTGAAAGAGAGTGGATATAAATTTATTTATTTGGAAACTTACAAATCTATTTGAGTGTCAATCAATTAGCCTGGCATAGATGAAAGCTATTTTTATAGGTCCACGATATGGGTCCAGAATCCGGTCCTGTCCAGTTACAATAGAGCTTTAAAATTTGGCAGAAATGGTTTTTCTTTGAAGTTTGTTTATATATATCATAGGAGACGATTTATTCACATTGTTTTTTAACTAATTTCTAGAAGGGGCTTTTTATTTATTTGTTTGTTCATTTTCTAGAATTTTTGAGAATTTCGTTTTGCGTATATAAACGAGTTTGTTTAGCGCAGTTTAGTCAGTTTATAATAAATAGTCTTAATGAACAGAATGCATTAGCAAATTAACCGAATAATTTAAATAAATTCTATAAGTTCGTTCTGTATCAGTGAATAATTAATAATTGTATAAGTTAGTTAAATCTAGTCCAATTGTTTAAATAAATTAAATGAGTAAAAGGTAGTGTTTATAAATTCACCCTACCGATAGAAATAGTATGAATAAATAAGAAAAACATTGCAATAAATTTACCCGAGCTGATACAATTTTTAGGTATTTTATTGGTCTTTCATAACCATAAGCAATACAGAACTATAGAAAAAGGTTTTTACGGGCCATAAACCCTGTATATTTAAGATTACATAGCCGTATCATAATCTTTTTTCGATAAGAAGGTAGCTATTTGCCAGTAAAGATTAGAAATTTAATTTTTTAATTCCAAGAGATACCAAGTGTCATCTTATACTCTTCTAATCAGGAACATCTTCCGGACTTTAAAAAAGAATACGAATTAAAACAATTTTGCAAACGAATGCGCTACTATCTCTGGTCTAATAGTGACTTTTGTTAGTAATATGGAATCAAAATGTGTTCGAAACTATGTTTTCGTATTGTAAATTCATGTTAATTATTTTCGTATTCTTTCCAAACTATAATATGATTCATCACTTACCTTACTGTACTGCCCAAGAACGTATTTTAATATTTGTGACGGTGCGCTGTACAACAAAGGTTCCAGAGCGTCGACCAACAAACATTTCTGAAGACACAATTTCAATGTGTTTTTACATTTGTACTTCAAATCATCCGAAGATTTATCACTTTCATGCAGAGCAACAAGTCTCGGAAATATATTTGCTGCCGCAACAGCCTGTGAATGATCCGCACTATGTTTACCAATTTGTCCAATAGTCCACGTGGTAGCGGCCAATAGTGAATCATCAGTGGATGTTTCAAGAATCTCAGCTAATATGACAATAACTTTACAGCCTAATACAGACATTGCCAAATGTTCCGAATGAGCTAAAACAATATTACCGATTCAAAACTTGCAACAACCTCATTTTTTGTGGTTTATTAATTATAACTTCCCTATTGCAAATAATCTGATTTATTTCAAATCTGACACTGATATTCTCTTCATTAGTAGTTCTAACAAGACAGTTTTTATAAAGTTCTTTTCTCGATATCATACTACAGCTGCTACATATCAACCTTATTTTGGAGATTGAGCCATTCAGCTACAGCTGCTTCAGTCTCCACAATGAAATTTCCGTAAGCTCCTTTCTTCTTTTGATTTTTATAGTCTTCTCCAAACATGCAGCCCTCTTCGAAATGATTTGTGTATTTGCCGATAGGATATAGTAGGAATGTACACCGAAATATGTTTTCAAAATAAATAAAACCGGGTAAAAATTGTAACGAATTTGAAAGGGATATTAAGTATTCGAAAAAAGATATACATGTTATACCAAGAATTAGAGATACCTCTCGTTGATTGAAAATTACGAGGAATACGATCGAAGAACTTGAAGGTATTGGTATTGAACTCCTGTCATATCCATATATCAGATATATCATTTTATTCATATCCATGGCAAAATTCTTGCTTGAAAATAAATTTGAAACAGAGAAGATGTTTGCATCAATTTTTTTCATCTAAGCTCAAAGAATCGTTTTACCAAGAGCTTGTTGACCATTGAGACAAAATCATAGAATAGGATGAGCTATACTTCGAATGTTGAGGCTTTCTTTTTATATGATTAGTTAATAAACAAAGTGAACAATGAAAAAGATATTATTTATGAGACACCCTCTATATATGTATACGAGGATATATTAAAAAATTCTAAGCCTACTACAGAACCAAACAAAATTTCAATGTCAAAATATTTTATTCCTTAACATGTTCTTCTCTTATTTGGATATATTCCTCCACAGCTCTTATTACTTCGACCTTATTTACGACCTTTTAAATTTTTTTTCAGTTAAGGAAAGAGATATGGTGAATAAGGAGATTGCTCTAGTAATTCAAACGCTAAATCACGAATTTTTTACATGGCAACAAGAGATTTGCGGGCAGGGGTGTTGTCCTGCAAAAATAAAACACCTTTGGACAGCGTTCCGATTCTTTTCCCGTAGAGTAGTCAGTAATGTCGAAAAGTAATCTCCAGTTATTGTTATACCCTTATCCAAAAAATCAATCATGATTACTCTATGGCAATCCTAAAAAACTGAAGCAAGAACTTTTGCAGCAGATTTTTGGACACGAAACTTCTTAGGTCTTGGAGAACCAGAGTGTCGCCATTCCATCGATTGTTGCTTTGTTTCTGGATCGTAGAAATGTATCCAAGTCTCATCCATAGTAAAATTCGGTTTAAGAATTCTACATCGTTTTCAAATCGAGTACAGATCGAACGAGATGCTTCTACACTTGCACGCTTTTGGTCAACATTCAAACATTTGGGGATCCATTTTGCAGCAATTTTTCTTATGTCCAAATTGAAGTAAACTTCATGATGCACGCGTTCGTATAAAATATTCAGTGTTTCAGATATTCGTTGTAGCCTAATTCTGACTGACATAGAAATTGGCCTTCCCGATCGGTCATCATCTTCAATGGAAAATTTACCTTTTTTGAAGCTTTCAGTCCAATTATTCACGGTCGCATACGAAAGACATTGATCACCAAGGGTATAAAGCATATCTTCTATCTTTTTTCTTTTAATTTATTGCGTAACTCTGGTTCACTTTTTTGACGTCAAACTTTACACTTACACTTCTAATAAGTTATTGGTCGTTGCTATGGTAACGCAATATTTTGTTTATGCACGGAACTGGTCTAGGCTAACTAGATATCAATACATCCTCGTATATCTTGATGGTATGACACTTTTGATTTTAGAAATAACGCACCACCATCAAATAGATGACAATGTATTGAAGATTCAATGGTAAACACGGCTTAATATTTTCCAAAATTATCAACTTCCAAATATACAGGATAAACTTTCAAGTTTCAGAGATTATTTGTCAGTTACAGGTCGTAAATCAAAACAAACCTTCACATAACTTTGCCAAGTGAACTTTAAATTTTAAAGTGTCAATTGTACCTAGCCAACACAAATATTTATATAATCACTTTTATCAAGATTATTTACCTGATATAAATCCCAAGGCTACGATGGTCGGCATTTTGGCACCTCCACTATCGTTTTGATACAATACTTCCATTAAAGCACCAATTCCGCCAGTATTAACAACCAATTGAGTTAATTCTAGGGATTGTTTGACAATGTCTCGTACTAAACAAGCAGCATTTCTGCGAACTCCAGGACACGGGTGTGCCAAATGTAACAAGACAGTGGGAAATATTTCCGCTTCGACTACGGCTTCAGCTATATCTAAACTGTGTTTTGCACAGGAACCTGTAATTACAAACAACAATAATTATATCATTAATTTTCAATGTTGATAGTATCTTAACCTAATAGAAAATAATATCTGAACAGTATGGACAGTAATGTTTCCGACCAATTTCACGAAATTGGTCTCTTATTGGAACCTATTTGGATTTTAGTGTGAATGATGTCTTCATTCGATGAATATTATGTTGTGGATGCCATATTTTTGGTGAGAACAAAAAACCAGGAGGCGCATTTGGGTTTATTTGATTTTAAAAAATTTACCAGATAATTTTCTGTATAATAGCATATATGGTCAAATTTCAATACAGTGCAGCGTAGGCGTTTGATGCATAGAGTTGGATAAAATTTAAAACGCTCACATTTCGTGGTATATTTATAAAGTGAAGCATCAATTGCCAGAATACCGATCATCCGGATGACCAGTCATGACCGTTGGTTAAAAAAAGTGTTTGTAAATATCCCTCGCGAGATTTCAAAGTTTTGTATTTCTCGAGTGTGCCCGTACACATTCAAGTTGATAGACTGTCAGCTGATATTCAATGAATTTTGAAAAATTTGATGATTTTTAACCCAAGAACATTCATAATGCGGACGAAAGAAGTCTTAACTGGAAAAATTTGCCAACCAAGTCCCTTGTTTCCAAAATGAAATTTGCTTGGGTGCAAAGCCTGCAAAACCCGCATTACAGCCATAGTTTGCGCTAACTCTATTAGCGATCACAGGCTGCTTATTATTGGGAAAACAATGCAGACTAGATGTTTTAAGGGCATAAGCTGTTGTATAAAAATATCAAAAAAATTCATGGATGGAAACAGAGATTTTGGACGACGTTATGAAAATGTTTTTATCCCATATATGGAAAATCCTCATGGAAATGGGTAACGACGTTTTAAATGACAATCAATCAAACATCACAACAGAGCAATACAAGCAGTTCCGGTTCGATAGAGTACAAGAGTATGAATACCTGGGAGTGACGGTAACAAGTAAATGAGACGAAATTATAAATATCGACAAAATATTGGCAAGAGGCAATAAAACAGTTGGTGCTCTAGGAAACCTTTTAAAGTCCAAAGATATCTCAAGGGTAACGAAGCTAAGAATTTACAGGACACTCAGGACAATTATACAGCGGTAATGGTATATGGTAGTGAATGTTGCTTCATGAATAAGAAAGAGGCTAGTGGCTAGTGCATGGGAAAGAGAAGAGTTAAGAAAAAATATTGGAGCGATACGAGTGGAACAAGATGAACGGAGAAGAAGAACGAATTCAGAGCTTAAAGACTGCGTTGGTTGGGGCATATAGCCAGAAAAACCCCAGCAGAAAACATATTCAACCGAAGTGCTCTTTTTCATAGATAATGCACCAACTCACCCATTAAATGTTCTGAGCTAACTTGATGGCAAGTTCAATCTGTTGGGTCCAGTGCCAAATGTGACGTCAGTCCTACAACCAATGCACCAGGGTCTACTAGAAACATTTAAACGTATCTACAAGAAACAATTGTTTCAAATTCTTCTTCTAAATATGGAAAATGGTGGAGAATCTATGTCCTAAGCCACGAAATTCGCAAGAAAATGGTTATACTGATCCAGATGCCCCTCAAGAACTACTAGAAAATAACGATCCAGATAAACTAAGAACAATGAAGCACCAGGTTTTGAGGAGTGTGATAATGTCAATATAAACGATTAGTTAAATTGCGTCGTCAATGATCCTGGATGTATATCCTAATTCTTACAATAAACTTTAAAACAATAAAAAAATTTAATAGAAAATGAAAAGCTTTTAGAGGATATAGTACAAGCCTATAATTTAAAAAGTACAAACCTATACATCTTCACAATGAATTTATAATTTAAATTTGATGTGTTTCGAGAATTTTCGTAAATATGTACAGTAACCGATATGATGAATTAATTCCATTTGGCTTTTACCTAAAGTATGTTCAAAATATACTTTTCTACCGAACCCGCCCTCTCACCTTACTTCATACGTACAAAACATACATGCGCCCCATAATCGAATATAGAGCAAACGTTTATTGCACTTTACCCGACTATCTCCTTAAAAAACTTTTGACCTGCGAGCAGTCTATTCTCAGGTATTGCCAATATAAGTGTAGATTCAGCCCCAGTAATACCGTTTATGTCAATACAAACATTCCAAGCCGTCTAAATGACCTCCAAGCCCGCAATGTGATTCGTACCATCGAATCAAAAAACTTCGCTGCCAAAAAAACATTCTTACTTCCTGGCTCGCCAATATATGGCCTCTCTCCTGATATTTTAAAAGAAAACTCCCCTATCCGCCCCTCCGACTGCCAGCAATAGCATACGAACACTTCCCTGAAATCTACCTTAACTTCCTAGACAATTCCCATATCCATCAAATAATAAACCCTTTTACACACACTTCGTCGATATTCGTAGGTTTTCTACGGTTTCTCTGTAACCAGGTGAACAGGTTCACTAGCTAAATGGCCGACGATAGGGAATAATGCGGCCGAATTTTCAGTAAACAAAAAAAAAATAGAAAAACAAAAAAAATACAAAAACAAAAAAACTATACCCCAAACCCGTTTTGATTTAACTAGAGCTCTCTTTTTTTTCTTCTTCTGACCAATGGCAGTTCGCTTTTCCTTCTTTTCAGCCAGGATAACACAACCCCAGCCCTACAGAGGAGCAGATCCCATATCAGGGTCAACTCCAACAAACCTTCCTCCTATAAAAAATTTCCCTTATTCCATCCAAAAATTATCGAACGAATATTTCATAGAATCATTCTTAAAGATCCATTGTATAAAAAAAAATTTCATTATTTTAACATTTTTTCTTCTCTATCCTTCATTGTATATTTGTTTGTAAGTGAGAATACATCAAACCCCTATCAAACTTGCTCAATTGTTAGCTAAAAATGGATACATTCTTTGGTCCAAAAATTTTATTATTCTCCCTATAGCCATATATCTTTTTGGTATATCTAATGCATATCTAGAAGCCTTGATACTGAGCCTTTTACATTTGACACTTGATATATATCAAATTTTCAGGATTAATTTCACTTTAAGGCCAATTTAACTTATCCAACTGATGTATTGATAAAAAAATTTGTTCAAATTTCCACATGATGCTATTTAATTGTAATTTGCCGTCATAGATTTTATGTATAAACTTACTTAATGCAGCGAGAATTTGTTTCTTAAGTTTTTCGTCGGTATTACTTAGATTTTTGACGAAATAAGGTATTGCCCCTGCATCTACTACGCTCTGTGCCAATTCTAAACCATGCTTAGCAATATCCGCTAGAGCACTCGTTGTAATCTGCTTCAAGGAAATCTCTGGTTCTTGTAGACATAATAATAATAGAGGTACTGCACCAGATTCAACGCAAGTTTGAGCAAGTGATTTCGAATGTCTGGCGATATAACCAATTCCCCAGGCTGCTGCTTCTTTAACCTGAATATCAAAGAAGTTTAAGGTAATTAATAACAATTGATTTGGAATACAAATGCATAATATTACTGTGCATTTATTCTAAGGATATATAAATAGAGAAATGTATGATGTACTGAACCTCATGATCCAAGTGCAGAACCTCGCTAAAAAATCTCGAAGACAGAAGCATCATGGCATACCAATCTAAGGAAATGGTTCATACCATCATCAAAACTATTACTTTTGCGGACAATAAAATAGAAATAACCAACATGATCTCCAATGTCTAATATGAAGAATAACTTTATACAGTAAAAGCATGTTTATTATATCGGAGAAACCTCAATTTTAGTCGTGGTTTGGAGAATTGGGAATAATGTTCTTCGAATAATATTTCACAATAAAAAATTACTAGAGGCAGTAGCGAAGTAACAAACGGAATCATTACTAAAAAATATGTACTCATAATTAACACCACGTTTAGTGCCCGCCAATACTCTTCAACAAAACTTTAACATTTCAAAATAATTTTAATGAAGAACGTTATCACAATTGCTGAAATTGTCCGTTGACTTCTTTCAAATAATAATGATGACATAGACAACAATAACGAAAAATGTAATATAAACTGTTTTTATTATGTTAATTTGACAAATTTTTCACATCGTTGCCATGTTACAGTTTTTTCCAGTTGTTGACATAAAATGATATGGTAAGTTGACTACAGCTACTTTTAATTGAATAAATAAGAAGTAAATATGATATACAGGTGGTTACAAAATGTGATCTCGTCTCTAGGATAGATAGAAAACTGAAATATATATATATATATATATATATATATATATATATATATATATATATATATATATATATATATATATATTTGTCCAAGTTCTTATTTCTTTGGGATTTTGACAGAAACAAAACATCAAAACATAAAACATTTTTCATTACCACATGTACAAAGACTTTCCCAACAATTATCGAATTATTATATAATAATTAATATGATATTAGTATAAAGCATAAAGGACATAATACATTATCCAAATATTTCACTAAATTAAAATCTAAAACACCAAAAAACAAAAGAAGTAATATTATATATCATAGGGCAGACATCTCAGTATTTAGAAAATAGACTAAGAGGTCATCAATACGATAAAAAAAATAGATCTACATTAACCAACCATGAAATTTAAAAAAAAACATGAATTCAATTATAAAGATTCAAAAATTCTTTGAACGGAATTTAATACACTAAAAAGAGAATTTTTAGAAATGGTGCACATCTATAAAAACGAAAAAGCAATAAAAGATAAAAAGACCAAAATAATTCAAGTAAAATGTATAGATCTATTTTGTAAATTCTAATAAAACTACAAGTAATTTAATTGATTAATGGTACATATTTGAGATGAAGGGATTAAGGAAAACGCAATTATTATTATTAGAACAAATTTCTATTCTGATTTTATCCTTATTTTGATATTCAAGATGAAGGTGATCTATAGATCAATATAAATACGCAAATTGTCAGTGTCAATATCATATTTTGATATAGACTTAAAATTAGTCGAAACGTCAATTTTTTATCAATCTTTTGAAAATTATTAAAAAAAACTATTTTCAAAACAGAAGAGACCTATAATACATATTTTTTACGATTTTGCCGCAAGTAATGGCGTTGTATTGAAATTTTATTCGAATATGTTTTGGAAGCTGATACATCCAATGAATTTGTTTTTATTTATGCCTTTCATAGAGGGCGCTACTTACACGGTTCGTACTAAGTAATATTGAACATAACCTTTTCAATATTAGATTTATTAAGCAAAGTTTGAAGTAATCTTAAAAATCATTTAGTTTTACACCAAAAATGTACTCTTGATAAAACCCGATACTGTCTCCCATTTTCGGAATATTTTAAGTCAAAAATTATGGAGTAATAACCGTTGCTGATATAAAGTTGTGATAAAGTTATTAATTATTATTATTAATAAGCATTATGTGAATTGAAAATTTTTTTTCGCGTAAATGAAACCCCATCGAGAAAACGGATACATTTGAAAAAATTGGGACTGACGTCTTTCGTTTCTTATAACGTTTCGCAAAAATTCAGTCTAATCAGTATAGGATATTATTTTTCAAAGTAAAATGAGTATGGGCACTGAGCTATTGGAGGCCTTAGTATGAAACAAACAACAATTTGATAATCTTGTATTGCGGCTCTAGGCTCAAATTGTTTGTTTCATACTCAATGTGTACTCAAATTTTGAATACACTCACATGTTATTAACAGTGTTTAAGAAACTACGTCTGCCAATGTTTAGAACATAAATGTCCCTAATACACCAGTAATGACCTTATTTACAACCTTGGATATTTGAATTTGGTTCAGTTACTGCTATTGTTTATAGGAATATCAAAATTTAAACAACAAAATAACTAACAGTTACTCGTATATAACTGGCAATCAAATAGATACTTACACTGCTTTCAAAATCTTCTAAACATCCTATCAAAGCTTGTAAACCACCAGCATTTATAACCTGATACGCACAATTGACATTGTTTTTACAAATTGATCGAATAACAAATAATCCGGCTTTCTTCTGATATTTCTAAAATAGAGCAATGGATGTTTAGATTTCAAATTATAACTACTCATATTACTAGTAGGGATCTGGAGCTAGCCGAAGTTGCTACTGTGCAGATGTAAATGCATGTTAGGAGTGAATGATATACAGCGATGTATTGAAAACACTCGATGTATACTTACTCCCTATAAAACATCAAAAATTTATCGAGACCAATTTTAAAAACATATACTCTTATTCAAAATCTGGCATGAAATCAAGAAAATTTAACAATTGTTTCTAATATAAATGATTTGTAATAATTATCAGCCTTTCTCAATAGTCGAAAATGAAGGTTATAGGAAGGAATCTTATAAAAGCAGGTTGCTCCTCAATATAAAATACCAAGCAGAACAAGTCTAAAACGATTGTTGGACAATAAATATGAGCCTTTTCGAAAACTTTCAAAAAGAAGTTGTGTACGATAGAAGACATAACGTTGACAACAGATATTTGGTCTGATACGTTGAATATGAAAAGTTTTATACGTGGAACTGTTCATTTTGGCAAAGACATTGAGCTCATTTCAGTTACTCTCGGCTTACACATCTAACTTATAGAAAAACAAACGATGTATGGAAAATATCGATGTATTTTTGATACATCGATATAAAATCGATGCCACTATCCGATGCATTAAATCGAAATAATCATCGATGTTTCTTTTTCAGTGTCCATCACTGCATGTATCCTCCTCGCGAAACTTCAAACCTTAAGTCCAAGTCTGATTATTATGATTAAAAGTAACCTTTTGAGTCCACAAAACTTTTAACAAAGAATTTATTGTTGCATATGAACTTGTCTTGTATTTAAACCCCTCCAGAGATTGAAAATAATATGATTCTCTGATTTATCTTATTAAAACACAATACGAAACAGAGCTCCACACAAGCGCGTGCGATGGCAACCCCATTAACAACATCCCAACCCATCCTAATCTAATATTAAAAACATAAACTATACAAACCAAAATAAACGAGTATTTGTCTCTCTCACGAGGATGGTCCCAGAAGTACCTGCCCCAACAAAAGAAACACAAAAGTTTTGTATAAAACATATTTATTTTTTAACGTTTCATACACTTTTCACCTCTTCATTGCTGGAAAATCTTTTACCACCGAGCCATTTTTTCAAATCTGGGAACAGAAAATAGTCTAAGAGGGCTAACTCTGGTAAAGAGGGTGCATGAGGTAGTAATAATTCAAACTTTAATTCACTAATTTTGGCCATTGCAATAACGAATGTGTGAGCTGGTGCATTGTCTTGATGAAACAACACATTCTTCTTAACCAAATGCGACCGTTTTTGCTTGATTTCTTTGCTCAAACGTTGCAATAAGTTCGCATAATACTCGCAGTTGATAGTTTTTCCTTTTTCTAGTTAGTCAACTCATTTACGGACATCCCAAAAAAAAACAAAAAAAAAACACGCCAAGATCTTGCCAGCAAACGGAACCTTCTTAACCTTCTTTAGACCAGGTTCTCCCTTTTCAGTACATTGATTTAGTTATTCTTCTGTTTCGGATGTGAATTGATCGACCCACGTTTCATCAATGGTTATGAAACGTGTAAAAATTCTGCTTTATTTCTGTGAAACATTGCCAAACACTCGATGGAAATATCCTCACGAAATATTCAATGTACCGCACATGCTACTATGTCTGCTAGCTCGTACACTTTCAGTCGACGATCATCCAGTACCGCTATTTGGAGTTTCTTCAACAAAATTTTACTGTTGATAACGAAGGAGCAGTCTCGCTCAGAGTAGAATCTAGTTCAGCTTTTACATTGGTTCGGCTAACGTCTTTCAAAGTAAAGTATTGTATGACATAACGATGAACAATTTTTTTTTTACAAATTCACTGAAAACTTTCACTATTGATAGCTTCCAAACAAATACTAAAAAACTTCAAACATATGCTTTATAGATTTTGTACTTTCCAATAAAGTGGTATTTTTTAAGCAGCTACTGCCATCTCTAGATCAAGCCAGGTACTTCTGGGATCACCCTTGTATACCAATATCGCATAATTGGTTATACAACGGTCCAACGAGAAGCAACAAAGTTCAAATAATAAAAAAAACTGAAACTTTGGGGATCATTTGAAACTAAATTTTTTTATGATAAAACTGTATACGTTAATTTTTATTAGGGAAAGATAACAAAATTTACAGCCCGTGTCAAGTATCTCCTTATTTGAGAAGGGACGAATGAAAAAAGAAACACGTCCAGAATCAAAACCTGATATCTTAATTATTATATGATTTATACTACTAAATCAAAGTACGAGAATTTAGAACCCTTTGAAGCATACATCTAGTGATAGAGATGGTTTCTTCTACTTCAAGTATGCAGGTTTGCAAATATTTGTACATTTTTTACATAAAACCTACTTTCTAGCAGTCACTAAAAGGAAAAATTGAGTGGTCACTGGACTTCCCCCCCTCTCCCAAAACGCGCTTTTTAAGAAGTAGAACCGCTAAAATGAGGAAGAGAACCATTTTGTTTAAGCCACTTTAAGTTCTTTTAACATTGTGTTTTATGGCCGTTTAGTAGTAACAAAATATTCAGATTTTTTTCTTCGCTGGTACAAAACTTATAACTTATCGCAAGTGTTTTGGGACATCCTATATATAATATCATTAAGTCTTACATTTCCGTTAAATATCGATGTAAGTATAATCGGAATAAAGCCTTGATCAATAACTTGTTCTGCTATAGCCACATCATGATGGACTAGTCTTCCTAAAGCTATAGAAGCACATTGTTGAATTTGAATACAAGGATCACTCAAAAGAGGCTTGAGAAGCTCTAAAATAGAAACTCCAGTAAGATAATTATGTATTTGTACTTGCTTTACCTACCTAATGCACCTCCTTTAGCTAAAAGTTCTATGTTTTGTTGTCTTACAGCTAAATCTGAAACAGCTTGTACAAATCCTAATCTGGCGCGTTGATATTGCTCAAAAATTAGAACGAGGTTCCGATTTGACATTCTCCTAAATTTTTTTCATAATATATCTTCTCAGTTTTAACAATTTGACATTGATTATTGTCAATAAATTTATATATAAAAAATACATATACGTCAAATTAAATGTTAAGTCTCAATAATAGCAATTTAAATCATTATATTTAGGGTTGGGAAATGTATGTTTGTAACTAAATCCTACTCTGTTCTCAGTATCGATGCTAAGTTTGCATAATAACTAAGACGACGGACAATAAAAAAGAAGATGTACTTAAACCTTAATTTTGTGTAGGTTATATTTAATTTGTAAAGTGTAATTATACAAAAATTTTTAAAATATATAATGATTCTATCTAGAGTAACAAGATTGAATCTAAGAAACTTATCAAAGGTATGAAATAATGTGAACTTAAAAAGCACCTTTTCGTTTATGAAAACTTTAGGATCATAGTGAAAATATATAGACACCCAGTGCATCTTGTCATATAATTTCACTTTCTCGAGCGCTATTTACAAGTCAAAATAGATTTAAATAAAATTATAACTGTACATGTAATTAAAGATTGATAAGTATCAAGAATAAATATGATAAAAATATATAACATTCAATCAAGTGAAAATATCTATATATGCAGAAAACGTTGCTATTTAGAAATATTGAGGCATTTATTAAATGAAATTTTGTAGGTCTTATAATAAAATGTTATCATTTTAGGTCTATTACTCTACCTCGTCTGATGTATTACCAAAAAATATTGCTATTACATCTGCTCAGTTTCAAACGAATAATGGAACTGTTTATGATAAAAAACCATTAAAAATTTATTTACAAGCAGGTAATTTAAAATTTTTACGGGAAGATACATTTATTCCAAATATTATTTATTGTAAATTATATAATCACAATGAATTCAGTATTTATTATTCGTAATCTTATTAGGTAAAAAATATTCTTGGTGTTTATGTGGAAGAAGTAGAAGTCAGCCATTTTGTGATGGAACTCATAGAACAGCACAACTTAAAATTACTCAAAAGTAAGTTTACCAATTAATATTATTATTAATAGTTCTCAAATAACATATTTCTATAAGAATATTTCAACCAATGAAAATCAAAGAATCAACTTTTGGAACACGGAAAGTTAATTCACTTAATTATTTGTTTAGAGTAACAAATAAATCTCTTTTTCGTATATTCATATGATTGCTTTCAATTTTGATATTTGTTGAAAAAGTTAGAGCTTGAATTGTTGATAATAACCAATTTTCCATGATTTTTTAATTTCTATCACAAGCTAAGTCCAAGCCATCCCAATTCATTAACTTGGTTCGCTAACCTATTTTAAAGCTATCAATATATTTTTCTATGAGCCTAGCTAAATAATATACTATTACTTCTAAATTCTTATATTAAATGTTCAATAACTGGAAATTCACTAATCTATGAATAAAAGTAACTATCTAATTGAAAAGCATTAAAATTGCCAACAATTTAGCATTAGATTTCAATAAAATTTTTTTATATGGTAGTGTATTATATTGTTGTTTGACTTCTTATGCCATTTTGATGCAATTTTTTGGCACATTCTGAAACAATCCGGCCAAAATTATAACAAATTTATTAAATCTTTGTGTCTTAATTAAAACTCTATTGCTAGAGGCTGTAGTGGAGAGAGTGTAGCAAACATAAAAATGATACAAAAGCAATATAGAATCCTTCAATTTTACATTAAAAAGCCTTTCATACCCATGTTGTGAACTCTTGTAGTTTGTAGCAACCCCCCTTATCAAGTTCTGCACACCTCCCACTGGTAGAGTCTTTAATTAACTTCCTTGATTTTATTTAGTGTGGCTAATCTGTAGAGCACACCAGAGAGGACACTAAATTTTTATCTAACATGATCTTTTATCAATAATTAAATTAGACAAACTGTTCCCACCTCCAGATTACTGGATACTTTAGAGACTACATGCCCTGAAATTTCTAATTAGGTAGTACACATGTTATTTTTCAGTCTGGCACATCGCTTCAGAAACAATCTTATACTTAGAATGTCTTGTTAAATTATAACAATATTCTTAAATCTTTCGGTCTTAATTATAATTCTAAGGTTAGAAACTGTAGGGGGGACTATAACCTTACTTTCCAGGCAGGAGACTCTTCATCAGGAAGTGATATTCGGCCTCAGTTAACGACGATAAAAATGAATTATAAAAAGGCGGAAAAGCTGCAAATACCTTATGAATTAAATTAGAAATTTTACATTAAAAAGCTTTAATACCGAGATTGTGAACTCTTGTAGAGTTTGTAGCTCCTCTTGATCAAATTCTGCACATCCCCCACTGGTAGAGTCATTAACGTCATAGAATTGATTGACTTTGGTAATACGACAATTTTTCATCAATTATATGAGATTTGGATTATACAAACTGTCTCTACCTCCAGACTACTGGGTTGATTTTGAGACTGTGCATGCTCTGAAATTTCTAATTAGGTGGTACACAAGTTATTTTTCAGTCTACCGAACTCTCTCATAAATCTAAATGTAGCCTAATAAGAACCTACATATGAGCTATAGTTTAGAAGTAAAAACTTTGCCATTAATACTGAGCTTCAGGTTCATTTAACTAATATATTTTGAAATAAAATTTTATTTATCTTAAAAAGATACTTTATTAATATAAATCTAAAATGAGGATAATTTATTCAAGAAGTTGAATTAGAATGTACCTAACTATTCACCTGTATTCCCACTCCATTTAGTCACAGTGTAGTGGTAATTGTGAGGAAGAATTTGTCTTTGTTTGATGTTTGCTTATAATGAATTTTAGAACACAAATAGCTTTTACAAATGATGTCTACAAAAAATTTGAAAATGGTTTTGTGGTTAAAAACCTACACCAAAGGAACTGTTTACCTTACACAAATCAACAAAGAAATTTTTTTAAATTCCTTGTGTGTGAATCAATCTATTCAAATTATTTCTTCATTTGGTGCAATCAAGTTATCTCTCAGATCATCAGATTTATCTTCAAATGAATTTTCTTTGTGGGGTTATCAATACAAAATGTTATCGACACTTCATTGTGGTGTCTCTATTTTCTTTTTGAATTATTGTCGAATTCATTTTTAGAATGTCCTAATTATTATTAGTATAGACTCCATCCCTCGTTATCCCAAAAAGACTCACTTTTTTGTTACAAATATTTCGTTTGAAAGGCCTCTTTTTTGAAGCTAAAAAAATAACAGAAAAGTAAGGGACCCAAACAAGAGGAATGACAATTCAGTGTAGCAATTAAATTAATCAATAACTTATCTTGAAACTCTATTGAAATTTACACTCATAGGCTAGAATTGAGTTATCTGACAATTAATATTCTGATGCTAGCCAATTTTTTTCCAATACCAAAATTAATTTCCTTCCTAATTTCCCTAAAGCTCTAATTAGTTACCCCTAAAATCCCCAGAATTACTAGGAAGTCGCCCTTAAAAAAATGTATTATATATCAAATAAATAATTGAAGATTTTTTAAAAAATTATACATGAAATTAATAAAATGTCATTAAACATAAAATAAATTTTAAGCAATCATTAAATAATAACATTCAGCAACAACATTTTTTTAAATTCTTTATACATAAATTATCGAAAACTTCAAGCAACAAATCATTTTCTTCAAATTCTGATTTTTTAAAATTAAATAATCGCCCTCTATTTTGCTTTATTTGAATAAAAAAAGAAATAAATATATGAAGTTATAAAAGTTCCTAAAAATATAACACCTCTAAAAGCATCCCATCTCACATTGTGCCCTCTAAATTTGGGAGGAAACCCCTAAATTGGGAAATTATGTAGCTTTTGCAGTTTGCTGAAAAGTTACTATTTTTGAAATATCGTTGTTACAAACGCAAAATAACAAATGTGAGGATACCCTAGTTTTCAAGAAACCAAAAAAAAACCTTTCCAGTTCGCCTCACAAAATCAAAACGTCAAAACTTTTAACCGCTTTTCGACCCTTTTTATTTCTACTGTTAACAAATATAATTAGAATTCTAGATTTTGTTATGTTCATGAATCCTAAAGTAGTAGTAATATAAATTGAAAACAAAAATTGTGTTATTTGGTAAATATATTTCACATAATAAGTCAATAATTTTGTTCAATATTTTGTAGACCAGTGAGGCTGATAGTAGAAGAATCGAAAGAATATTGGCTCTGCAATTGTAAACACACAGCTCATCGTCCATTTTGTGATGGAACTCACAAATCAAAAGAAGTGCAAGATAGTAACTCAATTATCAGACAATGAAAATATATTTTTGTGTAGGTGATTATAATAAATATTAATTTATGTTTAGTACTTTCAATATTAATTTCACATTTATATTTGTTGAGAGCTAGAAGAAGCAAGGAGGGGAAAAATACCCACTCATGCTCATTGAACTTGAAAAAAAAAGGAGTATCTGAAATGGCATTGAAGTGGATAAGAAGAACCATATGGAATAAAATTGTTGTTTTCCCCTCTAATATCTTCTAACACAGTTTTCACACATTAACCCGTTATGACCGAGATTTTTTCACTCATTTTCTATAAAATAAAGTTTGCTAGTGACTAAATACAATATTTATAAATAATTAACATTATATATAAATTTTTTTGCATGGATAGCAAAAATGAGGTGTTACATATAAATAACGCTAGACCCTTTAGTTATAGTGATATTACTTCATGTAATTAACAGTAGATTTGAATCATATTATTACTAGCACCTTATGTGTAATTGTAATATTGTATATATTTGTATGGTACATATCTTTTCCTCCCTGTTTCTAATTTGTTACTTCTATTGTAGTTAATATAACCTTCGGCCAAATTTTTCACAGCTGTGATGTCACTATTCCCCCCTAACACAAACTATTGCTGATGATCTACGAAATGAATAACCCGTGTGAAGTTTTAAAACTTTCAATTTCAGAAACATACCTATTTGTTTGGCCATAGCAACCAACTGTATGATGCATTTATAATTCCGATAATTTAAAATTTAAGGAACAATAATTTGAAATCTTCTCCGATAGCTATGAAACTACTGTCTTGTACCTTTAGCTTTGTTGTCTTAAGGATAGCGTGATTTGATGCAATTCCATGATATACTGCTTTTTAAAAAACATTTCGAATATTCAACTATAGCCAATATATCAAATTTTTTGAGAAATAATCTTCTTGATAAATCTTCACCAATAGAATTTAAAATGGAGTGGTGTAAGTAATTGAAAATATCGTGCATCTAAATTCATGGATATCCTCCTGAAAAAATAATTAGACCTCTTTTTAATTATGTATAAAAAATTACGTTGCCTTCAATACGTAAACCTAAGTCACACTTTTTACACATACTTGTTTACAATAGGGTCCTTGCAGTGGTTGGTAATTTGGGTATTTAACATATTTAAAAATTTATATATCACTTCTTATTTATGAATTTAGGTTGAATTGTATTATATTATAACTTAAAATATTATTAAAATAAGTTGATGATAATTTGGATAATATCACCTGACAGAAAACATGTTACTATTGGTTACTGCGGTTGTGACGTAGAAAGTAAGTAAATACTAAAACGTGGTGGTTGCGTGTCGCCTTTCAAACGCCATTCTGTTGTTGTAAGTGGAGGTAATTGGGTGTTTATTGCGATTTGTGTTTTTCTGAAGGTTTCAAAGTCTATTCTAATTGAAATGATAGCCGAAATAGGATTTATCGAAGCAAGATCAGACAATCTACCTAAGGTAGATGCATTTATGGTTGCTGCGTTCTTTGTTAATAATCAATTATTTACTCCGGGTGAAATACGTGGAGTAAAAGCAGATACGTAAATACTACTAATTAGACTTTCTTATAGTAACGTCAAGTTTAAGTTATTGATAAGCAGTTTAAAAAGTATTTAGCAGTGGCAATAGATGTGGAATTTACCTGACAAAAATGTACAAACTAAGGTATTATATCTTTAAAATAAATATCTCTATTCAACTCAACTGCCAGAAATTTTCAATTTTTGTCTTTGTAAATAGTCTTTTTATCTCACAAGGCAGTAAAATAACCAATTACTTAGAAAAGTGAAAAGATTATATAAAACATTTTTTTATGGCATTTTAAAGCTGTTTATCTCATTAAAAAAAGTGGACACAGTAGATCCTTAGGGTCGCATTATAACCTTAAATTCTCTGGTAGGAGACTCTTCCTCAGGAAGTAGTATTCGGCCTCAGTTAAAGTATAAAAATAACTGGTACTCAGATAGGGTGAACAATCAATATTAAATTGGACACCATCAGCTTTTTACGTAACAAACGACGTTAAAAATTAATAAAAAAGGCGGAAAAGCTGTAAACATCTTATTAATTAAGCCGAACAGAATGTTACAGCAGTGTACATAAAACCTTAAATCACAACAACATGCAGATCTTATCGTGGTAGATATACATTAAATTTGTTGGAATATTAGAATAATTGTTTTTCAATTCCAATTTCAGATTGTAAATAAATACTTATTGGCAAGTTTGACACGTTTCATCTATATAGATCTGGAATATTGACTAAAAATTACGTCTACGACTATTTCAAACGCAATTAGGATCAGGTTTTAAACAAATGCTTTGATTATTTGAAGTAAAAAATTAAATTAATAACTGAGTTCGTAATTTCCATGCCAAAAAATATTAAACTAAATATAGTAGCGGGTAGTTATTCTTTGCCATCCTTCTTATCTCAGCAAAGATTCCTACTTCAAGTCATGTAATCTTGTTAACGTGAGCTTTGAATCTTTTTCTTATCATTTTCATATCAAATTAATACTCCATCCCGTTTTTTCTCTTATATTCCTATTATTGACGTAAGTGCTTTTAACTCTTGTGTGAGTACCAAGTACCTAGGTAGCTATTTTTTTTAAGCTAAACAGTTATCTGGCCCGATTCAGGCCTTGGAGAGATGGAGTGGGCAAAAACATTGAATCCATTCATGCTGCATTCCACTAAAATAGTAAACAGAATGAACGCGAGCTCTAGACGTTCATAAATGTCAAAGGTAGTTCAACTTATTGAGAAACTATGATAACGCACACAATGATCGCACTTGTACGCGCTCTTGACGGCGAAGTTAACCAACTTTGTACGCACTGATCGTGGCTAAACGTCAAAAACATAACCTCACTTTTCTGATCTAATAGGCAAATACCCTAAAAAATGACTTCTCTTAGTAAAAAGTTGAGAGAAATTTGTAGGTGCTCGTGAGTGTTTATGTAGCAAACAGTCGGTTGTGTACAGAAAACTAAAATTTGATAGAATATAGGCAATTATTTTCTCATTTGAAAATTCCATAACAAGAACTATGATCAACATCCTGATCTAATCAACAATTATGTTTTCTCATTGAATGTTTTGTTAAGTCTTTGCTCAATAAGCTCAAAAGTTGATCATATAGACCCCGATTCATTCATTTATGTTTAAAAAAAGACTAATAATCGTCCATATTGAAAGCGAAGAGGGATTTTTAAAAGGTTTGCTAACCCTTCAGTCGTGCCATACGAGGACATGGATTCGGATGTTTTTGAATATTTTGGTGAAATGATAAAATATCTTCCGGCTGATTCAGTAGTAATTATGGATAACGCATGTTATCATTCTCGACGCATAGAGTAGACTTCAACTTCATCTTGGAGAAAACAAAAAATTATTGACTGGTTAACCACCAAAAGTATTGAATTTGAAGATAATTTGATAATAAAAGAACTATTAGCTATAGCAAATTTACACAAATATCGTTTTATGAAATACACCGTGGAAGATATCGCACAAAAACATAGTGAAACTGTGCTGCGCATACCGCCATGTCATTGCGAACTACATCCTATAGAACTTATATGGGCGCAAGTGAAAGGATTTGTAGCAAGTCACAACACGACATTCAAAATGAAAGACATTGAGCTACTATTTGATCAAGCCATTAAGGAAGTGACACCAGAAAACTGGTGAAAAGCAGTCCAGCATGTCATTAAAAAAGAGGAGAAAATTTGGGGTCTTGACTATTTGTTCGATCGGACCGTCGACCTGTTAATTATAACGTCAAGAAGAGATGACAGTTCCTCACATGACGAAGAATATTATGATTTTTTATAATTTATGTATGTATATAATGTATTTTTTGTATAATGTTCAATAAATATAAGTGTACCTAATACTATGTACATAATGCCTAATTTTTATTTTGTTAAAATAAAATTCTTTCCTTTTACGAGTATCTTACCGGCACGCCTTTGGCACACGATTTTCAGTGTTTGTGAATGGATAAAATAGGCTAATCCCATATATTGACCCCAACCCGGCTGGTACTACCTGCACTTGTTAAAAAAATTACAATGAAATCAATGCCAAACTATGAAAGTGGCTTAAATATTCGTTGGGTCACCCTGTGGTCCCTTTACATACCTAGTGAGATTTTATTACTCTATACATTTCTGAAATAAAATATAGTAATGGGTTAAACAATAATTACGACTACGACTTTTCGAACGCCATTAGAATCAGATTTTAAACAAAAAATATTTTGATTTATTGAAGTAATACAAAAGTAATTAAAAACCGAATATAAACTTTAATTGCCCTGTATCTCAATAATCTAAAATATTTTTGTTTTGTGGCCTAAAATCTACAGTTTAGATATTGGATATTCTTAATGAATCATTTGGTTAGATATATTTAACTCGTTGCAAACTGATTTCCAAGAATATGTCTATTTTTTACCATATATCCAAATCAACTGACGCCAATGTATAAAAAAATCAAGTGGATAAATATGTTTCCATACTAGGTTAGCAATTTTCTAAAGATACAACAGTTTATCATTTAAATCGTTTCAGAGTAACGAAAGTTCTTCACTCAAATTATGTCAATATTTCAAATAATCACGGTTTTTCTTCAATGATTACGTAACTTAATTCTCGATAGATCATGTGTGTAATAGTAACGATTTCTTACAAATTTTTGCAACGTAGCCAAGTTACAAATAAAGAAGCAAAATCTACAATTTTAAAAACTGAAAAATTGAGAAATTTGTTTCTACATTATAGGTATGTTGGTCAAACTTAAATTAACCAATAGCTCATACTCTTTTTCTATGTGATGATAAGCTAAATCCGTAGACAACAGCTGATATTAGATTTGTTCCAACCTGATACTCAGAATCGTTTTTGGAACAGTTATTGGAAACGTTTATAGATATTTTCTGCGCAATCCTCGGCTATGCACGGCTCTTTTAATAGTAACTTTATCAAAAGGACCGTTCTGGCAATGGTTAACAAACGTTACCCGTCGGTT
The DNA here is from genome assembly GCF_026250575.1 of Diorhabda carinulata. Classification (NCBI taxonomy): domain Eukaryota; kingdom Metazoa; phylum Arthropoda; class Insecta; order Coleoptera; family Chrysomelidae; genus Diorhabda; species Diorhabda carinulata. The sequence continues at coordinate 8,927,575 of NC_079465.1, forward strand.
GGAACACAAAACAGAATCATTCGTATAACGGTAACCGGCCGGTTGGAACATGTATCTCTATTGCGCAGAATCGTCACCGTACCAAGGACGTTTTTTTGATTGGTTGGAACCAACCTATTATTTGCCAATTCCAATTTGCTTTGTGCTTCCTATTGATAACAATAGAAAATATTTGAAATATTTCTCAACACGCCAAACACTATGTTTTTGTTGCTTTTTTCTGGTGAGTTCGCAAAATCCATTTATCGAGGTCCAAGATGTCGGAAATTCATACTTCCACCAATAATTGGATTGATTGGCTTCCTCTTTAGCTTTTTGAACTGGATTTATAAATTAAATGAAAGGTTGTATTTTGGAGAACGCGCAATTGGAAACAGTCTCTTAATCTTGTTAAGAAGACCGAGGATTGGATCAATTTTCGGGTCCACCATCTCCTTTGCATTGCCAGTTGATCAACCTAGACTGTTCCTCTGCTCAATCTCTTCCTGCAGTCTCCCCAACTAAACTATATCGTACTAGCACCTGTCTCTGTATTATACTTGTGGTTGACTATGATGTGATCTATAGGTTTGTTTTTGGTAGCTGAACTGGACCAGTGCAGGCCAGTTCATGAGTGTATAGAATTAAAAATAATGGAAAACGATTTAGTACTTTTTAATATTTTAAACCTTTCTTTTTTGCATTATATTGATTACACTTATTGCACTGTATTGCACTGCACTGGCGGAACTGACTCTAAGCCCAGTGCAAGCAGTACAGTGAACTGGATGAACTAGTTATCTTGCAGTGCTACTAAAAACAGAGACACTAGCGTTGGTTCTGCTACAAAGAACGCATTAGAGTACACTTCCTGAACTAGTTCTGCCAGTGCAGCTACCAAGAACAAACCTTATATGTTTCCAGGCTAAGTTAATTTATCTCAATCGGTCGATAACTCAAAAAAAGATATTTTTGTATGGAATGCGACATATTTTAATATTCAAGAGGGAACGCCGTTTCGTATAATTCATAAATCTAATTGCAAAGATCGAAGCCAAAGGCACCGACTCTAATTAATGGTAAAATCGAAAGTACTAACTTCTGACATCTGGCACCTGGGATAAATGGATTCCACGACTTCTAAAACGCCAAATTAGCGTGTTTTTATTATGATTTTATACCGAAAGTAGTTCTTATTCGAAGGTTTTGGGTCGGCGACGTAGCTCCTTTGTGTCGAGTACAAGAATATCCACTATCTGAAGATGCTGGTGAGCCAAATATAAAACCCTATGAAGTTTATAGGAATACCGTCATGTATAGCTTTTTAAAAAGGGGAGCAACGAACCTATCTTGGCTAGAATTCTTGAGGCTAAGTGGCTATTTATTTGACAAATATTAAATTAAGTTAAATTTCTAGACCTAATTTCAAGGACCTCACAATTTGGCTTATACATTAAAGTGTGAATCTGTGAGTTTGGTATAATTGTTTGAGGTGAGTTTTAAAGAACTACATGCCGATAATGGAAAATATTGAAGCTTCCTCTTTGATTTAGAAGAAAGTACAGGAGGCTACAATATTCTTACTAAAATGTAATTAGAAAGAATTCGCTTAAGATAAAGGAGGATATGAGTACATTACCACCATACATTTGGTAAGTCTAGACTGCTAAAAATATATAAATTCTATATTGAAAAGTGCCAATTGTAGAAAGAAACAGCCTTCCGTCTAAGGTATCTTTATTCCACTGTGCGGTAATTGGTGAAACGAGATAAGGGAATGGAGAAATCTATATATGTAATAATTGTATATAGACAGTTTTTATAAATGGAAGCTGTTCTGACTAAGGAAGAAAGAATGGTAACGATTACTCTATCCTTCGAGGTTCCAGCTCGGTTCTACGCATTCTCAAGAATGCGCAGTATAGATAAAATGACACGAACGAGAGAGAAAATGAATATTGTCGACACTGTAACGTAAGGACTGTTTTTCCCATACCAACTGTATTACATACATATATTGAAAAATATAACGGTAGAAAGAGTACAGAAATTAATAGGAGCACTTGACAGATTAGCTTTTCCGTAACTTTTTTTGTATCTCATTCTAATATTGGGACATGAATTTTATTGAAAGCGCAGTCTAGTATTACTTTGTCTATGTTTACGACAAACTATTTATATGATATGTTTTGCAGGCAAGTATTTAGTGTTGTCTATCTTTTTTTGAGGAAAATTATTTTGAAATGTGGCAACAGTGTAATAATTATTGGGTGGATTTGTTGGCCAGACATAGGAAACGGTTGATTAATGTAGCAGACTGAAATTTATATTAGTAGCAAAGTGTATGCTTTGTGTATTCTATTTACAGTTTTCAGATAAAATCTAGGCAAGGTACACAAAGCTTACTATAATTTAGTGAAATAATATTTAGCTTAGGATTTATTTTCATTACCTAAGAACTAAATCTTTTAAAAACGATAATTTTTCATATTATACCTATCATAAAATAAAGTTATGATATATAGAATGCAGCAGACAGTTAATTATACGCAGTGATTTGTACAAGCGATCCAGTTAGAATTTAAAAATAATAAAAGAAATTTTATTTTAGGATGATGCTTTCGAGGGTGGTTAGAAGTAGGTTAAGTCTAGTTCCAAAGGTAAGAGATACTATAGAATTCATTATAAATAAAATAACAATTGAATGTTATAGGCAATGTATTCTACTGAACCACCAGCACCGCCTAAGAACGTACTAGAGGAAGAGACTATTAAATCTCATGAAAAATATACTAATGGAGTTATTAATGATAAGAAACCAATAAAACTCGAATTACAAGCAGGTATTTATAATCTTTTTTGGTATTGTTTTTTAATATATACTAATTTGTATTAATTCATAAGTAATGTTAATTTTTTTTATTTGGTATGATGTTATAGATATACCTTCAATGCACTGATTGTTTTTATATAAATTAATTCATACCAAAATGGTGACTATGTAATAATTAGTTTATTTTATGTCTGGAGGTTATGCTATGGTAATCAGTTTTTTTGTCCCTTCAGTTAAGTTGCACTCTGCACTATACAATAGCAATACACCCAATGATGTCACTTCATAAATATGAAAATATTTAGATAGGAAAAAATATTTCAAATTCTTAGCCATTTCCCAAAATTGACCTAAGTATGGAGGAATTATTTATGAATTTTAAATTTAATCTGAGAAATATAATTAGTCATTATAATTTTATCCGCATATACTGGGAAATCCAACTTTCTGACCTTGGGTTGTAGTTTACTATTTAGGTTGCAACTTTAATCATTCATCATGAGATTAAATAGTATAATGGTTTTTATTGGTTTTATGAAAATTAACAGTGTTGAAATGTTTTTCCATTTATTGTTAGAATTTAATAATGCCATATTATAAAATAAATTTGACTTCAGTTATCATAGATTGATAAAAGAATTTTCTACCTACCTCTATTCAAAGTAAGTATACATTTCATTCTCAAGAGGAAGAGTCATTCCGAAATAATTTATTTATGAAACTTAGAAACAAAATTTATTTAAAAAAAAAATTAAAAAGTAGGTACTATATAACTTACGGCACATTATTTTCAGTCTTCCATCCCACAAATGTTTAATTTGTGGTAGAGTTATTATTTATACTAATTTAAATGCAGAATTTTGAGTTATTTGAAAACCACTGGAAGTTGGAGCCAACGCAGTTTTTGTGATATTTTCATTAAAAACATTATTCAGCAGATATCTCCCAGAAGTACTTGTACTTGGCTGATTACAATCATTTTCATCAACTTCAGTGACTCTCATAATTTAGTTCAAAACTTTTCGCTTTTTTGCAAGAAATTGTTTGGTTGATACATATTCCTACTCTACACCAGACTAATGAACGCATCTGATGTGTTTTAGGGCGTGACGATATATTTTTTCTATAAATGTCACTTTTCCTCTTTATGTTAGAAAAGTACTTTCCCTCTCTAGGGAGGAGCAATTAATTTGGCAAATACATTGACTAGCATTTTATAATATGTGCAGTATTAGTAGGCATCAAGCAAAATGCTCAATAAATTTAACTGATAGATTCTCTAGAAATACATTATCATAAAAGTTAGTTTTTGTTTATTTAAGCTTATCAAATATTCGAAATTGTTTTGTTTATATGTATTATTATTATTTTGAATATTTTTTTTTCTTAAAAGTGATGTCCCACAAAATTATTGACAGTTTTGTGTATACCATCTAGAATACAAGTCTAATTTTAGAATTATTTAAATAATGCTGAGTCAATTATTACCTCAACCCTCTACTGCATATAAAACCATATTTGGTCTACCAGGTTTAATATTTTTTTCATGTTATATTGCACAAGCAATAACTATACACATTGGAGCCACGCAGTAACCAGAGTTTATTTAAAAACATGAAACCCCGGCAAATTTTTTCTCATTTTTATTTCCTTAGGATCTGATACAAATTATAACAAATCTGTCTAATTTAAATTCTCTACAAGACAACATAAACAAACCCGCTAAAATAACCAAACAAGAAATGGAGAAATTTATTGGCATTGTAATATTCATGTCTATAGTGAAATTACCTGCTTCACGATATTACTGGAACAAGACTTTAGGACAGCCACAAATTTCCAAAACTATGACATGCAATAGATTTGAAATAATTAAAAGAAATATACACTTCAATGACAACAATAATTATATCCCCTTGTGCAGGCCAGATCATAATTCAAAGTGCACCCACTTTTAGATGGCATTAGGCAGCATTTGCTAGTGCCCAAAGAGGAATATATGTGGTTGATGAATAGATAATCCCTACAAAGGTTCGTCATAACCTGAAACAATACAACCCAGTGAAGCCTCTTAAATGGGGATATAAGAATCAATTTCTTAGTGGAGTTTTAGGATTTAGTTATGATTTTGATATTTTCGCTGGTGATCAATGTAATACTCGTTCTGAAGGTGCACCAGAGTTGAATGTTAGCGCCATAGTCGTGACTCGTCATATTGAAACAGTACCAAGATGTGTTAATCATAAGATCTTTTTTGATAATTGGTTAAATAGCCACAAGCTCTAGGTACATCTTACGAAGACTTTTGCCTCTAGGTACAGTGCTCAGTTCCTAATATAGATACGTCGCCACAAAAGGAGTTGAAAAAAGAATAACGTGGATTTTTCATTGAAAAGGTTGCTACATTTGACAAAGTTAGTGTTGTTGCCGTTACTTGGATTGATAATAAACGGGTTAATATGATTTTGACTTATGTAGGTAGTGAACCAACGACTACAAAATGAAGGTACTTCAGAAAAGAAAAACTATACAAAAACATTAATTGCCCTTATGCAGTTGAAGTATATAAGCGGCATATGACACTTAATTGTGGTGCCAAAGGGCAATTATTTGCTACTAAAAACAGTTTAAAAAATTTTGAAAAAATTAATTGAATTTCAAAATTTAAACAATTTTTACAAATTATTAAATATTCTAAAAAGTTGAAATTTTCTTGTTGTCTCTAATTGATAGAAAATAGAAAAAAATTAACGTTTTCAGCAATTTTTTGATAAAAAAAAGATATAAGATATAAAAACCCTTGTCGACAATTTGGTTTGACCTACCATGGGCGTAGATATCTCATTTTATAAATTTATTATTTTTATAAATACTTTTAAAAATATGTATATCTTATGCGAGAAAGTATTCATTGAATTATACCTCGCTAACTTGCTACAACTGAATATTAAATTTTAAAACGTAAATAGACGAGTAAAATATACCTGCCTGTAAGGTAGTTTAGTTTAAATAGGGCACCAGGCGTGAACTGAGCCCTTTTTGTACCCCATTCCTTTTTTTTCTGGAAAACTAAATTTCAAAGCAAAAACCATAAATGAAAATTAATTCTTTGCAAATAAAACAAAAGAAGAAAAAAAAAACATTTCAATTCCAAAGTATTTTTATAAAAAATAATGGTAGTCGGAATCGTCTGAGATAGAGTCATTTTTTGATTGAATTATGATGGGTTGTAAATAGGGTGATACCACATACTCATCTTCTTTTTTGTTCTACAAACTCTTTACTCAGTTTTGGAAAGTGATTATATTTTCATAATTCTGATTTTACGTATGCCCATATTAACTCATATCTTCATGATAATCAGCTGCAGAGTTTTTTTAACAGATACTAATAATTATAATGCGTTTCCCTTTAGAACATGGCCCATACAAACAGCAATTTTTACTATTGTCAACCCAACCAAAATTTACTACATCAAAACATGTTTCATCTGGATAAATTATATGTCTATTAGAACTTCGGTAGTCTTTTATCTGACGCAAATAATCTTTTCGCCGTCAAACGATCCACATGCTGACAAAATTTGACGCAATGTTTCTAAACTGGTATAATTTTATTTTGTTGTATTACTTCTAATGTCGCGACCCTGTTCTTGTAAATTATCCTACATATAAAATCTTGAGTAGCTTTGTCCACTGATTTCAGCTTTCTTTACATGTTTTTAAGTTCTGTGAATTATCCACAGTAACTCCTTTCGTGACTACTCGATAAATGGAAAATTTATTTACTCCAGTTAATTCAGCAATTCTTGTTATATCTGCGTTATCAGAATGCTGAATATTTTACTTTTTTAAACATTCGAATATATTTAAAATAACTTGCTGTGTTGGTATATCTAAATTTTTACTATGAAATTCATACCTGTCTTTATTCTCACTACACTGTGCAATTTAACTGTCTTTATTCGCCCATGGTCTGAAGAACGCCATATTTCTATTTATTTAAAGAAATTTATGAATTAAATGAATCTCACCAAGCAACGCCACTACTTATCGCAGACTGTCTGGCATGAATGTTTCGAAGAAATTATGTACATACGACTTCTGACAGCTTCGACCAATAGAAATGCATTTATGTTTACGATTCGCTGTTTTCATTGGTAAACAGTGGAGATGATGAGTCCACGTGGACTGACGGTTTGTTAAATATTTTCCGAATTTTATACAAGGAGTAAACAGTATTTTTCATTTCTAAATTTGCTATGAGTGCCGTGCGTATTTATGAAATATTTGTTGTTTCTCTAATAACTGTCTTCTGCAGTTGATATTGGAAGAGTTATACTTTCATTAACAAGAAACAAATAAAGTAATTAAATAATTGTTAAATTCACAGAACATTACAAAGGAAAAAGAAATAAAGGAAATCCTTTTTGTATGTTGTTCCCAATAAAAATACGTACATTTTAGGTCTAATATTTATCTAAATGTACTGAAAAAACATTGACAATATTAATTTCCCCATTTTTAATGACCATATTGATATGACATATTTATGAAAATAGGGTGGACTCTACTTCCCGGTATAAACTAAAACTTAAAGGTTTGTTCCAACCTGCTAGTCGGGACCGTTCTTGGAACGGTTATTGGAAGCGTTTATAGATATTTTCTGCGCAATCTCCGACTATGTACGGTTCTTGTAATAGTACTTGCTATCAACAAAGTATCGAAAAGACCGTACCAAGGACGGTTTTTTGATGGGTTGGAACGAACCTATTATGGTACGCAGCGACATCACGTTTATATCCTAGATTGTTTTCAACATTGATTTAATACTCCTGGGTTAGTTGATTGGTCGCAATTCACTTGTTTCAATATTGTTAAACAGGTTTTTTCTTAAATTATTCTATTTTTTTCATTTTTTGTCCTTATTACTATATATCTATTGAACCCTCGGATTTCTTCTGACTGTTTTGAAGAAAATAGGATCGGATGTAAAAGAAGGATGGAAGATGGAATGTCAAAACTTTAAGTAGAAAGTTATAAACGTTAGTTTTCGTTAATAATTAACTTGATATCACTTAGGGTGTGTGACATTATAGTGGGTATTAACTTCGATTTGTTTTTCAGAGAAAGTATATTGGTGGTGTCTTTGCGGACAAAGTAAAAACCAACCTTTCTGTGATGGAACTCACTTGAATATCTTCAAATGGATCTGGCAAAGGTGAGTGTTTTAATGAATAAAAAATATTTATAATAAGTTATTAATTTTTTTTTCTCTTAAAATACATCATACATACAATATAACATTTTCTTTCTTTTCTTTCTCTCTTAATATATTTAAACCAATACATTCAAAGTACAACTATAAGGTTGACAACTAACTAAGTACTTTCGCTTTTTACTGATGGAGAGCCTCGCTTCATTTTTAAATAACTTATGTTAGTGCTATACTTTGCTGTTTATCCTGTGATACTGGTCACCTGGTCACATTGACGTAACTTTAGAAGCAACTAGTGCGTGATTTTTATTAAAGCTATTAGTTGTGGGTTTATTTTAAATGAAGTGCAGAAACGAACTTTTTTATTTCTGTAAAGAAAAGGAAACTGCTGTGACTCACAAAAAAATATGAGAAGTTTATGGTGCTGACTGCTTAACAAAACGCACGTGTCAGAATTGGTATAAAAAATTCAAAGATTGACAACGTTCTGGTTGGCCTACTAAAAGTGATTGTGACCAAATCAAAGTCATAATTGAAGAGAATCGTCATATAACTGTTCGAGAGGTTGCGAAGAGGCTATGTTAAGAAGCTTAATATTTGGGTAGCTCACGAATTGATTTAACGCAAAGAATCAACATTTGCGATATGCAGTTTAAACGAAAAGGAACCGATCCTTTCTTGAAAAGAATTATAACTGGTGATGAAAAATGGGCCCTGTACATTGATATAGTTCGAAAACGATCATGAAGCAAACACTATAAACCAGCACAAACCACATCAAAAGCTGAAAAACAACAAAAAACCTCTTGCTGTCAGTTTGGTGGGATTACCAGAACCAAACGATTAATTCTAATGTTTACTATCAACAATTAATGAAATTGGATGAAACAATCAAAGAAATATTATATTGAACCCCGAGATTAGCCATTATCTTTTTTGATCTTATTATGTTCTCGACAATCATATTCTTGCTGGTATATTCTGGATTTCAATTACTGCTTAGTCATACCGATGTAACTCTTATTGCAGTCTAAACAATTTATTTTCTGATTCACATTGGAATGCTGGAGCTTAGGTAATTTGCCTTTGATATGTGTGAATAAGTTGCCCACTTTGTTTATTGGATAGAATCACTATTATTTGAAGAGTTCGTTTTGAAACAGTTTCAAAGTTTTCCCGACAATCCTCTAATGTAAGAAAATTTATAATACATCTACCTACCAGCTCTCTTGGGTAACCATTAACTACTTAGACGTTGAACTCTGTGTATAAGCCCTTTTAATGTCCCTAATTTATATCTCCAAGGATGGTTCTAATGAAAGTAGAGTAGTCAGTGTGGTGCTGAAGGTTTGGAAAACCAATTTGTTAATAATTTACTCGGTACAATATAAGCAAAAACTATTTCTAATGGAAATAACAATGTCTGGTGATAACAAAATTTAATGATTCAGCAATTTATTCTATGTGTGTTAAGGAATTTAAACTATATTATACTTGCCCCCTATGAGCTGAATTCTATTTTCTTGTAGAGTTTCTCTGTATTTTCTTCCGAATTAACAAATAAAAATTAATACTGTGAAGAAATACAGAAAAACAGTCCAAATGCTGGGGATATGGAAATTAAATTTTTCTCCAACTATTGGTATAAATATATTTCAGTTCAATTTTTTTAAATTGAATTCCAAAGGCTGGATATTAATTTTGTTAAAATGTGTTTGGAGTTTATTAAGTTGACCAAAATTTCCTCGAAATATTTTTGATTTTTTAAAATTTTTCTACAGGACGAGCTCTTGATTAGAAAACTCCTACTCAGCATTTTGGTTTATATGTCTTCAGAACATTTTATTGTCAGCTTTTCTTCAGGAAATATTGGTTTTTTTCTGGTATGATTTCTGGATGATTTTCAAACATTTTGTTTCTAGTGTATTTTCCATTGAAAGTGTTGAAAATTAAAATCACATTGAAAAGTCTCACTTCTAGTACAAATGTCGTTTAGAAGTTTCATCTGTGTATCAGATATCAGTCAATACTTTGAATATGGTATTATGATTACGAATTCTAACTTAGTGGATATTAGCAGTAAATAAAATAATTCATCTCAATATTAAAGTAGGAATTGATAAAAATATTATATTCTATTGTTTCTTACTCTACAAGTTATATTCAAATTTGATTTTATTAAATTCTTACGATGATGCAAAGATGTGTAAATACGATAGTGGATTGTTGCCTGGTATGGAATCAACAAGGGCTTCACAGGGCTTCTGGAAGGTATCACAAAATTAATGAATTTTTCTCACTTGAGAAACATAATTATATTCCAATCCAAAGTATCCAATGTGAAAGAATGTCGACTTCTAATATTCAATCAACGCCATAGAAACACAATCTGCTCAGAAAGCAGAGGCCATAATGGCTGAAACTGTCTCGCTCATTTGGCAACAAGAACAACAATGATGCAGATTCGCTCACCAAATTGAAATCAGGAAATCTACCAATCAGAATCCATTTTTGGTATAGCTAAAAGTGTTCCCATCACATACCTCAGTAGCTTGCTTTGTGTCTATAACTTTCCAAAAGACATCGACCTTTGGTAGTTTCAAATGAAGCACGACGAGCGTATCAGAAGGTGTATGTACGCAACGATGATTGACCGCCCACAATCCAACTAGGATCGATTTGAAATTATATAAAAGCTATAGTTCTTCCAATATCAATTGCAGACGACAGTATTTCATAAATACGGGCGACACTCATAATCTCCGCATAAAATTCGGTAAACATCTAAAAAACCGTCAGTCCACGTGGACTCAATATCTCCATGGTTTACCAATGAAAACATCGAATCGTTAACATAAATGCATTTCTATTCAGTAATCGTTATGGACAACGCATTCCACCACTCGCTACAACTACTTAAGATACTAAATAGTACTAGTAACAAAGCTCACATTTTAGCATTTGTTTGAAAAAAATATTCCTATTCCTGTCCACGATCGTAAAAAAAGGCGCAACAAACAAATAATTGCTTACTGTTATTTAATCCTATATGGGTAAAAGTAAAATCAGAATTACGAAAATGTAATCAGTCTCCAAAAGAAGAAGATGCGTATGTGGTATCAACCTCTTTACAACTCTTCATAATTCAATCAAATCAATTCAATAAAAAAATGAATGGGGTACAAAAAAGGGCTCCGTTCATGTCTGATGCCCTGTTTAATCCAAACTCCCTTAAAGGCAGATAGATTTTACTCGTCTATTCACGTTTTATAATTTAATATTCAGTTGTAGCAAGTTAACGAGGTATAATGATATTTTTTTTCCAAGTTCCAAGTAGGACTACAATTAAGTTGATCTCTCTAATTTATTATGATTCGATTGCCTTTTAACGAATACTTTCTCGCATACACCTTTTCAAAAGTATTTATAAAAATAATAAATTTACAAAATGAGGTATCTACGCCTATGGTAGAATAAACAAAATTGTCGGCAAGGGTTTTTATAATCTTTAATTGATATTGGAAGAATTATAATAAAAAATTATCCAAAACAAGGTGAAGCAAATATTTTGAATTAGTGTGTATTATATCAATATTTTTCTTGCTTTTCTAATATGGATAATAAGAAAATATTGTACGAATTTTATCGAACACCCTGTTTATTTAATTATATCAGTTGCTTGTGCATTATTTATGTAATGAAGGTTATTTGAACTGAAAGTGAAACTAGTTGTAAAATACATATAATTTCGTTCTGTATTGCGAAAAAGATACATTTCAACAAAATACATTGTGTAAAATATTTGAAAACAATTAAATGTGTTACTATATATTATGTAAGATACAATAAGTTTAAGTAGTACTTGAATTTTCTTTCCAAACTATTCTTTTATCAAGTTAATTTCGTTATCAACATAATTAGAATTGAAGGTGATAAGCTTGTAAATTTATCAGCATCAAAAACGAGGAAAAACACAACAGCAAGCATATAGCATTTATAATACAATTTTTTTAAATAATCCAACGCCTATATGCATAAGCACACAAAAGTCAATTAAGTATTTGTTGATTGTATGGATCCTCAAAATAACATTTCATTATCTGTATATTCTTGTTTGTATATATTTCTTAAAATGGTATATTATGGCGTAAATACAAATGAACCAATAAAAGAAGCGAACCACCTCACAGATTCTCAATACAATCTGCGTTAATGTACTCGTGAAATTATTTTCTTTTCGAAGGACTCTTAACAAAATTGAGGGCATGGGTTTTCGAAACGTTTGAACTTATCAACTCAAAAAAATTTTAAACGTAAATAACTCGAAAACGAAGGGGAATTCGAAAGAACTACCACAACAAAAAATGTGGAGCAAAAAAAGTTCTTCTGTCATTTTTTCGTTGGAGGCACTATTTCTGAGTAAATCTCCATCAAAGCCGAAAGCCCCACCATCTGCTCGCGAATTCCCGCCAGTGCGGATTCAGGCCAATTTACGTTCCAGGTGCACAAGGAAACTGCTCTCTGGAAACTCTTGGAAAACTACTTCGTTTTCAAAACAAAATGCATCATGATGGTTAAGATCTCTATTTTCTAATCAGGGTAAGCTAGTATAATTTTCGATTTAAGAAATTTTCGAAAATTTTGCGAGATGAAGAGGTATACTGGCCACAGAACCGGCCACAGTCTTTCAATGACTAGTTGGTCGCACTATCAAAGTGGCTTTGTAGTGTTGTACATTCCATTGTTAGTGAATCACTTGAATACTTATTAACCAGCTCAAATTAAGTTGATACCTAACTATTGTTCATTTTGAGCTGAAAAAGATTTTGAAAGTGAAGATGAATTATTATGCACACCTCCAGAAGTAAGACTAGGAGCTCATATATGTTATAATATACAATTCATATTCTGATAAATAGAAAAATTATGACGCCCTTCCTTCACAACATCCCGAAACCATCACCAAGCCTCCGCCGTATTTTACATTCGAGATTACACGTAGATCTAACATCCGCTCTTCCTTTGACCTGCGCAGCCAACACTCTTCCCTTAGACCCAAAAAATTCATACTCTGACTCATCACTCCATAAAACTCTCTCCCATTCTTCATGCGTATAATTTTTATGTTCTTCAGCCCCTGCAACCCCTTAATTTTATTTTCACTTCTTTCACAAGGCTTCCAACAAGGTCAGCTCATCTCAATCTACTTTTAACTCTAGAAGTACTCAAAGGCAGATCCCTAGATTAATTTATCTAAGCTGTTATCTTTGGACTCGTTAGTCTTCGATCACGTTCACTGATCAACAATCCGTTTATCTTCAGCAGTTGTGGCCTTTCGAGACCGCCCTGAACGTTTTCTATCGGCAAAGCTCCTAGTGGATGAATATTTTATAACTTCGTATCTCACGGTAAGTCGAGGTATTCTTAATTTGGCGGCAATGGTACGGTTAGTTTTACCTAGACTATGAAGATTTAATGCTCCTTGGTTTTACCCTTCACAAAAAAGTGCCTTGGTCTAGAAAGTATAAATCACGGCACACTCTTGCGTCTCACAGAGCTAACTGGGACTAATCTACAATAATAAACACCGAAGAAATGAGTCACAGTGGAAGGATAATTAGTAAGTCAGCCAGTGCTTGCAAGTTTTAGATTGCATTCCCAGACAAAATATAAACATGCGCTCGTGTAAAGTAAACAAGTAACGAACACTATTATTTTTGGTTTGTCAGAAACCATTTCGACCACGAGAAATTTGTTAAAGTGTATTATTTTGAAATTAAAGGAATGGATTTTGAGGTGGAACAAACTTTTGACCGGTAGTGTGGAAAAAAAAAGAGGTTTACTATCTTCTTTCAGACATTCTTAGGAAATGAAAATTACATAGAGATATGTCTGATTATTATTAATAGATTATTAAATTAGATAAAGTACCTTTCTCTACTAGTATAAATAAAATTAATTAACATAAAATTATTTTTTACAATAATATAGGTAAAAACCAAGTGTTTGTCTTAGATAAAATGGAGATAACCTTTATTTTTCTAGCAGTTTGTTTGCTTTGATTCAATTATGTATTTAATTTTCCATTGTCACAAAAATAAACGACTAATTATATAAGAAGCCCAACTTTTTAACTTATCAATCTGATAACTTATAATGCATTACTTTAATGGTGTGTCTGTATATGTTTTTGGCGTTCATACAAAAATTATTATTTTTGCCCTTTTACACCGTGGCAACACTATGCGGCATGCCACACGGCCGCTTGCTACAATGATTAAAAATGTCGCACATTGGTGCAAGAATCGTGCGATATGGAATTACCAAGCGTCAATGTGGTAGACTGTTGTAGCTTATATTCGAACACGATGATTTCCATACAAGATTTTTGGTGCCTCAAAACAGTTTCTAAGTTATGTTTTGTCTATATATGTTTTGAAAAGTGAAGATTTTGGCGAAATAGTACCAACAAACTGAATTGATAAAAATAATCGGTTATGGAATGAAACGTGATGTTTCACGATTTAAATGAAGAGAGTATAATCGTCTCACCAATAGAAAACCGTTCTGGATCTACCAAAAAATAGTTCGCCTGTGAATCGTTGCAGTTTATACTCGATTGGACTGAACCTATCTTGGTAGTTGTGAATATATGTTGTAATTAATTGTTTCAAAGTCCTCATTTGATATTCTGGTAATCATTGAATAAAGCACTGCATCTGCTCTTAAATTTGTGAGCCAACTATTCCCTAGACCATTCTAAAATAATATTCTTTTCCAACAACGTTTCTTCTTCCGTTGTCTACGTGCATGGCTTAGTACTAAATAATCTGCTGCTAAAAATCCCTAATTAGCCATACTCTATGTGTCTATCCCTCGATCAACCAAGTAAGTAAACCAAAAACATGCCAAAGGTAGCACGATGCTTCGAAAATTATCTGAGCGTGATGTAGCTTCGGTGTTAAAATAGAATGCTGCATGCTACATCGGCCACATGATGTTGACTTCTTAGCATAGTATTGCCCATGAGTAAAAGGGACCTAACAGCCAGACAGATTTTATTTTGGTCAAAAGGTTTCCGTATTTCAATGAGTCTTAGAGATACTACATCCCTCAATAAGTCGTGTGACTAACTAAGAAAAACTAATTTTTTGCCAAAAATCGATTCTATTTATCAATATAATCTCCTTCAAGAGCAATATAATAATTCTAACTTATCGATGCCGTGCTTGTAGAAGGATTTGTCTTTTGCTTCGAAATAGGCTACAGTTTCAGCAATTGCTTCTTCATTTGAGCTGAATTTCTTACCAGCAAGTATTTTTTGATATCAGAGAATAGCCACTAGTCACTGGGAGCCAGATCTGGATTATGCGGTGGATGAGGAAGCTATTCAAAGTGTAATTCGTTAAATTTAACCATCGTTGCCATCGACTTGTGAATCGGTGCACTGTCTGGGTGAAACAGTGGTTTTTTCTTCGACATATGGGGCCGTTTTTTCTTGATGTTTGCATTCAAACGATCCAACAACTCTATGTAGTATTCGCTATTGATTGTCTCTCCCTTTTGACGATAACCAATGAACAATAGTCCATGCGTATCCCAAAATACTGAAGCCATAACCTTCTCAGCTGACTGTTGTGCCTTTGAATGCTTCGGACGTAGTTCACCTGCTGCAGTCCACTCAGATGATGATTGTTTTGAATCCGGAGTGAAGTGATGGATCCGTTTCATCTATTGTCACATATCAAAGCAAAAAATCTGATTTTTTATCTGTAAAAATGGCTAAACACTGCTTTGAATCCTCAACATATTGATGTTTTTGATCGACTGTGAATAAACACGGCATCCACCCTCAGTTATCTCATGCAATAAATATTTACGATTAGATATAACCCATTTGTGGACTTTTTTATGTTTTCTGGAGTAACCACCTCAATTGGACAACCAGAACGTTTATCATCATCGGTGTCTGTACGACAACGTTTAAATTCGGGAAACTAATAACAAATAATTTTTTGCGATGGAGCAGAGTCCGGATAACACTTTTGAAAATATTGATGAGCTTTTACAGTATTTTTTTCATCATCAAGAAACAATTATAAATTAACACACGAAATTGTTTTGAAAATAACAAAAGTAGCTTCACTTAAATAGCAGTCACTTTTTTGTGACCACTCGAAATGTCATGAAATTTCACACATAGTCGTTTGAAAGGTGGTACTTCGTAAATGTCACTTCAATTTGACAATTGCAGCGCCATCTGTGTGTCAGTAACACGACTTATTGAGTGACGTTGTATCTTATGTATATGGTTAGGTTAATTGATGAAGCTGTTAATTACACCCCAAAGAGGTTTTATTAGATTAAGATTAAGGCTATTAGCTGACTTAACTATTTTTATAATTTTGTATAACATTTTCCCCTCCTCCTAAAGATATGGGTATAAATTGTGGTTGGTGGGCATTAAGATAACTTTTCTCAATGATCATATCTGTGTGGTCTTTCATATTAATATCAACAGATACCTCTACTGAGATGCCACCATACGCATGCTTCGAGTCATTTGCAAATTGGCAAAATTTGATTTCACCTAATATTACATTCGACTACTAGTTGTCTTCATCTCCCAAATTATTTCTAACAAACAAATAGTTGTGTTGAGGTTAACAGGGGTGGAGTTGCATGCACTCATCGCCTTAAATTGAACTTTCAGAGTTGGCTACTCATTGTAGTTTTATTTGTATCTTGTTGACATAATGACACGAATAATCTTGGCGAAGTTAAAGTAACAAATCTTTTTCTTGGCGTTTAGGTAACTAAAATCGTTTATTAGTTAACACTTCCATAGTCTTGACTTTATTTGATTTCTTCTTGGAATTTCAATGCTTTAGAAATCTTACCATATGAAATCGTTTTTTCAGTTATAAGAAACCTTTTCCAAGCCACACTAATGCAGTACTCTGAATGGACGCGAATATAACGAGCTGTAGACGTTCATGAATTTCAAATTTAGTTGAACTTGTTGAGAAACTGTAATAATGCACACAATAACCGCGCTCCTGACATTGAAGTTAACCAACTCTTTTTTTAACGCGTTGAACGTCGCAGTATGTCAAAAACATAACATTACTTTTTTATGTAGTTTGAAGTTATAAGTGGTAATTAAAGCGGCAGATAAAATTATAAATTAAATAAGTGTTTATATAACAAACAGTCAACTGGATACAAGAATGTTATAAAAAAATAACCCATTTGAAAACTCCATAACAAAAACTGATGACTAACTCCTTGAGAAAAATATCTGAAATCACTTCCTAGAACCAACGGTAATTTTGCTTGGAAGACAAAAGGGTGCTTACAACAGAGTTAAATTTAATCGACTCTCAAAATGTACATGCATTCTTATTGAATGTTTTGTTAAGTCTCTCTTTAAAGATATGTTTTAGTAAAGTAACTGCAGATATTTCTATTCAAACTTCGCTTTGTATATATTTCTCTACACATTTCGTACAGTAGAGTAAGTATATAATGAATTAGAAATGATTCAAAATCGTCCATGACCGCTTAAAAATCTTTGTCACCTTTACATACAAGCAGGTTATGTTTACTCGCGGACCAGCGTCATGTTCTCGCTCATTCTCTGCAGCATTAAATTCGGCTACAGCGCGTCATGTTCACGTTCATTCTGTGTACCGCTTAAAACTGTTGCATACTCTTCAAGGTTTAAATTATAATTTGGTTCATACTTAGACTAAAATTAACCATTTTAATAAATGTACATGTACAACAGCAAAAATTATTGATAAATTGCGATCAACCATAAAATTACTTTATTTCAAGTAAAAATATTGTCACCGTAAGTCAATAAAAACACCTAAAGTACAAATTCTAGCCTAATCAATCATGATTTTACTATGGAATGTATTTTGATAATAATAAATAATTATTGTTCCAGACCTGTCAAATTCATGGTACCTGAAACTAAAGAATATTCACTTTGTGTTTGCAAGCAAACCAAGAACCGTCCATTCTGTGATGGAACCCATAGGAAACCAGAGGTGCAAGAAGCTAAGTCTCTAGTTGAGTTAAGAGCTTAGATGATAGTATCGTTATAATTGTACTTAGTATGTCCCTTTTTATATTTAAAAAATAATATTGATTATTTCGGAAAAAAATTACTATACACAATATACAAGTTGTTTTGATATTTTTAATATATACATTAAGTGCCTAATATAAGATTCTCTACCAAGTCGTTACAATATTTTAATTTTAGGAATATTTTAAAGTGCTACTTTTTCGGAATAATCAATTATATTAATTCGCTAAAACGGGTAATAAATTGTCTAATTACTTGAGCAAATTTTTGTCATTTTGCAGCCTTTCGCCTATCAGGAATTTTTATATATTCTGAGCTTGTTAAACTTTCAGCAGATCAATAAAAATATTTTAAACACACTGTTTTTATTAATTTAACCTTTTCGAGACTCCTGGTCCATAGCCACGCAGCCATTAGAGCTCTAAGCTCCAATGTCATAAAATCCAAACTCGTTTGAGATTGACTAGAAAAATTAAATGTTACCCTACAATGGATTCCGGGACACACACAGACAAACCCCTAAAAATAGAGAAAGCATAGGAAAATAAGGTAGATATGAGTAAAACCAGTTACTGGGACAATCTAAAGGGGCTTAGACAGGCAAAGATGCTCCTTGGAAGTTATAACCAGAGAATGCTGCTGAATGTTTCAACCTAAGCAAGAGAAACGTACAAAGACTAACAGGAGTCCTGTCAGGGCACTGTTACCTCAATGGACACCTGAAGATGCTACACCTGCAGACGATCTTCAGTGTCACTGCAAGAAAGGGGGACATAATCCTTTGGATCGTGGTGTTGTTGTCGTTGTAATCATTTTCAATTGTGGAAAGCGCGGTGAGGGTCAGTGACGGAGCGATGTGCTCGCATCCTTCCGCTCGGTGCTGGCAGAGAGAGAAGAATACTAATCAGTTTTGCCAATGTAGTTGGCAATTTTAGACACTTATCAAGAAAAAATTATCCACCATTGGCAAACATTACTTTATGTCCGCCAATGAGAGCTAGTATTGAAAATTGCGAGTGGCGAAATGTGACTAAAGCAATCTATTTTCAAATTTATATTTACAATATGTTTTTTAATAATTTCTATGTACGAATTTAACACTATTCTAATAACAGTTAATATTTCAATAGATTTACAAAGAGATTGGTTTTTACTCAAAACTAAATATTTTGGTTGGGAAAAGAAGAGTTTTTTCAAAGAAATCAAACGGAGGCAGTAAAACAAAAGGCTTCTTTGTCTAAACATTCCAAAACTAACAGTAATGCTATTGAGCTTCATACAAACTTGCATATGACATTGCAAAAAATGCAAAAAAACATACAATTGCGGAAGAACTGATTTTACCTGCTACTATTGACATTGCAAAGATAATGGTCGTTGAGGAAGCAGAGAAACAGCTTCTTAAAATTCCTCTCTCAAAAAATACTATATGCAGAAGGATTGATGAAATATCTGAGGTTATAAGAAACCAACTTATAAAGAGTTTGAGAGGTAAAGAATTCTTAATTCTATTAGACGAGACTACTGACAATCAAAAAGACGCTCATTTGATTAGCTACGTTAGTTATGTGAATGAAAAACAATTGATAGAAGACTTGTTGTTTTGTACAGAACGCACCACTGGTAAAGAATTGTTTGATATTGTTGACGGTTCTATGACAAAGAAAGATATTAACTGGGAAAACTGTGTTGGGGTGTGTACTGATGGAGGCCGGTCAATGTCAGGCCACTATCAAGGCAAAAGCACCAAATGCTGTTTGGACACACTGTGTTATACACCGAGAAGCACTATAAGCAGGACAGTTCAACCCAGAGTTAAGTTCAGCTTTAAAAATCATAATACAAGTTATAAACTTCATCAAAACCAGACCAATGAAAGTTCGGTTTTTTTCTAAACTAAATGACATAGGCGCTCAACACTCATCGCTTTTCTACTATAGCAGTGCACGAGGTCTATCTGTCAGCAATTCTCTGCTAAGAGTGTTTGAACTGAGACACGAAATCCACATGTTTCTGAGTGAAGAAAATTCTTGCTGATAAGTTTTTTGATGAAAGTTTTCTCATTAAACTGGCGTTCCTGACAGACATTTTTGAACGTTTGAACATTCTTAACAAATCTTTGCAGTGGAACAATACAGATATTTTACAAAAGTTGAAGCATTCAAGAAGAAACTCATGCTTTGGGAAAAAAGTTTGAAGAATGGAAATTGTTTGATGTTTTCATTGTTGAACAAGAAAACAATTAAACTCTGAAAGAAGAAATGAAAAAAATATTGACTGAGCACTTATCTAAATGACAGGGTTGTTTTGAAGACGACCTGCCAAAAGATGAAATCAAAGATCAGCAGTGGGTAAATGACCCTTTTCAAACTAAAATGCCTGAACACTTCAGTAATAAAGAAGCAGAATAGCTGATTGAGTTTTCAAGGAATTTATCACTGAAATCAAAATTTCACTCCCAATCCCAAACGAATTTCCAGTGTTAACTGTTAAGATAGAAGGCTTTGCGTGCTGTTATTCCGTTTGCCAGCTCTTACCTTTGCGAGTGTGGTTTTTCTGCTGTTGTAGTGATCAAATCCAAGTATAGAGCAAAGCTTAACATTAAAAAAGTGATTCGAGTGGCTATATCAAAATTTACTTCCAGATACAATGAACTTATAAAAGACAAACAACCGCATCCCTCCCATTGAAACAAAAACATATAGACTTAATATCTGTATAATTTTTTGCAAGTTGGCACTCCATTTATGTTCAGTAATTTTTTAGAATTATTTAAAAAAATGGAGTTGTGTTTTCCTAATGTTTATTTCAAATAGATTTTTGGAAGTAAATCATGTATTATTACAACTCTTGTATGTTGTTAAATGTTATTTCTTGACCTCTGTAAGAGCTGACCTGGTAAACTTTGTCAGCAACTCAACAATCTGTGAGAAAAGTTTAAAATCCAGAATTGTGTATTTTTATAACAGTAGTAACAATCTTATTTAATATGTTATATTATGTAAAAATATGTTGACAATCAACTATGAGAAAAATTCAAAATATAATGTAATGCAAAGCAAAATAGGTAAATTATTCTAGGTGCGCCGCCAAGCCATGTTTGTAATGGAACGGAGCCGAGGGTTAAAAAAGTTTGGGAATCTCTGGACTAACCAATGATGGTTTACAAGTATTAAAACTACTTTGTTACTTGATAACCAAATCTAACCTAACCAACAATCGTCTCGTCGTGATGGTGCTTAACATACACAAGTTTAACAACACAATTCACTACTTTGGAAAAAACTATTCAATAAGCAAGAAAATAATTAATCAAACTTGGTTTCAATGATCTGACTACCGTACTAGAAGAATGTCAAACTATTAAGAACCCTCTATACCTGTACAAGCCGCCTTAAAAACTAAATCCTAACATATACAAAAACTATAATTAATTATAAAATTGACATTTAAGATAACATCAATATAAGACAAAAATCAGGTAATAAGAGACGATACGTTAATAGTTGGTAAATAAGGGACACTTTGTATCTATACGATTAATAGATCCTAATGGTTCCCATCAGGAGTGGTGAGATAATTTACACACAAGAGGTTATATCTCTGTCTGGTTTACATTTGTACAATTTGCCTAATTTTAAATAGGAAATTATTATGTAAGAACGTATGGTACCCTAACAGACACATACAATTTTTATTATTTCAAATTTGGAGAGGCCCAGTATATTTGATGAATGTTTTTATTGAAATTAATCCAAGAATATAATTCGAAAATTGATCATCAGTTAACAATTATTCGTTTGTTTAGTAAAAAGTACTATTTAATTCTATAATTTTTTACAGTTTGATAAACATTCTTGCATTCGGCTATCTCGTACGCCACGAATACCATTATTCTATGGAATGGACCTTATATTTACCATTAATATTTTACAGATATGGATGAGAAAAAATCGCTAACAGAATAAGTGGTAGCAGAAATTATGATCTTTGACTCTGATTGGAAACACTAATTATTGTGAAACAAGTGATCAATATGATATTGACTATAGAAGAAAATGGAAGTCCATAAAGTATTGAAACTTTGGTGGAAAATACTAGTTGCTTTAATTCTTTTATTTTCTAGTGAAAACAAGAGAAAAATTTTGTTACAAAAAGAAAAATTTTTAGTGAATACACTTACGAAATAATCTACTATATACTTCCTTCAAGGTACATGAATAAATTTTTACAATTAAAAAAATTTCCAAATATATCTTTCAAATAACAATTTCCTTGCCGGGCATTCTCAACCTCCGTCACCTATGCTACTCCTGACAGCTTGTCGTTGTTTTGCGTCTGTCCACCCTCGACTTTGTTGTCGACTCTTCACATTAAAGGTCTAATCACACTACACATCCCTTTTTTCATTAAAAGGCAATTTTTACAAGTTTCACTTAACAAAAATACTAAAAATAATTAATTTCTTAATTGGCATAATTATAAAAATGCTTAGGTGGATGTGTGTTACGCATAGGTCTATTATTAGTTTTATTTACAAAAGTCATATCTGGAAGAGGCTTAACCATATTAAAGTCTTCAATGAAAAACAATGAGATTGTATTCTATGACGCTACCATTATCTAATTTTACATTATAAGGTCTAGGTTTATTAAACTTTTGAATGACGTTACCAAATTGCCAAGCTGTCTTGTCTTGATTCTGAATTCTTACTTTTTCACCTAATTTAAAGTCTTTAAGAACTTTTGAACCTTTATCAAAGAAAATTTTCTGTTTTCCCCACTTTGCCTAAGACAACCTTTCCCTTTAATCCCTCCTTTATAAAACAAATTGAATTTAGGAATCAAGCCGTTAATTTCCATATTGAAAAGTAAAAATGTTAGAGATGGAATATTGTTATCTATTGGAGTTGAACGATATTCTAACCTACAATGATACAGACCTTCACTATCATAGTCACATTTTTTCATGAGATTGTTAAAAGATTGAATAGCACGCTGTACCAAGCCATTACATTGAGCTTACGTTGGACTTGAAGTTATGTGTTTAATATCCCCAATCCTTGACAAATTTTTAAAAAGTTTCCGAGCTAAAATTAGTACCATTATCTGATCTTAAGAGAGGTGGTTTCCCATGAGTAGCAAATATTGATTTTAGAGCATTGATTGCATGAGTACTATCTAATTAATTTAGGGGTTTAGTTTCGACGAATTTTGAATAATAATCAATCACCTTGAGATAGACATCTGTTCATAGAGAGTCCCAGACCTTATTCGGCACCTCAGAAGGAATAAGTGGTTCCTTAGAGTTTGAGTTTCTAAAATTTAAACATGTATGGCAGTTATTCACAAATTCTTCTATCTCAGAATTAATTTTTGGCCAAAACAAAGCCCGCCTTGCCCTAAATTGATACTTTGCGATACCAAAGTGTAATGGTTAAGTCAACTATCTCTTGCCTCAAAGAAGTTGGTACGACAACTTTGTAGCCTTTAAACAGCACATCATTTACACTAATAATTTATTCCCCGTGAACCCAGTACTTTTCTAATTCCTCATTTAATTTATCTTTATTTTCCGGCCAACCCTAATTTTAAGAGATCGACTAAAATTTTATCTTTTAACGTCTCGACTTGAAAAACTTTAAATTTTTCATTGGGCATCAGAAAAATTTTTTCAATTAAGTCAACATGTGTCTCAATTTCAATTACTTTCAACTTGTCAACCTGAGTTAAATTGTCATTCAAAAAATTACGCAACAAATAATCTGCAATTACCAAATCAGCAAACTTTTTGTAAACAATTTCAGTATCGTACAACTTAAGTAACATTCTTTGGAGAGGGAGTTTTACAAATAAATGCTATTGGTTTGTGGTCACTCTACACTACAACTCTTTTACCCATAAATGTATTGATCTAATCACACTACACACCTGTATCTGTCTCCTGTCCTATCCATTTCTTCTGATTCCCACTCCCCCCATGTCTACTCTCTTGGTTAGTTAGTTTGTATTTGTATCTTTGCTGCTCTGAATGTATCTAGTAATCTCAGAATATTATTCAGAGACCTCACTGCTCTACAACCCTTTGCTATCCAAAATTAAAAAGAAAAGTAGATGAAGGGTTTCCCTGCTTCAGCCCACTTTTTCTCTGGAATCTTCCTGATAGAGTTCCTTTTTACAATACAATACTTTTATCTCAGTTCCATCCAGAATCAATTTCATGATTAGTTATTAGTTTTCTTGGGATAACTAAAACTTATAAAGTCTCCTACAATGTTCTCCTCTCTATTGTATCTTAAGCTTGCAAATAATCTATGATAAGTAGATATATTTCTAGGTTTTGGTCTTGTTATTGCTCTGAATAATTTTTAAGGTGAAAAACTGGTTTGTCGTACTACGCCCCTCCCTAAAGCCTCCTTGAATATCACCGACTTCTTGGTTATGGATTGGTCTCATTTTGTTTCTCATTATTCTGGCAAAAACTTTGTAAATCACCTCCAGCAGCACTGTTCGAATCATCTTGTAACAGTTTTATTCCAAATTTTTCTTATCGGTCTACAGATCCTTATATGCAATTCTCGCCCACCTTTTTTCAATATCTCCGCTGTGATACCATATCCTCCTCCAATGTTTTGTTTTTTATTTGCCATATTTCACGTTTCAGCTCTGTGTGTGAAGGTTCTACTTCCTTTCTATCATCCTACTTTCCTACCTGTTGTTACATGATTGCATTGTTGTTTCTGTTGATTATCGAAATATTCGGCCCACCTCTTTAATCTCAATTGTTTGTATCGTACAGTTGCTTCCTCTTTATCTCTATATTGACATATTACTCTCTGGTTTTTACCTTGTGTTATCTCACATCCTGATTAAGATTTCTCATTTATTTATTCACATACTTTTCTTCTATTGATCCTAGCTTCTACTCCATGTGTTTTCTTTTTTCACCTGTTTTCTTGCTTCAGAATATCTTCTTTTATGGTATCTGTATTTTGGTTCATTAATATGGTTTCTTTTCTCTTGGATCAATCCACATTATTCGTCAAACCAGTCCTTTCCTTTGCTTCTTTTCTCCTGCCCTTGGATATTCATGTAATAAATTATTTATTAATTATTTTTTTAAAGAGACCTAAAATCAAGAACATATGTTCAAAAGCATAATGGCCCAAGTAAAAAATGTAACTGTTCTAGCATTCTAATAAATTAACATCAGAACTATTATAAAATTACAATCAAATTAATTATTACATGAAAATGAAGACGATTATCAAATTAATGTTTTCTCCAGTTTTCTTAAAATATATTTTTTTAATTCATACTGTAAATCCTTCTTCATAGAAATGAATTTATCTTTCAACAAAGTTGTATGTAACAAATTTAAACAGGTATTTATGAACATTGAAATCATTCTAAGAAAATTAATAAGTGCATACTTATTAGTCATTTTAAAAAAATTACATTATCCATACCAGCAATATTTCATCTTTGAAAGGTCCCTATTTAATATTTTCAATTTCTTGACATGCTATTGGAATAAACTAGCACAACTCATATGTCTTTTAGTATTATTAACAATAAAATTATGGTAATTCAAAATTTTTGAAAAATTTTTTACTATTTTTTTATGTGGCTGTAACGAAAATTTACTATACCTTCAGCCAAGATTATCATTGGTATCCTTTTTATCAATAAACTGATTTTTCTTAAATTCAGATGAGATAAACTCATTTCTTGTCATAGGGCTATTTTTTTCCTTTGTTCGGAAATTTATGCCATTGAGAAAAAAAAATTCCCATTACCATAAATTTACGAACAATCACTTCTAAACGCAAGTGAGATTCTGTGAGTAGCTTCATCTATAGCCAGCGGTGGTTTAAATTCATATTCTGGCCTTTTTCCAATAATAAATACAAACTGTACATATACATGCATGAACAACTAAACATATTCAAAAAGGAAATGATTTTTGTAGGGTAACAACTGTAAAGTATTTATTTCAAAGATTGCCTGTACTTTTCTTCTAGTCTGAAGCCAAACTGATTCAAGTCAATTTCATACTATTTTGGCTTTCTACTTTAATGTATTGGCACTTTACCCAATATATTTCATTTACATCCATGAAAATTTAGATTTACTTATAATTTTGAAGCCTCGTCCCCAGGACGAAAAACTATACTAATAATCAATATATAGTAATTAAAAAATCCAGGTTGCTGGAGAAAGAGAAATTTTCACCATATTTCAAACACTTTTCAAGGCACATATTTTTCATATAATCTATCTCTATATTCAATATGTTACATTTCCAAAACTTCTGTGAATAAAACCCATTTGCTTATCAAAATTTGATCCATTGTAAACCAATTGGGATGAGAAGACAAAATGGAGCAATGTAAAGAAACTAAATGATGGTTAATGCTCAAACTGAGTTAGAATGCCACCTTAGAGAAATCTGTCTTAATAATCAATTTTTAATTTTCAACACTTCTGTGAATAAAACCTATTTGCTTATCAAAATTCAACACACTGACTGATCCATTGTGAAAATCACAAACCGATTGAGATGAGAAGACTAAATTGAGCAGTGTAAATGATGGTTGGTGATTAAACTAAGTTAGAGTGTAAAAGAAAAGAGTTTCACCTTAGTGATAAAGACTTATCAGTTCTTATTAACTAAATGTATGCAAGTTTCGTAATTCTAGAAGCAAATTTGTTGCGAGAAACAATGTACTGTTAAAAATAGAAGAGCCTTTATTATTCAAAAATAACTAGAAAATTTATATACTCACCCCTTATTATTATATCAATTTTAATTTCTTTAATTATATGGTTCCAGTTCCAGTTGCGATAAGACATAACCAACTTTTTAAAGGTACAACTATCAGTTATTTTATATATTCCTTTCTTCTACGATAGGACAAAATAAAAATGTTTAGAATCTTCTTAAATTTTTAATTAACAATCACTATACAACTAAATTTTAAATAAAACCTAGAGTAAATTAACTACTATTACGTTTTTTTGTCTGCCTGTTCTGATTGATTATCTTTGTTTGTTTCTGATGTTGATAATTCGTGTTCAAGTCTTTCCTTTGCTCTAACAAATTTAGATTGTAAGTACAAAGATGTTTTCTCATTTGCTTTAAACAGAGATTGATACTTTTCTTCAACTTCGGATTTCGTTAAATTAGTGATATTTAATATTTGTTTAGCTTCTTCAAGAGATAAACCTAATTTTTGATTCGCTACTCGTTCAGTTCTTGTTTTAGCGTTGCCTAATCTTTGAGCTGCTTGTTGGGATGCTTCTATCTCTTGTTTGACTGCTCGTGCAAAAGCTCTCGCTACAACTTGTGTGCCTGCTATTATTAATTGTGCTATATATCTAGCCATTATGCTAGAAATTTATTAGATATTTTTTCTATTTTATACAAAATATTTAAATCTAATTTTCAGGTCATAACCTTCAAATAGTTTTTGACGATTCAAATATTGAACATAACCTGAAACTAAGCATGACGGAATCGGGTCGATTAGTAAGATGAAATATAATCGATTTTAATATTCGATTAAGCTGAAAATCAGGTCAATGAATTAATTACAGATTTGTTAATTATATATTTTATCTTATCTTTTTGTTTTTTCTTCATAATCAAATAAACATTATTCAAGGAAAAATACCTGACAAAGAAGGGTAGATTTTTTCCCATTAAAAAAATCTGTTAAATATTTGATAAATCGAGAAAATATGTTTGGATCAATTCAAAATGTTCGTTACCTTCCTATTATTTATAACAGTCACATGTCTGAATTAGACGATGTGAACTTAATAATAAAAGCTTTGATTGATATATTACATTTTAAACCCTTTGTTAGAGCAAGGTTAGATTTATTTTTACGTAATATATATTTGTTTGCAAAACCACAGCCCAAGGGTCAATTAAAGGGTGGCGAAAACATAGAAAAATAACAATTTACAAACAATTTAACTAAGTTAATAATACAAATTCAATAATATATTTAACTAAATGGTAGTAATATAGTGTAGAAAATAATTATTGCTATTTGGAAATATTTTGTTTTTTCCTAAGTTTCTCACGATGCCTTAAATATTATGTTGAATAGCGTTTGTGACATTGGATCTCCCTGATTGACGACTTTATTTATGGGTGTCTGGTGTCTTTTCTGATGTTGTGCCTTGGCATCTCACTTTAATGTCGCTCTTATTTAGTATAATTCTATTGTTTTTCTTAATTTTTTTGGAATTCCGTGTCTTTCTAGTTCTTCTGTTATTTTCTCTTTCTATTTACAGGACCTACCTTTACTTTATCGAAGCCGCCAAATAGACCTTTCAACCTAAATTATTTCCTACATATTTATTGCTAAATACTAACCTTTCAATGAAGAAGACTATTCAGAAACAGGATCGTCTGTATTACTATTTGTTGATAATGTTTTAAGAAACCAAAAACGTTATGCAAATAAAATTTCAATTTAGTTTGAATAAAAAGCAGAAATATGATTATTTTGGGAATGGGACCCATTTCACTGATACAGGACATATATTGATGATTCTACGTTCACAACACTTTGAAAAACTAAGGACGAAATCCGTGATGACTGTCAAAATCTCTCGTTGTTCCCAAAAATATTGATAGTGTTTGAACTGATTCAACAAGATTGAGTTGTTGGGCCATTCGCCGTGAAGTCCATAGTTTGCATCCAATCAATTCTTTCTATTTCCGCACATCAAAAATAAACTGCATGGTCAACGAGTTTCAACACTAGAAAAGGAGCCGTTTCTTTGTTGTAAAAGCGTAATTTTGAAGTACCTTAGTCGAAGGGGAAAAAGTATTTTATATATTGATTTAAATATTTGAAACGCGTGGAAAAATTGATGGAGAATATTCTGAAAACCATAAAATTTGTTTCGAACAGGAATATTCTTTGTTGGGCCAAAAATGTAAATAGCAGCCCTCGTATTCTCATTAATCATTAATAAGTCAGATATGCCCTAACGGTTTTTAATTTATATTTCAAACATCAAATACACGCAACACATCAAGAACAATTATTAAATATATTATAATAAACATACTATTTGAATTATTTGATGCAGTCAAGAAAAAATTTAGTTCATTAGGATTTATAAGTAAAAATTTATTGAGATATGTCTAGATAACAATGGAAGGTATTTTTAAAAGTCTACTTTGTCTTCAAAATTTGATAGAAAGTGTTTTAAAATCTTATTGATCGTATATCTTGGTGAAAATCCAAATATGTATCAAATTTATCAGAGATATAAGGAGACATAAGACATCCTTATATATAACAAACCAAAAATTTAATATGATTATAAAATGTGCAAGTCACAGTTATTTCTTTCTAATTTCAAAACTCATTGAAGACGTCTGTCACAATCTCCAAATTTTGTGATACAAAAACAAAATTATATCTTTATCATTCTCTAGGTCATTAGAGCATCAATTCCGGTTACGATTTACTTAATTTCAATTCAATTTACTCACTTATTATTTTAGGTTATTTTAAAGTATTAGTAATTTTCGGTCAAAGTGCATTTCATGTAATTATAAAATATGTTCATAAAGTGAAGGGCTAATTGTGCCGAAAGATCTATTTCTTTAATATAGTCGTCATTCATTATTCATTATTTCTATAAAATATAATTAAAATACAAAAGTATATTATATTTAAATCTAATGCCAATATATAGTAATTGAGATACCCCAAAGTAACGTCTATGTTCGAAATAATTGAACTTGTCATCTTTTAAATAAGTTTTTTTTTAGACAATTAATATTCAGAAGCAATTTTTATCTATAAAGTATTCGAATATTAGGACTAATATCCTATCGCATTTAATTCGCAGGAAGTCTCATGAAACCAGTTTATTGGAGTAATAAAAGTAAAATTAAATTACCATTGGTTAATGTATTCTCTTCTTCTCTTTTCAACCTTAACTCTTCATTCTAAACTCTTGCACATGGGCATTGGGTAATTGGGAAATCAGTCATAAGTGTCCGTGATCCCTAGTTCAAGTTATTTAACTTATCAAGAGTATTTTAGATAACATTTAGAAATTCAACCATAGTTAAAATTCATCTTTTCAGTCTCTCACTTACTGTTAAAAGAAACCCGGCTTTTTTATTAACATGGAAAAACTTGGAAAAGGTTGGTTTAGTGAAATTTCTGATCTCTGGCCGGGCCAATGTTTTTCTTTGCAAGTAAAAGAAGTTTTGTATAAGGATAAATCAGATTATCAAGATATTCTAATATTTGAATCGTAAGTAAATATGTACTTATTCTACATGTTTTATGACTAATTTACAGCGTAGTTTAATAACACAATTTTAAAATATAAATCAAGGATAAATTATTTTGAATTTTCATATCTACTTTAAAAAAATTATCAAATGATTCAATCAGTGTAAATATAAAAAGTGCATCCTTAAATAATGTTCGTTTTCGTTTTTTTTTGTTCTCTTATCGATCTGATAATTACAATTAATGGTAAAATCGTGTTTGAGAGAGTTACTTAATTTAGATAAACTGAAATTGAGAGCTATAATATTTAAAATACGAACACTTCAATGTAGAGTTAAATATATAAAATTTGAATACTATCGTATTTTTTTATTTTTGTATAGACATTTAAATTGGGAATGATCCATAATTATTATATTTTCTTAGAAATCTATATTAGATTTCATTAATTCAATTCTAGCTAATTTGTTTCATAATTTTACATAAATTAATGATTTACTTGAATGACTATACATAGTCATTTAAGTAATTTGTACAATGTGTACTATTGCAATTTTCTTTTTAGTATTATAATTCCTTTATAATTTGTACTTGATATTCAATTCTCCCCTATTTGTTGATTGGTTTAGTTGTATCCTATTCTTAACTGGCAGCTTTTCATTTTTATTAATCAGTTATTTGACGATCAATTATGTAACAATTCCATTTTTCAAGAACAAACAATGGTAGGGCTTTGGCTTTAGATGGAATCATCCAAGCTACACAGAAAGATGAATTCTCATACCAAGAAATGATAACTTTCATTCCATTATGTGCGCATGAAAATCCCCAAAAAGTTCTTATTGTTGGAGGCGGAGATGGAGGTGTTGCAAGGGAGGTTCAAAAGCACCCATCAGTAAAAGAAATTGTTCAGGTAATTCAATAAAAAGATTGCCAAATCTAAGTAAAAATTATACTCAGTGTAAGTGTATGAATATGAAGTCATTAATTTAATAAACTAAAAATTATCTTTTAAAACATTATTGAAATCAAGGTAGTTCATTCAAATAAAAATTATTAAGATACCAATGTTGTTTTGTTTAGAATGATATAATTTCAGGTTGAAATAGATGGAAAGGTGGTTGAAGCAAGTAAAAAATACCTTCCCTTTATGGCCAAAGGCTTTAACTCTCCAAAGGTGGATTTAAAGATCTGTGATGGATTCGAATATATGAAGAACCACAAAAATGAATTTGATGTCATTATTACAGACTCATCTGATCCAGTTGGACCTGCTGTGAATCTCTTTACCGAATCTTATTACAAACTTCTAAAAGAAGCTCTTAAACCAAATGGTATGTTAATTATTAGATATTTATATTTTCAAGTCTCCTTTTTTGTATCACTTCTATTGAATTATCCACTACATATATTATTTGAGTAAGTTGAGTAGTTCTTTTGGGTCTTATATTCTTATAATGGAATCGCTGGATGATCCAATTATTTATAAATATATGCTGATGGCATTGAGAAGGAGTTAGTTCAAAATTCACATCATGAGTAATCCGTTCCTTAAATTTTGGTCATTAGAATTGATTTTTAGGACACCTAGAGAAAATTTTTACATTTCATAGAGTTTGTAATGATCAAATGTATATTGACAACTAATGGTAATATTTTTATACTTGCAAAGAGAATTCCAATTTTGATTTATTCAATTAAACTAAATAATCTGTTTTTATTGCATTATTCAAAACTTTAATATAATTTTAATCAAAATATTCTTGTATGTCTAAATATCTTTAATTTTGAGTTCTTTTAATTTTAATAAATGCAGCTTTTCATAAAAAAATAATTTTTTGCAAACAAATAAAGTAATATTGTGATCAAAAGATATTTCAAGAGCCACCAAGTAACGCATTTACAAGACAGTTTTACAATCAACAGTGCCATATTACAGAGAGTGTTGAACCATGAACAAAGAAGAAGAAACAGGATAAACATATGGTAGAAAAAAGTACTAAGAAGGATTTTTGGAGGAGTGCAGGAAAAGAACGAACGCAGAGATCAAGCTGAGATGTAGTCATAGTAAAAAGATTCTGTTGAGTGGGGCATATAGCCATAATGGACGAAGATATTTGGGTAGAAGGATCCTTACTAAGGGAAGAATGAGCGAAAAGGAAAAGAGGGCGTCCATGCAAAAAATGGATAGTATGATATAAAGAAGATCTGGGAAGAATAGAAATAGAGAACTGGCATGTAGCAACCATAACATGAACAAAAATAAATGGAGGAAAACTGTGAAGCTATTCCAAGCCTGGTGCCTATAAAACCTTTTGGGTTGTTTCATATATATAAATAGTTAAGTCAAAAACTATTAGAATTCTCTCGAATAATGAAAATTCCGAAACTAAGAAATTTCTTGGATTGGGTTTTTTGATATGGAAACAACAATGGATGAAGTGTCGATTAATATTTAATCAATTTATAATTCTTTCATAACGTGACATTGAAAGAATCATGACTTGATATTATAATTTATTCACAATTTTAAACACATGGGTAGGTTGTTAAAATCAGAACAAAATTAAACCTGTCTTGGATAACATTATTCGTTAATTTTTTAAAAGAGCTATATGCTCTTTAAACCGAACAATAACGGATCTCTTAGTCTGCCCAATATACTTCCCTTCACAATCCTCTCAGCTAATTTCACTCTTTTCCAAATTTGGAATTTTATCCTTAGGATTACCCAACAATTGTTTCAATGTATTGTTGGTTTTATAAATCAATCACTCTGTTGAATATTTCTTTCAATCCCTTTGTATAAACCGGATTGAAAGGTTATCAGAGTAAATTTTTTTTTCACTTAGAGTTTGGAAAAAGTGGTTTCACATAGAGATTTCTTAAACCGATAATGGTTAATTAACCTATTTACAATTTTTTTATCATAATCGTTGTGTTCAGATACATCCTCAATAAAGCTTAAAGACAAAGGGCCAATTCCTTCATAGTTTAGTAGTATAAATGTGAAGATTCTCAACAAGGAGTTTTTCCCGCTGGAATTGATTTTCGCGGGAAAAGGTTTATTGGTGGGAAAATTCAATATCGTTTCATTGAAATTCATTGTAGATTCTAAAAATGTAATAAAAAGTTTTATAAAAAAAGGTTTTTAAAAAAACAAATCTAGAAGCTACCTCAGGTATAACCAGAAGTCGTAGACTAGTGAAATGAACTCTTTGAAAAACTTCAGAAGACAAATTTTAATATTTATATTACTAGTAGCAACGCTAAACGTACTGACCCATATCAATGTTCTTTTCATTTTGGTATATCCAGTTGACTGAAAACATTGTTATGAAAGTTTTTTGTATCAATATTTTTTTTTGTAGGTATTATAAGTTGTCAAGCTGGAACTGTCTGGTCTGATCTTCCACACGTTAAGAAAACTGTAGCAAATTGCAAGCAGCATTTCAAAACTGTCAAATATGCTTATTCAAGCGTACCCAGTTATCCAGATGGTCAGATAGGTTATCTAGTTGCAACATCTGATGAGAACAATGATCTGAAAACACCAAAGTACAAGTTTACCCCAAAACAGATCGATGAATTGGAATTGAAATTTTATAATGATGAAATTCATTCAGCTGCTTTCGTTTTGCCCAATTTTGTAAGAAAGCAAGTTCAAAATTGATACTAATACTAAATAAATTTGTAAAATTTGTCTAATTTTTATTACTTCCCTAAACCTCCTTACTGAACACACTGTTTACATCAACACTCATAATTACGCCGTCCGACTCACGTTTCGATAACCAACTTATCGTCTTCAGAAACTTAAGGTAAACTGTTTACGTCAGACAGTGTAGTTGTGACTGTTTGTGTAATGGTAGTGTAAACTGTGTTCAGTATTGATATCACCAACGGTTCCAAAAATTCTAACTTCGTAAACCTCCTTATCCCTCATTAGAATTATGAAAAAGTGCAATTAACAGGAATGTTGTTGAAAAATTGAGATTCTTGAGCATGAGAACAAAATGTTATCTGAAACTTCAAGAATTAACAGGATCCTATTGTTTCTTACATAGTAGAATTTTTTGCTTTCATATTTCAAATTGCCCTTAACACCACTAAAAGGGGTATTAAAACGTAGATCGCACACTGCATAGGGTTGCCACAGTTGCAAAGTGTTCATATGTATCTTTGAACGCCTCTCGTTATCTATACAAAACTTGCAATGTATTTTCTATTTTATCCTCGTTAAGACTCAAGTAAGCTTTAACCACACTAATCGTTCAAATACAGTAAGTTATTTTCGAGTTTTGAACTTCGATATCTCAAAGCGTAGGGGTGTTGGGATTTTTTTATTTTCCCATACTTCCCAGGGATGGACTTCATCAGAATCCATGGTTAAATTCTGGGACCGTAATCTTCCAAAACCCAAAATACAAAAAACTATTTCTAATACTTCTGTACATGCGTTTAGCAATAATACGCCCACTGTATGTACTAAATAATTTCAATTTCATGGTTGTATCTAGAATAGAGTAAATAATACTCACTATTTCATTCAAAATATTGTTTTTATTTTACATTACCTAATATTTCGTTTAATACATTCTGTGGCGAGTGGCGAGAGAATATAATATCAAAGTTTACAAATATTATTTTTTATTATCTTAATTTACCTTTCCTCTCTCAACGATCCGACACTGCATAGATTCGATTTATTGTGGGAAATTCCAGATTTTAGAAATTTAATTTTAATCGATGTGAACATTCCAGTATTAGTCACGTCACTCGGTAATTTTAAAGTATATTCTCGATTTTTTCACAAGAAACCTAGAAATTTATGTTGTAGTTGTTTTTGTTGTTAGTAGTTGTTTATATATATTTCTTGAAGAAAATTACTGTTGAAATTTGAAATTATAAATCGAAATATCGATATTTTAATTTAATCGAATAAATAATTGGCTGGCAGCAATATCACGATTCCGTATTTCGATTCAATACATCGCTAAAATTAATATTAGTTCCAGCAAAGTGAAGGGATAGTGTTTTTAAGACTGTTATTTCAAGTTCTAAGTTTAGTAAGTTGAAAAAATGATAGTATTAAATGAGAGTTATCAGTTTCATTAATAAGTATCCATAAAATAAATTTTTTGTCTCAAATATTAAGTGCATACAAATAGTATTCATTGTAATTTAGTATAATTTCATGGCCAAGCCTGAACGCTGAACCTATGCTACTTTTACTGTAATTTAAAAAATAATTGAAACCAGTTTTAAAAAATGTATTGCTATGAAAAATAAAGGCGTCAATAGAAATAAAGTATTAAACAATTGATGGTTAAGTCTTAACTTTGAATTTTTAGTATAATTTGTGTAATCTTATATCGTCGACCGCATTTATTTAGTCAGTATATCAAAGGTGATGTCATAACCTCATTTCATTGGAAAAAAAATTGGTGTCCATCTCCAATTAGACAAAAGTTAATTACTTAGAGCACTTCTTGATTTTGAGATTCTTTTATAGTTGGAATGTTTAGTTAAGCAATAAGGTGGGGTATTATCGTGATCAAAAGAAGTTTAATTACAACTCCGTTAATGTTTTCAGTGATCTTGAAACTTGTTTAATAAGGATATAATATAATAATAATGATACTTTGGAATATACCTAATATCAAATAATTATAAGTATCTATGATTTTCATTCATGAGTGGAAAATATATTACACATTTTTTTAAATTGAATATTTAGTATAGTAATAAGTGGATGATAACAAATTAATTACTTACCGCTAATATGATTCTTAAGCAACTTTTAATCTTTTTAAGGTTAAATTCATTGTTTCGCTTTTTAATATAGTTGTAGATAAAAATTAGGTATATGGTGTTACATGTTTACTGCTAAGGACACCTTTCTTATTGCAGCATTCTATATATAATCAAAACCATTATAGGATATAATTTTTTCGTTGATGAAGGTAAATGCTATATCTGCTTAAATATTTGAAACATTTTAACTTTGTTCATCCATATTAAAGTTATTTTAGTGAAATAGAAAATCATGTCAATAAATACAATAATTTCATACTAAAGTAATAACATATTTGTTAAGAGCTCATGAACAAATTTAATATACCAGAGGATCTGATAGCAATAAACTTAGATTATTGAATAAATTTGTGGATAGTGTACCTTATAGCATAAATTCCTGTATAAAATTTAGGTCTGAAAATCAAGACTTGCGCAAATTGGTGCTCATCAAAGTTTAACATGAGAAATTTTAAAAAACTTATTCAACAATTTATAGGCTTGACTGTCACAAGTAAATTATGAGTAAATGCGTAAAATTTCACTTTTAATGATTATAAATCATAGCTAAGTATTCATTTAACACATTTTAGTTGGTATTGAATATTGTTAGATTCATGTTTTCTTTTTAACAATTGGAAATGTATCTTTTCCTCTCAAAACTGAAGTTCCTGTCACTACCTTATAGAATTAGGTGTAAAAATTGAAGTATAAAAGTTAATTATACAATCTCATACAATTTGATCATATGAGAGAGTTTCAGTATGTTTGTATATGTATTTGACATTTAAATTCGATTAAAACACAAAAAATATAAAAAAAATTGATGAACATAATTCTTTGGTACATATTTCAAAAACTAAGTGAATTTTCATAAAATATATAATTGTATAATATGCAGTTGATATTAATAATGACCAAACATCATATTATATCACTGATTGAAGATGTTATACTCAAAATATGAAATTTCATTAATATATGTATGGTTTATTGATTAACATGTATATTTTTTCATATAGTATACTTACCAATTTTAAGGATGATGTTATCAAGGGTAGTAAGAAATTCGCTGAATAATCTGCCGAAGGTAAATTGTTGTTTTTCCTTTAATCCATTGTTTATATGTTTGTTTTTATACAGGCATGTTACTCTACTGAACCCGTAGGACCACCCAAGAATGTACTTATAGAACAAACTATCAAATCTCATGAGAAATATACTAATGGAATAATTCATGACAAAAAACCGATAAAAGTTTTACTAAAAGCAGGTATTAACAATTTTTTGTAAAAAAAAATAGAAACTTACCTCACTTTAGATATAACATCAGAAGGCTCTGTAATTAATACGAGTTATATCAACATTTCATTATTTTAGTTTCTTATAGTATATTATGCAAAGTTAATAATTATTTTACATACTGTTATGAAAATGTGGTTGTACTAGATGGGTATTGAGAATACTATAATGAATTCAATTAACACTACTTTCAAAATATAACTAAATTCATAATTAAAATCAATAATATCTTTCCTTGAATGACATTTAAAAAAAAATTTGGTTTTTTATTTAGACAAAACCTATTGGTGGTGTCTCTGTGGACACAGCAGTAACCAACCATATTGTAATGGAAGCCATTTGAATATTTTCAAATGGATTAAACAGAGGTGAGTTGATTTTGATATATTTATATACACTTCTGTGATTTATCAAATGCTCTTTAAACTATAATAGTTATAATAGTTATATATTTTTTCCACTTTGTGCAGTGTACCCGCAATCTTGCAGAACACAATTTTGATTTTAATTTTTAGGTACTAAAACAACTCTACTCCTTCACATTTGAAACACATTCTTAACATGGATGTATTTTTTTCCTAATTTTGATGAAAAATTTGACTTTAGTCACAATAATTAATCAATCCATTAATAGTGCAGTCCACAGGTAGTTTCAAAAGGACAAAATTCAATGAAACTTTGCGAGGTTTTTCAGGGATGGTTAATTAATATTTTCTCAAGCTTTTCTCTCACATCTTACGGTAAAAGTTCTTCAATACCTTTTTGTAGCACTTTAAATTTTCCACAATTATGACCATACAAAAATGTTTGTATGGTTGGTAACCATGAGGTAGCAATTCAAACTTTGATTAATTAAGTTTAACTATTGCGATAACGGATGTGTGAGCTGGTGCATTGTCTTGATGAAATAACACTTTCTTCTTAGCCAAATGCGGCCGTTTCCGCATAATACTCGCTGTTGATAATTTTTCCTTTTTCAAGAGATTAAAATTATCCCGCGCACATCCCAAAAAACCGACGATGTGAATTGAATTTTTAGAGATGCAGGTGTGGTCTAAATTTTATTTTGACCCGTTGATACAAGCATTAAGAAATGAAAAATTACTTTTCTTTATTTTGTCAAGGTCTGTAAAAAAATCTAATCAAATTGTATTTACTAATCCTATTCCAGCTTTTAGTCGTTTCCGAGATATTTGAGGTTTTCAATTATTATTGTATTTTTTAACAAGTTTTAATTTTTTTTGTATACTTTTATAATTCGGTAAATTTAGACATTCGAAGTTAGATAAATTCCCATCTAACTGAAAATCAGCAAAATTGCGTGAAATAC
Source organism: Diorhabda carinulata (assembly GCF_026250575.1). Classification (NCBI taxonomy): domain Eukaryota; kingdom Metazoa; phylum Arthropoda; class Insecta; order Coleoptera; family Chrysomelidae; genus Diorhabda; species Diorhabda carinulata. Next base: position 8,966,411 of record NC_079465.1, read on the forward strand.
AATTGAACATAGAATTTGAATGTTCCCCATCATTTCAGTGAATGGAAAAATTTTATTCAAGGTCAAAGGTCAAAAAAATGAGTTTTTCGCGATTTTCAGCAAATCGGTGAGTTTTATCATAAAAATACCTTGGACGAAAATTGTAGATCATAAAGTTATCTACAAAAAACGTATCAATACTTTTTTTCCTACAAGCCACTGTTTCTGAGATATAATGATTCAAAAAGTTGTAAAAGTAATGGTTTCACCGATATATTTTCAGTAACTTTTATTACAACATTGATATGAACTGAGACTTGTGAGTATTTGTATGAAATTTCTGTTGAGTGGTTGGAACTTTCATAAGTTCATGAAATAAATTATTAATTGACCAAGATGTTGCTGAAAATATATAAGTGAAACCATTAAATACGACAACTTTTACAACTTTTTGAATCGTTATATCTCAGAAACAGTGGCTCGTAGGAAAAAAAGTATTAACACGTTTTTTGTAGATAATTTTATTTTCTATAATTTTCGTCTGAGGTATTTTTTTGATAAAAATTATCGTTTTGCTGAAAATCGCCAAAAACTCATTTTTTTTGACATTTGACATGGAATAAAAAATTTTTCATACACGGAAATGATGAGGATGTGACGTGACACCCATAAATATAATTAATTATAGTTTTTGTATACAATAGAATTAGTATTTAAGAGAGCAAAAACTTGCATAGATGGTCATATATAATTTTAACATTCAACAAGAACAGTAGTCAGATTATTGAAACCACTTTATTTATTTATATTGTATGTTAATAAACAGTTTTTCAAAGTTGTGAATTAAGTTATTCAACTCATGTGAAGATTAATATTTGTTGCACAAATACATCCTTTTGAGACTGTACATTTTCAACTCATATATATAATATTATGTTTAGCGCTAATTTTATTTTGAGATGAATTTAATTGAAAGAAAAAATTGTTTATAAAATTTATTCTCATTTGGTGTTATTACAAGTTAACTTCTTCAAATTATATTATTTTTGCTTACATCTTTGTTAAGTAGAATTCATATTTTTTTGGTCATAACTAGAAGTTGTTTTTTAGTAGAAGGTCAAACAAAAATAAATTCTGTTTACCTATAGTCTGGGTGGGCGACCAAAATCTGTGATGTTTTATTATTAAACATTTTCTCAGAATCAATCAAATTCAAATGTAAATGCCCAGTAGCGCCGATTTTAGAAAAATTACTACTTAACGTTTTTTAATAAATTATTGTAATAAAATGTTATTCTATATAAAATTAGTGAGAAACGAAGAAGAATGTAATAAGTGAAAAATTAACAAATTAACAAATTTTTATATTTAAAAATACAATTACAATGACTTCTTACTGAACATATCACTTTTATCGATTAAATATCTCATTAAACATGTATATGTATGGTATCTGGACCATGAGTTATCTATGCTTTAGGTACAGACTAATAAATCAGTCGTAATCAACTTTCAGTAAGTAGATTCGTTGATCCGTTAACTCATCAGGATGGATTTTACCCCTCCGCTGAAATCATTATCATGCTAAGTAATGCGAATGAGTAATTTCCATCACCAGTGAATCCTAGGTACAATTTTCAAGGGCTAATTTCCCCCAGCTCTACAGAGATTTGCTCAATATCAGTTGGAATCAATTATTGGTTCAAAACAACGTTGACATTGCTTGCGAAAATTTTTAGTCATCAAATTCAAGAAGCAGTCTCTGCTAGCGTTCCTAAAACAATTCCCAGATCTTTCAAAAAATACCTTCACGGTTTAACAATGACTTTATTCGTAACTTTAAAGTTGAACATTATTTGTTACAAAAATGTAAAAGTACCAATAATAATGATGACTACATTGAATTTAGTAATCTGCGAGCCAAAATTAAGATAGATATATATGTCGGAGTCATTATATTTACATGAGAAATGTAGAGCAACAGCTAACAAATGATCCTAAGAAGTTTTGGTACTATTTCAGAAGTCTAGAAGATATTCAGAATACATACGGAATATGTCCAAATTATCTACCGCGAACGTTACTCAAGATAAAAATGCACATTTTACCCCATATCTTGGAGGGGTTATGATTAAGACTTAAGGCTAACTTGAGTTTTTTGAGCTACCCTTATGCGATTCAATATCAAAAAAGTAATTAATTTTATGGGAATGTGGCGTGTATTTAATGAGCACAAATGTGTGATAATAGTAATAAATGTATATAAGTAACAAATTTAAGGATATTTGTGACTAAATGGACAGAATTTTCAAAATCGGTCTACAACTGCTTCTGAGAGTTGCATATTGTGTTGGTGGATGGGTGAAAATGAAAATGGTATCGGCATTGGAATTTATTGGTTATGAAAAAAATTATTCAACTTTCTATATTCTATATCAGAATTTGGACGACACTTATCAATATCGAAACTTTCAAGTTTTTGGGGGTAGTCTAGTGATCATTTTAGGTCTTAAGTTGTATTTTATGCGAAGCGAAATTAATTTTTCACAAAAAATACATAACTTTGGTTATGAAGGCAAATTATTTTCAATGAATTCATGTTTCTGTACTTTTGATAATGAATTTTTCAAATTGAAATTAATGGATTCATTTAAAAGTTATAAATTCATTTTTATATTCAGTAGTGAATGAAAGTTTAAAATAATAGCTAAGGTACTGACTAACAAAAAACGATCGCCTTCCAAGAACACTAAATATATTTTATCTATACTTAGTGGTTTTTCCTATCACATCGGAAAGTCGGCGAATCAATACAGGCGAACTTATAACGACACTATTTTTATTTTCGTTCAACTGTTTCTATCGTATTTTTAGAAAACCAGTGAATCAGGTCGGGAATTTCGAAATAGTTGTATTACCACTTATTGGCACATATACATGGTAATATGTATGGTAATATGTACATGGTAAATTAAATTTGTCATTTAAAAATAAAAATAAAAACTCGTTGCTACGTAAGTTTTCTTTTTCTTGTATTTTTTCGAATAATTCCATAGATGATCCTTAGCGTGTAGTTGTTTTTTGTCTAGTCTATTGTGGTATCTTAACAATGAAACAAAAATATTTACTTATCCTGGCGTAGCAATAAATCAATTGGAAAAATTTCATTAGCGTGCCTAATATAAATTGCAGCATGAATTTTTAGTCAGTTTATCTGTCCCTCAATAAATCAAGTTTAACTTTATGTATTCAATATCAGAATGAACATTCGGCATATTCCGTGATTTGCATAAAATAACGATTAATCACTTTCTCCAATTATACAATTCATATTTATCAAAACATTATCTATCGTAATAACTTGATTTCTCTTGACAATAGAAAATACCATAAGTTTGTTCCGATATGGGATGAAGGTCCGTCACAGAAGTTTTAAAAAAATCAACTTCTTATTTCCGGTTTGTAACAAAAACAGTCACTCAAGGCTTTTGTAACTCAAAAATTGCCACTATTGACTGGAGAAGATGAGACAATCGCAGTCACCGCAAATTCAACTCTTGATTCGCGACGAAAGCTACCACCCAGCCTGCCTGGAGTTGGTACATCGATGCTAGAAATATAATTTCGACAAGGAGATTTGGCAGAACTTCTTAAAGTCTTGAACATCAATGAACCCACTGGCCCAGATGGAATATCACCAATCGTAGTGAAGAATACCGCAGTTGAACTAACAAGTCCGCTATACAAACTCTTTTCTCTATCATATAAAAGAGTCTCTTCCTGCAGATTGGAAAATTGGTATTCAACCCATACCAAAAAAAGAAAAAAATCGGTACCCAACAACTACCGTCCGATTGCTTTAGTCTCAGCTAATGTCAAGGACGTGGATAAAGTCGATAACCAGCAAATCCTGAGATATCTTTAGCATCAATATGCTTTCCGTAAACATAGATGAACCGGGGACCTCCTGGCCCATGTCACCAACGTATGGACTGAAGCTATAGAGAAATATAGGCAATCCAGAGCAGTCTCACTGGACATATCCAACGCTTTTCACAAAGTTTGGCATGTCAACCTTCTAAACAAATTAAGATCATAAGGTTTGTCGTCCTCACGCTGGTGTTCCCCGGAGATACATCTGGTCACCTACTCTTTTTCTCCTGTCCATCAACGAACTACAAACCCGATTTATAGAATTGCCGACTATAGCACACTGCTGCCATCGTTCAAATCAACCGCCCCAATAAACTCGTAAAACAACAGATCACCACCATCAATACTGATCTTGAAAACATTCTGGATTGGGATGGAAGTTTTTACAAAGATGGCTGGCTTGCATCTTAGAATCTGGTCCTGTCTGTTAAAGATCAATCAAATTCAATGCAAATCAAAGCACCACTCGAGTGCTTGTTTTTTTCATAAAAAAATGTGTATGTAATATTTTTATATTACTTCGATGGTCCATCCTATCCTGTATTGGTTTTGCAAGTGTCATGAATTTGTATTACTTTGTCGTAGTTATGAATATAGAAACCTGTGGTGTTGATAGTAAACTACATATTGGCAAAATTTATTTTTAATATTTGTTGTCTCTAATCTCTCTTACTATATGTTAAACGAAGAAGTTTATTTTAATTAAAAACAGCAAAATTAGGAGGTGCTATGAATATCTTTTCATTTTATTTGAAATTTAGTAATATTCTACTTGTTTTACAAATACCAAGAATTTTGTTGACCTAAATAGATAAGCGTTATTGTTTTAAAAGATACAAATTATTGATAATTTCGAGGGTGTGTTGAGAAAATAGTAACGTGTTTTTGAGAAAATTATTTTACTGTAAGCTTTTTCCACTTAAGTCTACCGAATTTTCAATTTGTATGAACGGACGGTTGTTTTTCATTCGGCAACAAAATCGGCATGCCTGTTTTCCGTTTTCCAAATAATCAGTAAATACTAAAGTAGTAAACTAGTAAATGTCGAAAGTTTGTAATTGACTTTTTTTTGTCTGCACATGTGTGGATAATTTAGATTCTTAAATCTCTAGAATGCCATAAACAAATAAAAAGGTTTTCTCAGAAGTTTTCTCCATAAGAACAGTCGCAACATGTAAACAGCTTATAAAAACAATACAAAGATTTGTCGTCATATAAAAAACATAGACCATCTAGGATAAAAATTACAAGGTGAATTCGCAAAACTTTAGATTCTATTAACACTAGACCGGCTTCATGGTCTATATCTTAAGGCTAGTTCGTAACAGTACAGTTAAATTTATTTCAGTTTTCTTCTTCTCTATTTTTTCATCATTACCATCAGAATGATATTATTGTGTTAAGATTTCTTATATATAAGTAATTGCGGTTATTTTATACTTTCGTGGTCTGCTCGTTTTTGGCTCTAGAACATCGAAAAATCATCCGATTTCGATAAATTTTTTTAAAATTTTCGAAAAAAAAATATGGGAATAAAAAAATTAAAATATAATCATTTCAGAGCTTTAAATGTTCATGAAAATGCATTCATTCACGTATATTTGTTGCTAACTTTTTTCAAATAATCAAATGAAGTTGTTATATTTTTTTTCATAATCTAAATAAAAACAAACAAATGGAAAAAAATATACAATAATGTTGATTTATCATGTTTTTACAATTAAAAATAATAACAATTTCTTTTATAATTGAACTTTTCTCACATATAATCGTTTGTACCTTTTTCATTAAGTAATCATTAAAGTTATATGAATAAAAAATCAGTTAATTTTGAAAAATAGAAAATTTTCACCATTAAAAAAATGGTATCTTACTAAGGTTGACTCTTTTTGTTACAAGATTTTTTTGAAGATAATATTAAAAATTGATTTATTTATTTTTAATATAATATACAGTTAATTTTTTTATTTTTGTCATTTTAAGATCATTCATTGAAAATTTTATCTATTTTTTGTTTAAAACACAAATAGATTATATTTTTCTTGCCATTAAACATAAAAATATAAAATTTTGAAGTCAAAGTATTATTTTAACTTACTTAACACTCAAGAATCATCAGTTGTACATAATTTTTTTTGTAAATATTCATTTTTTTCGTATAGACCAAAGAAATAACTATAATTTGACTATGTACCATTATTAACGATAAAAATTTTTTGTAAAAAATTAATAAATAAATATGTGATTTTCATTTTCTTTGTAGAGTAACAAAAAAAAAACATATGAGTTTGATGCTTTCACAAAAGTTCTGAACGATTATATCTCAAGAAGTGCATTTATGACCACATTTAAGACCACATTTAAAGTCATAAAACCATATAAAATCTTTAATTGATATATTTCCTATATTATTTCACAAAAATTCGTCAAAAAAACGAAGATTTAAAAAAAATTAATCGAAATCGGATTCAATTTTCTAGAGCGTTTATGATAACATTTGAAGTGGGAAAAACATATGAAATCTTTAAGTGAGATAGAAAATGAATAAACAAACATTTTTCAATTTTTTTCCAAAACGTTTGTTTTTTGTGTAGATTAACAAAGAATATGTATATATGTATAAAACTACCGTAATTGCTTATTTTAACAACTAGCTTAAAAGAAGTAATTTAAAAATAGAAGACCAAGTTTAGTAAACAAATTTTTCGTAATACAAAATAAATAAACGGAATAGGCTTGATTTTACTAAAGTCAGTAAAGTTTAATTTGAAAACTGAAAATTATTATCCTTAGTTATATTTTGATCACTTGAAATTGTGTTATTATTTTGTAATCTTATTAAAATACTTATTTATAGTGTCACTATAACCTTTCTAAATTATCTAATACATATTAGTATTAAAGAATACCATAAGACTTATTAGCCGTGAAAGATTTGATATACGTTATCATTATTTAAACATATATTTTCACATTATGTATTATTCGTTTTATCTTTTTATAAATGTTTAATATAAGAAGCAATAAGTGGGAAACAAATATTTGTTTTTAATTATAACTTTTAATTTTCAAACAATCCGTACATTTTTAATTTTCATATTTGCTTTTGTTAGGAGAAATACCAATTTTACATTTTAATACCTTAAACTCTTGAAGTTATTTTACACAGATCGGTGTAGCTAACAATTTTAATGTTTTTATTATCAAACTAGAATTAAAAAATGACAGTTATTCTACAATAAATGGTATTTTGCGTGGCCTAATCTCTAGTGAAAAAATTCTAACAGAGCAACAACGTTTCATGAAAATTCATAAAATAATGCAAATTCTACAAATATTGAAAATTTTTCTTGTTCCAATAGTCCTAATAATAGAGTCACTAAATCTAAAAATTACTTCACTCCAAAATTAGAAATCAATATTTGTCAAAACACTGTAACAATTAACATCAATAAATAGGTAGTTAGTCTTGGAGGAATCGACGTATCGAAAACTATTCCACTTCAATTTTTTTATGCGATCTTCTTCAAATTGCCCTACTTATAATATAAATCCATGTTGCCATGGGACAGCTCCGTGTCATATTATTTAAACGGAAATAAAAAAGGTCCTATGACTTTCCGCGATAAGTTTAATATTTTTAGAGACATGAATTTTTAAACGTTAGGGAAAACTCAAAGCACTATTGAAAATAACATTGCTACTTATACTGGCAATATCCAAAATTCTAAACCATACCTTGTGAGACCTAGTCTTTCTTCCAGTTTTATAGCACCCACATTTTTGGTTTAGTGAATCTACTCCTTCCTTTGTCTGATTATAAAAAAACATTTTTGGCTTTTCATTTATATTTATGATGGTGTCTGTGTAATGCATTGATGATACTAGCAACATTGCACGATTTTTTTGTACAAAGAAACAAGTATCATTTTTAGCAAATCAAAAAATATGAGAATTAGAAGGCCTGTCTTTTTTAGGTTGAAATTCATTAGGAATTTCTCGCCTGTTTTTTTCTGTCGGTTCCGACGTATGCTAGATTACTTTTTGTCAGTTCCCTTACTAACTCCATAGACGAGAACCAATTATCTGAAATAATGTTTCTGTTGGTTTCAGATATTGGTGAAATGAGAACCAAAACGTCTAATGTAAGAGTAGCTGGTTTTCTTGGATTTGTTTTATGAGTTCCCTTGCCAGTATCTTTGAAGCCATTTATGAGATAATGAGTTTTAGAGTCCACTAAAGATTGCATTTTGATTCCGTACTTGTCTGGTTTAGTTTTTAGGTTCATTCTTCTACTGTTCTCTGAAAGCCATTAGCATTTTATTATGGTTAGATATTCACCACAACTGTAGTTTTTAAATAATTTATCAAAAATATTGGATATTGTAGCAAAGTGTGTCTCCACTCACAATTCGTTCAGTTTGTGTATTTTTTTTCAAAACATACAGCAGAAAGTGAAAAGTAAAACCTATTCAATGACATTGGATTTGAAAACCTCTGCTAAATACAATAGGCCAACAAACGCTTTCATTTCAATAATATCTAATGCTTGGTATACTGGCAAGATATGTATTGTATTTAGTGGCTATCTCAGTGATCCTTTCGTTAGTTTTTTCGACTATTATACTCATCAATAAGACATTCTCAGACTTGAATTCGTTATTGTGGCCTAATATCCTGTGATTTTCGTATAACGCCAGGTAAGTGACTGACGAAATTGTCTTCGCGCCCCTAATAGGGCAGGGGGTGGTTTTCGCCCAATTATATCTATTTTTTCTATTAAAAAATTTATGGTATTAGTTATATCCTCTCCATCCGAAAAATCGCCATCACGCCATCGCCAAACGTCTGTCAAATTATAAACGTTTCTTTCATTATCTTCATCCTCCGCCAAACGTCTGTCAAATTATAAACGTTTCTTTCATTATCTTCATCCTCCCATATCTTGCTTAGAGAGAGAATTACTTGATTTCAAAAATCATCATTTTTAATCTAAAATCCATAGTATGTTGTGGGTACTTCGTTTTCAAATTTATTTTATGTCAAAACTCACTTATTATTGCGAGAACTCGCCATTTTTTATTGTTCATACATTGTTTTTATGTAACAATTGAACCATAAGTGGGTCAAATTTGATCATAAACAGCTGTAACTCCCCAACGATTAACAAAAACTACTTAGTGTTTACGCAAGATTAGTTAAATATATGATTCGCAGCGTGTAAGGTCAAATATGACCGGGCCGTGGTAGTTAAGGGTTAAACTAATTTTCTATCAAAACAGACCTAAAATTTAGATAGACTGTCAAGAAAAATAGTATACTACTGCTACTTTATAGTATAAGTGAACTACAGAAACTTGCATGGTTTTGGGGTTGTACAGTGTCAGTATGTTGTTCAGCATTTTATTCAACACTATGTTCAATATTTCTATTTGCAACTTTTAACTTTAGTACATTAAACTTTTGTTTAATGTACTTGTGTTGCTAATGGCATTCATTATTTGGCGTTTTAATGCAATAAGATCTGCTCCTGCATCTACCAAAATTGTTGCAGAAGAACGCCTAAAGATGTGGCCAGTATATTGTTCTGAATTCGGAAGATTTAAAAACTTTGCCACTATCTTTGGCACTCTGCCTATTTTGTCTATACCCACCACTTGCTGGGTGCAGTTTTCATTTTTATAATTGAGAAAAAACCTTAGTTTATAGGTTGGTGGCCTAAGATTGGTATATTTTTTAAATATATTATAAAACTGTCCAGTAAGTGTGAATTTTCTGGACATCTAGTTTTTTGTGTTATTTATTTTTATCACAGTAGCTGTACCCAAATCCTCTATATCGTTTATAGTCAATTGTGTGAGCTCCTGCTTTCGGCTTGCTCCTGATATACCAAGGATAAGTGGTAACCTAAAATAATAAAAAGTACTCATACCTTGAAGGTAAAAATAGATATTAAACTTGCTTACTTTTGTAAATAAATGTAATCATCTGGAGCTGTTTCTACGAAATTATTTATTTCTTGCTGCGACAGGACATTGGCTTTTTTTGGTTTATAGCCATCATTTTTTCTTTTTAAGAATGCCTTTAATTGCAGAAACTTAGAAATATCAAAATTATGCTCAACAGTTAAAGTAGTTCTCAACATTGAGTAATGTGTCCACAAAGTCGGACTTTGTACTTTTAATGATAATTCATTCATATAGGTCAGAAGTACTTTCTCAGAAAACAAACTTTTTATTTGTTTTCTTTGTCTCCATTTAATAAATTGATCATAAGCACATTGATACCTTACTCTAGACATTGAAGGCAATTATTTGAGAGAAGTGTTTTTAGCATCTTCTATTATTTCTGGAGGAGTATTTTCAAAATAACTAGAATCCATTTTTCTGCCAGCACAATACTTACAATTTTACAAAATGACTGCTTGTGTGTTTGACAATTATTACTACAGCCTACTTAACATAATTTTTAAACTTTTAACTCACCTATTAGTAAAATCAAGACAGTCAGATGAAGAATGTTTTCCTTCAATATGGAGAATAAATTTTCTTTCAACTACTTTATACATTACCCAGTATTAGTAATCACTTAATTTTAATGTTTTAATGTTTAAATTATCTTGCAGACACTAGTATTTATTTGACCACAAATCACAACAAACTCTCAATTTTCATTGTAAACACCAATATAACCTCAAAAAATCATATTGTCCACTTCTTCAGTCTTCTTAAATTTGACTTTGTTCCTTTTGGCACTCGGCTAGATTCATATTGAATTCGCGTATTCCCTCTATCGTTCGAAACCATATAAACTTAAGAAAACGAAGCATTTCAATACATGTATGTTTTGTTATTTTTTAGTTCATACGTGAAATAAGCTACTTTCTTAGGTGAAAATGAGTGTGCAATCTATCTTTTTCATAAGTGATTGTAGAAAAATAACTATTAATGTGATTATACGGTATCGAAGTTATTCTTGTTTCCTTGCAACTTGACTTTACTTACACTCGTAGATTGTAATTAAAATTTTATCTTGATATTACTATTTCAAAAATATTTTTTCCATAACTGTATGTGGTTTCTTCATATTTTAGGCCTTTGAAATTCAGGGTACCCGAAACTAAGGAATATTCACTCTGCGTTTGCAAACAGACAAATAACCGTCCATTCTGTGATGGTGCTCACAGAAAACCGGAAGTACAACAAGCTAAATCTGTCATTGAACAAAAACAAGAGAAGAATAAATGAAGTTTTTAAATCATTTTTAAGATTTAGAAGTCACCTATGTAGGTTATCGTATTTTTACCATGTCTCTGTCTAGAAGATGTTTATATGTGTTTTTTACATATTTTATATAGGTAAAAATATCTTTTTTAAAATTGAAGTGCCTAATCTAGTCGCTGTTAAGTATTCTAAATACAAATTTTTTTATACATATGTTTTGTAATAAATTCTTCATTTTTTTATTATAATATGCATAAGTTCATAAAACGGGTATTGCATTGTCATGTAACTAATTCCGAATGGTATATAAACATATTATTTGCTTCTAGACACAGATTTTTAGATGTGCTTGTTATATAATGATTATGTAAATCGATTCAATTTTAATTTTTTTATGGTAAAATAGAGCCCAGTACATAAAACAGCATCGATTTGGTACACGACGTTTGAATTCGTAAACCGCTAGATAAAAGTTAGTTCATCACCAACCGGTATTTGTGGCTGTTCGTTCTGGCCGCAAATGAAAATGGCAGCCTGTTTTCCACGACGAGAAATATGTCGGAAAAACTGATGAAATACACGCATGTAAGTTTTTTCATACTACTGTAGAAACCCCGACTTAGCGCGGTGCAATAGTGCAATGTATCTGGTTGGAAAAACCTCGCCAGAAGAAATTTCCGGAAAATCAATACCGAAAAACCTACAAGGAGACCTTAACTACGAGCGGTGCAGTAATGTCAGATATCGGGCTGGTTGGAAAACCACCCTTGCCAGAAGCAACTGGAAGTTGGTAAGTGAAAATTGATACGAAAAAAATATATGGTACACGCGTGAAAATTTTTATACGCTTTTAGGGACTTTAACTAAGAACGGTGAAATAGTACCAGCAGGTCGGAAAACCTTCGGAAAAATTTGAGCAATGTCGATGTAGATGTCAAATCAAAAGTAATCAAAGTCCTTACATTCAAAACCTTTTTTTCATGATGCCATTCAAAAACTCTTTTTACTACTCCACATAAAAAATCACCTTGATACGATAAAAACTAGCTGAGTATTTTCATATTTGTACAGCGCGTCCGATTTTAAGACGCGCTCACAGTTTTTGGCGCATCACACCGCGGGCCACCAATCTTCCTTCAGTGCGATAACGCGCCTACGTTTGTACATCCAGAGCGTCTATTTAAATTTCAAATACTGATAAATCTATATACGTTCAAATAAATACATTTTTTACTTTAGTATTAAGAAATGTAGATTATGTTTGTAGAAATGAAATAAATGATTATATATAATACATAATGAAAATACCAAGAGAGTTTTCAACGTATCAAAGTTATTTTTTTTATTTGGGGCAGCAAAACGAATAATATCGAATTCAAAAACTTTTGATTTCGCCGCTCTTGGTTGAGGTCCCTAAAAGCGTATAAGAAAATTTTCACGCGTGTATCATATCATTTTTTTTTGTATGATTTATCGAATTTTCATTCACTTCTGGCCCGATTTCAGACAGACTTTGAATCGCTTCTGGCAAGGGTTTTCCAACCAGATACATTTCTAGTACTATTGTACCACGTTGAGGTTTCTACTGCAGTATGAAAAAACTTCTTGTACTTTATCAGTTTTTCCGGCATATTTCTCGTCGTGGTATGGCTGACATTTTATTTGCGGTCAGAATGAGCAGTTAGAAATACCGTTTGGTGATGAACTGACTTTTATTTAGCGAATGCTGTTTTATGTAGTTAGCTCTCTATCGATATAAGTTACAGTTTACAGTTAGATTAAATCAACTTTATTCACAAATTAAATTAAATTTTTTGCTTTGATTTGACAATTTATTTTAACCACTCCAATAAATCTATAAGTAATTTGAGTTTTAAAAAAATTTTTCTGAAATAAATATATCTCCATTTATACAATATACGAACTTGAATAGGTTTTATTAAAAAAAGTAATCTTTTGTGAAGTACTGATGCTGTGCGTAAACTGATATTGAAAGATCGTCATGTGACATACCGCGACATTGAGGCATATTTGGGCATTATTTCCACTCGCATACATTCAATATTGCATAAAAATTTGGTTGTCAAAAAGATTTATTCGCTTTGGATACCGCAGAATTTGACAATTGTTCAAAAAAGTTTGTGCCGATTGGTGGAAAGAAATTCTGAAAAAATTCAATCGTGCAGCTTCAAAATATGTCTAAGATTATGGATCATGGATCTATGCATATAAATCGTAAACTAAAAAATCCATTGTATGAGTCAAGTCTAACAAAAGTTGTTGGCGTACGAAGCACTTCGAAGCCTAATTTCTCGGTATATCTGGACATGTCACCACATGTTCCATTAGAGCAACGTAGAACGGTCAATTCTGAATAGTACACCAGCATTTTCTGGCCAGTAGTGTTCGAAAAAAGCAAGGAAACCAATCGCAGAAGATGAATAATTCTCCACCGCGACAATGCGAGCTCTCACACGACAGTACAAACAAAAACGTTTTTGAACAGTAAAAAAATCGAACTTGTATGTCACCAAATGATTTTTCCTTATTCCCGCAGATCAAAAATAAATTGCGAAGTAAACGTTTTTTTACACACAGAAAAAGCGGTTGATGCGTTCACCTCACATGTTTTGAAGGTACCTCAATCGAAATGGAACAAATGCTTCGATAATTTGTTCAAACGCATGCAAAAGTCGATTGATCTTGATGGAAAGTATTTTAAAAAACAATAAAGCCATATCCAATCATAAATATTTGTTTTTATTTGTCTCAGAACTTAAACAGCAACCCATACACTTTCTAGTCTGAACTATACTTTTCTTTTGTCTTTCAGGTAGTAAATAAACATCATATAGTACATAAAAAAACATTGATCTGATATAAAAACTTTATTGGAAAACATCATGATATCTTCAAACTTTGTGCAAACCATTTATTAAAAGAATTCTATTGGGACAGTGTAGTTGTAAGTGTTGGTGTAACGGTGGTGTAAATAGTGTGTTTAGTATGAATATCACCAACGGTTCCAGAAATTTCAACTTAGTCGCCTGTAGATAACTTACTGGAAGCAAAGCAACTCGTGCTTCTCTTCGATTTGAGTTACACAGGAAGTATAAGTCTTCTATGACTATGACTAGCCCTGCTTAGTCATCATGAGTCCCAATGTTTTGAGGAATACTCTCGAATTCAACCAAAGTACATTTTTTAAAAAATGAGACTGTTGTCCAGAACTATCTTTTGTATACAATAAATTTATATCAAAACATCATGTAATACAAAATGAAGTACATAAATTGAGTTAATATCAAAATAACTTTATTGGTTCCTGGATAGAAAACTAATAATGTCAATCCAAAATAACCTGATACATAGTTCAGTAATCAAGCAGGATTGGTCATAATAAGGAATAGAAACTGTTTATGAGCTTCCACATAAACTACCGAAAGTATTCACAGATTTCAGTTAAAATTTTATCTTAGATCGTATCTTTGTATCGTAGATCTTTGTATGTAATGAACCACATATTCCATGAAGGTTTGATATGAAGGCTGGATGTACAATGTCTGAATAATGATACTTCCTTATATCTAGAGTTATCAACAAATTGAGATGAAAATTACTTATTAAAAATTTATAAAAAAGATTGTCTAATATCAGCAGATTAATCTAATAGCAGACTTTTACGGCATCCGGGAGGAAAATTGATAACGTCAAACTAAAAAATCGGATAAACAATTTAATGCTAAAGCCTGCTTGCTTATAAAAGATGAGCTTTCACATCCCACCGCAAAGTATTCAAACATTATGATCGAATTTTTCCTTAAATCACAAATCCATCTTTGTAAGTAACCAATTACACACTGATTAACATTTAACAATAATCCAAGAAGGTAGACATGAAGCAGGAAAACATCATGAGGTCTTGAAAACACGCTTAAACCATTTTTTAGAAAAATCTAATGTGATATTCTTTTATCGTCTATAGAGCGGGTGAATGGAGACAACATATCTTGTGATTCACAGATTTGATATGAGCATGGAGTATAAGTATCTTATCGTGACCAACTCCTGTTTGGTCACTACAAATTCCTCTGTTTAGAGGACTTATCCAAATTGAACCTTCAATCTATAGGGTAATCTAATACTCCCACATCTACAATCGAATGTATCTAACCAATTACACTCCATGCAGATTTACATTTATCAACAATTCAAAAAGTTATCCAAGAACAAGCAGCAAAACATCTAGAGATCTTGAAAACTTGTCAAATCCTTTATAAGAAGGTCTATATTGTGGCATCGTCTATAAATGACGAATTCGAAACAGAGCTAGTGTTTCTTTCAGATTTGAGTGGAAGGCTTAGAGCATAAATCTCCTAAAAAAAATTTTTCACAATCTTCTGACGAAGATGCTAGATTCTCATTGTATCTGTGCAGGTAGTTAATGTTTGCTGTCATCTACTCTCTTATAAGAGACGATAAAATTGGACTTGTCCAATTTTTTGTAATTTTCCAATCTCAGATAATCATAAATCGTTATTTCCGGAAACAATATATTCCAAAGGACTTTTTTGAGTGTTGTATTTGAAGGGTGGGGAGGACAGTTGAGTACATATAATTAAATTATGTCAAGAAGATGTCCACTATGAGGTATATTTTTTAAATCTAGTTTTCTTAATTTATTGAAATGAAATGTTAACCGTATTTCAATTCTTGGGGTGCAAGAGGCCTCGGCAATTCGACGCGAGTTCCATCTTTTGAGCAGTCATTATAACAATGTGTCTGCCATGTTGTTGATACATTTGAAGGAGAGAGGACATACCGGAGCATTGCTAATGATTTTTGTTTGATGAAGTATGGCTTTTTTGAGGGGATATAGTGAGAAAATGACTCATCATGACTGTGAGCGCTATCAGAAGAAAGTTCAGGAGAGTAGTTGTGACCCGTTTGTGCTGCGGTACGAAGGTATATAGGAAGATAAGGCCACACCTCTAACCTTGTATTTCCTCCTCGTGGAAAGTGATGTCAGGGAAACGTGTGATAACTCTTATCACATTTTGCCTTAATGTCCAAATAACTTTTTTTCTAACTTTCTAACTTATTACTTTCAATTGTCCTAAATCATTTTACGTGTGTCCCTATATCTCTCCATATCGATACAACAGAATACAATTTCTTTCTTTCCACTTGATTTCTTCGATTTCCAGTCTTTTACGGAGGGAGGAGAAGCTGCAAACTGTAAAAAAATCAACAAGAAGATTTGAATACAATACAATATTTTCAAAGACGACATAGAGTGGGTCGAAAAAATTGGCAGACAGCAAATGGATAACAAAAAATGAAATGGATGAAAGTACTTGTCCCATTGCATTGTTAAAATTACTGTTATAAAAAAGAAATGAAAACATAACATCTGAACGACTTTTTTAACTCTAAATCCCTTTTGGAAAAACAAAAATTCTAAAGGTTGGTATAAAAATTCTACTTGGACCAAATATTCTGCAACTAAAATTGGACTCGACATTACAAATAATAAAATTACCAATCATTCGAACCGTGCTGGTACAGTTTCCCCATTAGCCAAAGCAGGATTAAGTGACCAACAGATAACGGGACACTCATCATCATTTTCTATTAAACCCTACCTCCTAATTGATTCTGAACGGCACGAAAATCTTATTAGTTCCTTGTGAACCTCGAGTGAAAAAAATTAAAATTAATATTCTACATGTGTGAATACTAGAGGAAAAAAAGATAAAAAAAATGCTCTTGTGCTTTTACTGTTGATACAAACATCTCTGTTTCGTATCCAACTCAAAACACAAATATTTGTATATACGAGGATATATTGAAAAATTCTTAGCCTACTATAGAACCAAACAAAATTTCAATGTCAAAATATTTTATTACTCAACATATTCTACTCTTAATTGGATACATTTATTACAGCGAACCTGCAACGTCTCTAGACCTTTAAAAAAATGTTTCTTCCTGCTCTGCAAACTAGACCTCCACAGCTTTTATTACCTCCTAGTTGGAAGAAAATTTACGACCTTTTAAATTTTTTTTCAGTTGAGGAAAGAGATGATAGTCGGGCGGAGCCAAATCTGGTGAATAAGGGGGGTGTTCTAGTAATTCAAACCCTAAATCACAAATTTTTTACATGAGATTTGTGTTGAGATTTGTCTTGCAAAAGCAAAACACCTTTGGACAGCGTTCCGATTCTTTTCCCGTAGAGTAGTCAGTAATGTCGAATAGTCTCCAGTTATTGTTCTACCCTTATCCAAAAAATCAATATTGATTACTCCATGACAATCCCAAAAAAATGAAGCAAGAATTTTTCCAGCAGATTTTTGGATACGAGACTTCTTAGGTCTTGAAGAATCAGAGTATCGCCATTCCATCGATTGTTACTTTGTTTCTGTATCGTAGAAATGAACTCAAGTCTCATCCATAGTAAAATTCGGTTTAAGAAGTCTACATCGTTTTCAAATCGAGCACAGATCGAACACGATGCTTCTACCCTTGCACGTTTTTGGTCAATATTCAAACATTTGGGGATCCATTTTGCAGCGATTTTTCTCATGTCCAAATTGACGTGAACTATGTCATGAACGCATTCGTATGAAATATTCAGTTCTTCAAATATTCGTTTTAGCCCAATTCGACGGTCTGATAAAGTCATGTCATGAACTGCATCGATATTTTCGGGGACTGGCACAGAAACTGGCCTTCCCGATCGGTCATTATATTCAATGGAAAATTCACCTTTTATTAAGCTTGCAGTCCAATTTTTCACAGTCGCATACGAAGGACATTGATCACCAAGGGTATTAAGCATATCTTCGTAAATCACTGACACTGACACTTCTAATAAGTTATTGTCCATTGCTATGGTAATGCTATATTTTGTTTATGCATGGAACTGGTATAGGCTAACTAGATATCAATACATCCTCGTATACACTAATTTAAAGTGATATTATAAATTGGTAACATTCCAATTTCTATTATATTTATCAAAAAAATTTGAATGAGAATTTCATCGAATAAAATGCCATCTGCATACGTTAAATAACAAATAAATTATTCACATATTTTTTAAACAGTACACCTCGTGTATATTTTCAGTTTTTTATATTCTATTAAATTACAAATACAACTGTCAAAATCGCGTAATTCTCTATTTAATAGTTCCAAAGTTCCAATCGTTTGAAATTAAAATAATTAAAAAATTATTAGTCAAAAAAGTTAGGTTTTCCATCATTAATTGTATTTGATCGTCATAAATTAATTTTCATTGTCATTAGTGAAAGATGTTTATTGTAATTTGATACTTTTAAAATTTAACTGTGTTTACCTAACATAAAAATATAATAATTCTTATGATGAGAGCATTGGGTGATCGATGAGGCAGCTCAATTAAAGATACATACGTACTTGAATAGCAGCCAAATTACCAAAACAACGGATTAAATGTGTACTTTGAAAAAGTGGGCCCAACTAAAAATTGTTCTCAAACTGGCCCTCAAAATGACTTTTGTAGAAAAACCATTTGGGAAACTACATTACATTATATTTCTTGTGACCGTATATAATTTCGATAGGGTCTCCTGAGTCGAAGGGCATAAAACTTTTTTTAGGAAACGACCCCTTGAAAATTATATGTCCAATTATAACCTTATGGGTGATTATAACATATAGTAAAATCGATAGGTGGAATGACAACAGTTTTTAGCTTCTGTTGTGTTTTGTTTTCCAAAAAACCTCGCTTTCTCCTCTTTTCTCAAGTAAGGTTTTAGTCTTCAGAACATGGATTCAATGTAATCTGGAACTTGTGCAATCTGCCCTTCACAAAAGATGCGACTTATTCTTGGGCCCAAGAATAAGCTGTATCTAGGCTATAAAAAATCGGTGTGGTTGCCATCGAATAAGGATGGAAATCAACACTGCTGATCATGGTTTTGGAGTGTTATTGCCCGCGGAGACGTTCATTCTGTGGAACTCGAAGCGTTACTATTGACACTTGGTTTGAAGATTGTCGTCTACTTCCTCACAACGAGATTATGTATGTAAATTATTTGTATTTGTTAATTGTTATAGTTGTGCTTTTTCGGTTGCTTTATGGATTTGCTCATAACGAAAGCTATGATTGAGTTAGACATTAGTGAGTTGCATGACATTGCCTCAATCTGAACGCACTATGCTTTCATTTGCAACCATAGCTTACCGGTAAGTCAAGTCAATTAGAAATGTTTAATAAAACTGTTTTTCTTAGTTATCGGTTTGCGCGAAAAATGGTCGTTAAGGCTTTTTCAACTGAGTAGCATTCACCTGGCAAGATTGTTTCTCTTGGAATTAGTTAATCACAGCAATCAGCTCGTCAGTAAATACAACATCATGTTCCTGAAGAGGTCTTCGCTGACCACCTTTGTGAGTTCCTTTGGCGGCGATGAAATCGCAAAGAACACGATCTTTTTGAGGTCTTACTTTCTACCATCCGTCGCGAATACACAGACTTTCGACCTTAATTATATTGAGCTTTCCTCATGTGGAATTTTGCCTGTATTTTTATTTCATTAATTCATTTAAATTAATGTTAGATTAGATTAAGTTAGGTTAACGCCACCTATAACTTTTTAAGGAGTCGTTACTTAGAAAAATTTTTATACTCTTCGACTCAGGAAACGAAATATATATATATATATATATATATATATATATATATATATATATATATATCCCATCCATTTTTAAGAAGCATAAGTCTTAAAATATCATATAATGCCAAGTGTAAATGCAGACTAAGAGTGAGTAGTGTTTTTTAATCAATCAATATAGAGTTGATCGACAAAATTGTAGATATTGGTGTGTCAGTAATCCTAGATGGAGGAGGAAATATAAAACATAAGGGGCACTTGGAAGTGTGTAAAGAAAATTCAAATTGTTTCCGATTTCAAATATTTTCTGCAATAAGAAATGAAGTTGGTAATAATTTTGGGTTCAACAGAATAGTGCATCACCATACTAGTCGAAATTACATAGATTTATGAAGTTTTCCAAGTCAGATGGATTGAAAGAAGGGGTACAATAAGTATAATAAGTACAATGAGTTGCCAGCGAGATTTCTCCATGTATTGCCTTTTTACTATTTTCCTTTTTATCGAGAACTGACAAATAAAATAATATTGTGTGGGTTTGTGTGTGTGAGTAAGAGACTAGGCTATTGGCCACAGATATTTTTTTAACTTTTAACTAATCGATCGATATTCATGATTTAAAGAACTATTCTTGTTTCCTTAATCAAGTTTCTTATCGTATCTAAACTAGCTTTATTTGAACTTGCCAGGAGAGAACTAATATTTATTGGAAGAGGAAAGTTATGTTCAATCAAATAAATGCATAGATTACATACAGCCACTTCATTTTTATTGCACACCAGAAAAATATTAGTAGTATCGCCTATCAATACGTTGTCGCAGCTGCGGTGACTGTGAAATACCCAATTTATAAAAATGTGCAGTACGACTTGATTCACGTAAGGGTTTATTTTTGTAAATTCTGTATTACTAAGGTTAAATAAAATCAATGTTTAATATAAACTAATATAAAAAATTACACTTACACATTTTACAATATATATACAAAAAACAGTTGCTTAATAAGTATTTACAATGCCTCTTTATATACAACGTTGGACGATTGGTTTGTCGGGATGTATACAAATATTTTATATATTTGCTTCACTCACTCGTGAGAGAGCAACATATAGTTCACCGTGTGAGAAGCAACTTACACCAAGGTCCTCCCCTGAAACACGTAGTCTGCCCCTGTGCTTTGTTGATAGTCATTGCATAACAAAGACTTAGTGGGAATAGGACTCGTTTGAAATGAAATGGAAAATTGTTTGGGATGAGAGGAATTCTTGGTATAAACACCCGCGTTTGCTGCTCACGATCAGCGGATATTTCTGGCTCGTGGCCGTTTCCACGCAGCGTGAAATAACATGGCAATCTCAATCTCTGTTTTGTCGAGCTTCTCTTTCGGTAAGGGTTTCCAAAGTACGACTTAAAGCTTATTATTTTCTAAACATAGCAAGTCTCGTTTCTCGATCCTCATTGGATTCCTGAGATCGAACTAACTTTGGTCTTTAAGCCCCTTTTAAGTATTGAGAAATATTACACCTTTTTTTCGGCATTATTTGAGATTCCTGAAATAAAATAAGAAACTAGATAAATGTCTATCAACGCTCACTGCATACAAACGTAGTCCCCTGTTGTGTTCATAGATAATCCAAAAGTGATAAAAATGAATTTTACCACTGAAAAAATGTAATATGAATATTGTTTGACGGCTTCATTCATTCCATTATATTTCCTAAAAAACAACAAATCACTATTAGAAGTGGTTTTCATTAATCAACCTTATTAAATGTATATCACCAGTATTTTACTTATAAAATGACTAACAGTTTATTCTATCAGTTATCACTGAAAACCTGAAAACTAATTAATTTCGCACACTAAATACAATTTATCTGTGTCGTCTAATGAAACACAAAATAAAACCCCGTGACAATTATAACATTCTACCTTCATTTGTTAAGCGAACTGAAACAGTGCCATCTACAGAAATTTAGAAATCTTACATATCTTACAACTTTAAATAGATAGATAATAGATTAGTTAGATGGCGCTTGTAATATTAACACTACAAATATGGCTAAAGTAATTTTTTAGTTTAATAATTTCATGGTAACGAATACATCCCAGGTACTTACATGTTGCCCAAATTACGCAGAAGGCAGCCGCGAAGTGCCAAACAAAAGTTTAGTAATTAACTTCAGATCAATATAACCTTTTTTTCGTACACCAATTTTGATCAAATATATCCTAAATGTTGCTTCAGGCTAAGCTGAAGAAATTAGTGAAAGTTTCATGAAAATCCGTCCAATAGTTTCAGAGATTAGTGTGTACAAACAGACAAACGGACGGACTTCATAATTTGTATTTTTGTGCTCAGCTAAACTTCCTTTATCATCTACAATCATTTTTTTAAAAAATAAACCAATGGACAGACACGCCGACTCTTCAGTTTTATTATAGTAGTAAAGAAGAAGAAGATGTTGAATGCTATTTGGTAGATTTGGGTGAAGTTGGAAATAAAGATTTTCTGATGTTTTGCTTAGGTTATAGTAAGCTTCTCTCCATCTGATTCTAATGTTTGCTAATTACATCAGCATGATAGAAGAAGTTTAAGTATTCTTCTAATTTGCAAGCTTCTTTTGTCTCGTGATCTATCATCTCGAATAATTTATTTATTATCAATTTAATTGGCATAATAAGTTTTTTATTTCGAAGATAAAATCCTGATTATAAATGTTTGATGGAGACGCTTCGATAGCTTGTAAAACTGATTTTGAATCTGTCACAGCAACAGTTTAAACTGGATTTAGTAGACACCAAACTAAGCATTGTTTTATTGCCAACGTGTGGAATAAATTGAATAAAAATTTGGTATTCTAAATTTTTTAACATGATTGATATTTGAAACAAAAAATGCTGCTCCTGTTCCATCGTCACATTTAAACCCATGTATAAATATTTCAGTTACATTATATCCGAAATCATTCAGTATGGTTGTAAGTATTAACTTATTTTTATTGTTAATTTCGGAATATAAGGGGTATATGACGTTTAGCCGAAATACGGTGCTTTTGTAACTATACTTATACGCTAATATGGGATTATTTAAGACATAATTGGTATTTATAAAGGCCTCTGCCAAAAGAGATGATTTTATTCTCCAGTAGGGTGTTGTAAGATTACAAATATTTATAAAGGCAATTTTTTGCATCAATTCCGTATTAAATGATTTATATTCAATTATTTGTTTCTCGGCTAAATATTGTCTACGAATATTTAATGGTGGTTCTTGAATTTCTGCCAAAATTGCTTGGTTAGGAGATGACATCATAAGCCCCATACAAATTTTTAATGCTTTAAATTGAATACGATCAATCCTTAAAAGATTTGTTCTAGATGATAGATAAAATACTGTTAAATAAGACAATTCAAACATTTAATTTAATAAGATTGATAAATTATATGTTTCTATTGTTAGCGTTGTCAGTTATTATTTGGAATTTGTTAATACATTATTCCCGTTTATCGGTGTATCCTAATGTATTGAATTATTTGAAAAAACTTATAACTATATTTTTGTAAATCTAACAGAATTCGATATATTAGCAAGTTCCGTTATGAACATACTGTATAAATAAAAACCGCTTTATTTGCATGATACCTATTGGGTTGAAACATAATATTTTGGACAGGACCGCATCTACTTCAGCTGCAGCTCAGACTTTCTGTATATACCCTTAGACTTCATTGAAAAGTTGCTTCTATTAACTGAGCTTTTACCTTTCTGTATTGTTTACTTATAAATTGAGTGTGATCCAACCCGCTAATCTGGATCGTTCTTGGAACGGTTATTGGAAGCAATATCCTCTATGCACGGTTCTAGTAACAGTACTTGCTATCAATCAAGCATTGAAAGAAAAATCACGGAAACGGTTCACCAACCAAGTTGGTTGGAACACAAATAAGAATCGTTCGTATAACGGCAACTACCCGGTTGGAACCCGTAATCTGTATTGCACAGAATCGTCACCGTTCCCTGGACGGTTTTTTGATGGGTTGGAACAACCCTATACCAATAAGGTAGGCTCCTAAGTAGCTTCAAGCCAAGGCCCCACAATTCACTACTCGACTCTTTTTTTGTAGTATATTATGTATGATGTTTAGTTTTGAGATAAGTCAATCCGGTACAAGAGCTATAATATAAAACAAATTACGAAAAGTGGAATTTTCAGTATAATTATTTGAGATAAAAATTCGTCTTTTGACCTTCATTAGTAATATTTTTTTAGTAATAACAATGTTCAAACCAAATACGTACCCATTGAGCCCAATTTCCTACTTAATAGAACGTATTAATTTATAAAATCTTGATATTACCTTCTACACATTTTATAATCATTCCTATCGCATCGCGTTTGTTACCACATTTTAACAGCTGATCTGCTCGTCTTACTCGAAAGTTCAATAGTATGATTTGAGTGTTCGAGTTCAGCGGTTGTTTGTTTTTATGTTAAGTTTATGTGTGTACATAGTATCGTGTATAACTAAGTCTCTCTTTCATAAAAAAAGTAAGTGGGAATCTTTTTTTACTTGAGGTCAATTAAAGTATGTTATTACGTTCATTACATGATTGATAAATTTCTCTTTTACATGTCTTATATTTCTTTATCCATATACCTACATAGTGAACAGTGATATTTACACAATATTTTATGACATATCTGTTGTCTATCTTGGAGAAATGCGAAGATGGGTATTTTTTAAACCACAACAATAATTCATCATACCAAAAATGGAGTGAAAGACTCTATATTATAAATATTTAATGCTTAATTATTTTATTTGGATTCGGAAAAGGCAAATGTTTCTTCTATTATCTTCCATCAATTATATTACTATGAATACCTATTGATATACAGTTGAAGTTCACTTAAAATTTAATGTTACTGTTTCTCTTTTTCCTATTATGACGTTATAGAATGAGACCTACCTCTTTTTTTAATAATTATGGTATTTTTAAATCCTCCCTCGTATATTAGGTTTCTTATCAAATTCTTGTCGTTCTGATTCCGTTTAGCTTATTTATATTTTTCCTTAAATAATAATCTCTTCATTTGGTTTTCATATCGTAGCACCAATTGACGATGCTGTGGAGTTTGAACACTCGAATGATGATACTTTTTCAAAGAAGTGTTTTTCAGTGCTTGATGTTTCATCTGCTTTCATCTAAGTTTTATATTTTTCCAATCCGGTAGCGGTAGCGATCGAGAACATGTAGAGTGTTAGCTGTGAAGCCTTTTTTGGTTTCTGTCATTTCTGTATTTTCAACATAGATGCTATTTTGGTTGCTTCTATCAAACTAAACAATACTTTATTTTCAAAGAATTACGAGGTGGATAATTTATGCAGCTTCAATTCATTTTCCTCGTCTTCATAAATGATTTCAAGGAACACTAGCTATCACAAGAAAGAAATGTAACAATACTCCCTTATATATTTATGTCTTCAATTGTGTCATGGAATATATGTATAGTATTACAGAACGTAAATATGGTTAAAAACTGGTTTTGCAAATTTAGAAATAAAGAAGTTGCTTCATGGACTTGTTCAGTCGAATGTCATGTAACATATCTGACCTACATTAGATAAGATTTTTCGATACAGTGTATACTGAAACAATATTTCTACAATCGCCATTATTTATTTATCCGTCACTCTAACCAATCATTTAATTTGAAACTCCAACTTTTCACATTAACTTCTTTTTACCCTATGAAAATAAAACATCCATATTTTTTATTGTCATTTACCAATTACATGTACACGTCACTATTTGATAACGTAAGAAGATGATCGCAGAACTCTAATTATGTAAGATAAGCGTAGATACAGTCTAAGTCTACATATCTTTCACTAGTAGATTTGTGATAAGATATCTTACATCAATAACCCATCATCTACCATTTGTTTAACAGAAGTTAATTAGCTTCATAGCTTCATATTGTTACGAACTCGTCCACTAACGTGGACCAGGAAACCGGTCCTGTTCTATTATGATAATAGAACTTAAAGTTGCGGCGAGTACAATTCCCAGTAGGACCATTCACATAATATTTTTTATGTATGGCGGCAATTTATATTGTTTTTATAACTTATTTATAGTATGTTATGGCCGTTCTTCCAAAATCAATTTCTAAGAAGGCCTTTTTATTTGTTTATAGCAAATTAGAGATTAGGAAAATATCTCTAACAGCTGTGGTAATGAGTTAATAATCTGATGTCATCCCAAACACATCGAGATAGACAAGTGAACAGTGTGTTTAAGTAAATTATTATGTTAAGAATTAGATAACTGTTTGGTACTAAATCTTAGGGCATAGTGTATTTAATTGTGTATAAATAAATTAAGTAAGTAAGACCCGTGTGTATAAATTCACCCCACCGAATAACTTTTTGAATAAATAAGAAAAACATTGTAATATTCATTAAATATAATATAATATAATTTTCGTGAAATTACAGCGATAATTGCATTGCAAAAATCGAAAAATCCATTTCAGAAAAAGAAAAAAATCTATCCTTGGACTTGTACAGTACTTCACGTCTTTTTGTGATGAAAGGCGTTACGTTTTTAATGGAAACACTGGTGTTCCAAAACTGGTAGATATCTTTGAATTCTTGACGTTCAATATGAAAAAGTAAAGTCGATAGAAACTTGACTTTCCATCTGCCGTTGACGTTTGCTTTTACAAAATTAAAAACATCAAGACCATTCATAGCTGCCGTTTGACGTCGCCGTCTGCCGTTGGTGACTTTCAACGCAAACGAATTCTATCTTTTCCCGTCGGCCGTTCGTAGCAACTTTCGAAACAACTTTCACATCCGTTTGTGTTTGTCAAGTGATCTTGCTTAATGCTACTAATAAAGAAAACTATTTGTTATTATCCATAATATCTTCCATAAATAGCGGATCAAAAACACAAAAATATTATGAAAACAAAAAGCAGTAAACACGTCAAAAAAATAACAAATTTTTAGATTAACGGCAGCAACGTTAAATTTACGAATAGGGTCATTAACCGTCAAATCCGCGAACGGCAAACGGAAAGTCAAGTTTATGAATCGACCTCAAGTCTAATGTTAAATAGAATTACGAACAAATGTTTAAAAGTTTAGTACACCAATTCAGTAAAAATGCCCATGATATCCGACAATTTTCAATTTGTTGCTGTCTAATTTTAAATAACATTAATCACTTTAAATTCATCATAACGTACCATTGTTAGGACAAGAATTGAATTTTTAACAATAGAAATAAAAATGTAACCT
Source organism: Diorhabda carinulata (assembly GCF_026250575.1). Lineage (NCBI taxonomy): Eukaryota > Metazoa > Arthropoda > Insecta > Coleoptera > Chrysomelidae > Diorhabda > Diorhabda carinulata. The sequence goes on from NC_079465.1 coordinate 8,993,520, forward strand.
CACTTATAATATCAAAAAAAAAGTTTACTTGGAGGTCACAAATGGAAGCTATTAAAATCATACTGGCACATGTTTTTGAAAAACAGGGCTACAGGATGTCCTAAGATAATTGAAAATTAAAAAAACTGGTTTAAGTGGCATTAACGTACTTTCCTAATAATGTATTAAAATGTATTATATTTGACAGCTTTGTCAACGATGTTGCATAATTTGTATTTTTTTCATTTATGACAAGAAAAAATTGAGTAAAAACTTTTTATTTTGAAAAATAAAATCAGTATTTGTTTTATAAACCATTCTTGAATACTAATTCTATAAAAAATTTTATGATTTAGTGTATTTTATTTACTCTTCTGTATACGCTTCAAATAATCACCTCTGTAATGAGATTCGATTTACGATAGGTTTGTAAGCTAAGCTCACGAACCGTTGAGCTAACGATGCTATTTTACATTTAAGCTCCGCACATACGTTCTGCTAAACCGGAATTGTATACTTGCACAGGTAATCTGGAGCGTGTTTGTCAGCTACTAATAAGTGTGCCAGGCCAAATGTATAGACGCTGCGACCTGTGTAAGTTTACCGGAGAATAGCCGAAATTCAATTCTTTTCTCCTGTGGAGGCGTATAGACCTATCTATGACCTGCGTGAGTCATTCTGGAAAGATGATACAAGTTTTTGGATAGCAAAAAAGCACCCACTCTATAGTCCCGATATTGCCACATGAGAATTTTTTGTTTCCCAGTGACGTAGACGAGGTCTGACGATTACCCACGCTGGAATCGTGGAGTAAAGTTTTCTGGAGACTATTGTGCAGGTCGATAATATAATTTTTAAATAGTTATTATTGTATCAAGGTACTAAAGTGAGTGTTATGAGGCTGAAGATTAGTTGCCGAAGCATTTAGTTTGATTATTCGTAATGTTGAAAGGTTGTAATCTGGTGGCACTGGCCTAGGCACTTGAAAGCGATTTCACTGCCCATTTAAAAAAATATTTGCTTGTTTTTTATTGATAAGATCCTGGTACATTTCATAATATCCAGGTCTTGCTTGGTACCCTCGGATATGATCTCTAGAACTTCACTTTCCGAACACATACTATAAAACAAATGAAGTAAATGAATTCATATGCCTCCTTGAAGGGGATGTTGGAAGGTAATGCTAAGTAATGCTAAGTTTGATCATTATCTGTCATTCAGCTTGTTTGCATTGCTTTATTTTGTTAGTGATCTTAAATTTGGTTTGTTACCGGAATAGAGCTTTAAATTCGCTAAAGTGAAGTGAAGGAAATAGATACTAGTTATTGTTAATTGCTTCGTTAACTTTATTATTGAAGAAAAGATACGTCTGTTACTTTGACTTTATAATAGTTGTTTCTTTTTTGTAAGGCCTTCACGTATCTAGATAATTATTCGGATTTCCTAATTAAACACACAACAATGTAGGTACAATATTTATTTCTCATTGCTAATTGACTACCTTGACAAACAAGAATGATAATGAGCAGCTTAGTTATTTATATCCCTGAAATGAAAACACTAATGACAAATCAATTTTTAACCGAGTATGTGATTTTTGAAACTTTCTGGTGTGTAAAAATAATTACTTTTTCATCAAAAGTCGATTTATAAACTGGATGTTCTTGCATCTGGGTATTCTATGGATGGAAAATTTCCAATTCTACTTATTCCAAAGAAGCAAAGAAATCAAGTAATTGATAGTCAGCAGTATCATGTGACCGATATAAACAATTTGATTGTTTCATTTTTGAACAGCACGAACGATTTGATAGCGAACAGCGTAGCAGCGGACTTTCTGAAAGCTTTTTTATTTTTATTGGGTGAAAGTAGAGTACAGTCCACCGAATTTTACACTTTTTTATTATGCAACATATTTATTTATTTAATACATAGTTAAGTTAGTACCGGGAAGGGACTATTGAGCATATAGGCGTTCTGATAGACTTGTTGTTCCCCATTTAAAACAACCAAAGGTCGATGTTCTTTGATGAGTTAATCAGGAACCTTGGCTTGAACCATTTAACATCACAAAGCAAGCTTTAAGGCCAAGAACTTCACACTCACCGATTATGGTCTGGATATTGTTCCTCCTCCATGCGACATTACGTGTCGTCCGTAATGACTACAGAATGGCGTCCTTGTCCGGTTAAAAGGCCAGTCACTAGTCGAATTTAGCGCCTGTTTAAGTGGAGATGTTAATTGGTAAGACAGGCAGAAGGCCCATGTATTTGTACCTTATCTTGTTTTACGCTAGGTGTTTTCATCCATCTCTAGAGCACATCGCTTAAGCCATTATGGCTGGCTGAGTAGATTGAGATTGATGTGTTTCTATGACGTCAATTAAGTATCGCACGTCCACATTTCATCACAGCGAATACTGTGCTTTGGAAGACGGTAGTATATCTCCCAAACATGAGAAATTCGCTTATTTTGAGGTGTCCTCCGCAGAAGTATGCTCCTGCCAAGCTATTCATCCTGGAGCCTCCATGTACCTAGATTATTTAGTATTCCAAGCCTAGAATATCCCACCAACCGTTCTTTATCTGCCCCGCTGTCCTTACGGTTCTAAATTGTACCGTTAGGTCCAAAGATAGAAGATGGATTTCAAGGGCACTAGTTGGGGTCGTACATATGATTCCTGTGATAATAAGACATGATGGATATGTATGTAAGAAGAGGTTCCACAATTGAAGTGTAAGTTTAGGTCTATAAAGACCTAAGATAATTCTGTTATCGAAGATAACGTGTACTAAAACTGTTGCAAACGCAAACCACTGATACAAGATGTAATTTTCGTTCATTCAAAAGTTCCTCCTAAAAGAGCTAGCACCATTTTATAGAGATGACCTTTTTCTGCTATAAATACTGTTGATGATTGAGGAACGTACTACTTTTTTTTATAAAAACAATTTTTTAATAATTAATTTCAATTCCAAACGACTGTGAGTATTAATCAAATTCAGAATTATTGGGGCGTTGACGGTTGAATTTGTAAATTCCTAGTTAACGGAAAGCTGGAAATATATACAGTAGTGTTTAGAACATTTTGTTCATAAGCTATTTCGGAGTGATATACTTCCAATTTATTTTGTAAACCTAATAGAATTCAAGTTACGTTACTTTATGAACGCACTGTATATGTCGAAGTTACTGTTATACTTATAGGTGTCAGGCGACGTCATTTCCATATTTTTGACATAGTAGATGTAGTTGCTCCTACTTGAGTCAGTGGCAGGCGACGAAGCTATGGTGTCGCTTGGCTGTCACCTTCTGTGAAATTGAATAGATTCAGGAGGTATCGCCCACGGTACCCCGCAACGTTTGCAATATATTTTTATCTCGGTGTAACTGGGTGTGCTTTTTAACAATGTCGAAACATGTGATTTCAAAAGACAAAACTTTTTGATAAACGATATTTGCAAAATGCTAATAATGCTGACTACAATGTTGTAATGAGTTTGTGACTGTTCATTGAACCATCGACGGAAAAGCTTGACTTAAGAGAAAAGTTGCAGAAAGAAGTCAACGATGCCTTTAGGACACAAGAATCTAAAACATCTTTCTGGGTTACTCAAAAGGAACCTACAAAAACCAAGTACCGGTATAGTATGAACTGACGCGCTAACGGGTACCATATTCAATGGTCGTAAAATGACATAATTCCATATTTCTATAATTATACTTATTAGCTGGGTTTGAGCATTAGTATGTTATTTGTTCGCTGTTTTTTTATAGGTACGTAGTTAAGGCTTATGTTTATTTTTCTTGACAGGTAATCCTTTTTTTATATGATAAAAATAACCTCTTTTGAGAACAGATTGGCAGGTTCTTCTTCGCTCTAGATTTTTCTCGATTCTTGGTAAAATGGAATCAAATTTTCCAACAGTCATCTGCATAAAAAAACCTTTCAGAGCGCCTTCTGAGTTCTCGATAGAGATTACGAAATTTCCCACATTCATGAAATACTTCGTTAATAGGTTTAAATATATACTCTTTTTTCTCTTTTTTTCCTCCATTGCCATTTAATACTAAAATTATTCGACGCGTTAAAAACGGCATCCTGATAAACACTACCCTCAATTGGTAAATATTAGGGGTCATAAGCAGTGGCTATCGCTTTACTATATAATGACATCAACGCCCGTCGCCTACAGCTTGTCGTCTGTTGTCCGCCACTTGTCGCCTGATGCGTATAACGGCAGCCCTAGATTTTCCATCTTTGTAATATCTTGAAAAAATTTTATGTACCATATTTAACATTTGTTTAAAAATTTTTTTTTAATTCCTTACATAATTAATTACCCAGGAAATTCAATTTAAATTTTATACTGTTAAAAGAATGTCTAATAAATATTTAAGTAACTTAAATCAAATAAATATTATGAAAAGATAGGAATTTATTACTTATAATTTTATTTAAAATAAATTACGTAGATGTTAAGCGGATTATTTTCTCTGTTTCAGGTTAAAACGTGCCAATCTTACCTTCTAAATGCTGTGATAATAAATTAAGATTTCATTATGGATCCGATAAGGTAAATATTAAATACACATATATAGTACTAGAAGTATATACTGTTAATTCTTTAACAATGTCTAGTTATTATATAAGTTTCAACTTTGTGCCAATGAAAGTAATGGAAAATAGAGCCGACAAATATTAATTGTAGTAGTAGTAGTAAGAGGGAATTTACGTAAGAGTGCTTGAAAAAGTTACTTTAATCCGAAAAAAAAAATATTTTTCCACATAATCTTTTTTTATTTCTATTCATGTTGTTCAGTGAATCTTCTCAATTTTTTTCCAAATACGCACCACCCTTGAAAGATTTGTACCAAAAATTATGTAATCAGCATAATAACGGTCACTTATTATTGCCTCTTTTTAATACGCTTCACCTATATGTGGGTTTATGAGCTTGTTTGTTTATTTGTAACTCTTCTTTGCGCCAAGAGTAAGTGGCTTATTTTAATAAAAATTTCGTTCGACAGAGGAATCGAACCTCCGATCTCCGTGTTGGAAATTAAGCTCTTCGACAACCTTGACAACTACAACTTGACGGCTCGATAGAAGTTTCGACGAGATGTATTGCATATAAGCAGCGCAGCTATTATGCACGGGTGGTAACAATTATATAAATATAGTTAAAAAAAACAAAAAGCACGCTTTTAAAGCTCATAAAATTAAAAAGTTGCAAATAATTTTTAAAATAATCTTAAAACAATAACGAATGAAAAATACTAGTATTATTGTGAAAAAAACGTAGGGCGCTTTGTCCCATATTTCTGGTACACTGAGCGCCCGGGGTTTTTCCACAATAATACTAGTATTTTTCATTCATTTTGAAAATTATTTTTTAATTTAGTTTGATGTATTTTACGAACGTGTTTTCTAGCTTTTAAAAACTATATTTATTCTCAATTAATAAAGATCACCCCTTTGGAATTCCAAAAGTCTGCATCCATTATCTTATGAGCCAAAAAATAATATTTAGTTCGAAGAAGCCAAAAGACAAGCTCTTAGCAATAATCAACCTAAAAAGGAGAAAACAATTGACGAATGAGAGTAAAATTACTTATGAGAAAATTAATGTCACAATGATAAATTTGTGACATTTTTAAACTAACTTTACATTTTTTAACCGATATATATGAGTCTGCTTCCCAGTCTGGGGACTGTCGGAATGATTCTTTCGATTACTGTCTGAAAGACTAGAATTGTGAGATACTTGCAGAATGAAACCAGATCACTCTGCTTTTGATTGATTTTGTGCGATTGGACGATGATGTACTAGGTACTATCAGAAAAACTCATAGATGATGACATTATTTCCGAATTCTTACAAAAATATTTTGAGATGCCAAATATAAATAAATGTGACATATTTTAGTAAATTTATACTTTAAATTATTGAATTTTGAAGCCATGAATTCTGTTTTCCGTCGACCACTATAAATTATGACATATTCCATTGCAAACAACGGAAAAAAAACGAACGGCATAACCGTATGAAATGAAATTTGAGAAAACTGATCGGCCAACGACTGCTGTGTTTTTATTTTGCACATATATCGATGATTACCGATATCTGCTTTTCCACACAATGGCGTATTATTTTTTCCACACTTAAAGTGTTTTGCCGAATGACATTTTAAATTTCACTTTTGAACCATTGGCAAGTGATAAATTATAGAATTTTCTGTGATTTAAAATATAGTAATTTATATATTGAATGATGAGAAATATTAGTTCATTGCAGTAGAATTTTGGTAACTTGCAAAAGGATCGATTCCCGCGATGACGAATACGACTAGAAGAACCTAACTCTCTCCGAAATTAAAGAAAGAGCCACACAAATCAGTAAAAATTTATTGTCACCGATGTTAACGATATGAACATGTATACAGACAATTCATTGACTGGCAAATGTAAAACCAAGTGAAATACTTTTCTGATAATATGTTAATAACATATTTTGGTGAGCTCTGTATCAAATACAAATCCAGTACCCCGTGGTCCATATATTCTATACTTCGTGGAGCGCTGGTAGTAAAACATGATGTTAACTATGCTATTCATTTAATTACGTAGCAAAAAATCCAACGTCCTAACAGGTGATGACAACATTAAAAGAATCTTTTGAAGCAGCATCTGATGAATTCTATTCTTCTAACTAAAATTTACATTTTTATACCACCCTAATTTTGAAAATTTGTGGATGTATACGGAAAAGTGAACTTTACAATGTTAAACTTGGTGATATCAAAGATGTTAACTCGGCAATAATCGGGAAGATTCCTTTTACTAAAATTAAAAAACCTCAACAATTCGTTATTACTAACAATATATGATTTGTAAAAAATATAGCAATCTACGACCTATAGGAATGACTGATAAAGATGAAAGATTCTATGTCAACTATCAAAAAGGAAAGAAATCAATTTGTAGGCATCAATAGATTGGTTCAAGACATCCCTAAATTTTTTAAGCTACCAAACCCAGAAACTTACATTCTTATAGAAAAACATTAGCAATAATTGACGCAAACAAAAGTGGTGATCTTCTGCCTCTGCAAGGCTATGGTGGATGGCAATCCACCGTAACTGCTGAAGGTTATATGAACGATTCGATCAGTAAGAAGATAGAAATCTTTAAACATATTGTAGAAGCTGTAAGATCTTATGTATTTTTCCCTACCCAACTGACGCCATTTTGTGAAACGACACTTACTGCACCGTCTGATACACATAAAATTAAAAATTTTATATCAACTGAGGAACATAAAATGTACAACAACTGTCTGCAAGCACCAATTTCTTTTCAAAACTGTACTAACTTCATCATAACTTGAAATAAAAAATAAATATCAACTGCTTTTTTCTTTGGTTATCGAAAAAATATCGCGTTGAAAATTCGATTTCACACTCAATTGCTTAAACTCGTGTAAAATTTTTCTTTTCCAACAATTGTTATACAATATACTTATTTTATTCTGATAACAATGACAGTTACCTTAGTGAATAAAAATCCTACTTTAAGAGTTTAAAACATATATTGATCATATGGATTGAAATTTTTATACATATCATTGGAGGTACGTAAATACAGGGTGTTTCTAAATTTATGTGACAAAATTCAGGAGGTGATTTGTTCGTATGAAATTGAGATGGGTAATAATCTATTGAAACGTCAAATTTGTTATTTTAGCATTGTTAGCCACCTAAATGTACTATTTTAACTCTGCCGGAGTAGCTATAATGACTACGAAAAGCGATAAATATACTATTTGAAATAACAAAGTTCGTTATTTTTTTCGGAAAAAGGAAAGACCTGACAACAATGTAAATAACTCACTCTGTATGTTGCACTTCTACTCACTTTTGTAAGTGCAGGATGTAGTTTATTTATTCTTATCAGCTATATAATTGAAATATCAACTTTTAGTTGTTTTATGTTATTAATAAAAAACTTTATTTTTCAGTGTTAGCTGCTTAACATTAAAGTAAGTACTTATTTTATAAATATCAACACTATCTAATTTTTCATTTACTGAACAAAGTGCCAGAATTAATTATCAACTTGTTTGCCACACAAGATTAATTAGTTAAATTATAATTCTACGACTTCCAATCATTATTGGTAGAAATAATTGCGTTGGTCATATACATAAAAAAAAATAAACAAACGTAAAAAATGAAATACCTGTTAAAAAAATTAATATACGTTGAAAGTATGTTTTTGTGTATTACCAAATTTCACTTGTATGCATGCTTCCTCTTGACCATCATTATCGTATTGTTTTCTGTAAACATGCATGTTAAAATATTGTGTGACCATAGTTAAAACCTATTATTATCAATTATTTCATTTGCAAATCATCTGGTAAATTGTATAAAGAGGGGCAATAAACAATCTTTAATGTCTAAGACCGTATATACACTCCCATTCGAGTGCTAGACTGAAGATTTCTATTTCTAAACAAAACGGATTCGGGCTCCATTTTCGTCAAATTATTTGTTTTCGCGTTACCCTATATACTCTGTGTATACTCCAATTAGAACATTGTTTCCTTTGATTAGTTCATTTAGTTTCTAGACAATCCATAAGCAACTGCCTCTTGATTATTTGTGAGTTTATTGCTCTTTTGGCGACTTCACTGTTAGATAGAATTGATAGATTTTTATCTGGAATATGCTAGGATTGTATCGTGATTCCAATTATTTTAATGTCCCAGCAAATATATCAGGTCATCCATTTACCGATTTTATCGAGGTGGTACTGTAGACATCTAGATGCAGTTGCAGCGTTTTTGTGTGAAGTTAGATTCGCTGGCTAAGGTAATACCGTCTATTGTAGAGATATCAGCTGTGTCAAGCAGATACAAAATAGGTTCTAGCACTGTGCCTTGAGGTATCCCAGATTTTATCGGTACCAAATGTGTCTGATTCCGTATATTTCATTTGAAAGTGTTTTTCTGTTAAGACCTTAGTACTTCACGAAAGGGTTATGGTAACCTTATTTGGCATGTTGGTTTTGGAAGCCAAATAAGTGGTTGGGGATGAGGTTTCTTTCATGGTTTTAGTCTCCGAATAAATAACTTAATGAACACTTTAGATAGAATGGGATCAATATAATTCGATACAAATTAGATCTTTCCCAGGCTACTTTCCACTGGGAGGGGAATAACCAAGCTCAGCATGGTATTAAATATCATCATTTTTAGTCTAATACCTTCTATTGGAAGTTTCTTCAGAACGCTGCCTGTGATCAGGTCATACCCAGGTGTTTTCCTAGGATTTATTTCATGTCAGCCCATTTTTGTTGCCTTTCAGAAGAAGTATTTTGATTCTTCAGAGACTAAAATATTACACGTGAGCCATCTCTTTCTAAGCTCCTTTTCTCTTCTATCAGTTTTCTTTTGTGACTGGTACAGCTGATTTGATGTATCAAGCGTTGTCGTTCACCCTGTACTTTAAATTAATGCCATGAAGTGTTCCACCACTTTATCTACATCTTCATTGACTTTTAAAGGTATATTTGGATTAATCTTATGATCAACTTTAAAGAGAAAGGTATTCTACTTTGCTAGTTTAACAATATTTGAGTACTAAAAAATTTACTAGTACAGGCGAATGGTTTGAGGATGGGTCCAAAAAGGATTTAATCATTTTGGGAATTAAAAATATGATGAGAAAGGCCTAACAATTCCTGATAACTTTCTGGATCTTTTGAGGAAATTCTTAACAAGTGAAGCTTTGTACTTTTTTGGGAAAATCGAGTCTTTCTTTTGAGGAATTTCTCGGAATTTGATGTTCTTTCTGAATTTCTCTGAGAAATTTAAGGAATTTTTTTAAATTTCACCAATTTCCTAGCATTTTCAGGAAATTCAATTGGTTTGAAATGAATTTACGTTGAAAAGCATTTAAAAAACATTGATTTGAAAATATCATTACTGAGATGTCGATGGATATAATCTTGTAGGGGATTTCTAAAATTCTCCATTACATCACGGATCATCTTCTGAGATATTCTTCATGTTTCCTATCCTTTAGTTTCTCAAGAGTACGAGGCAGTTCTTAGAAAACTTGCTCTTTAAGTAGATTCATAAGAAAAAGTCACATATGGAGACGCCGGATGAACAGGCGGATCAAGCATTGCTTCCGTTCCAGTATTTCATCCAATTTAGCAAAACTTCATTGCGGAGATTTAATGCTCACATGGGCCGAATGGCTTGTGGCTTCATCTTGCTGAAATAAGGTTTCATCATTCAGTCCATGTTCTCGAATTTTCTAAGTTGCGCCTTCTATTTACAGCAACAGCTTGCCCGTTTTGGTTCTAGAAATAATGGATCTATAGTTATTTCAAAATCTTATGATATCTTTGATTTTTAATTTCAGTGGCGAAGAGAACGCAAAAGCCATAGAAGCTGAACAAAAACGGGATGCGAAATTTGAACAAGTTATTGGTAGTTGTAAATCACTTAGTAGATATGAAGGAAAAACATTTAAAACCGTATTACCGCAGGTAAGCAACTTAATATTACTAATCCGAGTAGATGATTATTGAAGATATTTTTATCAAAAACATAACTCTAACCTTGAAAAATTATATTTTTACTTATCTGTTTCTTTCCATATTGCTACAGTTTCCTAGAAATTCGAAAAAGCAAAACTTATAAAATGAAAACAAATATTTTATACAGTGCAAATTGTATATACTATGAAAGCGTGTAAATAGAGATTTAAATTTAACAAGGGAGCGAACTGTTGGGATAAATTGCTCTTAGTCAAGTTTTACAAAGTATATGTGTAACGGCAAAACAGATTCGACAAAGGCTGAAGCTGGAAATGAAAGAATAACTTTACAAACCGTGAGAAATGTTTTAAGAAATGCTGTAATTAGAAACAAAGTAGCTGAAACTGCTCCTCAACTGATCAGGGAACACCTTACAGTTAGGTTAAGCTTCGCACGAGAACATGCAAACTGGAATGTCCAAAATTGGGGTAATGTACTTTTAATGGAAGAGTCCGGGAAATACCTGTTACTAAAAGATGTGGTGAGATATGCAAGTGCAAGTGGAGTGGAATATTTTCAAGGGCTCATAAATAAGTGGTACTGTTTTTAGAGCCGCATTTGTTCTTTATGCATGTGAGGGGCAATTTTTAGAGAATGGTGAGATCCATTGCTAACCTTCAACAACTGCAAGACTGCATATGGACCAAATTACGTCGAGGAATTGATCAGAAGGCGTTTTTCTTGATGTGATTAGAGCTCGATGAGGCAACACGTTGATAAATTTAGTTTATTCAGTTCAGAAATCATGGTGATGTAATACTTTTTTGGAGGAGTGTATAATGTTTATTGTAATTTAAATGGTTGTGAGAACAAGTGACGTGAGGTTATGGAGTAACATAGTAATTATGTTATAACTTGTTACAATAATAATTGTGGATTTGTTTATGTAAATTTCCGTTGTTGGTAAAAATAATAATTTTCATTATCTAATTAATCGAAAAATATTTCGTAAACAATTGCTTGGTATTTCAAAGAAAAAATTAAATGTATCCATTTCAAAAGATTTATCTTTCTTACATCGAAATTTTCCAAATAAATTGCATAAGATATTTTGAAAGAAAAATTAGATAAAATATAAAGACCCAGACAGGCATATTACTTATGGCTTAAAAACACTCCAGTTCCACAGTCATTTATGAATATATGTTTATTCCCCATAGGTAACCGCTACACTTATGGCTGTATCTTTACATGTTGCAGTAGGACTATCTATGTCATTTTCTGGTATTTTGATACCTGCGTTGGATAAAGTTCGTCTAAATGGAACAGACGACGATGGAAATCTTTATGCAACCGAAGCGGAATCTGCATGGATAGGTAATTTTTTAAGAAATTATGATTTCCTCTCACACTTCAGTAAAAATAAATGTCACACAAACTATTTAATTATATTGAATTATTTTGACGCATTGGCCGGCGTAATTACAATGACATTTTAAACTTTTCGAATAAATTTCTCTCGATCTGTAGTTTCTCTGACATTGGTTCAATATTCTGACTCTTCCTTTCTTATTTATCTTTGAATCCGTTTGCCTAATTTGTAAGTACGCTTATTCAGAAAGATCGTTGCACGGCTATCCACTAAGGAACGCGGAGCTCGACCTTTACCTACCTACTACACGTTCCGAATTAGTTAAGGGCTCAATATTTTACAATGCAAAAAAGTGCACAATCACTTGCTAATTAAAATCAAATAGATATCATCTTTTCCCTCATTTTGCAATAATTTGGGGGCATATTTACTGGAAAGTCCCTTCTTCACTGTAAAAGATTCATTCGTTTTGTGTGAACTCTTTATTTTTGGTTAGTTTGCCATATGTTATTAAGAGCTCGGTATAACAAAAATAACTATGATTGAACAAGGTTGTGGAATTTCTTACTTATGAAAGGTATGATAACTCATTATCTTGGGGGACTTCCTTAAAATAAATGTAGTGAAACTAGTATTTCTCTGCTAAGTAGATCTAATAAATTACTAGAACAGGTTAGATAATTTTTGAAATAAAAGAAAATAGTTGTAGGATGGAACCCATTAAAAAAGGAAGATAGTATAACAAAAATGAAAATAATTTACGAGTGATCAGTGGTTGGGAAGTGAAAGGAGAGTTTTTAACGGTTGAAAACGGTTCATCTTAATTTTTATCAAATGATCCAAAATTTATGTGAATAGTTCAAATAAGCAAGTTTTCGATTTTCTATTTTTATCTTAAAAAGGTAATTTTTTTCACGAAATTCGGCGAAAACGTGGGGTGAATTAATGAACACTGTTTTTTACTCACGCAATTTATTTAAACACTAACACATTTATATAATAAACTTATTACTACTTGTATAATAACTTTTCTAGTTTATTAAAATTCACTGGTTACTTTTCTATTTCGGTCTGTTCACTATGACTATCTATTATAAATTAACTAACTCCACTATTAAACAAACTCGTTTATATATCCAAAACGGAGCTCTCAAAAATTCTAGAAAATTAACAAACAAAACAAGAAATTAGTTAAAAGAATAATGTATATAAATCGCCTGCTATGATGAAAACATATATAAAAACAAACCTCAAACCGCTTACGTCAAATTTTAGAGCTTTATTATAAACGCATAGGACCCGCTTCACGACCCATATCGTGAGCTTGTTCGTAACAATATTTTGATCTAATATAGTGAAAGCAACCTAATTTTCTCTAGAAAATATTCACGTTAAAATGCTCTGCTTCATTCAACAAATCGGTGAACTTTTTGTTACTTGAAATCTGTACTTTTTGATGGTTTGAAAAATATACATTACTATAGTAAGTTTTCTCAGAAAAGGCACAAACTCGCGAATGCGATTTTTTTATCTATTTTACCCTTAAAAACTAGGTAAAAGCATTTACTGGTTTCCATCTAGTTTCTTACTTGTAAGTATTGAAAGTGGCATGGGGGAGAAGTAAAGTTCACTTTTCCTGTACCTCAAAGTTAACATCGGCTAACAGGATCAAAAGACTTTTTAGACTAACGAATTAGAATATTTTATGTTATTTCTGGATATCTCCAGTTTTGGTTCCTCAGACTTCTTATCTGATATGGTTATGAACTCCATCATCATCATCAATTATATCTACCCTTTTGACTTTCTAACGTGTCGCTTGTATGAAAATTTAATTCTAATTATAAGCAACCATTGCTAGGTAGTGTGAATCAATACAGTATTTTAATTAACAATAATTTTATCTTTTATTTTTCAGCTAGCCTAGTAGTCATTGCTGTTCCCTTCGGTTCCATGACATCAGGATTTTTAGCAGATATTTGGGGCAGATTGTGGACAGTAAAAGTTTCTGTTATACCTTTTGTGTTAGGTTGGTGTCTAATAGCAACTGCGCAGAGTATTCCACAAATTTTGATTGGAAGGTTTTTAACGGGATTTGCTACACGTAAGTTTCTTTATATTGATTGTCAATAGCAAATGATTATTATCGAGATTTTAGTTTTTTTGTACATTTTTTAATGATAATAACCTATTGTTTTAGCTTGGTCTAGTATTCCAGCTACAGTTTATGTATCTGAAATTGCTAGAGCTGACATGAGGGGATCCTTAATTGTAACAGCACCTACTCTAACATCTGCTGGTAGGTTCCAGTTTTTTGGAGAGTACAAATATTCTCTTATAGTTTGTTTTGTTACTATTCAATATATCTTCAAATAATGATTAGAATAAGAACTTTTTTAGTTTGGGTTACATTATTGCCGTTTTCGTGATAATTCCTAATACTAAATAAAAAAACATAATCTAGTTTGGCATTGTTGAAAGAATTTGTATGATCGGTTAATTATTTTATAGTACGAAGTTTGCCTGAAAAGTTTCCGACCTCAACTTAAACATGTTTATACTTATCAATAAAGAAATATATTTGTGCAGGCGTTCAGAGATTTTTACTAAAATTTCAGTCATTTTGGATGCTTAAAAGACACAGAAACGAAGTAAAGAGTCGAGCACTTAGTGCTACAAACAAAGGTAATCAGAAAGGAAATGTGAAAAACCATTACAATTATTAACAAATTGATATGCTTGCTCCAGATTTTCGTGAGGCACCTCCTTAAGGCGCTCGACATGTGCCTTTGTCGAGTACAGGCGACATAGGCCAAACACCCTCTCGATTTATTCAGTTGTCCGCTATGTCTACTACAATTAATTGATATGATCCCACATGTCGTTCATTTTGTTTTTATCTTTGTGATAAGAATTATAAATGATTTATTTTGTTTTTTATAATTCCATAAATTGGTGCACAAATCGCAATTCCATTTCAAAATGATAAAATTGTTATGTTATATTACTAAAGTAGATGGTTTTTTTTCCTTCTAAAGCACAGTATCATTGTTTAAATACATTCATTTTATACTTTTTTCTCCGAAACTCTCATTCAAAATATACGCGAGGAGTGAAACTGTTCTGCCAAAAATTTGACCAGCAAGAGATGTTCTTCATATTGATTCTATTCTGATTTAAAATCTGTAATAAATGTGTTATTCAGCCCAACTTGTGAAGAACAAAATGATTATTCTAATTATACAATTCTAGTATATTTGTCAATTACAATTAAAGTTGAAACTTCTATAACCAACCCTGGATTCGCTACTACTTGCTGTTGGACATTTGAAACTCGAATTCTGTACTTTGTTTAGTTAATAATCACATTAATTAAGAATCAGATTCGTCGAAATTTCATCAGATGACGTTAAAAAATATTTAAAAGTTTACATCAAAAAAGATTTCTGAAAACGAGTTCATTTCTAAAAAAGTAGTTAAAGAAGCAAATTTAGATTATCATTAATGAAGTTTCACACAACTCATTCATTAATACTATAACTTTTATGTTTTATTTTCAAGGTATGCTCATTCTTTACTTAAAGGGTTGGTTTTTGCATTGGAGAACTGTGGCTTGGTTATGTAATGCCTACGTTTTACTACCGGTGCTGTTGGTTTTCTTGATACCGGAAAGCCCGCCATGGTTAATCTCAAAAGGAAGAATCGATGAGGCAGCTAAAAGTTTACGATGGTTCAATAGATATCAACCTCAACCGGATAATAGGGTTCGTAAAGATTCATCATAAACAGAAAGTTTTTGACTGTAATAATTTGAAGAAAATAATTCAGAAATTACAATCCTTTATTGTTTTTAGAACGAATCAATGGCGGAATTACAATTGCAAGCTCTTCAAGCTGAGCATCAGAAACAGTTAGAAAGTCAAGCAACTAATTTAGGATTACTGGGAGTAATTAAAGAATTTATGAAACCAACCGCATACAAACCTCTAATCTTGCTTACTGGTCTTTTTGTTTTTCAAATGTTCTCCGGAATCTACATCACATTGTTTTACTCTGTAACCTTTTTTGAAGTAAGTTCATATTAAATTTACACGTATATCTGCTTCCAACAGATTATGGCGAAGTGAATGTAAAAATTTCTTTGAGTGAACTAGTTCAGCATAAAAAATGCGTCTGTATTCGTAGTCAGAAGACACGCGTTCTGTTTCAATCCAATATTTTTGAAATCAAAATTTGTTTGAGTAACAAGTCCTCAAGTTACATAATCTCCGTGGTCGTCATCGTCGACTAATCTCTTCACATCTAATTCTGATTGAATCAATAAATTTCTAGTTTTACCTCAAGTGTACTTTTTGTGAACGAGAGAAAAGAGATTCATTGGGTGGGATGAAAAAAATTTTTTTATGGTGACGAAAGTTAGTTGTTCCCGATATAGAGTTGCTCTACTGCAGTGCTGGGGCTGTGGTTTTTGTTGGTGTTTGCACTGTTGAAAAAGAAAAAAACCAAAGACCAGTGTTGGGTTTCCTGTTGGGATTCCTGTCGGGTTTGAGAATATCATATGTGATTTTTTGTTTTTTTTTATCATTTTTTTGTTGTTTTTTTTTATCATTTTTTTGTTGTTTTTTTTATTAGGAGAAAGGGTGATTGGTGGCGGGCGAGTACAGCTGCGGCTGCATTATTCCCTATCGTCAGCCATTTGACTGGTGAACCGGTTCGCCAGGTTACAGGAAAACCGCAGAAAACCTGCCACACCGACGATCGAAGAAGTGTGAGAGTGGAGTTTCTTCTAATGGATATTGGAGAATTGTCTAAGTTAAAGTAGATCTCGTATGCTGTTGCTAGCCGAAGGGGGCGGATAGGGGAGTTATCTCTTGAGTGTTGGGGCGAGGAGCCGTCTATTGCACTGCACCCACCGTTATATCCTGATAAAAAATATTGACGCATTAGTTTTTAGAAATTATGGACGTACCTAAACAAAACCATTTGAATGCTACAATTTTTTCTGGCAGATCTACTCGTAGAATAACTGATTTATTATATGCACACGGCTAACAATGGAAACTGTTGTTTAACCTTATTAATAGTAATGAAATAAAACTAGTGATTGTAAATATCCAATTTATTTTTAGTTTATAACGGGATTCGATTAATTAAAACAACTAAAACATTATTCCATATTGTTGTCACACCTACTTGATACATCCACTTACCACAGTACTGACAATTTACATAGAAAAGGTGAATGCCAACCTAATTTTAGATTTATAACAACAAAAACACTATTTTATGAGGGGCTATGAGATATTCATCCGTCGGTAGTCATTAAAAAGACCCATACCTTCACCTCTTTTTTTATAACAGATACAACCCACACATTTTGAATGGGTATTATGTAAATTCCACCACTCTATTAAAAAACCTGGAACCCTTGGTAATATCCATACTGAACACTCTGTTTTCACTCATACTAGACGCTCACTAACACATTGTCTGACGTGCGTTTTGATAACAAAGTTGTCGCCTTTGGAATCTAAAGCTTACATTCAGTTTCTGCTGTTCAGTATAAAGATTCTTTCCATTTTATTTCAAAAATTAATACGATATCGGTATTAATATAATGGAATAATTATTGTTATCACTTTTCATATCGAATTCATTGTTAGAAGTGATGTTTTGATATTTGTATCTAATTTAAGTGAGTAGTTTATTCTTGAGCTACCTCATATTTCGTTATACCAATATGTAGCTTGTAATCTGCTTTTCTCGGATTTACTGCAGAAACTTATCCCCGCCTCTAATTTCTGACCGTATTCCTAGATTTCCACATTAAATTGGTTTAAAAATTTTAATATTATGTCAACAAAATCATCGAAAGCTTCTATTTATAAATCTTTTGATCCGTTTTCACGCAAAACTAATTTTTTTCTGGTGAATTATTCAACTTTCTATTATCAAAATTGATGGCGATTTTGCTTTTATTTATTACAAATCACAGAAACATAAAATTCAATTTGATCATTTTATAACTTAAAGGCATGATTTTATGTGTATATCTAATTTCAAAATTCTTAAAAACATTTCTATAATGATATATTAACCCATTGAGACTTAAATTTTTGTTTCCACATTTCAGGCAGTCGGTACCAAAGTTAACCCTTATTTAGCATCAACATTAATTTGTCTAATTCGAATGATAATGGCGTTTTCGAATTCCTATTTACTTAAGACATTCAAGAGACGCACACTTTTGATGATGAGTGGATTTGGTATGTCTATATGTATGGTTTTTTCCGGACTTTCAACATATTGGATTAAGACTGGTAAATATAAAAATGGGATATAATTTACGTCTCATTAAATAATAGATCAAAACTTCATAACGCATTATACTTTGAATTTAATCAATAAAAAATGAGAATGCAAATTAAGTGACTTTATACTTTAAATATGGTAGGCTTCAAAACCGCTTTATTTTTCCTTTTATGAAGAATAGTTCATTAACATTAATGCCAATACTAACTGTGTAAATATCACTTTTGTGGTTCGAAGTCACCGAAAAATGTCGCTGAGTCATTAGTACAATAATTTGCAATACCGAGGATTCTTTCAAATACAGATTTTCACATTTTTTAAGTATATCATATGTTGTTATTTCTTCACATACACATTCCAATTGTTTATTCGAAATATATAAATAGTTCATAGCTTTTAAATCATTTTCATCTCAGAGACTTCTTTATCATTTACCATTTTCGCTAGCATCTCAACTTTATCACATTTTTATATTTTAAACATAACACGCTTCTTTCACATTTCATAGTCGTCTCCATAAAAACGCTGGTGTAGCTAGGTCACCGGTTTTTGCCATTACCATATCACACGTGCTTTTCTTCGAACACTGGATACTGTCTAGTAATTTTAATTAAACGGAATAACGGAGCTCTGTTACCATGTTAAAGTACGCGGTTAATCAAACCATCACTAGTAATAAAATGCTTTATTGATTGTTAATAAGAATAACAAAATATACATCTGTTCAGTTTTCCCAACTCTGAAAAATCAATCTCAATCAATCAATAACCCCTAAATCTTCACAATTACTAGGGATTCTCCCTAAAGAAATATTATTATATATCAAATAAATAATTAAATATTTTTTAAATAAATAATATAATAAAAATAATAAAATATCATTAAACAAATTACAAATTTCAAACAATCAAGAAATAATTTTATTCTACAATATCATTTTTTAAATTCTTTGTTAATAACTCTAAGTAACAAATTATATTCTCCAGATTCTGATATTTTTAAATTATACATATTGTCATTAAATCATTTCCTATACCATTACACCTTTATTTTGCTTAATTTGAAATAAAAAAGAAATAAATATTTGAAGTTATAGAAATCCCTAAAAATTTTAACACAGAATATTTTACATAGAACATAGAACTTGTTAAGCTGGGCCAGATTAAGATTTATAAGGCCCGGGGCTAAAATAATAACGGCCCCCTTAAGGAATTCGGAAACACGGAAAAATTAAAAAAATAATATCTATACGTTAGATTTGTGGTATCAACACATTAAAAGAAACATAGTGTTTTCCAAATGATGGGGCCCTGTTATTAAGGTACAAGTCGTGCGCATGAGCTCTTCCACACATATAAGAGATCATACGCTCTCCACACAACGATAGATATGTGTTTAATTATAAATGTAATACTTTTCACAGCTCTATCTAGTATTACTTCATGTTTATTTGTAGTTGGTTCATGTGTGCACTTTTATTTGTATGATAAAAATAATGGAATTCATTAACAAAATGCATGCTGTCATAAAGCTAATGGAAAACTGAGACAAGCGGAATGATACAATCTTCCAAAATGCAGTTTTGATAATTTTGACACATAGTAAAAGTTCCTTATTACAATAATGACCTATGAAAATTAAAAACAATTCATAACATTTGAACACCAACAATAACATTATGTGGTCGTGACAGTTGTAATTTGATAATAATTTTTTTTTGTTACAATTTGAAAATTTCCAATATTTAACATTGTACTACATAGATAATAATATAATAAAATATTTATATTGAAATTCTTTGTAGATTATGGAAGCTTTTCAAAAACCTCTTTGTAATTTAAAACAACATTAAGATGAAATGATTTAGAGTGTTTATAACTGCTTCAAATTTTGATCCAAATGTTTTTCTTTGGTCATCAACAATATTTCTTATAAATGAAATATAGAATTGAAATTATTCATATTCACAATTTATTTAACGTTCTCTGTATTCATTTAATGTCATTCATAATCAGGGTACATATGCGATTTGAAGTGAATCATGTTCAAAGCTGGTATTAAATTGACTTTATACAGTTTTGTTGTCTGAACTCTTCCTTTTTCCGGAAAAATAATGAACTTTGTTATTTCAAATGGGTCACCCTACATATATTGTGTGTTTTTAGAAATCCTTAAGAAATACCGATTATTTTTCATGTAAAATTCTCTATACCTAAATGCCATAATTTCGGAGATATAACTACAGTTACAGTATCTCCACCAAAGTTACAATAAATATTGTAGATTTAGATGGCTATCATTGAATATACTCGTTTAATTTGAATATTCTTTAATAATTTATGTACTAATACAAATCTCGTAACAAGGTTTAGTGTTAGTAAGTTAGTAAAATGTTTAACGAAACTGGCGCAGTAAAATATTTATCCACATTATGACGCAAAAAACCTACAACAACTGAAGACAAATCTTTAAATGTTTGTGTCATGTTAGTAGATCCACATTTTTAAAGTAGAAAAATTACGAATTTTAGACAACATACAGTAAGGGCGATTACAGCAGACGCTCAAAATGTCGTCCATTTACTTCAATACAACAAGCCATGCGATTATTAAAACTTTGCAATACATTTTACAACATCCCCGACTGCTCTTCCTCGTCTTATTATCTCTATGGTAATCCTACCTTTTAATTCCTGAATATTGGCAGACTTTGTTTTATAAACGATATCTTTCAAGTGATCCCACAAGAAATAGTCTAAAGGATTCAAGTTCGGTGATTACGGGAGCCATTCGATAAAACTACGTCTTCCAATCCATTTTCTGGGTAACACATTATTTAGGTATTGCCTCACCACACACGCCTAGTGAGGTAAGGAACCATCTTGTTGTAGCCAAATATTGTCGTTTGGGATATTGTTACTGTCTGAAAATTTTTAATAATGAAGTTTTTTTAAATGTAATTGAAAATACTTACTTGGATTTGGAAACATCCGAGCCAACTCAGGTATAATACTATTTTCCAACAAATCTAAATACGCCGGACCATTTAAGTTACCCTCAAAGAGACCAATTATTTTGTCGCCTGTTATTCCAGTTCATACATTCAGTTTTGGGATATTGGGTGTGGGATTCATGCATCCAACGAGGATTGTTACGTGACCAGTATCTACAATTATGCCGATTTACGTTTCCATTAATACAAAAAGAGGCCTCATCGCAAAACATAACTTTACTTAGAAAATTTGGATCGTTACATTTTTCCTTCATTATCTCTATCAAAATCGTCATCTGACAACTCTTGAACCAACTTTACTTTATATGGATGGAATTTATTATTACGTAAAATTTTCATTGCCTATGTTTGCGAAATATCAAGTTCCCTAGATATTTGTATAGTAACTCAAGTGTGGATTGTCTTTTAACATGACACAAACATCTAAAAATTTGTTTTCAGTTGATGCAGTTTTTCTGCGCCCTGATTTGTATAAATCTTTTACTGAACTAGTTTCGTTAAACTTTTTTACCAATTTTCTGACAGTAGATCTTGTTGGAAGTTGGGATAGGATATAAATTATTAAGGTATTTATCGTTGACTTCTATGCCTATCACCATATCATAAAATCATTAAAATATCAATTCGTTCTTTTCAATAAACTTCAACAATAATAATTTACTGAAACGTCAAATTTGTTATTGTAGCAGTGATAGCCACCTAAATGTATTTATTTAATTTCTGCGGAGATTTCAAATTTAGCTATAACTCTGAAAATATGGCATTTAGGAATAGGGAACAAGATGAAAAATAATTTCTTAAGGATTTCGAAAAGCGAAAAATATACAGGGTGATTCATTTGAAATAACAAAGTTCATTATTTTTACGGAAAAAGGAAAGATCTGACCCTTGTACACAAAAAATCCTACAAGCCGTTTCCGAGATAATTGAGGCGTTCCATACATAACTCACTCTGTATTTTCCAAATCACTAGAATTAGACTATATCGATAAATATAGATCTATGAACTTTTTGGTGCAGAAACAGATATCATGCTAATGTTAGTTCTCTTTTATACTGTAATTAATTTCTTACAAAAATGTAAATTATTAACTATCTTTTTAAGATTATTAATATTGAAAACTCAAACTGTATAAAGAAGGATTAAAAAACCTGCTAAAAATTAAGAAATAAGTGATAATATCCCCCTATTGAATATGTATTTTTATTTCAGGTACTTCTAATCAAACGTTTTTACCAGTTATGTTCATGCTACTTTACATCTTCACATCGATAGGCATGCTATGCATTCCTTGGACAATGATGTGTGAGCTATTCCCTCTTGAAATTCGTGGCGTAGCGAACAGTCTTGCTTACAGTATCGGCAACTTGATCATATTTGCTTCTGTTCAAAGTTTTTATGGATTGCTTTCAATTTTCCAAGGATACGCAGGCATTCAATGGTTCTTCGCAGTTATTTCCATTCTTGGCAGCATATACGCTTACATATTTCTACCAGAAACTCACAATAAGAAGTTAACAGAAATTTCCGCTTATTTTGAAGATAATTTCATTTATATTTTATCGAAAAACAAAAAACCAAAACAAAAGAAATATTCTACCAAGAATAGATTTGGTAAAAAAACTATTGTAAAAACTGTTGAAAATGGTCAAGATGAAAAGTTACTTCAATTGTAGAAAAAAATATAACTTATTCTTTTCCAATGGTACCTCGTAATAGAAGCAATAAGTATATCGTTTACTCAAATAAAAATATCACACTATTTAGTGAACTTTTTCTGTGAATTACGTTATAATATTTATTTATTTATGAAAATTTCCAAGAAATAATATATATTCATAACAATATACAAAAATATACAGCATTGTGGACAGTGGTCTTTTTTAATAGTTTCATATACATTGTCCTGTCCATCCTGTCCTGTCACATAGAAAGGTCACAAATAAGAAAAAAAAATGATTATTTTTCGATATATTCTCCCTTTATATTCACACATTTTTCAGATCGTCTTATTAAGGGCAAGTTTCTTCATGTTCTAATAAAGTGCCAAAGAATAAATGTTTACTGTTTCTTCACTCTCTTGATCTAACCTAACTAATAAGTATTTGTCACTTTATTATGTATTTAACAAATAATCTACTGTTGGTATATATAGCAATCGTCCATGTATTGAATAAGGAAAGAAATAAAAAAAGAAAATTTAAACTGACATAGATTCAGCCACTAAGCTTTGGAAATCGATAATGCCAGCTGACAGATTCACCAAATAGATAAAGTTAGAATTAAAATGGTTAATACAAATATACTAAAATCTGATTGGTAATTTTGAGAAGAGTTGTGGACAATTCTGGTATCTATACTCTTACAAAGGATATTTTAATGGTAATTGTATGAAAGACTTGCTCAGAGACATACAAAAGTTTTGTGACCTATCTGAAAATTGCTTGAACTATTAAACAGTGATACTATGTTCAGAATAAAATGTTACAAGGAAATTGGACGTGAAATTTAGCTGAAAGATATAGCTCAAAAACGATTAAACGAATATTAACTCGAAAATTTCAAATAATGATTATGATTACAACCATTCTTATTCTTAAGGCTGTTAATGTTGTAAACATGCCATTGATGCCTAATTTCTTGACGATTCAAATAAACAAAAATGTAACATGACTTCTATATCGTTATACTTTATGCCTGGAAGTATTGAAACCCTTTAACCAGACCTCCCAGATGGTTCCTCCAACATCCAGAATTAACTCCCTCCATGAGTATATAAATGAATCGATATAATCATTCGAGGAAATTTCCAGAAATTGCAGATATCTGATAAAAATTATATTACAAGGGAAGAATTTTAATATGTGAATTATTTGGAAGGACTAATATAATTATTTGAAAAATAATGAATGCATTTGCGTGATATTTTTTGAATGTATATAACTATTTATTTTTATAGGTTTGCAGTGTTTTGTAAAATATTGATTAAATAAATATATTTCTTAATATCCAAAGTTTTTTATTATTGTGTCCTATAAGATACTATCTAAATAATAGTTATTTGTATGCTTAGGCCGCGAAATACCTTTTTATCAAATAGCAAAGCAGCAAAATGACAAGTCTTGTAGATCCCTGGTAGTGGGGTTGTAGATGGTAAAGATGAAGCAATTAACTATCAAGTCCATTCAATCACTCCTGAAGCCTAACAAAAAGTCTACTGTGCAGAGTAATTAAAAACATATATTTAAAAAATTTCAGTTAGGCGTCAAGGCTAGTTTGGCAAGGATGAATGGTACAATTGTTCCGATATTTTAATATTACATGCAGACATTCATGTCAACGTTACCTTTAATAAACAATTAGAAAAAAAATAATATTTCAATTCAATAAATAAGGGACACGAATGAGCCATAGCATAGCATAGATCCAAGGGTTGTGAAACAAAAACACTACCCCCAGCTTCAGAGGAAAAGGGTAGAGATAACCCTAACCTCAAATTCTAAGAGGAGCTCTTACGCGGCTGCTGCCAAGCTCGAGCTCGTGAGAGTTGCCATTCTGTTGCCAGTGCCTTCCCTGAGACTATTCTCAGCGCGAACGAGCAAAACTCGCTGTTGGAGGTACTAGTGGATGAGATGTTCTCAGGATGAGAGAGAGATCCAATTTAGGGGCATCCACTTTCGGCCTTCACTAATTCTGGTTGACTGTGAAACACCACAGTCGGCTGAAGGTTCCGCAACTCGTGGGCTGGACAGGGGCCGAGTTAACTACGTGTGCGGGAGAAGATATCCCGAAAACACACCGCCACTTTGTTCCTCCCTAGGAGTAAATAAGTGGAAGAAAAGAGGTTTTTACAGCTAATAGAATCGCAGAATGAGAGTCGAAAGTAATGATCAGCTCATTAGGGTAGGTATAGAAGAACAATTTTACCTGACCATCAAGGCCAATGGTTACACCATCCTCTACAGGTTTGGGAAAATACCAGTTCATGGCCTAATGAAATAGGAGGAAAACAAAGATGCTCCCTGAATCTCCAAGGAGCACACTGAAGATGCCAAGGAAGAAGTGGAGGGCACAGATCATCTCCACGTTGGAAACCTAGGCCACAGAGAATTAACCTCCGAGGCTCCAATGGAAGTAACGAGACTGCCGATGAAGAGCACCAAAGGGATCAAACACTTAGTAAGTCGAATGAACCTGAGGTATGAAGGCGGGTATCAAAATAGCCCAAGTGAACGCTCACCACGCAAAAGGGGCATCTGCAGTCATTGCCCAGGTTTTAAATAAAGACAATATTAGCGTAGTCCTAATCCAGGAACCCTGGATCTACAGGGAACATTTCTAGGGACTAACCTGTAAAAACACCAAGGTAATATATGACACAAACCAACTTTGTCTTTCAGAATTTCTGATCGGAGATCTCGTACATATTCGAACACGCCTCGAATACGAGAAAAAACGTCAAGAAATTGTCAGTCTCCTGCTACTTCGATGGAAACGGGCCTGTACCTCCACCAGAACTGCAAAGACTATTAGAGTACTGTCAGAGAAAGAAGCTGCACACAACACTCTTTGGGATTGCAAAGACACCAACAGCAGAGGTGAGCAACTCTTATATATTTTAACTAATAACCTTTACATACACAATGTAGGGAACACACCAACATTTGTAACAAGAGTAAGGAAAGAAGTTTTAGACATTACATTAAGTACTTCGAACCTAAAAAATCGGGTAAAAAACTGGAAGGTATCGAATGAGAGTCTGGAGCAAGATCTCAGAGGCTATTAAAGGCAGATTAAAACCAGAATACTCACTGCCTACAACAAAGAAATAAGGAAAGCAAAGCGACAACGCTTCATAAAATTCTGCGAGGAAATTGACTCCGCACCTGCGGCTTCAAGACTTCACAAAGTCTAGACGAAGGGCAAAGTCAATACAACCATCGCACTGAGGAAACCGGATGGCAGCTGAGTGAAGAGGACAGAGCACAGCTCTTGCTGAAAACTCACTTCCTACAAAGCGACAATCCAGTACACAAAAGGCCAGAATATAGCAAAATTACGAGAGAAACTGCAATTGCAAAACAGGTATGTAGCTGAATGGGCTTTGAACACCTTTCAACCGTTCAAGTCGCCAGGAGTGGACGGAATTTACTAAGCCCTCTTCCAAAGGGGACAGGAGGATATCTTGCTACTTTGGATCCGCCTCGGTAGAAGCAGCCTAGAGCTGTGTTATAAACCAGAGCCATGGGAAGTAATCTTCAGTAGGAAAGTAGGAAAAAAGAACATCACACATCTCAAATTCTTCAGACCAATCAATCTCACCTCGTTTCTACTTAAAACGATGGAAAAAGCTGTCGACAATTATATTAGAACAGAGATTCTAAAATGGAAATCTCTTCATCCATGTTAGTTTGCATACCAAACAGGTAAATCTACGAAAACTGCTTTGTTACAATTGACAACTAGAAATCAAAATTCTCTGACGAACAAAGAAAACGTAGTATGTGCCTTCTTGGACATAGAAGGCGCTTTTGTCAACATTCCGCACGACTCTGTCAAAAAAGCATTAGATGCGAGAGGAGTAGATAGGACAATCTCCAGATGGATGGCACAATTATTATCTACTAGAATAGCAGAAATGAAAGTAGGGTAAGACACAGGGGATGCCCACAAGGAGAGTCGCGTCCCCACTAATGTGGAGCTTAGTAGTAGACGAACTCTTATAAGGGTTGACGGAACTCGGCATATCCTGTCAAAGATATGCAGACGACATAGTCATCTACGCAAGAGAATATACTCTGTGACATAGTTCTAAGAGGACTCAACTATACAAAAATGTTTGAGATGTTTCTGCAATAAACGACAATGGATAAAATCATTAAAAAATTTTTCTTGTTTCTGTTACTCTTTCTCATGACTCCTCCAAATAATATTTTTAAGGAAATTATAATTTATTTGCAATATACCTGAATTTATTTCTCAGAACTATGAATAAATTTATGTTGTATCGCACGAGAATTATAATTTAAAGATTTTTAATTGCGATAATTGTAGTTTGAACTTCTTAAGTTCAAATCAATAATATCTCTATAGTTACTATTTATTGTTCCATACAAACATTACCATAGTTTCTATCCAAACAAGGTTAAATATTGTGACAAGTTCTATTTGTATACGAATTGTCATTATTTTCGAAAAGACAGATATGCCGGGGCTACCAGAACAAATATATTGCGCAGAACAAATTTCGATACCTCCAACTTTTCCTTATTTATTGAGACAATATGCCAAAGCGGCTATTAGGAGTCAACCAACAGATTTGTTACAGTGAGTAGTACTCTTGTTGTCTTAAATTGTCGGTTGTAGTAGCTAGAAGAAAAAAATTATACAGTATATTAGCTGTTTTCACAAAATTGATTGATATGAAATATGCAAATATAATAAGATAAATTTCTTTAATTTCTTATTTCTTAGACCTTTTGATATATAAATGCATCTATATGTTTTTGATTTTAGGCCTTTTTGTTTTAAAATTAGTTTTTTTTGATAGTTTTTAAAAGAAAGAGTAATTTTGACGTTTCGACTTTTCTTTAAGTCTTTATCAAAATATTTTGAACGTCAAAATTTCTCTTTCTTTTAAAAATTATCAAAAAAAAAATTCTAAAATAGAAGAGACTTAAAATCAAGAATATTTAGATGCATTATTATAATAAGATATAAATTGACCACTATACTCTATAGTCTACATCAGGATTCTGCAACCTTCTGGGCCAGAGAGTCAAAAATAATTATTTAGAAAATTTCAAAGTTTTTAAAGAACCGCAATTTTTTTCTTGCCAATAACTAATAATACTCACATAAGTAAAAGTAAAAAAAGGCGAAAAAAAACTAATCTATTCATAAGAAAAAATATCTATTTTTTCATAGATTTATAGTGTTTTTTACAACAAATTAGATGATATATTCATATTTATATGGAATTATTAGATAATTACCTATAATTTAAGTAAAACGAATTGAACAATCGAACATTTACTCAAAACTAATAACTTGTACGTCAATAACAAACAATTGGTCAAACAAATTCAATGGGAGAGTTATCTTTGCATGGTTTTCGAGAAGAGAATTTGTCGCTCTTTAACGTTTCAACACCTTAGCTTTGGAAAGCCATCGTACTTTATTATGAAGAAGGAGATCGATCAACAATTCTTCAAACTGTTAGGTATTAGAGTGCTTTTGACAAGATGCAATCAATATTTTTATTACCAAATTCATAATCTCAACTATTTTGACCGGAGATGTTTGGACACAAACCGAGAAAGGAACAAAGAATTTACATTTTCTTGACTTGAAACATTTTTTAATAGTTGAATAAACATAAAGTAAATAAGTTGATGCGATAACGCGAAAATCCGTAACAATTTTCCAATTCTAAATAATTTAAAATATGTACAATTGATCATATTGAAATTTCATTCAAATGGGAAAAGTGCCATCTTGAAATGAAACGAAAACATTTTTAATGTAAGTCCATTAGTTACAGATGAGTATTTATTTCTGATGTCATTAATTGTACTGCGAAGCTATGCTAAAGGCATAGAGGAGAAACTGTGGAAGTTAGCATTAGCTTGAGGGATATATGAAAGTGGATCATGAGAATGAGTTATAGAATTTGATAAATTTTTGGCTACATTTAAAAAGTAATGATTGAGGTTATCAGGTGAAGTAGAGATGAACCATGTTTCTTTAGAAACATTACGAGAAACCAGAAAACCAGCCCACACTAATAAAAAAACGGTTAATATATTTTGAAATGGTTTGAACAATTATACGAGAAAGTCCTCGAGTAGATAACTTAATAAAAATGAACTATTTCTATTTCCAGACGCCTAAAAGTACAAAAATCACAAGTTACTGACATGTTAGGGTGCAAAGGTAACTAGCATTCGATTGTAATCAGTTCAGTTTTGGAACGTAATTTTCTAAACATGCATGTCATGATCGGGGTAACTATACCCGAGAAGCCGTTCACATATGAAAATAAATAAAGTTGACAATGCTAAAAAAACTGTTCATTAAAAAGCTTAATTTTTTTCTGGACTATTAGGCCGCCGTCGAAAATAATTATTACTAGACGTTTCGCCAATTTGTGTGGTTGTCATCTTCAGAAGTTGTTTGTTGAATAATAATAGTAATATTTGCCAGAAAAATTACAAATCATTTCAATGTATAATATTCAATA
This sequence comes from Diorhabda carinulata, assembly GCF_026250575.1. Classification (NCBI taxonomy): domain Eukaryota; kingdom Metazoa; phylum Arthropoda; class Insecta; order Coleoptera; family Chrysomelidae; genus Diorhabda; species Diorhabda carinulata. The sequence continues at coordinate 9,022,993 of NC_079465.1, forward strand.
TTTATTCATTTTTATTTTACAATAATTTTTAGTATAAAGAGAACAATAAAAAGAAAAAAAAACGTTGTAGGCTCATTTACATTTAGGACTATGTTAACCGAGACATAACTTTTCAATACTCAATAATATAAAATCTAATCCCATAAAAACTAAATGTTGCGCATGGGATTATCTTCTGTTTATTTAAGTATATATCTAAAATGTATTGGGTAAGTGAATAAAAACCTTTCTTCCTTTTCTCTCTTTAAATCAATAAGTTTATGAAGTTCAATTCGATTTGTAATTAAGAGAAGTTTCTTAAACACACTTTTAATAAAATTTATAGAATTATTAATTATTTTTAAATATGTCTCACATATTTCAGGCAAGTAATTATATAATTTGCAGCAAAATAGTAATGAAATTTTTGACCGAAAGACTTATTTGATCTGATTGTTTTTACACTACAACTATTTTTTCTTGGTATTATAGTTCAAAATTACAATATTTTTATAAATATATATTATTAAATTATATATATAAATTTACTTTTAGTCGCTTTTATTTCAGTTATTATCTCGTTTGTATTTATTTTTAATCTATCATAATTTGGATTGTTTTGTTGATATATTGAAAAGAGAATAAAATACGTTGTATCGGAATTTATTGTTGATGCCATATGGTTAAAAAAATATTTAACGTTATTCATAGATCTAGGAACAAAGGTAGAGCTTTGATATTATTGTCTAGAAATTTTGGTAGTCAAACAACCTATAACATTAGTAGTGAATATTCCCTGTCTAAAACCATATTGCTGGGAAGAAATTAATTTGTATATATCTATATACGATGTTAGTTGTTTATATAGAGCTTTTTCAAATATTTTAGTTAAAAACAGTAATTAAAGATATCGGTCGATAATTGGTTTTTTTGTCATCTTTGTCATATATTAGTATTACAACGGATACTTCAAATTGATTTGGGTAAACACCTTTTTCAAATATGTTTTTTTAAGAAAAGTAATAGGCGGGGCAATTTCAATCGTCACATTTTTCAATATGTCCGCTTTTATCTTATCAAATCCCGGTGAGTTAAAGAGTTATGAATTAATTTTCTGCTCTAAGCGCCAGACAGAAAGATTTATTAGATATATTCCTCCGAGAACTTGGAGTTTTCGATTTATTAATATTTTTGGAATATTTTTCACCTATTTTTGTAAAATAACTATTGAATACATGAGCTACTTGTCGACTATCAGAAATTATTACTTGGTTTTCGTTATAAATTTCTTTAATTTTATTGTTTTTGTCTTTTTGATCAAATTCTTTTATTGTTTTCCATAATGGTTTACAAGTATTTTTATATTTTTCAATTTTCTCTTGATAATATTTTTTCTTTGCCTTTGTGATTAACTTTGTTTATTTTATTTCTATATATATAAAGAAAGCACTCTTGCCACAAGAATTTGGAGTTTGGAAAGAATCATGATAATGCTCTTTTTAGAGTGTCTATCTGATGTACAGTAGTGCGAAATAACTGAGTTGCTGATTTATTGAACAAAGTTTTCAAGCTGGAGCTGTGATATTCTCCTCCTGCTCCCTCTCACTACTCCATATATCTTACATTGGAGGCTATTGTGTAATAGGACGCATTGGCTCCCAATGCGCGTCAATTATTCAATATCAAAAATTTTTGCAGCGTTCTAGTGCTAACTCACCAAAGTATTATGGAAAGACTTTCCTCACGTCCCTTTCTAAATGAAATATCGGACGCGTTTTGGTTTTAAAATGAACTTTGTATTGATGTTTATTTCGAAATCATATTGTCGACTCTATTACCTTTTATTTTATCTAGATATCTGCAAAAATAATGGTATCAATAAATAGGCAGGACATATCTAACTATTTCTAAGCATAAATTGTAAAAAAATTATTTAAATAAACTTTTTCAATTCTTAAATTGAAATGGAGTAGAAATGAATAATGTAATTAAAGAGAAACCTTCCTATGCATAATGTAAGATCTAGTGAAAAAGTAACTTCTACTTTTGTGATCATAAAAGCAAATATTGACGATATGAGAAATCATGATCCTATCCTGGATAGGATTCTAAACGGAAAATTATGTTATTGAAGCTAAATAGAATTATTAATTCCAGATGGTCAACGGCATACTTTCGGTGTTTGTCTTTGAATATTCCGCCTCCTGTGAAACCACGTCTGGAATATCCAATCCCAAGAGATCACTATGGTATAACACCTGGATGGTTGAAGGCTCTCCTGTATCAACTTTCCAGTAACAAAACTATAAATTTCAAAATATTATGGGATAGATGGATTGGTGCTTGTTTATCTCATCACACTCTAATACAGATATTGTGCTTAGGAGGGTTTGATAACCCTAAAGAAATACCTTGGCTGAGATTTATAGGACTTTGTGCAGCTCATTTGACGGATGTAAGTAGACGATGCACTATCTCTATCTTTCTTTGGTCAGGTTAGTGCTTAAAAAATAATTAGTAATTAGCAAAATTTTTCCGAGACTTGACAGCTGTCATTAATTGTCATTCGAGTACGACTTTGGTGAAAAATGTGCCTTTGTGCTAATTGAACATTCACATTTCCCTTGCCTGCTTTCCAGTTTACTGTTGATTCTTTGTGTGAAACCTAACGATTGCAAAGTGTAGTTATTTGACAGGTCCATAATGCTTTTAGATCCGATTGTTGGGGCAAGAATTGTTGCGCTGTTACAAGATGGTCAGGGGCAACGTGAAACTGCAAGAATTGTAGGTGCTAGTCTTTGTGGTGTGCAAAGGGTGTACCAAAGCTTTTTGGAGACTGGAAGAAGTGAGAAATGTAAACGTTAGTGAATGGACCGTTAAAAGAAGACTTCATGCTGCTGGACTGTCATGCAGAAGAATGGCTATAGGTCCCCCGTTGTAACGCCAGCATTGGGCTGCAAGATTGACATTTGCCAGAGATCACGTTCGTTGGAATGATGATGACTGGAGCTTAGTATTGTTCTCAGATGAGTCGCGTTTTTACTTCTCTGGGTCAGATGGACGTTGACGAGTGTGGAGAAGACCTGGGGTAAGATTTGCTGAAGTTTGCATTGACGAGCGTCTCCATTTGGCGGTGGGTCAGTTTTCATTGAAAATGGCTCCCTAACCTCTCACAGGTACATTACGAAGTTGCTAGAAGACCATGTTATGCCTTTCATGGTTACTATGGAGGAACATGGCATTTTTATGCAAGATAATGCGAGACCACACACAGCTAGAATTGTCACGGAGTATCTGAATGAGGTCGAAATTAGGCGGTTTGACTGGCCAGCCCATAGCTTAGACATGAATCCCTTAGAACATGTCTGGGACGAGTTGGGACGACTGATCCGCAGACACACACCAGTACCAATAACTGTCCAGGAGCTGAGAAGATTGCTGTTGCAGGAATGGGATAACATCGACCAGAATGTGATCCGCAACTTAATTCCAAGTATGTCGCGCCTCATTCAAGCAGTCATCAATGCAAGAGGAGGGAATACACGTTATTAGTGTCAAGTTTTTTTTATTTTGTTCGTTCCATATCTTCCCTAACAACAAAATGTTGAATTTCGCCCAAAATGTTAATTTGTTGCCTTTTCAGAATAAATCATTAAATCCAAGAAAAACAATGCATTTTTATTTAGTATAGAGTATCACATTCAGCTTACAAAAGCACATGCAATGATGTGCAGTTTGTGAATACTATCTGAAAACGTAAAATTTCAAAGAACATGAAAATTTTAAAGCTTCCATTTAAGCATAATTGGTAATGGAAGATCTTGACGAAACTGTCCTAAGCAAACTTGATAATAAATATTCTATTATTTTTCCGATATGTAGATGATTCCATTACTGCCGTACCAAAGAATCAAATTGAGAACATAAATAAAAAAACCTATAGAAGTAAATCTAATTTTTTTTCATCAGTAAATTGATCATATCTACTTTTATTCAATATTTTTTACATGTCCAGTTTCACGAAACTTTCAGTTTTGCTAAATGTAGACTGCGAAACATGTTGACCAGAGCATTTATTATTAAAAATTTGAATTCTTGTTTTAATACCACAACCAATCATAATTAAAATGTATATTCTTTGAGTCTCGGACAAATGAGCCTTAATTAAATTTAATACGCGCACAAATATTATACTGATGTATTTTAGTAACTTTAAATACCTAAATAACAGCAGCTTACTATTTCTAAAGTATATTTTAATAGACTAGACAATATTGCTGATTCAATAGCTAGGATAACAGAAGAAATTAACAAAATAACCCCTAAGGTCATTCAAGATTCCAAAATCGCCTCGGTTATTATCAAGAAGTGAATGATGGTCATTTTGAACATTTAATTTAATTGTAAAGTACATTGAAAAATATACTCTAATTATTATGCGACTTTATTTCTTCATTCTACGTAAAATTTTGTGATGGAGACATGATCAAAATCTTAAAAATTAATTTTTCAGTTATAATTGCACCAAGAGCTTTATATGGCTGAACAGAAGACTAAAATTCATTTCCAACAGCGTGCCACACAACCTGGTTTCTTATTTGAAATTTTCAAGGGGGTGCTTATAATTCAGAGGGGGTGCTAGAGAGGGATAATATTTTCTGTAAATTTTCAATTTAAGAATAAAAATCGACCTTTTCAGGTTTCAGGTTTTTTTCACATAGTAAATAATAAGGCAAAAATTGAATTTAATCCATACATATGGACCGCGTTGTATAGTATGATTTTTTTGACACTTGTTTACTTATTTTTCCTAAATTTCATGATTTTTGTAATAATATCATACTTAATTTCTTCTTTTTTTTCTTTTGCCACAACATATTTCATGAATCCATTAATTATTGTGATGCTACATTTTCATTTTTGCCATGGCTCGGTCCTTTTTAGCACTACCAAGTTTGTGAACTTGATTAAATATTATATGTTGATTACAGTTTTAGAAAATAGGAGTGAATTACAAAAATTTATTGTTTTTTTTTGTAGGATTTAACTAGTTCTATGAAATTAATTTGTGAAATAATGACTGATGAACCTGAAGGTGGATCAGCTATGATACCATTAGCAACATTCATGGATTTATACACTTTCTTAGCCAAGATTGATGCCTCCAAAGGTCAAATGTTGAAAAATATCTATTTCACCGATTCTCTTCTGAGTTTATATAGAGAAATTTCTGAAAAAGAGGTTAAAGAAGAAGTAAAAGAGGAAGTGGTGTTAGAAGAAGAAAGGTATGTAGATATATACAGTTTGCTCCTAAAATAATTTGGAATACTATTGTGCTCTCAAAATCCCCTAAAATAACTATAATGTTCGCTTTTTGCAAGTAGTGCCTCTCTGTTGATGCCGAGGCGAGAGATTCTCGTTCGTAAATGTTGCTCTAGGTGTATAGAGTCTGTAACAATTGGAAATGATAAAGACGTAGTTGTTATCATATCAATAATTCTCTTTAAACAGTTGTTTGAATCACGATTACCCTTCAAAAGCTATTTACTTGGGTTACTTTTGAACTAATTCTTTGTCATTCTATACTCTGTTATCTTTAAACTGATGATAATATAAAAGGTTAAAAAAATGTTATTATCTTCTTTATAATTACATCCTAATTTGATACAGAATGCAGAGTGTACGGTGACTATGGATTTCCTCTTTGTTAACTGCAAAACGTAAAATTTTTCTCCTCTATAGCCGCCATATTTTTTACTGGCGCTTTCCAATGGATAGTGAAGGAAGCATTGCGTGCCTATGCTCATTGTTGCCTACAATCAAAACTGTTTTAAATATGTAAATTTAATGTAATAAATATTATTAAACGTCGCAACCCTAATATACTACAAAAGACCTATTAGTGCTATTACCGAATTACTTATTTGTACACACAGTGAGAAGAGTCAGCTGTCTGAAAAATCTGAATCAGAAGAAGTGGAAAAAGAGATGAGCAAAGAAGAAATATCATGTCCAAGTCTAGTAGGAGACGATCAGTATTCCGTAGATTATTATATCGATCATGTGGCTGTTGGAGAAGAGCACGATGAAGCCGAAGAAGGTTCGACTGGGTGAGTACAGAAACTTATATTAGTGAGTACCTGTACAGGCTGGAAATTGTATTTGTAACGGTAGGCGTAGTGTTTATATCAAAGTTCTCAAAATATTACAGGGCAATTGAGCTTCCTGCATATTTAAAAGAGCCTTCAGGAGGAGAAATGGGGGAAGTTGACGATATCTCGCCGGAATTAATGTACGCTCAAAGAATGTTCGAAATGGAAGGAGAAGGTTAGTGATATTAAGTTGAACCATTACATTTCTTTAAATCAGACATTTCAGATATTTCCTTCAATTGAATGATTTTTTGGATTTATATCTGTTATTCTCACAACTCTAACTCATTTTATACTTGTGTGTAGCTTTCAGCATAGAATTTCATCATAGCATATGTATCTGTAATTTTTTAAATAAATTGGAACGTATGCAATCTTAGCATTTTCGGATGGGGAGGTGGTACTAATAATACTGTAATGATTTTCTTAATTTTTTAAACCATTTCTAGCGGTGGGGTGAATTTATACACACTGTTTCTTACTTACTTAATTACACACTTACACCAGACAATATTCATAATTCCTAATCACTAACTATTTACTACTTGTAGAATTTATTTAAATTCGGCATTTACTATTTCGTTCACTATGACATCCAATTATATTCTTTCGAATAATTCTAGAAAGTAAACATATAAACTAATAAATAAAAAGGTCTTCATAGATATTGGTACTAAATCAATATAAACAAATTGCCACTGTGATAAAAATGTATAAAAAGCCATCGCATCCGCCAAACTTTTGACTCTTCCATCCTAACCGAACAGGACCGGCCTTACGGTATGTCGTGGACGTGTTAGTAACAATACATTGAAAAATTGTGTTTGATATCCATATTTTGTTTTGTATTCATTTGTTAATAACTTTAAGGTGAAGAAGCATTCAATATATCCAGAAAAAAACTGAATTGAAGCTATACTTTGAATTGAATGAGTATAATACAAAATATAAATCAATTGATAAAGACTTAATTAGTCGAAACGTCAATATTTTTCTTTCTTTTAGTAAATTATTAAAAAAAACTAATTTTGAAACAGAAGAGACCTAACATCAAGAACATTTAGAAACATAAACATATCAAAAGGTCTAAAAAATAAGAAATTGAAGAAATATATATATATATATATATATATATATATATATATATAATTTTAACGTAAGGTTTTCCATTTAATGGAGATTTTGAGCTGTAATCATTTAGTGTAAAAAAATACCGATATTAATTAGTAGCAATTTTCCAGACCGAAGCGAAGGACATAAAATTACTTTTGAGTCGTGCTACGTGAAATATTCGTGTAGCTGTTTTGCGTGTTAAAACCTTTTGGAAACTATGATCTAAATGTTTGTAAAATAACCCAGATCATATAATAAGATCTTTCTTCCTTGGAAAACTGATGGATAAGTGCGATCAGTTGACGTTGTATCATTTGTCTATGTTTTTTTGAGCTTTGAAACTCATTTATTCCTCTTGAATAACTTTCTACTATTAGTTCTCATGAGCAGCGTCACTGATAGGTTACAGAGGTTTGCGGTTTTTATACATTTCGGTATTTCAGGTTGAAAATATTTTATTATTAAATACCTTAAATTTTTTTTGGTTTATACGCTTATCATTGCTTAATTTTTGAAATTAATTGTGGACCAATTCATACATCTCGATTGATTTTATTGAATATCAGTCACACATATCGACATTAGCAGATGCACTAATCTCACTAGGCATTATTTGAGTAACTCTCTCACTACTGATTTCCATTTTTCGCATTTTAGAAGCGGAAAAACTTACTTCAATATTATATCGAAACCATAAAGAAATACAATGTTGTTGTTATAGTCATATATATAGAAAAAACTAGAAATAATTGTCCCCTCAGTAATATTTGTCTAGTGGTTATGAAGTATATTATAAATTTCTTTAATTATGGATGAAACAATTGATGAAATTTATAATAATTATGAAGAAGAAGGACATGCGTGTATAATTTTTGCACAATGTTAACGCGTTAACATTGAAAACAAATATTTCAAATTAAGCATACTTTATCAAGAACAAAAACAGTAGTTTTATCTTTAATGCCAATATTTTAGAGGTTATATCAACACCCTTAATTTGGCAACGAGCTAATTTAAAAGTTTTTTGTTGATTTTTTTTAGATTTAAATGGGCTAATTCTTAAGTATGAAAAATTTGGGTTCCTTTTTGGATAATATATGCATTATGTATCATGTAGGATACATTTTCAAATAAGGTTTAAAGTTTCCGGTATTTAAATACCGGTACCGGTTCGCTAACAATAGACCGATCCATCATTATTTGATACTTCTGGAGCTTGTGATGCATTACGGCATCAAAACGTTCTTCAACGTATACATCTAAGAATTTGCCCGTTGTCTGAAGTAATACATCTTCGTTTTCCAAACTTGTTTGGTTTTCTTCCTCATTTCAACTAAACTAAGGAAAATTAGTTTACATGATTACAATATAACTTTTAAAACGAAAACTGAAAAAATACAGATTTTCCTAGCAATCAAAATAAAAAGTGTAGAAATAAAACAGTAATTCAGTTGAATAGATTTCCATATCATTACAATGATATAGTATATATATATATGGTATCATTTTGGGATATAACTAAAAAAATATTGCTCAATTTATTACAGTTGAAAGGTTACAGAGAGTTGAGTTGTGCATTAAAAGAGCAAAAGTTTTATCCTGTTTACTCCAACCTTTTGCTGTACCTTGTCTATACACTCAAATGTTCCAATTTCATACATTTTCTCTCAATCTCTTTAACTACTCACTGTTATTCACAAAACGGTTTTCCAATCTCGATATTTAGACTATTGTAGTCCGATGGAATGGATACATTACCATTTCCCTAGGTGTTAAATTTTTCTTACTTTTTCCAGCTACAGTCAAAAAACCCGCTTTTTGTTTCTCAAAACTACTAATTTCCTCTGTACATACACCTCTGCTCTGCTCTGCTTGAAAACTCTAATGGCTCTTCTATAGGTAAATTGCCAGATGTTAAGGCATAAACACTTGGACTATCAACTTGATGCTCTTAGCGATCATATTAGTTTACTATACCTGTATGGAAGTTGACAATGAAGGCAGATGAGAGGTAGGGATAGATGGGATAGCTTAATAGTTCAAATGTTTTATATAGATATTTCTAAAATCACTTTCCAGAAAATATTTTCACACAAGCTATAATTTGAGGTATTGAATTCTGCGAAATTCTTCCCATTTAGAACACACATTAGTAAAGCGTTTGGGAAATTGATGTTTATTTATCTTGACAATTGACATTTACAGTAATGACACATTTTATTACACTAGCGCCGCGATTGGTAAGTGGTAGAATTAAATTTGGGTTGCCGAAATTTACATGCAAATCGACCTTCTTATTGGGTTTGTTTTGTGCTGTACAAGGACTAAAGAGAGGCTATGGTACATAATAGAACTAAAATAAAGGCGTTAAATTTAAACAGGGAAAGTTATGTATTTTGCAAGGTATATTGCCAAATTAAGGGAACTTTTAGAATTAATTATTAATATTTGCTAACTAGCAAAATCATGTAAGCTGCAATTGGAATTTTGTACTCAATATATTTTAACCTCATAGCATTACGTGAAATTCTCGCTTCATTACATGAATTTTTTTTAAATATTGGTAGATATTGAAAAAAATTATATAATCCAACTATCTAAGAGACTGTATTGTTTCTCTATCAAAACGTTATTATATGTCGTCTGAAAAAGTTTTATACTCGTTTATATTTAAGGTGAATTTCAAGAAGATGCTCTGTATGATATTATCGCTGGTAAGGATGTGAAAGCCAAATTAGAAGGAAGTGAGGAGCCTTGTCCTCAAGAATCTGTTGATACTATAATCGAAGAACCGAGAAAAATTGTACCATATGATTTTGAAGATGAAAAAACGTTGTTAGAAGATTTGGAACGACTTAAAGTAAGCCCAATGTATACTTACAATTATCTCTAACGCAGTGTGTTCAGAGTTTATCACATTGTTATTAATTAATTTTTTGACTTTTCTTTATCATTTTTATTTCATTCGAAATTATAGGTAATTTCAAACTTGTATTGGTGCATATTCAGTAACAAAATACCAATGTATTGAGAACAACGCAATGTGTTGAACAATGTTTATATCTGCAGATGGCTTATATTGGTCGTGTTTTATCATTATGCCTTGCTAAGTGCCGGAATGGGACGGATTTTCCTATTCGTTCTATTTCTTCTATCTGGTCGATAAAATGCTTTCTTGTTCTCCCTCTTAGTTTTCTCTTGGTTTACCTACCTTAATTCTTTCGTGATCCATTCTAATAATATGTCCATACCAATTTAACTGTTCCTGATTTTGGCCCATTTTCTTTTACTCACTATTTTTCTTGAAAGTTTTATCTCAATTGTATCAATTTTAGTTTTATTTTCATAGGATATCACCAGATTTTCTGTTGAATATATTATTCTACACATAGTTATTACATGATATATAATTTTTGTTGTTGTTTGTTAATAATTCATTGGCTCTGTTTGTTAATTTTTTCATATTCTGTGATGATAGACTCAAAATATTCATATGCCGATGTATATAAACAGCTCAACAGTGCTTATAGGCGTAAGGCATGGAGTCGTTCTACTACTTTCCTCTATCTATTTTTGTTCATGGCTACTTCACGCCAGTTCTCTATTCCTATTCTTTTTTAATCTTTCTTCTCCCCTTAACAAGGATCTTTTCACCCAACTGTCTTCGTCCATTTTGGCTATATGCCCGATCCATTTAAGTATTTTTGCTCTGACCACATATCCCATCTCAGCTGGACTCTACAGTACTTTGATCTCGGCGTTCGTTCTTTTTCTTCACTCGTTTTGCTCCCCCCGCACTCCTTCGCAAATATTTCTTAGTACCTTTCTCTCGCATATGTTAATTATTTCCTTCTTTTTTGTTCATCACCTAACACTCATTGCCATACAGAACCGTTGGTTGTATAACTGTCTTGTAAATGCGTAACTTGGCGGCTCTTGAAATATATTTTGATTTCAATAGTCCTCTTAGGGATCCAAACGTTTGCTCCCTCTCACCAGTCTTTTGTCGATTTTCCTGGTTTCATCTCCTTTGTTAGTCACTATGACTTCCATATATTCGAACTCCTGGACTACAAATCTATACTCCTTTTGCGCTGTCGTCACTTTCAATTGATTGCAGCTATTCAGATCCCTTTCAATCTCCATATATTTGGTGTTTTGTTCATTTATGCGCAGTCCATATTCTTTTGCTTTCTTTTCAAATAGTTCTACTTATAAGTACCACATCATCTGCGTAGGCAAGGATTTCTGTCTTGTTATTGTAAATCATCCCCGGGGTTCGGATGCCACTACTTCTCAGGATCATCTATAATACAAGGTTAAACAGCACTGTTGATAGTAGTTCTCCTTGCTTTAAACCTCTTTTTGTTTCGAACTTTTCCGATAGGCTTCCTTCGACAGCTAGGTACTTCATTCTCGGTTTTATTCAGTGTCATTTTTACCAAATGTAATATTTTCTTAGGTATTCCGAGTGCTAATAGTGCCTGGAACAAATGTTTTCTACTTATTGAATCATATGCCTGCTTGAAATCCACAAAGAGGAGCTTCAGGCTTAATCCTTGGTCATAGTTATTGTTCTGGATTGTCGTACGTATGAAAATTTGATCACTAGCTGACTTCCCCTTTTTAAAGCCCTCCTAATACTCACCCACTTGTTCGGCCAAGTATTTGCCTAATCTATTTCTTTGATTCTGGCTAGGACTTCTCGCAGTCTGTCACATCTCCATCCTTATGTACTTTGCTATTTTGATATTTTTGTTGGTGTTTATTGTGATCTCAAAACCAACACTCAGCTTAATTTGATATTCCAAACATAAATGTTCACTACCTTCTCGAGACTCAGTTTCTTTATATCTATTTGGTACATTTCATGGATGTAGTAGATCATCCAAAAAAACTTATTTACCTTGCTGGTTTCAAGAAAAACAATGGGGATGATAAAACTTTTGTATCTATCAAATCAGGCTCTTTACAAGACTATGGTGATTATATTCATCTCATTTTTTCCTTTTCTATAGAATATGATAATAAGAAAGTGTTCCTTTACACATTCTAAACTAGAAATAAAAATTTCTTCTAAACCATTCAATAATAATGGATTAAAATGATGAATTATAACAATAGAATCGGTTATCTCTCAAAAACATATTTACTTATCATTATAATATTTTTAAGTCAGTCGCAAATATTATCAATAAATGAGATACTTTGATGAGTATTTTCGATATTTTAGGCACTACAACAAGAAATTCCTGGTGAAGCTGATGAAGAAATTGAAAAATTCAAGTGCAGACTTATAGCTGAGATGCCTCTCACTGATTCTCAGAACTTGGCTATTGAACAGTTCAAAGAAAAAGAAATTGAAGATAAACTTGATGAAGTCGAAGCAGAAGAAGAAAAAAGTGAGGAGGAACAAGTGGAAAAGGTAACAAATTTTGTTTTCATATTCAACTATCCTTTAATTTACATTTTATTTTTTAAAAAAGTGTTTCCTAATACTTTCAAGCATAAAATAATATATAGCCTAAGGTCAATTCGCATATTCCTTAGAATCATCAGAATTTTGCAAATTCCATGATCAGCAAGAAAAACCAATAAAGATATTCTGAAAAGAATAAGAAGAGAACGTGAATTGCTGGGCACGATAAAATGTAGGAAAACAGTATACCTGGGACATGTGATACGGAGTGTGAGGTACCATTTTCTTCAACTCTTGATAGAAGGAAAGATAAAGGGGAAGAAGGAGATTTGTCTTTCAAACTTACACATTACCAAAGCCCAGATTTTTTCCTGAAAACTCCAGGAAATTGTGTGTTTTTTTAATGTATATGAATTATTTTGAATTTTCTGAACGAAAAGAAGTGAATCAACTTTTCTAGTCTCATTGGTCATTATAACAGTGATTTAGTGATTTGGATACACTGGATAATGCTGTTATTGAAGGTAAAGAAAAAATCGGCAAAAATATGTGACTCATCATAGAAGTCTATAGATAACTGTCAGTATTTAGTGTGATACAAGAAGCTCTATTATGACAGAAATGATCAAGGCAGATATATATCTACTCTCTTTGTTTAATAACGAATTTTTGTTCTATTTGGTAGTGAGATGAGACCAAGTAACTTCGTGTTTGCCTATAAGCCCGGTGCAGATTGGAGTCGATCAGCGGTTGAACAGGCTAATGTGAAATTGGTCATATTGTTCGTGTTGCAAAAGAGGGAACCACTGTGATCTTTTAAGGGAGCCGTGCTGGAAGAAAATAAGTGCTACATGTTTGAGAGGAACCTTCGACAAGTGATCCAGTCAGCCAGGTCATTTTAGAGTGAATGACTCTAAGGAAACAGTGTAACTAGATAGATGTCTTCTCTTAGTTAGGTTATCATTTTTCCCTTATTCCCAGCTCATATGATCCTATAGTATCGTTTTGACTTTGTTTAAAAAACGTGCTATAATCGAGAAAATCGGATTGGCTATAATGAAGTTGACAGAAGGAATTTTGAATAAACAACAAAATTGAAGTAAAAAGTTTGAAATAATTTGATTTCTATTGATAAACTTAATTTCATGTTAGGTTATCGCATTAAATTTTTAGAAAAAATTTCCGTTTTAGGAAGATTATGAAGAAATTTGGGTAGATAAAGTACCCGGTATTGGTCCAGTTGTACCTGATTCGTTAATAAATGCCGTTGAAGAATATATGAAGGATGTTGCCGCCATTCAACACAATATGGTTATGCCGCGAAATATTAGACATTATAACTGCCCTCCGTTAGAACTTGTAGAAGCCTAAAATTGTATATTAAATGCATATTTAGAAATTTTGTTTGATTTCTACTATACAGTACAGCTATTGAAACACTACCAAAATGTGGCAAGGATACATTGCATCCTACATCTGGTTGTAGATGTATCACAACCGAGGATACAGTTATTTGCATTTACTCACTGATGTACCAGGGTAGAAAAAATCCTATCATATGGCTATGATTCGATTAGTTTTTTCAGTTTTCGAAAGATAGTGAATGACATCTGGATTTTTTCTCTAACATTCAGATCATGATTGAGCTGATCTATTCATAGTTTCTGACACCCCATCTGATTATTCGATTCTCGAATCTAAATCAGAGACATTAAATATGACTCTCTTTTCAAAAATATTACACATTACGACTTGTTCATGGAACACTAGGAAATTTTTTTAATTTCCTTTTTTTTGTTTGCCGCAACATACCAAATTTTCCAATTCTGTGATGATTATGAAATAGACATGATTATCGATAACGCAACACATTATACCTGAAAATAGAAAATTTCTAATATTAGGTTGAAAAAATAAGATACTAATTTAAAAAAAAAAGTAGCAACATGAATATTCCTGAAAAGATTCCCATAAAATAGAAATTGCTCTAAATAACGAGGTATATCTACAATGTAAGTTCCGTTTCTATTTCTATCAGTGTTAGTGCTGCGATAGTAATCCGAGCATGTGCGGCAGTTACTCTGATTCAATCAGAAGAAATGTAGGGCCCTTTCAGATCTCTGCTGCCTACGTATTACTCGTTCTATCAGCCTTAATTGTAAATTCTGACACTTGTGAAATCAAATCGTTTTATAAATACAAAGAAAGTTCAATAAAGTGAAATTTATCGGCAAATCTGTAGGATTTAGGGACAAAATGTTATGAGTTATACAATGATTTGATGATGGATTATATTTGGTTATTAACGCAATTGAAAAAGTAAGACGCAAAACCGTAACCTTTTGATACACAATAATGAAGACGGTGATGATTTTATTTCTCGAAAAGTCACGGAAGATGAAACTTGGATATCTTAGATAATAAATGTCTTGTCTTGTACATTCTCCATTTCTATATGATGGGACGAAGTGGTTGCTTGTTTGCTTTTTTGAAATGGTTTCTCCAATAACTGTAAAACGCCGACTTGTTTGCGTTTTTGAACCTGGAATCGTGATGGGTAGAATTTCCACCTTAATTTCAATGTTATCATTTTTCATTTCATACAACTGTTCTCTGCGACAACCTACAGCTATTCCCAGTATTAATGTAACCTACAGCCGCATCCGCACCCGCGCGCGATTCGCGAGCGAAGGCGCGAAGCTCCCGCGAATCATGAGTATGGATCCGATTCGTATATTCTTCGCGGCTTCGCTGCTCGTTCTCCGTAAATTGTAGGATATTGTCCCGTGATAATGGGCTCAACACGTCAAGGCTCCACAATTGGGGGATGCTCAGTCGTTCAGTAACAATTGCCACGGACGATCATGTTTTCGACACCAGGATTATGCATACGAAATAAGTACCGTGTGGAATAATGAATTAGAACAAATAAACTGTGACTGAAAACATTACAAGATGTGCATACGCGTCAAGAGCGCAAACTGTATTGTGAGCGCGGCACGAGCCTGCGACTGTAGACTAAAACATTAAATATATGTGGTCTGGAGCATTCAATAAAAACATGTTTATTTGCTCTCTTAAGAATATTTTAGAATTTTTAGGTTTGTACCCAACCGATTTTCGTTTCAGAAATGCTATTAATTTGATATATTTACAATTTTAGTTTAGAATAACTGAATAATAGTGTAGAAGACTTGAATTTTTTAGACTCTTCTTCAAAATAAGCAGCTATAAAGCTGTGAATATTATTCTGATTTCGCCATTTTATAAAAATATTATATTCTTTAAGACATTTTTCTTTGTCATGTTGCCACATGTACCTTTTCTATGATTTCTTTGGGAGTACATATTTCAAACTTGGAATTTTTAAGCGCTACAAACCGTTGAATTACAAGGTACTTTAAAGATAGGGCGTAGAATAAATAAATTGTAGAAGAGAAATGATACGCTTGCTAGATGTGTTTGAAAAAATGAAGTGATAATGTACAGTATTTATTGGTTGTAATAAAGTAAAATGTGAATGCGAATAGTTGGAATTTTTTACTTCCCTTATAACAGAGGTTATTGATAACAAAAAACATTAAAATAAAAATTCAAGTCAGTTGTTCCATGATAAAAGCGAGTTGTGAGCAAATAAGAATTTACTACGTAATTTTTTAATATTTTCAATAAACATTTTTCACAGAATTCCAATATAAAAATTCTGTTATAACATTATTGTCTATTATAACTTCTATCTGTATATAAAGATTAGACGAAAGTTTATGCGTTGCTCTGGTAAGTTCAGCATTTGAATTCTCTATTTTACATGTTATAAATAAAAATAATAATTTTTTACATCCGTTATAATATTCACGTTTTTATTGATTCATTTGCATTCATAAAGAATATAATTTCTGTATCGGTCAAAAAGCGTGAAAAAAATTTCCGTAGTGGTCCATTTTTTCACGCTTTTGCGTTGAATAAAATGCCGTAACGTGTCATTTTTTAACGCAATTATTAAAGTGTTTTATCCAAATAGTTTTCTGTGAACGCTTTCTATCTCATGTCAGAAGATGTTGAATCGGTAACTGCAGCAACTATGAATCCTCTCCCTGTGAAATCCAGTGAACAGTATTTAAAGTAATATAATTCTTTTACGGAGTGGCGTACTAAAAAAGGCATAAACAGCTTCACAGAAGGATTGTTACTAGTTACATTGGAACTATATCCAAAATGTGAAAGTCATCAATAATTTGGTCGACTTATTCAAAACTTAAAGGCACCTTAATGGTAAATAAGGAAGTAGACAACAGTAAATACTCGAAACCCATTGCAAATTTGAAAAATAAATCAATTGGCTATAGAGCCAAAAATCTAAAACATTTGCCCGTGAAGAAGTTTATATTGCAAGCTCCAGATGATAATTACTCATGCATAAGGTATGACAGCAAAACATTTTAATGTAAGCCTAGATATTATTTGTAAGATCTTTCAGGTTGCTTTAATATTCGATATCGCAGAAGCAGAAGTGGAGGGAGGAATTATATAAAATGAAGTGATGAAGTAATACCGGAAATGTTCACCTGATACAAAAACTCATGTTCAACGTCGATTTACTGTTATTGGTGAATTATCTGACAATAGCTTAAACTTGGAAAACATTTAAAAAAATATATAAAAGCCAACGACCCACAAATGACAAAACAGATCATTTATTTTGCAGTATAGAAATGGAAAATGTAAAACCCAAGCTGTAGATATCAATACCTCTTCAAAAATTCCCTCACTTATCGTAACATATTTGAATTTACCCAATCCAAAAAACTACACTGGGCATACATTTCGACGCTCTTCAGCGTCTCTATTAGTGGATTTCGGTGGTGATATAATTCAACTAAAGAAGCACGGTGGGTGGAAATTGGAAATCCAGCACAGTTGCGGAGGGTTACGTAGATGACTCAATAAAAGACAAAATGGATTCTGCAGTGAAAATTTTAACGGGAACGACTAGTGCGACTTCAAGTGTTCACGATCCTACCAACAATTCAATAAGTACTAATACAACTATAGACGATGTTATTTCTTTGAACTCGATAAATGTTGACAATTCAAGTCACTTGAAATTAATAATGCTCACAGTTGTGCTTTCAATATTACTATTACAAAATAAAAATTGACCAAAGTTTTGTCGAATTTATTCAAGTCTACGGACATAGAAAAATTTTTGTATGAAACTCGTGAGTAAAATAACTTATTATCACTCGTAGGATTGCCGTCCTATTATTAACTTATGACGTTGATAGTTGAGTTGTGCTTATAGTGTGTGCAGAAATTTTTATATCAACGATATAAAAAAATATTCCAAGAACTTATTGTTTTGATTCCTATATTAATTTTTAATCTGTGATAATAATGAAAACTTTGTTTTGAGTAGTTTTTTCTTTTATTGCAAATCCAGTTTTTGAAGTCGACAAGATAAGTAAATGTAATTGAGATATTTTATGGATTTCAATAAAATAATTGACGATTAATGGTCAGATATAAATAATGTATTATTCCACTTACTATAAAGTAAAATCAAATCTTACACACTAAAATAATTATTCTAATTTTATGAATGATATTCAAACTAAAACTGTTATCACTTCAGAATTGATTACGAAATAACCTTGGTCCCAACAATGGTTTGTCCTTAAAAATATAATGAACAGGAAATTTTTGTTTAGTTACCTCAAATGAATGCGTTTTCTTATCACAACGTCATTTTGTCAATTACTGAATTTTGAAAATTCTGCCAGGCGCAATATTTCAGTATAGCATTTATGTAGAACAGATAATAACGGGAGTTGAAATCAATAAATTGAGCACTGGCGCGTTTAGTAGAAACATGGCGGACTTGGATAACCTGGAATATTTCATTAAATTTCCAAGTCCAAATTTTAATTATAATCAAAACGGTGAACATGATTTTGTGTTTGTTGTGAATGAGGAGAAGATTCCGGTAATACTTTTATTTGGATGGGCAGGATGTCAAGATAAATATTTGGCAAAGTATTCGCAAATATATGAAGAGAAGGGGTAAGTTATTTTCAAAACCGGCCGGTAAAGCTGAATTACGAAATAAAAATTATTAGTTTTAAATATTTGTTTCACCAGACTAACGTAATGATAAAATAATTAAGTTGATATAAGTATTGATTTTTATAACTATATAATATAATGATAAAAGGTTGTGTAAAAAAATATTTTTTATTTCCAATCAATGTTTAAAAGATATGCAGAATGGCAGGAGCCGATTACAGAAAAACTGTTTAGGTTTAGGTTTAGGTATTTCTTCAATTTATTTTCTATATCTATTAATTTTCATATTGATACGTGTTGAGCTTGATTATACTCAAAACAGTCGTTACTATTGAGAATCAAAAAAATTATATACAGGTTTGTCAATAAACAATGGTATATATATATTTGAATTTAAAATTCTCCTTCTACCCTACTATTGAGAACAAGAAAATAAGCTGTTGATAGAGGTTTAACATAAACAATGGCTTATTTCATTGAACCTAATATTTTTTCTTCTTTTCTTCTTCTACCTTTTCAGGTGTCAGAGAAGGATTCTGGTGCCTCTTATATCCAACTTTCTTTACTCTCTACTACTAATATTTTCATTTTTTTCTTGTTAAATCTTCTTGATTTTGATTTTAGGTTTCTTTTTATTGACAATTATTAATTAATTAATTAATAGGTAAAAATATTGACTTTTCGACCTACTTTGGTCTATCAAAATATTAAATAAAGATCAAAATCGGTGATATTAATTTATTAGCACTAATCAGTGGGAGTTCTGCACTTAATCAGTAAGTAAAACAGAGATTTTCAGTTTTGTGAGTCAGTGGTTTATACATATTTATTGAAATTTCTCAAGCTCCCTCAGTAAAACGCTTAAAAAAAGCCTGACCTTGGTACTGAGACTACCCTGACCTCTTCATCGGTGCAAAATTCTGTCCATGCTCTCGAGATCTGAGAACAGAAAAATGTCCCTGGCGGCCAGATCTGGATAATACGGTGGACGTGGAAGGAATTCGAAGCCCGATTTAAATAATTTTGCCATCTTTTTCATTGATTTGGGACACAATGCATTGTTTTCATGAAACAGCACTTTCTTATTCTTGAAATGGGGCCATTTACCCACGATTTCGTCCTTCAAACGCTCCAATAGTGTTACGTATTAATCTTTCTCTATAGTTTTCCCTTTTTAAGTTAGTTAATAAATATTATACCATGCGAATCATAAAATACGGATGCATTAATTTTCACAGTCTTCATTTCACGTTTTGCAATCCTCTCGGTTGGCTACAGACTGGACTTCGGTGTAAAAAGATAAAGCCATATAACATCCATTGTCATATTTCGACGCAAAAATTTTTTATTCTGATTGAACAGCTCCAAACACTGCTCAGAATCTTCAAATTGTTGTTTTTGTGACTGTGAATTAGTGCTGCACCCCATTCGTTCAGAGCGTTCGAATATTCATTGACGATATGTCCAATACATTCCTTTTATATTCTTAGGATCTCATATATCTCAATCAGCTTCAGATCACGGTTATCTGAAATTCGTTTGTTGATTTTTCGATGTTTTTGTCACCTTTCTGGGGCATTCACTGTGTGTATTGTTCTTGGTGTTCATTTCGCCATATTTAAATTTAGCAAACCACTTCTCAACGGTTGATTTTCCTGTAGCAAAGTCCGAATAATATGAATCAAATCAAGATTTGGCGCAATAGAATTTTTTTGCCAAAAAGCAATGCTTTATTATAACACGAACTTCCTTTGTGTCTATTTTTTACAAACTAACCAAAGTTGTTTCGCTCAAAATGCTACAACTAATGAACTAATAGTATGTAAGTTGTCAAATTCATACAAGTGTTTTCTGAAGGTTAGAGATAACTGAAAATCATATGGATCTAATACTATGTCTCAACCTACGAAGTTTCCACTCCATCTAATACTTTCCCTCAATTTTCCTCAGTTAAGATTGTTTTTGCTACGTCTTTTTTTTTCCATATTTTACTTCACCATGCTATTGAAACGATGAATTAGTATTTCACATGCTCTTTCGTTGGGTACCTAGCATTCTTTAGCGACCAACTTCAAATACAATCACATAATGTTTGTTGCATTCACCCAAGTATCCAAATCATATCAAGTACTCTTCACTTCTTTGAGAAAAACTATATAATTCAGGTGTCAATTACTGTTAAACTTTGCAATAAATACAACAACATTAATTTTTTTCGAAATTGGCAGTGAAATCGCGTTTCGCGAAATAACTGAACTGTCTTCCGCTTCATGTCCGACTACAGTATTTTTGAATATGGGCGATTTCGAAAAAAATCTGCATGACAAAAACTATAACTTCAGTTCATTGATACATAAATAACTAGTTCCAAATTTAGGGAGTGCTTAACAAATATCAAAGTAACTCAAGATTCTATTTGTGATATAAAATTCAGATTAAGGTGAACTTCTCTCAGTACAAAATAGCCTAATTTGAGCTCAATTCGCCCTTGAAGGAAGAGATTTGGCAAGGTCAGGTTATGCTATTGTACAAATTGTACAATATAATACAATTGTACAAACACTAACACCGGGAGTGAATAGAATATGGATCACCATTATAAAAATTAAAATAATTTTTTTGCAGTCCGTTGTAAATATGCGTGATGATTTTTATTCCATAAAAACGACGAAATTCTTGTTTTTATTGTTTTCCACAAGAAGTGGAACTTATTCAAACATTTCAGTATCTGTGCAGGTAATGTCAAACCAAATGCTGGAATTTCTGGAACCGTTTTTGATTTTCATACTGAATACCATCACCATCACTACACCAAAACTCACAATTATACTGTCAGAGACTGAAGTTAACTGTTTACCATCCTTCTCTGAAGACAATAACTTGGTTATTGAAATGCACTTCAGATAATGTATTTGTGAGTGGTGGTGTAAACAGTGTATTTAATATAAATCAAATGTGTGTCTTATTGTTACCTACACAATTTCTTGATCAACCGCAACCTGTTTTTTCACAATTGAGTACTGAACTTGCCATTTGGTTCTTTAAATTTGAAATTTTCAAGTAAGAGAAAAGGGTTTTTGTGTGGAAAATTTTTAGTAAAAAAATTTTTGCAGAAAAGAATTGTGTGTGTGTGTAGGAGGGGCTATCTGCTATTTGCCACATACTAATTTTAGTTTTTATAGCAACTGAAATGTAACACTAGTTATATGTTTATATGATTTGCTTTTATGAGTTTTATGATAGAATCTAGAACCGATTTATTGTTTGAAGATATTATTGTAGAAATATTTACAGGTAATTGGAATCCATGTTTCGTCAATTGAGCTATCAGTTCATTTGTGGGTAAAATATTATTGGTGCACTCGAAGATTATATGATTTATGTCGGCAATTTTACTATTATTGCAAATACAATTTGGAGAGCTTACTAAGCCAAGTCTGTGAAAATGCGCCGGGAAGCGACCATGGTTCAATTTTATTCTTGATATTGTGCTAGAATAATATTTACTTATGTTGGGGAATTCAAAGAAAAGAATTGAGATACGTTGTTTTCTCAAAACAACTTTTTGTTATTTCTAGTTAAATTCTTGATACGATATATTGAAGTGATTTATTGGATTTAATGCCAGTTCCAATTTTTTTTAGGTTAATCACTCTGCGGTACACTGCGCCGATAAAATGCCTTTTTCTGAGGAGGTACCAGATGATATCAATAGGAGAAAAATTAGTGAAACTACTACACGAATTGAATTTTGATACGCATCCAATAATTGTCCACTGTTTTTCTAATGGAGGTGCGTTCCTGTATCAAAATTTTTCTTTGGCACTGGAAAAAGCACCGAAACAATTACCGGTAATACTAATTGTTTGATTGATATAATCCAAATATACAGCATGGACAAATCAATTTGTTCAATCAATTATTTCTGTTATTGTAAACAAAACTGTAAATTGTCGTTTTTATCTGTGAAAATATGAGTCTTACCTTCAATATACTTCGAATGACACGTAGATCCTACACCGAAAGTCGCTGCTCAAAACTCCAGTTCTTCATAACGTAAGACACTATGAATGTCTAGTAAATATTCACCGCAAATGTCTTGATAGCATTCTAACCTTAAAAATGTCTTGTCGTGCTAAATAAAAACTGGACCAGTCTACAGGACGGTTTAACGAGAGTTACTCTACTGCGACAAAAATTTTCTATTTTTCAATATAATCTTGTGATAACTTTATAGACTTAGTTCAGCGGTTTCCATTTTGATCAAACCATAGGAAAAATAATCTTTCGGAAGAGGATACTTGTACAGGTGCATTGTAGTGATGGAACAAAATTATTCCATGACATTATTGGTTGAAAAACTTTTTTTCCTTCTTGGGGCTCTGTTTACCCTGCAAATTATTTTGGTATGGTACCTTTCTTGCAATATATTGCATAACCGTTCCGGTTGAAATATTCACTTCATTAGCTACCTCATGTAGTTACATTCGGTGAATGCTTAGTACAAGTGCACGGATTTTAATATTCAGTAGATAGTCATCAAATTATTCCATGGTAGAGCCCTTTCAGGACTTTTCGTCCGTTTCTTTAATCGTTTTTTCCTGCGAATAATAATGTTCACACTGCATTTTTTCCATATTTATAAAAAAAACGGGATTTGTATGAATAATAAAAATAATCATAAATATACAGAAATACCAGATTTATATAAAAATGCTATTTGTAGATTTCCAACAGGGG
The DNA here is from genome assembly GCF_026250575.1 of Diorhabda carinulata. Lineage (NCBI taxonomy): Eukaryota > Metazoa > Arthropoda > Insecta > Coleoptera > Chrysomelidae > Diorhabda > Diorhabda carinulata. Next base: position 9,046,459 of record NC_079465.1, read on the forward strand.
AATGTTCACTTATCACAATCAATAGCAAAAAAGCTGATGAAGGCTCTTAAGGATTAAAGGATAGTACTGAATTGAGAAGACTAATAATAACTATGAATGGATCAAAAGCAAATTACGGAGGAGCATGGAAGGAACTGAAGAACTATTTATTAATAAAGGAGTGAAACAATTCTTAAATAGAAGAGGAATTTATGGATTGATATAGTTAAAAGAAGAAAAAAATAGAATAAAATGTCTAGGGTATTTGTCAAGAGCGGGCAAAGACATGGTAGTCTTATAGATGCTACATTGGGATTCAAGAGGTACAAAAAGAAGAAAAACACCGACATCAAAATGGTTAGAAGAAATAGGAAAGGACTGAGTTGATTAGGAATCAGGAGATGGAAGAAAAGGATAGTATCAGTACCGCATGGAAAACTACCAATAGAATCACCATAGTATATTGCTATTCTTTTAAAAGTCACTCTACATGAAACCGTCTTGATGTGATTTCTAACCATTTAAAACAAAAATCATTTAGGGATATACTTAGATCTCTCTGGATATTTTACATTATAAACTGCATATCTCGGGTTGTGATCTGCTTTTATAAACACATTCGGTGAAGATTCATAATTTTATACATTGGATTTCACTTATATGAGTTGAAATTTACTACTTTTCCTTTAAACCCAAAATTATTTCTCATGATAAATCTATGAATTCTATGAGTAATACGAGGATGGTCCCAGAAGTACCTGGCCCAATAAGAAAATACAAAAATTTTGGAAAAAAATGTATTTATTTTTCAACGTAATCTTCTTTTAGCTCCATATACTTTTTCCAGCGATGTTCAATAAGTTAGATACCCTCATTATAATAAGAAAAGTTAAGATCCTCAAAATAGCCAATAACTGCCGACATCACCTCTTCATTGTTGGAAAATCTTTGACCAACGAGCCATTTTTACAAGTCCGGGGACCGAAAATAATCCAAGCGGGCTAAATCTGGCGAATAGGGTGCATGAGGTAGCAATTCAAACTTTAATTCATTAATCTTGGCCATTGCAATAACGAATGTGTGAGCTGGTGCATTGTCTTGATGGAACAACACTTTCTTCTTAGCCAAATGCGGCCGTTTCTATTGGATTTCTTCTCTCAAACATTACAATAAGTTCGCATAATACTCACCATTAATTGTTTTTCCTTTTTCAAGATAGTCAATGGAAAAGATCCCACGCGCATCCCAAAAAACCGGTGCCATGACCTTGCCCGCAGATGGAACGGTCTTTGCCTTCTTTGGAGCGGGTTCTCCCTTTTTAGTCCATTGTTTTCATCGTTCTTTTGTTTCGGTTATGGAGTAATGGGCCCATGTTCCATACATAGTTATGTCGCGCACTTTCAGTTGACAATCATATCGCGTTTCTGGAGTCGTCATCTCATTTGGTCGACCACTCCGTTGATGGTCTTCGCTGTTCGTACGGCCTCGTTTAAACTATGCTATCTTGTTTTTAAAATGTCTCACTTTTCATAATGAAGGAGCAGTCTTGCTCAGAGTAGAATCTAGTTCACCTTTAAAATTGCTTGGACTAATGCCCTTCATTTAAAAAATAAAATTTGTATTACATAACGATTACCAATTTTTCCATGTTTATAAATTTACTGAAAACGTTCACTATTGATATCTGTCAAACGTCAACGTGACGTTTTTAAACTTAAAACATATGCTGTATAGATTTTATACTTTGCAATATTCCCCATCTTAGTACTTATTAAAGTGACAGTTCACTTAATAATATGTGACAAACTTATTCAATACGTTTGAGGACATATTGTAATGTTATTCTTATTTATTTAAAAAGCTTTCAATTACAAAACAGTGGGGTGAACTTATACACACGTTGTATTTTACTTACACAATTTATCTATACACTTAAACTTACACCTATTATTAAACTATTACTAAGCACTTAGAATCTAATTTATTTGAATTCACCGTTTGGATTTCTTTTTTGTATCCTGATGTGTGAAAAAGATTTTGTAGGAGAGCTTTCAACAATTATATTATCTTCTTCAATAATTACGATCTTTTCTTATGTGACTAGCCTCGTGCTACGATTAGTTACTTATTTCCTGGATATAGTATTCACAAGCTATTTAACAACATTTTTATTGGAACTTTATATAATGAATATTTTTCTATTTCAGATTAAAGGTGTAATTTTTGATTCCGCTCCTGGCAGAAGAAGAGTTTTGAGCCTGTTCAGAGCAATTTCGGCTATAATAGGAGGAAATACATTTTATAATTTTTCAGTATCATTGATAATGACGATGTTTCTATCAATGATCTGGTTGTATGAAGTGAGTTGATATCTTATGAAAATGCACGAAAAATATATTGGAAATTGCTATGACATGCTCATTTAAATATGCTTCGAAAAGAATTATTTCACTGTAAAAGATGATAAGATGTGGTTTGAAATAATCGAAATAGTTATCCCAACACTAATTCTATACAACTTTTTCAATAAACTAAAATAGAATCGCTTTTTCGTCTCAATAATTATCTAATAATTATCTACTATTGACATGTTGAAGCTTACACATATCACTCAATAACTTGTGTGACGAAACTAGAAAAATATATTTTTTTACCAAAAATCGATTTTATTTATCAATGTGATCCCATTCAAGAGTAATACAATCATTCCAACTCGTCTCTAACTTCTCGACGCCGTGCTTGTAGAAGTATTTGTCAAAATAGCTTCAGTTTCAGCTTCTTCATTGAATTTCCTACCGACGAGCTCAGCGAAGAGCCAGTTTCAATTCGTTCAATTTAACCATCGTTGCCATCAACTTGTTAATCGGTGCATTGTCTGGGTGAAACAATGTTTTTACCTTCTACATATGAGTCCGTTTTTGAATTCAAACGATCTAACAACTCTATGCAGTATTCGCTAATGATGGTCTCTCCATTTTGGAGAATGCAAATCCCAAAATACTGAAGCTATAATCTTCTTCGCTGCCACTCAGATGATGAAAGTTTGATTCCTGAGTGAAGTGATTGATCCATGTTTCATATCGACGCAATACATTTGATTTATTACCTGTAAACACTACCTAATTTGGCCTGAGATGACTGGACTATACTGAAATATCATGGACAATAAAATTATAATGTTAAAAAAAACATAATGCTTTGAAAATTAATGGGATTGAGCAAAGATATAACAATATATTCTGCTTCAAACGCCAATGCGTAGGCCATGTATCAAAATATTATATCTTTTCTTCAAAACATAGGTTTTCTAGTTTTAATTACAATTTTCTCTTCGCACAGCATCTGTACTCCTTTAGCTATAGCTCTCATTATCCTTTTCTTCGCCTTTCCAGTACAGGCATTTTTCTTTGATTTATACTTTCCTTCCCAGGAAATTATTTTATTTTTCTATGGACTTGAAGTTAGTTGTTGGTATCATACCTATCTAAATTTTTTTATTGCTATTTTATGGAAGGCACAGCAAAACGAATATTCTTCTTTGATATCATCCCTATCGCACATCCCGCTATATTTAAATTATTTAGCATTAAATCCGTATGAACTGACCTAGAATATGATTTCTCAAGCGTAGCTAGGAAGATATGGTTTCATTGCAATATTTTATGTTTATTTCGTACTTTTGTGAAAGTAACACTTATTTAAGATCACTTGGTTTCTAATATTGTGCACTCAATATAATATTGGAGTAATTAAACATAAAGTCCCGATGTTATCCATCAAATTTTCAAGCAACTTATAGCTATATTTGCCAAAGCTCTTTTTTTAACTTATAAGTTCAAATATTAACTTCAGTGGCATGAATTCACTTGCTGCTTATATGCCTATTAAGGTGAGACTCTTTTTTTCTTGTGATTGCAACCCCTTTTGAGCAATAGCTTTGGAAAGTTTTTGAAAGGTGGATAATGCAGTTTTATTCATTTAGTTTTATTTCTACTATTTATTAAAAAAATCTTTTTATTAAATCTGTTACTTCTAATCATCTCTCATAAGCCTCTAATACCACGTTTTCCTGATGCTTTCTTCCACGCAGCTTCATGAATTCAGTTGTAGTTGAACCCAAGTAACAAGATGTGTCATTAGGTCTTCAAAATTATGTTTTTTCTCTAACTTGTCAAATATATTCGTGGTGTAGGTTTTGGTTTATAGAATATTATACAGGTTTCATTAAGTTCACTTTTTTCAATCCGACGTTTCTCTAAAGCTTTGTTCATATACTTCTGCTTCAAAGTATTGACCACCTATTTGTTCACATTCATTGCCCGATAAAAAATTGATGCAAATTAATAGAAAATCTTCTAATGCTTAAGTCGTGTAGGTACGTCTTGGGTAGCAGGGTTTTTAGAGTTTAAAAATAAAACAACTTGAGTAACGTGTAATATATTGCTTGAGTCTGCATAAACGATTGATTAAAAGGTGAAAGGTGAAATAGATGCTAACAAAGAAAAACTTATATACATGGAATGAAAAGTAATTACATAATCATGTATACTTGCTCTAATAAATAGATCGATTTTCGCTAATTCTTATTGATATGGTGTTGCTCGGAAAGACGCTGAAGATTGTTTTCGCTTTATATATTTAGAAGATCAAATGCAGTTATGTTTATAGCTATGTTAGATGGCCAATTAACAATAATCATCCAGTATAATCGTAGTCAACTTTTTTCTCTGATTATATCAAGAACATAAAAAGATTGATAATTTTATTTTTTTACTTGTAGGTTATTAGTAATACAATATATCCCAGGCCAACATTTCAATCAAATCCATTGGAAAATTTGAAAAATGAGAAAAATAAATGGCCGCAATGTTTTATCTACTCCAAGAATGATAACTTAATTCCGCACAAAGTGAGAATTTCCATTTTTCTTTAGTTTTTAATGATATATTCTAATGTATTATGCTGATTTTACTAAGATTGGAATGTATAATGAGGGGATGGATAATATATGTACACTATTACTGCATCTTTGACACATTTATCATGTGCCCTATCGCATTTTTGACTGCTGTGTCAACGTCCACAGTATTGCATTACTTCTATGTATGATTTCCATTTGAACTTTTACTCGTCTAACCTATGAAAGTTGAGTATGCACTACACTTCCTAGCATATATTACATATGATATTTTCCAAATAATTTTTCAAGTTTGCAAGACCCTGCAGGTCCTAGCTGTTGTAGCTCATAAGATCTAAACTTGGACGAGCAGCATTTGATACTTTTTTATGCCTGTCCTTGTCTTGGTTAAAAATTGTATCTCTTAATTAATGTTTTGATAGATTTTGATGTTTTATAATTGATTGTATTCAACTGAAAAATTCTGTCAATTTTCTGTCAATTACAGAAAGTTTTTGTTCTCTCTGGAACGAAACAAAAAGTGTTGTTGCTTAATGTTTTCAACTATAAGATTCTGTGAGTGAGAACTAGGCCGCCTCTATATTAACTGACGCTAATGACATTGTTAGTATTGATGAAGTTATAAAAAGTATAAGTAGGTATAAAATAGAATGAAAAAGGTACAAATCAGAACTGTTTTACGATGAGTTACTGGAGAGTTGACGGTCCTAAGAAAAAACAGAAGTAGAGCATGAGATGGGGATTTGAAACTAGGAAAAAATTGCACCAGATTGAATATAACCAGATTTGTCAAAACTAATGGACGCGGATAGCATAAAATTTCTGGTAAAACTTTTTATGTGTCTTACGATTCTGGAAAGATTCCTTCTGACTGGTTCAGGTCTACATTTGTCACAAGTCCGAAAACCCCCGAAAATATGCCTTAGGCATTAGTCATAGCATTATCAGACTCAGATATGAAGACGATCCTGAAGAGACACACATTAGTTTAAAAAGTGCACTCGGTACTAGAAAGGTCCTATTTTTCTTTTAATGTATCGTGAGCGTTTTCATGTGGTTCTGTATTTTTGGATAAGGCAGGCCCAGGAAAAAGCTCAGGAGAATTGTAATTTCCACGGAAATAGGTTAATTTCGCAACATAATATCGGACTCCTTAATCAGTTTTTACAAGCATTAGTCGACCTTTTGATATAAATGACACTTTTGAAAATGAAACTATTCTAAAAATTAAACTGAAAGCAAATGAGCTACGAATAAAATAATATGATACAAAATTTTTGTGGATAAAAGAACATATCAGACTCAGTCATACCGAACATGTAGACAATCTAGCTAAAGAAGCTATCTAAAACGGACTGCCAATAAATAACAAAATAACTGTTGAAGAAGGTAATGATCAAAGTTGAGTTGAAAAAAGGTACTTTGGGTACGAATATTGCATCAAGAAACCAACAGGATATACACAATTATATCCAGAAATTCCCAGTCAATACTGGCATAGTATGAGCTACCTCGAAGTAGCATAGTCTCTATAAGTAGACTCAAGTTTGGACATGCATGCTATCCAGCACACCTTTATAAAATAAATATAGTAGATTCCAACTTGTGCGATGGTTTTAACCGTATATGCGGCTTGAAACACATTTTTTTTAATGTAATAGGTATATGCAGGATAGAGAATTGCTTACTGGCATTAAATAATATGACTATCTTCAACATTCTATTAAAATTCATTGGATATTGTAAGTTAACATTGTAATCTAGTTAGTTTCGTCCCGTCTATTACTCAACCAAAGAGGCCTGGATATGAAACATAGCCAACCCTATCCAAAGTGATAGTCACAACAGGTGATACCTTTAACAAAAAAGCTCCTACAATTATAATTGTTTCGAATACGGTATTGTAATTTTTCCAGAAAATTGGGAGAGTTTCTTTTTGTGATCATTATATCTACTGGAAACAATTTAAATATTTGTTGCGCAATAAATACACAATAAGTATATGGCAAATTTTCTTACTAGAGGAAGCATTGAACACTTTTGTCAGTTTTCAGAGGTACAAGGGGAGTAAATATATGAAGATCATTCCAAAAATATAATTAATCATTCTTAATTAATATTTTGATATTAAAGATTAATTTTAACCAGAAACTTGGAACTTAGGACTAGAATAAGTTGTGTAAAATCATGATTTCAGTTTGTTCAAGAAAAATATATTCCTAAATATTTCAGGATATTGAATATTTTGCCAATTATAGAAGAAATCTTGGTGTGGACGTTACTAGCGTTTGCTACGAGAAGAGCCTACACGTGAAACATTTGGCAGAAAATAGGAATAGCTATGTGAAAACAGTTTACAACTTCATCAACAAATGCCTAAATGGTAACAATTAAAATTGGATTTGTTAGAGATCAAAAAGAAACCATGAATTCATAATTTGCATAAAAGTAATGACGTACTAGGGAAGTTCTATAACAAATTTCTCTACTACAGATACCTTAATTCCGTTTCTATTAATATTTTGAAATTATTCATATCAAGCAGTTCTAAACTGAAAGTAGGTGTATCAGAAGTAACAGTACTATGAATTAATTAACAATTTAAAAAAAATTCGGTAATTATTATCATTACTTTTTCGTTATTTATAGATCATAAATCATTAAACGCATATATTACCTTGTAAACGTTATCTCTTATTGATAGTAGATTTATTTTATGACTATAATGTCTAATTCTGATCAATTTGGTCGATTGTTCCAAACAATCATTTCTCCAAAATAAAATTAATTTTATTCTCTAAATTTTAGGGTAGGTATGTCTTTAGCTCGGTATATATTTTGTCTCACTTATAAGTGAGGCTTTGAAGTATTTTCTGATGTTTTCTTGATTCTGTCTTCAGATGTCGTTTACCGATTGGCTTCTTGGATCCTTAAGAACACTCTCAAAAGCATTTGATGCTAAGTCATGTCTGAATTTGGCTACTCAACAATACATCTGCAATCAAGTACGAACTTAGAACTGTTAACAGAATGTGTAGATCAATTTTTATGAAGAAGCTTCAAGGAGTTTTTGCATTTCCATTTTTTGTCTTCCGCTACTGATTTTGGTTATTTACAACCAAGTATATTAATGACAAATAACGAAGTTATTACAAAAGGATATATAAAAACAAATCATCGGGTAAGAAGGCTCATAGAGCTGTTAATAATGCTCCAACTATTGAAGTCGTTTATAACTCCCACGCCTATGGAAAATTCATCAGAAATTTTTACTGATAACTAACTAAGAACATGACCTTCAAATGAATCTTCAAAATTTAGTACTATCATATCAATGTCTATTCATGACGGCAAGTATTTTTAGAACTTTTCTTTCGGAATAGTTTCCATCAAACCATTTCCTTTTAAAAACTTTTTCTTCCAGAAGATGAAACTATATGGTGCCAAATTTTTTGACTAAGGCGAATAAATGAGAAAATCTCAAGTGGCTTAAAACTCTTGACTCACATTTTCAGGTCTTTTCTTCGTACAAAATTTTTTTCTTTACACACATTTTTGATGGCCATATGTCTTATGTCACAATCGAAGAAAAGTATGACTACGACCTTGATGTTCGTCTTTAAGGAAACGTCCATAAACCAGGTAGTTCGGCCAAGAGAAGGGGGCATAAGTTGAAATACTTCGCTAAGCCATGTGACGGGGGGGGGGGTAGATGAGAGCAAAGCTACGTAGTTTTCTCAGATGAAATGTTGTTAAAGAAAATGATCTTATTTGGCACACAAATGCTAATTTTTGAGAAAGAATCATGAATACATTGTTCAAAAAATAATGAACTGTTAATAAATGAATTTATTTCAGAATTACCCATATTTATTAAAAGTTGAATGATATATATTAGTAGCTAACAAATATTTGTTGGAAGTTTCTAGATTGTATTTTATGGATGATTTATCACTTATTGCTAAATATTTATTAATAGTACGATACAGTAAAATATTTTCTCAATAATAGAATAGAATAATATATTGTGAAACAAAACAACATAGCATCGGGCAGGGAAGGAGGGGTCATAAAAAAGGCTACGCTAGGCTATGTGCATAATATGACTACATGGTTTATGGACGCTCCCTAGTTAATAGGCTACTGTAGGGCGAGGTGAGTCACTAAGTTTCCATCGACAGCTCTGGATATCCATAGGACTAATTTTCATCTTCAGTAAAAATTTCAATAATGAACTCGACATGAAGACGATTTTCAAATTTAATGCAATGGAAACACGATTTTTTCGTCCTTTAAACGAAAGACTGAGAGTAAATTTGGCACTACTAATTCTATTTGGAAATCATTGATTCAAATTATTTTATCTAGTTTTGACCTCGAAGGACGTTCCAACTCTATCCGTCTTTAACTGATTCTTAGTCACGTTTGAATTACTTGGACCATTTGTAAACAATGTTTAAAGCTAATATCACCATAAACAAATGTTAATATTTCGTGAGCGTGTATGGCATTATTTAACTCTTGAAAGAAAAAATTGATGTTAATACGTTGTTCAAGCGGGATATTCCACCACAATCTAATTAAAGCCAGAATAGGTTTAAACTTATCAGTATTTGTCCGAAAAAGTGAGAATATTAAACATAGTAGTTAAAATTGATGCATCATAAGTAAGTGCTTTTATAAAAATGGAGTCATTTTATTCTTTGATCACACCTAACATTTTCATTTGATGTTATTTGAAAATAAGCTATTAAAATCACGATTAAACTTATTTTACAAATTTTTTAATCCATTTGAAAAAGTTATATTACTTCCCTAGTATTTTGATTACGTAATACCAATGCGTGAGGTATTTCCATACAATATTTAGAAACTGCAAATCTAGTTTTTGTAAATAATTAATTCTAGAGGAATTACTACTTTTGTTGTTTTATTCGATTACAGAATTCAATGAAGAATTGAACAGATCATTTTTCAGTTAAATTTAGTGGCTTCAGTATTTAATTAGTTAAGCCTGAAAAATATTTAAATTATTTCACTTACTTTTACTTTATCCACTTCTTAATTTACAGAAAATTCTATACTTCCATTAGCGAAATAATGAAATTGAGATTATTTATATTACGACTAAATGAATAATGTTAGCAGGTAAATCAACTAAAAACCGTTGTATTATTATCATTCTATTATTATCATTAACGGTTTTTTTCCACCTTTTATTTAACGATATGACATTTTTTATTGATTTAATTTATTAAATAATTTCCGAAAAATTGCTGCTGTTTTCAGCTATACTGCTTTCTATATATTTTTTTTACGGCTATAACACAAAACTGCTGTGTCTTAATTGTTGATAGATCAATGAGGTACATTGTTTTTCTTTAATTCCTTGTATTACAGTTGTAATTACTATTACAGAATAAATAATCTCCAATGGAATGTCAAATTGATGCAATGACAAATCGGATTACTTATAATTTTATAATTGTGAAACGTTTTACAAAATCCTACAATGAGCAATGAAAGTGTAATGTTTTAAATCTTCTTGTTTGTTATTCAATGTGTAATTGATATTTTTATTGTACCTAAATGAAAATTATTGAAAACATTAAATTTAAAGTTCATGTTAGTTGTTACATTATTTCGCTATTATTTGTTAAGGTCATAGAGAAAGTATAGAATATAACACGCATGGAATCCTAATTTCTTGTTCGTATAACAATATGCTATTTATTGATTTGTAGTTCAATGTTTTGTGGTGATTGTGCCGATTTTTTTATTGGTACTATTGAGACTTGTTCTTGTTGCCATAGTTGTTTCATTGCTGGTGAAGTGTACGTACTTTGTAATGTTTTCGTTTGTGTGATGTTTACATAGTTAGATATATTAAGATTTGTTTTTTATACCATAAGCTATATATGACTGCCGTCATATATAGCTTATGGTATGATACTGTTGGGTCTGTGAGTATGGTTATATGCCTTCAAAATTTGTAATTCTTATTTTTTAGAAGGTTGAGAGGTGTATATTTATAGGATGATGTTCATGTTTATTTTAGCTAACGAGGTCTAGCTGTTAAATAACGAGACTTTCTTTGAAAAAGCGTTTTATTATAAAAATTATTCTACATTCGAATGCTCCTCTTCATTATACTCCGTCCCCTCTCCACATACCTTTCTATACGTTTTTTCCATTGATCGAAGCAGTGCTGGAAGTCTTCTTTGGTGAGGGCCTTTAGGAGCTCTGCCGTTTTTTGCTTTACCGCTTCCATCAACTTAAATCGGGTCCCTTTCAAAGAGATCTTTTTCTAACCTTTCAAGGAAATCTGAGCAGACCCGTTGACGCAAGCGCTTGTAGTCAGGAGCCATATTTTTTCGCACAGACTTTTGTCATGTGTAATTCCTCGTGTAAAATTTTTCTAACCGTTTCTTAATCGGCGTTTACAGCCTCGGCAATCATCCGGATGCACATTCGACGATCTGCACGCATAATTTGGTTGATTTTGGTCACTGTTTTCCGAGTTGAAACAGTGCTCTCTCGGCCATCACTAAAGCGCTTACACTACTCAAAAACACGCGCACGAGTTAGAGAAATGTCCTCATAGGCCTCTTGCAATAATTTATAGCACTCAGTCGGAGTTTTTCCAATTTGATGAAAAATTTTTTTTCGTCGCACATGGTTTTCGGCACGAGAACGCTGGCACGCTACTGCACAAATACTATAATAGAGATGGAAACGTGTTTTGGGACGTGCATAGACAAGATATCTAGATACCCAACGCACTAATCGTTTTTTACCCTACCCGTCTATGGCACCCTCTAGGCGCGCAGTCTCGTTATTTAATTGCCAGACCTCGTATATGTTGTTGATAACTCCAGATGTATCATTTTTCTCTGTTTCTTCTCGTTATTGGACACAATATTATTTTGATGTTTGAACTACTTTTTCAAACTTGAAATGCATACATTACATTAAATACGGATATATTTTTTGTTCCTGATATTCTTTTTGGATTTAGAAGACGCACCTTAGCCATAAAAACGATAATTTGCATATGAAAGAAGGAGAATTTAGAGTAATATTTGTAACTTAAAATAAGTTATCAGTCAAATTTATCCAAATCTCTAAAACCAAGCGGAGCCAATGCTTCCATTTAATTGGTTTGCTCAAATATATGTTACAGTATTTTTATTTTATATTATATTGAGTACAAGTTACATTGTTTAGTAAAGTTTAAATTTTCTGCTTGTATAACTATGCAAAGCCATCACTTCCATTGAATTTGTTAGCCCGAATGTTTGTTTATTATTAAAGTATGAGAAAGTTTTGAATAAATGTTTGATTGTTTCAATTTATTATCTTAACTAATATGTAATTATCTAACTTGTTGTGGAAAATACTGCAAATATATGAATGAATACATATCTTTTCTTCTGAATAATAGATTAATTTTTTACGGAAAAAGTTTATTTATACGAGTACCATTTATTTTTGGCAACAAAAAATTTAGTTGCTCTATAATTTTGAAATTTTGTAAATTGTAATTTTTGGCCTTCCCGGTTGCCGACTGATCCAGGAAGGAACCATCTAGAAGGTATCGTCGACCATCTAGAAAACCAAGTGCACTTTAGAAACATTGACTTCTTTGAATAAATTACATTTGACATGTCACAAAAATGCGTTGCTCTACTTACTACTATTTTTCGAGACATATAGATGGCAATTTTAACGTGCACCGTCACTATCATTATTTAATAGCTGCACCTCGTATATACATATCTCTGAGAGGTACAGCCCGATCAATCACGTAATGAAGGATTAATATACAATTAAACTTAAGTATTTCTGTTATCTAAAGGATTGCATCTGATATAAGATTATAACAATATTTACTTTTGATGTTATAGAATTTATTATCTTTATATATTATTATCTGATTTATTTATGTGCATTTTCTTAAATATCACAGATTTTTGAATTCCAATCTTGGAAGATTGGTAAATGTAAGATTAACGGATTAGAGATTGAGTTCGTTTGATATTTTTATTGGAAATCACTACCAACTTTTTTACAGATTTGTTCATTTCAATTATTTCGAATTAACTCTATGTCAAGAATTATATCATAGATTTTTAGTACTGACAATTGATAATTTATCTTTAGTTTGTATGTTTATCAATATTATCTTCATGTTTGCACATTATTAAGATAAAAAATGGATGACCTCGCCTCGCTTTTAAAAAGTTTGTTTACATAATAAAACTATGTGACATCAGTTTTTAACTGCGCTTTATTCAAATATGATTTTGTTGGATTTAGAAGGATATCATTAGTCTATATGTGCTGGGAAAATTCTGGAAGAAAAATGATTGATTTTTCCTATTAGGTAATTACGGAAACATAGTTCCTAAACAAGCAAGTAAATTGATTGGAAAAGACGCTGGTTATATAATCGGCTTGTATTTATTAAAAATAGATTGAATAACAAAAATATGTCACTGACAGCATGAACGAATGATTGATTGCTTCATTAGAATAAGGAGTGTCACAATAACTGTAGATACAACAAATCTCCACCACTAATGTGAAGGTTGAACGAAAGATCTTTATTGAATTTAGTCTTTGAGGTAGCTTGGTTTTTTTTAGTGAGGATAAAACGGCGTACACAAGTACCTTTAGCTCCTTGCGTCGTACGCAGCGGTTGCTCTTCTTGCGGTGGCTCTTCTTTGGTTGCTGGTTGCTGCAGTGAAGGCAATTGAACTGGACCATGACTCTCAGGAGTAAGGTTATAAGGACGACTTTGAGAAATGTCAAACACAATTGGAGGTGGACCACTGTCGCTTCTTTCATCAGTTTCAGTCGAACCACTAGGAATTGGCACCCTAGATGAACAAGTTGATTGATATGTTGATTCAGCTCACTTCAGCGTCTAGTTTCAATATGTAATGGCGCGAATCAAGACGCCAAGATACAAAACAAAATTGCCCAGTCTTTTTATTATTGAGGTAAAGGCGGACCTTCTTCCCCACTGATAATAACCGTTCAGGCATTGTAGCTAATGAGGATTTTGACTTCTTTGGCAGAAAAATAGCATCTAAATCGGTCCGCGATTTTCCTCCCAGGTAGGATTAGGCTGGATAAATTCAGCAAGTTTTCAGAGCGAGTGCCTTTATCACAGGGTGATGTCATTAACCAAACCGGTGACTCTCATTTTATTGATCGCCCGACTACCACAATTAATGAGAAGCAGTTTTTCGAGTCCATGAGCTCTCTCAAAGGTCGTATTGTTTCCACACAAATCCAAGATTCAGTTTGCTGTTTTGTTTGGTACCTAAAGATAATGTTTAAATTTTAAATATTTACAACCCTCCATTTTAAAAGTTTCGAACTATCTCTTTGTATACGGTATAATTTTTTACGGAATAGAGAAATATGAATGTAACTAACTTAATTTTAACCTAACAGTAAACTTCAATAGAACCTCGCGATAAATTATGACAGAACCAACCACTCCACTTTTTCAAATGCCGTTTTTATTAGAATGGAAATGTATACGTATGAAAACAAAAGCGAGTAGATGTACCTAGAGTACACAAAAAAAATTACAAAAATTGTTAATGTTTTGTTAGAATGGAGTAGATTTTGAAAAATAAATATTATTATTCGAAACTATTGAGTAGCAAATGAAGAAAAACAAGTTGAAAGGAGGCTCGTATATCTCAGCTGATCATCTGTAGCTCCAACACAAAGTGGGACTATTTTTTCCTTAAATTTTTCAAGATCAAGTGAAAAATCATTTAGTCGTAAATATGGTGATCTGAGAGTCCTATGTGAAGAAATAATTTTGTCCATATCCTAGCCCCCATTTCGTACCCTTATGGGTTGAATTCCTCAAAATCCTCAAGTACTTATTTGCGTCATTCAAATAATATTTGTTTACTTTTAATGATTTTTTCTCAAATTTCTAGCATTTATGACTAAGTTGCTGGTTTATCATAGTGAGAAAGCACTAATAAAAATGGCGAGAACTCTTTTCAATAAGCCTTCGATGCTCTGTATATCCCGTAAAGAATGAAGGCGTGACTATAAAGCATAATGAGAAACTATCAACAGCCCATTTGATAAACTGAGCGACTGTTTCAAATTGACATTTTAGACAACTTTATGTCTTCTCTCTCCTTAGGCAGTGAAATTATCAAAAATCATAATATATATGATTGACCGACTTCATAGAACCTTTCATTCACAGTTAACCTCTTTGAAAGTTGAATTTTCAAAAACCTTGAAATTCGTAGTTATTATCTTTTAATCTCTAACATTAACTAATTGGAAATCACTAACTTACAAAATTGGACGGACTTTTATGCAGATTTCCGTTTCTTATTCAACCCTATTAGGACTGTTGAACACAAAAATGGTTTACTATTTTGTAAGGTTATGTTATAAAATAACTGTCTAAATTTCGTGATTGTAATTTCGAGTGTATAATGATGAATATCACAATCAATCAGAATCAGATTATGTTCATTTGTATGTTTATGTTAATAATAAAATAGCTTTTTCTTGTCTCGTCGTCTCGAGCGAGTCCAGAATATACCTTTCGTTATGTCGAGGGCAGGCGAAATGAGACGAGAGACTACTAACGATGTATCAAACATATAAATCTATTTGTAAACAATTTTTTTTTAAATTTCATGTTATTTTTGAATGGAAATGACTTAGATGTAAGGAATTTCGAGTAGTTATCGACTAGTCCCTCTGGTTTAGAGACTGATTTCGATTCTATTAATTTGGGTTAACAAAGAGTGTAGTGGAATTATAATTTATCAGAAAGTTTTATTGAAATTTCACTGCACAGTGGACATCCGTTGCTTGAAGATTTTACATTGGAATTAATATGCATTGTAGAATATACTGTCAATACAATAATTATAGCGTATTAAATACCAAATATTTGAGAGACTGGTAGGGCATGTAGCCTTATAGTGACGCCATAACTTATTTGCACTTGTGGGCATAACAGTTATTTAAGTCCGCTTGACATAATGTAATATACCCTGCAATGCAATGTAATATTTCTTGATAAAAAGCATACGCAGATGAAGTTCAGCTGATTGTTTCATGCAAAATCTCGCACTTGCAACATCATCAGTTTGGTGCTATTTTTATTGCGTCAAAGCTGCAATTCTAGGGAGAAATTCAGTTACTTTTAGCTTAACAGCAAACCTATCCATTAGGTTCCCAAACAAAGTCAGCAGCAGATATAATTATTGACAGTGTTATCATTGTTAAACCGATCACAAAATATTGAATCAAATTATAGGTAAGGTATTTGTTTAATTCGTTTATTTAATTTTTATTAGTGGCAGCCATGATGCTATGACACAAGACAAAGCGACGTGCAATATTTATCTATGCAATATTTTGACCTCGCAAGAAATTGCATGCCATGTCAAGTGGCCTTTAACAATAGTTTGACCATTTTGGGAAGACGACAACTTTACGACAATCTTATATTATGTTTGTCGCAGTAAATAGCCAATTAAGTACTTTTGCCTGAAAGAAAACTATGCATATCTAATTTTAATGATATCATTTTATTTATTTAATTGATATGTATGTGGTGGTATAATTATATGAAAAACGATTTTATTGAACAAGAATTGTTATTTACAAAAACTAAATATCCTTACTTCAGTTGATAGTTTATATTTATCTTTGTGATACGAAAAATAGGTTAATTTTTAATTTGCACAATTATTATAATTTAAATGATTTTAGAAGATATATTTATGAAATTATTATAACATTGTTATTTATCTGCTAATAATTACGTTAACACCTTTCTTATTTGTTTTATTTATATTACACCTACTATAATTTTTTATGTGTTATGTGGTGAAATTACGGAACAAGGAAATATATGCTTATGCTTCAAAATGATGTTAATCAAGGAACTTTGTTTCAAAACATATAAAATACTTTTTTTTTCTCTCCACCTAAGCCTAAATTTTTTTGGAAAATACTCGAAAATATAATTAATTAGCATGTAGATATAGAGGAACTTACATAATAATACTCACTCAACATACAGAAGTAATTTGTGAAAATAATTTTAAAAGGGGTAGAGTTGTGAGATCAATGTTGTTTTTATTGCAAACTCTTATTAAACATAAGAACTCTACATAATTGGTATTACGAACAATATATTTAAAGTACGTAATAGCCTTAAGAAAATCATATTTCTTAAGGACTTTTCGGAAACTATAACATAGGTTCAAGTCACTAGATTTGTGAATGCGGCCCAGAACGATATTAAGATCACAGTTTCGGAACGCCGCCTTCAATTTTTGATGAAAATTTCAAATCTAAAACACGATCTATAAGAAAGTTGATTTTTATTTCTTTTTTGTACGTTAATACTTCCATGACATTTATTCAGTAATTTAATACGTGTTATTGAGCAGTTATTTACGATACGCAAACCTCAGTTACCAATCAATTACACTGTTCAGTAGTCGACAGCCATTTAAGCGGAATAAATAACTTAAATAATAAAAAAATAAAGTTCAAAATTCCAAAGACAAATGAAACAACCCTTCAGCTGATCGTATTTACTAACCGGTTTACCTTGGTAAAAAGGATCCTATCATGATCGGATTAACCCAATCATAGTTTCCGAAAAGTCCTTAGATAATTGCCTACTATAGACTATTCCCTACTTTATTTGGTGTTTGTTCTTCATTGATCCATATTTCATCTAAGAAATACATATTCCTTCTTTGGTTTCTCATTTATTTTATAGGTAATTTCTTCTCCATACCACAATATCTCTTCTTTTTATCAAAATAGAATTTCTGGAATACTTTTTCCAGCAAAAACCTTTCTTTTAAAAGTTTCTCTAGTAGAATCATTTCAGAGTAATTCCCATCATCTCGAACCGTGTCAACAGCATTTTCTACTGCGGGAAATTCTTTTCTAAAGAAGAAAACATGTATTTTCCTTCAAAGGCTGTATTTAGAAATATTTTCTATTTGAAATTTAGGTTTTCCTGGAACTTCACGTGCTGCTTGACACTCGCCACATTTCTTTTCTGCAACAACTCTGTAAATCATAGATTTCCCTACACCAAGCGTACTACGAATTTCACTGCGTCATTTCTTACATAAATGTTTGTCTGTATATTATTTAGAACAATCAAATATTAAAGTTCTGTCAACAACTGTTGAAGGATAGATTTTTTGGCGTTTATGCGTTCCTTCCAATTTTCTATAATCACATTACAATGCACAATAGACTGCAAGCTGCAACTGAACTAAATATGTGAATACACAACTTAGACCTCCTTAATTCTACCATATTTTTGGCGAAATTTGTTGGAAAGAGATTCTTGGAATTAAAATAAAACAAAACCTCTAGCCTTTATTGACAAATGGTTACTCATTGAATCAAATCCTATGAAACGGCTATGTAATGTTTCATACATATGACTTTAGCCTATCCCATCGCTTCTTTATTGTTCTGTACAGCTTATGGTTATAAAAAACGAAAAATTTTCTTAGATCAGGTACACTTATGGACATATTTAGATTACTTTGTAATATTTATAATGATCGTTTTGCATTAAAACTTAGTGCTACGAACAAGTCAGCTATATGAGAGCCGTTCCTCTCCCTTTGATGTATGTTGGTTCTTTCTTTTGAATAATTTATTGGAAAGTCTATTTATTTATTTGTTTTGTTTCTTTTCTAGAAGTTTTGAGAATACTTTAAGGATATATGTAAGGAGTTTCTGTAGTGCAGTTTAGTTAGTTTATAATAAATAGTCATAGTGAACAGAACGAAACAGAAAGTAATCGAAGAATTTGCATAAATTATTTGAGTTAGTTAAGTATCTGTACAGTATTTAAATAAAATGAGAATGTGAAATACAGTGTTTATAAATTCACCCTAGGAATAGAAAAAATGTATATAAAGTAGAAAAACATTACATTAGGTTTTATTTCTATCTCGTACATAAAATAGACTATAGATCAATAATTTTTATAGATGCTTTCTTTATATTCTACTTTGTCTATTTATTGATATACTAAAATATTGATAAGAACTGATTGAATATATATCTACACATTATTTACCAAATCACTGTCAAATCGATTTAAGCGTATAACAAAGTTTAGAACTCAATGGATTTAATGTGAAGTGGTAGTCCTTTTATTCATAGAATTTTAGCGTTGTTTTACTTATATCTCGTATTTTTTTATCAATGCGTTGTAATAATAAAGTGTGTTTGACTGGAAAAACTGTTATAGTTACCGGATCTAACACAGGTAGGATTTTTTATATTCAAAATGTGTACACGAAAATAACCACTGACGTTTATAGCCCAGGTTTGGAGTTTATATTCGCATAATTAGGGTTTACTTGTATCATATTACTAAATATATAACATTATTTTTGCCATTGGTAATGATGTCATGATTTAATGTCAAACTGTACCAATAAGAAACGTAATTTTTTCGTCGCTTGATAAAAAGTTGGAAGTTGAAAAACGTTGAGTAGGAATTTCTGGAACCGTTGGGGGTACTCATACAGAATGCACTATTTACACTAAAAATCACAATTACACGGTCTGACACGCATTTCTTTATGATAATCGTCTTCAGAGACCAAAGGTAAATTGAAGATGATAACTTGGTTACCGAAACGCGCGTTGGACAGTGTAATTGTGAGTGCTGTTATATGAAAATAGAATAAAAAATTTCCGGTGTCGACCTGAAAATGTCAGCATTTATCAATATAAGTTAGGAAATATATTAACCCATGCGTTGAGAAATTCTCATAAAAATTTGAGTCATTTCTGTTGATATCGTATAAGTTTCTCAACATAAAACATACACATCATAATTTATGACTGTAGAAGAACTCAATCTTTATGGAAATTGGGTTTCGGCCAATTTTGTTTAAACTTGATACACCAATAGCTTGAAGCTGATTGAAAGTTTCAATAGGCACGAAACCCCAAAACTCCCCATTCCCGCCAATATTACCCTTGAAGTGTTTGAAGTTACCTTGGGAGGAAGAGAATTGCTTTCCGCCAATTGGATTGGAGCACAATGATAGTTCAAACAAAGTTCACTAAAAAATTAGGGACCCGAAACCCTAGCCCCTCTAAAATCTACTCCTGATGAGTCCAAGAGCACCATAAGAGGAGGGATTTCGGCCATTTTGTCTGAAACTTGGTACAATGACAGTACTATCCTGAAAACGGCTGAAGAAGAGATATTTTCACTATTTCAGTCACTTTTCAACTTGTGTATATATGTAATCATACAATGTATATATTTATATGGTAGCGTGTGTACCTATTCGCCTGCATGAATGAAATTTCATGTATGTAAATTACAGAGTAACGTACGCATCAACGTTAGTTACCGCATTGCCTCACATGATTTACTTCATAGGTTATATTCGTTAGTAGCTCGTACCATTTCAGACCTTCAAACAGCTTTGTTTGAATTATCATTTCACCAGGTTAAAAAAAATGGCCGAAACCAATCCCTCTCCTTCCAGAGTACCCTCGAACACTAAAATTTCAACAAATTTTGCTGATGATTGAATTAAGATTACAGAGATAGCCGTGGTATAACGAATTTGCCATGTATTGACTGCAGTTTAAGCACAATGAGTTTTGCATCGAATTATAACAGTTAAAGCAGTGGGCGAGCTTGCTCCTTAAAGGACGAGATTGTGTTTGTTCATCGACTATTTTCAAAAAGGCTAACCATAACAGAAAGTATTACACATCAATACTTGATAAGGCAGAAAGACAAATTGCAAAAAGCGACCACATTTTGAGAAAAAGAAATTTCTTGCTCCATCAGGACAACGCACACTTTGGAGATTGTAATGGTTAAAGTTTACGAATTGCACTTTCATCGGTTGATCACTCACCGTATACACCTGATCTGGCTCCCAGTAATATTTTTCTGTTTACTCACAGGAGAGACATTCTTTCAGACGATAAAGTTCTCACATACAGAAATGCCAATTTTGAGTACAAAAGCGGTAGCTATTAATTAGAAGAGACCATGTTGAAACATCAAATCATTATGGAAAAAAATTTCTTTTTTAGGTCTAAAACTTCCAAATATCCCTCGTATTAGTAAATAATGCCTTTAGTTAAAAAACTTTGCTTTGTTTTTACTTTGCAGTGCAGTGCACAATTGTACTTATTTGAAATTAGTTACTTAAATAGTAAATATTATATTTTATTTGGATAGAGTTGATAATTTCTAGGTATTGGATTCGAAACTGCTTTAGAATGCGCCAAAAGAGGAGCTAAAGTGATAGTAGCTTGCAGGGATGAATTAAAGGGTTCAGTAGCGGTTCAAAACATCAAAACTCTCACAGGAAATTACAATGTGATATTGAAATTAATCGATTTTTCTTCATTACAATCGGTGAGAAGATTTGCGGATGACGTTCTATTAACTGAAGAAAGATTGGATATTCTAATTAATAACGCCGGAGCTCTGGCATTAGGAAACCACATAACTGATGACGGCTTTCAACTTGAAATGCAAGTTAATTATTTTGGACCAGCATTATTAACATTAATTTTGATAGGTGAGTATTCTATTGATGTAGGCTGTCCATAAAAACTTTGTTCCAAAACGGGACAGTCAGATTATTTTTGCGGTTGAGGTGTAGGGTACAGGAAAGAATTTAAATATGCCGGAAATTGCAGCCTTTAAATTCCAAAGCCTTTAAAACATCAACAGGTGTAAAATATTTTCAAGATGTTCAATACTGACCTAACCAAACCAAATGAAAATGTTTATGCTAAACATTCATTTTGTTTATGAAGTTATTGTAACAAAATATAAATTTGGGTGTATACAAATCTCCAAAAACAACCTCTTACAATTTTTTTTCCTAAAATAAAACAAATTCATTCCAATTAAACAGTCTGTTCTACCAACATGTATACCAGTGATATACAATCAACATTTTCACTTGAATGTCCTGATTGATGTGTAGTTTCTTTTTCTTTGTTCCAAAAGTACTTGAGAACTGCTTATTTTTTTCAATACACTTTTTCAATGAGTATTTCGTAAAATTCATCGCAATAACTTCACATCTGTTTCTTCAAAAGTTGAAATCTGTGATATAACAAACACCAGTCATAATTTGAAACAGGGGGTTTCAAAGTGCTATTTAATAAAAACAGGACATTTTTCCTGAGAAAGATAATAAGACTTTAGGCCCTCAAAAATTTTAAGAATGCGATCAATAGCTGGCATAAGAGGCAAAAAACGAATGTTCCCGTGTTCTAATAATTTTCACATTTAACTCGAGCAAATTAGTACTGATACATCTCAACAGCAAAGCATTCAATGTCAAATGGCAGACAATTTATAGCTGTTTGTATGTAGTTATGAACAATGTGAGCTCCACATCATACTCTTATAATTTCTTTCCCCAAGTTATCTTGAATACGCCTCCAAACATTATTTTTCCCTTTTCTGGCAGCACCGTCAAAGTTCGTGTTCGTGTTATCGGCGCACATTGTAACCAACTGATCATTTTTACATGAACATCAGAAAATGGTAAAAAATACCTTATTACTACAGGAAAGCAGTTTTCGGCTTTTTGATTGGAGGCATCTAAGCTCAAAGAAACAGAATCACATGAACCTTAATCTTTTTCTAACTTGGATAAACAGTCATTTGATCTAAAACTGTGATCATGAACGATGGTATGGTAAGCAAACATACCTTCTTCTGTTGAAATGTTTTTATCGACATCCTTTTTTATGAAAAAAGTCTGAAGATTAAAAAGTATTCGCAGCTTTTTCGGTATCTTTATGTTTTTTTTTGATCTCGTGTGCTGTGCGTTATCGCTTCTTCCCCCCGTGAGCAAAAGAAAAGTGAACGCCACTGACACACGACAGTTTTAATAAACTTGAACTCATCTTTAAAAACACATAGCCGTTTCTGAGGATTCTTGTTCGATAAACACAAAGTAATACTCACAAAACAATTGTAAAAGTACCGCTGCTACTTATTACATCTATTAATTGTTTTTGTTATAGTTCACACTTCTTCGATGCTACACTACGTACTGTGGCTGCAGTTGGAACGGTACTGACTAAATGACAGAGACAGCCACTGAGCATGAGCTACTGATACTCAGACACAATTTAAAAGCTGAATGTAAAAATTGAACTAGAAAATGTACTAGATTGTACCAACTTCAAACAAATTTAATAAAATTATAGAAAGATGTATAAACATAAGTTTAAATTAATTTTTTTTTTCCAAAAATGTTATAGACTGTGTCAATTATTATTTTAAGGATGAAAAATTTATATAAAGTTTACCGATAAAATTAGCAATGCAGTACAAAAATCTCACGATCTAAATATAAATCAACTTGGCTCTGTTTTCTAATTATTGTTACAATCTAGTACAATTTCTAGTTTATTTTATTAAACGAAAATATAAAATAACTTTATATTTGCGAACGCAGGGAAAATGTATTAGAAAAAAGGAAAAATGTACTAGCGTATAAAATACACTAAAATGTACTAAAATTGTACAATTGTACTAGCTCTGGCAACACTGCTGATACTACGGCATTAGTTTCTAGCACACGAGAAGGGATGAGGAAGAGCGAAATGACCTTGGTGCCACTCACCTTAACATACAATAACATACATTTTTTCAAAATTTACATGAGGATTGATTTCATTATTAATATTCTAAAAGTGAATCTACATCTTTACCGAATGTGTATAAGAAATTACCAAGTAATAGTTTTTATTTTTTTTATAAAACATAAATAATTCAAATTTTCGTATTACCGGCAAAAAGCGTGACTTTTCGTAAATCGACGGGACAACCCTAAAAGTCTGAAATAACGGGACTGTCCCGTTCAAAACGGCACATATGGACAGCCTATATTGATGCCAGGTGTTGATATTATTGACAGCATTGTAAATTTCTCCTATGATTTCTATTATTTTTGTTTTAGATTTATTGAAGAAATCTGCTCCTAGTCGAATAGTCAACGTGTCTTCTATAGCCGCTAAACGTGCAAAAATGAAAAGTGTAGATAAATTGATAGCTTATGACGGCCATTTCGATTGCTATGCTAATACTAAATTGTGTGTCATTCTATTTACGCAAGAATTGTCTAAAAGACTGAAACAATTCGATGTCAGTGTGTTTACTCTTCATCCTGGATATATAGCGACCGAAATTCTTACTCGGCATTTAGGACCCTTCAAATCATGTTTAACTTATATGTCCAGAAGAATTTTCAAAGTGAGTATATATAGAAATATGTTCGGGTAAATTTTTTTAGGCCAATGAAGTTACAAGCAGCCATAGATGGTGTTATAATATGATGTTCTAGTTTTGGTCTGTTACTGTTAAATATATAAAAGCATGCAACAAAGTTGGTTACTTTAGGTCAAGAATAAAGGTAGAATAAAAAAATTCAGAGATACAATAGCAGTATATCACAAAATTTTTCAAAACTGTGGTGATCTTTCCATTGAAAAAGTATTGAACCGCTATCCACTCAATACATTACAAACACATCCATAACAAACGATTACACATGTGATTGAAGAATCTGTGTAAACAATTTGGAATTTTTGGAACCGTTAGTGATTTATTTGGAACACACTGTTTTCTGAAGGTAACATTTCTGAAGACGATTACTAAAAAATATGGACTAGCTACTCAACAATAGGTCTGAACTAAGACTCGAAAACAAATTACTCATCTACAAAACTATATTCATACCAATACAATTATGGGGCTGCAGTAAACCTAAAAATACGAAGATACTCCAAACATTCCAATTCAAAACACTCCATATGTTAAGTAAGGCTCCCTGTACGTTACTAAGCAAACAATTCATAACGATCTGAACATCCCACTAATCAAAGATGTGATAAAGAACTATTCCACAAGATACAATGTCTACAACAATGAATTAATAAATAATCTATTCAACCAGCTACTAGCAAAGAGAAGAATGAAGGGAATATGGTCAGAAGATCTTCCATAATAAATACTCTCAGTGTACCGTCAATGGATGGTTTCATACTCACTTCAGTGACTTGTAGACAATTTACTTATTACTCTGCTCATAGAATATATTGTAAAAATGAAAAATAATTAAACAGGACTTTTTTAGTTAACACCATAAAACTATCCTGTTTCTCGAGCTCGTCGTTCAACATTATAAAATGTTTATCTCAGGAACCGTGCGAGTGATTAACTTTGATATATGAATTCATCGCCAATTGTTGTTGCTGTTTTGTATTTTTTTTAAATAATAATGTTGAAAAAATGTCTTCGGTTATTTGACTTTTCATTGAAAATGACATAGTTTTATGAAAAAATAAAACAGTAAAAAAAGTTTCAAAATAAAATTATTCATAGTATGATAAAAAACCAGTGTGAAATTCTAAGAGTTGGTCATTCCTAGTTAACTCTCTCGGATTGTTCAATCGCCTTCTTCTTCAATGTTCAATAGTTTAAATTTTTCTTATTTTTGTTTACGCTAAGCAATATTTATGCCATAAATTAGTACAACCTAAAATTAGTAGTACAAACAGTTATCAACTGAAAGACGGATAGTTTGATGAGTATAACTTAATAAGCTTAATTTCTTCAGGAATTTCATATTTTCACAAAGAAGCGATTGTATTCTCTGAACGCCACTCTATAAATATATTTGCTTTGAGATAACGCACTCTTTGCTTCTTGTAAAGTTATTATTCTACTAATAAACTATACAATGATATAATTTACTGTTCACTAGGTTAAAATTAGTAAGAAACTTTTATATGTTTTGGTTTACAGAGTCCCGAAGAAGGTGCCCAAACAACTTTATATTGTGCTCTGGAGTCAGGTATTGAGCATTTAACTGGTGGATTTTTCATTGAATGTCAATATCAAGAACATTTTAAAACCGCTCAAAATCCAATTTTAGCCGAACAACTCTGGTACGAAACAATTAAGTTTCTGAATTTTAGTGATTAACGACTACTAATGATAATTTGTTTAAAGACGTATTGATTACCAACAACAGTATTAGTGAAACTTATTAACAAGATATTTTTTAATTCGGCTATTTAATGTTTATGTGAATGTCGTTTAGGCCGCTTGACATTTTGCAATAAATGCAATGCAAGACGCAATATTCAGCTGATTGTTTCATATAAAATCTCGCACTTGTAAAATTATCGATTGATTGGATGCAATTCTAGGGAAAAGTTTAGTTACTTCTCGCGTAAAAACCAACCTGTTCATCAGGTTGCAAAAGAGAGGCAACGGCAGATATCAATTATTACTAATTTTTCACTGATCATTTTTTTCTTGATCATTTTACTTAGAAAATAAAACATTTCATTTTTAAACCTCAAAATATTGAATGAAATTTGACGTTAGGAATTTTTTTAATTTACTTATGGAATTTTTATTAGTAGTTGTAGTGGTAAGAGTGGTAATGTCAAACGACATGCAATATTAATCTATGAAATATTTTGACAAATTGCGTGAAATTTCTTGCAAATTGTCTTGCACCAGGTCATGCAGTCTTTAGAAATAATTGATTTGGATGGCAAATATTTGAGAAATTGGTGATTCAAATTAGTAGATTCTAATAATAGTAGAATATCAGAATAATTCTTTTGAAGATTTTTTTCAATTACATCATATACTTTAGATGTTTTTTCATGAATTAAATTAATTGAATTGAATAATTTGAAGACTATTACTATCTACATATTCTATGTTTTTTCGTTTCCATATTTTAGTTCTTCCTTTTCTATATAATGTAATAATTGGTTGTGAATAAATTTTTCATTATATATTATTTTATTTCTTAAACTTAATCTTCTATATATCTTGGAAATCAAGATATGGGTTTCTTTGACTTACCGTTCGAGAACCTATAGGCGCTATGTGCTTTATTTATACATCTATTCCAAAATATTTATATAGTTCCGTAAGAATGAAGCGCATATTCTTTGATGATAGTTTTAAAAACTTCTTATAACAGATAAATTTTGAGTATGTTATAAATTGACCATAAAATAGGTAGAGGGACATAACATTTCGAGAAAAAATTCGAGTGAAAAAAAGATCAGCAGTTACCATGAGATTCTTAGAAACTGCCGATTCTAAGCAGAGTATTAGGAATACTGCGCCAGAGACATGTTTCAGTATCATTATCAACAAGTCGGAACGTGCTTAAGAACCAATTTTTAAAACTTTTAACGACATTTGATTATCCTCTTCAGAGACTGAATGTCATTATGAGTGTAGTGTAGTGGTAGAGTGATCAGTACGTTTTGTTACGTATTATGGATCCGACCTAACTATCTTACTTGTAACAAATTTTCTCAAAGCTGAGAACCGCGATATATCTGTAGGAATAATTCGCTTTCGTAGAATAATTATTTCCCGTTGAATTTTTCTGTATCGACGAAATTCCTACTATGTAATTAACTAGAATTCTCACTAGAACATTAATTTTCTGTGATCCGCATAGAAATGCGTTTATTTTCCAATGCTCAATATTTGGTGGATGGCGTATGTTTATGATCTATCTAAAAGTAGATTCGATTTCAAATTTTGAATCATAATTTAAAGAAATTTGTTTATTTTTTGTTGCAACGTTTCTAAATGTGTCGAGTAGATTTCGATCTAATTCGATTTTAACCAGAACATTAATTTTCTGTGATCCGCATAGAAATGCGTTTATTTTCCTATGCTCAATATTTGGTGGATGGCGTATGTTTATGATCTATCTAAAAGTAGATTCGATTTCAAATTTTGAATCATAATTTAAAGAAATTTGTTTATTTTTTGTTGCAACGTTTCTAAATGTGTCGAGTAGATTTCGATCTAATTCGATTTTAACCAGAACATTAATTTTCTGTGATCCGCATAGAAATGCGTTTATTTTCCTATGCTCAATATTTGGTGGATGGCGTATGTTTATGATCTATCTAAAAGTAGATTCGATTTCAAATTTTGAATCATAATTTAAAGAAATTTGTTTATTTTTTGTTGCAACGTTTCTAAATGTGTCGAGTAGATTTCGATCTAATTCGATTTTAACCAGAACATTAATTTTCTGTGATCCGCATAGAAATGCGTTTATTTTCCTATGCTCAATATTTGGTGGATGGCGTATGTTTATGATCTATCTAAAAGTAGATTCGATTTTAAATTTTCAATCATAATTTAAAGAAATTTGTTTATTTTTTGTTGCAACGTTTCTAAATGTGTCGAGTAGATTTCGATCTAATTCGATTTTAACCAGAACATTAATTTTCTGTGATCCGCATAGAAATGCGTTTATTTTCCTATGCTCAATATTTGGTGGATGGCGTATGTTTATGATCTATCTAAAAGTAGATTCGATTTTAAATTTTCAATCATAATTTGAAGAAATTTGTTTATTCTTTGTTGCAACGTTTCTAAACGTGTCGAGTAGATTTCGATCTATTTCGATTTTAGCCTAATTAGTTTATGATTGTATTGAAATTTGAAACTGTGGATTAAATTTAGTTGGAGCCCTTCCTTTTTTTCTACATCACTCTAGCTATCACTACATCTTAGTTCTACGATGATTGTTCCAGTAGTACCTGGCACAACAAATAAAAAAAAATTGTGAAAAATATATTTAACGTAATCTCCTTTTAGCACCAAACACTCTTCCCAGCGATGTTCAATAAGTTCGATTGTTGGAAAATATTTAACAACCGAGCTATTTTTTCAAGTCTAGAAATATAAACAAATCCGAGGGAACTAAATCTGGCTAAACTAATTTATCAATTTTGGCCATTGCAATAACGGATGTGTGAGTTGGTGCATTGTCTTAATGAAACAACACTTTCTTCTTAGCCAGAAGTGGCCGTTTTTGCTTGATTTCTTCGCTCAAATGTTACACTAAGCTCGTTGATAGTTTTTTCTTTTTCAAGATAGTCAATGAAAATTATCCCACGCGCTTTCCAGAAAACTGACTCCATGACCTTGCCTACAGAACGGTCTTTAACTTTTTTGGAGCCCTTTTCAGTTCGTTGTTTTGATTGTTTTTTTGTTTCGGGTGTGAAATATACCCACGTTTCATTCAACGGCGCAAAAATTCGACTTTGTTTCTGTTAAACTTTGGCAAGCACTAGTTGGAAATATCTTCACGACACTCTTTTTGTTCCATTGTGAGCAAACGTGACACCCATTATTTCCATAAGTAATATTAGAGGCACAGACGATGTGTTTTTGATTTTGCAAAACGATTAATAACATTTGATATCTGATATCGTGATGAATGTGCAAAAGTTCAAGTCCAACCTATCTTCTCTGCACAATCGTTGTTTTGGTCTATGACTTTGAGCGTCGCAATTAAGAACTTCTATATTTTTAGAGCTTTATGGTATATAGGCTGTAGAGCAGAGACCCTTGACAGTGATACAACAAAACATATTCAATGCATCCAATCTAATTTATTGTTTGTTTTGTTTTTAACATTTATATCTTTACTAAACTCAAAATAGTATCTATTACAATTTATAGACCTATCTAATTAGTATTTCATTTCAAAAATTCTTAGTATTGTCTTCTATTGTAAAATTGTGAATATTATGAATTTTTTACTGAAATTGTGTAATTTCTTTGAAAAGACATTCGTTGAAGAGGATATTTAGAGAAAATCATTTGTTTGAAGAGATTTCCAAACAAATATGTGAATATGTGGATTGGGTATATTTAAAAATTATTAAAATTGACATAAGTTTTATAAATATTTCATAAATAAGAGGCAAAAGAAAAATTCAGAGATGTACAAGTACAATCAAGTACATCTGTATCTTTATAAATATGTTCATTAGCAACATTAGTGGGCGTAAAATCATTTTTAATAGTTAACAATTATCAACATAAAACTTAAACACTTGATAAAATTTTCTTACTCGGTTCAATTTTCAACGACTTTCCTTTGGTATCAAAAATAATTTACAATATTGTTTGAAACATCGAAAAACTGCATCGAGATCATAAAATAATAGTAGTCACGAAAACAATGCTTCCGTCACATAAAAAACGAAAACAGAATATTTGTAATAGACTGAAAGCTATAGTAGTTGTTGTAGTACTAATGTAATGATCCATATTTAATGTATATAAAGGTCTATCGTAGTGAGTGATGTGGCTACGAGACGCCAGTGTGACGTCACGAGACGTCTCCGGCGACGCTTAGTCCGGACGGACGCCGATGCCCCTCCTCCAGACGCAAGACTGTCGTTCCCGCAGCTCGACATGCTTCTCGCACTGTGCCAAACGCCACGATGCCAATGTTACACAACCCTAACCCTGTCTCTATGAGAAAGTGCGGATTTAACGGCTCTTTCCGCTGTTTCCGCTTTATCAATTCGACAGCTTATATGTTTGTAGGTTTACAAATTGATGGTATAGGTAAATTGTTATTTGTTGTATGAATAATTTTCTGTGAACTAACTACGACCTATAAAAAATAACTTTTGATTTTTATATATCAAATTACAAGTTAAAATTAATTTCTTTTAGCAGATTATTAATGAGAGTAGCATTTAAAGTACTTTTTATGATAATTATATTGATTAAGATCAATAATAATAATGATCATACTAAGACAACGAATTGTAAAAAATATGTAACAAGATAAACAGGTAATATAGAATGCGTTAAATAGATTAGGCTAGGCATTACATTGTAGTCCTGGGGCTAGCTGGAATTTTGAGTGAGTCATTTTAAGAAAGCTAAGATTGTCTGAAAAGTTTCCAACCTCTACTTGAAGCTATCAGCACCTATCAATTTTTTTTGAATCCACGTTTTCACGACGGATTTATGAAAAAAATATGGGAATAAAAAAAATTAAAACTTATATTGGTTAGGTTAGGTTAGGTTAAGGGGGTGTGCTAAAAATACATAACAAATGTCCACATTTAATCTGCTTTTCAAGTAAACCCCCCGGCTCCCCATCCCACTCGAAATTCTCTTTAACAGTCAACCTTAATAAGATACCACTTTTTTAATGCTCAATTTTTCGAGAAGTTAACTTCTAATATTGTACTTGCGATTACAATAAGTGATTTTAAGAATGTTTTTGATCATATAACTTTAATGATTACTTAATAATAAATGTACAAACGATTATATGTAAAAAAAAGTCAATTTTAAGAAAAATTGTTATTATTTTTAATTTTAAAAGCATGATAAATCGACATTTTTGTATAAACTTTTTCTTCAATTTGTTCCTTTTTTGTGTAAATTTTGAAAAAAATATTACAACTTCATTTGATCATTTGGAGAAAAGTTATCAACAATTATACGTGAATAAGTGCATTTTCATGAACATTTAAGGCCCTGAAACCAAAAAATTTCCATTTTTTGTTATTCCCATATTTTTTTTTTCGTAAACTCGCCGTAAAAACGAAGTTTTAAAAAAAATTATGTAATCCGATGATTTTTCGTTTTTCTAGAGCCAAAAAAACGAGGGAACCGCGAAAGTATAAAATTACCAAATATTTTTACATTCATTAGGAAATTCTTACTAAAATTTCGGCCGTTATGGATACTTAGCTTCGGTTTGAAAATCGTACACGTGAGCATCAGACCGTGAAATTTTGAGCAGCTGTATTAAAACACCCATAGTGATCCATATGGCTAGAAATCACTAATTGGATTTCAAATTGATTGATCACTCTCTGTTTTTTAGAAAAAATATTTTGTTTCTCTGTTTTAGATTGGGAACTTTTTAAGCAACTCTTGTGAGAAGTCGTTCGGGCATCGGAGTTAATAATTGAACAACCGCAAGAATGTACAAGGTGTATCATTTACAAAAATATAAAGAGGATTTTTGGCACTTCCATATCTCTTCTAACATAAAAAATGACAGTTCTCAATTAATATAGCGTAGATAAAATATTACCAAATGAGTCGTCTGACTAACTAGAAAAACACATTTGTTTGATAGAAATCGATTTCTTTTATCAATGTTAATCTCCTTCAAAAGCAATACAATCATTCTAACGCTTCTCTAACTTCTCGATGCCGTGCTTGTAGAAGGATTTGTCTATTGCCTCAAAATAGCCTTCATCAGCGAATAGCTAGTAGTCACTGGGAGCGAGATCTGGGCCATACGGAAGCAATTCGAAGTGTAATTTGTTCAATTTAACCATCAATGCCATAGACTTGTGCATCACTGAATTGTCTTGGTGAAATAGTGGTTCTTTCTTCGACATATGAGAACAATCCAACAAGCATATATTCGCTATTGATTATGTCTTCCCTTTGGGAGATAGTTGATGAACAATATTCCGTGCTCATCCCAAAATACTGAAGCCACAACCTTCTCAGCTGACTGTTGTGCATTTGGACGCTTAGGACGGGGTTTGCCTGCTGCAGTTCTTTCAGATGTTCCATCCATTGTTACGTATCGACACAAGAAATCTGATTTATTACGTGTAAACATGGCCAAACACTGCTCTGAATCAAAAAACGCGGCACCCATTTTTAAAAAAGCTTTTTTATAGTCAAATGGTCATGCATAATATTGTGAACACAATGTCTTCTAATATCACCACGGCCTCAGTTATCTCACTCAATTTCAATTTACGATTAGATATAAACAATTTCTGGAGTGACTACCTCAATTGGATGACCAGAACTTTCATCATCATCGGAGTCTGTATGGCCACGTTTAAAATTAGTAAGCCAATAACAAATGATTCTTTTCGATGTAGCAGAGTCCGGATAACCATGAACCATTGTTGAACTTGTACAATATTTTTTTATCAAGAAGCAATGATAAATTTACACAGAAGATATATTTTTCTTGAATCCATTGTTATGAAAATAACGGAAGTAGCTTTACTTAAATGAGTGTCACTTTTTTCCAACTAATCAAAATGCGATAAAATTTCACACATAGTCTCAAAGTTAGTACTCCTCAAACGTCATATGGATTTGAGAATGGCAGCGTCATTTTTGTGTGAACCACAAGACTTACTGAGTGATGTAATAATTATCATTGAAATACTCTTTATACCAAAACTATCAAAGTTATTTAAAAAGTTTCTGTTCTCGTAATTTGCGAAGGAAATAGAAGATTTTACGAGCCTATGCTTCGTGAAACAGTAGAAGGAATGAGAACGATAATTTTAAATTCCCATCTAGAAACGGATATAGTGAGAAATCTAACAGAACGATATCTCGATATATTTTTGCATAAATTACACTGAAGTGATTATGGGGTCATTGGAATTATTTCAAAAAGGAAGACAAAATATTTCATGATGAATATTAAAAAAAATTATATTGATCATCTATATAACACATTACAATGTGCAGAATGAACGAGTTACCTGGTTTATAAAAAAATACTGTATTGAAAATATTGAAGATCTATCTATACTCTCCAAATTCAACATTTAGTTCAGTCTCTCCATATATCAAGGAAGAGAAGGATTTTCATAAGTTACAGCAATGTACTTTTTATACGTTGTTTCCTTAAGCTAATGAGGAAAATATCCACAATGTAAACAATCTTATATGAACAATGCACTGTGCTGTGCTGTGCTGAATTTCTTACCACCAAAATCACTATTGCATAGATGAACATTAATGTCATCGTGCTACAAAATGTGAGGATCGAGTTGTCCTGTAATCAAGAAAGCAGGCATAAAATATTTATTGAATATGATGTGGTTATATGTATATATCAATCACTACAAACGAAGACTGTAAGTTTCGTTCATTAACAGAAATCATGGATAATCTTTATAGAACTTTATACTCAACTTCTGATATCTCTCCAAAATCCATTGTTAATTAATAACATACTATACTGAACGCACTGCTCACACAAACAGTCACAATTACACTGTCTGATTATCGACTGAAGTTTGTAATTATTAGTACTGATTTAGTGATAGTGTGAACAATTCAGTATGAGTATCACCAATGGTTGCAGGAACTTCAATTCAATAACAATAATCTATCTCGTCACAGTGACGATATTTGCAATATCACCAAAGGCAAATCTCCAACCACTCAATGCATTTCATCCGCACCTCAAACCTGTAGCACACATTATATGTCCGAAAAATTGTACGTGATTATTGATTTCGACCGATTATAGATTTCAGTAGGATTTTTACCAACTTGCACTCAAAAATCAATTCAGTGTAGTCTCATTCTACTATGAAACAATCACTGGTTGTGCCAGGCGTATTTTCAACAGACCAATCCATTCTATATACTGTCTGAAATCATCCTGAAACCATGGTAATTGAGTGCCTTCATGGAACTATCAATATTACTAGTAATATGTTCATGTTATTTTCTCCTTTGAAATCGTTATTAATGTTAATCGATCTCTATTCTGAGATTAGCGATCTTGTCTATTCTATTATCATCGATATGTCGATTTCATTTCGTCGAATTTCATAGTAATGAACCCGCCAAGTCACCTACAAATCGATCTAAAGCAGCAACCAATAAATCCTTCATAGTGATATCTCATAATTAGAATCCATTTATTATAAATACGGTTCCCATTTCATTATTTCATTGGAACGTTTACTCCAACTTTCGCTTTTAGCGCGTTTCGGAACTCCACCGTTAATATTTGTAATATTTCAGAAAATCAACACGAGAGACGTTGTTTCAAAATTTAGCAAAAATTTCTCAAAAACATTTCTAAAAAATTGATTATCATGTCCATAGTAAAATTAAACCAGTATGCAGCATGCCCGGAATCAAATATTATTTTTAGAATAGATTTATTAGAATTATTTAGAATTTTTACTTTTTCCAGTAAATATGCCCTCAAATGCGGGAAAAAATTATATTGACTTGATTTCAATTTGCAAATGATTGTGCATTTTTTCGTATTATAAAATATTGAGCTCTTTACGAATTCTGAAGGTAAAGGTTGTGCTCCGCGTTCCTGAGTGGATAGCCGTGCAACGACCTTCCTGAAATTGGAGAAGCGTGCTTACGATTTAGGCAAACGGATTTAAAGATGTAGGAAGGAAGAAATAGTCAGAGAAATGCGAATCAATAAGGGCATAATAAACTGTTAAGGAAGATAGATTAGGCGGCAATATGTAACTCTCATTTCAAGGAATAGTCCACAACAAGCCCTAAGAATTTAACAGACTCAACGACGTCAATGGTGGTGTTATTTAATAAAAAAAGCTGCAATGTATTTTTATATTGATAAAACTTCAGTTTTAGAAACGTTGAAACAGAAAAAATTAGAATCGTACCATGATTTCAGGGTGATTAGGTCACTAGATATGGTCCTATGAAGTGCCGGGAGATCATGGTTACTCCAATTTTCTGTGGCAGATTGTGTGAAACCACAAATTTTTAGTTCTTGACTAAACAGTTTTAAGTAATCTTTCACACCAACATGTTTTATGGACGTTGAAAGTTGAAATATTGATTAGGGTTATTAATTGATATAACAGGGTGATAATGGTATATTATCAGGTATTGAAAATGTCATGATATAGTGCCAATAATTTATTTTCACTTATAGTTGTTTTTCTGTTATTGTTTGAAACATTCGTGTAATTGCTTCTAATTTGGCACATCAAGGACATTGTGTTAAATTACTCATTCTACTTTGACATGGGATATAATTTATCTTTACTCGCTGTGCTTATAATCATTGATCTTTCGTTACAAGAATATTGGATAATCAATTCGTGGTGAGTTGAGATAACTTTTATATTAAAAAATTCGAGTAGAACTTATATTTATATAAGAAGCATCCTTCTTATGCCAATAAGTCGTTTCCCTCCAGGAATAAATTTTCTCTTGGTAATTTGTCAAACAAAAGGCAATAAAAATGAAATACGGGAACCTTTAAAAATGATAAATAACAGATCCCGCAGAAAATATTAGGATAAAAATACATAAAGATAAACAATATCCAAATTAGTTTTTAGGTACGCTATGGGCTAGATTTAAAATCTTTTTCTCAGTCACTTTGTTTTAGTATGTGAGAATATGGCAGTGCTTGAAAGTATTTGATTTGGAAATGAAATTCTACCAGAACTTTTGTTTAAAAAAATGATCTTGTCTGTTTTGACAATATAAACGGAAGAATATTTGCCCAACGACACTAAGACCTAATTTTATAAAACTGTTCTTTCCTATCAACATTCCGGAAAAATAGTGGATTTTCAGTTCCGAGCTGAAAATTTATGTCAAGTTGGAGGTGACCAAATCTCTGAGTGAGTCAGTATTTTACTAGAATATATAAAGGAAACACCATCCCAACCGCAAAGCTATTGTTTCACTTTTCCCATGCATCATCTATTTTATGCGATATATCGTTTGTAAATATATTCATAAAGGCTTTGTGAACCTCCTAGGATATATTTGTGTCTCCTTTTTTTATTTATAATACCCTATCTGACCAATAATAAACATCAGATCGATTCAAACTGCATTTCTTTCGACCCACAACAGTATTTTGACACCTGTGTCTAATAGCATTTCACATATATCTGACAAACAGATTAATTTTAATACCCATAACTCGTTGACTGAATATGAATTTAGAAGGTTAATAAAACGTTATTATTAATATGGAAATACATTTAAGGATATCAAGAAAAAGTTTGAACTAATTTATAGAAAATAGCAGAGTAGGCATTTAAAACATAACAGGAACAGAATATGGAGTCCAGCAACGTGAATAAGCATTATAATAGTGTGTAAGCTGACCAAGAACATGGTCTCAGATGCAAAGGTTGCGATATTATTTAAAAATTATGAAATAACGAAATCGGCTGCAATGGAATGACTCGAATTTGGAAAGAGGAGAAATGGAGGCAGACATATATGATCCAAGCTCGCTATCCCAAGGCAAATTTTAATTGCGGACAACACAACGATTACAATGCAAAGATATTCATGTTATCAAACAGCTAAGCGGCTCTCCAAGCCAAGAGAAAATCTAAAGTAAAGCCCTAGGCCTGCAATTATACTAACTGGATCCAAAAATCTTTTCATTTATTAAAAAAAAGGGGGGTTATTTGATTATTGGACATTCAACTAAGAGACCCATCCATACCTTCCCTACTGGAAGAAAGAATTTGGACATTCACTTAACTATACCCTGATCTAGTAAAAAA
Organism: Diorhabda carinulata; assembly: GCF_026250575.1. Taxonomy (NCBI): domain Eukaryota; kingdom Metazoa; phylum Arthropoda; class Insecta; order Coleoptera; family Chrysomelidae; genus Diorhabda; species Diorhabda carinulata. The sequence goes on from NC_079465.1 coordinate 9,083,579, forward strand.
TTCCTTCATCTTCAGTGCCAAATTATTCAATCAGATACCTTCAGAATTAAAAACGACAAATTCATTTAATAATTTCTGAAGATTGACAAAGGCATTTCTGCTTGAAAGACCTTATTATTCTGTGGCAAAATTCTACAATTTACCATACACTCGATAGAATGACAAATTTAATTTAGTGTGAAGTAAGATATTATATTTATTATAATTACTATTATTAAGCCAAATTGTTATTTTATATTTTTATATTATTTATTAGAAGATTGTGTCTCTTTGTCTATGAAATTGTGAAATTTTCTAATGACAATGAAGCTTATCTCTCTCATTATCCGTTGAATTATCACATGAAGAACATTGGACCCCTAGTTATTGTAGTTTTCTGAAAGAAAACAAAAGAAATAGCCAAGAACCTACTCGATACGTGCGAGGGTATATATCAAAAGACTAGGGTACTTAGATTCACTATTCTTAAAACCAGAAGAGGTAACACGTATTGCTCCCAGACATGTAGATCTGGATTCTCTGCTTTTACTGTAGCTACTCAAAGCAAAACTGGTAAAATCCTTGCCATTCAACCTTCCTGATATGTACTATACTGAAGAAAAATTTACACGCGAAGAAGCAGGTTGCCGAGATTGCTCAATTTTTCTCAGCTCACAATATAACCAATTCAACTGAATATTTGGGTATCTTCAACGTAATCCAATCTATCGGATAATGTCACAATAGATTAAACGATGAAAAGAAACATAAATATAGTTGGAATAATGGACTTCATCCAAGGAAGCAAAAGCCGTCTTTTCGGCCAATTATGTCATATTAACAGTGTTTCTAAATGTTGAATATTAATTGTTTATTTGGAGGTAATATGATAACTGGACAATATCATGATGGACACGTTTTGTTTGGATTGGTGGCAAGTGATTATAAAACAATGAAGAGGTATTTATATTTGTTATGGTTGGAAAAAATTAGATACTAACTGTCTGTAAAAAGGAGATGGTTTTCCATTGAATATTGCAATATAAAGATAATAATAAAATTTTATCCTGACTTAAAGTATAAAACATGGAATATGCAAACGTTGTGTTGTTTATTTACGTGGAGGAACTACTGTATTGCTAGATATAAACAGATATGGCGATGCCATTTACTTCATACGTACATTGGTTATATAATAGGAGAAATTTTATATCAACATAAAAAGTGTTTTATTGCGAACACGTTGATAAAGGTTGGTACTAACAGAGGATTGCGTATTTTAAAGATTTAAATTTCACCGCGTGTGTTTTCATGAGTATCGATTTCTGAAATTTTTGTGGCATTGAGTTTCCAATTAAGTACAAAAAAACCTTATTATTCCGATAATATTGGTGGGTTCAACCATTTCTATTTGAGATTTTAAACTGAAATTTTATTCTTTATAATAATAGCCAGGAGTCCTTATGGATTGTTTCATTTTTGGAGAAACTTTTTTATTTTTGACTTTAGTCGAATATTGATAAGTGAAATTTACGATTTTGTTGCGTTTAATTGGTTTTTCAAATCTATCGGGAGTTGACATCCAGAAGAAAATCAGTAACTTGCGGCGATGTAGCTTTACTAATAGACACAACAATTTTTTATCGGTGTCATCTTCGAAAGGGTCTACCGCTTATTTGATCTTTTATTTAGACTATAGAGTCTTTATCTATCTTTTTCAATTTTGCTCCTCTGCAAGGAGTGCCTTCTTATGAGTCCAATATCTTTTTTAATTATTTCTTTAATTATTGTCTATATTTTCGTCCTCATACTGTGGCTGAGCGCCCATCGTTGACATGCAGATATTCAGTAATCGTTGATGGCCTGTTCATGTGTCAAGTTTTTTTATTCATCTATCGAAGACAAGTTTTTATTATACAATTCGATCAAATTACTTGAGTAATTCGGCTAGTTAAGCGAAAAAAATAAATCAGTAATGTTATAGATTAAGTCCAGGGTGTCCAGTGGCAAAATTTTAAATCTATCTATAATCTAGAACAAAAAAACTACGCATACATATGCATTTCTAGTTCCAATCAATATAAGGTAGACAAATGCGGGTGTTATTTTTTAAAAATTACATCATCTAAAAGGCCGTTACGTCACACACGTTACGACACATTCTTGGAATCTCGCTTCAGTATTTTTTGCACCTCGCTGGAGAAGTGCCGCCGAGATGCCATTGACTTCGCGAACTATATTTTCTTTCAATTCAGAGTTTGTTGCCGGAGTTGTTCCGTCCGTTTTACTTTTGAGATACCCCCTCAGAAAAAAGTCCATTGGGGTAAGATCGGCGGACCTGCATGTCACCGAACCGGCTTATCAATTTGCTTGTTGGAAATAAATAATCGTTAAGCATCGCCCTAGAAACAACACCGTCTACAGAAATTGATTGCCTTTGACGTTTTTCAAAAAAATAGTGTCCAATTATTCCCCTGTTTGAAAACGCACACCAACCAAACCGTCACTTTGGGACTGTAATTTGGCTGCTGATGTCGTAAGCGGGGTTTTGTCTTTTAGGGGACCAATAACGACAATTTTGCTTGTTTAAATTTCCATTCAAATGAAAATGGGCTTCGTCACTCCAAAAAGATAGTGGCCACTGTGCGAAATCGCTCCAACATTGTCTCACAAAAAATTTTACGCATTTTGTGATCATTAGGCTTAAACGCTTGCATAATTTGAATTTTAAATGGATGAAATTTAAGACCCTTCTTCAATATTTCGTATTTTTGGAAGCCAAAAGGCCGCCGCTCTCTTGCGAACGAACTGACGCGGATTAAGCGCGAGGTTGCCGCGACGAGTTCAATGTTTTCATTCGTTCTGCTGGGCTGTTTTCTGCTGAACTGGTTGCTCGGAACCTTCGCACCCATGATCGTATCAAATCTTCACTTCACTCCAAATTACTGCCGCGGATACTTCTTGAAACCCGAAAGAATACATTAATTAGCTCACAATACTAATAGTAGAATTGAGCGCTGATTTTAAGATCGAATTTTTTGCAGACAAGCCTAGATCAATGTGTTTGCATTAAAACACTGCTTATGTTGATAAAAATTTTTTCTATCATTCATTCAAGTGAAATTAAGTGGAATAGAAATATCTGTTTATAGCTGGTAACCCAGTAGTTCGTACATGTAAATAATAAACAACCCAACGCTGCTCATTCTATATGTTTCATACTTTAAGTCCTGATAAAATTCTTTTATCATCTTGATGTTGCAGCATTTATTGAAAAATCATTTGTTTAAAATAAATTGAAAATGTATCGTCCAGGATTTTTTTTGCAAATCCATTTTTAATATATTTTTTAATAGATCTATCCAAATATCAGATCCTGATTTAGATGCTTAGCTATTCAAAAAGCAAAAACTGTATTGAAAGAAAATAATTATCCGGAAAAAATGATGAATAACATATATGTACAAGAAAAAGATAAACAGACACTATAATCAATTTAAAAACAAAACTGAAACGAAACATCAAAACATAAAACATTTTTCCTTACCATATGTACAAGGAGTTTCCCAACAATTATCGAATTATTTCAATAAATTTGATATAAGTATAGTATAGTCATAGAAGACATGATACATTATCCAAAAATTTCACTAAATTAAAATCTAAAACACCAAAAACCAAAAGAAGTAATATTATATATCAAGTACCTTGTACTAATTGTGACGCTGTCTACTTAGGACAAACATCTCAGTATTTAGAATACGACTAAGAGGTCATCAATACGATAAAATAATAGAACTGCATTAACGAACTATAAAATATCAAAAAAACATAAATTCAATTATAAAAATTCAAAAATTCTTGAAACGGAGTCTAATACACGGAAAAGAGAATTTTTAGAAATGTTTCACATTCATAAGAACGGAAAAAGCTATAAATGATAAAAAAGATCTATATAATTCAAGTGAAATTTATAGCTCTATTTGATAAATTCCAATAAATTTAATATATTTGAGATGTGGAAACCAAGGAAAAATTAATTTTTCTTATTGGAACAAAGTTCTAAGTTGATTTTACTATTATTTTGATATTCATGATGAAGGTGATCTATAGATCAATATAAATAATCAAATTGTCAGTGTCAATATCATATTTTGGATAAAGAATGAAAAGTCGAAACGTAAAAATTTATCTTTCTTTTAAAAACTATCAAAAAAAACTAATTTTGAAACAAAAGAGAGCTAAAATCAAGAACATTTAGATTCATTAATATATCAAAAGGTCTAAGAAATTGAAAAATTTTATATTTTTTAATATACTAAATTTGTTACAAAATATATTTTTTATATTATTTACTGCATTCAAGTCGATTTAGGTTCGTGTCTTGAACTAAATTAAAAATATATATGACTAGAGATTTTTTTTAGTGTGTTACTGTAGAAGAAGTCTTCGCACAATTAAATGCAATTAAATTCTATTAAACTCAAGTCTACAGAACTATTGAAAAAATTTATGTAACTACTAAATATTTTTACATCTCTATCTGAAGCAATTGGGTCAACGAAAATCGTATGTGACATAAATCTAGAGAAGCAATCTCGTTAAGATAGATAAATAGAAATACTACATTGTCGATGCACATGTTATTTGTACTATGTAAATCGGCACTGAAAAATTCTGTTTTAAACTAAATATTTATGTGGTTTAGGTGTAATCGATTACATTCGAAATTGTGATTCTTTTTAAAAGTAAATGTAAATTATTTCTGTTATTTTTTATCGAACTTAATGTGTTATTGTCAACATTTTTTTAATTTTTATTATCAATGAAATGATAACATTATAACAATTATGACCAAGACGATAAACATATAATTGAAGAGGTAAGCCACAATCGATTATTTGAGAAATTGGTAAAGAAAACTCGAAACGAATTAATAACAAACGAGAATCCTCATTCGTTGGTTGAAATCCTGCATGAAAAAAGTGAATAACAACTAAAGTAGGAGGAGATATTGGAGAAGGTACTTCGACAGATATTCACAGTGTGTTCTAAATAGATAACTGCTTTATTATAAAGTTAAGAAAAAAAGACTCCGCATATTCTTAATCTATTTATCAACTGTATCATTTTTCTCAATCGTATACAAAATATGAATTTTATTGGAGAATAAAGGATCCTAATCATAGATATTTGAGCTTCTGATAACAACAGAAGATATCTACTTCTACTTTAGGGAAATTTCTATTTAATTTTTAATTTAATACATAAATGATAATTTTGAAATTTTGATAGTTATTCGTCCATTTCATTATGTTGAAGAGTATACAGGTTCAAATGTTGTTCATAAACATTGGTGGAAATCTCACAAATAAGAGTCTTCCTCAGGAAATGGCATTTGACCTCAGTTAAAGTACGTAAATAACTGATACACAAATGGGGTCCATAATTAATATTAAATTGGACGCCACCAAATTTTTAACGAGCGATATTAGAAGTGAATAAAAAAGGAGAATATTCATTACTGTGAACAATAAAAAAAGTTTCAGTAACAAATAAATTTATTGCAATATTGCAATAATTAATTCGCATTAATTGCGTATCCAAAAGAGCACAGCGAATAAAAAGCAGATATAAATTAAAAACAAATTATTGGTATATATTAAAAATGAAATTGCGACTAATCTATAGAAATCCGGATTGGTTGCAACCCTCAACTGAATTCCCAGTTGTTAGAGTGGAGTTGGATTTGATGTTTGTGATGCACCAGATTCCTGAAAAAAAATTGCAATTTCAATTGTATCAAAATTTAATCATAATTCTATTTTTTGATCACAGTAAAAGCATAGATTCATAAATATGAAAATAATGCTCTATTGGAAAGAAAATAACTTTTTTTTCTATAATGAAATTAACCAGGTAGCTGGTAAAAAAGAGAGTTACCCAAAACAACTCCTTTTCACCAGGAGTCACTTGATATTGTCAACCAAACTACCTCTCCTTTTTGTACCTTCATTTTTTTAACATTAAACTTTTCTTGAAAACTGAAAAATTCTTATTCTTAGAAAATTGCAACTTTTCATGCACCTTTAGTTGCATTTGTCACTTATTGGTTAATTATATATTGTGAACAATTTTGATGTAGAACCATTTCCAATATGAAAATAAATTTCAATATTTGTATTATTGTGTGGTTTTCAAACTTATTCTAATAATTCTTGAGAACAAGTTATGTAGATCCTCTCTATTTCGACGATAAAAAAGATGTTTATTTGTGAACATAACGTACAGAAAAACAGATTTCTGTTAAATTTAAACATTGTAAATTCAGTTTCTTGGCGGGTGCTCCTTTTTACTAAGACCTGTTTCGTTCTTCAGATGTTCCCATTTGTAAACGCGTTTTTTATATAAAATATACATTAAAAGTAAATTCAAAAAAAATATAAGACAAAGCTTACTAGTATTAATAAATAAGTATCGCTTTAAACTATTCGAACTGGATGGGAAGTCAACAAAGTGATTTCTTTCAGATATCGGAGGTTATACAACACAAATCACTCTGATGTTACAAATTAATCAGAAATATGGGAAACTATCTGACAAAAAATGTGACAGACCTAATGAAATGGAATATATATTTCTTAATCTTGTATATAATAAATATGATTCAAAATAAAATGGATGGACCAAATAAGACAGAAAGACGATGAGAAGAGAAAATTCCTGATTGGAATGAAAAGATTAACAGGAGACACGAAAAACTGGAAGCAAGAGAATCCTTCTCGGGCACAAGAAAAGGAAGAAAATAAAATCTTTATTGCACTATAGCAATGTAGGAAAACCAAATTAATTATAATTATCTTGGTTTCATTTTCATTCTTTTAGTTTGTGGACTCGTGCCAAATTATTTTGGCAAAAAGTTTTGTAGTAGATTTATTAAATATATGTCAAACGTAGGTCTAATGAATCTAAAGAATGAAATGACCGTGAAGTGACGGGTCAGTATCTGGGAAATGCGTTTCTCTTGTTTTGTATTTTACTAGACATGATATAAATGTCTTGAAAATGCATTTTCATGATTTCAATTGTAGATAAAGAAAAAAATAAAAAAAACTTGTTTTTGGCATTCTCTCATGTTACATGAAATATGTAGCAGCCGAAGTTATTCTACGAGGGCTATTAAGGAAGTTGTTGGTTCAATGAAAATTTATCGGCAAGTAAGGAAAGTAACCTAAAATAAAGTGATTAATGAGATCTGTCACAAAATAGCGCATTTATTTTAGGAGTGATGCTTAAGGTGAAGCTTTTTCGCAACAGTTGAATTTTTGTTGATATTTCTAGCAAATTATCGAAGAAAGGTTACGCAATCACGAATATGGTGCAAGCTTTTGGTCGCATGTAAACATAAATCAAGTGATCAAATGGAAATATTCTTGACATGTCTGGATGTCTATCCTACAAGGTGATCCATTACTGAATCGAATCATTGTGACGATACGTAGATAAACATGTCAATTTTGAACATAATTAGAGTCCATGATGTGTGATGAAAATGAAAATATTTGCAAACATTTCCAAATTAAAATCAAAGTTGCTGTCTTTTGGTATAGGTAGGGTGGTTTTTAATGGATTTTCCTGAACGTCGGGCCATAATTCTCTCACAGAAACTGGCACTCAAACTCAATTCAGATCTCTTTCGTTTCCTTTCGGATTATTGTCCCTATCTTACACCCCGTGATTTCTACTTGTTTCCAACGATTCAGTAGAAGAGATCAAAATAATTTTTACAGCGATAGGTCTACTTACCAGAATACAAACTGTAGGATTTCCAATGCTTTGTTGTCTACGGATATGAATCACAACATAATTATTAAGCAAAAGTTACTCAAAGTCGGTCGTACAAAAATGAAAGCTGATTGTTTGCAATCAACTATCGAACGAAGGCTAAAGAACAAAGATATAAATGTTCATACAGAGTATGACCAGCTCGAAAAAAACCAAATTCATTTGATGTAACCTACCTCAGCTAGCTGTTTGATTAATTGAGATTGCCGCAATGAAGATCACCAACAGTCGTACCTACTCTGTTCACTCAACTTACAAACCTTCATGAAAATAGAAGAAAGTTTACTGTCAGAAAGTTCGAAGAACTGCATTATTTAAAGAGATCATTGACTGAAGATTATTGAACTTTCTAAGACAATTTACCCCACGAGTCTGTTTTGAATTCATAAAAACAGCTTATACAACAGTATAAAATCAGTTGTTTTCCTTAATTTGTAGGTTCTCATCTAAAATTTTTCTAAATACACCAACTACTTATTCTTATCCTAAGTAACAATTAAAAATTGTACGAAGTTTTTTCTCTTTCCTGTAAAAGCAATTTGAAGTACATTCAGGTTCACGGGAAGCTTTAAAACAAGAGTGTACTTGAATTTCCATAGTTAGATCTGATTCTTCGACATTATTTAAACTTGGATGAATATCCACGAATATATTATGTAAATTGCTTAGTACTATTTACTTATTTGCTTAGTACTATTTTCTTATCTTGTGAAATGTGGATTTATGGAAAAATGTTCTCGCAATATAAGCTGAGCCGATCAATGGATCGTTGTGGATATTTTTGAAAAACATAGCATATAATCTGATGTAAAAACTTATAAATTTTATTTCAAAATTTGTATTAGTCCTTCATTTTATCCCACACTTCGTCATATTAAGTAATTATGGAATATTAAAGTTAGGTAGGTATTGTATGTTGAACAAAAACTAGTTTATGACTCTTTAAATGTTAAAGTTGCAGCATGTATGTAATCGAGACATCATTTTCCACTCATTTTGTGCCACGATGGCCACCTGTTGCTTATTACTTTACCAAGCGTTTTATCAAATCTGATGTATTCATTGAATGAACTATTATATTACAACAGTTTGTTACAGGATGCAGAATTATTAATGAAACAGCTTAATAGATTTTTGAAGCCAGACTAGAGGTAAATATTTTTATTACAATATGCAATATAGAAGTCGTGCGTAGGTGTTCTTATTTAAGTATGTAAGTTAATCATCTTATTAATTGGAATTAGTCTTGATTACTCTTACTAATTAGTTTCATCATAATTCCAACAAAATTTGTGTTTCTTTTCCTTTCGAATGCTATGGTCAATTTTATCATTTTTTTTAATACGCTTATATTAGCTTCACCTGTATGTGAGTTTTTTTTGAGAACTTGATTATTTGCTTCCTTTGTGTCGTCTATCGTGAGTTCAAAAATGGTTAATGCCGCAAATTTTTTCTTTACATCGAAACAAACTTCACAACTGTCTGCCCTCTGTTGGAGATTTACAATACTAATGACTACAACTTGAAAAAAAATTTATTTTTTATATTAAATCGATAGAAAAACTGGTTAATATAGTTATGACGCTAAACATTTTTTAATTTGATGAACTTAAGAAGCGTGTTTTTTAGTTTTTTAAATTATATTTTTAAAATTGTCACTTGACTCCTAGAGAACATAAATGTTTAGAAATATTCTATTATTTCGTTTTTTATTATATATAAGAATAAATAAAAAAATGGGAATCAAGCTTCTATTGAGAACACGGGAATAAGTAATAGACAACAATGTGTACGAGCACTCATATGTTGCCTGATTCTATCTGAATATTGCCTTCGTCAGACTAGAAGACAACTGGTTATTGTTGTTCTATAAATGAGAGTCAATTTACTATTAATTCATTTGGAAGATAGAAATATATCGTTAATGAGGATAAAATAGTGAACATTTCATTGATGAAGATTCAGTAATGGTTTGGCGTGGGAAGTTGCATGCACAGAGATAGATTGAAGATATTCTACAATAGTATTCAACTACAGAGTTGTTCCATTTGTGCAATACTACCTCTACCGTAAACCAATAAATTGTGTTAATACGTTGACAGGAATAGATGGTAATAATTTAGTAGGTCCATATATTTTTAATAATAACCTAAATGGTCAGCGATACTTAGAATTTCGTCAATATGATTTCCCACATATGTTTTGTGATATTCCTCTAAATATTTGCCGACACATGTGGTTCTAGCTCGATGGAACCTGTACCCATGTCGTAAATGATGATAATAATCATCTTAATAACATGTTCCTAATAAGTGATTGGTAGGGTATGCCCATTAGCATAGCCTCTACGTTCCCAAGAATTAAATACAATGAATTCATTTTTTTGAGGATATCTTATAAGTTTGGTATATGCAACTCTAGTAACAACAAAGAACGAAATGATAGATATAATAAAATTTCATTGTGATACTATAAAGCAGAATGCACTTCCAAATATCCTCCGTAGATTCTGGAAGAGTGTAGAAGTACAAGGAGCCTACTTCGAACATTTGTGTTTTAATACCTCATGTAAATATTTTCAATAAATAATTTAAATTTGTTATAATTGTCTCTTGATGGCGAAAGGTTTCCTTGGAATGTATAACGAAACAAAAATCTACATATCTCTTAAACCATAAATTTATTATTGAGTAATTCAATATACGCATTCATCCATAAAAAATTCATAATGGTCAAATGTATAATTTAGAAAATATACTTAAAAATAAGTTCTGATTTTGCAACTTTAAGGGCATATAAATCAATAAAATGAGTCGTATTAGATAATTATTTCACGTCATCTACTCACTCCCGAATTTTTTGTATTGAATCCTGGAACACTCTGTATAATTAGTTGATAAAAAATATACATATTTTGATAAAAGCCTCAAATATTTTCTTGACAAAAAAGTATCTAGAAAATAAACGAGGTTTGATTTAGATTATAGTGAGAAGCAATCACTATGTTTGTAATAGCCATTTTGTTTTACACCATTATCTCTCTAATGGCAGCTTTTCAGTCTTATTAATCGATTATAATGAAATGAAGTATTGTCAATTGGCTGTTTTTCCAGACGAATGTTTCAACTAAATTTTGCAATTGATCTCCGAATCAGCCTCTGCATGAGATCCATTACGGATAAATTCTACAAGTCATCTTTATACTAAAGCACATTCAGTATCTGTAATGTTTACTACCCAAAAACTCAAAGTCACGCCGAAAAATTATTACAGTCTATTGTATTTCCGGAAGTAACGCTAAGATTACGCAGCTATTGATTATGGGCACTGCTTTTTATACGGCTTAATTACCTTTCTTTGTGTTTAAATATTTTTGCGTTTTCAAACATATAATAAAATACACACATTTAGAATTTCATTTTTAATGCACATAAGAATCCTAACTTAAAAACAGAAACCATCTATTCTTATAATTACCTAATTCTTAAATCAAATCTGATTTTCTTTGAAGACTTCATCTACTTAGACTCTTTTAGGAATGGATAAAATCTGTGTTAGGCATAGATGCCAAATAAAATATGATTCGACCTGTCCAAAAAGACAAACATGAAATATTTGGATTGAATGTGATTTCACGACGATTTACTCATAACATATTGATTACAGTTTTTGGATGATAATGATAATTCAAACGATTGCATTAAATACAAAACTGTCTGAATCAATTTCACTATAAACACTTGAATTATTTGTATGAAAACTGTACTGAATGTTCTGTAATGACATTGTAGAACGATCAATTATTCTGATGTTTACAGTCAACAATTGATGAAACTGAATGAAGGAAAACGATAATAATTGTCAAATTGGAAAGGTTCAGTGTCCCACCATGATAATGCAAGGTCTTACACATCTTTGGCGGAATGGTCAAACTTTCCAAAATGAGAAGCTTCAATCGCACCTGGTTCAGTTTTTTCTAAGGACCGGAAATTTTATGAGCGCGGAATCGTTAAGCTGAAAGAAAGTTGGCAAAATGGAAAATATATAATTCATTGAAAACGATTCTTTGTTAAAAAAAGTGTTTCATTAAATACTACAAAGCCGAAAGTACTTTGTCACCAAACAATATATTGCAATGATGGTTCCGAAGAAGACTGGATGCTTAAGAATTAATAGGTTTAGATGAATTTCGCTATTCAATTGATTTGTGAAACAATGTCCAATCCAATTAAACTAAAAACTTTGGTAATAACTCTAAAAATGTAAATGCTTTCACTATCCTCATTTTAACTAGTTTAAAATAGCAATACTATTTAAACAGGAACAAGCTCTCAATCCATATGAATCACAAATAAAAATTAAAATTTTATGCATTTTTTTGAGGTCAATATAGAAATAGACTAGCATACCAAAAATGTAACAGAAAGCTATAATACGGTTGCAGTAACGCGGTGACTGTCATTAATTTACTACCAAAAAAATGGGTGTGTTATAAAGTCAGTAGTTCAATTCGAAATTGAAATTACGCAAAGTAAAGTCCCGTGTACAAATAACTAATAAAACAAAGAATAAGTCACTTCTAATTGACATCACCATTTGCTTACTAGTATTGAAATACCTGCATGTACTACATATTCGAAGAAAGCAGTGAAACATTTTAATTTATTACCCTATATGTGAAGAAGCACGACCGAGAAAGAATATATCAAGCACACTGGTGGATACTAGTGATAATTATTTATTAGTATTTTGAAGGATAGACACTTCTCCGGACAGAGTAATCCATCAAAAGGTTTAAGAAACTGTTACTTTTCATATTCGACTTTAATTATAAAATTTTCCAGCCTATTAAAAGAGAATAACATAATATTTTCAGCTTTTATATATAGGATGGTGAAATATTTCCATACTTTTAGTGCTTCAAGGTACGAGAGCACAAAAATGACAGAAAAATATGGACGTTCTGGACGTTTAATTATTGGACTAAATTCCATCAAAGAAATGAAATGCTCAGCATTTTCTAAAGAACATAATAGGAGTAACTATAGATATATAGCATATGCCGCTAATAATTCTGTGGAAACAATGTGCTTTCATGTTATCCTAATTTTTATTTATTTTTTTGAATCACTTTTCCAGGACTAAAGAAGCTGTACCACGTGGATTCTGTTAAATTTTTATGCATAGGATTCAATGAATGCTCTGGCATATTATCGGAGTGAATTTTTCAATCACTACATGTTCAAAGCTCTTTCTTCTGACTTCGTCACGTAATATTACCAAAACTTCAACGCATTATTATATATCGTGTGATATCTTAGAGTATATGAGTGGGACCCCACCTTCTTATCCGAGTCAATTGTCAAAATTGTTTCCACTTCTCCTCAGTTATGACGTTCTTTTTTTGTTATTTGCAATTCAAAATTTTCTCTATGTTTCTAGTCCTAGCCTCAAACCTATGATAGTTTTGATATAAGCAAAATACAATCTGGTTTTTCTAATTTTTCAGTCTTCACAAAAAATATATACTATATATTGTTCACGAATTATGAGTTATTGTGAAGACCAACCAGTAGGGGAAGACTTACTGCTGACGCTTATAAGCCACAGAGCTCACTCGGAAGTTTTTAAGTGATGATATGAAGGTACATTCAATAATTTTGGAATAAAGCAATATGCTTTGCCGATAATGAGTTTCAAAGATCATTAAATACCTCCAATTTCACAGGAAAACAATATAGTATGACCTTCTCCGCTTAAAAAATCATATACATGATAACATCAAAAGATGCAAATTAGAAGTAGAAGGTCAATAGGATAACAGAATAATATTCAAGTATCTAGAAATTGATAGACCAGTTTGGAGACGTAGAAGACAAGGTAAGAGGACAAATTACAGAAATGAAAATTCGCGGGTGTATTTCGAGAAAAATACTATTACGCCGATAAAGAAGCAAAAATTCAGTCGATCATGTGACTTGAATAACATTATCTAGTTGAATGACAGACGGTAGACTGGTAAAAATAGTAAGCATAAGTCTCCAAGTGGAACACGAAGCAGAGGTTGACAACGAAAGAGGTGAAGTGACAAGTGAAGTTGTGATGGTTACTGTTAATATTATAAAGTTCATTCAAAAAGTTGGAGGTATATCTTATAACTGAATACTGAGCGCCGTTATAAATTATAATAAATAGTTCGCATAGGTAGATTTTCTTGAGCAAAAAAAGGTAATAGACTAACAGGACTGCCTTTAGACAATCGTTACTAATAAGCACCAAATCTATAAAGCACGCTGTCTCGAACCGAACAAAAAAGTATCAACTATGTTTGAATGTAGTTTCAAAAATTCAATACTATACACCAACATCAATAGATAATCGAATAGTTAGTTAGTGTGTTATTAACAGTTTCCAGAAACAAAGAGACAAACTACGTTGAAATGTGACAATCACCCAACTTCCAGTTCACATAAATGTTTATTATTTATCTGTAATTTTACTATCAAAAATTGGCACCACTGGTTTTATTCAATCTAGAGCGTTTATAACCGTATTGATAAAAGCCCTGGCAAATCCTAAATTTGGCATTAAGCCTAAAGTTTATGAATATTTCTAGCTTTTCTCTTTGTTCTGTCAAAATTTAGAATTATTTCTGTATTATTCTACATCACATGGGAGATTGTGAATGAAATCAAATTTAAGTTATAGAATCAACTTTTCATATTGAATGAATTACTAGGTATACGTACAGTAAACTCCATTGAGAATTTTTTAGTTTTTCAATTTTTATAAGATAGATACTTCCCCTGCTTCAGATTTTAAGTACAGCATACTGAAAACACTGTTCACATTACCACTACACCAACACTCATAATTACACTACCTGATGCGCGTTTCGATAACCAAATTCTCGTCTTTAGAGACTTAAGGTAAACTGTTCACCTTGAGCTGTTTACAGATACTTGAATCATTTATCTTGCACAAAAAATTGAATCGGGAACGTTTTTGTGCGATTATTTTCGACGTGGATTAATCCAACAGCAGTGTGCCAATAAACTCGCTAAGAGCTGATATTGCAAGTTCGTCAAGTGACATACAGTGAAATTGAAGCATATTTCTGCATTACTTTCACTTGCATACATTGAAAAAACTCGTGCCGATTTATGCAAAGAAATTCTGAGCAAATTCAATTGCAGTGATTCAAAAGACGACTATAAGATCATGACAGGTGACGAATCATGGATTTATGCATATGGACCCAAAACTAAACTGACTGTATGAGTCGAGTCAAATCCAACAAAAGTTGTTCGCGCACTCCTGCAGATGGTTATAGAATGGTTAGTTCTGAATGATACACTACCATTTGTTTGCTAGAATTTTTCGAAAAAAATCAGTCACACATCAGTTTAAACCAAAACGTTTCTGAACAGTCAAAATATTGAATTGGTCATCCGCCGTACAGTCTTTATTTTGCACCAAATGATTTCTTCTTATTCCCGCAGATTACAAATAAATTGCGATGTTAACGTTTTTCTACACCCAAGGAAATGTTTGATACGTTAAAATCATATATTTTGGAGGCACCTCAATCAAGATGGAAAAAATACTTCGACAAAAATTGAGGCACAATTATGTAGGTACTGGAGTATTATTAAAGGATAAGTAACGTCTTTGTAATATTGAGGAGTTAGTCTTGCAGTATTGGTTTGGAATTGATCTTGAATTCAAAGATCAAAACTAAGACCTACTGGTAAAAAATTCACGCCAAGACCTGCGTTATTGCATTCTTCAATTGATTTTCGCGAATAAACATTCCTTTCAAAAACCCTGGTTTTTTATATATAGGAATCATTTTAAGGCATGTGTGAATTAATAAATATAATATAGTCAAAGTTCGATATACAGACTCTTTCCGGAATGACTGGTTTGACCAAAGCCTTCGACTAAACTCGAAGTAAATTATAATTCTATTCTGCAATACTTTTTGGTCACTATATTGTGAATTTTGTCAAATCATAAGAGATATTATCTGATTATTCGTCTGTTTTTTCTGTAGGAACCTTTTCTGTATTTGTATCATATTCCCTGTCTGCCTTCAATGTAGTTAATTTTCTGCTTTGATTTTTTTAAATCTTTGTAAATTAATATTTATAAAACTTTTGGTAAATTTTCGTTAAACATATATTGCTATATATAAGATCTATGATAAGTTGTCTGAAAATATTACAGTACATGCTAATAATTTTTTTCTGTTTAAAAAAAAATGATATTGAATACATCAGCAAATGAAATGATGAGAATATTTATTTGAGCTAAAAAATGTTTCATCTATCAGATAGTTTTAATAATTATTTGATTACAATATATTAGACATTTTCTTAATTTGTACTTAAGCCATGATATTAATATATCGTCTCAAATATATTACTTCCATAAAGTCCGTAACCCCCATTAGACAGATTATAGCTGCTAAATATTCTTTATTATACCAGACATATTTAAACATGAATTTGTCTGGGAAAGACATACCAGACAAACTCATTTAGTACCCTGGTATTTTCTCATATCCATTTTTACACAATATCTATTTTAGCGCGTTGGTTTGTTGCCAAAAACGGGTCAGCTCGCAGAATAAATTATTGGTTACAAATCTTTTATATGGAGAACTTACAATAGTTACTGTAGTTTGTCGCCCTCAAAGAAAAATAGGAAATACTAGGAATGGGAAGCAGTAGCGTTCTACTAAAATTTAAACGGTATTAGAAAATCGATTGAAAATAGGTCCCTTATTTATATTTGTTAATTTTACGTAACCGGAAGAATTACTAAAATTAATGACATGATTTTAAGCAGTCATGGAAGTCCTCATTATAGTCAAGATTGATAAAGTGAATGATAAAATCGTTTGAGTCTTGAAAGATATAAAAGTAGGACAAGTTTCAGTGAGGCAAAGATGTATGAATGGCTGTGAGTATGGATTGTTTTCCAAAAACCGTATATGACGAATCCATCATATATTTTTTTACAAATATAGTTAAAAACCAAAAATATAACAATTTTGACCTAAGGGTACTAACCAACATATTGAAGCAGCAGAATAGGGACAAATGGCCAATTCCTTACAGCCCACGCTTTAGTTTAGTAGTCAAAGAATAAACATAAATATTCCCGTCAAGGAGTTTTTTCCCGTTGGAATTAATTTTCACAGGAGGTGACTTATTGGTGGGAAAATTTAGTATAAAACAGGTATGTCAAGTTATTAGATTTCAGTCTACCTTCAGTCTCTGAAGACGATAATTTGGTTAATAATTAATTGTTAGTATTGCTATAGTGGTGGTGTAAACAGTATATTCTCCTTATATTTGTTTGTAAAAAAATTGTATTTTTGGCAAAAATACTGAAAATGTGAATTTTAGTTAATATTAGAAAAAGTAATTAGTTAATAAAGGAAAAATTTATGCTAGTATTTTCTTCCTTCTTTTTAGTTTCAAAGGCGTGAAACGGAACGGAAAACGGAATAGAGATACATAATATTGTAGTTTTCCGTTTTAAATATTGGTGTGAAATAAGGAGCAAATAAGAGGCTATCAGAGAGTCCTATTCATAAAGACTTTCCAATGGACTAAACATCCTTCCAGTAATTGTATACTTTTTATCTTACGCATAGGATCAGTAGATGGTTTTATCAATAATGGCTTGGATGCTCTTAGAATAAAAACGGAGAGAGGTGGAGATGGAGTACATTTTACTATAGTAAGCGATTGAATAAATATCCAAGAACGGCAGATAAGAAGCTATAATTTTAAAATGGCTACCTTAGAGTAATAGAGAACTTGATTTAGAAATGTCGCAAGTAGATCTACTGATCCTAATCAAATCTTTTGGAGTAGTAGAAAAACACTTCATAGAGAAAATGGTGGCACTAACATCGCACAGTATTAAGTTTGTCACCTTAATATTGTAAATTAAATCCAATAGAATTAATTGGTCTCAAATTAGGGGTGAGGTGGAAAGAAATAATACTATACACAAAATGAAAGAAATTATTTATGAGTTATGGTTGATAAAATATGTGAATAAAAGGGAAAACAGTATGAGATGGTTAAAATCATGCACGATACAGAACCCCGCGATTATTAATATTCGGGAATCTAAATCAAATAATATTCCAAATCCTACCTTAACCAAAGTGGTGTCATAAGCTAGTGACTTGACTAAGTAAATGATAGAAAATGCCGTTAATTAATTATAGAATTCATCAGGATTTTTTGAATTGAGCTAATATAAATTATTCATAAAATATTATTTTTGTACCTAAATTCAAGTACGCTCATGGTTGCTGGATGCTAACTTTGTGGAATATTCTACAAATTGGTTGAAAAAGGTTCATCCTAATCTGCGCGATTACTCCACGTACTTTCCAATTGAACTGTTATGTCGAAGAAGATTCCGGCGAAAATTCCGTGGTAGGTTTGTTAATATTAACATTATACTATTGATACCATATAATCACATATAGAGAATAGAGAATCACACTTAAATGACACTATTAAAATTATTATTAAAAATATAAGTTACTATTTCTTTTGATATTTCCACTATGAATGAAAGTCGGGGTTACGCATCTTTAGCACTTCTTTCGAGACAGAATTTTAAAGATTCTTGCATTGGTAAAGCTGGACATAAGAGCTTTGAACTGCACGCCATGACATGACGCCGAGATAAAGTGTGCAGAAACCTGAAACTTTTTGCTCTATTAGCGTGATATATTATTTTTTTTGTATGTACATGTATACATTCAAATTTTACACAGTCTACGTAGTTTTTTATTGTTCTTTCGAATAAATATTGTTTAATTTAAAATTTGTACATTAAACAAGAAACATGATGAGGAGTATCTAATTTACACCACTTTCCACAGATTCAGGCGCAATTTATAAACGAAGTGAAATAAATGTTATTATCACATTCTTGATAAACGGCTATCACATTACAAAAAATCGATGTCGATAACTAACATCGATTTACCGATACAAATACTTCTAGATTGCCTCGAGTAGAATTTTTATTGCCAGCAGTATAATGGCCAAAAGCTCACCGAATCATATTATATATATATATATATATATATATATATATATAATCATATCAGAGTGAGAAACCTATAAAAAAATTATGTTTAATATATTTCAGGTCACTATACTGTGTGATTCAATGTTTAAAATATTTCACTGCTTACATAGAATATGAAGTATTAAATCAATACACTCAAATAAATTATCGCCGTTCAACGAAACTGTTTTTTAGGTCGAAATATAAAAGTGGCTTTGTTCGTTTCTTCAAGACTATTGGATTTTTTGGATCATAATTGGCAATGAATATCAGCTTACGAAATACAGGATGTTTCTCTCTTTTCCTATTTATCACCATTATCGGCCATTACAGATGTTTGTTAATTTTGCGAATTTGAAAAAATAAGACCATTTTGGATAAAATAACTTTACACCTGTTCAAAGATAATTACCAAAGGATCATTCTGTGGAATCCAATTTGGTGTGGAGTTGTCGGAAAAAGTTTGTTTGCGGATTAGAATTAACCACAAAATTTTAATATGTGCTGTTATTTGCAGCTTCAAGTTAACATTGAAAATATCAGTTGCTGATCAAACAACTTGACAAACATTTCATTGCAATGCATTCATTCATTTGTATGTATAAGATCAATTTATAATTAATATTGTACATTTTAATTCAGTTCGTTTCGCTATATCAATAAAGTATCTGTTTCTAAAGTTATTTTTGAGGCAATAACCCTTAATATTTGTTGAATGGGTCTCCACATTATCATGTAACTATTTAAACGATTGATTTCCGACTCATTGGATTGGCAGAGGAAACAAATTTCTTTAGTTTAAGCGTAGTTCAAGATATAATAATTCAGATTTTCATTTTTGAGGACATATGATATCTGACAATATAATCTGACAATTACGGGACCGATTTGTCGGATTACCAAAAAACGTCGGATTATCAAATATTTTATCTCTGACCGATTTCAGCCGCGCATACGCATTTACATTGTACATACTCAAGGAAAAATCTACTATCTTTCATTATTAATACCTAGCCTATGAAAAAGTGAAAAACATACACACATAATTAGTTTAGGCATTCTTTTTAACATGTTTTATTTTAAGCATTATGAAAGTTTGTTATTTTTATTGTGGTGAGTGTTAGTCAAGGTTTTTTCTTGAAGAGATTTTAGAACCAAGTTCCCACTCTTCGCATCAGCGTTTTAAAACATTTGCAGCCGATATAGCTTCGTCACAGCTGACAAAATGTTTAGCGTTCAGAAGCTCCTCTAATGTTTCATCTTCATTCGATGTGATTTCTTTCTTTCTCTTCGTTTGTAAAGTCGGCGTTCAAGTTATCTTCTATAATCCATATTCTAAGGTCTTCTGAAGATTCTGAAGGAGCGTTAATTTTATGTCTCATGAGGGTCTCATTTATAACTTCGTTGCTGTCATGAGCATTCTCTTTACCGTTTTCTTTTTGTTTGCGCATTGGATTTTCTGGCCCAATATTTTCCTAGGATTTAATTAGAGTTTACGGATTCACTTGTTGTCATACAAATGCTGCATTAATAACCCCGTCTTTAATGCTAAATATCTTCAAAAATGAAGTGATGTCTGCGTCTGGTTGGTACACAAAATCCATCAGTAGATACTTTTTATAATACATAACCAAAAACGTTCGAAACATTGAAAAAAGTGCTATAAACCAAAGAAAAATTACCTATATGTATGTCCAGAAGTGTTATCTAGCAGTAAAAGGGCTATAAACTTTCGACTCAACAGCAGATAATTTCTCACCGCTCATATGTATGAAACGAATACCATGGCGCTTCTTAAAATTTTCGAACTACCTAACCCTAAACGCGAAAATCATCTTTTTTCGTGATTTGTTGATAAAAATACTTGGCTTTTCTTTTAGAATGTCTCCAGAAATGAGGGCATGTCTTTTTCTCTGTTGTTGGAGCTTCCTCAACTTTTTGTATTTTCGCTAGTTTTGAGAGTTTTTGCTTTGGAATCGCTTTCAACTGATTTTACGAATTTCAGATATGGCTGTAGGATTTTCACCACGATCGTATCTTTCGATTATTTCCAATTTTTTAGAAAGAGTTAAGGTTTCATAATTGCGTTTTATGATAGTATTTTTGCTCAATATTATAAAAACTTAAAAAACGCTACCGAGCTAAACACTTGATGTTAATGTCACCTATTTCCTTCCATTGTTATTGTGTTATATTTACAGCTAGAATAAAGAAATAATCATAAAACTAAGAAAAAACAAAAACTTTTGACTCAATTGGGGTGACGTCTTATTACTGAGTGTGTCAGACTAACACGTTGTCGGATTATGAAGTTTCAACTGTAGTTGCCAGGAGTTATGTATTTTTTTTAATTTCAGTTTAACGTGCCTCGACAGCGCTGGTCATTGGTACACAAAAACAATCATAAGTTGAATACAAGACTGTTACAAAATCTATTACAATGTATAAATTAAATTATATTTTCTTATACAGCTTGGCGGCTTTAAGAAACTCCACGATTTTCCTCATTTCCGTCGGGCAGTTAAGTGTTTCCTTGAGGTTGGTTTTCATATCAAACTGTTGATATGCGGTAGATAATTCTCTGCAGTCGGTGAAGATGTGCTTAACAGTCACAGAAACTTGACAAGTTCGGCAGACTTTGTCCGACTTTCTGACGACATCAAATGGCCGTGAGTGAGTTTCGTGTGGTTGATGCGAAGTCTTCTTATTGTCACAGCTTCTCTCTGTAATACTCTTGCTCCATGTATCGCACCAAGATTTTTTAATGAGGTGTTTGAAGTTAATCTTCAGATTATTGGCTAGCTGTACTGGGATTTCAGGATGATTCTTTGTGGCTTCTTTGGCATGACGATCGGCACATTCGTTTTCAGCAATTCCAGTGTGCGATGGAAGCCAGATGAAAGAGACTGTTATATCAAGAGCACTGAGAGTTTGGTGGATGTCATGAATGTTTTGGACTGTTGAATGATCGGTAAATATGGTTGTGATTGACTGTATGGATGGAAGAGAGTCGGTACATACGGCGATATATGGGGAGGAGAAATATATTTGAAAGCTTGAAGGATACTGTGTAGTTCACCAGTGTAATATTTGGATTGGTTTTTGGTAGTGAGGGAAGTATACACATATTGCTGTGATCTTGGTTGCCAAAATCACAGCCAATAGTTGAAAAAAAGAGAAACGGATCAAATATATAAATAAATTTCAGCTCGAGAAAAACCAAACAGTCTGTGTCTCAGTAATTAGCCTATTGATTTCCGGATACGTAAATAATTTTAAAGTATATTTACCAAATTTTATGATAAAAACGCTGCTTCAACAATTTGTGGTATCACATTTAAATTATAACAAAAAGCGAAGAATTTATTATTGTTGGGATTTAACTTAACGATCTGAACTTGACGAGGTATACAGAAAGAATGACCCTGTATTTGTTTTGTTTCAAAATGTTTATTCCAGACTGTAGCTAATTACTATTTAACAGATTATATTACATTGATTTACTGTGAAAATTGTCTTGTTTAGAAGTGTATTTATCGAAATTGTCCGATGTGGTTTGTATTCATCAAATGCAATGTTATGATGACAATAAGTCTTGCTATGTAACGTCCATATTAAACACCGATTATCTTGTGAATGTGTGAATGGAAATATCACGAAATAGTAAGTCAAGACCAAGTAAATTTTAAGTAACAATTCTGTCAATGTCGTGGAACTTCATTATATTTTTATATGCTCAAATCGATAGCTAAGTGCGATAGAAGGATATTAAATGACAATTGTCTTTAGATGGCTATAATTATACCTCTGTATAAAGGAGGACATAAAAATTACAAAAAAGTACAATTGCACTCCTTCCTACGTTATCTAAGGTCCTGGAGACATTGATCAAAAAGAAGCTTTTATCATTTCTGTTGAAATATAAAATAGTTACTAGTCATCAATTTAGGTTTTTAAGTAAAAATCTACAAATGACTCTATATTCTTCCTCTTAAATAATATCTACTCTAGCTTAAACAGCCATCATTCCACTGCAACAACTTTTTGTGATTTTTCTGTGGCTTTCGATTGTGTTAATCATATTTTAATCAGCAAATTGCAGTATTACGGTTTAAGTCATACTTTACAACAGAAGTCAGCTTGTTAGTGTTGATACAACAATGTGCAAGCCAATAGAATGTGGAGTGCCGCAGGGCTCAGTACTAGGCTATATTTTGTTTCTTCTGTTTCTCACGGTAATTCGTAAGACCATATCTATTGACCTAATAAACCTTAAATAAAGGTGCGATTATAATCTTCTCTGTCTTTTCTAAAACTAAATTATATCATATAAAAATACCTTGCAGCCCTTTCTATTGGACAACACCACCATTGATGTCGTTGAATTTGTAAAATTATTACGGCTTGCTGTGGTCAATTCCTTGAACGCCCTTATTGAGTTGCATCTCCGATGTGCTCTTCCCTTCTGGAGTACGTGTGGCGCGACTCAATTTGAGCGAATTTTCAAACAACAGAAAAGAGCTGTTGGATATTTACTCAGACTAAACAGTAGGGCTCATTGCTAGGACTTCTTTAGAATATTAATAATTCTGACTCTTCCTGCCTTATTTATCTTTGAATCCGTTTGTCTAATTCGTAAGCACGCTTCTCCAATTTCAGATAGATCGTTACACGGCTATCCACTCAATATTTTACAATGCAAGAAAAATGCACAATCAGTTGCCTATTGAAATCAAATCGATATCATCTTTTCTCACACTCCGCAATAATTTGAGGGCAGTTTTACCTTCTACTCTGTAAACGACTTCTATTCTAATGATAATATTTAATTCCGAACATGCTACATAATGGTTTAATTTTTATATAGACTTATATACGACTTATATACTAATGATTACCTATTACTATTACCTATCATTTTATTACTCATTGTGGTTTCCTACTTATTTTATTTACATCTGTATTTAGTAATTGTTATGTTTGTTTAACAATTATTACATACTTTTGTCTACAAATTTTAACAATAACAATTTTTCGACAATAAAGCATTTCACTCCCCCTCTCTCTCTCATTGAGTGAAGGAACAAAACCGATTACTATAATTTTATTTAAAATACCCTGTACAACAGATTGGAATATTTTATTCAGTACAAAACTTCATAGATTGTGGATCTTCTTTCTGTAAATCTAACTTTGGAACTTTGATTGAAATACAATCACACTTAAAAACTTAAGACTATACATTTTCAACACGCTATTTAGCTCAATTGTGACCAGCGCTCCTCATGTCTACTATTTGTATAGAAAGACTTAGCATTACAAGCTAACGACCACGAAACTCACGAGCAATATAATAATAAGAAAAACTACTTCCAAACATAATGTAGCAGTTCTACAAAATAAGGCATTTTCCATTTAAGGCAGAATTCGCGTGGTATGGTTTTATTTCTTTAGGTACTAGGTTTTTATAATAAATGTGGGAGGAGGAGAAAAACTAAATAGTATTAGATAAATAATTCTAACACTTTTTCCTCTGATTTGTGAAACCGATTTATTTGAAACCACTCCAAAATATCAGCACTTAAGATTTCATGAACTATAAATTCGAAGGTTGTGATGATTAGTAAATTGAGGAATTCCATGATATTGGAAATAAGTGTATAGTAAATTATTCCAAGTAGTTGTAGCCTACTTGAGCGTACCATAACACTTGTATATACCAAATATTTAGTAACGATATCAGTATAGCAAAGCACTCAAACACTCAAAATGTTCGAATTAATATACTTAGCAAGTTCAGAGGTAAATTCTAAATGTAGTACTATTTATTTATACTTTGTAATTAAATTCAAACACAGAAAGTATAATTTATAATGAATATACAAAGTTTTTCAATAAGATTCATCACTAGGTTCCTTTTTACGATTGCCTCGTCCCCTTAGCTTCCGATAGTACTGGTTCCTATCCCTCTTTAGTGGTCAAGCTTACTATAATCCCTCCAATTGTGAGCTGGGATGCATAACTCTTCTACAACTATTTCAAAAATTCAAGTCTTCAACTACCCACCGTAGATTTCTTTTCTTTCTTTTCGAGAAGTGAAGGTATGATTAGGTGAATATAGCGTCGTTACCAACGAAGAAATTCGAGATACCTTAAAAACTTACCTAAAATCAGTGGTGGCAAAATTTATTGAAAAGAGTATAGAAAATCTGGTTACTTTTCAAGATAAATGTGTAAATCTTCATTGGGGTAATTGTTGGAAAGAAAGTATGAATGTACAAATCCTTTGGTAATAAAATCATCCTATCTGTTAAACGTCTCTTATTTTGATTATTTGTAGAAATATTTCAAATTTTTGTTTAAACGTTCAACTAATTGTTTTTCTGATTTTTCAATAAAACTATCATGAAAAATAGTGTGAATCGTATAAATGCTTGCACATGTTGCAAAGTACTTATTTTAAAGTTTTCGTGGAAATCATAAATCATCTTCACATTTTCCAAGAGAGAAATTTTGGGTTAATAAAAAGCGGGTTAGAAATTTTCCATGTTTTTTTTATTAATGGCATTATTTTTACAATTTATCAGGAACATTTTGTTTGTCTCTTTTTAATAAAAATTGCGTATCCTCTATACCTAATGAGCTATTATTATCAAATGATTTATATTTTTATATTGCACAAGCTAGTTCATTTATTGTACATTATTGCAATTTTCAGAGAACAAATCTCAAAAGAACTTTATTTCAAAGATAAATTGATCTTTTCAATATGTAAGTGAAGCATTGACGACGAAATTGAACACATTAAAATATGGGATTATGAAATTAACACAAAATCAAAACAAGTTACATGCAAACTACTGGATAGAAACCAAAATTTATCATTATAAGCCCACATTACAATATTTGTATAAGAAACAATGTTTACGGATTATGAAGAGTACGATTAATTAATTTGATAATCATCCAAAAACATTAAAACGCAGAGTTTCTTTTAATTAACATGAGATAAGATTACAGTGTTTTGTTGAGCAATTTTATAAATATATAAAACAATTTTGGAAAAAGTTAATTGAATGCGTTGTTATGGAAGAAATATAGAAGTACCAAAATTATTTGTGAATGAAACGGTTTACGGAGGTCAGAAATATTGTTCCAATTCCAGACTCAGGCGATAAGAGAAATTTCAAAGATAAGCAATAGTTGATTTGGTATCGTATGGTTAAATGAAAATGAGAAAATAATTGTGAAAGGAAGTTATTTGTGAGTTGATTAGTAGATAGTATAGAAACAGTTGTCACCAAACAGATCAAGCTCCGTTATTAAAAAAATATAGAAAAGTGTGTGGAAAAAAGATTTGAAGCGAGGCTTCATTAAATTATACAAATTAAAATTTGAAGTAATTAGACTAGAGGTTGGCGAAAGGAAGCCCAGCAATTAAAGTGGTGCAAATGATGTGGAAATTAAAGAACATCATCATTGCCAAGCTTTCAGTAAATAGATTGGTAATCCAACCTCTTGTATTGTATGGATGCGAATTTTGTGTAAATGTAGGAAAAAGATAGAACGGTATGAGTTTTGAGGTATTGAAAGAACTTTATGGATGTGTAGAAGACGTAAGAATTTCATAAAATATGATTATATTTATCTAACAGCGCACAAAACACGACTATGAAAAGTAGATTTACAAATAAACCTGCGAATAGTTTAGGTAAGGAAATTCGTTCAAATCATATCAACATAAATTTATGTCAAAACATAAACTTTGAAATCATTCTGCCAAAATACAATCTATAAACCCCATTGGTTGAGAGTTTTCTAGCAATTTGTAGCCTAGAATAATATTTTTGGTCTCCTCCTAAAAGTGGATACATTGTGTTCACTTTATAATATCATGTATTCGAATAAACAACATCCTTTATTTTTATGTGTTTAATAACGTCACATTTTCTACTTTCAATGCTTGCTCTAACTGATTGTGGATATTAATCATGAATATACTTTAAATAGTTAAAAAAAAATGTCAACGGGGACATCTCCTAAAACAAACAAAAATGCGATTTTCCTAAAAAATACACCAAACAAACGGCATGTTTCAAAAACACTATATTAAAAGCTTCTATTATTTCCAAAACTTATCCCAAGAACATCGTTTATTGTTAAATATATTTATATACCGTTTTTTTTTTTAATTAATGAATCATTGAATGGAGTATTGGAAAAATATAATATAAAATATATTATAACAGTTACATTGCGACAAAATATAAAGTTTGGCGACAAATTTCATTATATATAAGATCTTGATAATATGAAAATCCAGGAAACTTCCCCATTATTTTAAATTTTCTATACTGACTGTCAACTGTTGAAATAATATATTAAATAGTAATTCGTCAACTCTCAGTATAGTAACTAGACTCATATGGCTAAAATTTTATATTCCATTCAAATATATACATTAAATTTAAAATTTTTCTTCGATGCTATTAAAATTTTGGTTAGAAAATTTTAACCATACAATATTTGTTAATTTAGAATATAATACTTCGAGGCAGAATAAATAGAGATGCATAGGTAAGTGCAGGAATATTTACTCAACAGATTTATAGTAACTTACACTAAAATATTTTTGAAATACTAGAATATGAAAGTCATCTTTTGACGATTAGTAATTGCCACAAAATCTACAAAATTAATTATCTATTTAAATTATAATCAATCTAATCATTATTACTAACCAAATAGAGATTTTTATACTGTGTAACAAAACAAAGAAAAGAGAAGAGTGGACAGATGTACGGAAAATAATTCCTGGAATTTTCCCACATATTTATCTTTCAAAAAATATGCCCCTAAGATAATCTGTTCAGCAAATTTCCATATTTATTATTCACTTGTATTAAAAAGCTATTTCATTATATAGGAATATTATGGGAGTAGTCGACTAGTATAGAATACTTACAAGTTATTTTTTGCAAGGTTTTTATGATAATATTATATTATAAATACTAAGTTTGACATAAGGGATTAAGCATATCTATAAAACGGAAACAAATATCAAAGTTTCAATTTGAATATCTTAATGTACGTATTGAGTTTGGTTTAAAATTAAAGACAGTCGTAGCATTGAATTTAGTAAGTAAGTAAGAATATTTCGTTCATAATGATTTACCAATCTCAAATCAGTGAAACAGAAAGAAATTTCAACGGTTACTAACACTAGATCAATACTCAAAATTTCATTGTCTGCACTATCGCATCTTCTTCAGATCACTAGGTCAACTAAATTGCTCATTTTCAAGACAAAAGAAATGCATAATTAACAATACAGCTAGAGGAAAAATGGGACGATGTTATCTGACGGACATAATAGAAGATTTTGATAAGAGAATTAGATAATATTGAAGAGTGATTAACAATATTGAGAGAAATGCACAGTTTATAAAAACCAAAATCACAATTATATGATAGTAAATAAGAAGTGATAACATCTTTGAAATTGAGTTGTTTACTGAATTATAGAAATTTGAGAGGACAATTGTAAATAAAACAAAAACAAATTCATAATGCGCTGATTAAAACGTGGAAATTTTCGATTGAAAAATAAAATTAACAACAAGAATGAAAAATAAAACACATATTTGAATATATGAGATCAATTCCGAGACAATTGAAGATTCGAGCTTGAAGTTTGTGGAGTTTTCACATCATAAAAATAAAAATATGGAGCACAATGAAAAAAAAATCCTATTTGTACTTGGAAAATGTACTAGTCAATTCTATTAAAAATTTTGCACATGGATCTATGATGCCAGTTTCATATACAGATCTTTACAAGCAAATAATGTAGACCGAGAGAAAGTACAGTAGTAGGTATAACAAAAATATTAAGAATGAGAAATGATAGAACAACTACAATAGTTGAAAACCTACTTGTGGATATTGGTGTAGATGATCAAATATTCAGTCATGAGAAGTACTTATCTCCATATTATCGCTATATTGCCTGGAACAATTTAAAGAGAAGCAAAAGTATTTTTTCAATTCCTATCATGGAGAATATAGACACACAAAGTCATTTGATAATTGGTTGATTTTGATTCCAATGCATAGTAATCTTTTTTATATAAGTAAAGAGCTGACGAGAACATTTCTTCAAGACTTATTTAGAACATTTATGTTGAATCTTCAGAGGGTCAGAGATGTTGTGTGTTGAACCTATATTTTTAAATTTCCAAGACATGTTTTGCTGTAACTTTTTGTGAAATATGTGAATTAAAAACATGAAATTTCCAAAATATTTCACTTGTCTTTTACTAAAATGATAATAATAACAATAATAAAGAATATTATCATAAAAACCATATTTTCAAAATATGAAATCAATTTTTTTTTCATATTTTTATTATTGTCAGTTTTTCAATTGTCATTTTTTTTTCTATCAAACGAGGCAGTGAAAATAACATGAAATATTTCAAATACATACTTACGTAAAATCTAAAACATATTCATCTAAAAATTTAACGCTATTTCGTTAGAAAATCACAGAAATTGGTAAACTGTCTTAAAACTACTAACACAACTCATCACTGATACAAAAAAATATAATAGCTAGAATATTATAATTATTATAGTCAAAAGTAAATGGAATATACGGGAATGTTTATTTCATACCCCAGTCCAAAACATTTTATAAAACAACAAAAAAGTATCTAATTTATCTCTGTCCATATTAGAGAAAATAATTTTGATTAAATAATAAATTAATTGGTAACGAGTGATAATTCAGCACATTTAAAAAATTTTAATAAGAATAGTCAATATTTGAGTCTAGAAGTTATGAAAGCTTGATATACTTTGAGACATTTGTAAGAAAATTGAAGCACACGTCGGAAGAGTCATCACAAAGAATAGAAGTGAGCTTCAACGGACAGACATTTTTTGACTTGTTTCTTCTCAATACTTTCAGTGGAATTATGCTTCATACGCAATCGCTTCATAAATTTGTACCTCTTATTTATCTGTATATATCTGTATTTACGAAGTCCATTATAGACTAAAAATTCTTGGAATCAGTTATTAGCAATTTTTTGTAAAAGGATTTTCAATTGAATTAATCATTCCAAGGACCAACTGACATTTTTTGATTATTTGATAGATTTTATCAAACAATGAAAAGAACAAGACTTATATGACCCCTCGCCGCAAATTTGAATTGAATACGTTCAAACTTCCTAAGCAGAAGCTATTGGACTGTAAAACAGCAATATAGGGGTGTTGCTAAATACTAGTTTTGGTTGAACTTCCATGTAACAGTTATAAGATTGATTGTTGCATGTTTGGAGTACAGAAAACGAAACACACAGTTGGACATTTCAAAACTTAACCTCTTAGCTCTCCATCTAAATATTTTACAAAGTATAAATTGTTTATTAATTGAATGGTTTGAGTTCAATTTGTGAATTTTAGAATCCCTAGAGATGAGTCAAAATATTTTGTCTACTTCTTACTATAGGCTTGATCGTTGATTTATTTCAGTGAAATGAATAATTCTGCTGTCAAATTGTGTCCAATGTTTTTTGCTGCACTATGCAATAATATAGGTTACAACAGAGACAAATCTTGGAAATTAAAGTCGCAATAACGAGCTCAAGTACTTTTTGACAGTAGTAGGTGACAGTGAGGAATAACTAAAACAAAGGTGATAGATAGTTTAATTGCGAATAATTTCGAAAATCAAGAGAATAAATCAAAAGAAACAGGTCCTACTTGTCGTACTTGAGTCTAAAAAGAGCAGTCGAAGTCTATTATAGTTACAGATTATATAGTACTCTTATTTATTTTCATAAAACCTACAATTCAAAAAATTTTTTCTGTAAACGCTCAACAGTCGGAAATAAGGAGCAGAAATAACTTCACTTTGAATAAATTGGGGAAATTATTTTCTAAAATATGCCCTTTTGCAAAGATGTCAGTCAATGTTATTGTTCGGAGTAAAGATAGTCCATTTCGATGCTTGTGTTTAGTGATAGAAGCAGTTGATTATGACGTAGAAGGTTCAAACAAACCCTCAAAATATGTTAAACAAATACCAAGTCTATTCTGAGATTTTCGACGTACTTGACTAATTATCAATTTTTCGCACATTCTTTCGCTATTTTTTGCATGAATTGATCAATATTGGGGTGTTTTATTTAAAAAAAAATATAGTCATTTCACGCTATTTCCGGCTATTGACTAATGCATTGATGTCTTTGTCCTATCCAACGATTAAAAGAAGTATCATTCAAGTGTTATTCAATGGATCGTTTAAAAGAGATATATATCTATCCTGCTGAAACTAAATAACATTCTCATCAGTTAGTTTTAATTGCAGGTTTGATATTATTTTCTAATGATCCTATATATGTTCTCCCTTAATAAAGAAAGGACGTATGATATCTGGATCCAATATACTATTCCTGATGTCAAAACCCCACGATGTTGAGAACTCTTAATGAAACTTAAATTGCATAATTCGAAAATTTTCTGCTAGATGTACTTTCTTCGAAAAATCCGATAAAATTAAGGTCTAAGTTAAGCTGATTTGAAATACTGAAAAAGTTGCAGAAAAAACCATTTTGAACTTATATTTCTCAGAAATTTATAGACGTACCGACGGTATTACAATTTGTGATTTTGCATTTTCGATATTTCAAAGAAAATACATTAGTATGTTGGATACTCGACTCGAAACTCAGTTGTCTTGGACAAT
Source organism: Diorhabda carinulata (assembly GCF_026250575.1). Lineage (NCBI taxonomy): Eukaryota > Metazoa > Arthropoda > Insecta > Coleoptera > Chrysomelidae > Diorhabda > Diorhabda carinulata. The sequence continues at coordinate 9,115,272 of NC_079465.1, forward strand.
TGTAAGACCGTAATTCACAGCATTGAGTACATTTCCTGCTCGCGGTTCTTTTGGTTTTTTTATGGGACAAATATCGAGCTATATTTGATTTTGAATAACTTCTGTTCTATAATTGCTAAACTAGTGGAAAAATCTATTTCATAGTTTTTTAATATTAATAAGTTATAATAACTTTGATTTCGAAATTGAACCTTCTGCGTCAAAATTAACCATTTCCATCAGTGCGATATATTTATCGCAATTCTGTCAGAGATAAAGTAATTCACATCCATAGAAAATTTCGTTTTTTTCCTAAGAAGCCAATATTTAAGATTCTCTGATATCCCATGATAAAATTTTCTAGTTCTAAGATCCAATCACCATTCGGTATGTCAGATTATTTTAATTATTTGTTAGACATAAAAATGACATTTATACATGATTTATCTTTCCTAATCTTTCAAAAAACTACATAAACTATTCAAACATATTCATAAAATGCACTATTTTTAAGTAAATGTACAAAAAAAACTTACTTACGGATAGATAATTGAGCAGATTTAAATACAGTTTCAGTATAACATTACGGATAATCAAAATTATATGAAAACAAACGAAGAAATGATATATGTATTATAATGAATGTATCACTAAAAAGGAACAAATCTTCAGTACGTTCCATAATATTTATAAAAATTTCTTAAGACGTGCACAGAATGAACGCGAACATGACGTGCTCTAGACGTTACGAATGTCAAAAATACACCCCAATATAGTTACACAGAATGAATGCGAATATGACGCTGATTCGCTAGTAAACATAACCACAAATGTATATAAAGAAATTTGAACGGTGATCAAGGATTTTGAATTATTTGTAATGAATTATTTACTTAGTTTACTGTATGAAATGTGTAGAGAAATATATACAAAGCGACACTTGATACGGTGTTGGTGGGTGAGACCCCTAAATTTGAATGAAAATACCTACAGTTACCCTACCACAACATATTTTAGAATCAATAAAATAGATCCAGACGATTTTTTTTCACCATAGATGAATATATCGGGTTTTATATGAACTTATTGAGCAGAGACTTAACAAAATCAATGAGAAAACTGTATTCTGTATTATATATAATTTTTTTTTGCATCTAGCTGACTGTTTGTTATTTTTTCCAGAGTATCTGCAACTACAAACTACACTAGAAACGTGAGGCTAAGTTTTTGACGTTCAGCGACGATCAGTTCGTAAAAGCTAGAAAGTTGGCTAACTTTAACGTCAAGAACGCTTACAAGCGGAATCATGGTGTGCGTTATTATAGTTTCCCAACAAGTTGAACCATCTTGACATTTATGAAGGTTCGGAGCTCGAGTTCAATTCTGTGTACCGCTTTATACCGTTAATGCCAAAAGTATTTGTATATAGAATCAAGGAATACTGATTGGTTTTCAGCATATTCACTAATTCTGTTATATCTTTTTAAATTCTAATAGATAATATAGATAACGTCTTTTTTGTTGATTAAAAATGTTTTGACATGATTCGTTATGACAGCGTTCTCGATGAATTAAAATATATAAAAGATGATGTTCGAATTTGTTGTTTTATTTCTCATCACTGGTTTTTTATGATTGTACTTGAAATTTGTACTTCCAAATTTGACGTTTATTTTAATTGACTACGCGATCTTTGAGAATTGACATATGTATTAAAAATTACTAGGATTTTCATCAACGTTTTTGACAAACGCTTTTATATACTATAATCGGAAGAAGTTTTATTTCTGTATTAGATTGGCTAATACTAATACATCGAAAGAAAAATAAGACAATAATTCACCTATCATGTAACTACGAATATTAATAGATGTCTGAAATAATTTAGAAAATCAATTTTAGATAGAAAAATTACTTAGAAAAAAACCTAAAGCTCAGTGGAAAGACACACTTATCCTGCAGAACAATTAATTGAAGAAACTTTCTCAATATTAACCTTAAAAATGGGTTAAATTATGGAAATAATCTGAGGGTTAACTCCACATTGTACGTCAAATCTGCTTACAATTATGTGGTAATTTGCAAAACAAACTTTCTCGATAGAAAGAATGGACTATAAGGGAGAGAGGTTACCAATCCATCGTGTTGTTCGAAAATGTCACGTCTCTTAGTTGCCGAGATATTCTTGGGAAACCTCTTTGTGCTGTATAATAATTGATTCATTTTTCTATTGGAAATAGTCAAATTAGCATAAAACGATTGCGCTCAATCAAATTATGAGGTAGGAAATTTTAATTTATGCAAAACATTTATTGTTTCCCAATTTACCAGAAATAATTACTTTTACTGATAGTGTAGCTGATACAGCGTCTATCGCATTCGCAGCACATCACGGCAGAGCCCAAACTAATGCAAAACATTTTTATTCAAAAGTTTGTTCAAATTCAGCAGCAACGAACGAACTTTATGTCTATTTATTCTACAATTCATTATTCATTTTTATTATTAGAATCCGGGCATATGCATTTGCCCTACGCTGTATCAGCTGTGATGACGGCAGAAAGTAATTTTTTTTCTTAATTCCAAAACAGGGAGCGTTCTGCATGATATAAAATTTTGTCCTTCATAATTTGAATGAGGTTTTTCAACAATATCACGGCAAATAGGAGACCCAGTTTTTTTTGATGATAGATTCATAACGAGCAGTTCACGCGGAATTTTTTGACACACACAAATGCTATGAGATCACGGAATGGTAATATACATGTCTAGTTACAAATAAACACCAGTTATGCTGAATTTCTGATTATAATTTGAAAATAGATTCGAAATTCTGAAATTGAATGAATATACACTGAATATATATTATGTTTAACAGCTGACTGAAATTGTATAGGAGTATACGGGCACAGAACCAAACACTTTGAAAGCCAAGCAGAAGAAGAAATCTATACAATTGAAAAATGTGTTCAGGTCAATTTAGAGAGGAGCTATCGCCAATAGGAGATCATCATCCTGTCCGATAGTCAAGCAGCCATTAGACTGTCGTTTGGGATAGTGTAAAAAAATTAAACGAGAAGAAAAATAAAATTAACCTACAATGGATTCCGGGACGCACCGAAGCGAAAGGAAATGAAATAGCTAATAAGCTCGCTAAAGCGGGGAACATGTGTTCTAAGGTGTCAGATACAGAACAATGGGAAAGAAGGTAAATAGGAACAAAACCAATTATTAGGACAACCTATAGGGACTGAGACAGGCAAAAAATCATGTACATCAAAATAAGAGTAAAATCAAAATAGAAATTTGATCAGGGATAGTTAATGTTGAATAAACGCATCTGTGCAAGAAGCATTTTGATTTAATAACTGTACAATTTAATTCTTTTGATTTCAAGAAAGAAAATCTTCAAATTCTTTTATTATACTTTGGTTAATATATTAATTCATCGAGAGCATTAATGTTGATATAAATTGTTTTTTATGAATACCTTATATCAATGTGAAAACGAGTGAGTCAGTTATAAACTAATTATTCATAAATTCACATCACTACTATTTGTATAATTTATTTTTAATTTTGTCCATAAAATGGCTGGACACTAACTGATTTGTAAATATGATACTTTTTTCGACATTATTGATAGCAAATATAATTCTTAAGAAACTTTAAAAACTAAATTTATAACCGCCACACTATCTTCAGAATCAATGATTTTTCAGATGAATTTTCTCTAAGCTTAATACTTATTATAAATACGGAATTTGACAATATTTGGATTATTTATTATTGCTATAAATATGGACATGCAAAAAGTATAAATCAAACTAAAATTTTCATCATAATAATATAAGTTTTTTTAAGTAACCTTGTTTATATTATTCTATATATAATTTTATATAATTTTAACAGAGTTCAAATAAATTTATTTTTGTGAGAGAATAAAGCGAGCAGATTAGCCTTCATAAACCCTCTTATTTAAAGCGATACAATCTAAAATAGTAGTGGAATGTAATCTACTACATATAGTTAACAAAAACTAGGGGAATAGAAAAAACTCTGTTGTAGTTCCATAACAACTATAATATACAATAATAATTGATCATAGAATTATTTGTTTTCTCTTGAATATCTTTCAAATGAACTGAAATCTAGTCCTTTAATATTTAGAGCGTTTTTCAAGTAATGAAAGTCATAGATATATTTACCCTGTCTTCTTTCAATGAGTGAAAGCAATAAATACATAATGGGAAATGGAAAACTTAAGAAACTATCGGAGTCAATAAGAAACTTAGGAAGAGTTTATGAAAATCAGGAATTTGTGGAACAGATAAATTGACTTTATTATAAGAAACGTTTTCAAAGTTTGGCTTTTGTTATTATTTATAACCTAATATACATGCAGGTTACCTCTTCGGTATTATATCGACTCCAAAAATTATACATGTACGTTATTGATAAATATTTCATTGCAGTGTTGTTGTTAAGTTTCTGTCATTATTGCCATTTATTAATAAACTTGCTATTCAAGGGTGTTGCGCGACCGCTCCGCCCCGCAAACGCTCGCAAACCGCTAGCATGATAAAACTGTAAATGCTATGGGAAAAAGGTTCTGATGAAATTTTTAAGAAATTTCATTCTCTACACATTCAGTTACTTCTATTTTCAATTTATCACGAACCGTTAACTATTTATTTATTTAAAAAAACCATTTTGTACAAAGTTTGAAGCGCTATAATAGAAAACTATGCGTTATAGAAAAAGTTGGCAAAAATCATTATCTATAAAGATGAGCGGTTCGCGAGATATTCTTCGATAAAACGAGTTTTTCAAGATGGCGGCTGACGCGGGCGCCCTCATGACTCCCACTTAGATTTACATTCAGGGGACACCCCTGAACATATTCCAAAGAAAAAATCCGCTCCTTGCATTATGAACTTACATTTTTTGATCTGGAGCTTGGACAGGGAAAATTTGCAATATTCAAATTAATAGCCAAGTCAATCCAAGTTCGATTTGTGATTTTGGACTACAGTTTCATGAATAATGTTTTTGTGTCTTATTCTTTATTTAAATTTGCACACTGACTACTGATTCTGGTAAGATGAAATGTATTCGCATTAGGTAGTAATTTGCATATTGAACTTCTTTTGGAACTATAAATGAGAAGTCACCATTTGGGTGGGTTGGTGTGAAGAAAGAGCCATTAAATTAAATCACTTTGGAATATCCAAATGATATCGTTTATTGCATTATCGATATAATATGAAAGAATGTCACTCTCTCTAGTTCCATAAGTGATAATTGATATGCTCCAGTAATTCATTTGATAAATACAGGGTGTTTCTGTATTCGATCGACAACGCTCTACCACAGAGAGTAACCCTGACAACGCGCCACTGCTTAAATTTTTCTAAAGGTTGATCATGTCAAAATATTACTTTTTTAAGTCACCAAATTTGAAAACAAAATTGGATGGTGTTCTTGATTTATAGCAAATTTTTTATTTGGATTTAAAATTATGAACACCTTATATCTCAGCAACTAGGCCCCGTAAGGGTTTGTACTCCTATATCAAAAATAATTATTCATTGAGATCTCTCTGTGGTAGAGCGTTGTCTGTCGTATATAGAAACACCGTGTATAAATTAGGCACTACATCGTTGAGCTAATTTTGATAAAAAAATCTTCACGTATAGCGTTGCTTTTTTCACTATCAGTACTTTGACTAAATAGCAAACCTCGTAAGTATTTGGCGATAAGGAGGTTAACACAGGTATTGTTATTATTTGAGTGAGCGGCGTTGATGACTTAGTAGATAGTACATTAGAGTGAACCCTATACTTTCACAGTATAAAAATTTTTTCCTCACTTTGAAGGTAAGCTTTCATAGTCTTGATATGAGATGCTCTTTTTATAAATATAAATTTCGAGGTATAGTAGATTAGATTTTTTGTGGCGTCGTTTGGCATTTTTAACCGCTCTACACCTACACATAAAAAGATATTTTGCGCATGACGTTGTATCTCATTGCTCTGCTTCCAAAATAAGATAACTCCCTCAAAAGGTTGCTACTTTTGAGAATTTTTTCATCCTATTTCTCAAAGTGAAAGCACTGCTCTCCTCCGAGGTAGCCTAAGCCTTTACGGAAATGGGCAAAGTAGATGCTCTACTGCTTCTGTCGTTATCAAGGTGTTATTGAAGACTTGAACTGAATCGGTGAATTCGTTAAGATAAAGAAATTACAAAATTCTCGCAAAAATTATGCAATAAGAAGGTAAATCCAGGTATTGGTACTATTTGATAATACAGTAAGTCCCATAATATTTTTTTGTCATTTCATAACTTTGGTTTTATGAAGACAGTTGGTTTCTTGGGTCTCCCTATATTGTAGGCATTTCATACCAAAGCTTTTCAGGACATTCCTTGACATCAAATTCGGAGCTTTTGTTTTTTTAATTTAAACAAAATGTATTATTTTTTCGCAAAATTTAACAGATATGTTGCAAAATGCTTGAGGTATAATCACAAATTTTGTTTTGAATTGTATCAAGTACAGATATTATTTTCGAAATATTCTTATTATGCCAATTTAAAGTTGCAGCAAAGAGCAGCAAATTCAAGTGCATTATGCAGATATGATAAATTTCACATTTATTTTTAATTTTACCAGTTAGTTATAAAATAATCGATTTCATAATAGATTTTAAGCGAATGGTATGAAACTCAAGATTATAATCAATGGGTGTTACCAATAATAAAAATATTTCAATATGTTCTTGAGTTTATTTTATGTAGATTTGTTAATTTAATCCAAGAGGTAGATACTCCATATTATGTGTTGTAACTTTTTTTTCCGTATAACTGTGACTTTCGAGTCAATTGAAAAACAAATAATTTATGAACATTGTATACCAATCGAATAAGTAAACCAAAAAATATGTGTTGACTTGTTTTAAAACTACGACTTGCCCGATTTCCCAGACAATGTAGATTGATAGGGGAGAAGAAACTAATGAGTTTGAGAGATGGAATAACAAAACGTTAACTTTACGTGACTAGCAAAAATAATGATGGATATTTATTTTGGCTTAAGAATGCCCGACTGGCTTTTTTACCAAAAGATGATCTAGTCATGATAAGATGTTTTGAAATGAGTCCATATTATTTTAGCTCTAATAAATATTAATTAATACAATTTTATTATTGAGTAGTAAAGCTTATAACAGCTTTGAAATATACAATTCACGTAAAAATATCATAGATATATTTACTGCTTTACAGTCTAACTAATAATTTTTTATTTTAATATTCAGACATTTAAATGCGAAACATAAATAAAACAGTTTTTCGAAAATACTGAATTTCCTGATATAATCAGGCTACATACACATTTTATCTATAAGGCCGAATATAAAAATAATTCATTTCCTAAATTACATTTGAAAATGATGAATATTTTTCATTACATTTTACTCATATCATCGCTCAGAATGTGATCGAATTCAATTACTTACAATCATCATTTAAAGTAAATAATAAAATAGTTAAATATACCAAATAGGTTAAACTATGATTAATGTATATGTTACGGTGAAACATCGAAATCTGGAGAATGTCGACTTTCAACGATGAATGTCAACATTCACATTGTCGCTTGGTGTATGTCCGAAATAATTGCTAAATACACTTATTTCTGATCTAAATGATTCACCATGCACTAATGGGGAATATTGGGAATATGTTCGAGTTCTATATTTTCTTCTCCGTAATTAATTCGCATCTCTTTTTAAGAGGAATAATAAAGAACTCAAAACACACAGTGCATTTAAAATTAGAAAGGAACATAATGGAAGTTAAAAAGTTACACTATGTTCTAAATGAGAAAATAAAATAATAGTAAAAAATCTTTATAAATAATGTGATTCAAATCTTATTTATTGAAACAACTCAAACTATTATGGCACTTTGAATTGCATAAGGGCATTTGCTGTTACAACTGTATTTATTTGTGGAGCTCTTCCATTTGCAATGACAGCGTGTATAGCCTTGCCTACCGCTTCTCGAATTAGCTGCATCTGTTTCTCTTAGCGACATTTCATGAAAATAATTCTTATTTATGGAAAATAACGTTTGTTTACGAATTACGAACTGATTACGTGTGTAAAGCTGTTTGCGGGTACTCGTGTTCTTCAGTCATAACTTGATCTGAAGACGTGGTAGATAACAATATTTTTATTTGGAATATAGTCTTCGGTATGACTACCCTCAAATTTTTTCTAGAAGTATTACCATTTCATTTCAGCTGTGCTTCGGTTGGAAAGTACTAACAAGTTGTTCTTCGGTTTCAATATTTGCGATTTATTCGCTATGCAAAAAATACGCCCCTTTTTTGGCTCTAATGCCAAACATGGCTTCATAAGGAGTTTGGCATATTCCTTCGGGGTATGTAGTATTCTTGATAAATTGAACAATATGTAAACCTTAAAACCATTTCTTTGTATCGTTATCTTTCATCCATATTCTGGACATCGTGGAACTATTTTAACATCTTTTCACATAGCGCATATTTTGGATATGATTTGATTACTGAATTCTCCACCATTATCTGATTGCAACCTTGCTGGAGCCCCAAATGTTAAAAATATTGTAAGAAAGTGATACGCTTCTTCTTTCGCCCCCTTAGTTCTCAATGTTTGTAGCTGGACAAACTAAGTTTGATGATGTTAATACACCATTATGAACTTATATTCGCCATCTCTGTTTGCCTGCAGATCTATAAGATAAAATTTTTATCATCCACATCCCAAGTTTAACTCCAAACTTATTGTTTCACAACAATACTTTTCTTAGGTGCACTGTGCTTCGTTTGGCACTGTCTGCATAAATTTGAATACATCACAAGTTGTGTTGCACTTAGTTCTGGCAGACACCATTTCAGAAAGTTTTTAGAGTACCTGAAGTGTCTATTCTGTATAAATTAGGGTATTCGAAAGAAAATTAAAGAAACGTTGCTCTCATCATCAAACTTTGCATAACACTGACAAAGCTGAATGACTCCAAGCAGAACAAAGGATTTGGCAAGAAATAGCCAATAGCATCTTTGTCGGTTCCGAATGGCATAGAATGGAAGGAAATATTCGATCTTCCACGAAAACGTATTTGATGTTTGTCGACATTCTCCAATTTCGGTCTTTCACGGTAACATATACACAAGATTATCCAGAGTTCTATCGCGTAATCTAACTAAAAGCTGCACCTGTTGATATTTCGATTTTTATTAAAAAAAAAGAGTCAACTACAGTCCAAACTGTGGCGGTTTGTAGTAGCGTAGTCTAATGATTCTTTTCTAACCCAGCTAGTATTTTCAACCACTCCTTTAAGAATCTTAAATGGTGTTTCGTCTAGAACTGAAATTATTTTCCTCAAGCTATTCATATTCTATAAGAATATTTGCTGTAGCTCCTTGCAAATCAAATATATTCTTTATAAATTAGAAATATTGTTATGAATCTAGGAATCACGTACATTTGACTTACTTTTTAAATAATCTTTTTATTGCTCTTTCCTATCATTGAAAGCACTAGAATTATGGAAAAAGAAGATTGAAACCACTAATGAAAGCCCTTCTAGGATGAAATTGCGACATGGTGGTGAAAATTTTACAATTGATCCAGCAAATACCTATATCGAAATATGTGTACAGATAAGTTATGGCAGCGTTTTGCAAAATATGTGTCATGCCCTCTGAGATAGGGGCTCCACACGGAAGTCAGGTCAATACTGCTTGTTTTTTATGATATTGGTATTGTTTGAATTGTAACTATAAATGGATTTCGTCAAGAATCGCAATGTTTGGATATTGCACTTTATCATAGTTTTTGACAAGAGTATCTAGGCTCGAATATAAGTTATAATAATGAGTACAAACATGTCCTTTTAGTGTGCCGCCGCGCCACGAAGAGAGCTTAAAACCTCTTTTTTCAGCTCTTCATCGGTTGTGAAATTTGTTCCTCCTAAGTGATTCTTTAATTCAGGAAAGAGATGGACAGTATTCCCTCCAAATCTGTACGTTCATCTTTGAATTCTCTGCACCTACTCCGCACATATTGCATACTCATACATTTTTCCCCTTTACACCTGAGACAGTTGGAAATAAATGTCCAACAGAAAAACGTTATTTGTACAGATAAAACGAATCACAGTGTATTAATCACACCAATCATCCTGCTTATTTTTCGGGCAACCCTCGTATTTTCGGGTATAAAAACACTAAAAGATAAACATACAGTACAATAATTAGTGAAATAAAGTTATAGTTAGAAAATTCTCATATATTACATGGACTCCGCAACGAAATCGGTACCAACAATTCTTTTCTGGAGTTCTGAAAATGAAGAGAGGACGATCAATCCCACCGCCTGCCTCCAGACAACACGTTCTACACCTAGTGCTACTATGAGACCCATGGCATACGGATTATTACAACTTTTATACTTGAAAGCCGGTCAGTAATTTGAAATCTTCACCGACATCATGAAGCTTCCAGATTTCCTAGGTAAGTACAATTGTTTCATAGATCGGCGATAATTTCCCATTCAATCAAATTCAGCATATTTTTTCCTCAAAATTTTCTGACCATATTATACAGTGGTTGTTCTGATGAATTCTAGGGAATAAAAAATGATATCAAATAGGTAGTTATCGTAAACCCGACATTTGATTTTGTTCTTTTTGCTAGTTTCTGTACCGAATATTTTCCAATGATAATTTTAAAACTGCCAGAATCATGCATACGAGGAAGTATATACTGCGAGGGAAGCTACATGATTACCTTTGCTCAGATAACATAACCTCGTTTATTGAGTATTAGATTCATGGACTAAAAACTGTTAAAATTCTAATTTCAATACGTTGTCAAATTTGAAATGAGTCTGTTGAATTGAAGAAGTGCAAGAAGAGCTTACGAAATTAAAATTATTATTATAATAGTAGGATATCTGAAACATAAGCACAAACAAGACCGCGAAACTGTCATCAAAATAAAAATCTAGCTCAATAGTTAAGAAAACAATTAGGTATCTTCATACAAGATAGGATTTAATGTGAGAAATTATTTGATACTAAACTATATTTTTACTCGATGATAATGAATTTTGATTGTGAGAAACAGATAATATAAATATTTTAATTGAATTATTGTTGAATGAATATTGTTTCTTTCAACAGACATTGTAATACCAGCTTTGAAATATGAATACTGTATTGCTGTAACATTTTATTCGGGAAAAACATCTTTACATAAAACATATTATTGATTGAAATTGGCTAGAAATTATATCCATTCATTCAAGAAGAATTAATAGCCTATCTAAAAAGCATCAATTATTATAATATATGGTGTTGATAAAAATATAAAGAGAAGTATTAGGCTAACTTTGCCAATTTTCCACACGTTTCACATGTAGAGGGAGGTTATATTTTTATGAATGGAGTTTTGTTGATCAGTATGTTTATCAAAAATTCTACACCCTTTAACGTGAGTTGTAGTTTTGTAGAAGTAAACGGTTCTTTCCGAAAAAGGCTATAACGCATTATGCAGAAAACGTCCTTCAGAGCTTCAAGACGCATAAAGCATAAACTTTAATGTCTTCCATAATCTACCATGGATGTATATTCCTTTTATCACTTATAACAACTTTAACACCTTCAGTATCGTTCCATCTAAGATCCGAGGTCGCATCAAGTATTATTCAGATGTCATCAGTTTAAGTGAAAGTTCTGATGAAATCTTCTTTATTCTGTATTATAGGAAAGGCTAACGTACCACAAACATGTGGATAAATTTAAACTATGTAAGATGAAGATACTGAAAGTAATCGAATTATATATTCAGCTTTTCAAGCGATCTCTGACAAATTAGACATCAATTTCCAAATTGATCAGAATCTTCCGAAAAAGGCTACATAATAAAAAAGATGTTAAAGTGCTGCATATATTGACTGCAGTAAATTGAATTGATTGTGTCCAAAATTTGGATACTTACCTGGCCAAACGGTTGATTTAGACGTATACTGTCAACAATCAAATAGATTACAAAAGAAAAGTCCAAAAAAGTGCCGGGAAAGAAAACAAATATAATGTCAGGTGACATACATCGTTGATGACTCTCCAAATTTTGATTAAACTTAGTTGAGAATTTTCAATAGAACCATCGCATAGCTTGGATATTATACCGTCTGAATATCATTTGTTTTGGTCTTTTTTATTAGAGAAAATAGGCTATGATTAAAAGGTCGAAAATCATGAAATTAATTCATAGCAGTTCTACACCAATGAAATTGGAATATCATCCGAAAAGAGAATAATACTACGTAATTAACATCTTTTTTTAGCAGAACAATATTCTCAAAAATTAAGGATAAATCGGACATTACTTTCTAGAGGAATATTTGGATATTGTTAGTCTTTCTTTTCAATAAAAATTATAGAGGGGCATTAGCTTTTCTAAATAAATTATAGTTCTATTGACAATCAAGTTTAGATGATTTTATGAAGGGGTAAAACTTCAAAAATTACATGAAAAAAATTATATTCACACTATATTATATGTTCCTAATAAAATATTTACTGTTATTGATGTAGAAATTTGATATTTCATAAGAAACAAGAAGTTATTCTGCACTTTATTTGTTGAACTGCAGGAATTTTATGGACTATATAACTTTCGCTCATCGATATTTATACGCTTTTGATTGATATTATGGTAGAAATATAATAAATCTTTGCGAAATATATTTTATGAAATCATATTTTTATGTTGATATAAATATAAATGTAAGGTGTGTTCATTAAACTAGTTTAATGTTTTTTTAGTTAATTGTCTTATGAGTCCAGATCTAAACCAGATCAGTCTTTGTCGGAAGATTCCCCAAATATGGGGATGAACATATTGAACTATGAAGCAATTATAATCTATTTCCTATAAAATATTCCACTCTAGTTATCTAATATTGTTATTTAAAAAATACAATCTCCATAGTACATGATCTGAAATGTAATATAATTTTCTTAAATTTCACTCAGTTTCCCGAAGAAACTAGGGAATTTAGGAAGAAAACACTCGATCTCAAGCCCATGAAGCTAGAAAGGCAAGTCATTGAATGGAAAATAAAGCAGAAATATCTGGAACTTGCACCAGGTAGTGAACTTCTCTGGAACAAACACGACAAGGAGATAACCACAAAAGACTAGCTTGCATATTACTGGAAATCAAGGCAAATAATGCGGCGTGCAGATTCTGTTGCACAGAGGATCCTTTATCAACATTCTCTCGAAGTGTGAAACACTATGGAACTCCAGAGCACTACACCTGGGAACGTATGGAATAGAAGACGAAGATCTCTAGCAGCTACAGCCATCCCACATTCTGAACTTTCTAAAAGGAGTAAAATTAACAGATTAGATGTAAACACTAGGTTCCCCAGTATCACATCAAGAAAGGGGGACACAATAGATCCTTTGGGTCGCAGTGTATATAATACCCCAATAATACCCACATACATACATACAACATTAATATTTTTTGACCAACCTGGTGTATTGCTCAAAAAAATTCATATCTGTTATGTTCCTAGTTTGAGAACAAGCGAAGCTTTTCATTAAGAATAATTTTTTCATGGTTTCGACTTAGTTGGATAAAGTATATTTTTTGTATAAATCAAATTCAGCAAAAGTTTGAGAGTTAAGCAGGTCAAATAATATAAATAAAATTCTATCTTTGAATTCAATTTTTGCATAGTTTTGTAATAATATTAGTAGAAAAATAACAAGGAACATTGTAGAAAGAGTGAGTCATTTGAACTAAGTTGTCTGTATACAAAAACATACGAAGGAATATATTCCTAATTTATGATCACTATAAGTTTAGAAGCGGATTGCTGTTCGACGAAGTGTTGTATGTTTATCGTCGCACAAATTATGTTTCCTCAATTGAACAATCTACAAAACGGCTATATCGTAAAACCACTCAGAATCTTGCAATTAAAACTGCATTATTACAATATCAAGAACTAGGCAACAAGCCAAACATATCACATTTCATATATATAACTGCTCATAAAATAAGTACTAATGACACTATTAATTTTGGTAAGTATAAAAGGCTGCTAAATATTTTGAACATACGTTTAAATTTAAATTCATATTCTCATTAGAATTAAAATTTTCATTCATCTTTCTTAACATAAGAGTGTTTTCATACAATTGTATTTGATTCCGATCTAAAAATGTGTACTATGTAAAAACTTCACGTAACTGTTCAATTTCAAAGAATAATTTAATAATTACTGTAAAGAGTGACGATTATTCCATTATTTAAACTGACAATTAACTCTATTTTAATTCAATAGTATTTAAAGATGTATAAAGATTCAAAACAACACTATAAGTGACGCAGTTATTGAACTAGAATATCTGTGTATCCTTTAACATTCGGTAGACCCAGCTACTGATCAACCTTTGCTGCTAATTTTCTAATGGTATTTAGGCCCACCGGTTGTATGCCACATTTTCCATTATATCACACAAAAATCTGTCGTGCTTCACAGCAGAAGGTCTAATATTTCTATATTTTTGAGGAGGTCAACAAGATTGCCACCAGCAATATTTTCAGCAATCTCTATTATCATTGCACCCTAAGGAATAGATTTATTTGGTAATAAATTATAAACATATCGTACTTTTGCTAATAAAACTATTTCGTCTTCTATCTTCCTACATTTTCCTTTGTCCAAATCTCTGATTTTTTGCACAGTATCCTGCTGACCGTCTCTTCAACCAAGCCAAAAACATAGTGTAGTCTTGATATCGATATTTTTGCGCACGGCAAGTTCAGATTTTAACATTAAATATGTAGTTCACAAAGTCGACGCCTTTAATGTTTGGTAGTTTTTAAAATAAGCAAGTAGTAACTTTTGGTTGATGTTCTTTATATTTTTCATATCGCAGCATTTTTCCAATTGTTGATAGGCCAGGGCGTATCTATTTTTTAAGTTTTTAGGTATTAAACTACTCACTACAGCATTTTCAGTCTCTCTTACTTCAATTGGAATGTCTGATTCGCTATCTGAAGACATTTCAAGTAATTACTTCTGACTTGTTTTGATTTATTTTGAAAAATCGTTGTTTGTAACAATACTTCTAACACCATTTTGTTTTTGTTTTCACATTAATATATTCATTGTAACTGAAGATTCTATTAAATATTATGAAAGCGTGGAACTAGATAAAACATTGTACGTAAACAATTTATGATAAGATCGACATTGTTCAAATCGTAATTTCTTTAACTCGCTGGCCCTCATTTTTGCAAATATCACGCTTGCTGAACAACATCTTCCTTTTAATAACTAATTATGTAAATAGTTATTTCATAATTATAATATTCAATATTGAAAGCTGAATCAGTTAAAGTAGCTGTACAAATGACAAAATCTATTTTCCTTTAAGTTTTTTTCGAGTATATTATTGAACGTATTGTGCGAAGAGATGTCTGAGCTCATTTTGTAGATTTAGACAATGTTTAAAAAAATATTCATCATTTTCCGTTAACCTCCACCACTACTAACAATTTTCAACGATAAGTTTCAGTAAAAATACTGTTCAGTCCTCAATCGAACGAAATGGTAACACAATATCAGAAACTAAAATCACCACAATATTTTCTTAATTCAATATATAGTTCTATTCATTATTTTGATCTTAACTACATTTGTTTAAATTCATATTTAGACTTGAAAAAATGCGGCAGTTGAAGGTTTGTTAAAATTCAGTTCCTGTCATATTTGTTATATTAAAGCAAGTGTAAAAATAGCATGCAATTTACCTGTACCATATTTTCTTCAAATTTCAATTTTCTGTAGGGAAACTAGAGGTTCCTCAATTGTAACAATGTGATGTAGAAGAAAATTAGAAAATATATATCAAAAATTAGTCAAATAGCAAACTATAGAAACATTGTTCTTGTAAATATTGTTCCCCATTATTACTTACATTTTTTTAATCGAGAATATTATGAGTATATTGTTTTAGAATGAGTGAGAATTTATAGAAATTGAGTTTATCTTTAAGAAACGTAGTTTATATATCTTCAATGTTAGTTTGTGATTGGTTGATGTTCTGTTAATTATCACATTGGTATGAATGTATGATATTAAATTAGAATTGAACTTCAAATATGTATTCCCATTTCCCATCTTTTCATTCCATGAATCCTATTTGGTATTTGATAATTTCGCGTTTTGTTTGCATTAAGATTGTCAATTTGGACTCTAATTTAGCATTGCCATAAGAAGACGCTAGTTATGGTTATTTGTGTGCAGTAAGTACGCCGAACTAGGAAAAAAAACTATAAAAACATAATAAAAAGCGTAAAAAATTTCTTAAGTCATGTATAAGAAATTAAATGAATTAAAGTTTCACTAAAATAATATCTTTCTCAAAATAATGAATTCATAAACAAAAATTAAAAAACTATAATTTCCAAGTGGACCCATGTGTGAGAATAAAACTTATTATTATTATTCATATTATTTGATATTAATAAGAGTGAGTGTTATATTGGTTTGAGTTCTTGAAAAGTAAGTAATAGGCAAGGGTAATCAATATTTATCAAATAATAGCTAGGCAAAACGATTTTCTCAATAATTAGACTAGCGATAATGTATATAAATAAAATTTTGAACAAATAATAACAACATTATCATTAATTACTTAGAGCCTCCAGGACTATACCAGTTGATAGTCTACAGTGGGAATTATGAAAGTTACCCTTAAGTCTAATTCGAGAACTATACGGTAGAAATACAGTTACTATTCTTACCAATAAACCAAACTCAACATTTGAGTATACTTATTCGAATAAATTAGGATGATTAAATACTGGAGATCTGAGGGTAACAAAACCGTTTTATGATAAAATTAAAAAGCTCTTTCAACAAATTTACTTATGTTCACCAACAGTTTACTCAATTGTCACGTATAACATAGAACTTTGATTAGTAAAGATTCCAAATAGCGACGAAAGCCAAATAGCGACGAAAACTCAACAATTCATGATAAACAAAGCACAAACCCAGATTATATGCGAGCCAAATTTATCAAAACTCTAGAAAATTAGCTGAACTACCCAGAAAGAGAGAGAGCAGCTGTCGTAAATGATTCAAAGAAACTTCTAACTAAACTTCCTTCCAATAGAATGATTCTCTTAGCAAAACTATGCGCTATATAACAATCGTCAACACATGTAAGCCAAAAAAATTTCGCCATTCTCACATACTCACTCAATTTCTTCCTATCTATACAAATAATTCATTCAAAACACTCTTATATTCATCACTTTAAGAACGAGTTCTACATTACCATAGAAGAGGCAATCTTTCTATTAATCTCATCCTCTATTGGTATTAGTTGAAACAAAGAAGCATGCGTAATGCATGCAATTACAGTTGTGCTGTGTTAATTTCTAAAATGATTAGTTCGGATCTAGAAGTATTTGGAATAAAAAAACAATCTTATTATGACAATCTCAGTGGACCGTAAGTGAAATCTACGTGAAATCAAACCTCGGCTTCCCTTTTACAATAACAAACAGCACCAAGTGCATATTTCAAGTTTTCAGCTAGGGCATACAATCTTACCCATAGTTAGCTGATAATGAATAAAACCCTATATGTGATCTATGTAATGTGAAAATATGCGCACAGAATGTTTAAAGGAACATATAAAAGAAAAAACTGTGAACATTCGGGGACCTATTTAAGGATAATAGCTTCCATAAACTGATGTTTTGTCGCTAACAACTTTCCACGGTTAGTACGACTTCTTTAAATAAAAAAAAATAATGAGTTTGAAGTATTGCAGCCCAATATAAATTGCTAAGCTCTCTTTTCTATCTTCAGGATTTCAATTTTCAAATATATTTTCTTAGAGCACAGTCACATCACGTGGACAATTCCATAGTTCTGGACGATCAGCTATTCACTTATCTCCTTCATACAGATGAAAATGAATTATTTCGATTTGATGAATCATAAAAATCACGAAAAAAATGGATCCCAGGTCAGCTCATTCCTAATTTCCCAGCCAACAGATTGTGGTCATTAACAAGGTGTCGTATCACAAAGTCTCACATTCACTACAACCAAAAATATGATGCAATATTGGTTGTTGAGCAGAAATATACCCTTTTCGACAGATGGAACCCTGATCATATAATCAATTATTGAGAAACTTTTCCATAACGTCTTAAGATTGTCGTCTAACCACCGATCTTAATCCTAGTGTGGACCTCCATTTAAAGTTAAGTGTGATCTATAAACACTCAGCTGAACGTAAATGGTGTAATAAAACTGATGGATGCATTTTTTCGACTTTTTCCAGAGAAGCAGTGAATCGCATTATGCGGAAGTAAAACAGTTTAAAAGGGAATTCATGTAGAGTGGTTCAGGACTTCGATTCTTCCAACGATGATTTTAGTTATGGTAGTTATGTATTATTTTTCCATTTTATTGCAGCATTTGTTTTCAAAACAAATAATACATAGATGATAGAAACCCAATTATGTATATTTCTTCGATTATTCATTGTTTTCTCTCTTCTACACAACGCTATGTACCAACCAACACTGAATTTTACTGCAGAAGTCACTAGGTAATAGTAAAACGGTTTGTGTAAGAACAACAGACCTGATAGGTGAAGATGAGATGGGGTTCACGGAAAAATTTTTATGCAAAACTTGTTGATCAGAAAAATAAATTACGGAGCGTATTCTATATTTCAATGATAGTTCAACAAATGTATTATCATCGGTACTTGGTATAGCAAAGCAACTGGCTAGGAATTAAATGGAATAGTCGGTCTTTGAGGTGATAGACTTTATAAGAAAGAAATAAGTTGAAATTATAATTTATATTAAGAGAACCACTATAGATTTGAGAAGATCGCAGTGGGGTAGGCCACAAAGTACCTATACAAAATTCTTGTGATATTAAACAAGTGAGAAATGCATCTCCTACCCTCAGGTAGTCATAAGCACGAGAATATGTAACAGTTTTAATTAGATAGTTAGAAATATTCGTAATAAAGAGTAAAAACTAACAGACCTTATCATTTTGTACCTATCGGTCCTTTGAATACAAACAACATTTGGTCCGTTTCTAGCCGGATTGAATCTACTTATAAGTGAAAGTTAAACATATCAGAAACATCAGTGAGAACAACTCTATTAACAACAAGGTGACGGCGATGAAACCTTTTCGTTAGAATCGCGAGTTTGATACCTTAAAACTTATAATTCGGTACAAACTGATAGTTAATGGTTGATGTTTACACCTACACAAAAACAAGAGGAAGCCATTGCTTTGGAAGAAGAAGCTAATTTATAGAGACAAGAGGTTGAAAATCAATATTATACAATAGTTTCAAACATAAAGTCGATTCTCTCTCGAACTAATCGCAGGATAAGCCTCTAGTCAAAATTCAATCGTTGTAAATATGAACATAAATGGTACTGAACTAGAAAGCAGCACATTCTTATAACCTTTGCTACTACTTATCTTTTCTAGTAATTAGAGCGATTGGTTCTCTTTCTATGATTCATTTAAGGCCTTAATATATGGTGATATAAATCCGTCAAACACGCAAATTCCATTATTCCATTGTTTTAAGGACGAAGCAGCACGCGCCATAGAATCATTAACCATTTCGAATGATAACCAAGAAAATGCTATCAGTTTGTTGAAAAAACATTTTAAGAATAAACGATTGATAGTGAACCAACACGATCAAACACATTTAAACATTCAACCCGTAAGTTAATCCACGTACATTGAATTACGTCAATTATTGGATATGATTAATAATAATTCAGCTGCACCGAGTATATTAAATCTACCAGTAGATTCATCCATTATTACAGAACAAAATCAACTAAGCTACAAAAAAGAGTTGCAATTTACTCTTCAAAAGAATTTACCTTAATTTAATTCATTGAATAACTTTATCAAATATTACATCATCATCATACAAAATTCAAAACCCGCTAATCTCAAAGCTTCAAATTAAACTTACCATCAACCCAAAAGAACTAACAACCGCAACAACAATAATCATTATAGATTTTCCACAAATTTAATTACAAAAAATAATTGCGTATTCTGTAAAAAATCACGCAGCAGTTTTCAGTGTAACGAATTTTCACAATTAGCGGTAACAGAAAGATTGAAACAGCTAGAAACTCAAAAATTGTGTAGTAATTGTTTAAGATCCAGCTACACCACAGATCAATGTAAATCAAATTCGTTTTGTGAGGAATGTAACAGCAAACATCATATACTGCTGCTACTTTACATGTCTCTTATCCAAATCAAGTTATCCTATCTACTGCAAAATAATGGACGGCTTTGGTAACTTTTACACTTGTGCTTTATTAGATCAAGGTTCAAAAACAAACAACAAAACTCAGCTTAAAGGGGAAGCAAATCAATAGTACAATTATTACTGGCGTTAATCTAACCGAAAGTCATGTTTCCGAAAAGGTTAACTTAACTATTAAATCTCGTGTCACAGATTTCACGACTAATCTTAGTTGCATAGTTTTAAACCAAATCAAACCACGAACAACACCTTCCATTACCTTCAATAAATCTTTGATCGAGCTCTCGTCCACTATAAATTTGGCTAATGAACAATTTTCCGTGACTCAAAATGTGGACTTATTAATTGGAGCCAACCTATTTAATAAATTCTTTGTAGGCTGTCCGATTCAATTAAATCAAAACCAAAACACTAAAATAGGCTGTATCTTAGGTAGTGAATCATCTCTGGAAAAGAAATCAATTAATTTATCCACAAACTTAATAAATACTTAGTCAGAATCCAATTTAATAATTATACCGCAATTTGCATTGAAACCTATGGATATTGGTCCGGATTCATGTTGTAATTCGTCTCTGAATTTTGTTTATCACATATTTTAATTTTTTTACTGTTTCTATCAAATATTTTATTTTTTTTATTCTACTGTTTATTGAAGTTCTTATCATTTTTTAACAAATAGTTCCTAAACCTAGGTAGTAGAATGTTTTCCTACAAAAAGTCAACTTACACTAACTCAGTAGTATACTTTCTCTAGTTACAGTCAATTCTAATAGTTTTCACTTTTTTTCCTACAAAAAAAAAACTATAATAGTCGACTTTACTAAAGTCGAGTTGACTTTGTTGTGAATATACTATTTCAATATATGCAGCTTTTTGAACAACCACAAACATTTCCATTAGTGGAATTATGGGGCATATCATGATCTTAAATTTGATACCTATGATATCTATAAAGGAATATTGAATATAAAAAATACCCGTCTGAAATTTGTTATTTTTACACTTTGCCAAAATATCAAATGTTACGTACAAACTAATAACATATGATTTAATACTTCAACTGTCACTATTTTTCTAAGAGCAATACTTTTCTGGAATCGCTCCTCAGTAAATGAAACTCAAAAACCAAGTTCACTTGATTAATTTATTTACGGACAACCGCATTCGTCCACTACCATCTTAGGTAAGTCTCTTTTGATGATGGTCGAGTCCGGTCCGTAATATATTAAACTCATGCTGGAAAATTTCAAGGGAGCGCAACATGGTGTCATACCTGAAAGATGCTGCGTTTTGCGCACTTCCTCAATGACGTGCGTATGGTACGTGACGTACGTGTCTGGGGTACGATGATGTCCACAGTCACCACGACAGTAATTTGCATAGTACCTGGAACAATTAAAAATTTTATTGAATTTTCTATTAGGTCCGCTATAGTAATAGTATGGAAACCACTTATGCAAATAATGTATTATGCATATATTTGTATCCTTATTCCAGAGATGTGAGCCTTAAATTGGAGAACGCGTATTTATCTTTCTTCTACATTCAGCTCGTAAAATAAGGAGTGTAATAAAAATTAATAAACAACAAAATAAAATGTCCATAAATAGAAACTGTGAATTTAACGTAAAATAAGAAATGTGACATAAAATCGGATGTAGATAATTTAGTGATAAAACCTGTTGACAACGGTAAGGTTGAGAGATAACAGCTGTTTATACCGGAACGAGGCGCTGACCGAAAAATAAACGGTGTTAAATTTGAAAGAAATAAATAAAAGAACTTGCAGTTTGAACACAAGTGAGTTCGACTCCGAGAGATTGAATCGGTCGTCTCAGTTACTCATTTACAAGCTAATTTTTCACTACCACTACACCTGCAAAACACGATTTATGAAATTGGCTCTAGTAATTGTGGCAAAAATATGGTCGCACCGCAAAATTGAGTATTGCTGAGCACATTGTCGTAATGATGAAATATGATATTGACACTGACAATTTGTCTATGTAGCTAGCAACCAGTTGCCACCATTCTTCTTTATGCAGCATCACCTTTATCAGTGTTTATACTGCCAACAGTTTTATCAACTTCCTCTCTCGAACCCCTCTAGTGGTTACACACGAAGAACGTGTGTTCGGCGGCATTATCTGAGTCGTGTTCACAATACGTACATTCAGTTGTACTTTCATCATTTTTTGGAGATATCGTCGGAAGTGGTCATGCCCCGTCAGTAGCTGGTAATATAGAGGTTAATAACTGCGAACATTCTTTCGGTCCACAGTCGCGTCCATTCACCCGATTTTTCTTCTGTCCACCACTGTTACCATATTGTTCTAGTGCATTCGATGGTTGCCGCATCTTATCGTGTTATATCTGAGTTGCTTCTGCATATCATCTTACCCTAAAAAGCCACGAGGTCTACGAGGATCATACCCGCCACCACTAGGACAGTCTGTCCAGAGACAGTCCGGTAGGAGCTGGCCATTCTAAGTGCACCTTGTCTCTGTACCATCGTCATCGCTTCGCAGTAATTGTTTATTCTCGGAGCGTCTGACAGGACCTCCGCCCCATACAGAAGAAATGAGTGAGTCGTTGAAATCAGCAGTGATAAAAGAGCACTTTGTATCAATAGTTGACATGGGAAATAAAGCTTTATTTTTTGTATTTGAATTGAATTTATAAAGTCAGCTATTGGTGAAGCTTTAGCGAACGAATTCACTTAATAATAAAGTTAATAGCAAAGTATCTAAATATTACAATTAATTTGAATTTACGATTCTAGTTTTCTCTTGCATTTTCATCTCATATTTCATTTTAGATATTTGTCGTAGCAACGTAGCAAATACGAATATTTTTACTAACATTAGGAAAATCACAATCTTAAGTATAATTAATGCACTTCACTGTAAATTTCTTGCACAGTTTGTTTATATCGCTTGAGCAAATTTTGTAAACTTTTTGCGAAATTACTCCATGAAAAATTTATCTCCATTTATCGTGTTGAACATTGTTCGTTCAGTTATAATGAAGTGAGTGCTCATCTAACTGGCCAGGACCGGATTTAGCACCCTGTATTTTTTGACAATTCTATACAGCCTATTTATTATAACATAAATCATAAATAAAAAACTGGTTTATTATTATTTATCTCAAAAAAAGTGTCAATAATTCTTTGGTTTAATGAGTAATTCTATGCATCTTCAGTAAACATAACTTCATTAGTGAACAGCAAGGAGAAAGAATGTTGTGCAGCTCATGTATCAAATTTTCGTTAAAGTATTTTTGTTTCAATCAATTTTCAAACATCTTTTAATATGTCAGTGAAATGAATCAAGATTTATTTAAATTAAAATCGATTTTAAACATTTGATATATAACAATTGTCAAATGTAAAAGGCTCAATATGAAGCATTAAGAAAAAAGTACATCCAGTTTAAATTAATGCTTTGGGATTGAAAAGAATTTATGGTGTTACAGTACCTTAAAGTTCAATTCAAAATTGTGTCAAGAGATTGCGGATTCCCTCAATTAAACTACGAAGAATAGAAAATAATTTAACATAATTACAATGGTAACTATTAATAGTGGGTGTTATTTTGGTGCAGTTATTTTTAGCCAACAAATAATAATTTTAGTGTCATTACAATTGGTAGTATGTGTGGCCCTTCTCACCTGCAGGAATATCGCATAGTACGTATTCCTTTAAGTCGCCTCCGTCTGATAAAACTACGGTGAATATATAGCTTAATATTCTAAAAAGAACGATGAGATGAGGAATCGGATTGCCCATATTGAATATGCATTAGTGAATAGGGCATTTAAAATGAGAATAAGTTGTATAATATCGAAGTGTGTAGCAAATGACGTTGACAGATGAAGAGAATCAGAAATATAATCGGGAGAATGGGAGGAAAGATTCATTTTTGTTATACACATTCCAGCTCAATCATCGAAAGAATAGAAGATACTTTGTTTACAAAAAACTTTAAGATGAAGAACACTTCCAACGAAGGACCGCAAGGAGAAAAGTTTCTTTCAGTTTCAGTCACATACAAAAATTGTTAGTTCTTAGTGATAATCAGTTGAGGATAATTTTACGAAAAATAAAAACACTAATTTCATGTCCATTAATTTATAAGTATCAACTTACCCTTGAGGTGCTATTACCCAGTCGTCCCAACCTAATGCTCTAAAACTAACATAAAATCGTTGTTTGCAACAAGTGTTGCCAGAATCTTCGGCACAATCTATTGCTCTTCGTCTAACTCTTTTCGCTGTACTGGGATCGGTATGTATAACTAGAAACGGCCTATTGATGTTCGTTTTTCGATTTTTCTCGTTTTTATTGTTAAAAAGATGGATGTGCCAATTTGAACAACAGCTACAGTCAACAAAAAGTTTTAATTTTTGATCTTTGGACTTAGCTAACCATTCACGAACAATTTCTGTGAGGTCGACTTTCTGCCAGCCAGTGTGCGACTCCTCTAAGGCTATAGAAATGGGGTCTGACGTAAGGCGATCGAAATCCTGGAAAAAAAAATTTCTTACACATAATTATATAGTGACTTGTGAATATTCTACTTAATATCACGTTAAAATTTAGGAATTTGGTTATAGTATTATTCCTAGTATCTAGTAGTATTCCTATATTGATGTACTATCTTGATGTTGATTGCGAATCTCGGACATAGGAATTCGTTTAACACAGAAATGATTTACATGATTTACATAGAAAAAATCTACACTACTAGTGTAGTACTACTAAGCACTAGTGCGGTAAAGTAAAATTATGCAAATTTTGACCTTGTTACTACAGGTAAATAAATATTTACGAAGTAGACCATCAAATAAAATTTAAACCTTTTCTAGCTTTTTGTAGCATTTTCAATTTTTTTAAAATATAAAATAATAAAGATATTTTTTATATAACCTTGTACATTCTTCAAAGGAGTGTCACAAAACAACCCAGGCGTGTAATTGTTATTAAAACGTCAAAGTTGTTCAAAACGTCTTGGAAGTGGAAGTGAAAGAAAATAATGTTCCTAACTAATGCGTAAAGTGTCTTTCCGCACTTGACCGCTTGCCCGAACTCCGCTCCGCGTCGTTTGGGACAACTGCAGTCGCATGCGAGAAAGTATCACTTTTCGTACGTTAGGAAAATAACTATTCTAGAGAGGGCATCATAAAATACGAGGCTTTTAATTCTAATTCTATTTATAGTCCAGTCATTTGGTAGTTGTATCTGGAAACTTCGAAAATTGTTGATTTGTAGATTTCAGTGTGTTCTTTTCGAATTTTCACTTTGGCACCTTATATGGTGGTATGTTCTGTTATTTGAGCTCTGTCAATCGATACATACATTGTAGAAAGTTTTCTCTATATATAGTTTAATTTATTAAATAACTATTTTCATCGTAAATTGAATTGGAAAGCAGTTATTGTGAAAAAACTGGCACGCCATTTTTCCAATTCAAAGATACAAGATGGCAAAGTAAAAATTCGAATAGATCACTTCCAAATCTTTTAATGCACTAATTTTCGAAACTTTTCCAGCACAAAATGACTGTATTATAATTCAAGACAAAATTTTTTGATAACAAATTATGCAATATCCACAATCATGTTTTGAAAGTATTGTTATTAGAGAAATTATTTCGAAAAAATTATTGAATTTCACTATCTATGGAATATAAATGAATTAATTGAAAATTTTGAATGGAAAATCTGTCCTTTATTGAGTTATGCTTGGAACAACCTAGTAGATTCTTTCAATTGGTACCCTTTGTATCGGATGTCACTTCACAAGACAAGTTGATTCAAAATTATAGAGAAAAACAGTAACAAAAGTTTTTTAGAACATTCTGTAATTTTACGACCTTCTATTCTTTTCACCCATATCATGTTTTAATGAACTTTTCCCATTTTATCAGTATTAAATAATATTTACAAGTATTCGATAGATTAATATAAATGTTAACTTCCCCAATAGTATTTTATCAATGGAGTATTGAATAAAAAACACTTACTCTCGAACTAAGGGTGATAGATTCAGGCAACGTCCTCGATATGACTTTAAAGACGAACAAATCGGTTGTACGACACATGTTCGTCGATGTAGTTCCGTAGCGATGTTGCACGTCCGCCTTCAGCCACAGCGTCGCCGACCTCACCTGGAATTCCTGACCCACTTGATTGGATTCCTGAATGGTGGCACGAAATTCCAATAATCGGTTGTGGTTGACCTTTGGACCTGTAACAGATGAGAGTTCGTTGGATAATTGAGTTGAGTACAGGGAACACATAATATAGTAATCGTTTGTATGTATAGTACAGGCGAATTTGCTTTTGAAATATTTTCACCATTTGATAATTTCATTAAATAAACTCCTGAGAAGAGTTCAGCAGTTTTCACTTGAAATATGATCAGTGTCAATTTGTATGTGTGAAATTCTTGTTGGTTATTCGAATCTTAAATTTACTAATACAATAAGCCTCTCTATAGATAGAAATAGATATAAAAACTTTGATGCCTTAGATATAAAATACATATGAAGTTACTAGTTATTTCACTTTGACTAGATTGATTATATTTACTTGAAGTGTAGAGCTCTACTTTTTAGTCCCGTCTGTGTCACCCAATTTTTACGTTTCAATATGCTGACTCAAAGTCCATATTCATAGTTAACAAATCTTAAGCTAGGATAAACAATTTACAAAAACACTTGTACGTGATATATTTCAGAGTAATCATATAACTAATTAAGCCGGTACTACACGATGCGTACAACATTTGCGCCAACATTCACCTTCCAACGTATGGCTGAATACTGTGAGGAAGGCTGGATGCAGTGCTGCAACTACACTATGCGTCCAGTGCTTGCGCCAACATTCACCTTCCAACGTTGACTGAATATTAGACGAAGGCTAGAACCTTAACTAACCTTACCTAAATAAATGAGAACGTGGCAAAAAGTGATAAACAGATATAAATTCTTTTTTCCATAGAAAACGCGTAGTGTTCACGCGTAAGAGGACAAGAAGAATTGGTAGTTGTATCATAAGTATTGGTTGCAATTTCGTTTCGATGTTGGGTACTCCTTCAGCGCGGTTCGAAAAAACCTACATTTCTTGGTCAACTTTCTAATGCTAACGTTAAAAGCAAAACATTCGTCGAATGACATGCGCACTTCGACCACACGACGCCTCCAATCATACTCCAAACTTAACTAAAGAAATGAAAACGTGGCAAAAAAGTGAGAAACAGCATACAACAGATATAAAATAAACTGGATGATAGTGGCATACAAAATTTTGGGTACTTCTTTGACACTGGTCAGAAAAACCGATTTTCTATGGCCAATGAATCTTCTCCTGACGATTCCTATCCAAATATTAGATTTTTTTGTGGCGTTGGGCTGGTTTTGTTTTGTTTGAATCAAGTGGGGACTATTGTGTCGATTTACTGTACAACTTGGAGAGTTGCCTCGTCTGAAAATAATACACTATAAAAAATTGGGATTCACATCACCATGTCTCCTAATGATTCCACAAAATTCCAAACGTCTGTCCCGATCATATCGTGGGAGATCGTGAACAAGTTGAAATTAGTATGGGTGCAGTTTTCCTTCAATACAAACGGATGACTAACATTTTGTTGCAATGCCATTTCTGTTCTATCAACTTGAGGGGGGCAAAATATCTATCTTTGCATCGTCGTTTCCAGATTTTGGAGCATCATCATTCTAGCAAATTAATTGTATATTTTTGGCTGAATAATATATTATGAAAGTGATATTTCATTTTCATGTTGCGATAATGTTATTGGTAATATTAATTACATTATTTTGTAAGAGATTTGTTAGTTAGTGATAAGAAGTTGAAGTGATAACATTATGCTCTTGTAAATGTATACATATAGGAAAATTATGAAGATATTATTGGGAACAGCATGTGTCTTGTGTTTATTATTCAGAGCAAGGTAATTTGACAATTGTTATGGTAGTGCCATTTTATGAATGAGATATTTTGCTAAGTAGATCGCATTTATAAAAATAAAACGAATTAAAAAATTGATCACGTTATTAGGAATTGTATATTATAGTTGGAACTATAGCGAAAAAGACATTTAAAATAGACGAAATAAACTACAATTTTCATGTACAGATATATAAAGTTTTATATTTGCAATTATATTAAGAAAACACAATATATTGAAGATTTCTGGAAATTGAAAAAGTATATTCGCCCCTTTTAGACTCTATAAAAGCATGGTTTTTACACTTTTTGCTCTTGTCTAAAGATTTGGCCAACTCGTTCATTTTTCCGTTGTAGTACTCCGTCTACTAATTGATTCAACTTACAAAATCTCATTTCCTTATTTATTACGTAAAAAAATAAAAACAATGCAATTTGTTTTTAAAAATGAAATACTTATTCTTTTTAAATTTAATCACAAAAGATTTCACACTTTCAATCATTTGATTTTTTCTTTCATACTTTTTGATTTTGATGTTTTTGTTTGCAAAACGAAGTTTAATGGTTTTGTAAGATTAGAATTTAACAAACCGAGCAATGTACATATGGCTGGCTCATTATATTCAAAATGTTTGTCGTCATTGAATGGAATGGATATTGAATTTTTAGGTAGTAGAAGTGTAGTGTGAAAAGTTTTAGCTTAAACCTATCATCGAAAATGCTTAAAAACTTCGTATCAAACTGGCTACGTTTTCCTTGCAAGCAAATACTTTGTAAAAGGATACTGTTGGGTCTGATGTGCAATTTCTTGGAAACCAGATAGTTATATGAAGAGATGTACAATTTTATAATGTGAATATAATATTGTACAATACTGATTATTGAGTAAAAAAATATTAAAATTGCTTATTTCAACGCAGAAGTGTGTGTGAAAGTGTATTCAAAAGGGGATGATTGCAGGAACCAAAAAGAAAAAGGAAGACAAGAAAGTTGATGCACTAAGTAAATAGTTTTTACTCAAGGAAAGTAGGTAAAGTAAAAATAGGGAAGCAAGATTTCATGAGTTTGACGATTTTGAATATTTGAGCATTCATAAAGAGTAAAGATCAATGTAGAGATAGACTTGAAATAGGAAGTTTATCAAATGGATTAAAATATAGTGCGAAATTAATAATTAAGGTTGGCTTGCTCTTTATAATATTATAATGGTATATAATAAATGAAGGAAAAAGGTTGAGGAAGTTAGTTTTACTATTTTCTGTACAACTACCATCAAAAGTGACACATTTAATGACAGCCAATAGTTTATGTGGTGGTGTTCATATTAGCTGTTAATACAGTGTTGGGACTATTTGAATTTGAAAATGAACTTTTAGCTTTATTGTCAATACAAATTCGCCTAATCAATTATCAAAATCGGGCAGTTACACAAAAAATATTGTATGACATTTGTGTTAAAAGTGATTTCATTTTGCTCATGAAACTTTTCCAGCATTGTAAATAACTATTACTGTTTCACATTGTACAGACCATAGATTGGGTAACTTTAACAATCTATCAGAGAAAGTCAAGTGTCACATGCTTCGATCGGAGACGGAAATACTACTCAAACCTAAGAATTCGAAATATTTAGCGAACTATACTTCTAAACGTATTCTTGATTCTCTCAGTTTTTTTATCAACTCGACTTCTGACCTTATCACAGTCCAAAATACACTTTTACATTATCTTTTAAACTAGACTTTAAATTAATTTATTCCAAAAACAATAATTGAACAAAAAAATTTAGCGGATTTACAAACATAAATAATGAAAGAATAATTTGTTACGATCAACACTATTGTTTTTTAAAATATTCCATCCGTTTGAATAGATTTTCAAGGTTTTTTTGAAGTAACAAAAAGAAGTATTGAAACAGTTCAATATGGTGGATAGATGATCAACTTGAACCTCTTGCTATTTAAAAATTCAATTGTTTGAGCAAAGATGCGAGAACTTGCAACGGCATGATAAAGAATGATTCGGCTCTTCTGTTTTCAAACTTCTTCAAAGAATCCTGGCAAACAAATAGATCTGTCTCATTCAGAGTCGATATCGTTATTTGATTTACTCTATGTTACCCTACCATAGGGTAATACCAAAGGAACAGTCAACCATTTATTTCTATATTCCTTTTCCATCAGTAATGTTTGCTATTTTTGCCTCGCATTCAAATACATACCAATTGATTCTTGGTTAACTAGTACAATAAGGAACTGTTTTTCTATGTCTAAGCTATGGAGTGTAGAGAAGGAGGAACATCTATTATGGACGGTACGTTTAAAATATGGTCTGAATTCTGTAGGGATAATACGTGGCGCTGATTGTACTATGGGATTGAGATCTGAAGTTAAACACTTACTGTATAAGAAATTATCAAAGTTGTGACTGACGTTTGATTATATTCATGTGAAAAGCTGTGCAATCCTCAATATCTTATTAGATTTTTATTTTTTATTAAGAACTTGATATATTTCTGTACCTGCTTGCATAAGCTAATTACCAATGATATTTTAACAAAACTATAATTATTATATTTGTTGCGGATAAAGTTCAATATTTTATTTCTAGGAACCAAAATGTTTTATTTTCAATTATTTTATTATTCTTATTGATATTTTTATATGACTATAACTATTATATTAGTTGCTAATGAAGTTCAATATTTTATTTTTATGAACCGAAATATTTTTTTTTATTATTCTATTATTTTTATTGATCTAATTATATCGCTATAATTATTATATTAGTTACGGATAAAATTCAATATTTTATTTTAATCAACCAAAATGTTTTTTCATACTATTTCATTATTGTTACATGATTCTACTTTTTTTTCATATTAGAATATATGTATTATCTAAACCAAATAAATAGCTAAATAATAAAGTTAATTTAACGAGATTCTGTTTTGTTAATCGTTTCATTATTTTAATACTACTTATTTCATTATCACGGTGCATTATTTAAAGCATTACTATACAGTTATTTTCAAATCAGCGCGTAAAATTCAAACGAATACCCTCTATAATTAGCGCCACCTATTTTCCCATCAAAAATCAGCTCACATTTTTTAACCCAGAGATGTTCCTCCTTCTCTACACTCCATAGTCTAAGCCTCAACAAGAATTTACTCTAGTAATACTTGATAGAAGTCTAGCTTAGTATTATCGGCGACTACGCTAGATTTCTACTTGATCAATGCTGGAAGTGAGGATGGCGCCACTTAGCGTTCTCTAGGAAATGTTCAACTACATGTACCAACTACCATGTACTGGTAGGTAACCTGTGTAGATTAAATACAATACAATTAAATACAATTCCGTGATGAATTCCAGATGAGGTTGGATAGAGTGTGTTATTGTATTTTACAGGCAAAGATCTATTGGTAAGGTATTATTTTAGTAATTCGTAGTGAGTATAAGGTAGATATTTTTTCAGTTTGTAATATAATCTTTCGTGCCTTACTTTGTCGAAGGCTTGTCAGATGTCCAGGAAGGCTGCCGCAATATTTTTTAGCTTCAAAATCATTATTTATTTCGTTGATTAGTCGATGTATCTATCCTAATGTGCGATTTGTGTTGTGGTATAACTTTTGTTTCTTTTATAATGCTATTTAGTCTTTTTATGTATATACCTTGAACAATATGCAAGCTAATAGGTCTATAAGTTGTCATAGTTATTTGAGCTACTATCCAGGTACTTGGATAGTAGTTAATCCGAAGTATATTTACATTTACATTTTGAGCATTTGCTTTGAAGTTTTTCATTTTTGTTTACAAATTTGTTATTGTTACATATTTAAGGAATAATAAATTTTTTTATGAAAAAATTAAAATTTATTGAACAAATAACTCGATAACCGATTGAATTACACGAATCAAAGAAGAGTAACTTTCTTTTGTAGAATTTAACGCTTTTTAATATTTTAGTTGTAAGTTTAGCCCAAAAAAAGTTTACTTTGATTTAATTAACACAAACAAGTGTAACTAGCGCCTTCTATTAGCAATATTAAATTAGAGTGCAAATTATGATTCCTCATGCCAAAAATTATAAAACTGCCAATTTTCAAAGAGAAATTGTGAAAACATGAAAAATTATTGCGAAAATCAAAATTTAAACTTTAAACAACCCGTATCTCGGAAACTAGCAATATTTGCATAAGGCATGTTGAACAGAATCATCATATTTTGAGGTCTAGAATCTACAGTCCAGAGATTGGACATTCTTAATGATTCACCCTGTATATTTCGATGGTATTTGATATGTACAAAATGTATCAAAATAAATGATTTCTACTATTCACTTCTGAAATAATTTCGAAAATCAATATTTCGAAAATGTATTTCGCCATTCTTCAAAAGGAAAAACATATACCCTTTTGTCGATATTAACATCCCCAATGGCTCGCAATTGCAAGAAGTGGATGTAACTACTGACTAGCTTCGACGTTATTACGTCTCATCATAGCAGTTTAACACCCCTCGGCTTGAGATCTGAACTAAAGACAAAGTCGCATTTGGTACATATAGTTAAACAAGAGATGCACTGTTGAATGCTCCCTAGAGCTATCGTCAGACCACACATCAGTTATAATCATATACACTGAAAATTTGCGTATTTATATTAATCCATAAATCACGTTTTATTAGATTATACAAAATAGATCTATTAAAAAGATTATATTTTTATAAAGATTTAAAATTAGTCAAAACATCAATATTTATCTTTCTTTTAAAAAATTATACCAAAAAAACCAATTTTGAAACAGAAGAGACCTAACATCAAGAACATTTTTGAAACATAAACATATCAAAAGGTCTAAGAAATATATATATATATATATATATATATATATATATATATATATATATATATATAAATTTCTTAAATTTTCTATTTCTTATTTATACTACTATATATATATATATATATATATATCAATAACGATGGAAGACGTGCTTCATTTCATAGAAGCTCTTTTTAAATTGCGACTAATTGAAGCAGAGATATTTGGTATCCATATTATAAATATTATAATACTCTCAATAGAAACTAATATATCCCTTAAAATTTCAGGGAAAAATGGTATTTTTCTGATTAAATATATTTTCATAGATTAAAAAAAGTTTTTCGAGGAAGTTATTGACAAAACTTTCTTAATATTTGAATTTTTACAGAGCTGATGGCATTGGTAAATATAAATTTACCGAAGATTTCTTGTTTGGGATTGCATCTAGTGCTTATCAAATTGAGGGAGGATATAAAGAGAATGGTAAGATTCGTATTAGCCCAGTCGATGGAAGCAATTTTTCACCAAAAGAAAAAAAAATATAAGCAAAAAGGTTGTTATATATATGTACTCCAAACTATACTTATTGATTTAGGAAAAATCCTAGAGGTCTGTCGATTTCTCAAACTCAAAAAAATTCAAAAATCATTTTCAAAATTTTCCATTATTCCAATCTGTGATAAAAATACAAGACAATAAAAAGTACCAAGTGTTAGGGTAAATTTTGCTCGATAATAAAAGGTTTTCACACTTTTTTTGTAAAAGTTATAGTTTTCTCGGAAAAAACTCGTAAATCTATCAAATCGTTTTTCTAAGACAATCAAGCTTATCAATTTTTATTGAATAATTCATAAAATTACTTTCGTAGAAATGAATATTTCTGTCTTTTTAAGCAAACAATTGAAAATAGAAAAAAATTTCAAAAACTTTTCCGATAAAATCGAAAAGATTTCCAGTTTCAAAATCCATGGTTTCAACATTCCATTCAATTTACATACTATGCTTCTATGCGGGATTCGTATTTTACGTAGCCAGTACGTCTCTTGTGCGCGGGATGCATTAATACTTTTTAGAATTTTCTCGGAGAAAACTATAGCTTTTACAAAAAAGTGTAAGAGACCTTTTTAACGAGAAAAACTTACCCTACAACGTAGTGTTTTTTATTTTCTTCTATATTCAAACTGAAATAATGGGAAATTTTTTTTACTTTGAAAAGTCTATCGACCTCTGAAGTTTTTCTTATATCAATTAGCCTACTTTGAAATAGGAAAATTTCAGCCTATTTGCTTCTAAATGTGCCAGTGGTCTCCAGCAACTGGGTTATATTATTATTAGATGACTATGATAGGGTATGAAAAGGGATAATGCTAATCAACTAAAGATCTAGGTAATAGCCCCGCACTGTTTAGCAATTAGACTAACATCTCAATAAACCCTATCCCCTTCCTGTATATTAGATACTTCACTTGCCTTTTTTAATAAACACGAACTATGATCTCATATTCTCATAAAAAGAATAATGTTAGTGTGAATACAATACATATACAAGAATTTCGATTCAAAATTATTGAAATATAGCAGATACCCCATACACTTCTTTCTCTCGTTCAAAAGAACGTTCATTTGAAAATAATATGAGGTATGAATACATTTCAATATATTATACATCTTTGAAATATTAGGAATAACTTGGAATAATTAATTTCCGAAAGCTTCTTAAAGGCATGAACGCATTATATTAATCTATAACATGGTTTCAGGTAAAGGTGAAAATATATACGATCACTATACTAAAACTGATCATAAGAAATTTTATAACGGTAGTAATGGAAATATAGCATGCGATTCTTTTCGTAAATGGAGAACTGATGTGAAGCTTCTTAAAGAATTAGGAGTTCACTTTTACAGATTTTCGATTTCTTGGTCCAGAATACTACCAAGCGGGTACGCCAACAATATTAATGGGGATGGTTTGAGATATTATAATGATCTGATCAACGAATTAATTGAGCATGGTAAGTTATATTATTTGGGTTTCGAGGGTATTTGTTTCACAAATGTATTGTTGCTCTATTCAGTTCCATTTCATCATCTATTATTTTTTAAGTTCGTGAACACATAGTTCTGTAACTTGTGATGCTATTTCATTTTGAATGTTATCTATGCATTAGTTCGATTTGTGAATAGAAAACAGTTGTAGTCCACATGGAGTGGTTTTTATCTAAAAAATCCTGTTTCATTGAAAATATCAAATTTGTCAAAAGTGCAAGTAAATGAAGAGATAAAATTATTTTGATGAATAATTTATGATAACTTTCATAATAAAATTGTTTATTTATTTATCAAATATCATTTTTTTCCTGGAGATTATAAATTATTCATGATTCTAAGAGGATCATATAATGTATCGTTAAATACGAGAGGTTGAGAAATTTTTTCACAGGAACAAAACATGTAAAAACAGAAAAAAACTACTTTGAGTCATTAGAAATTTTATAGAAAAGCAACAAAGTACTGTCAAAATAATTTCAAAATAGACAAGAGCGGGGAATCTTGAATTTTTTTCAACAAATGGATTGATTGTAATTGAGGCATTAGTTTCTTCGGATAGAATTTCGTTGATAATTAATTTTTGATATTATAAAAATAAAAAATGAAGGTACTTTACTTTTAGATATAATTCATATTTTCACCTCGCATGCGTTATTGAAAGCATCACCACATCTGAAGCATGGAAAATTAATAAAATAGAAACATCGTGTGGCTTTTTTGGAATGTTGGTTTCTCGCTTGAAAGTTACTTCTAGAAAAGTTCGTCGGTTAATTGGTTCGCATATTGGAAACACTAAATGCCAAAGGTTGCCTTCTGATATTTGAATAAAAACAAAACCGCGGTAACAATTTCATGGAGAAATGAATTTAATTACCAAGAAATACTCCTAATATTATCCTAAATTAATTTTGAAAAGTAAATAGTTCGACAGTTCGATGCAAAGCAAATACTATTGTGTAGTACGAGAAAGATTCATTTGCTCAGTTTGCCTCTCTTATTGCTTGTTAGGTCCAGTATTTTAGAAGTATATATTGCCTGGAAAAATGGGATCAAAAATGTCGTAAATAGATTTTTCAATTTATAATCATGTAAATTAATTAGTATCACAAAAAGTGGAATGAGTGAAAAACATTAAACATTAATATTTTTGTGGACCATTATATTTTAGTTTTTTTTTTTTAATTAAAAATTGAATCTATTCTAAACTACGTCAGTCCACTAGACACATTTTAACGATTGCCCCTCATTGAGTATTCCATTCTATCGACCCATGTTATCTTTTTTCTTTTTCATTTATAACGAATTTATATAGGATTGTTTATATTTAATCCTAGTACATCTTAAGGACTTTCTTCGTATGATTGAACAAGATCGAGTTTAAAATCTTAAACTGATATTATAGATATTCAACCTATGGTAACAATGTATTACAATGATCTACCAATGACTCTTCAACAACTTGGAGGATGGACTAACCCATATATGGCTTACTACTTTGAAGATTATGCCAGAATCTTATTCAGCTACTTTGGAGATAGAGTGAAACTTTGGATAACGATGGATACTTCCCAAAAAGGATACGGAGACGATAATTATCCTCCATATTTGAATCAACCCGGCATTGCCAATTATCTATGTCAACATGTTATGCTTTTAGCACATGCGAAAGCTTACCACTTGTATGATGATGAATTTCGGACTATTCAAAAAGGTATTTGTTTTATATTTTGGTTTTTGCTATATTATCTGTATGAACTGTAAATCGGTTCAGTTTCTAAATCAGCTGTAGTTGAAATACTACTAATATAAGTGTGAAAATAAAAAATATTGTATCATTTCTTGAAACTTCATTATATATTAAATTAAGAAATTTCCTTCATATGTTATTTTTCTACAGCCGCATATCTGTAACATTAAACTACTCTCTACTGTAAGTGTCTATGATGCTTGAACATCCCGTGTCTAGTTGCAGCTAACAACTTCTTCCAGAAACATCTAGAATAATAATTAATTTCCTACCAAATAGATGGAGCCACCATTACTTCTACAGTTTCCCTTTTATTATGACCAGCGAAGTCAAGTGTGTCTCGTCACAATATCAAATAACATAAATTTCCAGTTTTCGAAGAAATTAGGTCGTTTATTAAGTTGTTGAAGAGATATAGTAGAGTAAATAAATTTTTTCATCTAGTGAATCTGTGAAGTATGGGAAATATTCAAAAATATGTATTTCTGAACGGATAATCTGAAAATATTTGATTCATATTTTAAATAATTTTGTACAAATGTTAAAAAAACTTACAGAGAAACTTTAAATGGAGAAAATTTCTAGGAAAAGTTGGTATCGCTATCAATTCAACATGGTACGAACCTGGAAGTTTCTCTCCCGAAGATATTGCAGCCGCTGAGACAGCTCGTGAATTCAAGGTAACTATTCACTTTCTCGTAAGTTTGCGATATATTAGTAACAGTATATATCTCTTAGATTGGATCTTTGATGAACCCTATTTTCCATACTGATGGAAACTATCCAAAAATTGTATCAGAGCGGGTAGACAATGTAAGTAAAAGTGAAGGTTACCTTCAATCTAGGATGCCCAGTTTACTGCCTCAAGAAGCAGATTACATACAAGGCACATACGATTTTGCTGGTTTGAATATATATACTACTTATTTGGTCAAGCAAGGTTATACTGGAAATAACATCACTTCCTTAAATAAAGATGCAAATGTTACGTTCTATCAAGATCCGGAATGGACTAAAACCAATTCTGATTGGTTGAGAGTAAGTATTTATTCCTTTACGTGGTATCTAGTTTATCGAACGACATTAGTATATATTCAGTTATTTGAGAATCCACTTTATGTTACTAATGCAAACCCAGGAGTTGCAAAGACCGGTGTGAAAGCTCAAAATGATTAGCAAGCTTTATATATCAAAATAGAAATTGGTTTTTGGAATGAAGTTGCAAGTGGAATAATAGATGAATTGTGCACCCCCACTTCTAGATAAGATACTAGAAACACTACATAGTTAGCTACAACATCCTTGGAAAGTCTATAACGACAAACCTATTGCGTATGTACGAAGTTGTATCTAACCCAATTGGATCTTCAAAAGACCATCGATACAACTCATCAGTCCTCATACCTCTTTAACCCTTTCTCATAATACCAAAAGTCAGATCACAATATACTCAGTACAGACTTGTAAGTTTTAATACGACTTAAATTAAGGAACTATTGTCTTCGTAGTCTAGTACAATTGCTGCCGAATGAAAAATACCTTGATGTACCATTTACTACAACGTGAGAAATATGCATCCACCAGGAGCTTTGGCGATAGAAAACATCCAGCCTCGAAAAACCCCAACCGCTGAAAATATAAGTATTGTGTTGATTATCAAAGGCTCACGAGCCCAGGGATAGCAGTTCAGATCAATAAATCTAGGGATCTGATTATGAGTATTTCTACGGTGAAAAGAAGGAGGGGAGCTTGCCTTTTCAGAAGGGTTGTAGAGAAGAAACTTTTTTTAAGATGTCAAAATGAAATTAAGAAGTTGCAGTGGGCTAAAGAACATATAAACTGGACTCTTGAGTGGGAGAGAGTTTTATGAAGTGACGAGTCAAAATTTGAGGATTTTTGGTTTAAGAGAAAAGTGTTTGTGGTGAAACATGGCGAAGGCTGAGTGATGGAATGTGGAAGAAAGACAACTGGAGACCTGGTAAAAACTAGAAGATTTTGAAGAGAGGCTATACAAATATTAAATATAGTGCGTTCCGACCAGCGACTGATCGGCAAAAAATTTATCTTCC
Source organism: Diorhabda carinulata (assembly GCF_026250575.1). Lineage (NCBI taxonomy): Eukaryota > Metazoa > Arthropoda > Insecta > Coleoptera > Chrysomelidae > Diorhabda > Diorhabda carinulata. The sequence goes on from NC_079465.1 coordinate 9,154,363, forward strand.
AGTATGACAACGATCCCAAGCATTCCTCGAAGCTGTGCAAAGGGTATTTTCAAGGATTGGAAAGGAAGAATGTACTGAATGTAATGATTTGGCCGCCACAGTCGCCCAACGTCAACCCGACTGAGTTGTGGGATAAATTGGATAGGAAAGGGAAATCACAAAGCAGTGTCCTTCTAGCACTTCTATATCCTGTAAAATGGATTTAATCAAGTTTACAACAATTATTTGTCGAAACATATAATACCAAAATTGTGCAGCAAAAAAATATAAGCTGGAGGGGGTTACATCTATGATTCAAAAATCAACAAATCACAGACTGTAGTTTTATTACTACTGTATTCTTATTAATATATGTTTTTTCAGATGTAAATATCAAAATTATTTTTTTATATGTTATGTATCACGCAAACTATAGGGGGAGCAAAACGTTTTGACCCGTAGTGTATATTCGATTTACTCATGGTACACAGTCAATTAAACATATTTTCGTAGGCTGAAATTTCAAGAAGAAAGAAAAAAAAACAAAATCTTAAGTGATGTCAACAAAAATATTTATAACCACTTCAAACAATAAGTACCTATAAGACATCACCTCATATAATATACCAAAAATGTCATATACAAAGTACATGAACATAGTTTGTGATATTTTTGAATGTGAATGTTCCTTAACGGTTGAAGTTATAAAAAATGTGTAACTGATGAGAATTGTAATGTGAGAATTGAATGATTATCATAATTGTTTAGAGAGGTTAACTAATTCATCAAATTGGTATGCAGTGGAAGGAAACCGTTGGAATGATAGAGGATATAATAATGGCAAGTAGAGAAGCTGTGTCAATAAAAAAATTTCTAATGAATTGAATGGAAATGTGAAGGGTTCTAATAAACCCTTAATTCTTTAATCGATCGATGACTTGATGGTTATCAGAATGAATGACTAGCTGTTGGGTACCTACAGTAAACAGAAGCTTGAGGATTGTAAATTGTTTGGTGAATTGTTTGGGCTTTTCAACCACTCTTCACTTATATCCAAAATATATATTGTACAATACTTTGCTTCTCATTGTTCTGTTTGAAAAAAACAAGATCCACTCAAAGAAAGGTATTTTTCTGGAACTATTGTGCTCCAAGGTGTTAGCCTACTTCTTCAAGGTACCTAAACCGTTTATTGAAATGGGCAGAATAAATGTTTTACGGTAGAAACGTGAGGAAATAAAAGATTTAAAAAAAATTATTTTAAGTTATTGAAGGTTATCTGTGTAGGAAAAAAATAATAAATCCCAAATAAATATGATCAGAGAAAATGGACAATGTACCGCTAGACAAGACTCCGAAAGAACCGCTCTCATCAATGGATTATATACAGTTTGGCATCTAGTTAGAGTGATTTAATGAACTGAGAGGTCTTGTTCTTATAAGTTTCTTATCCAAAGTATTTATCGCGTTGAATTTGATTGTAAGCTAAGCTCGAGTCTTTTCCTACCATGAACTAGCCATTTTCTGCTGAATTAGTCTCATCAAGTGCGTCCTGTTAGACATTTAGTGGCATAATTTGACTTAGGTCTTGGAGTATCAAATTTCCGTAGAAACTTTTTGGAGTTAATTACCCCTGAAAGATGTGCATTAACCTATAGACATGAAAAGTCTAAAGTTTCTTGAGTCAGTAAAATAATTTGCTCTTTCTGACGAGTAAATTCACCTCCTTGTTCTTACGGCATATCTAAATCATCCTAGCACCGAAGAGCAGTCTGTAAAAATGTATCACTACGTAATATTTATGATTTTATCAGTTTTACGTATTTGTTAGAAAATATTTGTCGAAGGTACTTCCATAGAATCCTTGTACCAGTTCGTGTATCATTTGATAGTATTTATTCGAAAATTTACTATTTAATATCGTCAACAAATCGTTTTTTTACATAACGCAATTAATGAAAACTTATTCATTTTATTACGGCAATAATTATTAATCGATTGTGGTTGCTAGAAGGATCACATTCACTGCTCTCTCATTACCGTGAACTTCTACAAATTCTGAAGATTAAATATTCACTGGAAGTAACTATCTCTTAAGAAAACAAATAAACTATAATAATACTTTCCAAATAAATTTGAATACGAGTAATTCGACTTTCATTTTATTTTGATCAAAGCTACTCCTATTTTTTCATAAATGTATTCCATTTGTTTTTCTCAAAATTTTATTCATATGAAGTGGAAACGGATAGTTTAACACATTAAAAGGTGTCGACACGATCCAGTTCCAAAATATGAGTTGAAATGTAATATTAATGGCTTGTTTATTAGGTTGTGCCCGAAGGAGCTAGAAAGGTATTGAAGTGGGTCAAGGACAAATATGATGATCCAGAAATTTTCATTACCGAAAATGGTTTCCCTGACACGGGAGAGATAAATGATGTTAAGAGAATACAATATCTCCAAGTAAGTCTATAATATTTCATAAAAGCGTTTGTTTGTTTGTGCATTAGTGTAAATTATAGTTGAATATTGTTATTATGCAGAAATGAAAATTAAGATACGTAATACCGTATTTATTTATATAGTTTAACGTGTATATGATTTCATTTCTGTTGATGAATTTGTTATTATACAGAGTGATTTTTAGGTATGGGACGCCTCAATTTTCTTGGAAACGGCTTGTACGATTTTTATATGCAAGGGTTTTGTGATACCACAGTATTATGGTGGTATCTACTAAATGTTGTCATATCTTCACTTTTTCCGAAAAAAATAATGAACTTTGTTATTCGTTACTAACTTAGTCACACTAGACCTTGTTTCGAGATTTGGATTAGCACATAAATTATAAAAGACCATTGAAATTAATAAAGTTTACTCAATCGTAGCCATCTAAATGTATAATATTTATTGTAGCTTTGGTATAGATACTGTAAATGTGGATATTACTCCGAAATTATGGCATTTACTTATAGAGAATATTGCATGAAAAATATTTCTTAGGGATCTTTAGAAACACAAAATATTTTTCCGGAAAAAGTAGAGATCTGACAACAATGTATGTACCAATATAATACCGGCGGTATCACAAGATGCGCACAAAAATTTATAAAAATCGTACAATCCACTTCCGAGATATTTGAGACGTTCCATACATAAAACTTACTCTGCATGGATCTTCAACTCCCAAATATAATAGAACCATGAATGTTCACAAAAAATGGTACTGAGCTATCGCGAAGCACTCCCTTGATTCGTGATATCAGAATAAGCCTTTGCTGAGTACCTAGATAAAAAGAAGTGTAGGAAAACTCTTAAGCCGAACGGGCCGAAGTGAAAGAATACGAAAAGACAGTTACAGTGTACCATCGATAGATTTATTGGAAGATGATACAGAATTTACAGATAAACTACAGGATATATGGACTAGCAACATTACGCGCTGCTTCAAATTTTATTCCTCATATTTATAGAGAACATTTTATGAATTGATTTGTACTTGATCCTTGGATTTGATAGCTTCACAGTATCTATTAGCAGATACCGTTGTGGGCTTACAGATAATACAACATAATTGCATACTTAATATAGCTATTTTGTTTGATGAAGTGAATTATCGCTACTTAATGATATGTTATCCCATCAAAATTTATTGCAAGAATTTGACACGATGGAATAGTCTAGTACATGAAATAAAGTGAACACTTTAGAAAAGTAGATAATAAATAGTTTCCCTAGAAACTGGAATACCCAAGTACCTAGCACAAAGTGATTACTTTCTAAAGACAAAACTTTCAATACACAAAATTCTTCGAAATGAATGTGCTCTGTTTTACTAGCATGGTTAAATAAAGGAGGAAATCATCTTGATCTCAAAGACAGTTGAACTTATATTCAAATTTGTAAAACAGCATAGTATGAAAATATTCTAAAGTTTAATAGTAAATCACTAGAACGTACAGTTCTTAATAATAACATAATTTTTCAGTCATAAATGAATAGTGATAGTTCCAAAGCACCAGTACTTTCACTTCTATCTTGTAAAGTGATAGAGGTGAATAGAGAAGTTAACTCAATAAGTGTTACTACGACTGTCACTAAGAATGGAGAGGCCTTGTAGATCCTAATCACCAAACAAATCCTTCTGCAGTTTCCTTTCTGCCCATCGTCCTATCCTTATGGAAGCTCTTCATAATTGTAGATCCTAATTACCAAAGTAATTCTTCTGTAGTCTGGAATTAGTATATAAAGATAGCAGGAAACCGACGATAAAAAGATATAAACTAATATCATAACAACCTGTACGTAGTAGTGATTATATTTTATACAGAAAGTATCTTGTGCTTATATTATGGAAAAACTTAAATCACTTACAGTAAATTTTAAGTGCTGAGTACTTTCTAGATCAAAGTCTTGAGTATTGCATTTTTTTCATAGATACATGTAATACCTTCATGAACTGACATTGTGTTAGTATCTCAGCAACTACATCGACCCTGTTTTCTTATTTCCTTCTAATTATGTCTCTATTTTTCATCTCTATCTATCGACGATTCATCTTCTTTTGTTTGAGAAATTAGTGATGTAAATTCTCACAACCTTTCCGGATTTTTTCTTCTAAGGTGATCAAATTTTAGACATATAAGATGTGACTCATGTCCTTAAACTCTAAATGGCAATATATACATGTTCACCTTGTTAACCTTCTCTATGTTCTCTAGATATGTAGTAACCGTTTCACTTTCTGAAACTTGGTCAACCAATAGCTCATGTCAACATTGGTTTTCTCTTCATCTATTGTTTCCCGATGCTAATTAGTGGTTTCAGTTAATTGTACTCACTCTTTACCACTGTTCGAGCTCTTATATTGGTAGAAATCCAACTCCATTTGTTAATCATTACCGCCGTGTTCTTTACCGTCCTGCAGATGTAGAAAACAGAATATTAGTCACTATCTAGCATAGCGCCTCACGACCATTGTCTTCACAATAGGCTGGATTCTAGCATACATTTCTGTTATGTGCTAAACGATTTTTTTTGGACAGTTCGTGATAGGAATTTGGACTCTACCAACTCCGCAGGCACGCAATAATCACAAACACTACCTTCTCATTTCAATCATACTGGTCTAGAAATTCGAAGCAAGAATCTCAACGTAGTTAACGCTCCATACGTTCGCCTTTAGAACTGAGCCTTGAGTCTCTTTAAAGGTTGTCAAATTTATCAACATTTTTTCACAGCTTTCCATCGAAGCAAATGGACATATTATCTCGAAATATTTTGAAGATGTATATTGAGGCCTAGAAATCTTTTTAAGTGCATTTAATCAGCACATTCTCTCATCTTGCTAAGAGTGACTGTCACGCAAAGGTCGTAATTAGTTATTCATAATCCTCACTATCTTTGCTGACTTCAATACGTCCTTCATCACATCTACAATCGACCTGAGCGTTCAACGATTCTCAATCTGAAAGTTCTGAAGAAATTTACTCAAAGTATAAGAGTACTGAGAATTAAATTAATTATAGTCATGTTTCCTTTGTAGCTTTAGGAACAACCTTATCTACCTATACGACATTTTGACATAAATATCACCGATACAAATTCTTGATTTTTGGGGGAGACAAGCAAATTCTTGTTAAATAATTTTCTTGTCTCACATAGTGGTTGCATATAATTTATAATAAATTTTCAAATACAATCATATAAATATACTTATTCCCCCACAAATACGCATATGTGGCAATATTTTTTAATAGTTCAAAACTTCACAATACTTTTATGTCTATTATTTACTTACTAACATAAAATGCGACAAATAAACATTGTAGGAGAAGTTATACAGCTTTTGAGTTATATGTTAGCTGCTCTCGTTTGCACTCGAAAAGTTATTTTCGTTTAGTAAAACTTTGCTTTCCTAAACTTGTTCTTTAGTGAATCGTTCATGTACGATTTTGATTGTATTCCAGAAATATTTGAAAGCCATATTAGAGTCCATACATGAAGATGAAGTTAATATTAAAGGATATACGGTATGGAGTTTCATGGATAGTTTTGAATGGACGGCAGGATATAGGTAATAACAAATTTCCAAATAAATCAATTCGTTTACTGTTAAATATTTGAATCAATGATAACTCAATAATAAGTATTATATATATTATTATATATTCACACAAAACTTGAGCTTTTGAACACGTGAATATAATATGAGAGTATTATTCGGAATTTTATTACTAGTTTGAGTTTGTTTACTATTCAGTTAAACTGAAATATATATTGAATAATTTTAGTGAAAAATTCGGCTTGTATAGTGTAGATTTCTCCGACCCTGACAGGAAGAGAAAACCCAAGAAGTCGGCCTCTTGGTATAAGAAAGTGATAAAAGAAAGACGTGTCGTGGACTTGAAGGAGGTGACAAGCAGTCTTAAAGGATGATTATAAGAGCATTTTTGTGTCCTCCCGGAACACGTACTTTAACGAAAGGTAGGTCAGGAATGACATTTTTAATGCCATTGTTCCAGTTATTTGGTATTGAAAAAATTTAATATGTATTATAAATTGTAAGTTATTTGATGAAAAACATTCTGTATTCTTGTAAATAAAAAGATGAATCATGATGTGTTTATTATAAAGATTCTATTTAAACTCACTATAAAAAATATACTTATGTAGATTGAGATTGTAAGTTTTATTGAAAAAGTAAAAAGTCCAATTCGATTGTAATCTATTGTAACATCGGGGTCAGTTGTTTTTATTTATATTGAGATAAAGTAATTGTTGACATTTGTTTAATATTGCGTTTATTAATCTGAACATTTGCATATACGAGTACTAGTATTTGTCTCTTGGCAATTTAACAGAATGCTGTTCTCCGTCTCCACTCAAATATTTCAATAGATCAGTTATATTACAACCAATTTTTTTCTTCAAAGAAAGGTAGTAAGTCTCGATAGCAATACCATGAAAAAAATATACCTGGGTCAAAGGTTTTTCTTATTTCAATTTTGAACCAAGAACTTCAGATTCGTATTTCGAAAGGCTTAAATCTTCAACCAAATCATTAAATTCTGCTTAGGTAAACAGTTGTGCTTCATTGCGTCTTTCTGGAGTAAATGTATCCTTAGATAAATTGCCCTCACTCTCAGATTTAACATGTAAATCAATAAAAATGCCAGGTGGATATGGAATCGGTAAATCTGACCCATGGAGCACAGGTTGTATTGCTGTATGGAATGCTGCAGTAAACAATGCTCTTTTTATATTTAGAACTGTATCCACTGGTCTTAATCATAAAAAAATAGCAGTCGTTTCCATGATTCTCGGGTTCTCGCCATACCATAGGGATAACAAAGGGCATTTGATTCTTTTTTCCTTTTTTCTACACAGGTGTGACACACTTTTTGGGGAAACAAGGATTTGTCTTGATTTCTAAGTATTAAGTAGGGAAAATATAGATTCAATGCTAACCCATTAATGTCGTCACTCCTGTAGTCCAATATTTGAAGGAGGATATATATATATATATATATATATATATATATATATATATATATATATATATATATATATCACATATTTTTCAAGATAATAATATATTTTAACAGTATATCGACATGTAATATATGTTTCTCTATTCCTAAATTGATGTAAGTTTGTGAAATTTTGGAATAAATTATATTTAGAATATACCAAAGCATTTTAATTGTGTAGACTCAGATTTTTCGTATTATACTAGCTCCTTCAGTAAAGGACGTACAAATGAATACTAATGGCGACTTTCTTATTGAATTGTTTTTTGAAAATATATAATATAAAATGGCTACTGATATATCAGTCCCCTCTCATTTTTCTATCTGTCGTGTGGTTGATTTCGAGCAACACGATTTCATATATATATATATATATATATATATATATATATATATATATATATATATATATATATATATATAGATTGTTGTAGCCTGCCTATCTTGTGCTGTAAGATTTATTATGGGTACTATAAATATGTTTATTTACGAACACCATTAAAATAAAGCATTTGAAAATTTATATAAGTACGTGAAATCACATATTATACATACGTCCAAAAATGTGCGAAAAAGAACAATGATTTTTGAATGAAAGTTTTATTATAACACCCAAAAGAGTACGAAAAAATACAATGCTTTATCAAGTTATTAAGAAATTTCATCGTCATTTAGCGAAAATTTTTCAAATTTTGATTGATAGAATACTGGTTGTTAAGATAAATAAATATGGAAGAAGAATCTGAGTGCAAAAATATACATGGAGTCATATGGCGATTTTTTGGATTGGTGCAACACTAAAAAAGTAAAAAATCACAAAAGTATTCTTACTGCATATTTCTCGGAAAAGTTAAGACAAAATCAATGGATATCATTAACGTTATTGTTCCATTATGCAATGTTCAGAACAACCATAAATTTAAATTATAATTCTGTTTTCAACAAAAGTATTTTTTAAGTGGTCGTGGATAAAATATTGTAGGATACTCGTGCGTGAAGTACTTTTGCACACACGTTGTAAAAAAAGACACGAGTCTTCTATTCGTAAGTCGTGCGCCTGGTACATAAAACGAACTAGTTTTATTCATTTGAAATCACTAAATCGAATAATTAACCTCTAAATCAATTGTGTTAGAGTTTCTTGGAGTATGAAATGTGGAAATTTCCGGATATATGCACACAAATAGATTTCATACCAATTGATTTAATACACGAGTGCACAATTTATAAATGCTCTGCAATGACTATCGATTCAAATATTTTATTCAATAGATCGAATGCAACAGTTATTCATATGCGTTATGGACAATATTTGAAGTTTAATTTATATTTGAATAACAGTTTACTTGTAGAAATTTTGTCTCTTATCAATTTCCCTATATATATATATATATATATATATATATATATATATATATATATATATATATATATATATATATATATATATATCAGATTTTCAACATTTCCAAAAGAGATCATTCTAGTTTAGCCGTAGTTCTTGAGAATTTTCGGATTCGCTGCAGTGTGCTCTGGCAAAGTCTACATAATCATTGTTCTTACTATCAACTTTTCAGGATATTCCGTATTTCTCTCGTCCATTGAGGATTCTCATTAGACCAATAGCGACAATTTTTATGACGATTAACATGACAGTGAAGTGTAAATGTGCACTCATCAGAAAATAACAGTTTTTAATTGGATCACATTGTTAACTAACATTGTTTATTGATTCACAAAAATACGTTCTTCTATTGAAATCGTCTTCCATGAACCCTTCTCAGTTGGAATCATTTTATAGTGATGCATTTTATTTTCAAGTAATATTTGGAAATCTAATAAATGGGTAGCGTTGAACAGTGGAGTGGGGCTGATTTTCGACCTGAATTATGTGAGTTTTCTGGAAATCATTTGTAGAATGTGTATTTCTTCAAATAAACCATTTTTCTGATAATATTACGTACAGTTAACTATCTCTTACGTTCTTAATTTATTTAAACACTACACTTACTAATTAATATAATAATAACTAACTGGAATAATTCATTAAAATATTTTGATTACTTTCTATTTCGGTCTGTTCACTACGACTATTTATTATAAACTAACTGAACTGCCATACATATATCCTTATATATTCTAAAAGAATTCTAAAAACTTCTGGAAAATAAAGAAACAAAACAAATGAATAATTAGACATTTCTAGAAATCATTCAAAAGAAACAACGTAAATAAACCGCCTGCTTTACTAAAAAGTTATATAAAAAGCAAACATCAAACGGGGGACGTCCGGCGAATTCTAGAATTCCTCACATTTCAATTGTACATAGCCTTCGTCGAATTTTAGAATTCCATAATAGCCAGACAGGGCCGGCTTAAGGACCTTTTTTCCGAACTTGTTAAAGTTAAAGTGTATTAAAAAAGTGATCGAGAGTTCATTTCAACAGGTAAATGTTGTTATGGATACAACTTTGTTTTTCCATGGCAGTCTCTGTTACAAATACTGGTCTTTGATTTGAGAAATGTAAATAAAAATTTAAATATCATAGATGCCCAACTTATCTTTATACATTTTTTTCATATTAGCTACATCTAAGGTACTCTATTTAATGAAAAAAGTAGATATCAATTTCCAGACACAGAATTTTTCAAAACTATGTTGAAAATTAGTATTTAATCATGTACAATTGGACTCTATAAAATGAAAATTTGAATCGAAAATATTTTATTTTTTACAAGAGTGATTTCATCTATCTGGGTACGCAGTATAGACAATAAATACAATACCTATTCAAGCTATGTTTATCTTTTTTTCTTTCACGTATATCCAAAGTTCCATCTAACATATTCTAGTGAAGTTCAGAGGAAAATGATGAACAATTTTCATTACAAATATCTTTGCACGTCGGAATAGACGAGAAATCCAGAAAGTTTACTTTTACTATTCCAAGCAAGTCACTAGTTTCGAATGTTCTTGAAAAAAATTTATGCAGAAGTGAAGTAAAACTTACCAGTTATATTTTCCACTATAAATGAAACTACAACTTCAAGAAAAAAATTGAACTACTATACGTACAACTTTTAACTCTACCATCTTATTTCACGATAAATTAATATTTATGACAAGAAATGGTGTAAGAAATAATAAAGAATACCAGACCTATATCTTTTTTTCCTAGTTTTTGATAATAATAATAATGTTCAAATGTTATGTTTCTTTAAAAGTTTATCGAATACCACAAGTGAAGCTACATTAGTACACTGACAAATCTTTCCATAAAATGAATTTCTTGGAAATGATATCAATTCTCAATCTCATATCTTTATATGGAAAATTTGCTATTCCTCAATAACTTTTAATTTCACAAGTTAACTTTCTCTCTCGAATGAAAATTCATAATTTCAATAGACCCGGTGATCTCGAAACCTCTTGTTCAATTCCAATTAACAACAAAAAAAAATTGTCATAAAGACAAGAAATTTCGAAAATGGGAAGTAAAAAAAATCACCCTAGCAACGATCATACTCGTATTATTCATTAAATAGGAAGCGGTCCAGTTCAACAATTACAACGATCAAAATGATTTCGGGCGTTTTGTGCTAGAAGAACTGAAGAAGAAAACTTTGAACTTGAGAAAGACAATTCTTCAACATCACCCCTACTTGCATGCGAAGTTCGAACCCTCTAGTTAAACTTTTTCTGGCCAAAAAATAAGAAAATATAACAAAAATGACCATAAAATGGAGAGGGGTGGAGATGGAAAGTTTCGACCTTAGACAGAAAATCATCTCGCAACTAATTGAACCTACATGTGAAATTTTATTTTTTAGTCGCTTTTCGTTTGACCTACAGAGGTGAGCAAAGGTCAAAAACCACTTTTTTTGCATTGGGACCCCTCGAAATATTCATTTGTTTTCAACCAAACTCTAATTCAATCCGCCGCCGAAAAAGCTAATTTTCAACCAAATCGTACCCATAGCAATTGCTCGAAAGACGAAAATAAGAATTGTAGCTTAAACAGTTATATATATATATATATATATATATATATATATATATATATATATATATATATATATATATATATATATATATATATATAAACTACAGACATTTGAAAAACCATCATAATCGTGTTCAGGAGGTCTCAAAACATGGGAAAAATGATGTGCCCCCCATTTTTCTTCTAGTCATGCCTACCGTAATAGTCTAATTTTTCCTTGAAAAATTCGACTAAAAAATGGTATTTTAGAGGTTATGATTCCTTTAACAAAATATAAATTGGTTCTGAATTTTGTAAGGGCCGAAATATAGAGGGTGGCACGTTTTCAACTCGACATGTTGTATACGGAATTTCATAAATACATTTACTTGTTTCAATGTATGAATATATATGAATACAACTGCCGCAAGATGAAAATGTTATGGGTTCGAACAAAAATTTTATGGCTCTTTAAGTTGATTTTATGAATAATTCATGGATTCTGCAACTTTGTGCATCACAATAAATAAATCATCTTGATGTACCATCGGCTATATTCCAATAACTTTCAAAGTCATATGGAATAACTCTCATAAAACCGAGAATCCGAAATTTAAGGAAATTAAAATTGATCTTATTATTTCGAAAATTTTCATCTTACCACAATAATTCATATACAAAAAATAATTGATGATTGGAAATTGGAAAAAAAGTGTACAAATGTGGTTTGACGTAACTATTTCACTATATAATATATAATAATACATAAGTATAATAACTCATTATACACGAGTGGAATACTATACTAAATATTTTTGCTGAAGTTTTTACTTAATTAATATTTCCATAATAATCAACATAGAAATCTAACTAATGTAACAAGAGGATGGTATATATTTATAGTTAATAATAATCCCTGTTGCCAGTTCAAACTTTAAATACTTTCCTTGACTTTTCCGGCAATAAATTTGATAAGGTAACTTCATCAGCTTCTCTAATTTCCGGTGGTTTAAGGATAAGTCACTTTCATATTCATTATCAATTCATTTTTAATTGGTTTTTCAACATATTTTAACATAAAATAATAAAACAGTGAGAAATATAAATACACTAGAATGTTGACAGGTTTGAGTCAATTTTATTTTGTTTTAAAATATACATCATTCTTTAAATTGTTTCAAAAACCATAATACACTAAGAAACAGGCATACGACAATGAGATTTATGTCGCTAACAGCTGAGTGCTAATGCTTCGTGCAGTCATACTGGAGATTCAGGGTTCGAATTTGGTCTAGGAAGAATCACTTTTTTAATTATTTTAATTTGTACAGAACTAAATTAGGAATATTTGTTGGTTTTTCACTTGATAAAATTATTAAAACCAGTTTTTGTGTATGCGAAACTGCTCGAAACTGCTCAAGAGCTGGCATATATCTTTGTAAGCTTTGTAGCTTCAGAGCATGCTTAAAATTGCTTCATTTTCAATAATTTAATTCGAACTATCATAATTTTCTATCTAAGTTTCTAGAATTCTAGAAAGTAAACAAACTAAGAAATGAAAATACCTTCCTAGAAATAAGTAAAAAAGAATATAAACAACTCCGCTGTTCTAAATTATCGATTTCCATTATAACCAAACAGGACCAGGGTTAAAGGGAAATGCTGTAACATCCTTTAGCAAGCTACATAGATATATCTTGTATTTCAAATAATATTTGAGCATAGATAATATATTTCGAGAATAAGTGATTACTTTCAAAGTAGCTCCAGGATTAGAAAAAAAATTCCGTATCAACCATATCAATATATAATTAGAAACTAACAAGGTCTTCGATGATTTTGACGTTTTTAAATGAGATCATGTCAAATAGGATATTGTTACCATAACAGAAAATACTGCCCGAAAATTCGAGAAGCAAACATAAAGATGTAAATTTTCTAGATCGATGTAGCAGTAAGAAAATAGCATTAAATATAAATTATCGTCTGTATGGTCGTTCTACACCATGCTAAAAGGCACACTCAACATAAATAATGGAAGCAATGTAGATGTTGAAATTACGAACATTTTTGAAATACCAATCTGAAAAACATGAAGCCAAAAAAATTAATCTTTCACGCCAGAACAACTAAACAATTTCATAAACGAAGATCATGATGAGAAATATCTGGCGACAAAGGTAGTAGATCTCATAATAATCCACCTGTGTCTATCATCTTAATTTATTGTAGCTTCTGATAATCGGCATTATAGGTGCTTGTCGTGCAGCAAAATTTCACTTTAAGTAAATGATTGATTCAGATAATCATATTTAAGAATATTTCAATTTTGGAAATCTTCGTTCCTCTGGTATATCTTTAAATTTCGAAATGAAAATTATCACGCATATATAACTAACATTGAGGAGCAATAGGAAAAGGTATTGCTACATCTTTGAAATTTTGTATACAGGCCATTATTTTCACCGGTCAACGGCAACTGGCGACTAACTGCAGTAAGCGCTATGGCGGTTGTCTACCAACCATGTGGCTAAGCGAGAATAGGATGATTTCGAAAGGAATGAGGAGAGGAATACCGTAAATAATATATATATATATATATATATATATATATATATATATATATATATATAATATACTATAAAGGATGTTTCAAATTAAGTGCTAACTTTTTTAATATTCTAGATACGAAGTCGGTTAAATCAGCAAAGTAGTAGTATTTTTCACGCTGATTAAGATGGTGAAAACAGAAAAACAATGACTTGTACCGTTTTCGAGTAAATCGGAAAAAAAGAATATTTTTTAATAGAACACCCTGTATATTATTGGCTCAAACTTTTCCAAATTATTCACAAAATATAAAAGCTCTTATACAGCATTAGGTAGTCTAAATTTAAAAATATCCAACTTATTAACTTATTCATCTCTCAACTTATTCAACAAGTTGGCTGTGGATATTTATTTTTTTAACAAGTTGGCTGATATAAAACTCAAATATAATCTAAATATTTCTTTACAGTATAAAAAACAAATACAAACTAGATTAAATGTGCAAAAATATCGCCGTTTTGTACAATACATTTTCGAAGATTCTTTAGTACACGTTGCGTAGCTTTTAAAACGGTTCTGCCGTCGATGGACCTCGTTCTTGAAATAATCTCAAAAGTAAAAGTCTAGGGGAGTTATGTCAGGAGATCTAGGGGGCCAACGTGTAAGACCATTTGTAGTAATCCTCCTATCTTGGAAAAGTCTTTCCAACTATATTCCGACCTCGCGTGCCTGAGGGGGAGAAGCTCCATCTTGTTGAAAATTAATTTGGTAACGTTATTCTTAATTGACATTATCCAAATATTCTTCCAGTACCTCTAATAGCATATCAATATATCTCCTGCCTGTCAAAGAACCTTCATGAAAAACTGGCGTAACTATTTTGCTCCTTATTAAACCACACCATACATTTATACTGAATTGTCTTTGCGGATTTCTTGGATAAGCAATAAATAAATTTTATAGACACCAATAGTGCATATTCTTACGATTAATCATACCTCTATTTGAACAATTTGCTTCGTCGGTCCATTATATTTTAAAAATTTACAGTTCTGCCTACACATACTTACAAACCATTGAAAAAAGATCCATCTTCTTTCATTATCACTGGGTAGTTTGCACTAGTCGGTACTTGTAGGGCACAAACTTAAATTTAGTGAAAATTCTCCAAATTGCAGATAAACTTAAACCACTATCCCTGGCCAAATCTCTGGTTGAATTATTTTTGTGCGCTTCAAAATACGTTTACTTCTACTTGTTCACTTATTATGAATTTTTTTCTCAGTTCTCACCTTTACAAAAACAGTTTCAGTATTTCTGAATTTTCTATACAATTTTAGAAAATTTCTTATGTCTGGTTGATCACGTTTGGGATACACTTGACCATATCGTTCCAATGCTTGAAAACTATTTTTTCTACACATGATATACTCTTCTAATAGACCGCATTTCTCTAAATGCGAAACACCATTTTATAAACTTATAGTTTTAAATCTTCATCCATAAATACTAATATAAATTACATATTCTTTGACAGCAGTGTAATCCTCTGATACATAAAATGATGTTTTTTGTTTGACGTACACCGCCAACTTAATAAATATCGACAGCGAACTTGTTAGAAAGATGAATAGGCTAATATCTTGGTTATTTTTAAATTTACACTACTTTGGAAAAGTTTGATCCAAAAATATACAGGGTGTTCTATTGAAAAATATTCTATTTTTCTGATTTACTCGAAAACGGTACAAGCAATTGTTTATCTGTTTTCACCATCTTAATTCTCGTGAAAAATACTACTACTTGGCCAATTTAACCGACTTCTAATCTAGAATATTAAAAAAGTTAGCAATAGTGCACACTTAATTTGAAACACCCAGTCTGTTTATCAACATATATGCAACAAACACACAAAAAACTGAAATCATCAGTTGAAATTTCATAAATAATTAGAGTAAGTGATTATAATCGGAATTTTTATGCTGAATAACATGTTCTCTCCTCTGAGAAAAGTGGAAAATGTGAGGAATTGTTTTTGTAATTATTTTTTTTGTGAGAAATTTTTATCTAAAACTGCTTAAAACAGAAGGAAATTAATAGACTTGAATTTTGTGAGCATTATATAAGAAGTAACGATATGAGAAAAACTTATTACCGAATATAAAGAATAGTATCAACACTTGTCTTGTCTTGTTAAAAACTCAATCGAAAAATTCATTTTTGCTATTTTTAGATTGTACAGGTTGTCCCTGTAAAAGTTACGCATTGTTAACTATTTGGCATGAGCCGCCCCTGGCCTTCAAATAGTAATGTAGGATTATTTATTCCGTCAAACACACTACATGACATACCAAATCATCTATGGAGATTGATGAAAAATGCTTCAATTTCCAAACTCACTACATTCCATTTGTGTAGATATTAGAGTGAATGATAAATCCTAATGTCATTATAATCTTAGTTTGTATATTTTACTCCACTGACCATCAACTTACACAAAACACTTAAAAAAGGTCGTTCCTGAAAACAAAGCTTCAAATACTGCAAGATGATGCCTTATAAGTAAAGATGACGACATGGCATAGTTGTGGTTTATTTGCTAGTAACTGCCACGTGTTGAGAAATTATTCAAGTAATTTTGAGGTTCACATGGAATGCACATTTAGTAACGTCAGCAATGCTTTGAACAGTGTAGCGTCTTTTAGTATTGCTCTTTCAAAAGTTATTTGGTGAATCCATTATTATATTTGGCTTTTCACCGCTGTAGGTTGTGAATCCATTATTTTCGCTGAGTTCAGTTGAAAATTAAGTGGCAAATAATCCTAGTGGCAAATAGTGTGGATTAGTCGACCACTGCTTATTGCCATTTTCTGGCAATCCAATACTTTTCACAGCACGGATGTTGTCGTGAATTTGTCGAAGATACTTTAGTATGAGTTATTTCTGCTCTTTTTCTTCTTCTGTTTCTCAATTGACGGATCTTAACGGTCCCAACCTACAACCTCTGTTACAACAGCAGTAGTGATGATGAAGATAAAAGTAACAACGAGAATAAACGATTCGGGAGAGATCTTGAAGAAATATCACTGTTATCAAAGAAAAATCAAAATCCAGATGGTCCTTCGTTTTCTCGTAGAGCGTCAATAGCCTAGAAAGCAGTGAAAATAACATACAGCCTCTATAAATCACAGTTAGACAGAATAAACTAGAAAAAATTATTCTACCAAATTTTGACAAAATTCCGAAACACAAAATAATTAACAATAGTGGTTCATGGTTTTGTACATTGTGTGAAGAAACCCAGAAAGAATATATCATGCAATGTATGAAAAGTCACACGTGGATTCATACTAGCTAATGATCCTATTTAGGAAGCTAGCGGTCCAAATGAGAAAACCGGTTTTCTATATTAGACAGATGACAAGATTTCTTTTAATTCACTTTTTACTTTTATAAATCGTATATAAAATTTAATAAACGTTTTTATTTTGAAGGTACACTTAGTTAGTTTCTTTTCCACTACATAAATTTTATTGAAACTTCTTCCGTGCTTTTATATAGTGAATATTATAAAATTGGTCCAAAGTATATATTGCAATCCAAGTGCAGAAAGGTTTCTTAAGTGTTTCCAACATCTTTTGGGATGTTAAGTGGAAATACAAAAGTCTTTGGTATACACAAATTCACTGACAGGTTGAATTATTATGATAATTTGCATTGATCTTCTACTAATGTCGATTTCTTACAACATTGAGAATTTGGACAGTGAAATAAAAAATATTTCATGCGGAGAATGTGCTGGTGTTATAGTATTCATGAAAATGCTTATTACCAAATTCAAGTAGCCCGCCGGTGAAGCCTAACCTTATTATTCAGAGCTCAGAATATTCAATAGTGGGAATATTTTTCAATGTTTTTCCACTCTACTTTTGCATGTATGATTTGTGGAGAATTCTGATCAAAAAATGGGTTGATTATATACAACTTAAGATTGAGAAATTATGAGCCTCATTTCATCGTTCATAATAGTTTTGGTAAGAGGCACTTCACAGTTAAAGCTTCTATTTAAATTGACTCACATGATCAAACGTAGTAAATATTTCCAACAACACATAAATAATGGAAATGGAAAAACTGTTTATTTTTTGTGGAGTAGTGAAGATATGTTAGAGTATTTACATTTCCATTTTGTCGAAATGAAAGAGGTGTGGAAAATGAGTGATGAGACGCAACGTAGCGTTTGATACAGCAATACTGGAATATCGGAAGCTCAACAAGCGATAGAGTTATAACACAGTTTAACTTGATCAAGTCTGTAGTTTTTTTAACCATGTTATTAAGTGCCTTCTACATTATATTTCTCTTTAGACTTGAGATAAACAAACCTTTGTAATACTTTAGCAAGCTTATGGAAAAAGTATTTTGTCACGAGCCCAGGTATTAAGGTTGTTCTAAGGATTTTCAAAAGGATAAAAGTTGACAGAAGATATTCCAGAAACCTTTGCAAAGCTTCAGAAGACTTAAGGAAAAAGTGATTTGTCCAGATGCTTTGATCACTTGAGGCATTTTTCGGATAAAAGTCAATAAAAGATGAAAGCACGCATTAGGCCTGCAACTGCTAAAACTGATAAAATTTTAAATCATGCGAAGGTCCAACAATAATGCACTAAGCGAGTTATTACTGAATTCAAACATTACTGTGACTTCTCAATCTCCTCACTGATCTTACATAAAACCTCTTGACTTTCGTCTTTCTCCAAAAATTGGAAAATTACCTGGAGGTAGATCATTTTGTGATGTAACGGAACATTTATACGTTGTAACTGACCAGATGAAGTTTACCCTAGTATCATAGTTCCAGCATAAAGAAGCGTCTCTTACACTACATGGTGGCTTTTCAAGAAAATTATTTTGAAGGAAACAATATGCAATTAAAAGTTCACTAGAATAAAACTATTTAGTCTCACTTTACTTCCACTTATAACAATTGGGATTTTTTTCAATCCGTAAATACGTAAATTAGTCTATATTGAATAACAACACATATAAAAATGTGATACTGTTCATTATTATTATGATTATTATCATTACCAATTGTCTGTATAACATACGAGTACTAATCATTAACATAGTTACATATCAAGATCTGTTTCAGTCTGGATTCAGACAAAATATCGATACTCTAGTTTTTTTTTTTGTTAAATCCAATACACTTATCCCAGTCTCTCCACAACATTTTTTACCATTCTATTACGTATATTATTTGTTTTTGTTTACATTAAAGCATGTTTGTCGATTTCCAAAAGTGGATCGATTTGTATTTATCAACGATAGTTTTCTTTTCAATCGTTAGATATCTCAGATTAAGTTCTAGTTTTCATACACACTTGATGAATTTCCATGTTCAATTTAAAATATTTTTATTCTATTATGTTTGTATTATGTTTCAATAATTCATTTTATACCAGAAATGAAGATAAAAAGCTATGAACCACATAATGAGTGAACGGAGAAATGAGAATATCCGTGAGAAATACTAAATAAGATTTGTTGTCCATACATCTATTTTGAGATAAAGTTTCTGATTTTAAATAATACGTATAAATTATAGTATTGGAGACCAAGAAAATCCAAATACGGTGCGACCACTTTGGTAATGGCTAGACGAGTTACTTATATATAGAAGCTCTACCTAGCATCAAGTATACAGGTAGATGTAGAAATTTCTTGATAAGATTCGAAGAAAACCAAGAACATTTAGATGCATTAATATATCAGAAGGTCTAAGTAATAAGAAATTGAAGATAATTTTTTATTCGAGTTTTAGGCGAAGGTGCTTTCCATTGCCCACAATTTCAAAACTTAGACTCGAAATTCATACGATTTCCTATTAATTATTACTATCTACAATATTTGCTTAGCCACCTAATCGATGGGATATGATATATCCTTATCTTTGGAACCGTACAGAGACTTAATAGATTCAATTAAAAAATCTTTAACAACGTATATGCGAAAAACTACAAATGAGAATTGAGTAGAAACAAATGAAACTAAAATTGCTTAGTAGTTAGTTATTATGAACCCTGAACCTAAGGAAATGAAAACCTGTTACTTGGAATAATGATTGATATTTGGTCCATTAAAAAGAAGAAAACAAAATGCGTGACGAAGAGGCATACTAATGTTATAGTAGAAACAGAAAATTTATTAATTAGTAAATCACAGACAGTAATTTTGAGATATTAGTTGGTAGTAGAACAACAGCTCGACCAAAAAAAGGAGTAGATATGCAATTTACTGCTTTATTCTACAGGGTCATTTACGGGAACCGAAATTTTTGAAGTAGGTAGTACACGGGCGCTCATGGTGGGAGGAGCACGTGACTGGTATCTAACGTTTTCTTTATTCATAGCATTTACATTTCATTCCTTGAGATAGAGCCGTGGACGCTAGACCAACGCTTGTACGCGTATGACAAATCCGTAAATGCTGTTCAGTATCAATATTTATGGAAGTGTCCCTTCTCGTAACATAATATTGCGATGGGTAAACAACCTTCGAACAAGTGGATCAATGTTGAAGAAAAAACCACCGGGTCCCCAACGAACTGCTAACACTCCGGAGAACATTGAACGAGTGAGGGAAGCCTTTATCAGAAGCCCACGCCGCTCTCTATTCAGAGGCATTCAGCAGCACGCACGGTACGGTAAGACGAATTCTGCATACATATCTAAATTTCCATCCTCACAATATAGTCGTCGTGCAGCAGTTAAAAGAGCAAGATTCCCAGCAGCGATTACAATTTTGTCGACAAATGCTTATCATTTTTGAAGAAAATGAAAATTTAATATTTTTAATGAGTGACGAAGTCCATTTTCATCTGAATGTACTTTGGAGGACCTAAAGATGGCAATTCGTCGATATGTCACCACATTATCGTTAAAAATGTTTTTAGCCCATTGGCGCTGTCAATTACAATTTTAAGTAAAATGATACAAATGAATAATATAATATTCACTATGCTTTTACGAGTAATTTTTGACCAAATTTTGAATACATATACACAACGCAACCGTAAAAAAAGTATATTGTGCGACACGTGAGAAACCAACATATTTCTGATTATTTGTGGCCTTTTCAAAGAAATTGTCTAGTCTATTTTTCCACCAGACATACAGCGATGAATAAATTCCAAAAGTAGTATATAGATATCAATATTTTGATTCGGAGATATATTTTACAGTCTGTTTATAGGTTTTTTTATTATATCACTATTGTCTAGTGATGTGCTTCATATTTTTCATTCCTCTTTATAAAAATAACATATTTTAGATTCTTTGCAAATTATCGGTTGTATATATGTGAAAGATCGTTTATTTAAAACATATCCTAGTGGGGAAGTTTGCAAACTTTATGTATGAGAATAGATCCGAAGCCATCAAGAAGATATCGCATAAAATAAGTTGTAAACTTCTTGTTTATTAGTTTATACTAACATAAACGGGAATATTGAGTTTGAAGTTGGATGTGGATTTAGATATAAATATTTTGAAAGAACTCGTTGTATCTGGAATGCTGTGGAAATTATAGTAAACCACCATAACATTAAACCACCATATGTTATTTTGAAGCTGTTTTCTATTAAGACAAGCCATTCAAATATTTCCATTTTGAATTGCCTGATCTGGCCACTTGCACAGGTGCCATTACAATTTATTATTATATACTCACATTGACACATTATAAATATACAATCGCTCTATATTTTATGGTATTTTACATCTTAAAAGAATTGTAGTAAGTAGGTAATTTGTTCCGAGTAGGTAGGTAATTAGGCTTAAATTGAATCAGCTGTATTTCATTCAATTAAAATATGCTTGATTGATAAACTGCAACTAGTATAACTGGGTCTGGAGATAAAAGATATAATGTGTTGATTCCAGATAAGGGTTTTCTAATCTGTGGTAACGTAATAAAACCATGTCTTCAAAATCACTGGCATATTTTTTACTTACACATTTAATAACAAGTAATAGAACGTCATCAGTTCAGAATAATGTAACAAATCGTGCTCTTAGTTTATGCTATGATGTACGAGAATGGTCCCAGAAGTACCTGAGCCAACAAAGAAAACACAATAATTTTGGGAAAAAATATATTTATTTTTTGGAGTAATCTTCTTTTAGCTCTATACGCTTTTCATAGCGATGCTCAATAAGTTAGATAACTTTTTACAATAAGAATTGTGAAGCTTCTCAAAATAGTCAATAACTGTCGACATCACCTCTTAATTTTTGGAAAATCTTTTACCACCGAGCCATTTTTTCAAGTCTGGGTACAGAAAATAATCAAAGGGGACTAACTTTGGCCAATAGGGTGCACTTTCTTGCACCGACGCCATGACCGTGTCTGCAGATAAAACGGTCTTTGCCTTCATTGGTGCCGGTTCTACCTTGATTCGGTCCATTGATTCGATTCTTCTTTTGTTTCAGATGTGAAGAGATGAACCCACGTTTCATCCATGGTCATGGAACCACGCAAAAATTCAAATAAAAGTAGTGTAACTCATAACGATGATCAATTTTTGCCATCTTTACAAATTCACTGAATACATTCATTGTTGATGGCTGCCAAACAAATAATAAACAACGTGGGGTCTTCAAACTCGAAACATTTGCTGTATTTTGTACTTTCTAATACAGTGGTATTTTTCAAGCAACTAACGCCTTCTCTAGATCAGGCCGGGTACTTCTGGGACTATCCTCATACGTAATTATCCTTTAGATATAGCTAATTCGAATAACAACAGATCGTTTTCAGATCAAGTTCAATCTTACTGAGCCGTTCGCATTAAAGAACCAGTATCTGCTGCACATAAAGCATTGAAGAAAACCCAAATCAATCAATTCTTCGCAATTCTCAGGACTGGGGTTATATTGTTCCATGTTATGAAAGATTGTACAAAAGGATCTTGGCTTGAAGGCTTTCGAGATTCAACTTGTGCAGGGATAAAAGCCAAGCGATCATCGTATGCGCAGAGAACTTATAAATTTATTTTGATATTTTCATTTAAAAATTTTCTTATCTGAAGAAGCTCATTTATCGTATTTGGATTGAGAATCACATACACATGCTTTTGCCAAAACAAAATTATATACACAGAAAATTATATTTTGGTACCTTTCACAAACTGGCGAAGTTATCGGTCTGTATATATTCAAAGACTTGCCGTCGATGGTGAACTTCATAATGATTGAAGTTATTTTCGGTGTATATGAAGTACTATAAATAACAATGAATGGTTGAGAAACTAATAAAATCAGAAATAGGATAGTATAAAAAACTATTTGAAAAGAAATATCAAAAGTAGAGGCTATATATATCGTAAATCAAATGTTATGAAGACAATATTGGAGTTCACATGCTATCCATAAGTAGACACTCTGAAATGGTAGAAAATTATTAGGATAAAGGAACAAACGACAATACAAGAGGTGTATTGTCAAAACAATCACTATCCGATTGACTTCAAATAAATGTTGGGGTAAGGCAAAGGAATGGACTCTTCTTTAACATTGATGATATAATCAACACTGATAATAATAATGAAGTATAATGATCTAATTTCAATAATTAGGGACCAGAAGAGTCTTGAAGAAATATTAGGAGTCATTGTGAAGAATTTAGGAAAAGTAAGATCAAAAAAATCAGCATAAGACAAAGCGTATTTCATTAAAATAAAAAGAGGGGTTACCAACCAGAAACAGTGGCAACAAATGACTTCAGTTCAAATTATACAAAAGTCTTCTGATCGGGGTTGGCAAGTTGGATAATAAGCCATCTATACTCTGTAGTCAGGTCAATGGAATCTTATTTCAAGAGTATTTTTGTTCAAATGATATTTGGACAATCCCCTACAATCTATAATCGTTATGTCACTAACCTATTTTTGAATCAATTCTCTTTCTGTCTCTTATCTAGAAAATATATTCAATTCTAGAAACATTGGATATAGCAAGATAACTCAATTTTTATCTCATATCTTCACCCCGTTCATTTTTACGTAACTCACGTTTCAGTTCCTTTTAACCTTGATCTTCCTCACGTACTATGAAGTTGGTATTCGATTGCGTGAGTTGTTTCCACATATTTTATATCCGGTCGCGTGCAATTATTTATCCTATAGGCGCTATGCACCGTTTGGAAATTTGATTCCTGTTGTTTTACAAGGCAAATTCCCCTTTCGTAGGCATCGTATTCCATCGGTTTATTAGGGGAATAAATACAAGTATTTAGAACGTATTGTGTAAAATCAGTATCGATTTCAAGTAGTAGAAGCGTGAGGTATCAATTTACGTTAGAAGTTGTGTATAATTTATTCTGGATTTTATATTAAGTTTAGCTAGACATGAACGTAGTTTATTCTATAGTTATTCTACATACTATATGTATTAACATGGTTATAGTCTTGGAAAGTGGAGGGTCGTTTCGGGAACGATTTTTTGCATAGGTCAAATATGCAAAAGTGAGGTGTCAGAATTGTAATATATTGTAAACCACGTTCAAATACCCTATTCAGTTCAATGTTTCAATTGAAATTTCTAATTTATCCTGATTTCGGAATACAAGATAAGTTTCATTATTATTATGATCTCTTTTATTTTTATTAAGAAGTTGAAATAAGTTTGGGATGGATTATTACGTGGTGGAATTTTCCGAATTAAAAATGGTTTTCTGATGTCGCATTGGGTCAGAAATATAAGAAAGAAAGTTCCTATATTCGTATGGAATATTCAATTATTCCCTTATCAGAAGGAATCCTAGCAGAGGATCATGCGGTTGTATTGGTTGTTTTTATAATTTAAAAGTTTAAGAATAACTGAGAGTTTTTATAAACATTCTACTTCGTAGACTCTTATTTATTTATCATGATAATTTTGTTTGCTTTTAGGTGTCTTTTCTATGAAAAAAATTTATCAATACTTTATATCAGTTATTACTTAAAAATATTATGAAGACGGTACACAATATCGAGTTTTATCAGTACCCTATTGGTGTAAAATTGAATAATGTTTAAGTTTACTTGAAATTTTGTTTCATAAATCTAATATTGAAAAAAATAGGCTCAATACTACTAGGTACGAACCGCCCTCAATAGAAGTTAGATATAAAAACAAATTCATTGGATATATCAGCTTCCAAAACATATTCATATTAAATTTCAATACAATTTTGCTAGTAGTACAATACAATCTTTTCTTTCTTTTTCTTGAATACGGATGGCGTTACGAAAACTTTTTACTGAGCTAACCTCAAATAATTTTCAGTTTTCTATCTATCCTAGAAACAGAAATCATTTTTTTTGAAACTCCTTAAATTTCTAAAAATTATTTTTTTTGTGTATTTGATTCCATTTCAAGAATTTTCCAATTTTTCTTAATGAATGTATATTTTTTTAATATCTCATTGTTTTTTTACTAAGTTTTATTTTTATGATTGTATTGATGACCTTCTAATCTATTTTCTAAATAGTAAGATGTCTGCCCTATAGACAGCGTCACTATCATCATTACAAGGTACTTGATATATAATATTAGTTCTTTTGTTTCTAGGTGTTTTAGATTTTAATTTAGTGAAATATTTGGATGTAGTATGTCCTTTATAACTTATTCACTTCCACTCTTTGCTTTTTGAATAGTTAAGCATCCAAATTCAGGATTCGATAGTTGGTTAGATCTGTCAGCTAAACTAATAGCTAATCACTGATCTTTTTTGTGACATAGGATGACACGAATTGAAGTTCAAATATCTTGAGGACCAAGTTGGTTTTGTATACTATTTTGTTATCATTTTATTACTGATTTTATATAATGTGATATTAAGGACATGAAGATATTTATATTAAGCTTGCTCAATACAGTTTCCTCCAGATCTAATTGTCTTGTAACAAAGTGAACTTCTTCAAAATAGTATGTTCTCTAAAATTGGAGTTTTCGTGCTTCCTGTAAACTTCTAATTTACATTTTTTATATTTAACAGGTCTGGAATTATTAACAAGTAATGTTATTTGATGCATAATCAGACTGTATTTGTATCCGATTATGTCCAAATTGTCTTTGTTCTTGGCTATGTATTATAAAAATAGAGAAAATATTCAATTATTGAAAATAATTGTGATGGAAAGTGAAATTATACGAATAACAGGCTATAAAATGTATAACAATGGAATTCGACTTCGATATTTCAAGAGAATAATCAATTGACCTTGACTATTATCAAACTTTTTCTTTGCCACCTATTTTCAACAATGTAAAAATGAGTGTTTGAACTCTATTCCACGTAATAAGTTGAAAATAGAAATCATTGCCATATAGTTCGACAACCTTTTCTCATTTGATTTATGGGCCTTGGTGAAATCGAGAGTTACGTATCAAAGAACCTTTTACAAGAATTCGCAATTAATTTTTAGAACTTCAACCTACGCATATAATCCATTAATTACATTTGTGATATTCGATAGAATTTTAGGGTGGAACTGTTTCGAATGAGTGATTTAATTTGATAGGAAATACATATTATCGTTTTCTTTTTCATTTGATTCTGTTTTTAACGGAAAGTATGATTGATTGCACTGAAATAATTCGTTAGGGCAACAAATTATCCATTGTTCTAAGTTGACAGATGAATCATAAATGCCGCTGATAATAATTGACGACTATACTTCCTTGTGTGTCCTAGTCAATCAATCTCGAGGAAATCTTGTCTACATTGCTGACGAAATTTGTATTTATACAAATCTTTTGGATGTTTTCCTCTATTAACATATCGTCAATCTGGTTTTTAGTTCTCTCGTCTGGTGAAATCCATGTATTTCTCTATGGTCAAATCTCGTACTAGCTATCTTAATTTTATGATCCATAGCTAATTCAATCGGTATCTTCCCATTTTCGTAGCTTTGCTCGCTCTTACTCTTCCCTTCCGATACTTTCATATACGAGTATATCATTTCCATTCCCACCTTACCACCAATTTAATATCGCACCTTAGGGTTTTTTCCAGTGCGTTTGCCATATCTTTATAAAACTCTTACTTCTGTGTTAATTCCTCATTTTCTAGAGGTAAATGTTCGATTATTATTGTCTTGTATTTGCCCTGTAACCTCATTTTATACAGTATTTCCGACATTAATGACTCCATTATTATCATTTCCGCTGTTGAAATAACCATACCCGTCTATACTAGTTGTGAGCCTACCTCTTTGCTCTGTTCCTACGTCTATTTTCTACTAGATTCTACAACGCCTCTTCTTCAGCAGTCGACAGGAACTCTCAAATACCGACTCCTATTATATCAGCTCGTATCTTTCATTTCATCCTTTTGTAAGTTCCACATTTTCTTATACTTTTTTCAATATACATATTATCATCGTCATCATTCCTTTCAGTCATTCCCGCCTTACTGTCATTACTGCTCTTATTAATATCTGTCAGTTTTTTGAGCGACTCTCTTCAGGTTCTTCTTGTATTCGTTCTTACTATTCACTGCACTTCCATACTATTTATACGTTTATTATCTGCTTTCTGTTCCAAACTTTCGCTTGTTTACCTTTTCTCTTTCCTCCTTTGTTATCGCTCTTATTTGATTCCGGATTATTTGTCCCTTCTTTGCGAGTTCCGAATCTATAAATATTTTTTGGGGTAGCATTCTTATTTTATTACAATACCTCGAAAGGAAAAACAACCCAGATCAACTCTTCAGAGGTTATATTTATCCTATCGGCAACACCGCTTTTCGAATGAACAGGTTTCTATTGTTTGCTTATAACTTAATTACTTACATATAACATAAAACTTTGTTTCGTGTTATCGTATGTTTTTAATTAATCTCGTTAATTGTTTATTCACTTATTTTGCACGGTTTTTGATCGTATTAGTCCGAAATTTCACACACCATTAAAATCTGTTATGGTGTCTCCAAGGTTCCTACTTTACAAAATCTTCTACGTTATTTCCGTGATTGTACTGTCTCTGCAACTCTCGCAATTAGATATTAATTACAGATGAAAACTCTATCGCTTGATATGCGTTATAAATTAAAATCTTTGTTTTATTTGAAAATATTTTTTATTATTATTTTTTCCCAAAACCAATAGCTGTAGAGAAAAATATTAAATGGTTACCAAGGATCCGTTGAATCGTTAAAATCGTTGTTTAGAGCTTATTTAAGGGTTGTGTGAGGTTTGATACTTTTGATTCAATAATTAATCAAATAAAACTCAGATTAACTGGAATATTAAAAGTGAATCTTATTTTCTTGGTCATTCGTGATTATTTCTGCTGGAATTCGTTTTAAAGTTTTGCGGAGTTGTTTCCTCTTATTAAATGTGAATATAAATAACAAAAAAGGCTCCATGGTACAATGACAACCTTAAAAGTCGAAAGCCCTTATTTAATCAAGTTCTATATGACCAAAAGAAGTGGATGTTTCCACTAAACGAATTTCAATAGAATTCTATTTTCAGCAATTATCTTATTATCAGAACAACATGATTTCCATCAAATTCTTGATATTCCCAATAACATTATCCATAGTAGATTGGGACAGTAAAGTTGTTTGAAAATATAATGTTTCTAGCTGTCGTGTTTAGCGTTGTCTTATAAATCACAGAATGAATAGAATAATAGATTTATTCTTCTTGGCCGGCTCACCCTTGATAGTTGTTTCATTTCGGTCTTTTCAAACAGCACAACCAATTTCTATCAAAAGACGTATCGTAGTTCAATATTTCGCTATTACGAATTCCATGCACTGCCGTTTCATTGCCAGACCGATTTAAATAATTTATATTCACTTCCTTCAATTCAGACAGAAGTATAGCTAGAAACTTAATATATTCTATCCATTCTTTATGCCACTAAAAACCAATTAAATAGAAAAAATTATCCATAAAAATTAATGGCGTGAAATAAACATTCTACTTAAATAATGATTTGAAGGTGACAAGTAAAATTTATTACTTCCATTACCGTTAGTAGGAGCAAGTTTTTCTTCAAAAATTATGAAAAATAGAACGTGTCCAAATATTTTCCAATACCTATGGTACTGCTTTATCGATAAATGATTCTATCATTATAATGTACAAACATATGACTAAGCCACCGACAAAGCGAATGATCAACCTTATAGATTTAGGAAGTGCTTAACAAAATATCGCGGGCGACTTATGCAGCACGGAAGTTCAAAAATTGCAAATAAAATCTGAAAAGCAGATGAGGCAACTCCAGCTTTTCTTCGGATGACTGACCTCGACAAAGGATAAACCATAAACAGTATAAACGTAAAAATATTTATCCGTAGAAAATGCTAATTGTAAGGTTGTTTGAGACATATAGTAAAATTTATTAGATGAATCACTAAATTGAAAGCGAAAATATAGTAATCCAGGCTACCAAGGTTTTCACCTCCGATTTCCATGAACCTGAATCGATTTTAATGAAATTTTAATAGAATGTAGGGGTGACAGTTTTTATGTTGAAAATAACCGCGCAATTTGATATTTGATCCTTAGCAATAATACCCAATGATTTATTTTATTCACGTCCTAATAATGATTTCTGGTTTGAACGATCTAGAATGCATAATTTGGAAAAAATTATGCATTATGCAAAAAATGCAAAAAATCATTTTCGAAATTTTTAAAAATTTCTCCTCTTTTTTTTAAATTTCTGAAAAACTATAGGATATACATGAATATTAAATAATTGAGATATGACCTTACAAATTGTACACTACCATATTATTGATACCATTTTCGAACCTTTTACATATTCCCCTTTGGAAAATAGAGGTCTTAAGGAATTTGAAACGTTTATTAACTTATAGATTATAAAACTCCCTATAAATCTACATTTTGAGCGACTAATTTGCTAGAAAATTAACCGAGATATGGCCAAAAAACTAAATACACTTTTTTTTTTAATTTTGGAGTATAAGTGAAAGTATGCATCGGAGATGTAAATAATTTTTTCATTTTTTTGTCGTGAAGAATGATTTATAGGGATTGGAAATTTAAAAAAAAATATCATTTTGTAATAAATAAACCAAAAATTATATAAGTACGTCTGTAAATATGTTTTTAAACTTTTTCCGAAATAGGGGATGATTTATAGGGGTTGAAAATTGAAAATACAAAATATTCAAGTCAAAATAGATGAAAATATGTCCGTTTAAAATGAATGAATAGTCAAAAAGAATAAATACGAATAAATACGGGGTGCTTTATGAGAAATGAAATACATCAAGCAGGGTTAAAAACTTATAAATACTACATTGCATTGAAATACTTTTATTTAAACCTTAAAAGTATTTTTCTACTCAGTAAATGCTTATACTTATAATTTTATTGGTTTTTTTTTCAATAAGAGGTAGTTTTCACCACTAACACTGATAAGCACCTATCGACAGACTAGATTTTGAAGATAAGGGCGAGTCAAGCTTAATTCCTAATTTTCATGCGAAACGATGCAGGTTCGAGGAAAACGGAGGTAATACTTCATTTTTACCTTGTTAGCCTGGACTATAGCATATAGGCTAATTTATAGGTCAAATTAAAAAAATATAGGTCAGATTAGAATTAGTTTGACATAGACTATTCCAAGACAATACCATTTTTGTTCGTTTTTAAGATGGGCGTTTGTTTTAATTATCTCTTAACCGCGAAATTATTTATGTAGTCCATAACCAAGTAAAATCTACGAATTTCATCGAGAAATTTGAGCGTACAAGGGGATTAATTTGAAGGATTACATAGAACTATACAATCAATGTTTGACCGATAGGTACATATTTACGATGAACGATGCCGTGAATATCGTAACGTTGCCTTCTGTAACGACTTGGTTCTCTTTGCTTTTGTTGACGGTTCTATCCACTATGTTCAAAGACCTCGCTCCCATATCTACTGATTAACTGACTGATTCCTTAACATCTTAGCGATTAGTTCATTGCTAGACGCCGGTCAGATCTAATCAGGTTGAGCAAAAGGAAGAATTTCGCCTTGGTACTAGTGGCAACTGGAGCTGTTTTCGGTGCATCGACTTCTGCTAATGCACAATCCTCTGTGAATCGCTACAAACACGAATACTTTTTTAATACACATGTCTCATTTGTCTTTATAAATTAACTGCAATTTATGAAGGTTTTCCAAGGGGTTTTTGCTAGATTTCTCTAAAAATTGAATCACAACACGTTTTTTGTAATGTGAGTCGATCATTCTCACGATAACATTGAAACAGTTTTTTTCAAAAAACTCTCTGGAAAATAAAAACCGAGCATACTACTAGTCTTAGAATGAAAATGAACCTCTTTCCTTGGCAAATATAGACGAAATGATTCAATTGCCACATCTTTCATGTTTTCCACCACCCATTTGCGGTGACTCCATTGTAAATATTGTTCTCGGAATATTTGTGTTACTTTCTTCATTTTATCTAGCATAGATGGCGTGATTCTTACTTGAGCTTCAAGTTTCTCGCCTCTTGTTCTTTCATTTATCACCACAATTATCAATTACCTTTCTTCTTTCTATTCACATATATTCATTTCGGTTTTTATTTATTAGTAGATCAAATTTGACAGCTTCCTTTCGTTATTATTATCACTTAATTTGAAAAATTACTAAAAACTACTGTTCCCACATCTTATCTGATTTCGCTTATTATGTTAATTCTGTTATTCTGTACATGAAACATTCAGCATTATTGATAATATAAAAGGCGAATCATCAAATTCAAAATGTAAAAAATAATCTATCTCAAACAGAAATCAGTTGAACTCATATTTCACATGAATGTTCCACGTTCTTGTGTATATTTTTCAATCAGATATTTATCTGTAATATTATAGACAATTTAAAAAGTCTAATCCATTGAGCGCTCAGAATTGACCTCTTTGATATATTATATACCATACTATAATGTTCTGTGTGATTTCTTCTGCTTTTTTATCTCTAGTCAACTTTCTATTTTCGCGTAAATCAATCTTGAACTACTAGGGGAGTCTAACTTATTGGTAATATCTGTTCTGTCAGGAGACCCAATTTCAGAACAATGCAATTGATGTTATCTCTACATTTTGTGAGTAGTCAGTGCCATTTATCATATTTTGAATTATTAAAAAGTTTTAAAATTTTCTGTAGAAGTTTTCTTCAACTGTATTCCATACGAAACTTGAAATATTGGTTCCGTTATAGTGATTGGGTTATTCTCATCAACTGATGCGGAAAAAATAAAAGATTGGTAAACGTCGAGAATTAATTTTTGTAGCATTTTTTGAGATGATTTTGCTTGAAAGTTTTTCAAAGGGATTTTTGTTAAGTCAAATACGTGAAATATATTGTTGGGAAATAAATATATTTGCTTCATTTACTACAATGGCGTTCAAAATTTTTTTACTACATTTCAAACAATTATCTTTATTATGTTAGTACCTTACAAATAATAGAAAAAATATCTTTGAAATATTTATCCATAAAAGTTCTCAATATGTTCTTCAGATACTTCTTGGTTTGCAGTATAAAATTCTTTATGTTAAATGGAATATACTGCATACTTTTTAATAATGGTACTGTTCACGATATAATAATTTTTCAATAATTTATTAACTTTCCTAAGAACTATTTGTGTCTGTCACCAAACAGAAGTCGATGATCCTTTCCCTTATTGGTATAATTTTCATCCAGTTACCTCTTTTTCAGGTTTCCATTCTTGAATTTTGCACGAATTTCACATAGAGCCGTTCCTTAGAAATTCTACTTGTATAAATAGACTTGTCGGATTGTATTGCCTGCTTAGTTCAGTTTTTTTATATATATGGTTAATAAACAACTGATTCTAGATTCTTTCGCGCTTATTCCCCTTCGAATGATATTAATCAGTGGCTATTCACTTATCTCACTTCCTGTCCGATTCAATAATGATTGATAAAATTTCCATCTATATCCAGAGATTTCTCATTTCACTGGTATATTATCATTTTTCATCTTGTATTCATATAAACTAATCATAATCAAATGTTCAGGCTTCATGCTCTTTTGAAAAAGTAAAGAGTAAAGAGTTACTTAGTATTTTTTTCCGCCAATACTTCACATCTAATTCAAATCTTTTGAGCTAGGAAGTAAACTGAAAACAAGTTTTTTCAAAGTAAGTTTTCCCTCTTGCATTCTTAGTGCCGAGAGGTTTATTGGAGAAGAAGTTTTGTATAAGAGAGCTGCTAGTTAAGTTTTGAGATATGGCAACACTAATCTGAATATGTCAAATCTGACATTGTCATTTCAAAGTTTGACATTTTTAATGGTAAACCTACAAAGAGTTTGTATCATACAAGTGCAATTTGAGTTTTTTACATTTACTTGAAACATTCGTCTTCGTAGTACGATTTTCTATGACTTCCGACGTGGATTAAATCAACTTGCTTCTACTTTTGGAGATGAAGCACCATCTCGAACCACCGTGTTTCGCTGGTTTTCCGAATTCAATAGTAGTCGCACTTCTCTACAGGATGAATTTCGTGAAGGTCGTGCAAATGAAGATTTGACTGAGAATTTGTATGCGTTGGATACCACATAATTTGACAATCGCTCGAACGAATATCGTGTTGATTAGTGCAAAGAAATGCTGTAAAAAAGACGATTATAAGATCATGATAGGCTACGAATCATGAATCTATGCACATGAACCTGAAACTAAAAAACAATCGATTGTATAGGTCTTTCAAGACGAGCCAAATCCAACAAAATAGGTCGCGCACGAAGCACTTTGAAGCAAATGGTCGTCAGTTTTTTTCTGAATAACAGGACATATCGCCACCGTTCCATTATAGCAACGTAGAATGGTCAATTCTGAATGGTAGACCAACGTTTGTTTGTCAGAAGTATTCGAAAAAATCATGGAAACCAATCCTAGAAGACAAATCATTCTCCAACACAATGCGAGCTCTCACACATCAGTTCAAACAAAATCGTTTTTGAACAGTCAAAACAAGGAATTGATGGGTCATCATACTTGCTTTGCACCCAATGATTTCTTCTTATTCCCGCAGACCAAAATTAAATTGCGAGGTCAACGTTTTTCTACACCTGAAGAAACGGTTGATGTGTTCAAATCACATGTTTTGGAGGTACCTTAATCGAAATGGAAAAACGCTTCTACAAACGCCCGCAGAAGTGTAGTGATATCATTGAAGAATATTTTGAAAAACAAAAAAGTCAAATGAATGCAAAGATTATAAATATTTGTAATCATTTGTATATGTCAAAACCTATGTAGCAGCTGTCGTATATAGTTAGTTCTCCAAATATTCTACAAGATGGTTTTTCTACCACGCTTTTCAGTACTATGTGTAGAGGTGGTAGGTTTAAAATCACTTCTAGTGCAGTTGTTTGGCAAGATTTCATGGCCCCAGTTGCACATAAGCAAGCCAGTCTTTGTACCTTTGAGAGATTGTTCCTCGTGGTATTCAGACTAAGTCTAGTACCCCAAACCACTGCCCCATATGTTTGGTCTCACAATTATATATATAATGGTATAACGTAACGTTAAGAAAAATAAATATATATTTCAAATAATTACTGATAGAAGCTTCTATGAAATGATCCGAAACTTACAAGAATTATCACAATAAAAAAAGAAAACTTATATTGACAATTATCCAATTTCGACGTAACATGAGAGTTTTTCAAAGTTATAAGAACATCGGGAATTAAGAAGATGATTATAACGTTATAAATACTTGTACAGGTCTAGGCAAGAACTATTTCTAAAGCCCATCAAGAAAGTTCTAGACTTCCAGAACTTTCCAGACTAACCTTCATGTTCAGTTTTACAACAGAAAGGTGAAATGTGAATAACTTTGTATTGAGAGAATGATAACCTCGTTTTTTTTCGAATGGAATTATAAGAATATGAGTAAAATCACTTAAATTATTAACGAAAACTTTGATAATCCTGTTAAAATGAGATTGTCGTGTAACTAAATCTGGCAGAAATATCGAAACTTAGTTAAAAGTGATGATCATGTTGAAAATGAATAGTTTCCACGCTAAAAGAAAATATTTGAGATTTATAATAATAGGTCAGTTCCAACAGTAAAAAATACTACGATACCGTCCAAAGAATGTACATATCCCTATATAAACCCAAAAGAAACAATTTCTCAATATTTAGGTGACAATTTTCAGGATAAGTATTTCCAAGTAGTTTTATTATTATTAATAATAATAATAATAAAAACATAGAAATATCTAGGATTTCAACATGCTAAGTTGCTGGACCACAAGCAGGCAAAAGCTAGAATCCAGGATGAATAACCTAATCTAACCAAAAGAGTGAAGTCACTTATGAAATCCGAATTAAATGCATACAACTTAGTCCAGGCAATCAACACCTATGTCACACCTGTTTTAACGTACTCTTTTGGAATCCTGAAATGGACGAAAACAGAGCTAGAGGATATTCAGAGGTTGACACGAGCAATGATAACGAAGAACAACAACCACCAACCGAAGTAATCCACGATTAGAAGAACATTACCCCGAAAGAGTATGAAATAGGCTTGATTGACCTTCTTAACCTGCACTCTTGACAGATAATGAAACTACGTGAATCTTCTCATACTAAATCGGAAATCTCTGATTTGCACCGGATATTATCCAAGGAGAATGAGGATTATCAACCCCTCAACCTCTCATCGCCAGAATCTGACTTAAATATGGTATTGGACACCGAGAGGCTGGAACAGTGGTCACGAAAGGCACTACACGGTAGAAATCACGACGACCTCAACCAACCGCATGTTGACAAAGGAGTTTCAAACAGATTGTTACTAGCGATAATCTCTTGCTAGAGACCAAAGGCTTCATGATGGCTATTCAGGATCAAGTTATTAACACGAATAATTACAAGAAAAATATTATTAAGGATCCGAAAACTCAATCTAACAAATGCAGAAAGTGCCAACCAACATCAGAGACCATCCAACATATAACATCTGCTTGTAGTGTGTTAGCTAATACCGTCTATCTACACCGGCATAACCAAGTGTGCAACATCATCCATCAGAAACTCGGTCTTCTCAATACGTATACACCATATTACAAGTACCATCCGCAGAATGTGCTCGAAAATCACGATTTTAGACTCTACTACGATAGATCCATTATCACTAATAGATAGGTGACGAATAACAGACCTGACATCGTAGTGGTTGATAGAAGAGTCAATTTAGTCTTTATTGTTGATGTACCTATACCGAACACTCATAACAAACACCAGGAGAAACTGGCGAAATACATGGATCTCGCAATTGAGATTAAACAGATGTGGCACAGCGAAAATGTGGAAATAGTCCCAGTTATTATGTCAGCAGCTGGCGTCGTGCCTAAGATCCTGCACGATAGCATCGCCAAACTGGGATTACCAAAAAACACCTTCGCCGACATCCAGAAGGCTGTAATATTGAATACTTGCCACACAGTACGCAAGTACCTTGATGCATCTCTGCACAAGTCAAATAATCGGCAAAAGGAAATAGCCGATACCTCGTTTTAAGCAAATATGAACAAATTGGTGTTTTAACTTCAGAGACGCTCATTAAGATAACGTAATAAACTAGTTTGGAGATTATCAACGTAACACTCAGCTGTAGTACTGCCTCTAATAAATACAAATTTAAAAATGCTACCATAAATAAAAGTGCTATTAGAAATTAGGAGATAGCAGAAAAAAAAAATAAACGGAGTCCTGCTCTGGACGTATAAGTGATTCACACTGTTCTTCCAGCTCCGTATTATTGAAGTCAAAAGTTACTACCGAAACAAAAGTTATTGTTGAAATCTGTACCGAGACAATCCAAACCCAAAAGTAATAAGTGGAAAATTTGTTTACATCAATTACCAATTGTAAAATTCATCAATTGAATCAATCTGATACGAACAAAAACCGATAGAAGGTCAAGATAAAAATCGCATTCAGGACAACTTACCTATATTTTGTCTTAATCTATAACAATGTTAAACTCAAACCAGGGGTTTCCGACTACAGGAACCCCCAAAGCTTTCACCAATCGCAGCATCAATAGACAGATAATCTCAATCAGAATATGTTGAAGAAGCAATACTCAGCAGTATTAAACCAACCAGTCACAACAACTTTTCCAGAAAAAACCAATATTCAATGCTATTAATGGAACAAAAATTCACGAATATATTCTAGCTATTGGTTCACTTATCGGCCCCAAAAATGTCATCTTCTGCTCAAGAATATCCAACAACAGAGTGTGGATGTCCCTATCAAGTCCAGAAATTGTCGATCTGTTTCTAAGTGAACATGGGCACATCATTGTCAATAATGAAATTCTGCGAGCACGAATGTTAGCCCAACTATACCTCACTCTATATTAGAAAATAAATTACAAGAAATAAAATTGAAGCTGATGTCCTCACCTACAGATCAAATTACAATTCCCGATTCGATGCTGATGACACATGATAATACTCAGTATCGCATATTCCTGTCGAAAGACATCCTCACATGTCACGGATGCAAACAACTGGGCTACATAGTATCGCAATGCCCAACGGTTCAAACTGAATTACGCCCACGAGAAGATAATAACATTCCAAGTCAAGAAGTCAAACAAAAGAAGTATAGCAGAAATCCAAACACCTCCACCAAACAATGAAGATGACTGCCAATCAAAGTTTGATGATTTCTGCAAACCCGAAAACACAAAAAAATACCTTGAGCAAAATTTATTGAGGAAAACAGAGAATCGATGTTCCTCACATACCAAAAATTGAAAGAGTTTCTAGCAAATGTACAAGGATCCAGCGACCCTCTGAGTGTACCAAAACAATAAACAGTTGACACACATGCACTCATCAATATGATTACCAAGGTCTACCCGTACTTTACAGAAAGAAGAATAAAGACGAGATGCACCAAATTAAAAAAACGATTAATAAAACAACTACTTGTGATTCAGAATCCTCCATTATCTACTCTTTCGGATACAGATAGTGATATTTCATCCCAGGATACATTCTAGACCTTAATATTTACCAATTTCTATATTCTTCCTTTTTCCTTCCCTCTTTCTCGAAGACATGTTTATTTTACAATGGAACCTAAATGGATTCCATACTCAATTGAAAATGTTGAAATTACTTCAATCTGAATATCAACCCATTGTAATATGCCTTCAACGATAATAATTCTTGTAAACTAAGAAACTATACCTCGTTTTACAAAAACAGAATAAAACAAAACAGGGCTAGTGGAGGCGTTGCCACATATGTACACAACTCTATTGACGCGAGAGAAATCAACAAACCGAGATTAATTACAATGAGCTGAATGACCTCATTCAACAAATCCCAAAACCCAGAATAATTATCGGGGATCTCAATTGTCACAATGTGATGTGGGCATGTGAGGCAACAAATGTAAAGGGTCGAATACTAGAACAAATCCTAGAAGACCATCATGTTGTGATCTTGAATAATGGTGAAATAACCCGATTTAATGATAGAGGAATTTCAAGCGTAATAGATCTGAGTATATTCGACCCTTTACTGAAATTACATCTTTGTTTTGAAGTACTATAGATGACCTTTATGGAAGCGATCACTACCCTATTAAAATAAAAATAGGGAAGACTAGAGAAAGTTCGAAGCCTCTCCCAAAGTGGAATCTCAAGGAAGCCAACTGGACCTTGTTTGAGAAAGAAATACAGTCTAAGGTTCTCCAAATATTCGATGATGTGAATGAATCAGTGAAGGTATTCACAAAAATGATAATTGATGCAGCTGAAGTAGCAATGGGAGAAACAAAAACCATAAGGCGCAAAAAGCATCCAAAAAAGTATTCAATAGATAGAAGAGACACAGAACAGTAGAAAACCTTGTAGCTTTCAAAGAGCTTAGAGCTAAATTGAGATGAACAATGAAAAACAGCAGAATAGAGTTTTGGAAGAATTACGTATCGACTATAAATTGTTCAACCCCAATTAATGAAGTCTGGAAGAAAATCCAACGAGTAATGGGCAGAAATACAGACATTGACATAAAACGTATTATACAGCAGGGAGAAGAAATATCCAACATAGGAGAGATATCCAACATATTTGCAAAGTCCTACCAAGAGTACGCAAGCAACCAAAATTATACGGAAGAATTTCAAATATTGAAAACCACAGAAGAAGCCAAACCCCTTGCAGTGATGAACGAAAATGACCCAATGAATATCCCCATTACCATGGAAGAACTAGACGATACAATAAAAAAAAAACAAGCCCAGGACCAGATGATATGCTTATCATTCTCATTCAGAACTTACCACTTAATGCAAAGACTCATTTGCTACAAAATCAAATATACCTAGATAATCAATTTCTGATGGCGTGGACCCAAGCGATTATAATACCAATATTGAAGCCAAAAAATGATAAATTGAAATTAGAATCATACCGTCCAATTTCCTTAATATACTCAATGTGCAAACTACTCGAGAAAATAATAAACAGAAGGCTCACATGGTATTTAGAGAAGAATGAAATACTGACACCAAAACAAAGTGGATTTAGAAAACAACGCTTTTTTGATGTGAGCAAAGCATATGATACGGTATGGAGACTATATATAATAAAGAAACTAGAGCTCTGGGGCATAAATGGACACATGCTGCAGTTCATACACAATTTTTTTAAAGAAAGATCATTTCGAGCAAGAGCCAATGGAATATTATCAGACACATACCAACAGAAAAATGGAACCCCACCAGGATCAGTTCTCAGCCCCACATTGTTTTTAATAGTAATGAACGACATCGTACTGAATAGTCACTCCCCTGTACAGGCCAGGCTCTATGCGGATGATCTAGTTATATACACCAGAGGCAAGAACTTCAGCACTATGCAACAAAGCATACAGCAAGCCATAAATATCGAGAACTGGCTCAAAAACACAGGTTAGAAACTTAATATTTATAAAACAAAATGCATACATTTCTAAAGAACGTCGGATCCACCTGTCCCCGTACTCAAAATAAATAATATCGACATACAGTCAGTGAGTGAAATAAATACCTCGGTTTAACGTTGGACCAAAAGCTCAATTGGGAAAACACATCAAGCATCTGAGAGCTTCAAGCCAAAATGGAATCAACCTGATGAAAGTAGTGAGTAACCACCATTGGGGTTCAGATAGTAAATCATTATTATCATTGTACAAAGCTCTCATCAGATCTCGAATATATTATGGATTCATTGTTCACGCATCTGCACGCAACAGAACATTAGACGCTGTACACAATTCAGGAATAAGATTATCTCTAGGAGCATATAGAACGAGCCCAGTTGAAAGCCTGCACAGCGAATCTGGTAAACTTTCTCTATCCTTGAGAAGACAATACCTCAGCCTGTCTTACGCTGTGAACATTCTAAATACGAAAACGAAAATAAAAAACGAAAATAATCCTGTACATCAAAACGTTCACGCTCAACGATTCCAAAACATATATCAGAACAAACCACGAACGACGGCATCTTTCTATGAAAGAATTGATAGATACAAGCATGAACTAAAAATTACCTTTCCACGAGTGTACCCTATAAATAAATCCAATATACCGCCTTGGTTGATCGACATCCCTCAATTCGATACAAATTTAGCATATTTTAGCAAAGTCGAAACTCTGTCCAAAATCATACTCAATAACTTTATGCAAATATTATCCGAACACCTAGGCTACACCCAAATCTACACGGTTGCATCTAAATCGGAAGACGCTGTATCGGCAGCAATTGTAACACCCACCTCAAATACTGGCTTCAGACTACCAGAACAGAGTACAGTTTATACAGGAGAGACACACGCCATTCTGTACAGTGAAAAGCAAGGTCTAACTAAAACATTGATTATTAGTGATTCTTTGAGCGTAATCAACCGTCTACGAGGACCGATTGCTAAGTATCCAGAATTCAGAAGAGACACATGGAGACTTGAAAGCTCACGTAAAGAAAGCAGTCCATGAAAATTAGCAAAATGTTTGGCGACGGAGCAGATCCAAATTAGCAGAGTTTAAGATATCAGTCACTCCTTGAAAGAACAACCCGAAACAACGGAGGGACCAGGTGATCTTGTCACGTTTGCGAATGGGACATACCAAGTATACCCATGAACAATTTTGGAAAGGGCAGGTAAACAATGTATGTGATATGTGCCGAGTTGAAGTGTCGGTAGAAGATGTGCTACTGGAGTGTCCTAAGTTCGCAGAAAAAAGACAGGAACATGGTCTATGTCAGTCTTTGGAGCGAATGGTGGGGAACAACTGTGACATTAGAAGTATTATTTCCTATTTAACAGAGATTGATATTATCAGCAAAATTTAGCAAGAAATGAAATGTTACGTTGCTAATAACCCTGTGTGAATGATGCAACTATAATCTGAACTAAAAAAAAATAAACAGGAAAAGCAGGAAGCTCGGTGGCTCTCTTGCATATTTCCATTCTTGTTCAGGGCACATGTCAATTTGATTGATTTAATCACAGGGAAATGCCTTGGTCGAAAAAACACATAACGTGTGCAGTTTAACAGTTCATTCTATGTTTAGTCAAATAATCCAAACACAAAAATGGGAGATGTATACATCATTCGTATATACCATCCCTACCTTGAATGGCGTTGAGAAATTTAGTCTTCTTGTAGATGCTCTTATGGGCTATGCTGCAAAATTAATCGAATGTATTTAAATTACTGACAACAACTATCAAACTAT
This sequence comes from Diorhabda carinulata, assembly GCF_026250575.1. NCBI lineage: Eukaryota > Metazoa > Arthropoda > Insecta > Coleoptera > Chrysomelidae > Diorhabda > Diorhabda carinulata. The sequence continues at coordinate 9,196,244 of NC_079465.1, forward strand.
CAAACATTTGAGAGACAAAACAAATCAGTAATCATTCTAAACATGTAAACTGGAAGGAACGGATATTATTTAGTAGTTTTATATGTATTGAAATAAAGGACTTAGGTGAATAGAAAATTTAGGAGTGTTAAAGATTTTGAGAAAATTATCCATTAAACCAATAATCAAAAGATCTTTGCGGATGCTTCTCTACAGCAACCCCAATACCACTGCTATGCTATACTGAATCCCACTAAAAATTTCGTCTTCGTTTCTTAGTTACACCACTTGTCGCCAATAGCGCTACACAAATAAGAAGCTGTAAGCTTTTAAAAAGACCGCCATTGCGCCGCAGATCAGCAATTGTCAATCACTACTTCCGTTCTTGAATTATACAATTATCACCATATGAATATAAACGGACATTCTTGTTTCCATTTTAAAAAAAAAACAACTGAGGATACTAGAATGGATCGTCTGAATATCACGAGATAAGTAGTAAATGAAATTTGTTTAATTCACAGAGGTGGCATGAAAACGTATTAATAATAATTTGGTTAATATATTAGTAAAGCATAATATATGAGGCACATGCAGAAAGTATTTCCCTATTAGAAAAAAAGTATACTTCTAGAAGCATATTGATTGACAACAAAAAATATATTGTATCGTGAGATCAACTTTCGTATCCCTGTGTCGTAGAAATTTGTTGCTGTCAATAGAACCAGCGAGTGACACACGTTCTTATCGGAGGGCAAGAATTTCTCGAGGTGCAATAAAACGTGAAATTCACTGGGAGCAAGATCGCGTATGTAGGGTGGATGTACTCCCTGACTAATACTATCAAAAAACTTCTTTTGTTTGCTGATAAGAATTATCATGGAAGATGGAAACATCTGCAATAATCATTCCACGCCTGTTGACTAGCACGTTGCATCGACCAAACTTCGCAGTTTCTGTTGAAATAAGTTGTATTTTTTTTTAATATCATGGAGGTAAATGTTACCAATTTCCACCAAATAATTTGATTGCATCCAAACATTTTTTTGAGTTCACCTTCGATTGGGCGGGTAGAAAAACGTATAATATGTTACTTGAATTGTAATAACAACACGCATTCGTGACTTTCACGCACTGCTGCTGCAGAGTTTCGTGAACTTGTTCACTTCGTGCAGTTACTTACAGCTCTTGTTACGTAATGATGGCTCTTATCATATGTGAAGTAGTACCTCATGTAGTAGTTATACTTGAATATTATTCTACTTATTAATTATCTTTAACATGATATTTATATTATCGTTAATGTAACCTTCGGCAACTAGACTTGATTTCCACCCCCCTAGTATATTTGTCAAAAGCACTAAAAAGATATTCGTAAGTCCAATAACTACGTAAGTCTAAAAAACGAGACATACCTTTGCATTTGAAAAGTTAGTAACGCTGCAGCTAAGGGGTGAGAGAGAAAAATTTATTCTCTTGATAACAAATATGTCGAACACGAAATGAATTAAAATTTTTCAGCAGTTTTGAAGTTGAATGGTAATAATTTCACACTATCGCGGAACTCTGTATCACGAAACATGGACAATAAGCAATAATATCAATTCAATTTTTAGATGAAGGCATTACGTTAACTGAATGTATCCATTTTACTTGAAAATACTATTTAATGACATATATACCAACTCCGAAAATGATTAAAAATGCATGGGAACACTGCGTAATTTAAGTATCCACAAAGTCTAGTCCATCGTCGTCCTCAATGTCCTTTCCATGTATCCCGAATTTTTCCATTTGGAAAGCATCGCCGTCGTATTCGACGTCGACGGCGACTCTTCTCGACGGCATGGCAATAGTAAACCAGTCGTCGGGCGTCCAACGACAAACCGATCGATGGTGTCGGCTCCAACCTGACGGCTCATTCACAGCGTCCCGAACAGGAACGAAGTTAAAGGGGGTTAACGGGATATTTTAAAAATTATACATGGAACTATTCAGGCCACAATTTTCAGGTTAACAGTCACCTTATGTTTTAAATTATGTGTAAGAGTACGAGTCAACGAACATTGTTTTAATGGCTTTGGAGGAATGGAAAAATATAGACACATATCCAATTGGAAATTATATGATTGCAGAGTTTTTTTCTTGGTAACGTTGGTTATTAGTATATAATTACGAAGACATTAACCTTCACAGTATTTTCAAGTACTCGATACTATTTTTTCCTGTAAGTACTTTACCTCTTTTTTCTGTAATTCACGTTTGAGAGCTAGTTGAGTGGAAATGCCATCTATTTGAAAATTTAAAAATACTTGACGTTTTTTCTTTTATCTCGACCAAAAATGATACTCATAAATATTGGTTTCAATACTCGTAGCTATTTTTATACATGACAGAACCATTATTTTAACTGCATTCTTTATCATTTGGAATGGTATATCCATTTAACTCGTTTTACTTTCAATTTCACGACATTCTACCGTTGATGAAAAATTGCTGCAATGTAAGTTCTTACTACACTATAATACTACCTATACCAATACCTTTCAACTTATATTCCTATTAAGGTTCCAGAATATGTTGATAATTGTATTGTAGAATCGAACCATTATTTTGGTTATGGATATTTCTATTTAACCAAGGTTTCATCGTACATACAAAGTTATACAAGACAGATTAATATCATCCATCAGCGTATCTAAGAGCGTACCATTTGATGTGTGAAGGTATTGAACTTTGAAATAGAGTCAAGGAAATTTATACATTCCAACAATTCAAGTACAAATTTCTAAATCAAATATTGGAAGATAAAAGCTGGAAAAACCTCGAAAAAGTTTTTCAGAGCAATTCAATACATAAACAAAATATTGTCATTTGAAAAAGGCCTTATGAAGACAAGAAGTTTTTTAATTGTGGTATATCTTTTTTCCTCATATATATTCTGGATTTATCTTAAAAATAAAGTTTCCAATGAGATGTTTAGTACACTATCACATTCGTAGTGTGAAATTGTTCTCATATTGTAATAAATATAATTGGATTACAGGATATCTGACATTATAATTTACTGATATCTTTTCTCAATATTTTTAGTATAGAATACTTCTGCTGAATATGTTTAGTTTAATTAGTTAAATGAATAACTAAATTCATTTCTAAATTATCTCTACTAATAATTGTTATTCGTCAATCATTCATCATAATTTATTGTTGTTGGGAATCACAACAATTTATAATCACTTATAAGTTAAAATTATTTCTCATGTAATCTATTGAAAAATTCTTTGGACAGCACTGATCCCGTCGCCTAGTCAAGCTTCCCATCATGTTAACAGGCCTCTCAAAAAACTGATAACATCGCCACATAGTCTAAGATCTTTGCAGACGGGATTTTTCACCAAGGACGCAACGCGTCAAGAGGATGTTCTATATAACAGCGACGACGTCACATAATAATCGAGTTCAGGTGGGAATCACTCGTGGTTTATAACAGTGTGAGATTTCATACGTTGTAAATTGATTTAGTTTTTATACAGTTAACTTCGAAATCAATGTCAAACTTTCTCAAAGTTACAACGTTCTTGAACTACTATTTGTGATAATTCGCTTGTTACTAATAGATATTAAAACTTTATAAATTATCTTATATATGTCGTGTTGTTTTAGAGAAAAATTGTATCAAATGTATACAGTATCACATTACAATATATAAAAAAATAGATTTTGGAAATATAATCTAGAATAATAACATACCAAGGTTATTTATTTGAACATTTGGAACATTTGGAAATAAAGAAATTGTTTTCTTTAAATTTAGAAGAAGTTTCCTGCACCACCAGATGGTTAAAAATGCTTCTCAATTGAATAACATCAACGTTCTAGAAGAGATAGATACAAATTTTGAGATCACAATCACAATTTTGTGATCTAAGATTTGCAATGAAGCATGAATGAATATAATATAAGAAAAATTTCATTGAATTTTCGAAGTGTTGTACATTATTTTCTAATCTATATTGGAACTGATCTAAAACTAGTCTGAAACATTGCTTAAAACTTCTTGATGTAACTCATTACAAACGTTTGTTATTCTTCAAATTTTCCAATTCACGAGGCTGTGTAAATAAATCGATCGATTTTTGATCGTGATGAACATGAGATGTGGATAAGATCTTAGAAAATAATGTCAACAGTGTCATCAATTTGATCTAACATATTCCTTGAGGCAAATTTGAGTAGTAGTTCCAAGGACACCAGCCTAAGCGTTTCGCGTTTCTTCGGATAGAATGTATAAACTTCTAGTAGTGAACATCCAAAGACAAAAAATCGTACAGTCATCAGTCAAGATAATATATAGCATATTACTTTGATTTTAAGATATAAAAGCTGCTTTTATTTCACAAAATTTCAGCATAATCATTGTCAAAGAGCAGTTGAATATATTAATCTGTTATATGTTCTTATTCATTCAATTGTAGTGCTTTCGTACTGTTTAGTAGTTGGCGACTCACAATGAGAAGTAGTGTACAAGAATGCTATAACTGGGCTCGTTTTTCTATTCATAACCATGACAACTACAAAAAGCCCTTATTTTATTCATTTTATTATTTTTTATTACTATTATTATTAGTATTGCACTCCTATATCAATCTTTCAGATTTTTGGACTAAAATGCGGTTCCAGTGCTTTCAATTCATTTCAGTATTTGTAATAACTGAAACGTGTTCATAGTTTTCAGAATTTCCGCAGAATGATGAAAGGAGTATTTAAGAAAAAGTTCCTCCATTTATATTTAAGAGTTTCATCACCCCCGCTAGCGAGTTGATGAATTTAGTTGAAAACCGAGGTATAAAAGATAGTAAGTTTACAAATCGACACCTCATATGATTCAAAATTTTCATTTTCATTGACTCTAAATTGATACAGATATGAGTCTTCTCTGTTTACTGTTAAAAAGATTCATATTTAATGGGTTTTGATCAAATATTTACTTAAAATATAGCAGTAGTAGTAGTAGTTGTATTGATATTAAAAATGAGTAATAACATTGGCATGCAAAAATCGAAAAATAACAAAATTTTATCAAGGAAAATATAACATGTCTGTCCGTTCGAAATTGTAGTATGTTGACCGTGAAAAAGTGATATGATATTGTTACTAACGTGTCTCCGCCCTAGATGCAGTCCTGTCTAGATGTATTGAAATTCTAAAATTGGACGAAGGCGCGTGCGATGCATTTTACTTACTTTTTATAAACCGCGGAACCAATTTGATGCTTGTTTTTTATATTCGCTTAGCAAGCAGTTTATTTACATAATTTCTTTTGAATAATTTCTAGAAAGGTTTATTTATATATTTGTTCTGTTCTTTTTTTTTCCAGATTTTCCGGATTTGGAGAATCCTATTTGTGGAACATAATTAAGTTATGTAGCCCAGTTGAGTTCAGTTTATAATAAATAGTCGTAGTGCACAGACCGAAATAGAAAGTAATCGAAGAATTTGAATAAATTATTTAAGATTGTTAAGTGATAGTGAATAAGTGAATTATTATAAGTTAATTAAATGTAGTGTATAGTATTTAAATAAATTAAAAAGTAAAAGACAGTATATATTAAATAACACCACGAATTGAAATCATATAAATAAATAAGAAAAACATTACAATATCATTGGTAAGAGAAAAGTCATTCTAGTAGTTAGATAGCAAGAATAACGTACGACGATTTGAGAAGTTTTTCATTGATGCGCCGTATAGTGCGGCGAACCTATGCATTTGGTGGATATAGAACCAATATCTGAAATTTCGATTTTGCCCATATTTTTTGGTTAATCTGTTCTTTTTAATTTCTATTGTCTATCGTCAATTTTTTTCAATTTAAAATTTCCACATAAAATACTTTATTAGAACGACCGTCATGGAAAATATCCTTTTCTTAAAAAAAGTACCACAACTTTTTTAATTAAATAAAATTAATGGATCATAATTATTATGATAATTAAATTTTATTATCAAAATCAAGTTTATGCAGGTTGAACTATTAGAGACTCTTGAAGCTTATTTCAATGAAAAACATAAAAATAACATTAGAAAATTCATAAACAAAATCGCTCAGAAATCTACCTTGGCAGAAATTAACTATAAGGTCTATAGTTTACTTTCCATTGATAATCACCTGCTGGCTCCTGTCGGTTGATGAGAAAAAAAGAACACGCATAGTCATTAACCATACGTATGCATTTTGAATTTCATCCTCACTCACAGGGGCTCTATAATTTGAACTAGTAATTCTATCTTCTTCTATGTGATAAACTTTTTTTCTGCCTATCTCTATTAAAAGTATATATTTCATGGTCTCACTGTAGGGACCTCTCTAGGGAGGAAAAGTACTTTTCCACTCTGAGAGGTGAAGTGAAGGAATGGCTCTAATTATAGAAAATATATCTCTTCGCCGTAAACCAGATTAGATACGTTTGTTTGTCTGCTATACAGCAGCAACCAAATTGTTCAAATTCCTTAAAAGATTTCGGAATTTTTGAAACTATCTAATGCCATAAATTATACCAGGCATACTTTCAGATGAACCTCGGAATATTCACTTGCAAATTCTGGAGAAGACATTCTTGCTAAAGCAACACGGAGGTTGGAAGTCTACGAATATAGCTAAAGGATATGTACAGCAAACTTTAGCAAAAAGCGAAAAATTTCGAACCAAATTATGTTCACTGAAGTTAATGAAAGTGATTGTAATCAGCCAGGTTCGAGTATTTCCGGAGGATACCAGCAAAATAATAATTTTAATGAAAATATCAAGAAAACTGCGTTTACTTCAGCTCTTCATTCTGGTGGTATTCAAATAACCCCTTCTCAATATTGCTTATTTAATATTAGTATAAATAATTACTCTACCACAAATATGCGGGATACAAGAATGAAAATAACGTGCCTGCTTTGTTTGTTAGTTCATAAATAAATTATTTAAAAATTATTTTTTATTTGAGAGGAAGAGGAAAATCGTATGTATAACATGGGAGTAAAGTGCCTTTTCCTTCCTTTAATGATTACTGCCCGACATGTTGCAGTTTTAGCCTTATTATTATTTTTCAAATTATGATATTTAAATCAAAGCCAAGTATAAGGAAAATTATGAAGATCGTTTTCCAACACACGTTTTCTACAAAATTTCTTGCGTGAACTTAATAGGTTTTGAAAAAGAATCCCAAGTATTATATCTTTAATCTTTTTGTGTCGTTCAAATGCAGTATGTAATTGTATATGATAACATCACTAATTTCGAAATAACATCTTTGCAGTTCACGATTATCGATCGAATACTAAGTTAAAATTCTAGAATTCTGTTTAGGCCAATGTACTCGCGGATTATACTATATCGAAGCGGACACTTACCCTCTTTTTTGGTTGAAAAACACGACTAAGAAGGAACAATGTCTATTATTCTTACTTCAACAATGATAATGAAAGATAAGGAGTCAAAGGAGATCCAGAGGGGGAGAAAATTTATAGACATGAATACAAAGCGTTGATGAGATTGAAAAGAACTGTTAAGTAGACAACTCCAGTAAGCTTGGGAGCAAAACTTGAAAAAATAATGGGAACTTTTTTGGGTGAATTTCACTCCAAATTATACAACTGATGAAATATTTTCACTTTTTTCCTAAAAAGCTAACTAAGTGTATAGCAGTCGATAGCAATAAATGAATTTAATGAAAAAAATTGTATTGTATTTAGTTTGAAGATTTGTTTCATTGAAATACCATTAAAACGAGACTAATAATTCATCATTGTTTACAATAAGTCAGTAACAAATCAGAACTTCAATCAAAAATTATGATAATTTTATTTGAGAGCTTCTATCGGTAAGAAATTAATTCTGGCCAATGATCTAGATTCTAGAACCATTGCAGATCATTATTGGAGTGGAAATTGGAGTTTGATGGCGAATGGTAATAATTAAAAATGACAATCGAATACTAAGTACTTGCTCAAAGAGCAAAGGAGACAAAAAATATTTTTATTGGTGCTCAAAAATGCATTTGACAATCAATAGTCTAATGTGGATTACACTTTTAAGTTCGTGCATATCATGATAAGAACACAATCTTAAATAATTCAATATAGGATATTGAAGAAATATAAGCATACCATATAACTGTTAGGTGTGGAAATTCCCAATTATAATTGATTGAAATCTCCACCAGACGTCAGCCCGGAGACAGTTAGAAGCACAATAGAAAGTTTTATGGGAACCGATGTCTCTAAGCCAAAGCAAGAATCGGATATGGAAATTTCATCAAAATTCACAAAATATCCTTGCGCTCCCAGCTGCGCAACAACTAAAAATAAGTCGATAGTGCCTTTTCGAGAAAAAGTTTGCCTAATTTCATTAGATTCTCACACTTAACTTTGTCTTATTTACATTATTTTTATATTTAGACCTATCACAATGAGATTCTAATATATTTTGTCGAAAACATTAGGAGTGAGTTCATACGTGCAAAAATCATGTAGATACAATAAGCATAAATATGGAAAATGTGTTGGTCATAAAAAAATTCATAAATTAGAATGTGTTTTTTCTTGTTTCATCCTTTTGTCTTTTCAGCCGTTGAATTAGGACTTTTCTATCCCTGGTAAGTAATCCATTTCCTTAACAGCTTATTCTTGATTTTTTCTTCTTTGTCATGCTGCTTGCTTTGCCTATCACCAATAATATCCTGGTAGTTCTTTGTAAAATCATCATCCCTATATTTCTTTACCCATTTAACAGTATCATTAGTAGTTTATTGCTGTTCACTACGTTCTTTATGGATTTGTGTCTGATTTGTCCTGCTTTTCCTATTTTATCAAATATTTCAATTGTATCAGTTTCGTTTTCCTACTGTATCACTCAATTCTCTGTTATATTGTTATATTATTATATAGTATTACATTATATATTCTTCGTTGATATAGAATCTAATTGATTATGACCTGAATAATGTTTTATGATCTGCTGACTCTGTTTTGCTCCTGTGATGATTGTGCATAGATATTCGTATGTCGATACTTTTCCTAAAATGTTTTTTTTCATTTGAATCTAGTTTCATAAGAACTTTCCTCTAAGCATTTTCATATTTCCTATTTATCTATTGTGTCGAAAGCTGCCTCTAGATTCATATGTTGAAAGTAAGTATTCCTTTTTTTTTAAATTTCCTTTATTATCAGTCTTCTGCATACCTGCATGTTCAATTGTCCATGCGCTCTTCTTATAAACTACGCTCCACAGATTCTCTTTACCGTGTTCCCAAAATTATAGAATAAAAATCTATTGACGTTTGAACAAAATATATTGATCTATGATTCTCGTAATTTAAATAAAAATGAAATTTTGATCCTCATATGAAATTTGTGATATTGAACATGTTACGATAGTGTTTTTGTACATAATAAATACAGAGATATTAACAGACCTCAAACAACTGATGATGAACATCCTCCACATACACATGTAAAAGAGCAACTGACAACATACAAGATGCATTGTTGAACGCATAGCTGTTGTTAATCTTGCCAGGTCTTCATACAAAGTTTTATATCATAAGAATTATAACCATAGATGACAATATGATTTGATTTGAACATTTATATTCAAATATTTTGTTCAGTAATGGTATAAATTCAAAAGAACGTCTTTACCAAATACTGTTATACCTTGATTCTAAATATTCTCTATTCAATTCGGCACACTGCCGATATAAAGTGATAAATATCACTACTGAGCACTCTGTTCACAAGTACCTCTATACCAATAATGAAAATCACTCTGATATGGGTAAATAGTGTTTTTCATATGAATGTCGCCACGGAACGGTTGCAAAAATATCTACAGAGCAGAGACTACCTGAAAGATCGGATAACAAAAAAAAAGCATTAGGAGGAAACCAATAAGTGACAAAGGGAAAGGGAGACTAACGAAGATATATAATACTTTTATTATGAAAATGATTGTTACTTTTAAAATTGAGAAGAAAGAATGAACAACGGGCTTATGTATTTCAATTAGAAATAGCCAACATTTTATTACTTAGAAATGCTTTTTAGTGATATTTCAATTCTTGCCCCAGACCTTCATAGCCTATATCATATACTAATTATAATAAGTCAGTATATTTACCCAATTTTCATTTTAGCGTTTAAATTCACTAACAACAAATGTCTGAGTTTATTTATTGGTACTGCTACTTTTGATGCAGCATAAAAATTCAGTAAATAAATATACTCCCACTATTTTTTATGGAATTCATCATACATTTAATACCCTTATTTCAACGTTAAGGGTTATAAAAACAATTAAACATATCCCAGATAAGGGCGCCATGAAGTCGGATTTCTTCCTAAACTTGTGCGTTAATTCAAGGGACCATGCTTGTTAATTTTATTATCTAGACACAATTTACTGCATCACCAAAAGTTTTATTATACTAAGCCCATATAGTCGTTTAATTGACAGTATTGAATAAGATATACATTAACGCCTAATATTGATATCACATATTTTTGAGAAATTTAGCTGTCATCATAATTATTTTTTATTATAATTTCCAGTAACGTCGTAGTGAGATATTTGCGCTGGGGAGTTACCTAGAAGTGAAAAATAAAGATTGGTTCTCATTGGATTATGAACATCAGTGTAACGAAGTAATTCAGTGCTTTGTTGATAGGCAGGATGTCTAGTTAAAAATTTTGCCAGTCTAGAATGTTTGAGAAGTCAATACGAGAAGCAGTATCAGTTATGGCACCTATAAACCTGTTGTTTGTTCATGCCTCTGGAATCTTTTGTATACTCGTACATATCAGAAATAGTTTAAACTGGAAAAAAGTGTATAGTCCTGTTTCTGTTCTTGATCTATATAAATCAATAAATGTACAGTATTTTGGTGAATAGTCTGTAGATACCTTGAACTGAAAGTGAGTTATCTAGTGCCTAGTATAAGTTCAATAACCATTGATTGATTTGATTTTTGAAGATTTTTCCTGCTCTCAATGATCAAGAAACAAGAATGGTTTTTTCCAACTAATTCATCCTACTTCATTCAATCAATTGGATATAGCATATTTTCGGCATCTTGGAATAAAAGTGGATAGAAGCAATCAGCTGCAGGTGAAAAAATCAGTTCACTTCCAAAGAATCTATTTGACAGTTCCGAACTGTTTTGGAAGAAATCGGATCCAACATCTAAATCAATCTAAATATTCGCTTCAAGAAATCTTATGGATAAAAATCATTCATTAGCAGTTTACAAACCAAGGCAAAACCAAAATAAAGAGCAGAATAGTCTTTGATCGAGGATATATTCCTTTAATGACTGCAGAAGAAGTGGGACATCTCGCAATTCTAAGAAAAAAAGGTTCGAGGCGCAAATGGGCAGTGTAGAGTATAGAGTATATTCGAATTATGTCCCATCAGTGCCTTTACCAGTCAACCCAGTGTCAAACTCCAAACAAGAAATGCTTCATAAAATACCTTAGTCCAAAATTTCTGAAAAACTAGTCTTTGAAGACTCCACATCAGAGGAGATGATAGTTAGCTTTTTCAAAAAACTACATAAATAGTTGACTTAGCATGTCAGACATTCTATAAATGATACACAGGATAATTAGAATGAGTATGTTCTTTTTTCAATTTATGTACGGGAAAAAATCTAAGTTCTCAGAATATTTCAACACTGGAATAAAGTCGCGTAACGATTTGAAACCTAACAAAACAAATTTAGGTATATACTTCAATTCATACACGAATGATCTCGAAAATTTAATATCTATCAAAACAACAGAGATAATTCGAGACTATCCTCAACAATTAATAAAATTTGAAACATGCCTCAGGACGAAATACCGTAAAAAAGTTTGAGAACAAATTCATCTCAAAACCCAGCTTTAAAATATCAAAACACCATATAAAAAATGCTATCAAATGCTAGGCCGATGGCTCCAAAACACCAAATAGAACTGAAATATGAATGTACGGGCCCAGAATGAAAATTGGGGCAATACGCCAAGTATTTTTTGAGCCGAAATATTGTAATTCAATTTGGAAACAAGGGATTATCTTGTTTTATAGCCAGCGTTATAGGTGAGCTCCAATTTCAAAATGAAGAATAAAGTTACTTTCCAATGGGTTCCGAAGCATACTTGAGTGAAGGAAAATGAAACCAGACGGACTTGCTAAAGTAGGGGGGATAAACTTTTTGTAGAGCCCAAATCCTTTAGTGAAATAGGCTTCAGGACTATGAACAAGACACTAGAAAAGGAGGCGGGTAGGAAAAATTCAGTTACTGAAATAATCTATCTAGGTTGAACAGGTGAATATAATTGGAAACCTATAACCAAAGAAGATGTATTAAATGTATCAAGTCAAGTAATAACAATGTATGAATATTCAACGTACTATTGTCAGGGCAACGAGGGACACCTGAAGAGGCTAAGTTTACTAAATAATACAATGTGCAAATTCCTCTAGATAGAAAAAAAAACCCAAATCCATATTCTCTCAAAGTGTAAGTAACCACAGATATATACAAAACATTAAACCTGGTGTTTTATGAAACAGATAGTGAAGATTTTTGACAGCTAGAGCCGTCCCATATTCTGAATTTCCTGGATAAAGTGGATTCAATAATTCAGCTGTAAACATTAACCATGCCCAGGGCCACAGCAAGAAAGAGAGAAGCGATAGAATCTGTAATGTATGGTTTATTTGAATATTTACCAGATCATTAGGAAGAAATGAAACATTTGTTTATGTCACTGGGAATTACTACTACTGGTCACTAAGAATACATCTTAACTTACACTATGTTCTAACATTACTAATTATATATACAATATACATGACTAAACTCGTTCAGGAGTATACGAATTCTTGTTGCAATAATTTTGTCTGTTTCTAATGAATAAGTAATTAATATATTAATCATTATTCCATATTTAAATGATTTATTTTAAGTTTCTCTTTGGAATAATTACTATTTCCGGTATCCTTCCTTGGTTCATAGACTCAATATCTACTACTTTGTGTTAGATCACAGTATATATTACATCTTAAACTATATATACACACAGGGTGTTTCCAAATTCATACGACAAAATTCAGGAGGTGATTCGTCGAATGAAATTAAGATGGGTCTCTCAGATAACAAAATTTCCTCACGCCACCCTTTTCCGAGATATTACCCTTGAAATGTGATGATTAGAATTAAGTTTCTATTTTTTTTCTAGTATTCCAATAATGCTAGAAATTCTGTTCGCAAAGGACTGACCACAACAGCAATATTGTTGTTATATTATATGATAGTTTATTTCATATTGAAACTTTATTCCAAGATGAAGTTTATAAAATAAAACTATAACTCAAAGTATTTGTTTCAATTTGAGATATATGAATTTACTAACGAAGTTCTCTTAATTTAAAGCGTGAAATCCTAAGGTAAAGAGAAAAATGGGGGTTGCCTTTTGAAAAAGTTAAGTTTTCAAAGTTTTTAGATAGTGAAATTTATCACCATTTTCTGAACACCCTATATAAATTTTTGTCAAGGTTGTCACAGATTTTGGAAGCTGTAAGTGTTATTTGTCCAAATCCTAAAAATATTAGACCTGACTCACTTATAATTTTTTTAGTGGAAGGCTGCATGTGTCCAAAAATTTCGAAAATGTGAAATAATTAAAAAATGATGCACTCAAGGCATACTAGCCATATAAAGTTATATTGAAATTTCGCGTATATTTCAAAAATTTAATAAAAACCATAGTATTCTGTTTAAAATAACGAAGCTTAGATCAAAATTCATGCGACAAAATTCAGGAGGTGGTTGCTCCAATAAAATTAGAATGGTTCTTTCAAATAATAAAATTTTCGTAGGCCACCCTTTTCCGATATTACCCTTGAAAGGTGATGATTAGAATTAAGTTTCTATTCTTTTTTTTTCTAGTATTTCAGTAATGCTAGAAATTCTGTTCGTAAAGGACTAACCACGGGTATTTTTTTCAATATTGCTGTTATATTATATAGTGGTTTATTTCATATTGAAACTTTATTCCAAGATAAGTGTTACAAAATAAAACTATAACTCAAAATAGAAAAAATATTAACAGCATAATTTATAATTTATTAATAAATTGAGTCTAAAACAATAAATATGTGAAGTGTAATACAATTCATAATAAATGCTGGATATGACCATATCTACTTTGTTTTTAATTACTAATGGCTGATGTCAAACACTACTGTTAATAGTTACCAATCGAAGTTTACTTGTAGGTTTTTATTTTTTCGTTATTTGTGTATTGTAAGATGTTTACAAACGCTAAAATGACATGCATTCTATGTATGGTATTGCAAATGGTAATTTAGACGTAGTTATGCTGAAAAATATCCGCAACGGATGACGCCTCATCATTCCATATTTGCACGTATGCACAACCGCTTGTCGGAAGATGGAATGTTAACACTAGTCGTTTTCGGATAGTTTGAAATGTAATGGTAGAACAAACAATTTTAGACGAAATTGATGTATACCACGGAAATAAGCACTATAACACCCTACATATCAGTCATTCATCTGCGTGGTGAGTTTTAAAAGAGCAGCAGTTATATCCTTATCACTTCCAACAGGTTCAAGCCTCTTTATTCAGAGCTTTTGCTCGACGAATTAGATTTTTTGAATGGTTAACACTCGAAATACGAAATTTTCAAATTATTTATTGTTTACGGACGAGGCACATTTTTCAACAGTATCTATCACAACGGTGAAATTTCCGTGACTTGTAGAGACATGGAAATTTTTATAGAAAAGGATCAGAATTGAGCTTTTTTTGTGTCCCTAAATCTTACCATATGGTCCAAAATCACCACCCTCCACGTAAAAAAACCGTGGTCTAGTTTTAAAACTAAACTAACCTAACCTAACCTAATCATCAGTATCCAATTGCCACGGATATTAGTCACTCGTGTAACGTTGTGCACTATCAGCAAGCATAGAAGAATAATCATAGAATACTCGTAAATTACAAGATATACATAACACTATCATCAATTCATTATAAAAAAATTGATGATTTCCATTCCGAGTTCGTTCAGGAGTTCTACCCAACCGATTTGCTAAATTTTTTTATTTTCAATGAAAGGTATTGATGCACAGATCAGCCATCGACCATCGGATTTCATCTAGTTTTCACCATTCTAAAGTTATACTCAAATGCGATTTGATTGATTTATACATTACTTATGGGAGTTTTTCACATACACACGTTCTATCCTCAATATCTCGGGTTCTATTCAAGATAGAGACTTCGTTTTAGTTTAAGAACCCTCGCTGAAACAACTTCTTTCTTTTGGGTTTTTGAACACTTAAATCGGTTGAGTTGGAGAGGAGCTAGGCGCGGACATTCAATGTGGAATTATGGATTTTTGTAGGTTTTTGGCAATTTTCCTACATTCAAAGATCTATATCTAAGGTTCTAATACAGCTACAGAGTTCGTTCTTTTCTATTATAATGATTTCTGATACTTATTTAATAGATTCGATGCAAGCGAAACCGCGGGTAAAAGCTAGTCAATTCATTATTACTATTATTATTAATAAATTTTTTGTATGATTCGTTCTAAATGAAATATATTAGGATTATAAATGGCATATATGTCAGATTTTATCTGTTGGTGATATTTATCCGAGGATGATATTTATCTGTGGACAGTATTCATCCGTGCAACGCTTATTATTGTGTTTCTATGATTGAAATTAGAGCCACGGATTTTTCCGTGGAGGGTACCAATAGATACTTCGCTATCATGAATTTTAACAATAATCACGTATGGGTTGACGATAATCCCCATAAGATTATAGAGCACCATTTTCAAAATATTTGTTCAGTGAAAGTATGGTTTGGTATTGTAGGGGATAACTTAATTGGCTCGACCATTAAATGGAATTTGTATCACCAGTATTCACAAAAATTATCTCTCTGTACTACTTGCAGACATTGCAATTAATATCAGACAAAACTTGTGGTTTATACACGAGGGTGCTCCAGTACACTTCGGTCGGACTGCTAAGCAGCATTGAGATGCAACATATCCCAATCGTTGAAGTCAAGGAGGGCCCCAGCATTAGCCTCCTAGATCTCAAGAGTTAAATTTTTGTGATCTCTATTCATGAGATTACCTTACATAATTAGTCTACACGACATTCATAGTTGATATAAATGTTTTGAGGAATCGTATTCAAATAGCTTGTGACACCACAAGGTATATACCTTAAATATTTGAACGTGTACGGCTAGAGGTGGATATTACCAGCATTTATTATGAATCATATTACATTTCGAATCTTTATTATTTTACACAAAATTTATAAATAATGGTGTTTATTTCTTTTTCTATGCAGCTATTTTATTTTGGAAAAAATTTCAAGGATAAAAAATATTTTTAAATAAAAAAGTGATTTTTAGTTATAATTTTATTTTATAATTCCAAAAAACTGAATTATATTTACCACCGTTTACTGATTTCAAACCCAGAATTATTGTTAAGAAGAGAAAATAGAACAAAATTCACGAAATTAAAAAGTCCATGAATATCGATAGTATCGTTATAGTAAAGTTTGATTATTCACTATAAACATAGTTTTATAAAATAGGTCAAAATTTCGGAGAAAACAATATGTTGCACCCATTTGATTCTCAAGAGTGTTAAACTTCCAAATTATGGGCTCAAGTGGTCCAGTAAGTTTTTATGGAAAGCCTAAAAAATAAAGGGAATAGTTTGGGAAAATATTATGAAATCACACAAGTGGTGAATTAAAAAAGTGAGACTATGAATTTCGTTTGGATTTATCGCATACTCTGTATGGAATATTTCTCAAAATATGTGATACTGTACTGTTACGTACTCAAAATGTTAGATATGATATATGATAAAGTTACAAAATAATGATGGACTCCACAAATGTCCAGTTAATAGAAATACCTGCCTTGTTTATAACAATTGCTAAATTTTGTGAGGAACATATCGATAAATAACTATTGTATAAGTTCCCAATGATATCAATATATTGGTTAGCTCATACCGAGTGATATTAACGATATGCTAAATTCTTACAAAAATAACTATTAAATGAGTTATTATATGACATCAATATCCAGATGGGCTCTAAATGTCCCTAACTAACGGATTTGTAGTTGAAGTGTCAACAACAAATTTGCACCATCTCAATCACGATCATAAACAGCATTTTTTTCTCACTATTTCTTGGAATGTCACTGAGAAATATTTTCATTCAAGTATTCAAACAAAACTACGTATGTATACCAATCACAAGATATAGGTAATGCGTCAAATATAAGTAGATACGTTAGTGTCTGGGCTCCAAGTAAATCAATCTCCTTCGGACTTTACACAGTTGGAATTTCCAATCCTTTCAAAACATATCGTGGGCTTAGTACAACTTGACTTATTTAAGAAATAATGTTACATACTGGTTTGTAATGTTATGATTCAGTTCTTCCTAAAGCTAGAACTAGATAACTCGTACATTTCAATTGCTGGAGATAATTATATTTTGAGATAGGTATAATAATTCTTGTTACTACAACCAGGTATGTATGGTATATTAAACGGAAGAAACCATATCAGGAGGCAGTTATAGATAAAGAGATAGATAGACAATATAGATAAAGAGAAGGAGCACTGTCGTTATGAAACAGAACAATCTGGTCGTTCATCATCAAAACGTGTTGCTTATTAATTTTACTTCATCCAATTAATGAATAGAAACCTTGTGGCCAAAACAAGGGTTTGTGCCTTCTTGGGGGTAGTTTTTTGAACGAAGTTCATTTTCTCGACAATATTTGGGATTCTGGATATATCCACTTTCATTGTGTATCTAAATATTTCTACAAATTTAAATCGAGACTTTTTCATATCTTGTAGTCATTTCATCTATAGATGCACAAAGTAAACAGAGGATAAGATTGGTCATTGAAACTGTATGAATTGCTTTGGATAGAATTCACTTGAATCGCCATACTTAATTATTTACATCGTACATTTTTGAGAATATAATAAATGAAAAAGTAGCGGATTTTATTCTCATTAAACAAATTTATTTTCCGATAGTTTCAATATGATATAACCAAAATTCCAATTTCTATCGAATAGAAAGAAAATTAATTTCCAATTTCTAAGGTTCTTACTGTTGAAATTGAGAAGTTTAGAAATAGGATTCCATTGTACTTACTGACTATATTGAAAAGTTACAGAAGTCGATAATTTAGGAGCAGTTAAAGGTTCAACGAGTCTCTTTGATATCATATCCACTGCAGTATGAACTTCCAATAAAAATTTTCAAGTTATTATCTAACAGTTTTGTAGAAATAGTATTGTGAGATTATTACAATTCACAACTCATGGAATATGTTGTTGTGAAGATTACATGACTTGAAGATATACTTCAATACAGCATTACTCAATTTATGAGATAACTATAATGTCAAAACCATAAAATGTACTAGTACTGGAGATAACAAAGAGTTTTATGAAAATGGAAATAAGAACACGTGAAATTTTCTATGAGAAGAACGAATTTTCATTCAATAGTTACCTATTTTTTTAATTGTGAGTGTTAGTGAATTTGAAATATATTTATACAATGCGGTCCATAAATATGGAATAAATTCAATTTTAGCGTTATTATGTACTATGTGCAAAAAACATAAAATAGGTCAATTTTTATTCTTAAATTGACAAATTACAGTACAAAAATATTAACCCTTTCAAGTACCCCCTCTGAATTATAAGCACTCCCTCGAAAATTCTAAATAAGAAAGGAGGTCGTGTAGCACTTTGTTGGACAGGGATTTTAGTTTTCTGTTCAGCAATATGAAGTTTTTTCAGAGTTGATGCAATCATAACTAAGAAAACCAATTTTTAAGATGTGAAATATTAATAATGTCTCTATGACAAAACTTTACGTAGAATGAAGATAAAATGTCGCATAATATTTAGAATGTACTTTTGAATGTACTTTACAATTGAATTAAATGTTCAAAATGATCAGCACGTCTTGACAATAACCAAGGCGATTTTGGAATTCTCGTATTAGATTTAATTATATAACTCTAGGAATAGACATTCCAATTATGGTTGGGTTGTTGTAATGAAACAAGAACTTAAGAAGTAGTTTGTGCTATTTTAATAATAAATACTTTGGTGAAGACGTTTCGCAGTGTACAGTGAAATCGTGAAACTGGACATGTAAAAGATGTTTAAAAACCAGGTAGAAATGTTCAATTTACTGTTAAAAAGAAAAATTGAATGTACTTCTAGAGATTGAGAAAAATCCGCCAAAGAAAACTCGAGAACTTGCCGCCGACAATGATGTAAGTGAATCATCTATTTTGAGAGTTTTGCAAAAAGAAGCATACTTACACGGAACCGTTAACAAACAGAACTGTAAATATTGGAGCAGAGAAAATATTCACTGGATGTGTGAGGCTCACATCTCATATCCTAAAAAAGTGAAATTTTGGACTGCTATCATTAACAATAAAATACTGGCCCTCATTTTTTTGAGAGCACAGCTAATTGTGAGGTTTATCTAGATTTTTTTATCAACAGTGCCTACATTACAAAGACTTTTTGTGAGATAGATCAATCTATTTACTACCAACAATACGGAGCTCCACCGCATTTTGCACGTATAATTAGGAATTATTTAAACGAGGTTTTTCCCAATAGGTGGATTGGAAAACGTGGAACGATCGAATGGCCATCTAGATCCCCCGATTTGACTCCTCTCGATTACTTCTTATTAAGTTATTTAAAATTAACAAAATTACCCCTGGAAAATGTTGTACGAGAATTCCAAAATCGCCTCGGCTATTGTCAAGAAGTAGGGTTGTCATTTTGAACATTTAATTCTATTGTTAAGTACATTTAAAGATACAGTTTTGTGACAGACATCAAAATTTTACATCTTAAAAATTAATTTTATCAGTTATGATAGCACCAAATTTAAAACAATTTATAATTGCTGAATAGACTAAAATCTCTTTCCAATAAGATTCCACACCCCTGTTGTTAAAATTTTTGAGGGAGAGCGTATAATTTAGGGGGGTACTGGAGGAGAATAATATTATAATAACGCTAAAATTAAATTTTATCTATACATATGAACCGCATTGTATACGTACACACCATAGAAGTTGAAATCAGTAATAGAACAACGTAACTTGATGAAAGTTCATCATATTAAATTGGTCGGAATGGCCTCCTATGACTTCTATAGATTTCTATAGATGAAATTTAGTTATTTAGTTCATATACCCATCATTGTACACATGAATATAAGTCTATATCAAAGTAGTATTTGTATATGCCAAATGTTCGTATATTTATAGTATGATGCAAATGAAAAGAATGAAATTCATTATTTCTTAAGCCACCAACTTTGATGAAAAATCTAGAAACCCGTCCATTTTTCTTTCAAACGGGCTATTGGAAGGATACCTTTCCATTTTTGAAGTCATCTATGTGAGCGTGATGATGTCATTGCTAAAATTTTTGTAGAGGAGATGTGGGTGTTGTAATAAATTTTACCTTCTACAGCACTAGTGGAATGAACTCATGAATAAAAAATTAAACCTCATTTATTATAATAATTAAACCAAACACCTGTACAATCAGTGATTTTTATTCCAGCTGACGTGGAGGCAATTGAAGAATTGTAGTTTTCAATTTCAATTGAATTATTTGTAGAATCGATTTCTCCTTCACTTTTCCGCTTCAAAAAAGTCAATATTTACTTATGTCCTCATTTTTCTTCACAGATATCATTGTTCTCAGCTTACTATAATGTGTCCATAATGATGATGTTTTATTTTTCAGCTTTCCCAGTAAAATGAGCTAATAAAATTTTCTCACGAACTTTTTTTGAACACCAGTCTTCGAATCGCTTATATTCTTTTTCGTATCTATTGTGGGATTTAGCGGGTACTAGGGTTTGTATTGCGTTATTTGTAGCAAGTTCTATATCAGAATCCACACTTTCATAATCTGAACTCATGTCGATGCAATTATACCAAATTATACCAATATTGACTAATTTTGAGTAAATAATTAACATTATTGGTTGGTAGTAGGTAAAATAATGTACTATATTCGTATCATGAAATCATATTACGATATTCAACGGCCTCGTTTGACAAATATGAATCTTTACGACACTTATATCGTAAATATCTATTATTTGAAAGGTTTTTTAAATACCTATACAGTCATAGCAATATGTCAGAGTAATGAATGTTTGTATTGTTGTGGTATCCATTGAATAGTACTAAACCCAAATTGAATGCTCAAATTTTTAGCCTGCAGCTGTAATTCCATAAGAAAGACGGGCAGTGATCTTTTCTAGAACCTTCTCTTCAACTTTGTTATTTGTGCAACCCCAATACGTATCCATTCTTCGTATTCAATGATATTTTGTTTTCCATTTTGGTAAATTTCATCGGTACTGGGCTACGGACAATATGACCATACTTTTTCGAAGAAACCTTAACGGGTTAACAGTTTCCAAACAGAAATAATACATAGCTGCAGTAGGTAACATGATGTGCTTCCAAACCATGCTGTCTAGAAGCGTAACTACGTGAACAACGTCTCCCCAAATCGGTAGATAGGTCGAAGAGGAACAATAAAATAGTCGCCTAGGTCACATGATTTGACTTGTTACATATCATTCGATTTGATACGTTTTTCTTCAAACATTTTGAATATTCTTTTGTTCATGTATTGTGGCACAGTAGTCACTTCTGATTTATTTATTCCAAAATTCAAGTTTTTGAAGAAATTAATTTGTTATCGACCTTAGACTTCATTTAAGAAATTCAATAAAACCTCAGAATGTATTCGAATTCTTTCTCTACCTATCTACACCACACCTACCGAAAGTGAATTTTAGTATATTTGTGATGATTTTATTCTTTATATTCGCTGGTAAGTTTTTCTTTCTTAGGGATCAGAACGAATAGAATAGATTCTTGTTTAGTTATATTTTAAAAAATATAAATTCAGTTTTTTTATAAGTTGGAGCATGAGCTACTTTTGTTCAAATCTGTTATTTCTACTCGTTCTTTCCTCCGGAATTTCCATCTGTGTTGTTTTTAATTTATATACTGAATAATAAATACACTGTTTGCCCCATCATTACACCTACACTCACGATTAAAATGTCTGATGCGCGTTTCGATAACCAAGTAAACGAGTTCATCTTCAGTTTCTGAAGACGATAAATTGTATGTTTTTTTACCTCTAGTCTCTGAAGACGATAACTTGGTTATCGAAACGCGCGTCAGACAGTATAATTGTGAGTGATGGTTTAGTTTATTCATTATCAAAAATGCGAACTGTGTCAGGCTTAGAGATCAAACAAATTATAAATGTCCAACTAGATATTCTGATGCAACTGACATGAAAAAGATTGATAGATAGTGTATTCGTGAGTGTTGGTGTAGAGATGGTGTATTCAATATAGTTTTAGTTTGTTCCGGTAAAGTGTACCAATATAGATCACAAAGTATAATTTAAGGTATTGAGGTTAGGTCCGTAAGTTATAGAGAAGTATGGATGCAGAGTTATAAAAAAGAACTTTCAAATAATGTGTTACAACATCAACATTTCTGTTTAGCGATGACGTCATCATGCTCACTTAGATGACATCGAAAATTAAAAGGTATTCTTACAAATAATCTGTAAAGAAATCGACAAGTTTTAGTATTTCTATTTAAAGTAACCGGTTTACGAAATATCGAATCAATTCTTACCATTTGCAACTTATTGTATACACTGATATGCACGCTCACAGTCAAAAGACTGTATCAAAAAATCTGTAGCTTCCATTCTTTTTCTGAGTTTAGTACATCAACGCCATTAGTATTAGCTTTATAATAAGTGGTCTGTCTATGTTGTTACTGAGTTATTTTGTGGTTAAGATGATTGTTGCTCATAATTTAACCAATTAAATATTAGACATAATTAATATTATAAACGAGATCCTTACCTTATTGATTAAAGACCAAGCCCCTGATTATCGCACTTTTGATTGGGATAGTTCCAAGATTTTATTGGCTTCTGTTCCGCAAAGTTTTATTATATAGGTCACTATTGCCATGATAATTTATAGAAAAATAATTTAATCTTTGTTGATAGTTTCAATTTTCTTTTTACTTCTCAGTACAACTCAGATGTAAGGTTTATGTTATGTTGCAGTTGTTTTCAAATGTGGGATGTTAGAAATCTTATGGTAACATCACTACTATATTTGAAGGAGGATAATTAGCGTAATAAATAGCCTCAATTTTGAATACGTCAAAATTATTACCATTCGATATTCTAACATGAGTTAAACTGACGATATAGTATAAACTGTACTGCAATGATGACCATATGTATGGATTATCTGTAGGCATGAGAAGGTGAAGGAATACGAAGAAAACCAGTTGGTTACTGAAGTGTATCATGAAGTGTCAAGCTCTTCAGACAGCTAACCTTGCGGGACAATTTTGCTTCGGCACGTCAAATCGATGGCTTATGTTTTGGGGATAAGGAAGAACTGTTACCATACGTACATATTATAGTTGCACACAAGTATTTCCGAGTCTCTTCTTACCATGATTAGTGCTTTTTTTAACTGTAGAAAACTGTCCCGAAGAGTTGAGTTGTTAGAGAATGACAGCACGAATGATATTTTTAATTCGAGGAAAAATGAATGAATGAAATCATTTATTATTCACTATAGTAGTTACGGCCCTAGAGATCAAGTTATTAACCCTAGTTATCTTTAAAATGAATGCTTAGAATATTTGACTATACACCTCCTTTATTCAAACTTGGTAATTTAGTTGTAAATTAGATTCATGTTTATTTTACAGATTAAATAGTAAGTGTCTAGTCAGCTCGGTTACTTCCTTTGGTAAAACTATTAAATATCAGGATATATTTTGACATAATACTTACGTTATGTTTTTTTAGCTTGTTTTTAATAAAGTGATTTGATACTTTTCAATCACCTGGAATGACATTCATGATTATATTTCATACTATCGTTGAAATATTTAGCTATACTACAATTTTTAATAATAATAGAATATTAAAATACTAAAGCATTCTTTATTTATATGAATATAATGAATATATCGGGTATATTTATGCTTAAATTTTTATTTCATGTACCCACTCATAACTTTTGAACAGCTGAAGGTGACGAAGCAATTGTTTCTAAAATGTTGTATATTTCCACTCGTAATATAGATGTGAGAGTTCAAACTTTGACATTTGAGCAAGGTACGTACATAAATAATAATCAGAATAATGAGCTGTCAAAACTCATATTCACACATAATTAATAATATCTAGTTTCCTCACTTTCTGTTGTTCAGTAATCGTTTTATTTATTGCCCTTTCCCAGTTTTCAGGCTTCACATTATTCAGAGCTTCCAAAAACAACTGTTCAAAACCACTTACTCTTAAAGAAATATTCATTCTTTGAGGTACTCCCTTCATATGTGCTCATACCAATTAAATCGGGTTCATTTTGCAATGATATGGCCACCATAATTTCACGATGTTCTTTGAATTTGACAATTCCGTCTTCTTTCACCCACTTGTTTGTAGCATTTTTTTAACAGTCTAACATGATCTATTACCAGTATACAGTTTAAAGGAAGAAAAACTTTAATTTGTTAGAACCATTCTTCAAAGACATCAACATTCATATCCTCATGGTAATCACTAGAACCAATAGAGTCACAAGTCAATAAAACACCTTTAACAAAACCGTAGGAATTTCTGATTTTAAGTGTTATCAGCCTGCACCCCTTTTCTGATGGTGGATTTAAACGAGTTCATAAATTATTGAGAAAAGCCTATCTTCGACTTGTAACAGTTTCATATTGCCAAAATTTATTTGATGTACAATTCTAGTCGATCCATGTTTCATCTAATTTCATTTCTTCTTTGGTTTCTCATTAATTTTGTAGACATTATAAATTTTTTCTTTATACCAAAGTATCGTTTCTTTATATTAAAAAAGAACACTTGGATTGCTTTTTCCAGCAAAAACTTAAAAAACCTAAAAAACCCAAAATTTCTATGGTACGCCTTGACTCGTTTCAGATGAATCCTCATCTCATCGAACCGTGACAAAAACCTTGTCTAATGCTGGACATTTTTTTCTAACAAATAACGCACGCACTTTTCTCCGTATTTCAAATAATTCACCCTTGGAAGTTTTGGGTTTTTTGTAGCTTTACGTGTTATTTGAAATTTGCCTCATTTCCCTTCTTCAACAACTCTATATATCGTATATTTCACAGCATCAACCATACTACTAACTAATTTTTTCTGTTTTAGTAAAATTATTTAACATAATTCTTATAGATAAAACTAATTATTAGATCGGAAAACACATTGAAAGACAAGACCAAGACGTATGCGCGCAGTTTTTTGAAGATTGAAGCATCATGGAGTCAACTTTCACTAAATCAATTTTAACGGATTCTTGTAGATGAGATTTGAATCTTCCTAAGCAGAATAAATTCTTTCCAACATTTACAAAAAAAGAATTAGCTTCAATTGGCTTTATTTTTGTTATAACTTCACTGTAACTATAACTATAACAAGTAGTCAATATTTGTCGAGTAAACAACGGAGAAACTAGAGAATAAAAAAGTTTTCCGAAACATTTGCTTATCGGTTTCTATAAGCCCCGTCTTGTCTGTGAACTGAATAGAATATCTGAACCAGTCTGAATCAATAAAACTTCTAAAACTTTTCCGAATCAGAATGAGAAGAAATCTGACAGATAAAAAGTGTATTGTCTGGACAAATTTGATACTCTTCTTTATTTACAACGTAATTAGATCGTAAAGGATATATTCTATCTACGATGATAGAAAATTACTGCAAAATGCAGCCATTCATCTGAGTTTCATCTCAGACTTACCAATATGATATATCTACTATCTACTAGGAGCTGTATATAAAAGAAGACAGAACTGTTATTTCTACGAGTTTGAGATAACTGTTTTCGAAGTGAAATGCAAACCGCTTTTTTATGGTATAAGGTGCGGAAAAAACAAATTTAAATTTCTCGTGAAATAGCCAGAAATTGTGATTTCGAAAAATCTCGGAAAAGAAACCCTTTCTTTATATACACCTATAACTCGAATATCCTAGCTCATAATCCCAGAGACAGTGGTTTTTTTTTTCAAGGAACTTGATCCCGGCTTCATTTAATACGGGACGCTGTAGACACATTCCTTATCATAAAACTGACCGTCGAGAATTTTCAAAATTTTAACGCAGTTCAACCCGTGAATCTAGTTCTTATGTAATATAGTATTACCTCGTGACTTACATGAGTTCGGAGTAAATCATGAAAAGCTCATTTAAAATTGATACATATTGTTTCAACAAATAGAAATGTGAGAATCATCATCAGTTGATTATTATCTATTGAGGGAGAAGTAGTCAGTCAGTCAATAGAAAATTCCGCGCGTCACCCTGACTGACGGTCTTATCCCTACTAGATAGGCAGCTGACGGTTATTATCATATTTCTATCTACTATATAAAAATAAGTCGGGTTTTCCTTCCTGACGCTAGAACTCCAGAACGCACGAACCGATTTCCACGGTTTTGCATTCGTTGAAAAGGTCTTGGGCTCCCTGAGGTTTATAACAAAGAAAATTCAGGAAAAATTTCAACAGAAAAGCGGGAAAACTTTTTTTTCACATACAGCGCAATCTCTGATGCATAGCATGTACTACAAACCAATATTTTAAGTCGATCAAGATGTGACATAGATTTGGCGTTTGCATCATCTGGAATTGCGGCGACTCTTCTAGATGGCGGTCGTACTGCACATTCTGCGCTTAAGTTGCCACTCAATTTAAACACAATTGATACTCCAGCATGCAATATTTCCCGATCCAGTGCAATGGGAAAATTGTTGATGCAATGCAAGCTCATTGTTTGGGATGAGTGCACAATGGCACATAAGAAATCACTTGAAGCACTTAACTTCACATTGAAGGATCTTCGGCGAAAAAACAACATCTTTGGCGGCTTGATGATATTGTGGCAGCCGATTTCAAGCAGACGTTGCCAGTAATTCCCCGTGGAACGCCTGCAGATGAATTGAATGCTTGCCTGAAGGTATCACCTTTATGGAATAACGTAAAAACGTTATCGCTAACCACTTTTATGAGAGTTCAACTTCAAAATGATCAAAGTGCTGCTCAATTTTCCAAACAATTGTTAGCTGTTGGAAATGGAAATATCCCAGTTGATGCGACATCTGGATTAATTACTCTTACCAACGACTTTTGCCGATTTGTAGACTCTCAATTAGCTTTTATTGAAAATGTTTTCCCAAACATTAGTGAGAATTATCAGAATTATGCTTGGTTAAGTCAACGAGCAATTCTTGCCGTAAAGAATAATGAGGTACACGCACTGAATTTCACCATTCAATCAAAAATTGCTGGCGATTTGGTGACATACAGTTCCGTTGATTCCAGGATTTCCACCACATAACTTGCAACTCAAAGTTGGTACAGTTATTATGATATTGAGTGATTTGAATCCACGCGACTTTGCAACGGTACTCGACTTTCTTATGCCGAATTTGATTGAGGCAACCATTATTAATGGAAAGTACGTAGGTGAAAATGTATGTATTCCTCGAATACCAATGATACCGACTGATCTTCCGTTTGAATTCAAACGATTGCAATTTCCAGTTCGCCTTGCGTTCGCAATGACAATTAACAAGTCGCAAGGCCAATCGCTTAGTGTTTGCGGGATAAATTTAGGAAATCATTGTTTTTCACATGGGCATACGTTGCGTGTTCACGAGTTGGGAAACCATCTGCTTTGTTTGTGTTAACGTCAGACCAAAAAACAAAAAATGTGGTTTACCAAAGGGCACTTCAATGAAACGGATAATTTGCGGACACGTATAACGCTTCGATTCAGTATTTACTTTGGATCCACTTTCATTTACTTAGAGAAGTTCAACTAAAATAACACTTCATTTTTGTGATCGAAATGAATTCATTACTGTTGTGAAATGAAATAAAATTTTTCCTTTTCAAATACAAAACAAAAAATTATTTTTCTTCATCTTTTAATCACCAAACGATATGTTACATAAAACGAAGCCATCTGGTGGCGAGTTCGCCGGGTTTTCTAGTAAATGTATGAAATAATATGTAAGAAATTCAAGTGGGATAAGATAATTTTAAATTTATATTTTTTTTGTTAAGATAACGTGCTTTACTGAAGCAGCATCCCCCGTCTGCCCCACGACTGATGGTTGTTTTCTGCTGCCAATTTTGTATGAGAACAATTTCACCAGGAATAAAATTACTTTAGCAAACTATTTTTTTTCACAAGTACCGCAACCTTCCACGCGCGCACCCACCGCAATTAGACTGACTGAGGGTCGGTTTGGTCATTTCTAATGTGACTATTATAGACAATATTAAATTGAGCCGAAATAAAATAAAAAGAAACAAGCCGCTGCCTTTTGGACTATTATGAGTCGCTTTTGAAAATTTATACATGTTCTCTGAGAAACTTCTGCCATCGAGACCGAGAGGTCATTGGATGTTACTCTTTCTTACTGTTCCCATTTTAGTGAACTTTTCAATTGTCAATTTAGTGTTACTTTCATTTTACTTTAAAGTAAATTTTTTCGTCGATATTCCACAGTAAATGGGTACATCTTCAAACAACAAAAATCAAAATACCAACAAATCAAACACTGTTTTTAGGCCAATAAAGTCATTTTTCCATTGTGTAATCTCTATAAATCATTAGAAAAATGGCTAATATAATTTTGATTTTTTGAAATGTTTTGATATCGCCTCTGCCGAAAGAAATAGTTTTATTCTAACACGACAATATACCTGCCCAATTGTCAGTTATTCTTCAAAAAATAACTGACCTGCATGCCGATTTACTGCCTCATCCTTTATATTCAGCTGATCTCGCTTCTTCGAATTACTGTTGTCACACTTAATAGAATAGCTTGGTGGGAAGCAATTCAGACAAATGAAGAGGTGATGCCATATACGGCGTATTTTGAGTGCCATGAATGATTTTTGCATTGTTTGTGAAACGTGGATACTAGTTGAACTATATCAAATTAGACTTAATGGAATAAAGACTGAAAATGTCCTACCACATTTTTCAATTGGTACCCATTGGTACAATTCACGTTTGATCACCATTTTCCATATAGATTGCTACTCCCACAGTCCTTGTATAATTTTATTTTCAATGAAAACAAAGCCTCCTATTATTCCTTTAACGAATTCCATCTGGTTTATGAGATGAGTATTGATTAGAATATTAGAAAACCTACATTTTTTCTAAGGACAATACTAGAAGTTTTACTTAATAGCAACCTTTCAGTATGTGCAAACAAGATTTTTAAAGTAATCTTGGCAGGCTATATTTCTTACTCTATGAAGGGTTTTGCAAGGAATAATCCATGATTTGATAGAATCTGCACTACAGCAGTCAACAATAAAAATACTGCCTATCGCAACTTTTCAAATGCTTCGATATCAATAAAGCCACTGGGACCAATGGAATACCAAAAATCGTATTGAAGGAATGCGCAGTTGGACTCATTAGTTCGCTATATAAACTCTTCTTTCAATTATATAAAAAAGGTCTCTTCCCTGCTGATTGGAAACTTGCCTAACCACGGCCCAAACCAATAAAAGGGAAAAATGAAGTTTCCAATAACTACAATTCTATCGCTTCAGTCCCAGACATTGCCAACGTCATATAGAAAGTCTTTAGCCCGCAATTCTTGAGATATATTGCGTTTGCCCAGTTATCGACTAAAAATACAACTTTCGTAAACATAAAATGGAGATCTCCTGGCCTATGCCACTCCAGCGTATCGACTGATACTATTCATAAATATATGGTATTCAAAGAAATCAAAGGTTTGGAATCAAATAGATCGTACGGTTTGTCATCTTCACTTTTCGACTGGCTTAGTAGCTTTCTCAAAGACCGATCAATCCAGGTCACTATTGATGTCGGGCCATAAAATAAAACCATCACCGCAAATTCGCTTGTTGGGTGTTGAGGTTGGGAGCCATGTCCTGGCATAGTGAAGAATTCAATTGAGGCAGCTCGACAATTACTTGGAACCTCCTTTAAGACCAAAAAACTATATACTCCACAACCGCTTCTAATCCTCTACATGGCTCAGATTCGTCCTTTAAAGTATTGCACATCTGCAGCTCGGCTCCCAAAATCACCCTGACGATACCGATACTTTCTTTGAAGAAGTACAAGCCTGTGGAATCCAATACACGTCTTTCCCTAACACTACAGTCTACAGAATGAAAGATGAATATCAGGTATCTCCATACGGTAAGCACCACTTGAACTACTACTACTACTTGAATTTATTGAGGTTTACCTCTTGTGTATGATTTTACATGAAAAAATTAATATTTTGGTGAATGTAACTCAATATATGGCGAAGGTGCTAACACCACCAAATTTTCTTATAAATAAACACTTTCTTGTGCAACTTTATCACGGAGTTATATATGTGGATAATCCCGTTCATTTGCTAATGCACCGCAAGAAACAACTCTATTTAGGAGACTACTTCATTAGGAAATGTAACATTTACTCTCCAACTGATAAACTATAAAGTAGATCGTATACAAGAAATATCTGTTGTCCCTATTCGAATATTAATCGTATAGGAAATACATTTGGTTTTTTGTATTAGTTATCCATTTCAATTATCGAATAAAATTCCATGACAATAAGGTAGTTCCATGGTTTAAGAAAAAAATAGTTTTGGATTATTTATTCAGAACTTTTATTATATATTGTTTTCAATTCGATGAGCAATATTTATAGAGAAAAAAAAAACAGAAAATTCGAAAATTTTGTGGGTAATTTAAACATTTCAGTGAGACCGCCATATTGTGTGACGTTATAAACACTAAATATACGATACAACAGTTATTCTCTCGATTATTGAACTTTGATTATTCTGAAAATTTTAGTCGTTTTAACAATCCTGCGAGATGTAATTATTTTTGTTACCAGAATCATTTTAATGTATTCTATTATTTTATGGTAATTAATGTTATTATGCTTTTAATTCTTAATAAGAAATTAAGCCATAAAAGGTTTATCAACCTTATTCTTATAGATGGAAAATGTGTTTTTGATACGTAACTAATAAATAAAAAACTGTATTATAACAGCACACACTACATTGCCGGCAATGATAACGTCGTGATCATCAAGCAGACAAGTGCTCAATGTTTTTATTATATATACGACATCATAACTGAAAACCAATGAGAATCGTTTCCTTATGTAGTTAAAATTTGTGAAATTTTTGCGATTTTAAATTAAATACTAGATATTATTTTCTCAATTTTAAATAAATATTTCATTTTCTGATATTATTTCTTATCAATAAAATAGACAAGAAAATAAATACTTTTTAAAAGATGCAAGTATCCTATTCCTAATTTTTTGGTTCACCTGAACAAATTTTATGATTCATGTACAATTGATATATGATTGTATAGTATAGAATGAACCATAGGAAACCTTAATCTTCGATGAATTTCAACAGGTTTATACTCGAGGATGGACGATCAATCTTGTTCAACCGAACGTAGTCGACAAATTAATGAAGCTTGAGTAATTAATGAGTTGTACCATATGTGATTTGACAATTTTTCATAAATATCAATTCAATTCAAATTCCTTAAAGCATTTTAGTGTGTTGACTCAGTTTTAAACTTATATATATATATATAGGCAGGCTGTTCGCTTGCGTGATTGCTTTATCTTTCAGCCTAATGTCTATGCTCAAAATACGGACTTCCGACAGAAATTATCGGCTTAACGTCTAATACATCACCAAATCCGCTTGGAAAATCAAGAGCTTTACATTTAAAGTTATAGATCGTGATTATTGAAATATATAATATCGAATACTTCTACATATAAAAGTCCAGAGGCGTTGGTTTTGTAACCTCAGAGAATAGGCTACATGAGTTTCAAGATTTTCGTTCTATCTGAATAATTTTGACTTCAACTTTATTCGAAATAACATATGAATTACCTAAAGAATATGGAATAATCATACAAAGCATGATTGAGCTATGAATATTAGAGACAAGTTTTCTCATTTCTCAGAATAAATAAAACGAGAAAATTAGCCAATTTTTCGACGATTATACACTTGACGATGTGGTTTGATCTCTGTGGTTTCTAGTTCGATCAAGTAATATGTATACTGATAATAACCATCTATTGATGTTTCTCAAAATATCAGAAAAGATCTAAAAAGCGCAACGAAGCGCTTCTGAATAGTTCCAAGTTTATAAATAACCCAAGTAATTGAATCTTGAACGCAGTTGAACATATAAAAATGAAGAAAAACATTGGAAAGTTGTTCTTGGCTTTGTATGAAGAATTCATCTCATAATAGTGACGAATACAGCTCAAGCAATTGGAAATAATCTATTATCATTTCCCACTCAACGTTAACTCTTGCAATATGATAATTATTTAACTGAAATTTTTATAACCAACGAAATCCGTATTTTAAGTATAATTAACGTGAATAATAATGTTTATTTACGTTGATAAAATGAACTATTAAAGCTAATGTTTGATTAATTACACTAGGCAACACTCAAAGTTACTCGAACCAAATCTGTCGGGTATTTTATTGGTAGAGCCTCAAAAATTGATATAAGAATATCAATTTCATAAGTCAGTTATTCTAAATTTATAATATCAGTCAAGACTAAAATCGTTCCAATATTTTTTTTATCAAATTGTCACTTTTCAGTTAATATCTGTGAATAGCTAGTTATCGTCAATAATTTTCGCGTAGGCGCCTTTGAAAGTTAGTTCATAGCTGAATCGTATAAAATGTCACGGAAATGTTTTAATTCTTTGGACTTTGATATGTTTGCGGTAGGTGTCTTTCTATAACGAAACCAATCTCTTATTCGGAAAAAGTTTCTGTGCCTTCTCCAGTTCGTGGTGGTGAAGAAAATTCAAGCAATCTGAACACGAAGAAATTGAAACAGAATTCACAGTTCATATGTTGAATTGTTTTCTGAAGAGAACGCGTACTGTGATGACATTGATGACTTGATACTAAAACTGGGTTATGAACATATTCGGGAGGAATAGATCTTCATAACTTTTTGGTCTGGTCAATATCCCCCTTAAAATAAAAAGTTAAGTGACAAGCATGGAGAGCGCTTTAAACAAGATATCGCCACAATTAATCATGGAAGGCATGTGAATCGGTCTAAAAAACATGTTATTCCATTTTTCAGAACAATAAATTTAATTCTCACAAAAATGTGACGCGATATAATTTTTGTTCACCTTTTTTATGTATTTTCTCTATGAGAACTACGAATCACATTATCTCATCCACGAGGAAAGAATTAATAATTTTTTGTCGCCTAGTGTTATTAGAAAATTTTTGTTGTGGCAGTTGTCCTGAAGAAAAATCATTTTATCTCATCACTTGCCTATTTTTATTCTAGTTGTAAGACTTCACTCAATTATCGCGGTCTCAAACAACGTATCGTTCTGACAATATATATTTTAAGTTCAATGCATAATACAAGTGATGTATCATAACTTTTGCTTTTTGATTTGTTTCATACATATTGAGCTACTATATATGAGATTCAAAATTTTAAGGCATTGATTGTACAACTATCACAGTTTATCTTTTTGCTTCTGTCTACATTACTGAAACTTTGTCTTCTTGGTTATTTTTTTGTAGCGCTTCTTTCGAATTTTGCTAGCTTGTTGTTAATTGATTGATAATCAGTTGGACAATCACCCAAAATCAGAGTTTCAAGAGTTACTTCAAGCATATCCTTTCTAACAGCTATGGGCTCGCCATTCATGTCTTCTCCACTTTCACAATGCATCAACTATGTATTTATATATCCAGTCAATCGTTAAAATGAAATTATTATTGTTGGAACGTAACAATAATAATTTCGTTAGCTCGAAGTGACTTTTTAAAAAATATTTGTTATCACACTTATAAAAATTTAGAGACAACAAAACACAAGAAGATCTGTTGTTAGTACAAAGTAAAGTTGAAAACTAAATTAACTTTGGCTTCTCTTAGAAATATCGGCGGTCTTGTTGAGTTTCTAGAAACGTTGGGACGACATCTATTTGGAACAACAAAATCGAGTCAAATTCATTTATTCATATTGATTGACATCTCAATTATCCAAGGAGAATCACTTCTTGATTCTTTTCTTAGGAATAATTAATTGAAATCACTGATTTTTTTCAGTAATTGAAAGCAAACAAGAAAATCGTGCTAGATCACTTTAACGTTAGTCCTAAAAGTTTTGCCACTTTCTTGTCAAAAATTATTATAATCGACTAGTTGGGATCCCGACAAAATATTTCCTCGGTAACATTTCACTAACCTTCGCAAAAAAAAACAATCAATATTAGTGAAATTTCTTGAATATTTAGGTGTTTGGCTTATAGTTTTAATGGTGGTATTCATGAAGAAATTTGAGATATGACACTGGAAAAGAACATCATAAAAACACTGTTTGTGCGTCAGAATCATGAATTTTCTGCTAAAATTTAGAATGAGAAGCTATTCAATATGAAACGTGCAACTGTACAGAATATAAAGAAAGTAACATACCGTGAAACATAATTTTTTGAAAATATAGGAAGTGATGAAATTAACAATTTACAAGTAATTCTCAACATACTCTACTCAGTGGATAATAAAAAAGAAATAACCAAACTTATTTAGTAGAAATGAAGCAATCAACTCAAGACTGGTAAATATTTTCAGCAAATTTAACTGCGTCTTGTGTCAATTCACGTTTCATCCTTATACACTATATTTTTGTTTGCGTGCGTGTATGTTCTAGTACTTCGTAAATATTTTTGTTGAAACCCGATGATTCCATGATATCAATTCTGATGTCAATCTTCGTATGTTTAAAACCACACTCTATCAAAATGTTTCTGAACTTGTCTCTTAACATTTATAATCATAATTACGTAAGTATCTGGCCCGAACCATATCCAATGTTAGCAATAAATTTACTTTATAAAAGTCATACATTATTCGTCCTTTTTCCGTTTGCATATATGATCTATAACATCCTCTACATATACATGAATTTAATTACTTTCACTAAATCTTGCCTTACGGGTGTAAAATGGATCGTAGAGTTTCTTTTTTTACTGAGGTTTACTTCCAAAACTCATTTCTTCGTTTGTTGTAGTACCTAGTGTAATTTCCTATCTACTCTCAGTCGCCTTGTTGTCTATCTAGGCTTTTTTTCCCTCTATTTCTTGATCATTCTTTTCACATATACGCTCCACCTTAGTTGACTTTGGGTAGTACTCTTATTTTCGTAGTTATTGTCCACATATTGTCTAGGGAACAATGAAATATGTTCTCTAGACAATATGTTTTTAATGCGTACACAGTTTTCCTGCATTTGTTGTTCTTTCTGTTATTTCTTTTTCTATTTGACTATTTCCTATTTGGATGTCTTTATTTCCATGCTTCACTTATTATGTTGACTTTACCTATGTTTGTGTTTATTTTTTATTGGTTTTCGATATCTTCTTCATCTGCATGTGACTAAAATAACAGAGTAGTATATTTCTGTTAATGTAGCTCTGTCCATTGCCAGTGTCGTAATTTATAGCTTTTGAAATGTTTTCTTATATTTTATATAATTTGTTTCCTAGCCTCTTCTAGGATAAATGGGTAAAGCAATATGCCACCTTGTCTTATGAAAACTAAAATAAGAACTATAAATTGAAGTTTTCTACTTTTGTCGTGGGAATGAATGTTATAAGCGCTTCTTTAAAACTCCTGCCGGTATATCATTTTCGCGGTCTGAAATCTTTGATACTTTTCACATTTCTTCAAGTAAGAAATAGTAATTTATGCCACAAGTGTATAAAAAGGAATGGAGAAAGCTGGCAATTCCATTTAGATATCTTTCTTTGGATTTTTCCGGCTACAAATTCAATTTTGCCACATTTGCCATTTTTACGATTTCTTAGAAAGTACATATTTCAAACACTTACCATAACAATAATAATAATATTAATATGAAGACACTACTTGATTAAAACAGACCGAATTACTGATTAGAGTCAAATCATTTCATGTCATGTCAAAATCAAAGGTGACTTAATATTCTTTTGTGGACGAATTAAACTAATCAACTGTTACGTTATGGCAAGCGTGAAATGAAGGATCCCTGGCTCATTTTTGATAATTATCTAAATTATTCGCGAAAAATTTTGTCCTACAAAATATTGATCAAATATATACTATAAATATACTGTTGTAATTAAAAACAAAATATCCTTTCTGGAAAAATTTAAAAATTGCCCCACAGAACTGGGCGATATAGATACGGAAAATTAATTATTGATTCATTATTCATTATTATATGATTTATTCAATTTTTCCACGATATTGCAGAGTCAGATTTCACAAATAAGGTCAATGAACTAGATGAAGATGGCAGCGATGTTAGTAGCGAAGATTCATTTTTTCAAATAAATACAAATATTTTTTTACCCATCTCACTAAAAAAGAAAGTTATTTAAATTTTGAAGAAGATGGGCTCACTGTATTTTATGTTACAAATTGGAAAACGAAAAAATGTCAATTCTTGTCGGACTAATGATACATACCTGTTTTATTAGGACATTGCTCCATTTGGGCAGAGATAACACAAACAAATTATGTAATATTTTTATTCTATAGTTAGTAATGAAAAAAATGGTTTTGTGGTATTAGCCATTTCTGAGCGTAAGTCCGGGATAATGTACCATTCTATGTGTAGGACAATGATAAATTATATAAATTGAATTATATAAATATCAACTAAGTAGAACAAAGTCAACTGGATAGTTGACAAAATTTTTTGACCTTGTTATCGATACATGCTTGAAGAAGGGGGATTTTTTGATCAAACCATACATTTTGAAGTAAAAACGATTTTTCGTATAATTTAGATAATTATTATCAGATTTAACAAAAAAGTCCAGTTAGTGGTAAATTTTTGAGAATTATCAAATCAACATATTTTATCCCTGCTACCCCTATTACCTATCACAATTGAGAATTTTCGCACAGAAAAAAATTGGATGTCTCATCGAAACGAATTAGCTTGATAGTAATCA
The DNA here is from genome assembly GCF_026250575.1 of Diorhabda carinulata. Taxonomy (NCBI): domain Eukaryota; kingdom Metazoa; phylum Arthropoda; class Insecta; order Coleoptera; family Chrysomelidae; genus Diorhabda; species Diorhabda carinulata. The sequence goes on from NC_079465.1 coordinate 9,233,586, forward strand.
AGTGCAAAAATGAGCCAGGAATCCTGAACTATTGATGTTATGGCATTTTTTTCAATACAAACTAACGCTTTCAGCGCTATAAACCGATGAAATACAAGGTAAATTGAAGGGCGAAGAAGCAAATTGTTTAACAACAATATAAATACGTAAAACCGCAATACACAAATATTTATCATAATAATTCTGTCAATATATAAACTAGAGAATAGACGATACAGTTCAATTATATGAAACACTCGACGTACAATTACTCTCTTGACTCTATAGTGGAATATTGTTTATGCTCTTATGATATTGTAACTGGAAATGGAGACATACTCGTAACATCTCAATCATTGACTGTATTGTTTGATTCGTGATGAAATTGTGGCATGCAGATTTGTATTAGTGTGTTGGCAACTAAGTTCTTTCGCTTTTTTACTGAGAGCCTCGCTTCATTTTTGATTAACTTATGTTAGTGCTCTACTTTGATCACATTGAAGTAACTCTAGAAGAAAGTAGGGTGTGATTCTTATTAAAGCTATTAGTTGTGGGTTAATTTTAAATGGAGTACATAAACGAATATATTCGGCATATTTTACTTTTTTATGTCCGTAAAGGAAAGGAAGTTGATGCAGCTCAAAAAAAATATGTGTTTGTGGTGCACATTTCTTAACAGAGCAGGAGTAACAAAATTGGTATGAAAAACTCCATTCTGGAGATTTTTCCTCTCAAAGATGAGCAGCGTTCTGGTCGGCCTACTGAAGATGATGATAAACAAATCAAAAATTGAAAAACTTAAAATGTCACTTAAAACCTCACGAATTAAAAGAAATTTATTCGACACAAAGAATCAACATTTGCGATATGGACGTTAAACGGAATGAAACCGCCCCTTTTTTGTAAAGAATCCTCACTGGTTGTGAAAATGGGTTTTGTACAGTAACATAGTTCGAAAAACAACAAAAAAATCTCATGCTGTCAGTTGAGTGGGATTACAAAGGTGTTGTGGTTTTTCAGCCGCTTCCAAGGAGCCAAAGGATCAATTCTGATGTTTACTGTCAATAATTGATGAAACTGGATGAAAAAATCGAAGAAAAATGCACAGAACTGTCAAATCAAGAAAGTTTAGTGTTCCACCATGATAATGCAAGGCCTCACACATCTTTTGCAGGTCGTAGTAAACTATTGGAGTTTGGCTGGGAATTGGATTCCAAGCCCCCCATACAACGCTGATCTGGCACCATATGATTAACATTTATTTCGAAGTTTGCAGAATTTTTAGAATGGTCAAACTTTCACAAATGGCTATGACCTTCAATTGCACCCGATCCAGTTTTTTGCTGATAAGGTACAGAAATTTTATGAGCGCGGTATTATGAAGTTGAAAGAAATATGACCAAAGGTCATTGAACAAAATGGAGAAAAAAATAATTGATAAAAAATTATTGTTGAAAAAAATTTTCTATTTAATACTACAAAACCGAAATTCCTTTGTCGCCAACCAATATATACAGTGGGATAAAAATCATGTTTTTTCGTAGTTTCTAAAAAGGCATAGGTTTTCTACATACAAGATTCTATTCTTCAATTACTAATATCGACTTTTACTTGTACTATTTGTGTGATTCACTTTCTAGATTACTTCTGGTCATTCAATCGTAGAATTCTAGATTAAATAAATATAATATATGAATCAGTGAAAGTTCCATAATTTCATTTATTTGGATTATTCTTATTAAACCGACATCATCGGAGAATTCACGAGGTGTGGCTAATGAGTAACGATGTCTATTGAAATTTATGATTTATGGAACAAGTGGGTGGCAATTGATGTTTGTCGCGTTCACGTGATTTTGAGTAGTTTAAGGAATCCTACATGGCCGAGAGAATGTTGAAGATTATTTACGTTCAGGTCGCCCTTCCACATTAGAAACGGACGAAAATATCGAAAAAGTACGTATTTTTGTTCGATATAACCGTCAGCTAAATATTTGAGCGATTGCTGAATCTATAGGAATTGACAAACAAATTGTTACATACGAAAAGTGAGTGCAAAACTGGAGCCTCATTCTGCACTAGTCAAATCTCCATTTGGAGGAACATGAACTGACAGAAAAATACTTCTTGCACTGTTTCTAAGAAAGGACGATTCACATATTTCATCCCCTCAGTTTCGTTATTTATTAGCCACACCGTGTATACAAAAATGCGTCATTTCAGCACTATCACAACATTCGTCGACTGAAATGTATCTCTTATATCTTGGTATTAATGTGTTGAAAGATTGATGAGAAAGTTGACATATGAAGATAGAGCTTGTTCAAATGTTGATAGAGAGAAAAACGAAACAAAAAACGAAAAAAACTCTTAGAGTGGATAGAGACATATACCTTATTCTGATTGGGTCATCGAGACGTTGAAGTTTTGTGTGGTGGGAACGGCAAACATGCAAAATAACAAGTTATGATATTAGTAGGGAATGATGAACCTATCCTTTTTCTTGCTCTTCTGATAGAACAATTCTACTCACTATCTCTATATTTTATATCAACTCTATGAGATATATTCAAATTATTTGCCTGTTCTAAATGTTTTAGAGCCGATCCCAAGTCAAATAAAAGTCGAAATAAATTCCACTAACAATCCTGATTAAGGATCTATTTATAAAAATTCTGCATTGAATGCCAAACTACTCTAAATTCCACAAACTTTAAGAAAGCGCTTCCATACTACACATATTCACTTCACACAATCGAATATTGGGAGCATATTTATAATTTTTTGATGTCTTTATTGATTGTAATGATATCTGAATAGGTTAGGGTGTGAATTTCAGTTGTGTTAATGAAACATCATGTAATTATGACAGAAAAGGAAGTATTGAATTCAGTTACCTAGATATATAGTATCTGATTTATGATAAAAACCACTGAAATGTGTAGACAATCTCCTTATTTCTGATTCTCTGAAAAAACACCCATATTAAGGGTACTGAATGTGATCTTGCTAATGAGGAGACAATTTTCGCCCTTTGGCTACTTGATGTAATAATAATTTTATTTAATAGAATCTAATGTAGCAAATAGAAAACAATTATCACTTCAAATAGAAAATTATACAATAATGGAATAGATCAAACTATGTTTATATTGTTTATGTACGTTGTATGATTATTCTTATTAAATTCTTGAGTTTAATTTGTGGCAACATCATTTAGTCCGGTCAAATTAGACCAATAAATAAGTGTGAAGCTACATAAATTCCCACCAAGCTGAAAATCGGTAAGATTGGGGTTGGAAGTTGGTCAACAATTCATTAGCACCAGTGCAAACTTTACTTGCGCCGAAGAAATTGTTAAACACGATTTTTTGCAACTGCAAAAAGGGCTGCAGTTCTAAATGTAGTTGCAAAAAAGTCGGACTGTTTTGTTCTCTGGCATGTACACATTGTCAAGGCCGGTCGTGTTCTAAAATCGAATAACCAACAGGAGAGGATCCATTTGATTCCCACGAGGCGACATGCGATACATCACCATTAACGTAGTTTACATGCACTCATGATGAAGATAAAAAAGAACAAGAAAAACAAGAACAAGAAGATAAAGAAGAAGAATATCGAAAATTATGACTCGAACGATTAAATTGCACTACTTTTTTTCAACTTCAATTGTTTTTATCTTTTCATTCTCTGTTAATATCCATTAGTTTGGAATAGTTTCAAATTAAACAGGATCACAACTAACCCGTGGAATAGGCCTACTGCCTCACTACCTCATAGGTGGCGTTTAAACGTGTGCTTTTTTTTGACCTTGAATAAAAATTTTTCCTTACAGGGGAATGATGGGGAACTTTCAAATTTTATTTTTCGTTGTATTCTAAACAATCTTACCGATTTTCAGCTTGGTGCGAATTTATGTAGCTTCGAATGTCTAAATTGACCGGACTATTTATAACGTGCTATGATTATAATATCCACGTAAGATCTTAATCTTTTCGAAAGAACTAAACCTGCAGGTTACTACCATATCTTTGATTTTGAGGAAAAATTGTGGTATATCGCAAATTTGCTTATTATGTTAACTTGACTGCATTTACGGTCATACGTGTGTGTCTTGTATTAGAGCGTAAGGCATAAGATAAGCTACTTAACTGAGACGTACCACCGAGAGTAGGCACTTCAAATCATTAGGTTTGTGAGACCATTTTCTACTACACGTTAACCAATGGTTTTAAAAAACAGATTGTCCTGTTTCTATGTGTACTTTGGCTTTGTCTTATACCTTCTACGATTTGTCCTTCCTTTGACTACATCTGTTGAGCTTGTGTAGAGAATGAAAGCTATGGAAACGATTTTCTTTATATCCACATGACGGCGTGGCAGGATAAAACGCAGCATAAATATTGATATTATATTGGTCTAGGCATATACACATGACTATTGTGATGATAGTTTGGATTGCTTTACTCATAATAGATAATCAGAATAGTATAATAGCTGGGTGTTGTATTCACCCTTTCACTGCTTATTTTATAAGTGGTGTCCATAATTCCGTTTTCAGCAATACAACAAATGTTCACTTATTGCATGTCAAACTATGCAGTTTCTTCAATATTATGATATTATTTACCGTAGCCAGATTTAAATATCATATTTTGAGTCGAGAAATGTCCAGTATGTTTTCAATAATTGAAAACAAACACCTACGGGCCGCTAAGAATATTATATATGATATTGAACACGTTGTTATTGGAGAGCATACTTTCAAAAAGTAAAGGTCGATTTTTCTTCTAGCTTTCAAATCAGCATAATAAGTGCAAGATTGAGATAAAGGAGAATTAGTTTTATTATACATTCAATGTTATATATTTGGTTAACTATCAATAATCTAAAATAAGAGGAAATAATTGGGATAATTCATGTAATACTCCTCTTCTCGTGATCTAGCTTCATTTCTGTGAATCAGTTGTGCACAATGTTAAAACGATATCACCTTGTAGGTATCGATAAATTCAAGACTTAACGTACTAACTGTGATTAAATTAAAAAGCCAGAAGTCAGAAACTATAATACAAAAGCAAGGTACGCACGACATTCAACATCTTTGACCTCTACTTAACACTGAAAGTTTGTTTTCATCAAATTATTATAATTGTTGGGTGCCTTGAATGTATATAAATTTGAAGTCATCTTCAAAATGTATCTGAAAAGTTTGATCACTTTCTACGTGCTCTTGAGTATAAAGTATAGTTTTGTTCAAGTTAAGACTGTCTAATTTCCACCACATTTCACAGATTTGGTAGCATTATTTTTTTGTTAATGTTCATATTTAGCAATAGATCGCCAAACAAATTCATTACTATTATGTAAATTCATCCATAAAACCATAAAACGTATATTATAATCTATCTTAGGTTGTTTTTCCATCTAGTTATTCTCAAATAAAAATGTCGCGAAAATTCCGATTTTATCACTCAATAACCACTGCCTATGGTTGGAAAATTATTGTCTTCTTCTTGCCCTAACAAATTAGCTGGGTACACAAGGTACTCGTAACCACGGTCTTACATACAGGTCCTGATACCGCCATGGCACGACGCTGCAATCTAAGGATGACAATTTTGACATAAAGCATACAACCTAACATCGGCGAGTGCATTATATAGATTCACTTTTGCTCAATTTAAGTTATTTCGTGTTATATTTATTATGATTGATTTAGAGTTGAATATTCAATTTTTCCACCCTTTGATCACAATGCTGAACTGGTAGTGTGATAATTCAACGCCTGTGAAAGAACAACCTTCACTATCTACGTTTTCATACCTGTATGTAAAACTGACAAGGCCATCACCAAAATATTAAAATTGATGAAGCAATGAATTTTCAAACATTAAATGCTAAATTCATTTTAATGTTTAAGCTGTTTACTCCTTGCTCACTTTTTTTGCAGCCATTAAATATCACACTTGGAGGAAGAAAAGGAGATGAAGCAAAGACAAACTTTGTGATAATATGGACTATGGACTTATTTAGTTTTAAAATGCGTAAATTGTACTTCCGTTCAATTTAATATTCTATAAGGTATATCGTTATGGCATAAAATTGAAGAGTTTAAGAATAGGTTGTAATAATACAATATCAAACTTGCTTTATAAGAAAAAAAATGTTTATTTTCTTGATATTAGCTAGATCATCTTTTTCATGTCTTCAGAGATTGAAGGTAAACAGTTTACTTTCAGTCTCTGAAGATAACTTCGTTATCGAAATGCGCCTCAAACAATGTAATTGTGAGTTATGGGGTAGTAGTTGTATAAGCAGTGTATTTAGTATGGATATCGCCAACGGTTCCAAAAGTTCCAGCTTAGTTGCATTTTTAAAATTCAAAATATTTCACGTTGAAGCATTTAGCGTACTATAACCGAATGGGAGGGTGCAATACTATGTCTCAAACTCCTAATAAGTGGAAAACCAAGATTCCTTACCCATAAAATAATTAAAATTGCCGTTTGAATACCATACTTCAAAGTTTACCGCGAGAATTGACGAGAAATGGTCCAAACTACCAAAAAAGACAAAAGTGTCTTCAATATGCCCCATACATTTTGCGAATAAGGGAGATTGTTATGGACGGTGGAAAATATTTCACAATTGTTAATTGGGAAATCGAAGGAAACTATGATTTTTATACCGAGAATATAGGAGAGTACTTTAAGCATATAAAATATGAAAAAAAGCAGAATTTGCTGATACAGTTTTGGACTGGTAAGCTATTTCGACAAGAGGTATATCCAGACATTTTGTGAATGGATTAAGGGAAGAATCTGTAGATTCTGAAAGATATATTAACAGCTTTCTCACTAAATTAGTTGATTTCGTACGTTAACTCCACGTTAGAGATGATATGATGTTTTGGCCGAATTTAACGTCTTGCCATTATTCAAGGGCTACATCAAAATAACATACCCAAACAAGATAATCCCCCTAATTTACCTCAGGTTCTAGAATTGAAAATTTTTCGATAATTTTTCTTGCAAAGTGTATGATAAAGAAGAGTAAGATGAAAATGAGGCCGAATGGCAAAATAGCGAAAAAAAATCAATATCTCGAATATGAATTAACAAAAAAACTTGGGGTTGATTTCATTCGTATCAAAGCAAAGAAATACAAGTTAAACTGTTTTTATCCTTATAAGGTCAAGAATTGCAAGCTGAAAATGAGGAACAATTACGCCCTACAGTTAGGCCGAATGGCCAAATATCGAAAAAAAAAATCAATATCTCGAGAATGGATTAATATAGAAACTTGGCCGATTTTATTCGATTGAGAGCAAATAAATACATCAAATTAAACTGTTTCCATCCTCTTAAGGTAGGGATTGAAATACTTTTGGCAAAATAAAAATTTATGAAATTTTCGTGATAGATAGTTCTCATCGAAGCAATTGGCAACAAGTATTTGGAGTTTTTAATTAAAATAAATAATCTTTAAAATTCAGTGAAGCTTGTAAAACAGAGACTTCTGTGAATAATAAAACTAAGGATTCAAAGCCAAAAGTTGTTCAATTTGAAAAGAAACTTCAAATTCAAGTAAATTAGGTTAACAGTTCTTTCATTGCATCAGTGGTTTCCAGATGCATTTTTTTGGTTCGAGTCCCATGTTCGTAATAAAAGGATTCGAAGTCTCTAGTAGCTTGTGTAACAGGTCTTTTCTGAGAGATTTTGATCCTAAAAATCTTGTAAGCCATATTCCTACTTCGTGTGCCTTTTCCGACAATATTTCGACTGACAGAATCTACTTCTGTACTATTTTAGCACCATGCAACATAATTTTATGCATCGTGGATGGCATTTAGTCCCATGGATATTTCTCAATAGCCACTTCTGCTGTTTCTTTTAAGAAGAGCTGGAATTTTTATGAGTAGATCATTGCATTGCTATTTATGAGGCGTACTCTAATCCTTCCATTTTTTACGGTGTTGTGAGCGCAAGCCGGATGATTTTTGTTCTGATCTTTACTTCAACACGTCTAGTTTGAAAAGTGACCTTCCACATCTCGGAGAAAGCCAGAGCTTTTTTTGTAATCTCAGCTGTTCTCTATGCTTATTTAAAATTCATAACTTATAACGTTGTGAAGCACTCTAATTTTTTGTAGTTCAGTATGACTGACTCATGACTTTGTTGACCATCGTCGAGCAGGGAAAAAATTTATAATTTTGTTCTCTCTCTTTCACAATTATATATTACTCATTAAATGTGGAGTGTAATTTGATAAAACTTCTATTATTCTGGCAGTGGGCCTAAAATATTGGAAATACCTTTGAAACAGGGAAAAAGATATGCTGTTCCTAGATTCTATAGCTAATACAGGGTGTTTCTATATCCAACCGATAATGCTACCTTAGAGAGATCTCAATAAATGATTCATTATGATATAGGAATACGAAGCCTTACGGGGTCTGATTGCTGAGATATAGGGTGATCGAAATTTTAAACCAAGTAAATGTCATAAATCAAGAACTCTATTTTTTTTTCCAAATTTGATGATCAATATGCTCCTTGACTAAGTAATATTTGGACCCAAACAAACTTTGGGAAAATTTAACCAGTGGCGCACTGTCAGGGTTTGTTTCACTTTTATCCCCCTATTTTCACGCCACTGGAACAAATTATTCTTTTAATTTTGTCTTAAATTGCCTGACTATCATTAGTTAAAAAATTAATAACATTTTTTGGAGCTAAAATGAACGGTGTTGTAGAAATTTTACTCCAAACAAAAGTCTGCAGGTAATTAAATAATACTCAATATTTCTAAATTATATTGTATTAGGCACGTGTGCGTATGGAATTTTCAAACTAGTATTTACAATAATGTCGTGAAAATCGAAATTTTCAAAATATGGGTTATATACCGACGAGGCTAGATTTACTACGGAAGGAATTTTCAACTCTAGAAATAGTTACGTTTGGGATTTCAGAATAAATATTTGGTAATATGTGTGGGTGGGTATGGTTGAAGATTGCTTAATCGGGCTTTAGATTTTACTAAATGAATTAAATGGAGAAGTGTATACGCGCTTTCTGGAAGAAATGTTGGAGGCTGTACCGTAAAATATTAGACAACACAAGTGATTTCAACACGATGGGGCATCTGTTCATTATGCTGCAGCGGCAAGAAATTACTTAAACAGACGTTTTAGAGGAAAATGGATTGGTAGGGGTGGACCCAATTGCTGGCCTCCAAGATCACCTGACTTAAATCCTATCGATTTTTTCATACGGGGCTATATGAAGTCCTTATTTTATGAAACAATCATCGAGTTTGAACAGGATCTAATAGATAGAATTTAAGCTGCGACAGAAATCATTCAATCCCATCCAGATTCATTCTCAAAGACACGTTTCTCAATGACAAAGAGGTGTAATGAGTGTATTGAAGTAGGCGGTCAACAGATTGAACAACTATTATTGTATTATTGTATTATTGTTGTAATACAGTGTTGTTTGAATTTAATTTGTGCTATTATTATTTTTATTTTCATTGCCAATTTTATTATGATTGTAATACATTTTTGTTTGAAATTTTGTTTCAAATTGAGATTATGAATAATTTTTATTTGTTTTGAACCACTTACGCTAATTCATTATTCTAAATTGAATGAATAATTAATTAATTTGTAAATTACTTACTTGCTTGTAGACTTTTCTTTAGAGGCAAATTTCTACTACACCTATCATTTTAGCTCTATAAAAGGTTATTAGTTTTCTAACCAAAAATATTCAGAAAATTTAAAACTAAACTGAAAAAAGAATTTGTACCAGTGGCATAAAAAATAGGGGGATAAAAGTGACAACTAACCCTGACAGCGCGCCAATCCTTAAATATTTCCAAATATTTCCAAAGTTTGCTTATATATTGGTGATCAAATTTGACAAAAAATATTTAAAGGAGTTCTTGATTTATGGCAAATTTTCTATTTGTGCGTAGAAACCCCTCCATTTTGTTACTAAGCCGTTAAGCAAAGCAAATAGAAATGGTTTCATTGAAAATACTTATCACTGAAATATATTGTTTAATATTTTGTGACTTAATTTAATTGGAAAATTTTTTCTCATCATATAAATTTCCTACTTTTATATCATGAAATTTCATTTACTTTGATGGATAATAGATACTGAAAGATTCATTGATATTGTACTAATACATCGCCGTCGAGTATTAGAGAAAGAAACTCCAAATAATTAAATTTTGGAAACTTAGGTTTGCTTAACGAAAAATACATTGGACTGAAAACTTTCTAACTATCACCTCGATACCAATAATTCGTCTCATTCGTTCAGGATCTAAAGTTTGGTTATATTCATGACATGTATAAAAGTAATTTTAACGTATTGGTTACCTTCATAAACCCGTGGATAATTATTATACAAGTCGTGTTTATACACATATGTATGTCATAAGAATACTTCGTCACTTTTATATGGAAAAAATGTATGACAAATCAGTCGAAGAAACGTTCATTTTACAAAAGCGAAAAAAACATCAATTATATTTTGATTGTAACAATATTAATCAATTATTTATGCTATTCATATACTTCGAATGAATTCCGTGGAATATTTCCTGAATACTTTACTCTTCTTCACACTTTTTGACAACTTTGCCATGATTATATGTGATAAGAGTTTATTCATGAATTCGACGGAACAATAATTCAATCAATTGCCTAATTCTATAATCATCAAGAGTATAATAAATACTTAATATTAGTTCAAGAAAGAATTTTATAGTTAATTTTATTGTTACTTTTTATGTGTGTGATAGTTGCAATGGTATCAGCTCTCAGTATATTGTCAAATTATATATAAATATTGATTGTCTTAACAAACTTCATTATCAAATTATTATATTGTCATTTTCTGTAACTGTATATTAAATTGATGTAGCTGTCGTAGAAAATGCTTTGTCGTCATTTTCATTATTCTTCCAATTCAATTAACGAATGGTTTTATTTGCCATTTCATCATCATCACCTTAAATGTAATTGTGTGATTTCGCCTCAACAATTTTTTGAAGATTTTCCTCGGCCATATTCCAATTTTAAACTAGACCTAATGAAATGTAAGCTTTGCTGACATAAGAATAGAATAATGTGAAATGTCTTAGAATATCTTTGTTAATTTTTGTTAGAAGTATTTGCCTCGTGAAAGAATCATATTCAAACTTAATCCCAAGTATTCTTTCTACTATTATATTGAATAAATGCGTCATTAATACAAACCATTTGTCCCTTCTACAATTTCCCATTTCAGTTTACCTATTCCTCCAAATGTGTTCAAAAATGCAAAACATTTATTTCAATCAGCCCACGTTACACAGCTCTTCAACACAAATGAAGGGATATCAGTAACAATTGTAATTTTCAGGAAATAACTCTATTAGAACTATTAATATTCTTTTTAATTCTTACTGGACTCTTCAATATCTCTTATAGTAGCAGATTATGTAATATTTTGAACTTTGTTATATCTGTTTTGCATAAATATTTATGTTTATTGTCATTTTCGAGGTTGTCTTTTACATAATATGGTATAGAAAACTTGTGATACCGCTTAATTGATTCCTTGATGACGACAGCTTGTGATACATATTAAAAAAGATACACTTTGGTATATTATTATGACAACCCTACAACAATTGCACATAAGAAATCATGAGCAAGTTGGCAAATATTTCCTCTGAATATATACATATAGATTTAATTATTTATTGAAACGAATTCTTTGCCAAATAATTTATGAACATCATATTTGTGGGAATATACCGATCAAACACAAGGAAAGAGGTTAGAGAAAAATTTGTAATGAACTATATAAATTCATCTAATTTTTATGTAAACAAAAATGAAATATATCTTCATAAAATGTTTAAAATTTTGCACCTTCATATTCATTTCAATATTTCTAAATCAAATTTCTGGATCAAACGTGGATATATTACAATAATTATGTAACTGCTGATATAAAAATTTTTTTTTCAGAATAGCATATTCCTAGATTCAAGCGTACTCAACATAATAATAGATGGGGAGCCGGTAACAGTGAAATTCCTGTCATAGCGGAATCAAAAAATTTTTTTTTCAAATAAATAGAACATAAGTATAGGAATAAATTAAGTTCGGTTTGCGTGGATTCCTATTGCCGAAACAATGTGAAAGAAATTATTGAAAAAATGTTTTATCGTGATCGATATTTATTTTTTAATGTATTCGACAGTAAATATTATTGGTTTTTAGAAAAAAAATCACTCAAAACACTTTTTTCACCGGAAGGGTCTATTTGAAATATACGATGTTCAATACATTTATTTTGGAGTAAATGCTTTTTGTCGAATTGCCGTTGTTACATAACTATAATGAACTCATATATTACATAAATATTAATTATGTTTCTTGTAAAATTAATCTTGTTGATTAATGTTTTTTTACATACATAATATAGTTTAGTACAGAGTACTGTTTTAGAGGTGAATCACAAGAGCTGCAATAGTTGCAATAGTTTTTATCATGAAGAATAGACCATATAGTCTCCGTTTTTATGTATATATTCTAGAAGGTAGAAGCTATTCTGTCCCTTCAGTCTGCTTCACCTTCAAGTTTCGAATGTTTCGTCATCTCCTTTTCTATTTTGGAAAGAAGTATTGCACCTTTATATTTTTAGAAATTATCAACTTATATTGCTTTTTTTCTACTATGTCGTAGTGACAATTAATTCAGTGAGTTGTAGTTTGTGATGAAATATTTATGTATCTGTGTCAATTTTTTCCTATTTCCTTATTTTAATTGCAAAATGAAGTGTTTTAATTGCAATACAACTACTAAGGAGAAGATAACACCGTTCTACTCGAAAGAAAAATCTTTTAAAAAATGAGCTACGCTTGAGACGAATGAAAAACTTGCGGATTTAAGTTTGAATTTAAAAGATTTGAATGATAACGGCTATCATTTCTCATGCTACAGGAAATTCACGCCTATACCAGTTAATTGTAGAGAAGAATATGTCTTGTGGATGCAAGCTGCGAGTAGAAAATATTTTTTATATTTTAATTAATGTTCAATGTTCAATAATAGTGCATGTATAACTGAATAAAATTTTTTTTAAATGAATTCTTGTCAACAATTAATGTATTTTCATGTGTGATATATATGAAATTAATTTCGATGATTATCAATAAATATACAAGTTAGAGAATAAACTCCTATCAATTATTTCAATTTTATTTCATCATTTCAATTATCTAAAATAAAAATTCTCATATTATTCCTTGAATCACATTAATCCTTTATTAATCTTTTAAATCTAAGCAGAGGAAAAGAAATCTTATTCGATAAAAAGCATTTACTCCAAAGTAAATTTATTGAACATCGTACATTTTGGAGTAGATGCTAATATAGTTCATGCACTTCAAGGTGGTATGCAGGATTTTCCGGTAGTTTTTGAGCGCGCAAGATATTTTTAAAAATTACATAAAAATAAATAAAATGAAAAAAGTTTCCCGCACGAAGGAGAAATTTTAGCCCTCATCACATATTTCAAATAGGTATTCCAGATCCTTCTGGCAAAAAAAAATTATTTTCATGATATTTAGTCTAAAAGCAAATAAAATTTACTGTCGATTACATTAAAAAACTTTATAACCGCGATGAAACTTTTTTCATTTTTTCAATATTTTTTTATATTGTTTCGGCAATAGAAATCCAGCACGGGCTCCTGGACTATAATATGTTAATTTAAAAATCTAGTATTAATTTAATCATTGAAATGATAAATTCTAACGTTTTTTTTCCAAAAAAATTTCCATATTTTGAAATATATATATATTTCCACAATATATTGTATTCACTGCAATGAACTATGTCCTTTCGAAATTAGGAAATGAACTTCTCAAAATATATATGTTTCAAATGATGTAGTAATTCTTGATACTCGAAATAGGTAGTTAGTAAATGAATATACTTTCAATAAAACATTGGAAAAAAGCTGTTCAAAACTTTGCTTCTCAATTTTAAGTAGTTTTACGAAAATAGAACCGTAATGCGGATTTTTAGGTACTGTCGAAATTTTTATAGAGAATAATATATACTTGTACCTAGTGCGCATTCGTGTGTATTAATTATTAATTTTATCATCATAATTTGTAAGCTATTTATACATATTGAAATTAGAGACTGTCACAATTAATGTAGTTATTAAAATTTGTACGAGAAAATAAAACTTTCATAAGACTTACCTTCCTCTGCAAAGGATATAATCTCAGATGTTCTCCCATAAAAATCGTCGACATCAACTGTTTCCATGATGTTATTCCTAGAGCTAGTCGTAGAAAACTTTTCTCTATCAAAATTTCTTAGAAATACATTCTCTTCATCTTCAGCTCTATAAAGCGTTTCCAAAATAACATCTTTTGGAAGACTGTGAGTCACATTTGGCTTTTGCCTCAAACCTAATTTTTGTAAAATTTGCTTTTTTATCGCTTCTAATCTAAGTCTGTCTGTCTCTTTTTTCTCTCTATCTAACTCGTTTTCGAAAAGGCAATTTGGGCAATTGAGGATGGAGTTTTTTGAACTATCTTCTATTCTAGATTTTTCTAATTGAGACCAACTTGGTTCACCGCTTCGCTTCATATGGGGGTGCCTTAACCTTTCAGCGTTAACTATGGTACAAGAAATGGTACTACAAAGAAGGTACAAACAGGATACTGTGATAGTCCAATGGGCTTTACGGTTATAGTAGTTTTTATAAACAGCCATTTTGTTTTTTGCTAATTATGGACGGTAATTATTTTTTTTAATTAGAAAAATTTCCTATTACCTCGAATTTTTATATTTTCTATCTAAAACTTTACAAACGCTTTCTTCTAACATCTTTATTAATTTTTACCGCTTACTGCAGTCATATTTTTTTGCCGTCGCCGTTTTCGTAAATGTCTGTTTTTCGGAAACTAAAAATTCGCACATTTTTTCTAGGGCACTATTTTCACAGCTCCACTAAAAAAGAAAACAACTAGTCAGTCTTCTTTCACTCTCAAAAACACCCCAAAAATATAAGCGAATAACTTTCGAATTGTCATCTACATTTTTCTAAAAACTATTTCAAAAAGTTTCCCCCGTGTCTAGCTGGCTTTGGCGCACGCTTCGCGATCATTTGTTACCAATGCGGCGTTCGGATGGCAACTGACTAACTCCATGCTTCCATGGCTTGCTGGACTCACTTGCATGTGTCAATTTTATTGTAGCTTGACTGTCGTAACTTAGTTGATTCCTGAGAGCATGGCTTCTCTGCTGCTGTTGTAAACGGTTTCGGTAGCGAACCAACTATGATTTATCGATAGAGATTAGTCGAGTTGTATGCATCAAAATTTGAAACTCTAATGGTTTTAATTGCTCTTTACGCTCTATAAAATGCTGCATCGAAATAAATCAATTTCAACGAATATTGTTTGTATGTTAAATATTATTTGAATATCTATATTTTAAGAAAAATCACAGCACAATTAAATAAAATATAAGTTAACTCACTTTGATATCAATAAGTATATGAATCTGAAATATAATACGAGGGTCATGATGAAATTTTTGAGGGTGAAACAATTAACGAATTTTTTTATATAATCTCAATCAAACTGTATACACTCGTTAATCTAATGAAACCATTAAGCAAAAGCCCTGCCCAGCCCTTGTTTCAAATCTGTCGAGTTTTCTCTTCGTAGCTCTTCAATGCTTCATTGTCCCTATGAAATATTCAACGACTTATCTTTTCCTCTACGGTCGGAAATAAAGAAGTCACTCAGACCTAGATCTTGACTATAAGCAGGATAAGATTATAATTCAACTCAATGTTCGTTGAAAAAATTTATAACTCCTACAGTAGCATGGACAGGATCATTCTCAGTCAGTTCCTCTTGAATCTGTTTTTGGATAGAAGTCACGTGCTTCGATTTTCTAGTATAATGGTCCTATTATACACCCGTTGTTTCCAAAAAAATACAATAAAAATTTTCCCTTAGAACAAGTGCAGTGTTGATCGACTAGGACAACTTTTATCCTCTTCAATTCTCTATACCAATTAATTACTGTTGCCAGACATTTTATCAAAAAATGAAAAAATTCATATTTTTTTTTAGTACAAAATTTCATAATCTCAGTTATTTTGCAACTGCAGTAGCGGGGCTCGAACTGAACTTATCGAAGACTTTATCCCGGGTGTAACAATAACATATGTCAACAATTTTACCTAGACATAACTGCAAGATTGTTTTGGAAAGTGGTGTTGCCATGTGTTTGAAAATATCCCTCATGATAGCCGTATGCACAATTTCGTAAGCGTACACCAGGTAGACGTACTGTCAAAACATATTGTTAATTCTTAAGCCGTATCCGCATTCGCACGCGAATCGTGAACCACCCACGAAGTGTGGATCCTATTTGCGTATTCTTCACGGCTTAACGGCATGTTCCCCGAAAATTATCGGTTTTTGTCCAGCGATAAAGCTTGCGCGAACACGACAAGACTTCACATTCGCAAATTGCTCAGTAGCTCAGTAGCCATTGCCACGGATGGTTGGGTTTTCGACTCCACGATTTTGTATACAAAATGCGTACCTAGTAGAATAACGAATTAGAACAATCACTTGAATGTTTTCGTGCTTTGGGGACGTTAATTTAAAAAACTATAAAAATAAACTCAGAAAACACGATGCTTGAATACGGAGAAGTACTATGATGGAAATACTAATAGATGAATTAAGAAGAAAAAATATTCGCTCATGTTAAGTTATAGGAGCTACAAGGGGAAAGTAAAGAAGTCTACTCAATAGGGAACTGGTGCCGATGTGATATGAATGCTTTTTTAGAAGATACGCTAGCGTGTAAAGAAACTAGGTGAAAAAATTACAAGACGTCCATACGCGTCAA
Organism: Diorhabda carinulata; assembly: GCF_026250575.1. NCBI lineage: Eukaryota > Metazoa > Arthropoda > Insecta > Coleoptera > Chrysomelidae > Diorhabda > Diorhabda carinulata. The sequence continues at coordinate 9,250,537 of NC_079465.1, forward strand.
GAGCCAAACTATACTTTGAGCCCGGTGCGAACCTGCGAGTGTAAACTGTTGGCAATGTTATCCACGATTCGCGTTGCCATTAACACAGTGGTTCGCGTGCGGCCATTAGGATTCTTGTATAAATATCAGGGTGGTTTAAGTAAGACCAACTTTTCTATGAAAAAATTACTTTAACGCAGAAAATTTTCTCAGTCTCTGAAGAAGATTCCGAAAAACACGTCACGTGTAATTGTGAGTATTGATGTGGTGATAATGTAAAAAGTATGTTCAATATAATCTTATTCAGTTCAGCGAGTCTCAATTCTTCCAAATCCTTCACAAAATATTTCATAAAATAGGCATTTGAAATATTTGTCATCACCTCTACATTTGTCTGAAATTGCTTTACATCGAGCCATTCTTTCGAAACAGGTAGTAATCAAAGAGAGTGGACGAGGTGGTTATGAGAGACCAAATAGAACATAAAATATTTTGGCAAATGCCCACTGAAACCAGAATTTTCTGAATCACTTTAACATTAGAAATAGAAGAAGGTAGCTGAACCGTTTTTTGCGGAAGAATTTGAGCAAATAATTTAGCAATTATGAGAAGCATGAAGACATGGAGTCTTAGGGGTTGCAATAAGTTTGAGTGATATTTGATCTGCGTATTATCATGGCTATCAAATATTCGATTCGAAAACACTTGATGATTTTTGTGGTTGTTCTTGACTGAAAATAATTAATTTGGCTATAATGAAAGTACTGAAATTATCAAGAACAAAATTAAAACATAATTAATGAGCAAAACCATAATAATATTATCTACGATATATCAACCAACTCCACGGCACGATATGTACACTGGATATGAAATAATTGTTTCTAGTATTTCATAGTTAGTACTTTTTATTCTATGCCACCATATTTACTTACTGTTTATCATATTCAATGGATATCGAGAATTAATATATGGAAAGAGATACTTATATGTACCATTCGAAATAGAGCTACTAAAAATAATATCGTGTTTTATTAGTAAAAATGAAGTTCATAATACATTGGTAGGAAAAAAACCACCAACTAATTGACCAGATCATCAAAATTAGTTGAACCGCTGTTAGCAAAGAGTAAATGGTATATAAGATTACAAGCTCGGTTCAAGTTAACGGCCACAATACGCATTTGATGATGAGAGTCTTTAACGAGCAATTGGGTTTTGCTGGAATAGCAAATTTGAAAGAGGACTTCTATCGTTCTATTATGAAGCACGTGCTGTTGAAAACATTTAGACAGCGATGAGTGCAACTCTTGCTGCTGGATACGAAATGTGAATTTAATTTAAAAAAAATGTAAAATATAGAGAACTTCTATTTCAATACTTGCATCTTGTCTTTTTTCCACTTTTCATTATTCAGAGAGTAGAGACGAAGAAACAGATGAAGAAGTATTCTTGCTTCCATTCTTGTCTATCCTGAAAGTAAAATATTAGCATCACTTTTTTAGGTGTGAAATTATGATATTTGATAATTTGATTCACTAGCATCAAGCTGAGAACTCACTGAAACAGATATGACATGCTGCTCAACAACTTAGCACACGTGGATCTAAACACAGCGACCATCTTGAATATGGAACAACTCATATCAAAGATAGAGTTCAAAGAATTTGATAAACTTCTTGATCTAGATTGCTGGCATACATTTTATCCTTGAGGAAGCTCCCATTCCTGACTTCACCTGAGAATGAATTACTATTCAAGACATATATAGCTTAGCTTTAAGTAAAAAAATGCAATGTATAGAGAGTTTCTTATAAACGAAGTATAGCCCGGACTAAATGCTGGATGTGAAAGGAGCTTAAAACCCCAAGTTTTTGATCTTATTTCTTGTAACATTTACAGTATGTGGCTTATCATTATCTTACCATATGAAAACCCGCTTTCGGTTAACTAAATATAGATATTCTGCGAATTGATCCCTCTTAGGTATTGGTATTGGTAGTTTTCTTAATCTAACTACTGATTTCCCATTTTCGAGTTGTTGAGATATATTCATTGTTCATCGTGAGCAACAATGCATCTAGGCATCTAATAAAACGATCATATTGCAGGGCTGTTGTAAACATCTCTACTCGACGTTAGCTTGAACCTCGGTTGTACGGTATCTTTAGAAGGTACGAGGGAGTCTAATAAGCGACGAGTGGCTAGACTGATTTGCACGATGAAGGGAATCAAGGATGCAAGTCTATCACTACAGACGACATAGTTCAATGAATTGACCAAATTTGGAAAGCAAATTATATTTGAAGTTTGCAGATATTTCCTATCGTTTTTTGTTACTGGATAATTGCGCTAAAGAGAAGTTTGTACTTGATGATTCCCACTGGTTTCGACAGGTAACCATACGACTCGCTAAATGACTGCAGTGTTACAGTACAGAACCATAACAATGCAGATAAAGAAGATCATTTGAAATCCATTATGATGAGATATGTGTTCAATATGAGACGTCCGAAATAAATCCAATCAACAATTTCAATTTTATAGCACTCACCATATAGTCTCGATATAATGTCTCGTCTTTTTCTCCGAACTGAGGCAGGCTTCTTACAGACACAGAGCTTGAAGAGAACGTCACATCTCACTTCCAATCAGGAATGTTTCATCGAGAGCGTATTGAACAGATTCCTAACAGATATAACAAATTCCACGATTATCGAGGTAATTATCTATTTCATTTTTTCTAGTAATAAAACATTTCTTGTATATTCACAAACTTCTTCTTTATACTTTAAAAATAAAATAGCTCTCATATAACCAATGATAAATTGTTTATTATAAACCGGCATTTTATTGCCATCCATAGCATTTGACATAGGAGGGTAAATTTTGTTTCAGTTAATTTCTATTATAATTGAAACTGACTTGTTTCAAATAACATATCTAAAAACCCAAGACGTCAAATATTTCAATTAAGTCAACGATTTTAACGATAAAGATCATTCAATTCCTCATAAGTACAATTTCACTCATTTTCTGGTCCTGATCTACCATAATTACACAAATAAATTTTTTTGTAGAATTTAACCGTTTTGTTATCCGTTGTCTTTACGATAGTCATAACGTTGGAACTGACGAGTTCAGCAATAGAACTGTCTGCATGTTTACAAGTTCTTGGATTATTTTTATGATTCCTGGAACGTTATAAGTTACAATAAAAGATATATTTCCGGTACAAAGTGCTTTTGTGTTCAATTAGAAAATATTATGACAGGTTCTAGTCTGAAATCTATATTTTGTTGTAAGTTAAGTAACGAATCATTTGTTGATTGGATAAAGATGCGCGTCCACATAGTGAATACAGTAATTATAGAGAAAAAAGGTCGAATATATAATATTCCAGCAATTTGACACTGTAGAAAAAAATGTATATTCTTTTTTAACGAAAATAAATACAACTTAGTCTTACAAGAAAAATAACGTTGATTTCAAATTATTACAAACGGTCGAAGTTACCTCAACTTATTCTCAAAATTTAAATGGGTGAGATCTCCGGCTTGCTCGAACTTGTGAAGCCGCGAGACTTGAATCAGAGTACAAACTGGGCCATTTTTGGTGAGTACAAGCATCAAATCAACACTTGTGGGATACCATTAAAGGCGTTGGTAACTTGAGATAGCAGAACGGTAGCCATGGAATTCGGAATCCGAAGTTACTAGCCCAGATAATGGATGGTGCTGAAGCGTCGTGCTTATACTCGACCGCCAGCTGCATGTGTGGTTTGCGTTGTGCGCGCGACCATGTAGTTCTGACAAAATTTAGAATTCTGAATACATTTTATCCGTTCCAAATAGATTTCCTTCAAATGAATAGTTTTTTTGCAACAAATAACAGTTTTATGACTGCTAAAATCCCCCGGATGAACCATATGAACGGCAACATCGATAGAATGATATATTCATGGAGCAAAAATAAGAAAATTTTATGTCCACGGAATCTCTTAATTTTGAGATACTCACTGTTGGAAGTTTATTACGTTATATTACATTTAATTTGAAGCAAATTCGACTTTTTGTAGATTTTGTTGAACTTATGCCCTGATAACTAGCAAAATGTGTTAACTAACTAACTTAAGAAATGTAGTTTTATAAAAGGTTTTTTAGAAAAAGAATATTTTTGTACCACATTTTGACGAGTTCGTCATGAAAATCAGACCGATTTTATTTTTTACTTAAAATAAATACTCTAGGAGTCAAATTTGCATGTTAAACGTGAAATTTAAAAATTGTTTTTTTAGAAAAATCATTGGTGCCCATTTTTTTCTTTAACAATATTGATGAATATTGTTAAATATTGTTAATTATTTCATTGAATACCTATTGTTAATATCAATAATGATTGTTACCAAATACGTCAAGCTACCCTGTGTGGTAAGTTTTAAGTTTGGAATGTGCTATTTAAAAACGTACCTATTTACCTCAAAATTATCTTCGCAATAAAACCTATTACTTGTATTTGATAAAACAGTATTTCTTTCACAGTTCTTTGCATTGCATCACACCATTATTTCCGAAATTTTAATCCTTCAGAAATACTTAAAAATACTTTATTTGGTGCAGTAATAGTATCGGTAGATTTTGGTACAATAAAATATTTATAACGAACCTTTGTCGATCTAGACTTCGACATCCTAATAAAAATAAACTAATGGGATGGTAAAACAAAAGAACGGGGTGTGGATGCTACTTGAGCTTGTAGGGCAAATCTCAATCGGCGCTGGTGACGTTAGCAAACGATTGACACATTGCATGAAGAAATTAGGGCGGAGTAAAAATATTACTTACAATTACAAATTTACATCAGCGCTCTTATGACTGTTAGAGACGTGGTACACTGCAAAATTTATGTAACGGTGTGTCCGATCATCTGAAAACTTAAACCCGACATTGTTTTCAGACCCATTCTGTATTCAGTTGACAACAGAAAATCTAAAAATTGAAAAAAAGTTAGATTTTTCATTTGAAATAAGTGGTGATGTCAACATAATCAATATCATGAATCACACAATGTATGAGTTACATTTTGGTTATTATTTCAAAACGCCCAAATAGGTACAATTTCCATCCATATGCACAATTGATTTTTAGTGGAAAATGCTACGCGTTATTACTTTCCCTCTTTTATTTCGATTTTAAAAATTTGAGAACCTGATCTTTTGTTCAGCGAAAGAGGAATTGAATTAAATCTTCTGCGAAAATGTGACGTTGGTCAACATTTTTGTCAATATTGACAATAAGTCGCAATTGCAAGAAGAAATTTTTATTCGTTAACCGGTTCCAATATTGTTAAATGTTTTGAAAACTTTTAACAACCTTGGAAGCTCTAATCCGACAGTAGCGGCTAGCGTTTGGATGTTTGAACGCGCACCAGCAGAAGCTGACCAACGCCATATTCACTTCCAATTGCTATTGATGCCCAATACTCTTGCTTACGTCAATGTGCATTCATGTTGCTTCTGATGAAGTGTAAAGGTGTCATTGATCCATAAGCAATCAATAGGTACCACTGTGCGATGTACATGCGCTAAACAGAAAAAGTGATCCCCTTGTCTCATTCTTAAATTGGCTCATCCATCATATATGTATATGAAGAAACAGGATTCGTGAAGATGATAGTGTTTCATTCCTAATTTTCAGCTAGTTGCTCTTAGCATAAGTTGAGTCGATTTAATCGATGTCCCAAACTGAAATTTACTGAGTTCGCCACGAAAAAGTTAATTTTCCACCGTTAGTTAAACATTTGAATGTATTCCGAAGATCTATCTCCATTTTGCAAACTATTGAGGTGCTATTTTCCTTATCGATGAGAAACAATCTCTGTGCTTGTGATTCGACGAATGCGAATGACCTGATTTTATACTTAGTAACATTTTATATCAGTATCAAAACTAGTTTTTCAAGAAATTTGTCTTGAACTAACAGACTATCTTTCCGAATACCAATAATTGGAGGATTTCTATGTGAATATCGAACCTAGAGAGTAGTAAATTATTAATTACTCAAAGTTAGTCCACGTTAGAACTATTTGCACCTATCAATTGTATCTTCCAATGAATTGAGAAATAATAATTATCATTAATAAATATTTAATATTGATGTAACTATTTGATAAAAATACACTGCCTCATCATACCACTGCCGAAAATGCATTCTTTGTAATTTATGCTCAGTATTCACTTAATAAAATTCCGAAACTTGAAAATATGATAGAAAGATGTTCTAGACTATCCAAAACTTTATCAACAGATCCCTAAGAGTTATCTGCTAATTTTTTTGGCCAAACCGCTTAAGTAATGAACACGTTTGGAACAGAAATTAAGAAAAGAAAATTGGCTTTACGATTACAGAGCAAAAATTGAGATAGATAGGTTATACACTACGAAAATCTCCAGCAAACTTAACCAGACAAACATTAAATTAGAATACATGCTGTATGCTATCAAGAAGAAACTGTAACAGATGACTTGAACATGGAAAAAAACCCTCAGTGCTTACAGCTAATCTATTAATTTATCTTTTCCTAGAATTTTCAGAGTATGGGATGGCTCTAGCAGCCATATATCTTCGTCTCCTATTTCATACGCTCTCAGGTGTAGTGCTCTGGAATGTTTCCAACTTCAAGAGAATGTGGATAGAGGTTTCGTTCTTTGCGCAACAGAATCTGCACGCCGCATTATCTGCTAAGTCTAACATCTTCAGATTGTCATATTTTCAAATCTCTAGTTATGATGCTCATAAAATTGGACCGGTATAGTCAGACAGTCCTTAACTCGGCATCAGAAAGATGAGTTAACCTAAAATTAACATAATTAACCAACACTATCCTTTTCTATTGAATTATATAGAATAGATAATATGGACAGTAAATATATATATCTTTATGTTTAATTTCTCTGACCACAATTTGCGATTAAAGACTTTTATACACCTATTTCATAATAACTCTGTACGTGAATAAAACCTTTTCAACTGAAAATGTGCTACAATGAGATTAAAAAGTTGTTCTTGGTAGGCATCCACCCCAGATTAACCACGCATTCACTATATTATGTCAACTGTTCTGTGATTGGTTCGACATCAGAGCCCCTAGTGTTTACCTAGCGTCAAATCTATAAACGTATTATTTGTGCTCATGAACCCAGAGAGGACGCTATTGGTTCATTTTTCCTCTTGCTCCAGCGTCTTTTCATACCCTGGTTAGAGCCACGTTTTAATAGGTAAATAGGATTAAGCATTAGTTGGAAGAGAATGTTATATAAAATCTTGGAATTTTGATGTTTTTGATTTTTGCATACAGGTAACAATTGATTATTGTACTGAGGTAAGTGGTTTTATATTGTGAGTTTTATTATGAGTTTTTATTTTGTAATATAATATAAACTTCCATGGTAAGTATAACGTTCTCTCGTTCTGTTGAAGTTCCGTGTGATAAAAGCATTTATTATGATGATAACTCTATTACTAGGCAGATGAATTACATGATAATTAAACGGATTCTGAGCAAGAGATGTCATAAACAGAACAACAGGTCGAGAGAAACTGAACGAGCGATTTTGTTGCCTTGGAAAATAAAGGACCAAAAAATAATTTTCGGAAGAAGATCGAACCTAGAACAAAATCACTCACTAGGACTGGACAACTCTAAGAAGTATCACCTCAAGAAGAATCTGATGTGACTGGTTCCAACAGAAATTGACGAGGGCACATTCCATAGAAAAAGCAAAAAACTACGGATTATTTAGTTACAAAATACCTTACACGTTGAAGTCAACGCAAAAAATGCTTTGAGGGAGAAATGATAGATCTAACTGCTCTTTGGAACTTAAAACAAGATGAAAGTGTTTAGGGCATTTCCATTAAGTGAAAGTTATAGTTGAAACCTCAATTTGAGTATTCTTTATAGCTACTCGCAAAATATATCACAGAATTTCAAATTTAAATAAAATTGCTTTAGATGCTCTATGTATTTATTGTGAAAATAGATGAGTTCAGCTTTTAAAAAAATCTTATCATGTTTTAAAAATACATTCGCATAGTATATTTAGGTGCATATTTGTTGAATTATTAAAATTCAAGTGGTTTTGTTTTTTGTTGGTCGTAAACATTCCTGAAGAACTGCACTGGTCGACCTCACACAATTGCAGCACATCAGTATAGTTTACCAACAACCTACCTCTCGGACTGCCACACACAGTACTTGTAACCATAACTCAACAATAATTAAGATGTAACAGTTAACTATTTAAATTTATGTTTGGATGGACATACAGAGAGTAGCACATCATTTTTTCAAATAACTATAAGAAAAGTTGAGGAATCTGCCGATCGTTTCGTGGTCAAAGAACTTACCGAGATAAGAAAAAACAATTGAAAGTAAAGACAGGACCGGTAGTAGTACTTTTAGAAACTTTTAAAACATATAGGAATTTATTTATATAGATAAGATTTTTATTAGCCTGTGCATAAAATTTTATTTGAATCACTAGCAGCATATATATATATATATATATATATATATATATATATATATATATATATATATAATGGTGACATATGAAATGTAATAGAAAATATGGAATGATGAAAAATTGAGAAAAGACTATTCTTCTATTCAGTTGGATTGGAGATGCGGAAATATTAGGGCTACTACTTTAGTGGCAAAAGTGATGTGAATATGTCAAAACTGATATTGCCATCTTAAAGTTGAACGTACTCAGTAAGTGTTGTCATACCAGTGCTATTCGATTGAATACTAGCGATGAATTTCTATGACTTTCGACGTGGATTAAAACAACAATAGTTTGCCGATCAACTCGCTTAGATTTAGATTTAGGAATAAAGCACTATCTCGAGCTACCGTCTTACGCTGGTTGTGCGAATTTAATTGTTGCATGAATTACTTAGAAGCAAATGGTCGCCTTCCTTTTCGGGATAACTGGACCTGTTGCCACCGTTCTACTAGAGCAACGTAGAACGATCAATTCTTAGTGGTACATCGGTATTTGTTTGCCAGAAGTGTTCGAAAAAATCAGGGAAAAAATTCTTCGAAAATTGGTTCAAATGCATGGAAAAATGTATTTATCTTATTAGAGAATATTTTGAAAAACAATGAGATCCTTTAAAACTATGAATATTTTTTATTCTCTGTCTGTTTCAAAAATTAAGTAGCAATCCTCTTATTGCTGAGATATTTTAGTTCTAAAGATTCATTCAACAGGAAGTAGCAACTATTTTATACATTATCTATTCATCCTCTAAACATCAAGTTCAATATAATCTCATTTCGTCAGTGAACAGAAACTTTCTGATGACAGATCTGAATCTCTCCTCAACTGGATCTTCGTGGTGCTTGCCAATACTAGAATAGATGCTACCCGTTAAAAAAATACATTACAATCATTCCTTGTAGAACTGCTCAATCTCCCAAGATATCTATACAATCAACTCCCCCCATTGGTCATGATCATCATTGTCATTCTCAACTCCATTTTTTTTGTCATAAACTGCGTTTTCACTTACCTATTACATAATATTTCTTCAATCTTTGTCCTTGTTGCCCTCTCAAAACGTTCCCTTCCATTGCTCTTCTCGATGATAGGTACTTTGAGAATCTCACCGGAATCCAAACGTCAAACTACCTCTGTACCAATCAAAATGTGACACTTCAATTCAGTCCTTTCATTACGACCACTATTTCCGTTTATTCTTGGGTAGTACAGTTGACTGTTAATATTAAAAATTAACTTGTTTTCTTGGTGGATGTATATATTTCTTTTCAGAAAAAAAACTAGCTATTAACAGCACACAAGACAGCAATCTGAATCTCATTAGGTGTTCTACATTATTTAAAGAAATGAAGGCTAACTTTGGAATCATTTTTTTCTACATTTTTCCAAACTCTATCAAGCAATTACTTATGCAGTGCTATTATATACAACTCGAGGCCATAGATAAAGTTTTAAAACATTTATAGCACACGAAAGAAAATATACGGTAACTGCATAATCTTGTAGAGAAAAGGAGAACAATTTCAACTTAAGCTTTTAGGTATACTTTACTGTTCTAAGTTTTCTTCTCATGTTTATGAAGTTGACTGAAGCTGATATCGAGCTCAAGGAAGCAGTTGATAAGAATTTATAAAAATGGAAAGCTTTTTATTTACTGTCATCGCTTCGCTTTATTATAAATTTTTGTTGAACTTCCGCCTTCTTTTTCTTCTTATTTTTCCTTTTGATCTCTCTGAGGCATTGGAAATGTACTTATCATTCAATTACTCATTTCTTTCATTCATTTTTTTTGTCTTGTGCATTTGTTATCTTATATCTGCTATATATTAGTTTTTTGTTTTGCTTGGTCTGCCTCTTCTCCTTCTTCAAACTAGTTTAAGATTCTCTTATTTATTTTTTTATTGTTTCTTATTTTATTTTTTATTCTATCCATCCCAGTTTTGCCTTTTAATTTTAATATATTTTAGTACTAATAACCACCTACTTCTAATTTGTGCACATAGATTTTAAGTTGCCTGTCATTGGTTCCTTCCTGTCGACGTACTAAAGACCCTGTATATTTAGCGTCACTCAATATTTTTACCTCATTCTCAATGAAAGATATATTGTTCCAGATGCCATTTCAATATTCATTTCCTTCTAAATTATTCCCATTTCCATTTAACGAGTTTTCGTACGGTCCTGGAGTTTACCAGACACTGATATATGAAACAGAATTCAGGACAAGTGAAGAATATGAAGAAATTTTAGTTTAGAGAAACCGAAATGTTAAATATGTTACATGTGGCGCCATGTTGTTTTATCTACTATGAGATCTAATTGCTGTCATCTCAGACTTAAATAAAATATGTATTTGTTCTGGTAATTATTCACTGGAATAACATTCTTTATTTATTTATAGAGAAGTATTACGTACACCATAATTCCATAGCTTTCTTAACTACTAGTACAATATTCAATATTAATAACGTAGTTCAATGGATTTGTACATTTTCAGCTATAATATAGGATTTTTAAAACAACCAAAAATGAAAGATTCTAACTAACTATGATTCATTTCTTTTCTTGGGTTTTCCCTTGTTGTTCTCTCACCTTCTCCTTCTTCCAAGCATCAATCTCACATTTCTCTGTTGGTACGATCCGACATGTACCGTAATCATTTTCCTCTTCGTGCTCTATTTGTGTTATTTTCAGCTTCTTGAATATCATCGTTAGTTCGCTTTTTACACGTCTTTTGAATATACTTTTGCCATTTGAAAACCATATATTTATCTGATGATTTTTCTTTTCCATTTTACTTCTCATCTCTCTTTGTCATTGACCAGGTTTTTGATGCATATAGAAGTGCTGATCAAATACTCCCTCATTTTGACTGTCATTGATAGGTGTACTTTTGTAAATATTGAGGTTAATCTTAAATGTTCTTTTCTTGCTGCTCTATTCTCTATCTTGTTCTCAAATCACTATTTTTGATATAATATAATATAAAGACCGAACCGACTGAGCTCTTTTATCACTATAAAATCATCCCATAAGTTTTCCTCTGAAATTTTATGGCTTTTGTTGGTCAAGGTCACTGAGTTTTCTCATTTTTTCCAGGTATTTCTTTTCTAAAAACTTCTTGGTATTCTTCAATTATGTTGTCTTCACAAATGTCTTCCATATTACTTTGGCGATTACCGTATCAAGTAATGCGATACCTCCATAATTTTCGCAGTTGATCTTAACTCCTCATTATAAATTGGGTATATTGGAAAAGTTACGTTAAAATTTTTCTAGAGTATTTCTTTTCATGAAATAATTTGTTCCGTGCTTTTGATGTGTATGATTAAGGATGATACTGAACAGTTATTTCAGACAAATGAGGAGGTAATGTGCGAAACGAATGCGTATTTTGCTAAATTTGAAAAAGATTCTTTTCCAGTTGTTTTCAGTGGACTCAAAACAAGATTTTGCTGAAAGATAATATATTGTATTCAGTAGAGCAGCTCCCGTCGATCAAACCTTGTCACTGTTTACAATTGAAGCAGAATATGACGACTTTAATAATTTGCAAAGTGAAACTAAGATTAATCTGTAATTTCAGGTTATATTTTGTTTTTCGTAATTTTATAATCTAACGATATCAAGGATGAAACGATAACATTGGCAAGAAACTTTATAAATATGTATTGGGAAAAAATAATAATTTGTTTAGCTACCCCTTAGCTGAATACACTACTGTATATGTCAAAGGAAATTGGTCGATGTTTGCATATGCATATTTTTTAATTTTTTATAGCTCTTATTCTCCTGACACATACAAACATTTCTAATTGTTTGTGAATACACAGTTTCACAGGAACCAACTGGTAAAGCTGGAAGGTGTTATATTCCAGAATGAAAGGGTATTAAACCGTCCTTAAAAGATAGAACAAGATCAAAATCGGCCAAATATTAAAGATATCGATACTTATCAAAAAGTCTTTGGGTCATGATTTTAGAAGCAATATTCATATTGCTATTTCTCGGGAAAGTTAATTTTTTTCTTCGATGGAAAGGACATCTGATTTCCAAATATTTTATATTCCTAGCAATCAGATGCAATGAAATTTTGCAAAGAGGGTCGCATCTACCACTGAGGTAATTAGCGGCATGATTTATAAATATGTTATATTCTTGTTGAGATGTTAATTATATTTAAATATTTGAAAAAATTCTAAGCATTGCAATTTTTGCAAAGTATTTTTTTTATATTGTTATTAAGGCTGTTGCTTAATTGTTTAGGCACTCAGTTATTAGATGTTTTATATTGAGTAGTTTCTTACATAGTTCACATTTTGAGGGTTCTCTTAAGTAATAAAACAACTGCTGCCCCGCTTATTCTACGCTGATTATTATAGTTTGACTAAATTGTTGGGTTCAGTACAGGGGGTTTCTTGGAAAACCTAATTATTTTTGAAAATTCAAATTATGTTCGAAATTGGAGTTGTATTCAGGACAAAGTACTCCACTATTGAGCAAGTGGACCGAGTTGTAGAAATAATTCAACAGACTTTAAAAAAAAGTTATTGCAATGCTGCATTTTTATATGTTATTTAGCTTTCGACAAGGTGTAGCACCCTGGACCATATTATTTAAACTGAATTTCTCATACACTGTAGGTTGTCTTAAAGTCGTGCTTCGAAGAAAGACACTTTCAAGTAACATATGTTGACTGACACTTCCCCAAGGAAGTGTCCTTGGCCCAATTTTATACACGCTCTTCGCCGCTTTTCCAATAAATGATGGTACATTAACGACCACCTTCGCAGATGATACTACCATACTAGCTAAAGACCAGAAACCGGATCTATCCTCTACATTACTTCAGCATAGCCTACACAAAACACAATAAACAAAAGCCCTATAATGTTCTCTTTACCAAATGCCATAGTGAAATGCCTAATATCTTTATGAACAACAAATTAGAGCCAAAGGCAAACAGTACTAAATATCTAGGTTCACATCTCGATACCAAATTAACGTGGATAACACATGTATGGAAAAAAAAGGAAACAAGTGGGCTTAAAGTTCATCAAACACTATTGGCTGCTTGGTCGTAGATCGCAATTATCCCTTCAAAACAAGCTCCCAGTATACAATGCTATCATCCGACCTATATGGGCTTACGGAATTCAACTTTGGGAATCAGATAGGAAACATCGCAATTATTGAACGGTTCCAATCCAAGGTACTAAAAGCAGTTACAAATGCTCCTAGATTTATTCCAAACAGGGACATTTATCGTGACTCAAAGACGTCTACAGTGGAACAAACTATTCTACAGTTCGGTGAAAATTATATAAAATAGGAAATAATCCTAATACTTACCATACAGTCAATAAATATTAGCACTTAAGTAGTATATGACAATCTGTTAGTAGATCATGAGATTTTAAATTCCTACCACTTGCAACATCCAGGTCAAATTCCATGTTTAGTTTTAACCTTTTCACTGCGACGCCCTTCTATAGTCGGGACTAGCGTTGCTAGGCGTCTGGATAAAGCCGGACATTGGTAGGCTTTTTGATTGCGTGTCCGGCCAAAATAAACAGTGTCCGGCTTATCGGGTTTTTGTTGGGCTTTTTAAATTACATAAGAACTCAAAGGTAAACAAATACTTTATTATTAAAAGACGCGCCTGGTTGAGTCTTTGTATCTCTTGAATTGTATTTCCTAAAAAAGGAAAAGTATGATACATCCAGAATTTTGAGAGATTTTACAGAATTTTTTTTGGAAATTACCTTAACTAATGCTATTTGTGGGCTGGGCTGTTCATTCTTTCTTGACCATTTATCAAAACTACATCAAAGATACAGAGAAGGCTGTTGTTTCTGTGAATGAGGTTCTGGAAAAGTGTTTTAAGATAATGAATAACATAAATGCATAAATTGAACAACATTTCTGTACACTGATAGTGACAACGAGAATTCTTTACAGATAATTGTGTTCAAAGAGGATATTGAAAAATAAATTATTGAAGTAGAATATTAACTGTCTTGGACTGAAAACTCATACAAAGTCAAAAAACATTTCACATTAATGACTATAAAAGATGTTCCTGATTGGAATCAAATTTCCTATCACAATACAACGTCAAAATTGATGTTAGCTAATGCTTTGACCAGCTGCAAAATCTTAAAAGTTTTCTGAACGCTAACAAAGAGAATGTTGGGAAGCCTATTTTAAATCGATGATAAGTCAAGATTGCTTTCCAGAATTTCTCACTATTTGTCAGTATTACTTTGCTATCCCAGGACCTAAATCAAACGTTGAAACAGCTGATTCTTTGATAGGTCAGCAATAGACGAAAGATCCGATTACATGTTACCACTGTTGCTAAAATTTTGATTGTAGAATTTAATTCAATATAATTTAATTTTGACTGATTAATAATAATGTTCTGTACTTGCGGACCATCCACAAAGTAACTGGCTAAAATAGTTCCGTGAACGCTTTCTAATAAATTTCAGATATTATTGATAAAATCATATTAGCAGTAAAAAAGTTAAGTTGGCATTTAATAGACTTTAAAGAGAAATGTTCGAAATGATACTTTTGTAAAGCAGGGTTTTAACCTCAATAAATAATAATTGGAATCTAGAATGTTTGATTTTTTGCCAGAGAGTTTCACCTATTCGGAGACACATTGCACATTAGAGATAAGGAAAGAAGAGCAACCAAAAAATAGAGGAGCTAGATTGATATATTGATCCCTGAATATTTCATTTTCTCATATCATTTTGAAGAAATTTAGTTTATGTCTTTATAAAGCCTATCTATTCTTGTTATGAATAAACTGAAAGGTGTGATAAATTTATATAGTAAAAAACTCGCTACATCTACTTGCGTTCAATAAATTCAAACATAAAAATCGACAATTTATTGAAAAGTTGATACAAGATAATGTTATTAAAATTGTTCTAAGATCTCCTTGCTCACGTAATGACACATGACCTAGATAGAAATGAGTCATAATCATGTGTTATATACACTGTCAAGGGTCAAACCCGTTCCTGAGTCTCGTATTATTTCTTCGGTATCGATATCTTGGCGCCTGTTATTATATTTCTTGTTTCCTATTATAGAAACCTTCGAATATTCATAAACAGGCGATGGCATTCAAAATGAGTAACTGTTATCCCGTAAAGACATAGTAACATGTAAAGTATTGCGGTGGATTAAAAAGGTATATTGCAGTACGGGGTGGTACCTACTCGAAAAGAGGGATGCATACAATTCTTATACTTATTTAAAGCGAAATAGAGAATTCTCCAACAGTTAACCCAACGTAACAGTCATACTAATGTTATTTTTTAATGATATGGCAAAGAAAGCAAGAATACCACATTCAACAGTTAAAAAGCTATATTTCAAAGAATATATATGATTTTTTATTAGTTTTGTAACTAAACTGCTTTTGGATACCTTCAGATGGAAAATGTTTTTTTTTTAATACAGATAAAATATTTTTGGAGTTTTAGCTACATTTACAGTATCTCCACCAAAGTTACAATATAAATTGTACATTTAAATGGCTACTATTGAATAAACTCTAATAGAAATCTCGTAACAAGGTCTAGTATCAGTAAGTAAGTAAAAAATTAAACGAAACTGCTGCAGTCAAATATTTATCCGAATCAACTGACGACAAATCTTTAAATGTTTGTGTCATGTTAGAAGTAGATCCACATTTGTGAAGTAGAAAAATTACGAATTTTAGAAAACATACAGTAAAAGCAATTACAGCAGATACTCAAAATGTTATCCATTTACTTCAATTCAACATGCCATGCGATTTTTAAAACTTTGCAATACATTTGGCAGCATCCCTTACATTACTTAGAAAATTTGGATCGTTTTGATTTTAACATTTTTCCATCATTAGGTCTGCGCTTTGATTTGGAAAAATCTTTTTCTGAAGCAGTTTCAATAAACTTTTTCACTAATTTATTGATAGTATATCTTCTTACGGGATTTCGGTTAGGATACCAATAATTAAAGATATTACACATTTCTTGTTGACTTCTACGTATATCACCATATCTTAATATCATTAAAATATCAATTTTTTCTTTTTCAGATAAACGATCCATTGTGATTTTCAATAAAATTCAACAATAATAATTTATTGAAACGTCAAATTTGTTATTGTAGCAGTCATAGCCACCTAAATGTAATATTTTAACTAGCAAATGTAGCTATAACTCCGAAATTATGGCATTTAGGTAAATAGTTTATCAGATAAAAAATAATGACTATTTCTTAAGAATTTCGAAAAGCGAAAAATATATAGGGTGATCCATTTGAAATAATAAAGTTCATTATTTTTTCGGAAAAACTTATCACAACACCCTTGTACACAAAAATTTATAAAAATCGTACAAACCGTTTCCCAGATAATTGAGTCGTTCCATAAATAAAACTCAATCTGTATAGATAAACCTTTTTCTATGACATGTGTTTTCGATTCTCCCTCCACAATTGTTAGGATTCTGTTGCTAAAATTATATAAAAAAAACGATTTCTCATATTTTTGAATGCTAATACTTAATAATAACAAAAAATATAGAAAATTCGAAAGACATTTAATAAGTCTGATTTGTTCAAAAAATATACAATGACCCAAACAAATTTTAACAACAATTAATCAAATAATTGAGGTTAGATATTTCAAACAATCAAATATTCATGATATTTATCCAACAACTGTTTGACAATTTGACATTATCCATTTATAATGATTTGGAGCTGAATTAATCTACATTATTTACTTTCCTCTTCGAAATTTGAGAGTATGGTCTTAAAAACTTTGAAGTGTGCTTTTCACGTGCTTTCATATAGAAAATTCAGAAAGTGACATCAAAGAATTTAGATGGCCTCTCATTAGATCTATTCATCCATCTACATGGATATACAGCATCGAGATAACCTCAGATCTTGCAAAATTGGAAGGCGCACCAATATGTTCAAACCAGAAGTCTATTAGGGATTAGGAAATAAATAGAGCAAATGCAGTACTAATTTTCCACTCTGTTGAAGAATATTGGTACTTCAACTCAGTTTCATTGAGAGATCATTATGGTCCTTACTTATTCAGCGAAAAAATGTTATTCGCTCAATATCGACAATGTTTTGGCGACTCATCAAAGAACAGAAGTAAAAGTATCTTGTATATCATCTTTAACGAATTCATTTCCATGAAATCAACTATGCATTATTACATTATTTTATTAAAACACCTTGTATTGGAAATACTGATCGATATAAAAAAATAGTATTTGAACTATCAAGATTATTCCAAATCTCAAATTATATTGTATATATGTCTCTGATTGCAGAGATTCATTTGAATCAGTTAATGGAAAAATTATGATGATTTATTTTCTATTTAATTGAGCAAATTTATTTAGTGAGAAACAGCAGCATATCTTAATAATTTAATTCAAAAAGCACGTACAAAAAAAGTGTAATTCAATTTTTTAATTATTATTATTTCCCGATAGAAAAATGTGTGTCATTATGAAAAATAGTAGTAAGTTTTGATTTATTATTCTGAGGCAATGTAGTGGATGAGAATAGAATTCTTTTGAATAAACTCTCTCATACTTTTTCTTTTTCATTCATTCTTTGTTTATAAGTAACTTGAAAATATTTGACATAAAATTGTGCTTGGTTAAAAAGTATATTTCCGTCTACTTTGACCATCGAGGAGAGTTAAAAATCATATTATTTCCAACTAACATAGTTTTATTATTTTGACAAACAAATTCCCTCCCATAGAACAAATCTACAAAGCCGATCTACAGTTTATATGTACCTAAACGTACGCTAGTAATTTCGAACCCCTCATGACGATACTTCGCCTAAACGAGACCAGAAGGTCTGAAGACGAGATACCTTCTAAAGACAACAGAGATGCGGCTGAGAAAAATTAAACGAGTTGGGCAAGAAAAATGAAATTACCCTACATGGATTCTAAAACCACCCTAAAACGTGGACAGACAAGTTATTCATGCACCCTTCTGTGGTATCAGCTACAGAACAATAGAAAATCAATAGAAAAGAAGGTAGATAGGAGCAAAACCAATTATAGGCAGAACCTACAAGGGCTGAGACGGACGAAGACTTTTCTGGGAAACTGATAATGCGGGGTAGATTTTGTTGCACAGAAGAGGAAACTTCTATCCACATTCTCTCGAAGTGTGAAGCACTAATGAAGTCCAGAGCACTACACCTAGGTGCGTATGAAATAGAAGACAAAGATCTCTGGCAATTAACACCATTCCACATTCTAGACTTGTTAAAAGGAGTGAAGCAAGACAATTAGAACAGTTGGATGAAGTGAAAATATGGATAGTGAATAATAAGATCGAACGTAAACTGCTTGTTATGATTCACTCTGGAGTCGGATGAGAAAAAAATGGAGTGACAAACTAGAACTTGACTAGACATGAAGCCAGAGGAATGGTACATAACCTTGCTTGAATCGGAGAAGAACAACAATGTTATATCCACCTGAAAAAAGTCTCATACAAATTATACAAGATGGTAATAGCAATGTCATCATCCAAAATCACGCTTTTATACTTATTTTTAAGTAGTAATGCCTACAAAAACGAACGAAGTACATTGCCAGTAATTTGTTTCTCCTAGGTGGGTGTTTCTTTTTTCTTCTAGGATGTACACAAATATTGAATGCTTAGAATTTCAACATGTGTTGTTTTGATAATGGTTTTTTCATTATATTATTATAAAATGGAATTTTAGGGAGAGAATGGAATCAATTGAATCACGAATCCCGCTTTCGAATTTGAAGTCATAGGATGCTGCAGCTATCACCTAATGGGTTATTTTTAACAATTGCAGTCTTTAGTCCCAGAATGACAAACTGAATTTAACGATTGGCATGTTTGAGACTTTTATATAAAAATGTAGCCAATGAATTCGTTCCTTTTTGCTTTTTAATACTGTATTTATATAATGGAAAATAATTTATATAGTAATTTATTTTCATAGAAATGTCAAGTGAATAATATAAAACAATGATTATAAATGTATTATAATCTGATCGATACTAGACCATTTCAATAATTTTGACAAAATTAGTAAATTTCTTCAGCAGTGTAACCCTGTAAATTAAACCAAGCCCCCGAGTCTTGGTCCATTAGTTATACACTTAAAAAATGCGAATAAACACCACAACAGGTATATGTATATCAACCTTTGTTCAAACAATAGAGAAATGTATTTTTTAATATTAAAGTTGTTGCTATGGGCTTCAGCGAGACGATTTTAGAGAAAGTTTAACGTTACCTATTGGATTTATATGGACATTCAACTTTTTCACACTGAGAAAACTTGATAATATGTAGTTGAATACTTCCTTAGAAGTAGTTAGTAGGTATGTAAATATCTTAACCTATGAAATCAACTTTTTAATACAACAGGTGTATATCAAAGAGATACATACTCTTACCGAACTCAACTCGTAAATTATTCTAAATTTAATAGTTCGATATATTTTTGTATACTATTCAAAAGTACATGATAGATGTCAATCTCTGGTACTAACAAAGGTATTATGGAAATGCAGTTAACTCCATCAGAATTCATAAGAAAAATTAATAAAACAGATCAAATTGTTACAAAAAGCTTATGGGATTGCAGCTTTGATGGAAAAGATTTTACTGGTATCCATATTCTGAGGGATTTCCATAATAACAGAAAACTTTGTATTTATTGACATATCACTTGATGCTCAAATAATCTTTTAATTAAACGAACAATTTATTTAGGTAAATATAACAAAATATGCTTGAAACATTTCTCCGCTGCAACTCAGAGAGGTTAGGCGTAAGATTTCAAAAACTTCAATCGTTAAAAAATGGAATCTTTTTAATCTTCAAGTGTTTTATTTGTATGATTCAATTTCAGTATTCAAAATTCGACAGTAAACAATTTTCAGTTGGATCTGATATTTTTAATGTTCTCAACAACTCTCCAATTAATTTTATTTCAAATGCAAATAAACAGAACTATGTCATGTCAATAGTGTGTGGGGAGTTTATCAGAAATCATATCTTTGGAACAGTAGAGCTACATAAGAGCATTAGGTAAGAAGAAAATGGTCCTTGAAAGAAAATATGGAGTTTGTAATTCAGGTATGACTTGAGAGGATTGTCGACCAAGAGCTTAACTAGGGTAGTTTAGCTTAGCTCATGTAGCTGTGCATATTTTCTACGTGTAGTTGTGTCGACTACGAACAGAGCTAAACCAATTGAACTATCTCAAGACGGGTTAGTTGTGTACTCGTTCCGCTTCTAACTAATCTAAGTTGTTAGCTCCTTCATCCTACTTTTGTCGCATCCATGGCTTACCTTTTCTTCACTTCCCTTGTTATTTTGTACTTTAGTAGTTGGTGAAAAATATGATGGAACTCATTGAAATAGTGAAAGAATCACTCTCTGACACGGAATGCTTCTTTAGTGGCTCTTATGTTGTCATGTACACGTAGTACAGATGTAAATTTGCTTTGTTTATTCAATTCTTAAGATTTTTCATTAAAAATGATGTGATTATATTAAACAAAATAACAATAATAAGTGAATGAAAATTCGACAATAGTCAAAAATCAACAGTGTTTCGATGTAGTATCTATCCTAAACATTCTACTAGATATTTTTTGAACGTACTTTCACACAGTCGGTTGCAAACATTAGTAGTTGTTGCTCACCGACTATTCTATAGTAGGTAATTGGAACCAGACTTTAATTTGGATACGATACGACGCAAAAATGCCGTTTTGCAAATGCCATCAACATAATACTTGAAATGTATTATAACCATCATTATGTAATTGTATTATATATTACACTTTGTGAGTGCAAGGCAAGATTATGTTTAGATTTAATTTAGGTTTAATTCAATTTGCCGTGGTATTCGATAAATTTCAACGTATGTTCTGGTATTTTATTATTGTTGAAATTTTTAGTCATTTTATTTTGCTCATATTTGTGATGATATGAAGAATTATCTGTTTATTGTAATACATCTCTATTAAAATATAATAATTGGTATTTGGAATAAAATAAATAACCCTCAATAATTCATTTTTCCTAGTCAAAATATAAAGTTACTTTTTAGAGCATATTTATGTACCGATTCCATTACCGATATAATTTAAACACGTTCAAACAACCTAGTAATACTTACTAAAGTATCAATTTAAATTTTAATCAAACCCATCGTCATAATTTGCTGACCAATATCTAAAATTCGATTCGCAGCGAATGTGATAACATCCAAACAACAAAAGCCTCTCTCTTGTTTATTCCAAAACTAGTAAATTCGAAAAATGTGCCTGGTATATGAAATATCCTCCCAATATCACAAACTTTACTCAAGTACAGTTACAAAGAAAAGAACTATATTGTCTTGATATCAATATGGTAAGAATTAAAATATTTATATATTTTAAAAATATTCAATATCTTTCACAGTTCATCACAGTTTTAACAAAGTAATAAATTATATTAGGCTTATCTGGGATGCTTCCGACCTCACCCTGGAGATGGCAGCACTCATCAACATATATTGGGAAATATATTTGCGCATGCGTAGACAGATTCCAACCATTTTGGACGCGTAGTTTCTGTTGTCAATCATGTAAGTGAAACAATATGAAGATTTTCATTATAATGGAAAATATTGAGTATCGAGCTGTTATTCAATATTTTGCCTACAGCAATGGCAGAGGAGTTAGACACTGTGTACGGGCACCAGACCATCATTTATGACTATAATATGTTCGGCATGTGAATTCAAACATGGCCATTTTAGCTTGACTGGTGACGAGCGTTCAAGACGACCAAAGAACGCGTTTTCCACTAACTGACTGAATAATTATGAATGCGTAAGTTATCATTTATTCAAAATTGTCTACATCGATTCATAACTTAATCGAACCTGGATCCACCACTACATTCTTGAAAGGAAAAACTGACAAAACAGGCAATTACAAAGGGCGAATCTGCTCCGCAAAAACGGTTTCATTAGTCGGAAATCTTTCAATAGGTAAAGCAACAAAAAACATGCATCATTGCTAGATAAAGTGTAAACTGCAAAGGGACGACCGCATTTCAAGAAAAAAAAGCTCGTTTCAAACAGCCTACGGATCTTTTTACACTTTTGTGACCGCTATGGCTAAAATTTACGAATAATACTGGTGGACCACCTACTGTATCTACCAGATCTGACTCCTTGCGCTTTTTTCCTAACAAGTGTCACTTGGAGGAGAGAGATTTTCATTATTCAACTATTATTTAGGAGGGTTAAAAAGGCTCGACCAAGTATATAGACTTGAAATTAGCTCTGATGAAAGCGTTACGATCCTAAAAATTTATACTAATAATTTCTGTACGCAGAGACTCTGCATAGAATTGCATAATCATTGTATTTATTACCTTGAAATTCTTGCAAATTTCTAAACAGAAAAGCAAACTGGACTAGCAGTGACACCTACTAAACACCTTACATACTTACTCACATGCTAATAAAAAGATGGAAGTAATCTGCGATTTGTGGTAGTGTATGTTTGGTTGCCAGTGTTTTGAAATAGTAAAATTAAGTTTTATCTCATGAGATCTAAAACAAAATTCAAGTATTTCAAACAACACAAAAGTAGCTATCAAGTTATAGGGTGTATTTATTTGAATAGTCATCTAAGTAACTCATTTCCAGTGTAGATCAACATAAATTAATTGATATTTTATTATCGGTTAAGGTGTGTAGCGTTATCTTATCTTAAATTTTTAACATGTCTTGCGTATATTTTTCTAAATATTTCACCACAATACTACAATTTTAAATTTTACATTTTACAAACTATTTCGAGTATTACAAGTGTTAAAGCAGAATCATAATTTGTAGCTGAAATGGTAGGGGTATATTCGTCAAAGATTTCATGTTTCATGTAAAAAGATATTAATAGTATTTTATATTTTTATTATATTTCTTTGAGTCTATTTAGACTGACAATTTTCAGTAATTATTCATTAAAGGAAATCTTTTGAGATGTACTCAAATTTTATTCAAGAAATAGTAGACTATTCAAAACAAATTGACGTGGCTGGTGATTTTGCAAGTATCTCCTACTCACTCATAGCAAGTTGGAGCTCCACTAGATCACTTTCTTCCAGTCAGACAATTGCTTAATAATATATATATAGAAGTGGAGCAATAAAATGGCCTAAATTGCCCGACTGAACACCTTTATTCTATGGAAGGTACATGATACGAGACAGTAGTGAAACTGCTATCAAAGCATTGAGCCTAACCACACAATTTAATGACTAAATAAAGAAGATTCTTTTTGTTGTGGGGCTCCGGTCTCTATGAAATGAAAGGTGTGAAGGCATATACACTTGTTAAGTAAAGAAGAACAAAATTATAAAATTTATAAGGTATAAGAGAGTGTACTGACAAAAATAAGTTCCATGAGAAAGAAGAGAATTACACTGGTGGATTATTCCATGAAGGAATTATGCCAAAAATTTTTATGGAAATTTAATTGCTGTGAAATCTAGGGAAAAAATTCCAAATTAAATTATTCCACACATTAGAAAAAATATTGTTGTCAAAGTTTCTTAATATTTATGATTTATTATTTATTATTTATAATTGAATCTTGTGAGAATATCAACATACATAGAAGATTGGAAAGCTGCATTGTAGACTCTAATTTGAGCATCAACTGTGGTAACATGTTAATGAATTCCAATTTTTGTTTCATCTCAACACGCTTTTATTTAATAAAAAAACCTGCGAAACATTTGTTAGTTGTTTTTATGTTACTTATAGAAAAAAATAGGTATCGCCGAATTAATTTCAGAAAGACCTTAACTTTTCCCGAAAATGATCCCACATAACCACTGTTGGCTCTATAATGAAACTCACTACATGAATTTTCAGAAAATTCTCAATTTATATTTTTTGTGTGATATACGTGACTTTCTCCAGGCTTCAATAATTTTTCTGAATCCTTAAAAATAATTGAAAACTGATCATAAGTAAAGTTTTGCGAAGGGAAATAGTACGGAAATTAATTATAAATAAATGCAACCCCTTTTTATGTACAGAATATTAGCTTACAGTGTTAATTTCTGCATTTTATAGGCTTTTTAGGATTATTGGTGTATTATTACATATTTTAATCAAGGCACTGGATAAATGACACATGTGAAAGTGAAAACGATTGAAACAAAATATACTATTACATTCATATTATACAACAGCCTAATTTAGAGGGAAGTGATTTAGTTTCACATGAAAATTTAGGAATTTCCCATAGTGAAAAATGATCCATCAACTGTGTCAATAAAACCTTATATTAATATAGTGCCTATTATAAATGTATATATCGTCGTTGTTCCTGAGAAGTGGCGTTACTCGAAAAAATTACATGCGCATGTTTGTAACCAAACTTCGCAGAAAAATTTAGCTCATCTTTCTAGATAAAAAGCCTAACTATTAAAAAATTTTCCGTCCAGGAGGAAACGATTAAATGAATAGGCGTATCTTAAATGGTTCTAGAATGTTCCAGAAGGCGCGTAAGTCGTTCAGTCCTATGCATTTCCTTATGAAGGAAGGATCTCTCAATCCAGATGAGTAATTTTCAGTTTTCTGTTACATTTAGTTGGTTACCCTCGTGATGATAACAACTATATTTGTATTTAGTCATCATCAGCTTCATTCGCATAAATTACATAGATCATAAACTGATCTAGGATTTGACTTTATCACGAACGATCGTAGGAAAAGTTTATCTATTCGACGTCCCTTACTACTTACCAGTGTTATATTTTTTCTCATTAACTGCCAAATATTTTCTGTGAAGCTAACAAGCTATATTATACTCAGTTTCTTCTTCTTCTTCTTGTAGTAGGACGAGGTCCTGTCAGGTCTGTCATCTGCCCTCTTGTGACGCCGATGTCCAGCTATCGTACCAGTGTTTTGGGGGCCTACCGATTGGGCGTCTTGTGTCTGGTTTCTGTGTTTTGGCCCATTTGGCAATCCGTTCTGGAGCTATTCGTTCTACATGGTCTCTCCATTGTCGGCGTCTTGCTCTTACCCATCTAACGACATCTTGTACTCCCAGTTCTCTTAAGGTATCTGTGTTGGGTATTCTATCGTGGAGTGTGGTACCCTTTATTGTTCGTAATATCTTCATCTCTGCTGTTCTCATTTTTCTCTTTGTTTGTGTTGTGTCTGCCCTTGTTTCTGCGGCATAGGTTAGTATGGGTCTGATACAGGTCTTGTAGATTCGCGTCTTACTTTCTATGCTCATATATTTATTTCTCCATATAATGTCCCGTAAATATCCCGATATTCTAGTTGCTTTCTTGATCTGCTTATCTACCTCGTCCGTTATGTTTCTGCTGCTCGTTGTTTCTACGCCCAAGTAGTTGAAATTCATTACTTGCTCTATAATGCGCTCATTTACTACCAACTTGCATCTTATTGGGTCTTTGGATATTACCATGCTTTGTGTTTTCTCGCATGAGATTTGCATGTTAAGTCTCTGTGCCGTCAGGTTAAATTTATGAAGGAGGCGTTGTAGATCGTCTTCATTTTCAGCTATAAGTATAGCGTCATCTGCGTAGCAAAGGATTCTCAGGCGACGGTTATTCATTTCGAATCCTGCATTAACTTCGTTTACGCTCTCAATTATTTGGTCCATTATTACGTTGAAAAGGCATGGGCTGAGGCTATCTCCCTGTCTTATGCCGGATGAGACTTTGAGTTCTCTTGTTAGCCCACAGTCTGTTTTTATTCTTGTTTTGGTGTTGATGTTAAGTTGCCTTACTAGATTTGTATAATGCTTCTTGACGCCTTTTTGGTTTAGTCGGTGGATTACATCGTTGAGTTTTACTCTATCGAATGCTTGCTTTAGATCTACGAAACATGTGTACATGGGTTTATTGTATTCTATGGATTTCTCTATCAACTGTGCCATCGCACAATTCATTTATTTCTTTGAATGATAAGCCAATTAGCAATAGCCTCGAAACATATAATCATTTGCAGCAGTTGAAGGCTGTTATCCCAGTTGACGTGCTTTCTTTTTATGATGATCTGTCCCATAAGCTTATAGATTTTTACTCCAATGTTTACCAATTGGTCTCGTAAGCCATTATCTAACTTTTCTTTTTACTCTATTTGATTTACTATTATTATTTTTTTATCAATTTTTTTAACTGTTCAGTATTGTATTACCTACTATAAAAAAGTAATTTATATCTAGTGAAATCCATGATATTTTATGTACTCGTATTTCTCTATGGTCAAAGGTCATGCTAACTATCTTCATTTCATGTTCCATGGCGAATTCAATTAGTAACTTCCTATTTTCGTTACTTTCCTTGTGTTTACTCTTCCCTCCTGTTACTTTCTTGTATATCGTTTCCATTCCCACCTCACCATTCATATCTCCTATCATCCATCTTAATACCGTACCTTGAGGTTTTCTCTAGAGCGCTTTCCATTTCTTTATGAAACTCGTACTTCTGTGTCAATGCTTTATTTTCTGTAAGTGCATGTCCATCTACTATTATTATTTTCCTGTACTTATTTGCCCTGTAACCTTATTTCACATAGTCTTTCCGAAATAGCGTCAAAATGGATGATTTTGTTCATTAATTCTCTTCTAATTATCAATCCGACTCCAAAAACTCTGTTATTATAATTTCCGCGTATAATCGTTGTGAGCCTACCTCTTTGCTTTGTTTATTGCAAGGCTAAAACGTCTATGTTGTACCTCTTAGTTGCTTCTTCTAGATTCCGCAAAAGTCGACATAAGATTCCAGGTACTGACTTTTATTACATCAGCTCCTTATTAATTGCTTTATATCTTGATTGCCGCTCTTAGTAATGTTTATTTTCTTGTTTTTGTACTCGTTCTTGCTTTTCATTCCATTTCCATACTCTACCGTTTATTACTAGCTTTCTCTACCCAGCTTTCACCTGTTCACCTTTCCTCTTGTGTTATTGTTCTTATTTGATTATAGATTATTTTTCCCCCTTTGCGAGTTCCGAATCTATAAATGTTTTTTGTGTAGTATTCTTAGTTGGCTTTTGTTGCGTAATATATCTAGTTTCTCCTTGAAAGTTTCTCTCTCTACTATACCCAGGGGAGATTGCATGGAAATGAAATTAGTCAGGTTAATATTTGATAAGGGTGAGACAAGGCCTGACCCTTGAGACAGCATAATGTGACAAACGAAGAAGGCATACACCACCAAGAACCATGCCTAACTTTTGAATCGAAACCTTTGACTCAAACAGCAAATCAGTTCTTACAGATCACATAAATCTTAGTAACTATATTAAGTAGCGTAATAAGTAACAACTAATACTGACAGCAATTTATTAATAAATTTTATCTAATTCCGCTATCAAATGGGACACTTTAAATCACTCCTTGACATTAAGAAAAGTCACATTTTTCATACCTTTCATATATCAGTCATGGAAAGTAGTTATGTAAAAACTTTACGCAACTGTTTAAGTTTCAAAGAATAATTTATCAATTACTATAAAAATTGACAATTATTCCATTATTTTAATTCAATAATATTTTGAGATCTATAAACATCAAAAATAATGAAAACAGAGTTATTTAAAGTAAGTTGATTTTCTGGGTTAATATTCTCTTGAACTTCTGGAATAATGTTAATCTCATTTGAAGCTGTGATATCTACATGTATGCCAGGGGCTTGCCCAAAATGTTTTCTGAAATTCTTTTCTTATTTTCTAATGAGCTCTCAACAGCCACCCAGCGTTTGGCTACACTGTTGGATTTCCATCCTCCGTGTTGCTTTATTTCCAGAATGTCCGCTCCTGAGTCTGCCAGGAGAGGCGCTGACCAGCTTCTGAAACAATGTCCTGTGTATTCTTTTACTAATAATCGCGTTGAATAGATAGAAACACTTATCAGTTGACAATTGTCATTGTTAGATATTAATCATCTGCTTACCAGATGCGAGGCTATATGTCTAATTATGCTGTCGTTTATTTGGATTCTCAGTTGTTTGCTGCTGAACAAACTTTTGTAGTAGCACTTAGCCGCACCCTTAGATGATACACAAATAGAAGAAATTGATTGTTAAAATTAATTAGTGAAATGCCATATAACTGTAAATCATAAGATGGAACTATTGAATTATAACTCATTCACAATCAGATATTCTAGACCTATATGACGGCACAAAGAAAACTACTTATAAAGAAAACCTTATGACACATTTCTATAATTAATCGAAATAAAAAAGTAGAAAATAATTTTTAATATAAGAAAAATAAGTGTTGTTGAAGCGTGGAATGCTTTTGTACATATTTTTCTTCAAAAAATAACTCTGTATACAAAGTACCTACATAATTTTCAGATATTTCATTTTTCTTGAAATTTTTTTTTTGAAATATTTATAGCTACATTTACAGTATCTCCACCAAAATTACAATAAATATTGTATATTTAGATGGCTTCTTTATTAACTTATAGGCTAATATAAATTTCGTCTAGTGTCAGTAAGTAAGTAGAAAGTTTAACGAAACTGGTGCAGTAAAATATGTATCCAAATCATGGCGCAGAAAAACTACAGCAACTGAAGACAAATCTTTGAAT
Source organism: Diorhabda carinulata (assembly GCF_026250575.1). Classification (NCBI taxonomy): domain Eukaryota; kingdom Metazoa; phylum Arthropoda; class Insecta; order Coleoptera; family Chrysomelidae; genus Diorhabda; species Diorhabda carinulata. Next base: position 9,279,786 of record NC_079465.1, read on the forward strand.
GTTTGTGACATGTTAAAAGTAGATCCATATTTATGAAATAGGAAAATTACGACTTTTAAAAAACATACAGCCATGCGATTTTTAAAACCTCGCAATACATTTTGCAGCATCAATTCTTCTTATCTCTGTAGTAATCCTATCATTTAATTCCTGAATATTGGCAGGTTTTCTGTCAAAAACGATGTTTTTTATAAGTGACTCTAGAGGAAATAATCTAAAGGATTCGGGTCGGTTGATCGTGGGAGCCATTCGATAAAACCACGCCTTCCAATCCATGTTCTGGGAAACACAGTCTTTAGGTATTTCATCACCACACACGCATAGTGAGGTGGGGCACCATCTTGTTGTAGCCAAATATTGTCCTTTGGGATAATGTTATTGTCAGAAAGTTTCTAATAAGTTTTTTTTAATGTAATTGCAAACAATTATTTGGATCTGGAAATATCCGAGCCAACGCAGGTATAGTAATATTTTCCAATAAATCTAAATAAGCCGTATCATTTAAGTTACCCTTAATTAAAAAGGGGACCAATTATTTTGTCGCCTATTATTCATACATTCAGTTTTTCGAGATATTGGGGTGGGGTTCAGGTATCACCAGGATTGTTACGTGACCAGTATCTACAATTATGCCGATTTACGTTTCCATTAATACAAAAAGTAAACTCATTGCAAAACATAACATTACTTTGAAAATTTGGATCATTTTGATTGTAACATTTTTCCAAACTCTTCGCGTCTATCAAAATCGTCATTTGACATCTCTTGAAACAACGTTACTTTGTATGGATGAAATTTATTATCATATAAAAATTTTCATTACGGATATTTACGAAATATCAAGTTCCCTGGATATTTGTCTAGTACTCTAGCGTGGATCGTCTTCTAGCAGCACACAAAGATCTGAAGATTTGTTTTCAGTTGATGCAGTTTTTCTGCGCCCTGATTTGGATAAATCTTTTACTGAACCAGTTTCGTTGAACTTTTTTACTCATTTACTAACGGTAGATCTTGTTATAAGATTTTGGTTAGGATATAAATTATTAAAGATATTACACGCTTCTTATTGACTGCAACGCCTATCACCATATCCTAATAACATTAAAATGTCAATTCGTTCTTTTTCAGATAAACGATCCATTGTGACTTTCAATGAAGTTCATCAATAATAATTTATTGAAATGTCAAATTTGTTATTGTAGAAGTCATATTCACCTAAATATGTTATTCTATCTTCGGCGGAGATAACGCTATATCTCAGAAATTATGGCATAGGGAACATTAGATGAAAAATAATGAGTATTTCTTAAGGATTTCTAAAAACACAAAATATATAGAGTGATCTATTTGAAATAACAATGTTCATTATTTTGCTGAAAAAAGCAAAGATCTTACAACAATGTAAATACCACCATAATACCGACCGTATCACAAGACTGTTGTACACAAAAATTTATGAAAATCGAACAAGCTGTTTCCGAGATAATTAAGGCGATTCATAGATAAAAATCACTCTGTAGATGAATAAAACAATATTCATATTAATTTTCTTAGTCTGTCAGTAATTTTATCCGTTTTTATTTCTAGTTTGTATTTGTTTTGTATTGAAAGTCATAATGGAACTACCATATTACTAGAGAATGAGAAAGTGAACCAATATTAGAAATAAAAGAGACAAGACCTCAAAAAAATCAAAATACAAAATCATTACCGCTTTCCCAAAAATTTGATGGAACGTCATAACTCTGTAATGCATTATGAAAAATATGAATTGCAATATTCAATAAGCCGGTTGGAAAGTTATATGTTCCAGGAAAAAGTTGGTATAAGGAGACGTTGCATAGATACCCTTCACGCGTTTTCAATTTAAAAATAAAGTATCATATTCATATAGTTTTTAATGGCTTCAAAGATTGATTTTTTTTACCACCTTTTCTTGTATCATAATGTAGGCGTTACAAAACATGATTTGTGAAGCCTACCACTTCTTCTCGGAAAGAAATTCAATTTTAGTCAGAAAAGATATGTCTAACTAATTTATTAAAAAGTGCGCGATATTAAAATTTTGATTCTAAGGACTGAATAACTTGTGTGAAGTGAACAGGCTTTATCAAATGAAAATGTCATAAATACGTATGAGGTTAATGATAATGTACCAAACAGCAAACAGCAAACAACCAGAGTTCAAAGTAGAAAGCCCTCTGAAAGGAAAGTTCTTTTTACGTAATCGATTGACCATGATTTGAAATTTTTTCAATGACGAATTGTTTGTTAAATTATACTCACTAACAGCAGATTCCTGTTATTTAGAATATACAAAAATATATAATATTAATAAGTGAAAATAATTTTCAGTTGTGTATATCATTTGAAAAAAAAAACCTCTACTGCTTAAAATTTTTGTATAACATTTTTGAGATAAATAAAAAAAACTTGTTAACTTTGATTTGAGTTCTTATGACCCTAGTTAATCTGTTAAACTGCTTTTAGTTTTAACTGTAAATGTTTAACATTGCTTGTAAATTACGTTTATTGTCGAATATCTTTCCTATATCGTTCATTATTGTGTAGTCACTTCCGTCGCAAAATGCCTCCGAAACCATGAATAAATTAAATCAATTCTTACATGGTATTTCACCAACACTTCCTAAGTGAAGGCACTAATCAATAAATTGATAATATTTAGTCATACCAATAATTTGATAATCTGCAGCCGCTAAGTCATACACAGCTTATATTGATTATCAGTTCTATCGTCTCATCTCTATTGCGATGAAAGTTGAGAATGTAGCAGACCCTATACTTCGGCCTCCAAAGAAAATTGAAATATACGCACAGTGACTCACTTTTATTCAAGTGGGGAAGTTGGTAGACTAGTTTCCATTTATAATACATCAATTCTTTAGTGGTGGCCGTCATAACCTTAGGGAAATTTTGTAGTGGATAGTTTTTCAAAAATAGCACATAGTTAATCTTTAAATTCAGCTTTTGGAAAAACGTGATTAACAATGAAACATTTCTGAAAATATTGTCTATTATCATCTAAATAGTCTTATATTACAATATCTCGAATTTTTGATGATTTATTAAATTTAGATGCACTCAAAGGAAAAAATATAGAGATGCTCAGACATGACCATAGTGGTGACAATTATAGTGCTCCATTTCAAACAATTCATCTGCTTAATTTCTCTTTTAGCTTCTTTATTTCTTGAAGAAAATTCAAGTAAAGCTCATTAGTTAGATTATCCGTGATAAACAAAGGATTCAGTGATACTATTGATAACTAAGATAATAGCCCAAACTTTCACTTTCTTTAAGTCCTGTTCATGACTGGAAAAATTTTGCTTATTAACTTGCACATAACAAAACGTAAACTTATAAGTGATATTGTAAAAAATATTCAATATTATCAATTCAAAAGTGAAAATTGTTTCACAAATTTCAATCCTACATAATAGTCATTAAAAAGCTTTTGAAGTATATGCTATCATTCAATATCAATAGTAGTGTTATATTTGCTCTTTCGTGAGATATTCCTATTTTGCACGACACTGTCAAATAGTATTGAGGCTTTTATAATAAAGGTAAAAAAAACTTCCATCCAAAACAGAACGATTATTCCTTTTTTTAGTAATAACTGAACTAAACTTAATTCGTAAAAATAGTTAAACCAAAAGAAATCCTTAATATTCTATCGGTTTAACCCAATGTTCAGCAAGTTGAGACCTTGATAAAAAAGTTGTCGACCTGCATTTTTAACATCTCCTTTGGATTCGGACAAGTGCTGGATATGATAGGAGTAGTACCACTAAGCTCTTCGATCTTATTCCGCGTAACTTTCGCAGTAAGTGGTTTAATATTGTCTTTTTATAAGAGAGTCCGCTTTCGATTAAGTAAACCTGGCTATTTCTTCGATAAAATCTTACACATCGCATCAACTGTCTACTATATACCTCAGCATTGATAAATCGACCATCTGGGATGATTTCAAAGTACACTAAAATTTCATAATGTCATCAGACACACAACACAAGACTTTCTGATCGAATCGACTTCTCTTTAAGACGGATTTAGGTGATAATCCTTTGTCTATCCATTGATTTCTCATGTTCGGGTTGTTTAGATAGATCCTCTATTCATTGTAAAGATCATTTTTCGACAGAGCAAGGAGCTGTTTCCACACCTTTACACGAGGTTTCGGTTGAATCTGGTTAATTTGTAAGGCACTATTCGACAACTTTTCAGATCTTACCAATGACTTTAAATGGGTGATGTATCGTATTTTGCTGGTACTAGGTTCGTTTTTTACTCCTTGTATTGTAACGTCAATATCACGACCTGATCGCGAACGATCTTCAAGCGTCTATTCTCCACTATTAACATGATTAACAAAACGCTGTACCGTTTGTATATTAACTGTATCTTATTCTTCAATTTTACTGTTCTCTACGGCTACGGCTGCTTCAAATTTTTGTTTCCAATATCTTGAGAATAGACGAATTTCATGTTTATCGCACTGTATTATTAATTTTTGTTTTCACTTCTATTTGCTCTTTGTTTGTTAGTTAATCCGTAATTTCGCAATAGTATATATTTTATTTCGATTAAAGAAGCTCACTCGAGCAACAATTTTTAAGTTGAATTAGCACTATAATTTCCTTCGCGAAATGCTTATTTTCTATGTGACACTCGATATATATATATATATATATATATATATATATATATATATATATATATATATATATATATATTTCTACTGTGACTACGAAACAAATATCAAGAATAATAAATAAAAGTAGCTAGCATATAGTGAAGCTTTTCCATGTCGGTAGGCCTATACCTTAATAGTAATTATGTTTGTACTTGGACCAGAATAATTGTGTTTAATAACGAAGAATTATCAATTAATATTTTAACAATTTAGACTATTCAACTGACATGTAACTATTGACAGTCTTGTTGATACCAAAAATTTGCTTACACACCCGCGAGAGGTTTATTTTCAAATTGACACCTTTAATAAGTCTCGAGTTAATACTTTCCTCATATTCCTGCGTTCTATTGGTTCTATCTTTTGAATTCGCAATCAATGTGAGTTTTTACTTTATATTTTCTTCGCTAATTGTTTTCAATATCAATAATTTGATATAAGTTCTCTCTAGTATTTTCTTCTTATTCAGTTTCCATTCTGTTGAAAATCTGGTACGTGTGTCATCGTTAACTTTTCACCCCATCCCATTGGTAGTTTAATTAAGAAAAAATACTTATGGGTGAGTTTCCAGTCGGATTCTTTGAAAATATATGGCATGATGTTTCCGTGTTACGGTTACGCAATCGTGTACAGCAGCAATTCTTCGAGTGACCGCTACATACGATTATAATGAACCGTTTTTCAAATATTTATTGATAATTTTTAAAATTGTCGATACTTCCACGATCGAAAATTTTGCATGTAGTTGCAGACTAACTTTTATAATAGTTTTCCAAAATAATAACGAGCTGTTCAATTTTCAACGCTGATACTAACTGTTAGTTTCAGATTTGTAGCTTCAAAAAATAGCAAAAACCTTAATTATGTACTTTTATTTGAACATTTGAATATTAAAATGACTACCATGTTGGATAATGTGGAAAAATTAAGCTATTTATATGAATGTTCCATTCATGTATATTAAATAATAACATATTTACTAAAATTACAATGAAATTTAGTATCTCAAAGCTTATTCTGATATTAACTCTGTTTATTCCAACATTTCCATACAATTTGAGGTATATCATTATATAAAGCTTTGAAAAAATGTTGGTAATAGATGTATATTGTTTTCATTTCAGTTAATCCTAAATTGACGGTCTGTAAAAAATTTGTCTGACAAATATTAGAATTCTATTCATAGCCAGAAATTGGGGCATAAATATTTTTGTGAGACGGTATCCTAGCCGTCTGGTCCCCAGGAGTTTCAGGTTGCTCTTGGTGACTAAAATTCTCGCAGAATGTCGTCTACTTGTCTCAGTTTCTGATAACGTACATTACAATTACGCAGAGGAAGAGCAAGGCTGTTATACTTTGTAGGTCAGACGGACCCGCAAATAATGTGAAAAATATAATCGATACGTTTGAATTTGTTCAAGGTTGTATGTGAAGGGTATATAATAATATATAGGATGTACTAATCTTAGGCAAGTTGCAAGTTATATTAAGATATATTAAAATATGTGAGAAAAATCTATATTTTGAAATTATCTCGAACTATACAAAATATTGCATAACTCACTCAGTTACAAACCATGCTTATGAATTTATAAATAAGGATCCCTGTATTTTATACCGAATTCGAATCGCTTATATATTAGCTCTCTAACTTACCGTACAATGAAGAAAAAAACATTTATTTTACCTAACGTTCGTATACAGGGTGGATGGAAACTCGAACCTCTCATTTTCTTTTATCTTTTTAATGAAGCGCCCTATATTTTGAAGTAGAAATAGAATCTTGGGTTTATAACTTCAATCTTTGTCACGCCGTTATTTTGTCATATTTATTGTAGAAGATAATTAATATTAATTTATAACATTTTCTCAGTAGGCGTTAACACAATTTGACATAACGTCAGTCATTTTATTTTCGAAAAGCAGCAGTAATTGTCGTCTGCATCTTGTAGTTTTTTCCAATGAAGTAAAATTTTTTTTAAATGAATATAGTAAATTTTGGTTTTTAAGAAATGGACATGTTTTGGGTACTGAGTGAATATAATACCCTATTATGAAAAGTGATGTATTTTTGAATTAGAAGTATAAAATTATTGGTGAAGTCTTGACAAACCAATACGCGTATAACAACATAAAAAAATTCACAAAATATTTGATGTTAAATTAAGGACCGGCTAGTTTTTTTTCAATTTTCCGAAAGTTCACTTTTACACATAGTTGTTCATTTTTTTCTCGAAAATATATATTTTATAAATCAAGTATAATGAAATACGAATATTTGGAGTTTGAAAATACACCTTCAGGTATTGTCCAGAAAGTATCCGATGTCTGCAATTTGTTACTAAGCGCATCAAGTCAAAAATATGAAATCGCTTTCAGTGAAGTAATGGATGGAAGAATTAATTTTCTGAAAATACTTAAAATTCTCTACAAAAATGGTATGAATAATTTTTTTCTTAAGAGTTACCATTCCCGAGATATCGCAATTCTAAGAGTCAAATTATACGAGTACATGATATGCACACATTTCCACGCCACCTGTGAGGTAGTCTACTCGGCCCGTTTTTTATTGTGGTTTCCCCTGTACGCATACTCCACGGAGTTTCGGAGTTTAAGGGAACAATATACGTCAAGTTCTAGATATTACATTATTATTGATTATTGATACTGCTATTAATTATAGAGTTAACTACTTCAACGGACATGTCTTCTTCGATTTCTTCTTCTTCTTCTTCCTCTTCGTCTTGCTGGATGTTCATGAATTGCTCAAATGTGGCTGAGTCATTGGTTTCTTCATTAAAATCACAGGAATCTCCAGCATGCAAGCTAGGTACTGACTATATTTTGAATGAATGTTTTCAGCATGGTATAATATATATAAAAGAGACAAAATTAGGTATTTATACTTGTCTTAAGTGCCTGATATGTATAAACATGTCTAATATGTACATATCGTGTACTTATACATACATACAAGGATGTATTGATATCTAGTTAGCCTAAACCACTTCTATGCATAAACAAAATATTATCATAGCAGCGAACAATAACTTATCAGAAGTGTCAGTGTAAAATTTGACGTCAAAAAAGTAAACCAGAGTTTACGAAATAAATTAAAAGAAAAAAGAAGTCCCACCGAATTAGTAAAAATCGCAAAATTGGATTGAATATTATTTTTTAAAATTGTCTATTTTTCACTACCAAAAAGTATTGTAGTATGTAATTCAAATAAATATATAAAATCTCTTCCCGAAAGAATTAATCGAATCAGTGATTATTTTCACATATAGTTCCTTAATCTAAATATGTTGTACTGTATATAAAAAACATAGTTGCAATTTTAATATAGATTCACTGGTTTTAATAATATTTCTATAGATTTTTACTGTATTTAAGTGTCAAATATATATTTCAGTCATCAGTGTATCATTGAAAATGATCCCAAGATAATAAGAAAACATAAAGTTATCCTATATCATAAATAAATGTGATAAAAAATACTAATTTGTCAGAAATCTGTCTAAACATTACATTTTATCAGCTAATGTAATTAATAATGTGAAATATTTTGGCCTTTGACATCATGAATTATCTAAATGCAAATAAATATTGCAAGAATGTAATACTGGACACATTTTTGAATAGTTTCCAATGAATAGTGAGATGAGGTAGGTACTCACATTAAAATATCTGCCAGAAATAAATCTAATAAATGGTATACCTACATACATGTGTATGATTGTTTGAGATCATTCGACCTAATAGTTTTTCTATACTTTTTGATATTATATAGATTGAACTCGATTTTACATAGAAATTCCGGATATTATATGGTTGTGTGATAATTTTATTATTTTTTATAAAAAGTTTACTATTTTTCAAATGATTTTATACAAGTAGTTATCATACTATTGGGCTCTTAGGAAAAAATTGTTTTTGATTGTATATTGTTTTTTAGAATATAAAATATTTTCCATTTTTCAATATGGTTACTATCAGCATTTAAACCTTTGTGAAGTCTTTAAAATATTCAAAATATTAACTCTTTCTTGCTAATCCATCTTTGAAAACGTTTGCCTAATTTAACGAAGATTTAACGAAGATCAATGCAGAGCAATCCAACCGTTATATACCTACTACACGTTCAGAATTAGTTAAGGGCTCAATACTTGCAAAAAAATGCACAATCATTTGCAAATTGAAATCAAATCTATAATATGTTTTACAGTATTTAACCATATATTAGAGGCATATTTACTGGAAGGTGCTTCCTACTCTATAAATGAGTTTTATTCTAATACTAATATCTCTAATTGGGAACATAATAACACTCGTTTAATGTTATTGATTCTTAATTCGAATTATTACCTATTTTAGGATGGATGTATAGCTAGTCTTATCAACTGGCTTGATTTTGACAAAATAAACATGTGATATTCATTACACATAAAAATTTTCACTTGTACATTTTAAAAGGTGATTTTGTAATTCATGTAGTTTTCTTGTGTATACTTCATAATTAGATTTTATTCCATTTTTGTCTTTATTTAGTTATTTGTATTATTGCTGCTTAGTTTTGACAAGCGTTTGTCTACAGATTGTAAGCAATTTCTTGACAACAAGCATTTCTCTCCCCCCCTCTCTCGTAACACCAGCTTTTTGATTTTTCTGTAAAGCATTCTGGAGCCTGACCGTTAAACCATTTAGTAACACCCAAGCAACTCCCACCCAGAAATTCCTTAAGTTCTAGAAGCAGTACTAAGTCAGGACAGAATGAGGTATGCTATAATATTTCCCAATGGAAATTTTTTATGCAAAGCTGTAGATTTTTGTGAAGCAAATGAATGATTCTATAGAACAGTTCTCCTATGATTTTTAATAGCAATAATAACGTTTCACAATATCGTTACATAATATCTCTTATTTTGTGATTATTCTTCACAAAAACCCGATGCTATTATTTTTTCTATTCTTTGACTTTTCGCGGTCGAGTCGGAGAGACTTAATGAAATCAAAATAATTTACGTTTGCTATCTGGAGTGTAGTACGCACTTGACATCTCATCTCCGATCACAATTTGACTTAACATTGGTGGTCAGTCTTTTAATAGTTCTTCAAAAACGACAGTTTGCCGTTTTTACCATACTTTAGTCTACTCAGATTTTGTCTGTTTCTATGGTACAAATTTTGTGAACAATATTTAACTTTCTGTTAACCAATCGCCTTGGAATTTTTCATGCTTATTCACTGCCTATGACAATACATGAATTGAGTTTGTATTTTTTCATGAATTCAGGAATTGATAGCGATTGTAACAATTATACTTTCTATATAGATTGCAATAGATGGCGCTAATAATCTAAATAATTGAAATACAAATTTCGGATTGCTCGAAGCTAACAGGAAAAAAAGCGCGCAACAACAAAAGATTAGCTATGGAAAGTTTTAGAACTTTGGTGCAAAATTTAAAGACCCTGACCAATTGTCAAGTATAAATTGTGTATTGTTTTCAGTCAAATAACGGACAAGACACGACCAAATTAATATAGTGCACTCTAAAAGGTCCATTGATAGTACATAGGATCTATTTTCTGACAATTTGATTTTAGAAGTAAGCAATCAAAAGAACATGGGACTAAGAATATTTAGATAAGCCTTAAAATTGAAGAAAAACACACAGAAAAAGTGAAAATAATGAGAGGAGATCGTTGATGTTGTATATTATCCCTATATGAGAAAAAAAAGGTATACTGCTAAATGGATATAGTCTAAACAATATCAGATATTTAGATGACACCAATGTTTTTGGCGACAATATAGAAGGTTTACAAAACCTGATATATAGTATCACCCGTCACAGTCAGCAATACGGCCAGATTTCAATGTCCAAAAATTAAAAATCAAGATTCTAAATGCAAATAAGATCACAGGAAGTCATCTCTAAATCAATCAAAATTCATTAGAAAAATCCAAACAATATGAATACATTAATAGTAGGTATTATAAACGAGAATAGCCTAACCAGGAAAGAAAGGGCACAGCATTGAAAAGGCAAGATCTACCTTCAACCGAATGAGTGCCTTCTTCAAGAGTCACAATCTTTCTCTCGAAATAAAAATAAGAATGCTCAGATTCTACGTTTCCTCTATTCTGTTTTATAGAGTTGAGTCCTGGACCTTGAAGAATATGAGCAAAAAATTCCAATTCCATTTCCAATGTGGCTTTATATATTCAAGATTCCGTCCTCAGAAAAAAGAAAAAACAAGAAGTAATGATAACCATATCTCGCAAACAACGTTATTTCGGTCGCATAATGAGAAACGAATCCAGATATGAATTACTACATACCATCCTTCAAGGCACAATATTTAGAAAAAAAGGTATAGACGAATAATCTGGCTCAGGCAACTTGGAATAAACCTCCCTTAACTAAATTCTAAATTATGAGGATTTGTTTTCGTAATAATTTATGCACATTTCCATCATTCATTACACCACCACAAGAACTTCAACATGTTGGTAACGAATTTCAAGAGATTTTTTGTATTCAATATATATATATATATATATATATATATATATATATATATATATATATATATATATATATATATATATATATCCAATATATATATATATATATATATATATATATATATATATATATATATATATATATATATATATATTGGAATTGGAATGAAATAACGAAAATCGAAGTAGAAACCGATCAAGACCTGGAACTGACATCACTTGAGAGGATGCGCGGAACACGATAAGTTATCGTATCTTATTTTAAAATTACCCTCGTATTAAAATATGTTAATCCAGTTTCAGGTTATTTCAAAACAAGCTATTACATTTTATAATATGAATAAAATCAATTTATGAATTGATAAATAATTCTTGGCGCCAGTATTTGTGCCAACGAAACAACGTGAACGAGATATCGAAAACTGACTGCTAGGAGCGATATTTGAAATATACTGCAGACACCGGGGTTAGGTGAAATGTAGTAATTGTGAGTCTTCAATCCTCACAATATATTTTCTGGTATATAGTTATGAAATTAAAGTCTTTGAAGATAAAATACAAATTTCGAAATAAAATAAGTAATACGAAATGCATTGATGACAGAAGTTTATTATAACCAGGGAATACTTGTGTTTTAAGCAGTAAACTAAAGTATCAATTAACATATTTTAATCAATTTTTCTTACCTTCAGCATAACGCTAATTTGTCTTTAGGGCTGTTGGCTTCTCTCATGTTCGTGTTCTATTCTCATCTTAAATCTAAGAAGATCTAAGAAAATCGTTGAATGAAACTATGGATATCTAAAAATAATGTTTCGATATGTCGCAATTGCCTGATTAGAATTTTGAACGTCCGTAAATGATGTTGTCTCACAAGTGGATATAACAAGTATCTTCTCTATATACAAAATAATGAGTTTATACGCGACCATACTTTTGAGAGGTTGATTTTGATATTAAGATTTCCTATTTCCATTCTTTCCTATTATTTTAGTTATTGAAGATGTCATGGATAGGCGGACGCATTCAGTTTTCTCATATTAGTTTCAACAGAACGTAAGCGAAAATTACCAGCACTTGCTAAGTGTAATGAAGATATACCAAGATTTGGAATATTAAAATATAGAGCAATTAATGGAAGAAGAATGCATGAGGATAGAATACAAACTAATAAAATCGATGAAAATTTGTATGCGAGAATATTGAATAGTAGAACGTTTTATCGGGTAATGTCAGAGAACAAATAATAGAAGAGATAATCATAGTTGAAATAGTAAATGGACGAAATAAAGCAGTCAGTGACTTGAATACAACACGGATTTTAGAATGAAAAATAATTAAAACTTTTGTCTTTGTCCTTTTTTAGTCTATAGAATTCAATTCAATTCTTTTATTCTTTGAAAATAAGATTTGTGGAGCTTATTAAAATAGATTTTTTTGCGTGATGATCGTTGAAATCCTAAAAAAAAAAGATGGATAAGGAATGATGAATATACTTTTTTCTGAGAGAGTTAATTTCTTCTTAATTATTTTTTAAGGTATCCAATGTGTATAATCAACAAAACGGACGTCATGACTTTATTTACCGAGAAAACCACCTAAGCTATATTGATGTCTGCTACTCCAAGAAACCAATCCACCGTTTCGACTTTCATTTGGTATATTATGGTGAATCTATGCTGCTTCAACAGAAAAAGTTTGTTAATCTGTGAAAAACGCTACACATTTCTTTAAACTTATGACACGATACAGTGAAGCCAATTGCTGAATTTTCTTCTTTTAAATTCGATCTGAAATAACCTTACTAATAACGTGATGACATGCTTTACCGTTTTACGAAAACTCTGGTTGAAAATATAGAAGTAGTGAATGCACAGTATGCAAAAGATATTCTTATTCTCACATCCTAAAATAATATTAACGATTTGGAACTCTAACGATAGAAAGACTCATTAGATTGTGCTATTTGAAATACGTTTCATAGTATATTACATAATATACGTTGTAAGTAATCAACTACGCACAAAATGAAATAGTTTAAGTAAATTTAAGAGTGCGTATGGGACTTATAACATACTGTACTTTTTCTACTTCCACCTATTTGTAGTTGAAGTGAAGAAAATATTTGGATACAGCTATATTTTGTAGATACTTGACAACATACATTTGTTTCAACAATTTCCAAAAATCACGACTAATTTCATAGGGCATTGTGCAGTTTAATGTGTTGCCCACTTCTAAGGGCACCATTCGCTCAATCCAAAATGTATCTTGCTAATGCTCAAAGATTTTATGGTTTTTAAATGAATATATTGCTATTAACATTAGTAGTTTACGTAACAAATCATGAAAGTGGTCTTACTGAACGATTGGACAAATTGCAGGGCGAGCCGCAGGCTAATATCCATTTTATAATAAATGTCACGTTTTCAACTAAACGTCAAAATATGTCAAATTATTTCATAGTTTTGAATAATACAAAACTATAGAAAATTATAGAAACCAATTGATCACTATCTCAGACTCGGTCCGACAAAATGAGATTTTCTGACCTAAAAATAAACCGGAAAGTATTAATTTCTAGCCCGTTTTAAAAAAAATGAATAACATCATATATAGTTAAACGTTTGATAACTTTTCAATTAAACCAAGAAATTTGAGTTTTATTATAATAAATCCCGTGTAGGTACGTTATGAGATGCCATACGTTTATGTTATTATCATTTAACAAAGAATATCGACTTTGCGATTTTTGGCTTAGGTACACTAGCATAAGAGAAGAGAACATTTTCTCTTTAGAAAGCTTCCCCGACAAAATAACTTATTTCAAATCATTACTTCTAAGTTTAAGATGAAAATTGGCATCACTGACACATTTGTGTCACTCACCTTGCGTAAAGCGTACTCATAACATAAGATGATAATAATCCATAATTGAATTCACAGAACCATATTAGATGATTTCGAAATATGTTACATTTTTACTCTTCAATTAGTCAAAATGATTCAAATTTTTTTTTTATTGTTTTCGATGTAGAGATCTCATCTAGGATCCTATTTGTACAGCCTCAACGAAATTCAGTCTTTTACCAATAAAATTGGTGGTATAGATCTTTGGTAGTATTTACCAAGCTCAGCCTTGATTCCAGAACCGAACACACTGTTCACATTATCACTATACCAACATTCATAATTAGAGTAGGTTACGCGCGTTTCGTTAACCATTTTATCGTTTTCAGATACTGAAGGTGAAGTAAAGCCTATGAACTTTGTATGGAAACTTGACATTATATTTATTGTGAGGAACATTTTTTAACAATTTTACATTATTTATATTTCTTTCATGATTATGATTGACATCATACTCTGCAATATTCGATTTTTTTGGTCTGTTCATATTGTGAATGAGCTATGTGATCTTTAAACCTGACATTAACAGACCTTTTAGCCCGCCTAACATTTCTTATCATAATCATTACAGCTGATTATGATTTTTTTCAAGATCTGGTATTATATAGAAGCTCTCTCCTTATTGTATCTTTCGATGTTAAGTGAAAAATGAATCAAACTATGTACCAGGAAATGGAGGCTAGCTATCTAATGTTGGATACGTGAGTGTTGGTGTAGTGGTAGTATAAACAAAGTGTTCAGTATGAATATCACCAACGGTTCCAGAAATTCCAACTTACTTGGTCAAGTGAGGTTTTTTTATCACGCATAAAGAGTACACAAGATTTTTAGATTTTTTTCTCTCTCCACACTCCACATTACGTGTAAACTCAAATGACAGATAGACAGTAGCAATTTTCTTCTTGCATTCTAGAGACAGGAATTGTTTATTTATTCTAATCATGCAAATCTAATTTCTCTTATTTCTCCAAAATTTACAATTCAATGGGTACATAATATTGGAAAACTATCATATATTTTTATACATAAACATAAACTCTTGTTGGGCTCTAATTTTTTCAAAAATGCTTCCCAGAATTATACTTTTATCGTAATCGAATATGTCTTGGACTGATAATAAGAAACAAAATTTATACGTATTTTAATACAAATTCCCTTCAAAACAGGCTCCCTTCAAGTCAATACAAGCATACCAATGCTCAATTCAATTTTCCATACACTAGTTGTAAACCTCGGCTGGAATGGCTTTGAGCACCTCAATTACTTTTTGAGTTTGGAAAAGTGAAAAAAGTCGTAGGGAGCTGAATCTTGTGAATACGATGACTGAACGATGTCTGTGTAAATCCTAAAACTCCATTCCAATCATGGTGAAATATGACCTGATCCTTTGATTTTGTGAAATAAGTTTATAGTAAATTAGACCACGGTAATCAAGGAAAACGATTAGCATAATATTAATTTTCGACTGACTGTGTTTCGGTGTCATATTCATAAGCCCACGCCACGTTTCGTCACCTAAAAAGATCGAGTCGATACATAAGAGATGTTGAGAGTCTCTGCTACCTCTAGGATGCTGACGCGACAATTCTGGAACACCATTTTTTAAACCTTTTTGATATTATTGTGGTTAATACAGGTGGAAGGGCGACTCGCGTGAGGCAAGTTTCTGACGACTTACATAACATACACTGAATGCTTTATGCCATTCAAATATTTGCGTGGGCGATAGAGAAAACTTCTCAAAACATTTCTGCGAAATTCCCAATGATTCCGTAGCCGTAACTTCATTACAAGCAGATACTTATTAAGAAAAGGCACTCAAACTTCACAATAACATCGGAGTAAATTTTACTAATTTAGGAAATAAAAATGTTACCGCTTTTATTTTCAAGAGGAGTTTAAATGCATCAGTTCGGGTCAAATTAGTACAGATTATATATTTATGGAATACTGCGTATATGTATTGAAATAAATACACAAATATAGTATTAGTTCTATTTACATTTCATTATTACTGCTTCTTGTTTAATGGATGCAGAAATCATGTTGGCAACAGAGGCAGTTTGTGCATCGACTACTTATTTTTAATAATAGATTTTAGGTTCTCACGTGAGATCGGTGTTTATATATTCAACAATACATAACATAGATAAGTTACTACTTCAGAGCAAGAGAATTTAGGGTTTTGTTTCAACCTTATCAGTGACGTAGTGTTATTTGTTTTGTTATTGAACTGAAAGAATCCAATCATAATTCTTTAGAAGAGTATAACTTTGGAATACGGAATGACCTAGGGTAAGTAATTTGCAAATATTTGGAATAAATATTTATTAAGTTAAAATTTCAGTTTTGAAAAATGAAATATCCTGGTTCTGGTGCTGAAAGAGAAGGAAGATAAGGAAGGGGAATAAATATAAGAGAAATAAAAAGGGTAGATCCGAACAATTAGTAATGAAATATCGAATCACTAGGAGTCAGTGGTAGTTTAACCAGCACAGCAATTAATATCTTATTTTAAAATAATTGAAATTTGCTTCCAATATTTGAGCTATTCTATTCTGCCAATAATATGAATTCCATCAACTTATAACTCGATAAAACTATTACTACTACTACTTTTTATAGATATTGCCAATACTATGAAACATGACCTTCACAGTCTTATTCATATCATGAAGTACTATCTCTACAAAATATTTTGTAAGATTCTATGAATGGAAAGTATCACTTGGATACTTAATATGGTAGGGAACAATTTCGTCAAGATTCAATTTACTTTTATGAATAAACTCATAGAATTGATTACACAAAAATCAACAGAACTAATTGGAAGCAATTTATAAAGTATGAATAGCGATAAAAAAATTCATTCTTAAATATTTTTAGTCATTTTGCCAGTTTTTGACTAGAGAAAAATAATGATGTGGGTGAAACCGACTATAAATGAAAGTAAAAAATAAAGACATCAATTTGAAGCATATTGCTTTAATGTGAGGAATGAATTTATATAACTACACCAAGGTCACAATCTGACATCACAATTTATCAAAGACCAGATGATGCAATTGAAGTTAGTAGTATGCTCAGTATAATTTAGTGATATCAGGAACGATCAGAAAGATTCAAATTTAGTCATGATTACTGAACATAATAGTAAAATAGGAGAGGGAATGAAAACGTTCGTTACATAGATATAAAGAAGAGTGAGCAGAAGAAGTTTTCATAAATAAGGCTAGCATTTGAAATCAAATTTATAAATAATTGATGATAAAAAAGTGATGCTAGATCAAGTATAAAAAGGACAGAAAATAATATGAGCTTCTGTGCATAGAAACAACTATCATATTATACTATACATTTTGTGAAGACCATATTCCATGCTCTCTACATGATATGTAGAAATCAAGCTGTCAGTGACAGTGAAATTCATAAATGTGTTAAATGATTGAAATATTTCAATAGTTCTAATTCATGGAATCGAAGAATAGACAGAATGTTAGCTTTACTTGCGGTAGAGAATCTGATCAAGTTCTGTCATAAGATTCATGCGCATTTTGGAATATTGCGCTAACGGTGCTAATAAAACACCTTTGGGATCTTGTGATATTTAATACAAACTAACCTGTGTTTTTCAGCGTACTTGTAATTAAAACAAACATGTTAGTTGACTTTGTACTCCAAAATGTCAAAAATAAATCAATCTATGGCCAGTTAATCCTTCAGTTAGGCGAATATATTATTTTATTTTCCTGGCTAGCTTTAAGGTCAAATTTAAATTTTAGGAAGAACTAAGCAAACTTTCAATAATAGGTTATTGTGCGATATCAGATCATATTAAAACGAAGCAAGTGCATTATAAAACATTTAGAAGATATTCCGAATTTATTCCAAATGCTCAAATGAACTACCGCGAAAAAGCTAATAATACCTTGAGAGTAATATAAACGGTGCTAAGCCTTCACGGCTCTGCTAACATATATTGATAATTGTTTTTCAAGCCATTCTATAAAGCAGACATACTAAGACCATATTCAGAGCAAATTTTGATTGGAATAGAGATTTTTCCAAGGAAAATTTTTGGCATATTGTCTTCGAGATCTAAGTTAGCTTCTATTTTGTTTCTTCTGTTCATAAACGATATTGCCTATCTAGACATCAGTGGTAAAATATATCTATTTGCAGACGATGTTTCTTTTGGAGCAGCCCTGATCTCACGGCACTTCATAGGACTATATCTAGTGTCCTAATCACCTTTAAATCATGGTGAGATTCTAGCTTTGTCTCAATGTTTATAAAACCAAAACTTTATCCTATAAAAATACAATAAGCGGAACTTATCCACCTCCTTAACATTCTATTATGCCCTTATTGAGTCGCATCTCCGATATTCACTTCCCTTCTGGGGTACGTGTGGTCAATTTGAGCGAATCTTCAAATTACAAAATAGAGCTGTTATATATGTACTCGGACTAAACAGCAGTACTCACTACAGGGACTTATTTAGAAGACTAAAAGTTCTGACTCTTCCTTCCTTGTTCAGATTTAAATCCGTTTGCCTCATTCTTAAGCACGCTTCTCCAATTTCAGAAAGATCGTTGCACGATCTTTTCCTACCTACTCTTCTTTCAGAATTAGTGGGATTAATATTTTACAATGCAAAAAATGTACAATCACTTGCCAATTGAAATTAAATCGATACCATCTTTTCCCGCATTCCGCAATAATTTGAGGGCATATTTACTGGAATGTGCCTTCTACTCTGTAAACAAATCCTATTCTAATAATAATATTAAATTCTGAACATGCTGCATACTGCTTTAATTTTTCCTATGGACTTATTAACTAATTATTACCTATTACTATTACCTAAAAATTAATTAATCATTATTATTCTTTATATTGAAATTTTATTTCATTTGTTTTTTCTTTATTTAGTTATTATTATGATTGTTTTTTAGTTTTTACAAGCTCCCTCTATATATATTTTGTCCAGTTTATTTTCGCTTGAATCCAATATAATGAGATTTGTCGAGATAATCGAAAGACAAATATATCTTTTCATCAAATTATTTTGTTAATCTAGATAACAAAAAATAATCAATACAGCTTAAACCTAATGAAAATACCATACTCACATTATCTTGACCAAATTCAAACGCTTTTTTTTAAATCTTCCTTACATCGACCCAATATAATAGCATGTTATTGGCATGTAATTGTTTCAGCCTTTTCGTTGTAGTTAATGAGGATTATACCACAATTGTTTTGAGAAAGGTTCGTAATGATGCATAGTGTCTTTCCTTCCATGGTTTTTAGACACCACAAAATCATTCTTCAGTACTTGTACGGCAAGAACGAAATTGAGTAATCCATTTTTTTGAACTTGATCATGTCAGGAATCATTACTATTTGATTGGGAAGAAGATCCATCAATATGCATGAAATCACTCACATTCACAACTTATAATAATAATAATATAAGAATAAAAAAAAAGTTAAAAATGAGTATCAAACACTGAAATGCTTAGGATGTCTTTGTTTTTCAAATGTACTTACTCTCTAATTCAAGTGTGATATTTGAAACAGTGATAAGGTTTCATCGTTGGAAATTATTTTGTTTTTCTTTTCAAACATCTATTTGTTTAAATTGGAATTCTAGCAAACAAAATTATTCTCTGTCCGTGGTTATTGTGTATGGAAGCTTGAAAGTATTAAATTTTGTGGGCGTAAAGAAGCAGGTCTTTACGCTCCAGTCAACTTTTGCATTGTATTTTGCTGACAATTTGAAATTTGGAATATTATTATTTAATTATGAGGACATAATATGTTCCTTATATAAATAGTCTGTGAAGTAGTCAATTTCATTGATTGAGAGTTTGTCCTATATTAAAAAATACTGTTTTACTTGACGCCAACAACTAATTATTTGAACTCTCCCACAACATTATGTTTGGAAACAAATTCTAGACGTATGTAAATATTACTTCTCACTAGCTACGACACTGGATATTGTTTTCGAAAAGATCAGCACCCTGCGAAAGCGGCTTAGAGGTTAGATATTTGACCCTAAGTGACTCTATAAAAGAAAAGGGTTGATGCCTTATTAAGATAATATGTCGGGTATCACATATTTTTTATTTTTTGTAACTCTTTTTACCTGTTCTTTCGGGTACAAGCAGGTAGAGTACATAATGCGATGCAAATTTATGCAGCTTAGAAGTTGAGCGGAATGTTTGATTTTCTTTTATTTTTGTTGTGAGGATTGTTTATAGCTACTAACGAGTTCAGGATCGGTATCAAATTAAATATCATCACATGTTTCAAATTCTAATTGTACCTATAAAGAAAGATAAAATCTATAGCGGCACCAATTCGCCTGTATGTTAATTTATTGAGTACAAAGATTCCGAATATCAGTTTAATCACGACGAGCAAATCATTTAAAATGAAATTATTGCGCAATATTGAAAAAATGAATATATGGAACAATTTTAATTTCTAGTATTTTATATAAAAAACAATGTTAATACATAATAATATTTATGAAAATCATGCAAATCTTTTCCGAGATAATTCAGGCGTTTCCTATTCAAATATCTTCTCCTATGATACAATAAATTTGCATGAACTACAAGAATATTTGAAATTTTACAAACGAAGTGAAGATTTTGTGTGTTTTTACTCACTCCAATCTAAATGCATCCATGTAAATATCAGCCATAGAAAACATTAATTGGCAACATATAAATCAGATATAGAGGCGTCAAGAATCAATCTACAAGAAGTAGGTGGACGAAAACGATATTGAAAAAGTTTCTTATTTAGCTATAATGCAATAAATCAATACAAAAATCATGCAAAGCAAAGTAGTGAGTCAAAAAAACAACCGAATGAGTAGAAGTATATAAATATAATTCAAAATATAGTAGTAGAATAAAATATAGTCAAAATCAAAAGAGAAATTTTCCTCATAGCATAAATGTTAACATTGAAAAGATGATTGATTTGCTTGTATAATGTGATGCTAAAATTAATGGATACTTAACCAATGAAAGATATTTTGATTTTTTGTTCAATATACTTCGATTAAATCTAACACATGCATTTAAGCTGCGAGCGGGGATAGAATCGGTAATATTTTTTCTAAATAACCTTTTTTGATGTATTCATGAAGTTTAAAACTACTGATTATGGAAAAAAAGAGTGCAGCATTGGGTTTGCATAAAATTGGGTATAATAGAATGACCGCTACAAAACTATTACACATGTCGTAAAACTGTTTTGGGAGGTCTACTTTATCTCGAACGTAAGAGCTTTTATGGCACAAAGCATTCAGTGAAGATGACAACAAAAACTCTCAATATCTCTTATCAATCGACTCAACATAATCCAGTTGATATTTCGAATCTCATTTTGAATTTTCCTCAAAAACAACGTTTCTTCAAAATTGGACCGAAACTGAAGAAACCACATCAAAGTCTCTGGATTATCAAGATGATGCTCATAATTTTCTTTGCTTATCATGGTGTAGCTTACCATGAATCCTTCCAAAGGATTGACGGTCAATAAAGAAAACTACCGTGGGGACTGTGATGGTGCAAACAAAAATCATTTACCCGTGATATTTTCGGTGCATTCGCTATCATATTCTTTAATTAATTTGGCCTTATTAACTCTGACCACTTTCTAGATATCGATGAACTAATAAGGCACTCAATTTGAACAACAAGTTAGACATAGGTGATCCTCACCAATTGTCTTTTGCTGCCAATCCTGTATATTTTGTCAGTGGATCTTCTTTCACCAGCTGTTGCACAGATTTTATTTTTTTAAATAAATTGCAGCACGCGAACAGCCAGGACAAGGCCCCTTTTCTAATGTTGTCCGTCCCGTCTTAAATTCGGCTAACAAGAATATTTGATCAAAGATTCATGACATTCCTTTTGTTTAAGAAATTTTCAAAATTTTGCAAAAAATAAAGTTTTATTTCAACGTGAAATTCATGTTAATTTGTTGCGTCGTAACGTACTGAACTTATCACAATCATATACATAACAAATACCTAACATTCCACCTACAAGTACAAATTTGTAACAAATTTGTCACAAACTTTTCCTAATCGAGACTAATGGCTCAAAACAACCAAACGTTTTCTTAAGTAAATATAATAGAGAAACAACAAAAAAGTACATAATTCAAGTATTATTATCTATATAATATAAACAATAATGAAAACAATGCATAAAGAGATGTCTACAAGTAAAATGAGTAAAAAATTAAAGGAATTGCTATTATTCTGCATAAACTTGAGGAAATTTTAAAATATTGAAAACTTTTATAATCGTATTGACATTACATGAACATAACGAGAGTTTTGTAATATTTTTTTTTTCAATATCTCAATTTATGTGTATTTCATTGAAATGATGATATTGAATATCATGAGGTATAAGAAGCAATTCGCTCTCAGTACAGATGGACACCCTAGCGACGTGGATTTTTTGCGTGAGTTATATTACCGCTTTCACAACGCGTATGGTATTGGTTCAGCCGAAGCTGAAACAGATTTTTCCGCTTTTAGGTGTTTTTTTTTTCAACGGAGAAACAGGTAAAGCCATATCAAATATTTTTTTATTACCTCTAGAGGTAAAAGTAAAATTTTTATTTAAAATGACGCGATCAGAGAAGCAAGTACCGTCTCAAAGACTGAACGATAGCATTCTAGGATTTTCCAAAAATTGTTGCCATCACTGAACATTGGTTAGATAATAATAAGCCTGTTTTTGTCAAGAAACTATACCACAGTAGTCGGATTTAATAGAACTAATTTATCTCACGGAGGTACTATGATCAATGATAATATCCACAAATAACAACTTCTCCGTAATAACACAAGACTTATGACCTCTATATTGTATGGCATTTACCTGACGCTGACGTGCATACTTTCTGTCACAAACTCCTGACCTTACTGGAGTCATTACCTCTAAAAAGCAAACTAATTGCATTTGGCGATCTCAATATTGATTATTCCAGTATGTGTGCTGATCAAGAATGTCAATTTTTAATTCTCTTGGTATGGTCTTGCATATAACGGCACAAACCCGAATAACTAAGACCAGTTCTAGTACTATAGACTAGGTCATTACATCGTAAGATTCAGATTCCACCGACTGTACTGTCTTTAATTCAGGCGTCTCCTATCATGAAGCAGTGTTAACAAAATTTTTGGTAAAATCCAATACTAAGAATGCTTCTTGCCAATTATACCGTATCTTTAAAAAAAGTTTTTAAAACTTCAAGCACCGTTGTCAAACATGCTCTTTGGTGATGACTTCCAATTTCAATGGTTATGACACTACTACTAAACACAATTCGACTCTTCCTCCCTCAGGCGTATCCAAAATAAGCATAATAAGCCCTGGTCGATCTTTATCTCATCTACGGAAATTCGGATAGTATTTTCTTCATAATACAATAACAGCTGCCAAAGATATTTGTAACAATAGGAGACTCGCCAGTTCTCGTACTGTTTCTAAAGAAACATGGTTCATTGTGAATTATCTAAGAAATAAGGCTTCTCTATCGAGTATAATTTCTACTTCACTGATAACCTTAATAATTACGTTGGGACTGTATCCAAAAATTTATCAAATTATATAACTCCTTCTCATGATCCGCTTTCATATATCCCTGATGCTAGTGCTAACTCACAAATTTTCTTCTTTATGCCCGTAGTTTCAGCAGAACTTCGCAGTTCCATTAATGACATTAAAAATAAATAATCAGTTTCCAAAGAACTAAATTTATCCTCCTCCTTAACAGTTTATGATGCCTTTATTGAGTCGAATCTCCGATATGCCCCTCCCTTTTTTATGTTTATTTTCTAGTTTTTACAAGCTTTAGTCTACAAATTGTAACATTTTTTTTACAATAAAGCATTTCTCTCTATATTGTTAGTTGTTATTATAATTTGCAAATTTTTGTTTAGTGGAAACTCCATCATCACAATAAATTTTTTTTCCAAATTACATCAGCTTTTTGACATTAGGTCATTAAAACATTTCCACAAATCATGGATTAAAATATGAGCAATATAAGTAAATGAACAAATTCCGTCATTGACAAGAAGTTGACTAAGAAAATATTTGAAATAAATAACAAAACTTATCATTTTCAAAATATTTATTTTTCTCTATTTTGAGGAGTCATGTTGAAATAATACTAATAATTTGCTTAAATTTGACACATCCTTTAGTTCCAGTTTGAATTTTCTCTGTTTCGGTATTAGAACAACGTTATTCTCGCACAAATTTTCCTTAAGAATGAATTCCTTTCTCAAATTTCTATGGTGAGTTGGTGCTCCTGAATAAAAGTTTCCATATAACAGCTGACTGAACGATGCATAATATTTTGATGAATATTTAACGTTAACTTTAACATGGAATAAGTCTCCCACATGGTTGAGTATCATGGCATCAAAGAAAGCAATTAACACATTTTCTAATTTGAACCCCAAGCCATACATTTTTTATATTTTTCATAATAGTTTTTTGATTGAACAGGTAGTAAATTATTTATGGCGGTAGAGGCTACGTCCAATATCGGTGTAATTTCCCTAATGTATATTTTTAACACTTTCCAAAAGTAAATAATGTGAATGTAAGCCGAAACAGAGAAAATAGTATTAAATACTCGAACAGAAGGCCATTCCAACATTCGTTCCTTGGACCACTTGCAGGATTGAAAAGCTTTTTGTTATTTGTATGTCAATATACTATTTTGATATTGTTCCTTTTTAAACAGTTTGTTTCTCAATTGTCTTCTCCCTGGAGGTACTACTACTATATCGTCATTTGCTTCCTGATTATTTATTAGATTTTTTCACTTCTCTGTATTATTTTAATGTTTTTTTTCGAAATTTTTCTATGATCTTCCTCCTATCGTTTGGTCATAGAAGTAGTTTTTTTCCACTTTATTTTCTTCCTATTTCTTTCAATAATATCCCTGTCATTAGATTGCATAATTTCTTTGTGTTCTCGAATCATCTCATCTAAATACTTTCTTTGCCCATTATTGATTTTTCTATTAGGTACCAATAAGCTGCACTATACTTTTTAAGCTCTATTCAGAGATCTCTATTTTTTTTCTTTATAAATCAATCATTACGTTTGGGAACGTTTTCGAAATGATCCTAGACGAAACGACGGTTTCAAATTAGCGCAATCAAACTTTGTCAATAGTAAAATATTAAAGTTAGTTTGTTATCTTGGACGTTTGATGTATGGTCTATGTATCATCAATTGGTACTTACCATTATGGAGGGTAGGTTGAAGAACAATGTGTGGTGTAGTTAAATAAAGGTGGCGCCACATTAACATCAAGGTAAATTTCTTCTAGGTTAAATTCACTACTTTATTTTGTATAATACAAGTCGTTTAAGTTTCTAATAATGGACTACTCGAGTCAAAAATCATATTAAATTTTCAACTCCGCATACTTGGTTGTTAGATCTCATTATTATTACGCGGCTTAGTTTTTTTTTAATTTCGACTGCGCAGTGGTGTTGTGATGAGTGTAGATGAGCGATAAATATAGTCTAAAAAGCGAGTATTTTGAAAATTAGTAGAAAATGAGTAATATTCTGACTAAAGCTCTTTTGATTCGATGAAAAAGGGGTTAACTCCACGTGAAGCTTGAGTGCTACTACTGGCACTTTGCCACCTTAATATGTTCTTACTCGTGTTTATAGCAAAAGCGGAAATTAATTTTCAAAAGCGTTATGTATTCTAAATTCAGTGATTTGTGCCAAAGCTTACTTGTTGTTCTTGCTGTATCAATTTCAATAAAACAGGTCTTCAAAGTATCTGGTCTTCTCAACAATACAAAATAACCGAGAAAATGAAAAAAAAGTTAACACGGGTAGATAACAAAAAAGTCTATTGTTTACGCCGCCATTTCTATTGTAGATTGCCTAATTAACTTACAATCACTACATTCATATCAAAAATTTCGTATACATGTGCGTCAATCTAGAAAGATTTTGAACTGTTAGTTATATACATTTATATATATTTAAATACAGCTGGACTATTTTTCAACTTCTCTCCCATAAAAAAATTCCTCTTTCTCTCTACCCTCCATCTTATCACTTAGATATAATTTATTGTCACACTAACAGCCGGCTCTCTTTTTTTGCCGCCACTACTGAAGTTTGACACCGAATGGCTGCTTTCAATTAAAATTATTTTTGTTCGATTAACGATACGTTCGCTGAAGTGACAAACTATGTTGGCATTTTTTAATTTAATATTTCAGCTGCCCTCGTTATATTGTGTAATGACATGTGTTACCTATCTCAAATTTTTTTATTGATTTTTTGGTCTTGATGCTGAAGACTATACCGGAGAAGGTGTTCCTGAAATGACTTTCTCTGTATATTGATTTCATTTGAAATGTACCTAGGTAATAAATTGTATTTTGTTATGTACAGATAATACAGATTATTTGTAGTATTTCATATTTTTCTTATTTCAATGAAGTCAAGTGTTATGCATTAAATTGCTAGGAAAACCAATTCTGCACCTTAACTATTTTGAGTTTAATAGTTTCTTCACCACGTTAGTCTATGAAACCTCTAACAAATATATGTTTTTAATTGAATAATTGGAAATTACAATCATATTTATTTTACTTAACAATTAAAATCATACAATTCCAGTAGTGAAACAGAATCCTTTTGCCGCGGCCTTGAAAAATGCATTCGAAGTCAAAAATTTCATATTAATCATGACATACTTAAAAATGAAATTTCAATATGGAAAAAATAAAACAAAGCTTTCGGCGATATAGCAAACTAGTTTTTTTAAATAACGAAATCGACGCAGGTCCAAATCGTTCACTATCGAGAGCGTCTGTGTCATGAATGTCTTATTTAGCTGGTCCACAACAATGCACGATTTTTTGCAATTTAATAATAAGGTATCATGAATTGCAATTGACTGCATTTTAAAAAGACCTTAAATCCTCTGTTCTTTTTAAAATGCCGCTGAATTATTTCTCAGTGTCGTACCCCCAGCTGCCACACACGAACACTGACAGTGTAACATATCATGTTTATTTAATTGAATTTCTCTTTAAAATATCATTAAACATCGGTATAGGCATTTATTTCATAGGTATAATACTACCCAATTTTGTCATGTTATTTTCTAAAATAAAAATGATGAATTTAAAGGAAGTAGTTTCCAAGAAAGTATATTCGATATTATTGTATAAGGCATTACAATATACCAATATGACAAAAAAATATAAACAGATGATAATTCCTACCTTTGTTGCTATTTCAAATTTTTGTTGTTGCTGAATTTCGTTTCAAAAAAGGTGATTTTTATGTTGCAATTTGTACCATTTTATATGCTTGTACAATACCTTCTTCCAGGGACTATCTATACTCACATATGAGTCTTTTGAATTGGTGTTCTTTACTATCTTCGTTATTCATTGAAATTATCTCAATAGTTTTCTTTGACTGTACAACAAGGTGGCGCAAAAAGTATAACTTGTTCTATTTTGATTAAATACAAAATGGTATCACGTGAATACAATATTTAGATTATCCAATTTATGACTTTGTTTATTGGAATATCGATATGCACTTTTTATATTGAACTGATCACTTTTAGAAGACAGATGGCGTCCTTCCGCGTCGATACACATAAAAAGTCTTCATTTGAATTTTCCATTAATTTTGATATCATCGTTCAGGATGCGCTGCAGCGAGCGTGGAGACAAGTTCAGAGTTGGAGCGCGCCGCCTAGTTGAACGGCGATGACTTTGAAGAGCCGACACCCTAACTCTGTTGACATTTTGTGGAGTTCGCTTCGTGCGAGAGCGACCTGCTTCATAACTGATCCAGTTGTACGAAAAGAGGCAGCCCAACGAAGTATTGTGTGGAATATTGAACTCTGTGCGGAAAAGACGTTCTACAGTAATAACAGATTCATTACTTTTGAAGAAATGTTCAACATCGAAAACGCGATGCGCCATGGTCTACTGCGCCATTGCTACTAAAACTGGACGCCCTAACCTACAGAACAACCAGCCCCCGCCGCTACGTTCCTTCCACGCCCACTTCTAGACTCAAATTCAATAATTCTTTTTACGCCACCCCTTACTTCTATTACCCTTAATCGATATTTTAGGTTTCTAGTATTTATGGTATAGTTTTGTTGATAGGTACATGCAGCAAAGAAATCAATTGAGAAGATTTTTTCTCAGAAACATGTTGAAATACTTCCCCAGTCATTTTCAGAATATCCCCAGTGCAATTTGTGATGGATCTTTTCTTGCTCTTCGTTGTTGCCCAATATTTTCTTATAAATTTTTTATGGCTTATCTACAATAAGCTCATAATTCTTGTGGGATGGCTTACTGTTATCAACTCAATTAACTTTTTAAAAATATTGAAAATTAAGAAGATTGAACTTAAAAAAAACATTGCAGTCCCACAGTTGTAATGATGCATCAAATTTGGTAAGAATTATGGTTTGCCTCATACCTGTAACAAACCACAATAGCTTGGTATGGAATCTTTCTAGTTTTTTTTGTTCATGCGTAAATAAGTGATGTACATTTCCACTAAGTTTGATTACCACTGCAATCTGATTCAACTGTCTATAAAAAACAGTTTTTCTTACAAAGTGTGATGTTGTCGACTTGTTTGCGTTTGTGTTAACAGATGACTTAATCTTATTTCCAGTGATAACAATTTATGTATACAAATGGGATGTCGTACATACCTACCTCTCATCAATTTAAAATATTAATATTGTCTAGTGATTTCTTGGTTGTAATTTCATATTTTAGTCTGTGTCTCTCACAGTAATTTAATTTTTTTTAGAACGTATTTTGTTTAAGTAATTTAAAAGCTATCCACATAAAGTTCTCTATAAGGTTTAGAGAGGGTAGGTTAGGTTAGTATGGGCAACCTCAATATAGACTGGTCGTGGTTTACTCGAGTCACAGTTAGGAATAAAAAAAACAAAACAATACCCGACAATATCATCTGCTGCAATCAAAGTCCTAACTAGGGTCCCCCAATTGACTTTATCTGTCGAAAAGCCGGCTCAAATTGAAGAGTCCATACGGGTTGTACCTCTTAAATCGCAGATTAGACTACTTTCTTACTCACAGACATTCACTGGACAGGGATCTTATACTTATACCAAAAGACTTTTAACCTGTACGGTGTCCAAGATACACCAGAGTACACCGTATTGGTATTAAAAGCAACAATCAAAACGAGGATAGAAATGAAAATAAGAAAGAGAAACGCTGACAAAACAAAATATGATCTCGACCATGACAAAGAAAGTTGAGTTGATATTTAGTGGGTATTATTCTTCTAGAAGACAGAAGAGTTAAGTCCCGCAATAGCTGGGACCCTTCTCCAGGGGTACGTAATGTATGTTAGTAACTTTAAAAAACATTCCAGGTTTGAGGGCTCATGCGGTGAGCTTGTATCTCATCATTAGTGCAAAGTTTTAATTTTAAGAAATCTAGCGGACAAACTTATATACACGATTCAGGATTTATCATAATCATAAATACATTCCTTATGACCATATACAATAATCAAAGGTCCAAACAAAAACAACACGAAGTCAAGTTTTTGGAGAAATCGAGAAGATGGAAATGAACATATGAACTCTAATCATTTGAGATAATAGCTAGTAGGAAAATAGCTCTAGCTATCAATATTTTTCGAAATTTATCTGTAAAATTTTGGACAATCGTTGAGGGATTAAGCCCCATCAGAGACGCTTATGTGCTTTACACAGATTCAAACTGTATAACGTGGGTGTCCTGGTTTTTCTTTTGTTTTTGATGACGGACCGTTGCTAACAAGATTTCTCGAGATATGAAGAGACATTGAATTTGCGTTGAATACCAGTTGTCTGTATGAAAATTCTTTTTTGTTCGATGAACGTATGATGAATGTATCACTAACTACGAGTACAATGTCATATATTAACCGCTTCTAAAAATAAAAAGGAATTGGAAAGTACCGAAAACTCACATTATCGAATCTTGTTTCTCCAGTTGTATTATTATAAAATATGATTGAACCAATGAGCAATATTATTATTTTATCCAGATGTGTATAACGAACTACTTGCAAAAAATAGTTTGTCCATATCATAATTTTATGTTCATCAGCTATGCCTCTGCTAATGAATAACTTCTTTTCTATTTTCCACTAATTCATTCAATATGTGATCAAAATTTTTGATCATATGTTTATGTAGGTATTTTTGGTAAATCAATGAGGTTTTCGAACAAGTAAATATCACGAGAGAGATTCATGCTATTTCGTTGGATGAGAAATTTTCATATGGGATATACAAGGTGATCCTGTTTTTTAGGATAAAACGGATACATTTAAAAGCATTGGGACCGAGGGCTTTCGTTTCTTGTAATGTTTTATAAAAATACAGTCTAATCAATATAGGATCTCGTTTTTCAGAATTAAATATATATGAACACTGAGCTATTAGAGGCATTATTATGAAACAAACAACAATTTGATGATCATGTATTTTGCCCTGGAAAATTGTCATTCAGTGATAGTTATGACGTTGAGTCAATAATAATTACATTTCTGAAACCTTGTTATTTGTTAAATTAGATATTAATCAAAATGTACTCAAATTTTGAATACACTAACACGTTGTCAACCTTAGTGCAGCTGATACGTGTTGTGCAAAAAAATTTCCAATTTGAAAATTGACGCAGAAGATTTTAGGATTTGATCATTTCTCAGAGGTATCGAGGTATATGTATAAATGATGTAAGGAAAAGGGGCTAGTATGAGGTCTTGTGAGACTCCATTAAGGGCGTGAATGGTTGAGATTATTAAGTGGAAGTAAGATATGAATATATAAATTTTATTAATGGATATGGCAGATGACTACTCAGTCAACATTTCTTGGAAGTCCGGAATCCCACAGTTTAACGAAAGCTCAGTTGTTTGCTTGTAGACTAAACTTATTTTGAACTTTTCAAAATTTGAACAGAGCTCGTTGTTTAAAACTCAATTGAATTGAATAAATAAAAAATCTTCCATCACATTTACACGTAATAATGACAATTACATAAATACTAGTGGCTTCATAAGTGTTTAAGAAGATTTGACAACAAAAGACTTGAATAATATATTGTCTTGAGAGCTTAACATCGAAGAAACATATATGGATAGACAAACATGTGTTCTTGTGTGCTCTTTTCGTCGATGATAATTATATAGTAAACAATACTAGAAATACAGACTTTTTGTAGAAGAATCTTTCTTCAATTAACTTTGAACAAAGTATAAAATCGTTATATTATGGATTGCATTTCGAAAGCTTCGAAATAATATTGAATTTACATTAGTTATGACAGAACGGCTTACGTTTTCAATTGCTCGAGTATGAAAGACCATAAAGTTTAAATCAGAGAATCTAACTTTCAACTAGATTGGACAACTACAATAAATAGCAATTTTCTTAGAAGAAAATTAATCATTTATTTAATAAACAAGAATATGATCTATTATTCTAAAAAAAGAAAATTGATTGTCTAATCATAAAAAGGATAATTTTATTATGAATTTCTTGCGCTCGGTACTATATCTTTCATAACCAATACGATTTCAATGATAAGGCGTATTTACTATATTGTGTGCAATATTAGTGTCATTGGAATTGAAATTGAGATATTGCATAGATATACGGTATTTCCTTCAGACTCGTATTTCTTGCATATCTGATAAGCTTAATATTACAAAAACTCCTTTGCAATCATGATCTTATGTTTCGCATTCAATACAACACTTCAAAGTGATTTGAGCTCGAATAGTGTCTGAAAAATGAAACTACCACGAAATATTGATAACATAATAATAATAAATAATTGTTTCCATATTGATTAGTACAGTAAATAACCTTATGAGCTATTAAAAAAAAGTAGCACTTAAAGTCATACTGTTTCATGATCAGAAAACTTATTCAATGTTTTTTCACAATTTAAATAAATTATTCCACAGGTCAGATTCAAAGTTATCGGTCTTTTTCCCTTGTATTTGCAACCATTTTATGAATAATCATTATTCCACTTCATCCTTGCTAAAAACTGAAATATATATTGATTTGTATATTTGGATTTTTTCAATAAATATTGAGTCCACTTCCAGACATTTTCTGTACATTATGAGAACGAAAAGAGGTTACTAAATAAATCGAAAGAAATCAAACTAGAGATATATAGAAGAAGTAATAAGGATTAGAAGGAGAAGGCTATTAATAGGAAAAAAGTAGGGAGACATATGGAACAGAAGGACATACCAGAAAATAAAGAACCTGTATGATGAAAAGAAATTGTCAAAAATATAAGATACTGAAGACTAGGATGGTTGGAATATTTCGAAAAAATGACGGTATCAGAAACGACAAAAAATGACTGATACAAGTGTGGTAGGAATACGAAAAAAAGGCAGACTCCACAAGAGATGGTATGGGGAGACACAAAGATCTAATGGAAAGGCGAGTTCGGAATTGTAAGACCAAGACACGAAATAGAAAAGAATAGGAAAAAATTATTACCATGATAGGAATAATCTTTTTCTTCTTCAATGTAAGTTTGTTCCTGTGCATTTTGAAAGTTCAAAAACGTAGATAGATAAGCTTTACGTAGGACTAGTATTTATTAAAAACATATTTTAAGTTTTACGAGAATTCATACTTTTTAAAGATCAGAATCCAATGTTTTTTCACACATATATCCTTGCTAAATAATAAAAGATATATTAATTTGAATATTTGGTTTATTTCTATTTTTTCTAAAAATCTTATCTCTTTTATCTCTTTTTTTACAACTGCTATCTTCATCCCACAATTATGTAGGTACTCTTTCTAATTATTACTTATTATTATACTTATTAAAAAATAATTTTTATTCTAGCTGATGTTTTTACTTCCCTTTTCTCTTGAAAGACAATGGCTATTTCCATATCAGAGATTCATCATACTGACAGTACCTTAAGCGAAAAATGGATACTAAGTAAAACGAATTGGATATATGGGAGAGAAAATTACTTGGAATGATATTAGGAGGAAAAAAGTAGAAACACATATAGAGAAGAAGGACATACTAGGAAACAAAGAACCTTTATGATGAATAAGAGATTAGCAAAATTATAGGTTCCAGAAAACTAAAAAATAATGCCCGAATCAAGAACGACAGAAAAAATTATTGATATGAATATGACAGAAACAGGAAGAAACGGAAACCGAAAAAGAAATGGAACGCGGAGGCACAAGGAGATTAATGGAGAGAGGAGTTCAAGATTGGAAGGCTGAGATAAGAAATAGAGAAGAATGGAAAAAATACTACCACGCTATGGGCCTAGATGCCCTGTATGTAGTGCGATATAATTGATTAAAATAATCTTTTTCTTCTTGAATGTAAGTTTGCTCCCATGCACAATTAAAGATCAAAAACGTAGATATACTGTGCTCAGTGCTGCCTTGATATTTCCATAAACTTACGTAGGACTAGTATCCACTCCAAACATATTTCAAATGTTTTTTCGTTTTTGTTTTTATTTTTCAAACTTGTATAATTAAATGTTTGAACTGGAGTAACTTTCCGAGACACCATTTTCTTGTATTTCTTCAATATTTGTGAAGTTATTTATAAGCTCTGCTTCAGCAGTTATAATAATGTCGGAGAACTTCTCTACCATCTTCTTAATCTCAGATATCGATGAAATTGTCGTTGGGTATTTGTGAAGCTAATGATAGATCAATGATCGCTAGACTAGAGATATTGCAAGACAATCCATTTGAAAATCAGTGATGGAGAAGGATCACAGAAGGAGAAATCTATTATCATATCTGTATCAGTGACTCTATCTTATCTTGATGGTCGCTCAACATTGAAAAAATGTATATTTCTTTTATTAATTATTTATTTTGGTGTATAACGAAATAGTAGATTCATTTTTGAGCCCCAGATCATTTAATGGAAATTGAAATTAGTATCAGTTTATATGTGGCTGTGTCATTTCACAGTTTCCGTGAAAAACCATTAATTTGACATTATCCAGTAAATAGATGACGAACGCACAGCAGGATCATATCTCATCTATAGTGACGCTCCACTAGTGTCAGTAATATCAACTCTCCACCAACTCTTCTTCAGGCGTAAAAGTTGTCTTTGCTAAAATAAATTGATCATAAGTGCCTCTAAAATGAAGTAGTACTTATTTCGTAGGAAAAATTGCTCAATGGAATAGCAGATACGTACCAATGATACTATTGTGATATGCAGCTTTCCAATAGAATTATCAATTCTATCTTAGCATATGCTGCTGCAATAAACTACAAACAGAATCCAAATATAGTTTCCACCTTATTGGGTGGTACGAAAAAAGTGCAATTATATATCAGTCGTTCTACAGAAGCACATAATCAAATTGCCAAAATCTCCAAAGTACTGGGTGTATGGATATAAAATATTTTTAGATTTATTGCAAAATTGTGGCATTATAATTCATAGAAAAAAATGAATAGAAGAGGATACACAGTCCAAAGTTGTTACACAAAATGCATAACGATTGAACAAGAAGTAGCAGAAGAAGAAGGGATAGAAGCTGGAGAGATACTGATTTCATTTATTCCTATTTTTTATCAACTCATCAATTCTTTCAAGAAATTTAATGTTGGTCTGCATTTCTGCTAATTTTTTCCATATCTTCTTTTTTCTCCTTTCACATTTTGACCTCCCAATGGATTAACCATGTTTTTCAATTAGAGGAAATGGATTCTTCATATTCAACAATGTTATTTGTTTAATAGTTATCTACCAACTTTTTGTTTCCCTTTCATTCTACAGTGTATTCTTCCTCTAAAAAGATGTAACAATGGTTTCTGGAATGCTTTGTTCTATTCTTGATTTGTTTCATTCCTCAGACGTTAAGAAATTTTTGTTCTTATATCAATGGAAAAAGTTATTATTCTTATAGTGTTTGAAGCAGTAATAAAATGAACAATTATGATTTTTTGAAAAATATAAACTCGTATTGTGGATACATATTATTTTTTTTCTAAAAATACTTTGATTTTCTTGGGATGTCGATCGACTGTTTTCAAGCAAAATTCGAAACGGACCTGTTCTACGAGTGCATCCGTTCGCGTGCCGCGAAGAATTTTTATTTCAATCAAGGGTAAACCTGATGTTAATAAAATCAACATACTAGGTGAATAACACGGTTAAAAGTGCAAACACTTATGCAAAATTTATTGTGTAAATAAAAAAACAACTCAATGAATTTATTCGATCGTGTCATTTGTTATTCCCACTTTTATCCAAATACTGAATTTTTAATAAGTTTCGAATGTCAAGTGTACGAGAGTTGAAGAAAAAGTTTTCTATTCATTTATAACCGTAACGTATTTAGGTAGAAATATGTGTTAAAGGAGGGGTGGAAAATATAAAAACAAAACGTTTTCCTTAAAGTCTAGTGCAATAATCTAGGTTAGTAAGGAATTTACTCTTTTATGATTGGATTGAAATTCTACAAAAATAATATCATTATGTAATATAAATGTATTTATTATGATTTGTTTGAAGAAAGGACAGTCGTTTAGTACATTAAAAGATGCTAGAATCTAGCAATAACAGATCCCCTCAATATAATTAGCTTGACATTTAACTAATTATTGTAAGTCAATTTTACTATCGCTATAGTTTTATATATATTTTTATATTGTAATTGATCATAATTTACAATGAATAAATAAGTATTCGGAAGCTCTTAATATATTAGAGTTAGTACACTTTGGTGTTTAATTTTGGTACATTCCCATTAGGAAAACGTAGGAGAAAATAATCTTGAAAGCTAAAGCTGAAATGAAACACTCTAGTTCGGTTTAATATACATGTGACAGTTATAGCCAATAGCACAAATTACTAAATATAATTGAAGATTGTTATAGATAAATATAGTTGAAACAGTTTTGTGAAAGTTATGAATTAAACTAGAATTAATGTGAGTAAAGTTATATTTTGTAAATAAGCTACTTTTCGTTCTGGAACTGAATCACTTGATTGGCTCATTTTAAAATATGACATATTTTTAACGTGTGCTTCGTGTGACAATATGTGAGATACTGATATTAGATAAACATATGTCGAGTATTACCAATACGTAATCTGCGAAATATTTTGCATGGAAAGACAAAAACTGATAAATCATTAACCCAGTTATTGGGATGTTAAATATGTTGGCGAGATAACTCTTGAGCTAAAGGATGAAATTAATGGCTAATAGGGAATCTATGCATGTCACTTTGCGAGGATTTGTATGTTGCTTTGTATATTTGAACGCTTATAAGATAACGAATAATTCATTAACATAAACACTAAAAGATGAGATTTTATAGGATTCGATGTGTTTATCCAGCTTTAGACGTTTAGATCTATATCTACAAATCCCTACTCTCTATAGAAGGTTTGGCAAATAAGTTCCGGGAATTGAGTCCTAGCTCGGAAAGAGGAACTCTTTTTTAGCTTAAGTCACAGTCGGTAACACGTTTGGTTTGTGTTTTGTACGATATTTCCGAAGAAACTGTTTTAGTGGTTAGGTTAGGTTAGGTTTTAGTGGTGTCGCGAAACAACTCACTTGTCGCGGTTCAATTTTCAGTGAAATCTGTCAGTCAGAGCGAAACGGTTCAAAGAGGAACGTGAGTTGGTAAAAGAATATACGAGTACAAGCTAAAGTACTTTCGTTACCGATCCTAATCACATATAATAGGCGACGAATCATTCGTGCATTGCATCTTGAGTTGAATATCGACAGTAGCAGGTAATTACTAATGATGAGAAGATGTCCAAATCATTAACAAACTGCATCTTAAACCACGATAACACTCTAGCCCAATTTGGTCAAAAAGGCATTGCAACGATATTACCCCCATCTTATAGTCCAGTTAATGTCCCCTGGGCAATAACAGAAACTTTGTTTCTTAATTTTTTGTTCAATAACACTTAGTTGCCGCACTTCGTATAAAAATATTTTTTAAAAGACCTCATACAGTATGTCCTTAAAATAAAAACTGAAGATACCAGATGTGATTTAATTTATACCTAACCTAATTTACTTTTATTCAAAAACTTCTTCTTAAGCTCGTTGATACTAACATCAATGTTTTTACATAGTAAAAACCTATAGTGAATATACACTCCACGTGGCAACAATGTAATGTAAGACATATATTCAATTGTTTCTGTGAAGATAGTATAACAAGCATATGAATGAAGATTTTGTATGTATAAAGTAAAATGATTTGTAGAATTACAAAAATCAAATGGATTGAAATCGATAAATCCTGCAGGCTTCCTCAAATATCGTTAATAAATGGACAAACTACTAAACTATAATAAGTAAAACAACGAGCTTGCATGAACCATATAGTTCAGTCATCTTCTAAGACCTACAACCGGTCAATAATTAGTATTTCACAAAAAAACTGTCCCGTTGAAGAGTCAGGTAGCTCTACTAATCCTAGTAGTTGATTAGCAATTATATCTATCAATTACTAACCAAATAATTTTTTTGAGTATAGTATATACTGATTCCCATGTTAACATGAAATTTATTATAAAATGAATACACAAATTCAGGCATTTCGGGAAATTTACCTGAGATGATTCTCACTTTGATTACTTGTGACAGCAATAAAACAAGTCAGTGTGCATCATATTGCATTATGAAGGATATCATCTACTAGTCGCCAATTAATGAAAGATCATGTTTAGTTTTTCAGTGAAATGGGTGTTCAGTTAATAATTACAGAGCTGTATTGAATACACTGTTTACACCACCACTTCACCAACCCTCACATTTACACTGCTTGATGCGCGTTTCGATAACCAAGTAATCGTCTTCAGAGACTTAGGTAAACTGAGACGTTAGACAGTGCATTTGTGAGTGTCGATGTAAACAGTGTATTAAGTATGAATATCACTTACCAGCTTAATTCCAGAGTTGTGAAAGAATTCCTTAACAAGATGCAAGCCGGAATAGACCTTGGTATTCTGTTCATAGATTGCTAACCCATATCTCCAAATCTATTAATGTTGGATTTCGTTCTCTGGGGACTAATTATATGAAATATTTACAAATCTACTCAATGAGCAGCGAGGGAGCAAAAATATGCAGTATAAGATATATGCAGAAAGATCCCCATAAGAATTGAATAATGTACTACAAACTATGGAAGGATTTAGTGAAATGAGATCTTAAGTGAAATGAAGAGTTTTTGAAATATTTCCTTTTAAAACTGACTAAAAAGTGTTATCTCTAAACGGCTCTAACATCCTTAGGAGGAACTTTTGTTGAGAGGTAAAAGGATATAAAATCAACTCTAGTAGCTGTAGTTTGCGATTGACACGATAGTTTCTAAAAATATTTTACTTTATACGAGGTCTGGCTATTAAATAACGAGACTGGTTACGAAAAAGAGTTTTTTTTATACCTTGGTCGAAAGAACGTTCTTTCGACCCTAGTAGCAGGGATAAAAGTTCAACATTTACTTCTTATGCGTAATTACACTAGTAACTAGGGAGTATTTATTCTGTTGCTATGACAAATTGTTAATTGTTGTCATTAGTATTGCTATCTCTAACCTTAATAAATAATTATTAATGTCATAAAAAGTGAAATTTATAACGTACTTTCGACCGGCTATGAAGAAAAATCGTATAAACTACACGGGCCAAAAGTTAAAATTTTGATCCTACTCAGCAAGACGAGGAGGGCCAAAAAATTAACTTTCGACACTTGTGTAATATACTATTTATTATAAAAATTATTCTACATTCGAATATACTCCCCATAGGCGTCTTATAACAATTTATAGCACTTTGTCGGAGTTTTTATCAATTTAACGAGAAATTTGAGATTGATACGTTGCTCCCGTTTTTCGCAACACATGGTTTTCGGCACGAGAAAAAAACACGTTCATTTCAAACCGCTAGTGCACATATACTATAATAGTGACAAAAAAGTGTTTTGGAACGTTCATAGACAAGATATATAGATACCCAACGCACCACTCGTTTTTCATCCCACCCGTCTAGGCGCCCTCTAGGCGCACAGTCTCGTTATTTAATAGCTAGACCTCGTACATATAATTGTAATTCCTTTGAGGAATTTCTTGTACTCGTATTAGATTTGATACAGAAAAATATATTAGGACCCTGAAAAAATTCAAGATTATGAAGATTTTATAGAATTCCTCTCATGTAATATGTTATAAAAGATAATCTGATAAGCGGGTTCTGAATAATCTAAAAATTCGGTCACAACTTTGAACTGCAAATTTATTATTGCGACAATTTTGTTCAATACGTTTTATTCGCAGTAGGAATCTATTTCAAATGCACAATTTGAACTTCGTGTCACACAATTCGCATTTCATACAGCACGTGGCTGTAAGTAGTTTTCTAGATTATTTAAATTGCACTACTAAAAGTTAAATGGCATTTGGTTGGCAAATTTTCAGGAAATAATATTAACAAAAACGTTACTGCTGTTTGTTTTTAGACAATAGTAAACAGTATAGATTACGAGGTCAAGTTGAAAAGTTCACACTACCGCTTCATTACAACAAAACTGTAATTCATAAAAAAGCCAAAAATTATTTATAGGTATGTATTTCTACCAATAGAGGGCGACATTGAATTGGTATATTGAGAAAGCTATCTTTCAGAAAATACAAATCACACTTTATAATGGAAATTTGGTAAAGACACGCGATTATCAAATTTCGAGATATATCTATACTACAAAATAACATCATCATTATGCAGTATCTTTTTTAGCAAGCAATTACTCAACCTTTTAAGGGCGGGTGACCTCAATAAGCATTTCCGAAAATTATGCTTAATAACTTATGAAGCCTTGTCGTTTGTAAACTAAACACACTGTGATAAAAAATTCAAAATATAAATA
The DNA here is from genome assembly GCF_026250575.1 of Diorhabda carinulata. Taxonomy (NCBI): domain Eukaryota; kingdom Metazoa; phylum Arthropoda; class Insecta; order Coleoptera; family Chrysomelidae; genus Diorhabda; species Diorhabda carinulata. The sequence continues at coordinate 9,320,006 of NC_079465.1, forward strand.
GACAGTTCATAGAATTCGATTACAATTTTTGATTTACATTAAAAATAAGAAATACAAGTGTTAATTAATATTTTTCATGTATTTCTAGGAAAAATTAGAAAGGATAACTCTTTCATAAAATTACTTACTTTCATTGTTATAATCAGGTTATGAGTGTTTTACTAGTTATTTCATGTCTTCGGCTTAAAATTACCAGTATCAATATTTTTTATCAATTTATCGATAATAATTTGAATGACATTGAAAAGATTCTGTCAGTGAAAGTAATACAAAAGTTTGCCAAAAGTCATTTTGACATCAGTTGAAGCCATCTGAATGTCAAGTTTCAATTACAGAAAGTCATATTTAAATTTGGTTCATTGAAGTCCGCGATAAGTTAAGTAGAAATCGTGGAAGTATTTAAGTTCGATGTACAAAGTTGTTATAGCGGTTAGTCGGATAATGAAGTTACATGTGCGTTTATCAATGGTTGGTAGAAGCTGAACAATCTTTCTTTCTATTAAATATACAAAAAATATATAATAGAGAATATATTGACAAATAAAAATAATATATTTTATATAATTTTTTCTTGTGAATGAGTGTAATAACATTTCTAATAAATCAATTCTTCATTATATGTCAGTCGAGTGCTATTTGGGTTGCCTACAGCTACTTGAAACATTCATCTTGTTAAAAAAATTGAATCGCAAGCATTTTGGTGCGATGGTTATCTATGTCCTTCGGCATGGAATGAGCCAACAGCAGTGTGCCGATCATCTCTCTTCGACTTTTGGTGAAGAAGCACCATCTCGAGACACCGCTGCTTTTTCGAATTCAATTATAGTCGCACTTCGCTTCAGAATGAATTTCGTAAAGGTCGTTCAGAATCGGTTTTTGTGCCCGAAAACATCGATGCCGTGCGTAAACTGCTTACTTCACAAGAAGTCTATAAGATCGTGACAGGCGACGAATCATGGATGGAAACTTATAACAATCGACTGTATGGGTCTTTCAAGACGATTCAAATCCAACAAAAGTTGTTCACACACGAAGCACTTCGAAGTAAATGGTCGTCTGTATTTTCGGAATAACTGCTCATGTCGTCACCGTTCCATTAGGGCAACGTGGTAGGGTCAATAATGATACATCAGAATTTGTTTGCTAGTAGTATTCGAAAAAATTTTCCACCATAACACTGCAAGCTTTCACACTTCAGCTCAAACAAAAACAGAATAAGAATTTGTCATTAAACAACCATTAAATTTTTGTTTTTAATTCAAAGTATTAGTAGAAACTTCTAATATTATAGAGAATGCTCAAGAATAGTTATGACAGACAAAACATGAACCAGCACTTGATACAAATTTATAATTTGTGCTTTACAAGCTGATGCGATGTTATATTAGTCACCTAAAATCGTCAACCATTTTTCATTACGTATATTTTAAATTAATCAATTGTTTGATGTCGTTATGCAGGTTCAAATTTCATACCATGTTTTTTCCCCACTTATGAGTGCAAAGTACTGGTGGTTTTTCCAACAGGTAACTTGAAAACTGATTTCGCAGAATTATTTAAAGAGCTTGTTTTCACAGAGATTCACCGGATTTTTATATATTTTTTTCAATCTTGACGTAAGCAAGTAAGCAAACAATTATCATTTAATTTAACAAGAGAAATAAAAACATTTCCTTTGAATTCTTTTATGCAAATTATGGGAAAAAAATTAACAATAAATATGGCAATAAATATCTTATATAGACGTTCTTTTCATACTTCAATCATATTTAAAATTGTCTGTTGAACGTCCAATTATTAAGTATTAGTTTTTTTTGGAAGGAATATTTTTCGTTATGAAGCAATTTTTAAAAGATATCATAGCTTAGAAATTATTTTTATTATCATTAAAAGACGAAGAGTTAATCGGAAGATTTAATGGGGTGAAAAATAAAAAGACTATTTAGAGGTAACGGTACATCAGTATAACGAAAAAGAGTTCATTGAACATTCTATAGTAAGTCGGTCAGTAGTCATTAATAGCAAAGAATAATATTTCTTTCACCAAAGTGATGAGTTTGGTTAATTAAGTCTATTTTACATTACTGGTTTGCTGAACATAGATCAGCATCCAATAGATATGTTGCTGACGGATTCGGTATTGCCCCCAGTACGTTGAGAAGACAGAACTTTTTAAACATTCTGTCTTCCAATGCCATAATCTGGTCAACAATTGAAAAGCAAATGCATATAAGGCAACAGTTTTCAGCCAATGGATTCTGAAGTTATAGGCGCTATATTAATCACAAAAATCGAAAAGATTATGTTTATAGAGTCATCGTTTTGTAGGTTTTCAAATTGACCGATTATTAATCCGTTCGCTGAGCACAAAAATGAGAAATAAGTCATTTCAGAGGTATGGAAAAACATTTTTTAAAAGCTCTCATAGGATTACTGCAAAATATCAAAATATAGAGGTCCACCACGAACCACAGCTACTTATTTTTATATGTATATTTACCTCTAATCTTGGAAATCGAAATCTACATTATCGAAGACTACGCTAGACTTCTACCTGGCCAGTGATTCGCAGTTGGAAGTGAGAATGGCGCCAGAGAGCGTTCTTTGGAAAATGTTTGGATACATGAACTAAATAGCAACGTACTTTCACGTAGTCTTCAGGTCGGGTCTCATGTCCGAACGAAAGTTTGTTATAATACTCTGATGAGACGCAATAACGTCGAAACTAGTCAGTGGTTACAAACATATCCTCGCAATTGCGAGCCATTGGGGACGTGAATATCGACAACAAGGTTGATTGACATTACGCTTTTCAGAGGAGATGTATTTCAATATTCGTCGAGGCATTAGCCAGGAGAGTTGTTGTTTTCTCCTTTGAAGAACAGTATTTCGAAATATTGAATTTCCAAATTATTTCAGAGGTGAATGGTAATAATAGTATAGTAGTAATATTTTCATATATTTGACACACCTTATATACCTTCGAAATCTAATATAATATCAATTTGAATTGATGCTGACTACGAATTATTTATTGATGATTTGATTTTGAGTCATAACATATTATTAGGTGAGTAATACACATATTCTCATAATAAATAGTACCTACTACTACAATGTTTACACAGCGATAATTTCAATACAAACATGATTACTAATATAATTTAAGCATAAATTGAAATCTTGGAATAATGTTTGCTTCCTAATTATGTTTCACGTTGGAATTTGTAAAATCGTTGGTAATATTTATAATATCCACAACCATTAAATCAACACTCACGATTAAACTTTCTGACCCACATTTACCAATTGTTTTTACATATAAACTTGATTTTTCTTTGAAAAACCTACGTAAGCTCCATTGCTAGAGATTATATTGGAGCGTGAAATTCAATATAGATGAGACCTGAAAGATTATATGTAAATTCCAATATAATCTCCATTAGGGTTTTTATTTTGTTTATATTGAAAATTTTCACTATAGACATTCAACCCGTATCTTAATCGCATTTTAAGTGAGACTTTACTTGTTAGTATGCGCTAAACTCTAATAATTCAACTTCTGTAACATTATAATGTACTCTACCAACGTTCTCTGCTCCTATACTAACACAACGTTAAACCAACTCCAAAGGTTCACTTCTATTGAGTCTTCTAGTCAAGTTCACATTGCCGATAAGCTGGATAGGATTGAATGGTATAAGAGCCGTACTCTGTAATTTGCAAAACGGTACCGGCGTCCATTTCCAAGCCCCTTGGAATTTTAGGTCTAATTCTACTTTTTGCTTTTGGTTATGAGCTTTCCAGAGTAGCATTTACCCCATACATAAATATTTTCCTGGCACTTGTCTTATAGTTTATATTGACAGGAAAGTATTGGTTCCATTCGTTTGTAAAATTGACATGCACCGATTTGACTATCTGGCTCCAATACATTACCTTGTTGTACTCTCTAGTCTATACTTGTTTGATTCCAAAAGTTCTATTTGAAATTTATGACTTCGACAGTTCAAAAAACTATTTGGACAAAAGTTTTTTCAATTTGTAATGTACTTCATTTTGTCACACCTCATCAAATGTATACACCATGTTTAGAAAGACAGTTTTTTACTTTTAACGATTTTTCTATTGCATTTGTCATCCTATGGATGTCGTCAAAAATACAGTGATTCTCTTCGAAGACAAATTGATTAACTAGAATTAAATTTTTATTTGCAATGATTGTTTAAGCTTGTTAAGTAATATTTATTGACAACTTATAAATTACAGGAAGTCGTGAGGTAGGTCTCTATGATAGAATTTCATTAATTTGGACTTAAAATCATTGTTAATTCTGCTATTTTGCTTATCTTTGAAACATGTTAAGTCTAAAACATGAATTTCTAAAAAAATTAGTTTTGGAAACGCCTTAACGTGTAGTTAAGATTTTCCGGTTTTATATTTCCTTTAGTTTCTTGCAACTTCCTTGGGGGTAGTAAGTCTAATGTCGCCTTCCTCTCTCCTATAATATTATTCCAATCTAGATTATATTCGCGTTCATACGTTGGAAAGTTGTTTCAAGGGATTCTCTAAATCTATTAGTCTTTCCTAAATTATTTACCGTCCATATACCAAATGCACTCTTAATTGAAGTCGTTTAACAAATTTTTCACGTCGATTTTGATTTTTCAAAGGAATTGACAGTGTGATATATTTCTCAAGCTGAAGTTTATAGATCTGCAAATCAATCAGACCAAAAGTCAATCTACGGAAAGTTTCTTAAGTGTGAGAAGAATTATGGTTACCTTTTCCCATAGATGCTCTAACATTCTCGAAAAAATTTTGACTATTTGACTATGACTTCATTAACCGAAAAAAATTGTTCATCCCGCAAGTTCTTCAAGTTTTAACAATAGCCTGTAATAGCAGCAGGTCGAAGTTGAAAAATATGGTGGATAATCAATTTACCAACAATTCGGGAAAAAAATAACTAGGATACCAATCAGAATAGACCATTTTACGTTGCTCTAATACAACGGTGGCGACATGTCCAGTTATTCCGAAAAATCATGCGACTATTTGCCTCTGAATGCTTCGTGCGCGAACAACTTTTGTTGGATTTGGCTCATCTTGAAAGACCCATACAGTCGATTGTTGTTTATTTTCGGACTCATAAGCATAGATAAATAATTCGACGCCTGTCATGATATTATTTTGAAGAGCTACGATTGAATTTCAGCATTTCTCCCATCAATCGACACGATTGCCAAACTATGCGGTATATAAAGCGAAAAAAAATTTTTTGATCGCCAAATGTTCATACAATATTGAATTTTTCAAGTTTCTGTAAGCTACTCAAATAGAATTCGTATAACAACACGTTCTGAGTAAGCTTCCCATTAAAAATGTGAAACTTTATGATGGCAATATCAGATTTGACATATTCACAACACGTTGAATTTATTTGAAATTTCGTACACTTGGATTGATGAAAATACAATAATTTCATAAATTAATGCTGGTCCTAATCAGGTTCATCAGGATGTCAATATCTATCCACATAAAATATTTACTTCGATGTACATCAAGTACCTCACGTTTTTTTTACAAATACTGTACCCTTACGTGAGTGTTAACATAATTATAAGGTAATTTTTAGATTAGTTTAATATTGAGGCATGTTTTTTTTAAGCTATTACTTATTTATACTGTTAGATTCATAGCAGCAGCAGAACTTGTTAGTAGAATCCAAGATATCGAGTCAGGCACAATAAAACCCACAAGTGAAGCGATTGAACAATTTATATCGAGTACAAAATTTGTGTCAGCAAAAACAGGAACAGAAAATAAACTGCTATACTCATACACATTAACATTTATCTTACTATAAAGACAATACAAACTAACTTTGCAGAATTCGTTAATATGCATGGTTATCACTTATGGCAGGGATATTCCGAAATTCCGGAAATCCCTCAACCAATCGAATAATTTTCTAGTATTCAAGAGAAAGGCTGCAGTATGAACTTCAAAAATATGATAATATGGTGGCTTGAAGAAATCGCTTTAATATAGTATCAGCGATACTGTGAAAATCAGTGAAAATCTAATTAAGAACCTAAATATTAATAAATAAGATGGTTAGGCTATGTAAAAGATCTAAATATCACATTTTTGAGAAAATTGTAGTAGACTAGGATTGATGAGGGGATGTCGCCACAGTATTTAGACTTGGAGTCCACTAATAAGAAATATAATCACAAGATATTAACGAGAGACGACATTGGATGCAATTGAAACTGTGGATCCCCGAAAAAACAAGACTCTTTGATCTTAATGTTCACTCTTGTTTCTATTCAATTATTTTGCCCATTTATCTTAATTCCTGTTGTATATTTGGCTTCTCTTATTTATAATATTTTTTAGCTTCTCTATATATTCCATTATGTGTGTTTATGTTGGGCGTAACGATTACTCCGCTCAACATTTTGTTATAGCTGCTACTTCTCATCGAATATTTCTATTGCAATTCACAGTCGTCAGTACATGTTTGTAGAATAAATTCATTATTTTGCATTATTTCAATCATACAGAATTATTATTCTTTCAAAGTCTTTCATACAGTTCAATCGGAAAACGTTTCATTTTAAAATTGAAAAAAAAAACTATTAATAATTTTAACAAATCAAGTTGTTTCATATAAATAAGTTTCGGAGAAACCATTAGTTAATCGATGCAATGTCAATCATATTATTGTGAAAAATAAATCCCAAGCTGATAAATTTTGAAAGGTAATAAATATCGGCAACAACTTCTAATTATGACTAGCAAGTGCTACAAAAAACTCTTCAAAAAATACTATTATATATTTCATTCCAAAATGTAAGACCCGTAACTCAATGACGGTATTACCTGTCAAATATAAAACTTTATCATCAAAGTTTTTTTGTGCTGAATAAATCACCGATATTTGATAAAGGAATTCATCAGAATATATTTTTTATAATGACGTCAATGAGTTAAACCAGCGTTTCTAATCCTGTAAGGCTCGTCTCAATATGGGGGCCATAGTTCGACGTGGGGGGCTTCAGCACATCGAAATGAATAAAAAACGATTGTTACTATTGAAAAAATTAACACTCTCAAAAAAAATCAGAATGATATTCATTTTAACATTTCCAAATATTGAATGAAATCAATACACTAAAGTATTATTTAAGTTGTGATTTCTGGAACCGTTTATTATATAACTATAACTTAACTAACATTCACAATCACATTGTCTAATTTGCAAGAATTTGATAACCAAGTTTTCGTCTTCAGACAGCGAAGGCGATATCAATGCCCTTATCTCCCGTTTCTGTAGACCATTGGTTCCCAAATTTCCAAAATTATGCTGGATCCGTAGGACTTCCTGCAGCTACATTACTACCAATTTCTAGTTCTTAAAAAAATGAAGAGTAGATCTATGTATGGAAGCTTGCGCTGTTAGTGAGTTTCTACTACGAATTAACAGTTTTCGAAAAATAAGGTTAGAATGGATTGCTTCAAAGGATTAATTATTTGATAATCGAATAAACAAAAATTCCATTGAATTTCAATTCTCCACTCACTTTTATAAGAATTGTGTTTCCCATTTATCATAGATAAACGGACTTACAGTTCGACAGCAGAGACTATAGACACTACTTTTATTTTCGTCCATTGACCAAGACTTTCCTACTTGTTCCAGTCTAAGTGGGTATCATTTAAAGTCCTATTGCGTCTTCTACAACTTATTCCCGTCATTTGTTCTGAGGTCTTTCAATTGGACAACGCTTAGTACTCTGACAAATTCTGAGATCTGTGGATACCCAAATAGCAAAACTGGCCTATCGAAGAAATGACTCCATCCAACTTTACTTTTTTGAAATTTACAGTGACTCACAGCATACGAACCTATCAATTATTACAAATTCTATTTGGATAACCTCTCATTCGGAATAGTGAAAAGAAATATAGTATTTTTTTGTGGGTAGGTTATTTATTGAAATATATAGACCCTCTTGTAATATCACATTCTCCACTTCCGTTTCATCAAATGGATTTATGACCTGTCATTGTATTTCGATCGACAGAATATTGTCCAATGTGATTTTAAAATCAAGATGCAGGGCAATCAAATGTTGTACGTATGTCTGACTATCTTCAACAAGGTATTTTACCTGCGATAAGTTTGAAAGCTGTGAAAATTCGCGTCGACTAATATTTTCATCCACAAACTTTAATTTACCAAGAAAATAAAAAAATACACTCTTTATTTTTATTAAATTAAGGCTCTTCCCTTGTAATTGTAATTGGGGTGATCTAATTTTTTAAAAAAATCTGCCAAAAACGCTTTATCTGCTTCAAATCAGAATCTTTCCAGAAACTTGACAAACGGATCAAAAATAATAAAATATTGAAAAACATGCACCTTTCGACAACCAGTGTACTTCGGAATGTAATAGCAATCATTAGAAGTCTTCATCATTTTCATCGTACAATTATTCCAATAAGCGCGTATTCAATGCATTGTTTCTTATTTTGTTAACTGCATTGATCACAATTTCAAGTGTTTGCTACAATTGCTATCATTCCAATTTTTCACTACTAGATGTTGTCGGATACAGTGAATTGCAGTTACCTTTGGTATAATTCTTTTAAGATGGCTCATAAACCCAGGATATAGCCCGACCATGGCAGGAGCTCCATCTGTTGCCACCTAAATAACGTTTGTGAATGGAATTGATTTTTCTTTAAAAAACCACTAAAGATATTGAATATTGATTCACCTGTAGTGTTCGTCTTCAAAGTTTTCACGAATAGTAGCTCTTCGTGAATTTCTTCGCCCATAACAAATCGAACATATGCCATTCCCAGTTAAAATTGACTCGTCCAGTTGAATAGACAAATGAATTGTTTCCAGATTATCACAAGAAACTTTCAACATCAGAGCTGATGTCATCAATACGTCTTTGTACAGTGCTGTTACTTAAAATATTCTTTTGAGTATGTCAAATGAAGATTTGTACAGAAGAGTATCGGAAACCTCTGCTATAAGTAATTTCAAATCTTCACCTATTTTATTAGAATGACACCTTTCTAGATGATCTTCCTACTTTCCGACACTGGCAATCATTAATATCAATTCACATTTCTTTATGAAATTCCGAAAACAAATTCGTATTCATATTGGTGAAGAATCAAACAAGCTCAAGCAAGATTGCAAGCACATACACCACAAGGCGTATTAATTCGCAAGTGTTGTGGACGGCCGACGAACAAGTTTGGATGCGTTGTACTAAATATGGAATATGCAAGTTTTTAAAAATAACAGTTGCTAAGATTCTTAAATATTATCTGCCTATATTGATACAAGAAATCAAGCTAAGATTTAGTTCTTCACTTTTTGCTATGGCCAACGTAGATCCTCATCGAGTCCGCTGATGGTGCGTCTGGACTACTTTGGGAATCACGATGTAAACATGTAAACATAAATTGTTTATCGAAGCTCGCGTCAGATAATTATGAGTGTTAGTGTATAGATAGTAATAAATAGCGTGTATAATATCCTATTCAATCATAATAAACAATACTGTATAAGTAGGTAATATGAAATACTAAATCAACCAATATTAATATGTTCTTGTGCCATGTCCATGGACGCATGTAACCTCTACCTTTTATAAATATTGTTTTTTCCATTTCCCGCAGTAAAGGGGACCTTAAGTTTAACAACAGAGACTACAGAGGCATTAAACTGTTTTTTTCTTATTCCATTGACCATTACTTCCCTAAGTTTTCTCTCCCAGTAGTTCTAGTCCAAAGCTGCCCTCTACCAATGATGTATCTTCAAAAGACCAATTGCGGCTTCTGTCTGTCGTCTGTTACGAGGTCTTCCAATTGATCATTCTTTGTATTCTAACAAATTCCGAGATCTGTCCTCCATATTGTCATTGTCTAATGCTGTTGTTGGTCTTCCTGATCGACAAGATTCAGAGTTAGAACGAATCTTACTGACTTAGAGAACCATCTGTGGTATTTGCGGGCGTTTAATGCACTTGTATAAATAATATTGTTATTTTTTATATAATGTACATATTTTCATCTTGTACTTCGACCATATTTTTACTCCCCATAAATGAATACATGAGTAATGGAAAGCTCGGAGAATATACATATATATATATATATATATATATATATATATATATATATATATATATATATATATATATATATTAAACAGAGTACACTTTGGTGTTTAGTTGCCACAATATCACAAAAAATAATACGTATATATAATAAAACTATTACTTAGTAAATCCATGATATAACATTTTGCGATGCAGCTCTGAAGCAATTTTACATATACATTATAATTCCATGTCAAAGTATTGTACCTACAGTCATAATAGATATAAAAAAAAATTTAAATTAGTCAGAGATATAAGTGAATAGTTTAAAAGATTCCGATTAACATACACATTCGCATATATAAGTCATCCCAATTAAAAACTGATAATTAATAATTCAAAAAATTTGGAATAATTTATGAAACGTGCCCACTATCTTTAATTTAATTAACCTTATCGATCAAATACTTATTTAACTTCTACGTCCTATTCAAATAAACTGAATTTGTTTTATATTTGAAGATAAATCTGAAATTTTGATACTTTGTAGTGCATTCTAATGATGTTCATACCATGAGTTATTTGTTGAGATTAAACAACAAACACGTTACTATCAGAAAGTAAATAATAATTCACCTCCAGCAAATAAGGTTATTTTTAGCAAAACAAATATTAAATAAAACTGCGATCCTAGAGTAAACTTAAACGATAGTTGGAAATAAAAGTATCATCACAAAAATTTGAAGAAGTGCAAATGTACAGATTGATTGAAATACCATATTCCGAGAAATTATTCAACGTAGAAGTAGTTATAGATCTTACTAAAATTATTGTAATTGTCTTAAACATGTGTTGTTCGTTACTCTTAAATTTTATATACGAGGATTGCAACAAAACTAGGCTCCCTATGAGCTACAGCCTCGAGGGAAAGAACTAAATTTTACAACAGTGCCATGCGCAGTGGTTTCCACACCTTCGAATCTGCTCTTTATGGTTCTCGCCGCTTGGCAGCCGTCAGATATGGAAGTGTCAACTACCGCTCCAGCCAAGTGTTAGTTTATGTATTCTGGTTTCACCAAGCAAAGAAGTTACCACTCGCGTAGAAACAACAGCAAATGACTGAGGCTTAAGGCTAAGAGTGGATGTCCGTTCATCAAATCCTCAAATGGTTAAAGGTTTTTTCTAAAAGTTATGCGAAAGCTCACGATAAAGAAAACAGTGGAAGACTGCCGCTATCGGATGCGATTGTTCAGAAGATCAACAGTGCTCAAAGAGTTTTTGAACTCTATCGTCACGTGGGTGTTTACCCCCAAAAACAAACAAAAATTCGCCAGCGTAATCACTCTAGTTCGCCGCCACCAAAGACATTGCACAAAACGTAATCGGCAGGAATGCTTATGGCTACTGTGTTTTGAGATCAGAAAGAAGTACTTCCAATTGATTTCATGCACCCTGGGACAATATTAGACTCAGAATGATATAGGGAAACATTGATCTAACTTTTGCGAGCAATCCACAATCACCAAATAGGACAACTGACGGAATCAAAGCTCGACCCCACGGCAAACGCATCAAGATCATCGATGAAGTCTAAGCAAAGACCGCAAACAATAATTTGACTGATCTGTAATGAAATCGATAATCAAATAACAAGTTTTGAAATTTCTGGTATAAATTTAAAGAGAATTCAATAAAAAAATACTCAAAAACTATCCCAAGAATTCAATTCACAACACACATCATTGTACTTTCATTTCTAATCAATAAATACATATTCAATTCTATTTATTTATAACGTTTCCAGAACTCTTGAATTCATTCATAACTTTAAAGTTAACGTTAACATAAAGTTAACGCCGTTTTATGAATTCTTTTAGAAATTTATTAATTTTTGACATTGATCAAATCGAAACACCAGATTAAAGGACTATCCACACATATCCGTGATGGGCCGGCACCGTTGCTCTTCGTGTTCCGTGGCCTCCGGAGACATCTGTGATGAATTTTTCTTTGCAATTCCTACAGTACCGTACCTTTGCGGGACAATGTTCTGTAGCGATTGAACGTGTCTGCTCGAGTTATATCAGTTTCAGTACAAAAGACTTAGCAGTGATTACATTAATTTGGGACGAAGGAAAAAACAGAAAGGAGAAGACACTGGGCTCATCCCATAGGTATGCTTCGAGACATGGAAAGAGACTTTTCAACTCTAAAATCCAATAACTCTACAGCCTGAAAGTGAAACCAATTGGTTATAGTTTTTTACAGCTTTACATCATTTTTGAAGCGCCTTAAATAAATAAATTTATTGAAATGGATGGATGGAAGTCCATTAGATACATTGGATGTTTCTGAACTTCCAAATGAAAAATATATCAAACGAGTTTTTGCTTTTGAAGCCAGATGTGGCCAAGCTTTATCCTTAAACCATGTAACTAGATAGCAATCTCTCAATTTCATAGTACTCATTAGCATTTATTGTCCCTTCCTTCTTGAAAAAAGGCAGAAACATCCGTTTCTGGTCGTAAAAAACCTTTTTGACAACTAACTGCATACAATTTTTTGTAATTCAGTTACACTGTGACAAACAACTGATCTCGAAACGAGGAAATTTATAGTCAAGCGTATCGATAGTCTTGTGTTTGGAATAAATTCCTCATTTAATTTTGGTATCAAAACGTACATCCAGACCGTTCTTAGTAATGAAAATTTGTACTTCTTTAATTAGAAAACCTTCACCTTTTACATATATTTCAGTCATTCAATCCCACCTTAATCATAAAATCTAACAAACTTTCGTAAATAATTCGCAACCTAGAAATAATTTACGGATCAGACCTGTACATTCTATAGTTCAATATCTTGTTGCAAAGATATTTCCAACATGTCGCGTTATCCGCCTTATTAGATTTTTAAGTAGCAAAAAAAGTAAAATAAAATGAAAGAGAAATTATATAATATTTGTTCCGTTTGTAAAGAAAATGGGTATATTGGCCTCAATCGCGAGCGAGAAGATTGATTGAAAGGTATGAGTTATATTCCTCTGGAAATAATTTCTTTTTCCATCCATAAATTCAATATTAGGAGGAACAAAATAATACCGAAGTTATACTTTCATTTTATGAAGCACAGACATTTAGTGAACAAAGCCCAGGGCTCATTACTTTATTAGCCGTTGAAGGAAAACGTAGAAATCAAATTTCAAATCAGTTGTAATTTCTAATTGATGTGAATAACATGTATGTAAGAATACCTAAATTTCAAATAAAAATGGAGATGTACTCATAGTAATAGTATATTGAACAACGAGCTTGGAAAGGGATACATTTTGCAAAAAGTTACTATTTTGTTCTAGCCTTGTACACTATTTTCCTACGACCACCTAAAAAATTCATCAATAAAACGTATTTTTTAAATAAGAAAGTCAATTAAACCATATCGCACATGTGTTGAAATCCTTTTCAACACATGTGCTGAAAAGTATACCAACATGTGAGCTGAAAAGTTCAAAAATTCTACAAAATATTTTTTATTTTGTAATAGTAGAAATGACAAAAACGAAAAGAATAATTATGAATTTTATAACTAAAGAACAGAAAAACAACCAACAGAAAAATACATTTTCTGTAACTATATTAGATACTTAACAAGACCAGATTAAGTATTAATGATTTTGTTCTACTTTTTTTCTAAGACGTTATAAAAGTTAAATGTAAAGTTGTTATTATAACAATTACTAAATTGCAGTGGATTTTGCAATTTTTTTGGATTGTGCAGTGTCAGTATGTTGTTCAGCATTTTGTTCAACACTAACTTCAATGTTTCTACTTCTTGGTTTAATGTGCTTGTGTTGCTAATGACATTCATTATTTTATTCGCAGTCACTAATCTTCTAGTTGCAGAGTCATCTATGTACTGCTCAGCTTTCACTATAGAGAATAAATTTTCATTTAACTCCTTTATACGAGTACATTATCCAGTAATAGTAATAACACTTTAAAGTTTACATTATCTTGCAGACACTAGTATGTATTTGAACAACCTCAACAAATCACATTGTCTACTTCTTCAGTCTTCTTAGTTTTGACCTTTTGCCTTTCGATACCCAGTCAGATTCACATTGTATTAGCGTAGTTCCTCTATTGTTCGAGACCATATATAACATAAGAAAAAGAAGCATTTTAATACATATATGAACTGTTATTTGTTAGTACATATGTGAAATAAGCTACTTTCTTAGGTAAAAATGAGTGTGCAAACTATAATTTTCATAAGTGGTCGTAGAAAAAAATATTTTAAGTCTCTTATATTAGGGCATTAGCACGTAACAGCTGTCAAGCCAGGGAAATTGTCACTTATTAATTTTGCAGTTAGTTTCTACAAATTAGTTAATTACTTAGTTAAGGCACTTGATTAGCTTAAAATGAGAGGTATAACATTTTCGTTTAAATACTGAATAACCGACCGAACTTCACAGTCGAGTCGGCAGAAATTAACACAACGACAAATAAATCAGTTAACCAAGTACTATCAACAGGCGTAAAACTTAACGACAGCATAGTAAGAGATTGGCGAAGAGTGACCGTCCTTAATTGGACGTCACTTTACTGGATGTGCTGATGCACAATTGGTTCTTGCTTTGAAAACGGCACCTGTATTGAACATTTCTGCTACTTTTCTATTTATGTAATAATTGTCTACTACAATAACAACAATTCCACTCTTATCTTCAATACTTAATTCTATTCACATTTTCAACCGCGACAAAGATGCATTCATGTAACGTATAAAATAATAACAAAAAAGTATGGATTTGTAAGGCTTCAAAGCATTTTACTCTTCAACATTTATTAAAGTGAACAAACGATTTTGAAATTTACATTTACGGAGGCTGACTGGAATCAAACAGACGCAACGTGTTCGTTTGAATGTATGGGTTTTGGTCAGAGAATTTTTTTTGAAATAGTAAAAGAATAATGTTTGAAAAAAAATATATTATATATATATATATATATATATATATATATATATATATTATATTTTAAATGCATAACACAATATGTTTTATAAGTGCTTCTACAAATAAAATTTATAATAACTCACATTTATTTGATGAATTTTGATTCATGGATAATAGAGAAACTTGTCAAACAATAAAATTTTTCACAAGCACTACATATGTGCTGAGTTTGTGAAGGTTTATCTTGGGCATATTTCCAATTATGACTGTTTGTTTGTCTTTCGTAGAAAGCCTAACATCCCCTTTTCTTCTTATCATCTACTAAAACATGGTTGTCGCTAATTTGATTAGACTTGGGATGTCTTGTCAAACTTTCTTCTAAAAGTTGAGTTACAACTAACTTTTTGAACGGGCATCTTTTTCTCTATTATCGTCTTATGTTTTGCATTTATTACCGTAGTTCCTATGATCTGCTCTAATGCTATTAGTTATCATTTGATCTCTGTGTGTAAACCGGTGGAATATGATTTCAAATGAACAGAAAGATCTATAACGGCTTTATGATATCTCATCTAAAACTATTGTCAGTTTTTCCATTTCATCTCATTGTCTTCTCACAAAAACCATTGATGAGTTTTCCTCTTTTGAAGTATTTATATCACCAGTTTTGTATTTGCCGCACTATACCTTCAAGTCATATGTATAACCGCATTGAAAACACAGTAATTTTATTTGGGCCGCTTATTTGGAATATATGGCTTAGACGGAAAGGAAGTTAGTGTCTTATCAATACAAAATTCTTCTTCTGGTACATAGACGTATTGGAAATTGCATATCTGTCAAGGATGTCTTCATTTACAGCCGAACATTTTCTGGAGGATTGAAGTTGTCACCGAAATGCCATGTTCTTACCAGTATTTCGAACCTATTTCGTGTTAAAATAGTGTTTATTTCATTTGTACATATGTCATTTTTTTACCATTAATCCTTGACTTAAGTTAACCGGATAATTCCCGTCCACAGTATTACGGACAAAAAAATTTTCATTTTATCATAAGGGGTATCATACCAAGTTCTAATGCGAGCATGAGCATGAGTACTTCTTTTTCTTTGATGATGTTCACTATATCTTCAGTTACTGCCTGGTTTTGTAAATATATCCATTTGTTCCATTGTTTTCGTTATATGAATTTTCATTTTCCATATCAAAGTTCCACATCTAAGTTTCCTGATCTACTTACGTTTTCCATGGATTTACCAATATGGGTATTTGAAACTAAAAAAATGGCAGATAAATAATTATAATGTAATGAAAAAGTTAATAATAAGGATGTACTAGAACTGGAACATTTGTTAGGTTTCTGGTCCAACATTCCATCTTCTAATCTATTGGTAATAATTTCCAGAAGTAAAGGGCATATTATATGTCTGGTCAAGTTTTCTAACTTCTGTTGTATCGCCGATATATTTATCAAAATCTAAAAAATACATCTATTTTCTAACAAAGTAAAATTAGGAAACTTACTGGAAGAAACACTCAAATGGGTATTTTTCATATTGGTATTTATTTCCTTTTTATGGTTTTTTGTGGGTCTAGTAAGGCTCCTTTTCTTAACGAGGATATTCTCATCACTTAAACTCTCGTTCCTTGACTCATCTTTCTCATACTCTTGGTCCCCCTCGGCCTTTGTCTAACATGGTAGCGCTAGCGGGTTAAAAACCAAAATAAATTAAGAATTCTACTTAAGAAAACTCATATGTTTTGACAAACCTTGTAAACGACTACATTTTAAGCTTTAGGTCTTGCAAAGATCTGTTTACTGAAATTGATAGAATAAAACGGAAATTAAACAGAAAAAGTCACAACTGTGTCATTACTTTTCTGTATAAAGTTAGCTAATTACGATATTTATTGATAAATATTCTCTAAAAAATGTTTCTTCCAGTTTCTTGATATTTAATTCTATTATGAATGAATGGTTTTAATTTTAGTCATTTTATGAACTTTTTTTTGTTCCAAAAAAAAATATTATATTTTTACTTTCGCTTTTCATCCAAATATAACCTGAATATCAAAAAACATATGAAATTTTCTTAGATGGACAGTTATTGAAACAAGTAAAATTATAAGATTTCTTGTAATAGCTATGATACCATTTTCCTCGTACAGACATTTCTTTATTAAGAAAATAGATTGAGAAATCATCAATACGACAAAATAGAACCGCATCAACAAATAATACAATTTTTAAAAATATATTTAGTTCTTGTAATAGAGTCAAATACAAGAAAAAAATGGTTCGCACACAAAAAAATGAGAAATCTGTTAATGATGAGAAGATCTTAACAATTTAAGTAAAATTCATAATAGTATTCTATAAATTTCAAAGTATTTCAATTGAAAATTACTTCTTTCTTGTATAATACTCGAAATTTAGAAGGTGATTAATAAAAAATACCAAAATTGTCATTATAGGGTTATATTTTGATGATAATAGAAATTAGATTGGAATATGACAAATGTATTCTTTCAGAAAAATTTATTCATTGAAATAAATCTAAAAACAAAATCATTTATTAAGGAGAAAAAAAAATGAGAGTAGCTATTTAACTCATCCTCATGATTTTTTATTAGATTTTCGCCAAATTTTTGTCGACCTATTAACTTCAAAACTTTCTTGCCTTTCATATCAGTATTTAATTTGATGAATGAATTGGTGAAATATTCAATACACAATCAAAGTTTTATTAATGGATGGCGATATAAGAAACAAATAAGACATAATTCACTAAACATGGCGTTATGAACATAAAAGTTGTATTAAGAAAAGAAAACTATGAGAAAAAACTAATTATATGAATAGCAATACATATTTTTGAATGTTAAATATTATTAATTTGATTAATTATGATCACAAAAGCGCGTAGAAGTCTTGTGGTTAGGTTTTGGCTTTAAAGCCTTCGACAGCTCAAATTTGAATGAGAAATGTGGAAATTAACATTTTCGTTATTCTATAATAGTATTTTCGATTAAATTAAATTTATACTCAAAATGATTTTTTATAGCCTCTCCCGTACAAAGTTTCAATTGTAAAATAGATTCGATTGCTCAATGGTTCATGAAAGCGGCTTAAATTTTATGGTGGATAAATGTAATCTTATTAGGAACGTGAGTAAAAACGTTGAAAGAAAATTATGAATATTTCCTGCTCACAAAACTAAAACGGATAGAAAGTTTTTTCTTCAAAATCATACTTTACGTAAAACGCATTAAAAAATACAAACGGTCTTTAAAAATAATTTAAATGATAAATACTGATGATAACAAAGTTTAAAAATTATTTGATATATACAGTGAACTCGCTAAGAATAGGATAAAATTTAAAATATTGCAAGTATTACTATGTTTATACAGTCTTGAGTTTTTAAAGATTTTTTCAGGCATTGTAACAGTTTTTTAACAACTTTACCTTCATCACATTGTACATGAATTTTAACTTTATTCAATAGCGGATTTTTCAACTAAATATCATAAAGGGATATAACTGAATTTCGTTCACATTTCTGTAACTATATGTTTACAGAATAATTTAAACTTATCAATATCAGATTCTTTTACTTATATCATTGTTAAAGACCCATTGAAAAAAGTATGTGTTATGTATACAGTGAGCTCGCGAAGAATAGTCTAAAATTTCAGACTTAATGGTATTATTATGTAAATTTACTCTTTGCTTAATAACTTTTTAATAATTACCTGAAAAATCCGCTAATCAATAAAATGAAAATTGTTGTAATGACTGAAAAAATATTTCCTTGAAATATGTGGATTGTCATCTCCCTAAGTCATAAGATCAGAAATGCTAGTGAATTCAATGTAACATATAATCATATGAATATATTGTTGTCAAAGTAGATCTCAAAGTACACAAACATTTACCAGTTATATTAATAATATAAATGATAATACTAGAAAATGAAGAAAACCCGACGGAAGTGGAATGTAATGACATAATGAACAAAATATTGACAACAACAATAACTGGAAGACTGAAAAAGGTAGTGGAATCAGAAACAGGGGAGTATCGGAAAGGTTTCAAACAAGGAAAATCAAGAGTAGATGCCATACATACTATAAAACAAGTGATCGAAAAAAACTATGAGTACAACATTAGTATGCAAATGATATTCATCGACGTCAAAGCACTCGACAATTTGAAAAGGAGGACAATAATAAATGTCATGGAAAAAATGATAGTACCTCAAAAGCTATTACGATTGGTAAAACTGACTATGCTAAATTCTACGGCAGGGGTAATAACAAAAAACGGACCATCTGAGGAATTTGAAATGAATGCTGGGGTAGGGTGATGAACTCTCAGCGGTGTTGTTTAGCACTGCAGTTGAAGGGACTGTGTGATTAATAAATCAAAACATATGCTGATGATTTAACTGTAATAGCAAAGGACCAAAAAAGTTTTAAGAGTACAATAGAAAAAATTGTGAGAGAGGCAGGAAAATAAGGATTGGGAATGAATCAGAGAAAAACAAATTATATGGAAATTAAAAAATGAAGGGAGTTCACAAACAAGAAACTATAAAGATAAGTGACCTCATCTTCGGAGTAGTCGATACTTTTAAGCTCCTGAGAAAAATGATAAGCAACAAAAATGGCACAAAAATAATAAGTACAAAATTATAATGCAGAGCAATAGAATAAGCCGAGCAATCAATCTACAAGACTGCGATAATATGAACTATATTTACAAAATTATATATTACACAATACTTGGAGAACAGAATAAATGGTCACAAATACACCAAAAATGCATCGACTGCTCTTCACAAACATGAAAAAAATGAACATCATGAATTTAATTAAATAAAAAAACAAAAATCTTAGCTCAACACACGTACCACCAAAAATTATTAATCAAAGTAATGATATACATAAAACAAGATAAGTGTATTGTGCATGTTAAACAAGATATAAAAAACCTCAGCCAAATTTACCATAAATTGATCAATTAGTTCAATCTACGTTGTATAATATCGTTCTATTGAAATTTCGAGGTAAATACATTTATTCTAATACTATGATTCTAATTACGTTCTTAAAATATCTACCAATATATTTTTATCTATTCTACAAATATTTTAATCATTATAAATCAATTATTTTTTTTTTGAAAATGCTCCCAAGGAAGAGGCGAAACTTTAAGTTATACATTTCTAACATAAAAATGTGATATTTCATCGAAGTTTGATTATTTCAATCAAACGCTATATATATATATATATATATATATATATATATATATATATATATATACATATGCATCTAAATGTTCTTTAGGTCTCTTCTGTTTTTTCTGATAATTTTTAAAAGAAAGATAAATTTTGACGTTTCCACTTTTCTTTATCAAAATATGATATTGACACTGATAATTTGCTTATTTATATTGATCTATAGATCACCTCCATCATGAATATCAAAATAAGGATAAAATCAACTCAGATTTTAATAAGAAAAATCAATTTTTCTTTAGTCCCTACATCCCGAATGTATAGTAGTAATGAATTAAATTATGTGTAGTTTTATTCTACTAATTGTGACGCTGTCTACATATGGCAAACATCTCAGTATTTAGAAAATAGACTAAGAGATCATCAATACGATAAAATAAATAGAAATGCTTCAACGATCCATGAAATATTAAAAAAAAAACATAAATTCAAATATAAAGATTCAAAAATTCTTGAAACGGAATCTAATACAAGAAAAAGGGAATTTTTAGAAATGGTTTACATTCATATGAATTAAAAAGCTATAAATGATTAAAAAGATCTAAATAAATTAAAATTTATCTAAATTGAGTAAACTTTATAGTTCTATTTTGTAAATTCTAATAAAACTACAAATAATTTAATTGATTACTGCTATATATTTGATATGTGGGACCAAGGAAAAATTAATTTTTCTTATTAGAACAAAGTTGATTTTATTCTTATTTTAATATTTATGATGAAGGTGATCTATGAATCAATATAAATAAGCAATATTATATTTGATTAAGACTTAAAGAAAAGTCGAAACGTCAAAATTTATATTTCTTTTAAAAATTATCAAAAAAACTAATTTTAAAATAGAAAATACCTAAAATCAAAAACATTTAGATGCATTAATATAACAAAAGCTCTAAGAATTAAGAATTTAAAGAAATATATATATATATATATATATATATATATATATATATTTATTTATTTATTTATTATATATAAATATATCTATGTTGTATTTATTATATATAATCGAATAATCATAATAATTATTCACTTGAAAGCTCAAGTTTTTGAACGTGCGACTGTTGATATAAAATTAAATTCGATCATAACTCGTATAATTAAAAATGCAATTTTCAGTTTAAATAAAAATACTTTCTATTGTTATGAATCAAAAATGTATTTATTAGCTTCGCGTTAAAAATATCAGCGCGCGTAACCAATGCAAACACCCTGTATTATGAGAATCTGGCATCGCCACTACATTATCGAACTGGTAGACCGCCAATAAAAAGATCCTCACGCACTGAGGCACACATATATAGGGCCGTCTTACGCTTTCAAACTGTAGTGCATGTTAAACACACATCTTACAAAGCCTAGAGAAGGTGCGCGGGCCAGTTATACATTCATCTACCGGCGAAATACAAATTTCGAAAACCCCATGACTGAAGAAAACATAGAGTGACAAATTTAACGAGATTGTGATGCCTTTGTGATCTAAAAGAAATCGAAGAGTCGAATGTGATCTATCAAAAGTAAATAAAATTTTCAGTATTGTTTTGCGAAACGATGTTAAGTGATAGAAAAGTGAAAATGAAAAATGTGATAACGCGTTTTGGTTTTTGAACATTATTTTTTTTTCGTATTGTGATCAAATTTTTGAATCCGGACTTTTGTGATAAATTTCGACTTATTTGTGATATTACCAGACTGACTATAATTTAAAGGAAAAAATGATAGGAAACACATTCAATTTCAACTCAAACATACTAGTAAATATAAAAAAAATGTTCAACACAAGAACTTTTTTGACGTATTTCATTCTAGTGTTACTTATACCATTTACGGTAACAGACAAACATAATAGGTCGAACAATGTACAAAAACGGCCTGATGAGGCCAGACATACCGGAGGCTGTCATAGTTGTCGAATGAGAGAAGAAATTAAACAAAGAAACTTAATGATAATTAAAGACGAAATTCTAAGGCGGATGGGCTTTGAAGAAGCTCCAAATATAACAGGAAAGTCTCTTCCTTCAGTCCCTTCTGAATTCTTGATGAAGTTTGAAGAAGAAAACGGAGGTATGCAAAGCGATCAGCCTCAATTTCAAAGCGGTTACACTGTTACCGAGGAGGAGGACGACTATCATGTGAAAACAGAAAAAATTTTAGGTTTTGCACAACCATGTAAGTTTTTCAAATATACTTATCCTACATTGCCACTATAAAAAAAATAAATTTCATACCTACATTCGTGATGTGTTTCAAGTTATTTAAATATAGCATGAATTTCATCTCATTTGAGGTAAAGAAGGCTTTATTTATCCATATTAAGTTAGCTGAACGGTATGATTCTCGTGGATAGCAATATAGTTATTCACCTAACAAACAATTATGTTATCTTTAAAATGCTCCATATGAAAATCAAATAACTAACATCGCATATTTTACAATCTTTCTTGTGAATAGATTACTTAGGCATAAAACTGAAATGAAGTGATTATAATTGTTGATTTTCTACAAACACATCCAGAAATTATTATATTCAATACAATCTATATGATAAAATAAAACATATAGGCCACAACATCCACGTATAATGATAAAAATAAGCACAAAACTACTGTTACTTTAGCTAAGAATAGCCATGAAAACTTTATGTACATTCCTTGAGTATTGATAACCTACTTAACCTGACCCTTCAAGTTAAATGATTATGATAATTGTTCCTTAAAAATATCAAATTTTTATGTAGTATTTCGTTATTTTGTTATTATCTTTAGATCGAAATTTAAAGATCCAATATTTAGTGACTTTAGTTCAATCGTACAGGAATATTTATTCTATAAGCTAATATTCAACAAGATTGATATTAATAATTAATATATTAATAATTCATTTTTTTTTCTCTTTGTAGATAAAAAAAAATCGGAACATTTTCGCGTACTCATAAAATTATAACTTTGATATATATAATTCTCCTGTTTCAATTGATTTAATCATCAGTTTAAAATTTTTTACTACAATAATTGATTGTGATGATTCACAACGTAATCACAAAATGACTTAATTCAATAGATGCGTTTACGGCTCCTATTTAAATGGATGGATTATTTTTAAATTCATACTATTCATGTTGAAAATACAATTAATGCTATACTGAAAACCTGGTTTAACTGACTTAAAATTGCAACAATATTTTTGTTAGTTTAAGAATCATGGGATTTTGCCTTGAACTTTATTTGTGTTTATAACTTAAAAGCAATGAACTAGATTTTTCAAATCGTATAAAATTGTTACTATGTACTTTAATTTTATTCTAATGTACTCATTAAGTGGGACTAACTTTGCTTATATTAGTATGAAAACATAAATATGATGAATATTTAAAAAAATATAAATCACAAATGTATGAAGTTTCGCTGTAATTAAATAATAAATTGAAATATTGTTTATTCAGACGGGAAAATAAACGCTTGTGCATTGATAACAATAAGGAAAATAAACTTTTTTTCCATTTTACTACGGCACCGTCTACAACAATTATTTACAATGTGTAGGTACCACTATACACATATACAAGATAATCCAAACTTGTTCAAAGCTAGTGATGTTTTAAAGTTATCCATTGTTTACTTTGAGGTAACTACCATAGAGGTGACAGCAACTGTTCCTGAAATTTCTTACTCTAAAATTTTATTTGATATCGAAATTTCATTATTTGAACAATCCTAAACAAATATTTTGGACATAATCAAAGATTGCCACTTCATTTTGCTTCAGTACACCTAAAGGGTATTTCTAAATTCATGCGACAAAAATCGAGACCGGATTGCATACACATAGGGTGGCGATTTAGATTGAATTTTTTTCCAAGAACAGATCAAATGATTTCGATTTATTGAAAAATGAAATAGTTTTGAAATAGCAAATTACGTAAATTAATTTTTCCAAAACGCAAAATGAGTAGGTTACATCACTTAATATTGTTACAAACATTTTATGGAAAATGGCAAAATATATCCCGGAAAATATTCCATTAGTATACTTTAATTTAAATAGAAAGAACTGTATGCAACTTTTATACAATAACTATAATGTACTCGTATGAAATAAGACACGAAGACAATACATTATGAACTTCAATATTTGAAAAACTAACAAGAGAAATTAACATGTTAGATGATACTTTAACAACATACTGAATATTTTTCGGAATCTACGGGATGAGTTATATCAAAAAATACAAAAAGGTTACATACCATATAAATTAATCTTCTTCAAAGTACTGCCTGTTGCTTGCAATACACTTAAACCAACGTTGAACAAATTTCAAGAAAAAGCAATCAGAATATCTTCTTTCTAGTATGTTCTGGCCTGTTCAATGTTAGAATTGTAATTCTCTCTCAGACACATTTTAATTTTGGGGAAGTATAGTGGTTCTATATAAAAAAATATAAAAAACATTAATATGACCAGTGATTGTGCACGTCATGGAAACAACTGTCATAAATAAAAGGAAGAAGAACAGGAGATTGGGAGAGAAGACTGAAGAAAAATAAAGAAATAGAAGAAGAACTGGAAAGAGAAAATAGATAAGGTATGTGAAAGCACAAAGATTAAATTGGACAGGACACATGAGAAGGAAACCTACAGAAATGGTTAGGAGGATAACACAATGGATGCCTCTATGGCCAAGAGGAGGACCAAGGAAATACCTGGAGAAACCAAACGGAAGAAGATACCAGAATCCTAGAAATAGTAGACTAGAAAGCCAAATGCAAAAGAGATAAGAATGGAGACAGCCTAGAAACTAAGCTAGCACCAACAAAAAACTATAAAAAAAGAATAAGGGTAGTAATCCACCCCAATAAAGAAATATGTAGGCGCCTCAAGCGCCAGCCATAATCCAAGATATTAAACGGTATGATGATGACGATGGAGATAGTGGTTCTTTACTTATTTGAAGGAGCGATAATTACAATAGAATTGAAAAAAACAAGATTCCGCAGTCTTTAGCAGCGACCCGCTGTAAGAATAGCTAAATTAGACTAAGATATTCAAAAAATTTATAGTTGTTATTCGATAGATACTTCGAATATGAATTCAATTCTTTCTTCTCATCAATAACTTTTGTTATATAGAAAACATAGAATTATCCGCTTTCAAATTTTATAAGACGCATTACATCCAATAAATAATGCATGTGTAGATTATTACTTCATTCCTTTAATTCAACTTCGTAGGCGTTCTTTCAATATTTCTTCTTTACAATATAATTTATTATATAATTTTCCACTAGATATTAAAAAACTTATCAACATATTAATTTATTAAATTTGAAAAGTAAGACTCTTCGTAACTACAATCGTCAACAATTCTTTGTTACTGGCAGTATGGAAATATCAAAAATAAAAAATATTTAACACCAATTCAAAGACATTATGTATCATGTGCTTTAACAGTTATTTCTAACGCAAAACATAAAATACAAACAACCAGTGACAAACCAATAAAAACAAAATATTTTTGCATAGTCCAAATTCAGAAACAAATTCAAAAACTTATAAATAATAAAATAATAAAACTCACCATATCTCCTTATTCAGCACCTGTGAGGATAATAAAAAAGCAGATGCATCAGATAAAAAAAAATCAGATAAGTTTTAGATTGCCGGCAAATTGAACGACCACTCCGTAGACAATCTAGGAAGATACACTTATTTCACAACATTGGATTTAGAACAAGGATTCACAAAATTAGATTTAGCACAAAGAGGACTTAACCAATTATACATTTTCTTTCTTTCGAAATATGTTTTCAATCACCACCGCACCCAGAGTATAAACTATTGATGGTTTTAATTCTCATTTGCAGCCTAACCACTTCTATAGGATTTAACACACAATAACAAGGAGACAGACATTCAAGATTCTTGCCACTAAATAACCAATATAATCGTTTCTCAAATTATAACTTTTTTGTGAAACTTTTTGTAAGAATATTTATTTTCTTAACTTTCATCAATGTTTATATCTTATTTTCTTTGGAACTGGTATTGGGAATTTTGTATTCGGGAATTAAAGGTGCGTTATATATAACTATGACTGAATTTGGTAGAATATTTGGCTAATCCCGTGGAGCATTTTTCAAATAATGCCGTAATGCTTTTTCATTTTACTGTATAATCTGAAATATCTCCCACTTGTATAACGCATTTCATGATCCATGTTTTCAACTTTGGTACTAAAATATATACAAAATAACCGTTTAATATTGGACACTTCTTAATTTGGAAAACTGAGAAATTACTCACTTTAAACAATTTTAAGTGATATAATATACATTTTTTGAGGATTTACTTTGGTTTCTTTGGTAATCTCCACTCGACTGCGACTTATTCTGTGTAAAAGATATAAAAATAACCATTCTTTTATCAAAATAAACAGAAGGTCATAAAATACGAATAAAATACGAATACGAATAATTTATCGAAAATGTGTTTATTGGTAATAGTCGAGAATCGGTTAGTCTACGTTTTTTTTGAAATATTAGATAGATACACTTTGAAAAACAATAAAATATTGTTAGATTTCCACTCTCAACTAGTATACCCGTCAATCACAATTTTTTTTATATTTTTTACATGTCTGAATATACATGGAAATTCGTAAACATCTGATGAAGAAATAGATTAGAGTGAAATAGGATTAGAAACTCAAATGAGAAAGTAACGAATAGATCATAAAAATACCTTCAATGTGAAGAACAAATTTGACTGCTCAACTTTCCTGTGATCAGTTTTCTCCTATACTAACAATTAGTAATACACTAGATTGTATTGCATGATTCGTTACTTAAAAAAGTTTTTCACGACGATGACTGAACGGATATATATTTTTATAATAGTGGGAGAGAACGATTTTTGATAATAATCGAATCAGCAATGACTATATATCCTAATAAAAGTTAGTTTGGTAGTTCTAATCATTAGCAGAAGATATTTTGAGTGGTTTGTCCATATTTTAAATCATTATTTCCTCTAAACTTTTTCACTTACTTAATCCTTATACTCTCTACCTTTACAGGTATGGGTATTAGAAAATTCCTCCAAGTCTTGTATCCCTGATTCATGTCTTTATTTCAATTTCATTGGGTAACTCTCTTTTTCAGAAGTATCCCCCTAGATATTTCTCAAATTTATAAGATTTTGTTATAATTAAGCTCAAATAGTAACTTTTGCACTTGTTTCATATTTTCTATGTATATTTTATGCGTTTTTCGTTTCTTCTCTACTAGCATAACCTTTGCTTTATTGTTTGTTTATCCTTTTATTAATATTTTGTGACGCTTTTGTGTATACTTCCAGATTTTCTCAGCAGGTTTTTATCACAACCATTGAAACACATAAAAGAATTTGCCCAGTATCCTATTTTATATTGCTTACCTTTTTTATTTCTTCTTCAATTGCTTTGTTTTGCTCCTAATGTGGTAACAATTTGCTCTGGTTCCTCAAGTCTTACACGATTATTTTTATGTTTAGAAGATGGCAATATCTTAGAGCTCTGCATATTTTCTGTTTTTTGCTAGTCAAAGGCTTTCATCAGGTCTATAAATAGCAGTGACGTACGTATTGACACTGCATTAGTACTTTTATTGTGCCATTCTCAATTATTTCCTCCTATAGAGTGAAATTAATTCATATAAATTATCCCCATTTCTTAAGTATTATGTCTTCGTGTTTTTTTAAAGTTTTATTGACTTTCTCTTTGATCATTTTGTCCACTTTAAGTATTTCCATCTTCATCTATCATTTCAAAGCGTTTTCTTAGTAGTCCCTTTATCTTCACAAATCATTTTATGTAAAAAAGTAAAATTTATTCTGGAAAAGAACTGTATACAACTTTTATACAATAGCCATAATGCATTCGTATGAAAAACGACACGAAGAGAATGCATTATAACTAATATTTCGAAAACTGACAATAAAAATCGAATCACTAACATGTAACAATACTTTATTAAAACACTGTATTTCTTTGTCTAACCCTTCAAAAAAAATTCGTAATAGTCCTTTCTTCTTCAGAGGATTTTATCTTCGTTATTTATAAACGTTTCATTGATATTTTTTTTTGAATGTCATTTCTCTCTTACCTCGTCTCATATGTTTTAGCGAAAAATAATTTATATTTTTTCATCCAAAGCACTTTTCATTCTCTTCGACTACCACTTAGTCTTCCTGCTTTTGAAGCTTCTTAATTTTTTCTTTTTTTGTTTTTTCAGCTTTTCGCTTTAAGCATCTTAATGTTTTTTATTAATTTCTTTGTGTTTAAATTTGTAATATTTCATTTTGTAGTTTCTTACTCTCCTCTTGTATCTTTTCATTTGTTCCATTTTCATTTTTATTTTCTTAAAAACTCTTAACTAATAATCTAAATTGAGAAGAAAAAGAGTATTTATTCAAGGATAATCGTGCCACAGATATTGGATCTTATTCTTTTATCTATTATATCTATACTATCACCTTTGTTGATATTTATTTGATTTTTTAGCTCCCAATTTCAATTTAATCAAGTTAGTTTTGAGAGTAGACAGATGTACAGATTTAATGTAGCAATTGTCAGGTAAATTGAAATACTATTCTGCTTATTTGTACAATTTAGAATGTATCTCAGATATAAAATTGATTAGATATTCCAACAAGGTTTGAGAAATTAATATCTTAAAACTTGAATTTTATTTAATTTTGACAACTAACATCTTGCAATACTCTTAATATATCACATTAATGCTAATATTCTGAATATCATCATATGGTTATGGTACAGTTTGAAGAAATTCGAATTTCCTATCCAACTAAGATTATAAGGAACGAATAAAATACAAAATATATACACTGTATCATTAATGGTAGTGGTAGCAACGAAACTACGCTAGGAGGTGTTTTTATTATCATTTTAACTACTGATAATTATATAATATTTCACCATTTGGGCTCCGATCAGTCATGTGAACTACACTATCACTCAAAAATTATGACCCCTGATAAGGTATTTGAGGCCAATAAAGCCTTTTGAAATGAGTTTTGATTCTGTTAGTCGGCCTTTACTCAGTAATTAAAACAATGTATACTCATTGACGTTTTTTAAGGCTTTATGTTGTCGAAAATTAGGAAAATATATGTATGGTTTGCACATACCTTTCTTATGAGAAACCGGTTCTTAATCATTCCCTATAACGCCATAAAAATATTACTCCAGCGATGTTCCCGTATTTTAACTATGAAGAAGAAGGCCAATAAACAGATTAAAAAGAAAAAAGTAGGTTAAGGCATATCTGCTGAAGGCAGAGGCTGAAGATTTAAGACAATTATATAAAAAACCAAAAACAGATCCAGTGAAAACTACACACAACCTTGTAAAGAATATTTAAAATATGTAACAAACTCTACCTCACAATAATTCCTGTAGAAAAATTTTTTGCAATTAATATATAGAAAGTTTTAGACACAAATAGTTACTCCATATTTAAAAAATTGATTTCGTGATCTACTGACTGTTATTAATTTTTATAATAGTTATTACATTAGACTCACAACTACAAATTACAAAAAAATTGAAAGTGTGCAAATTTTGAATGTAATCTATATTAAGCACACAGCACGCGTCAAGACGACATACGACATCTTCGACATTTTTCGTATAATTGTAATCTTGTTTATTGAAGTTAGCTTGTAGCGAAAACATATACAGATAATCATCAATTAATTACCAAAGGCAGGTACTGAGGCGACGTACCATCTTGCAGAGAAATTCTTTTCATACCGTTGGAACATGAACCAAAACCAGATATCACAAAAAATTAGAGTAGTCGTGTAACATTTGTATCATCACATGTAGATTAACATGGGTGAACATGTCAGCATATAATGGGTGGAATAACATCTCGTTAGCTAAGTTGACTCGTATACTAAGATCTGTTGGCTTTACATTACGTAACAATTAGAAACGATAAGGATGTAATTGAAAGCATCTTCGTAAAATTATCCAACTATTTGTTACAGACGCTAATTCAAGACTAGCTTTCTAAATAGATTGCTTGGGCTTCGCGCGAACAACCCTCGCAGTCGTTCAACGTTATTACTAGTATATTCATAATGATGATATCATCTACGATTGTTATTAATGTATCACAATTCCACAATATGGAAAGCACGTTGTAGAGAAACTATAAATTTCGTCTATATACACTGTGTTCCACAGAAAGCTCCATATTTATGTTTGTAAGTATGTATAAATCAGGGTTTATATACACTGCAAACCAAAGGATGTATTGAATTTCCTTTTCTAATAATCCCATCCATTTCAAATAGTAAAAATAGTTCATAATGTAATAGCTGCCAAAGATCTTCAATTTATACGCTACCAGGTGTATTGCTATGGACTTTTTTAGTCTCTCATACTGAAATATTTTGGAATAAATTCCATCCTTTATGAAGTAGAATCTACACTTTGCATCAACTGTTAAACATGATCTCCTCAAATATTCATTGAAGCGGCAAAAACCGAACAAAATTTTTATCAATGTTCTCTTTGCTTATATTCGCTACTAGAGCTTTGTAGCAGATGGCGACGGAAACTCATTTATACTAATAACAATAACAATACTGTTTTGTTTGATATATCATTTAAAACTCTTGAGTTAATGTAAGAAATATAATAAAGTGGTAGAGTTATTATGAAACAGTGTGAATATTTGTCAATATACACATAACCCCTATAGTTACAATTTATAATTATAAACTACTGTATGGATATTTTATTGTTTAACCTAAGCTATAAGTGTGTTTCTAGTTTTATTATAGTTGTCATTAATTGTTTTCTTCTTATTTTAATCGCAGATGACTCTTTATTGAAATATGTCGATTTATCTCACTCACATTTTGTTTTTTAAGAGTGAATCAACTACAGAAACTATTTTAAATTTATTCATCTTGTACCTTCATACTTATGGTAGAGAAAATGCTGACTGTTATGAAGCTACTGGTTGATTACCATATCGTAATTATTGGAACAAAAAATGTTCAACCCTTTCGGGTTCAACAACCAAAAGCGTCAGTTACCTGAACAAAAGACCATCCCAGCTGGGTACCTGATATTTTTTATCTTTTATTCGTCCTTTGTAGATAGTTTAAAAACATCAGGCATGGATAGTTTCTACGTAATTGATTTACAAATAACTTTTAACACCATTAGAAAAGGTGCAAGCCACAGGATATACAGAATTCTGGTGTTGTATTAACTTTTTTATTTTTATTGCACGTAGCTAGTACCTGAAAAATTTTGCAGCTTTAATCTACCTATAATATTATTTATATTTAAAATACTTACAATCCCAACTGAATTAAATAGAATGATATTTTTTTTCAACTACATTCCGCATCTGCCCATTCATATTATTCAGATTATATTGGTTAGTTACTTTTATACCCGTAACTAACCCTGCGCAATTGATTAGCTCTCAAATATTCCCCCAGAACTCAAATTATTTCTAGTTGTGATCTGTGAAAGTCTTCATGTTGGCAATTTGTTGACAACGTTAATTCAGTGTTTTGTTCAAATAACTCTAATAATCGATAACTTTTAATAAGATCCGAAATATTCAGCGATATCCTAAAGTTAACTTCATTTAGATTTAATTTAGATTTTAACTTCATTTGGAGATATTTGGCATACATAGTTTCAACCTCATTTACGTGGAAACTATATTTCCATATGAAAATGATTCTGAATTTTTTATTGGAATTTCCTCGAACAGAGTTGAACAATAGCGAAGCAGAATGTTGAACTTAGATAGGTTAACTTGATTCTCTGAAGACGATAACTTTGTTATCGAAACACGCGTTAGATAATAGGTGAATATTGGTGTAGTTGTAGTGTACACAGTGTCAATACCACTAAAAGTTCCAGAAATTTAAACTCAGATAATCGTATCGAAATATTTAGATGAAAATATTAGTGTTCTAGATACCTAGTAACCTACAAATACCAACTAGGTATATTAAGTTACTTTAGGTAACTCTCCGGTCAACTAATTTTGGAAATTTATATATGATTAATCTTTGTACAAAAATGAATTAGTGGATCTTACAGTGATGGCTTCCAAATTGATTTAAATTTTAAAGTTAAATAACTCTCAAAAATATATTTTAATTAATGAATACGTAGATATTTATATTTATATTTCCGATAAAAAGTATTTTTGATTAGTATTACGAAATCGACGAAATAATGAATATCATTGATATGTAAAAATTCATAATTTCATTGCATAGTGATTGAATATTCTATACAATCTCTCAAATAGTAACTAATATATAGGGTTTCAGAGTGAATGATATAAAGAAATAATTTATATATACCTAGATATAAATCAATATATAACGATTAATCCATTTTTAAACTATATATTATGTTTGTCATCAAACTAAATTGAACTACTTTTTTTATTTAAATAATTTGCAATATAAACTGCTCAACAAAAGTTAAGCAAATTCATAAGCTCTTATAACCTTCTAAATAATTTACCATTTTGGCAATTTAATATTCTTAGCGTTTTATAAAACTAATCGTGTGTCACAATAGAATTGCAATTTCATAAAAATAATTTACTGTTTTGTACAATTGTAATTTTATATGAAATTTAAGTTATTGCTTTTCTGTAACATCAATTATTGCTGAAAGAACGTCTCTATATACTTACTAATAAGCTTTTTGAAGTAGCTTTGGTCAATATGTCTCTAATATTAAGGTAAAATCTGCAAAAGGCTCTTTGTAACTGGCTGTCGTACATATCGACACAATGTTTTGCATCAATTTTTGGTAGAACGATATCCAGTTCAAATAGATCGTTTCTAGCAGCAGTTTCATGTACACGTTCAATGCCTTAGTTCAATAGTATCGGACAATAACGATGAATCTTCAATAATGAGAAAATGATGAGGATTTACAACGTTTGAGTTAGTATTTAAGTTGTTTTAGAGCTCTGAATAAACAAAAAAAAATGATCAGTAAAAATGTTAACTGTCTTTATTTTACCGCCGCTTCTGTAACAACGACTTGATAAAGCGTGCCTGCAGGCTTAGCAGTGTAGCCGTGGTCTTGGTTTGTATAGGGGCTGTTTTTTTTTGTTTTGCCGTAAAAATGATCCAATTAAAAATAGAGCAACGGATTGTTGTGAAATTTCACGTGAAATTTGGAAAAACTGTAACTAACATTTATGTAACAAATATATGCTAATGAATGTTTGCTTACGTGTTCTTGAGTGGTTTAAGCGTTTCCACGTCAAAAAGGATGAAAATATCGCTTGTCCTATCTGACTTCGAGTGCTGATTCTATACAAATTGACAAAAAATGTGATCGACAAATTTCACAAGTAAATTTCGACATGCGAAAAGTGTGTGCAAAAATGCCCGTCAAGAGTTTTCTAGTCAAGTACAACATTCCAGTGCTAGACCATCCACCATATTCGGATTTTGCACCGTGCTACTTCTACTTCTTTTCCTAAGGTCTGTATTAAAAGTAACAAGATTTGAATCTGTTGAAGCTATTGAAGTAGTAGAGGCGCACATCCTGAAGTAACTGGCAGAAAAAGACTTCTTGCTTTGCATCGAATTCGCAAGAAGCCATTTAGGGATAGAGGAGGGGTATATATTGAATGTTTTAATAAAGAAATATGCATAATATCAAAATAAAATATTTTCACCAGTATCGTGATTTAATAGCCGCACCTCGTAGATTAAGAATTATACAAACTTGATAGTTATTGTTCAAAGATCAAAAATCTATTGAACTATCCTTGCTTCCCTAAATCTTCACATAAGATGAGTAACCTATGCCGAAGTTCTTTATGCAATTAACTTTTTTACCTAAAAGAAAAGGGTACCCCTTTCAAAATTTTTTTAAAAATATAAACGAATTAGTTCCATAAATAATTGGTTAATTCCATTTCGTTTTTTTTTTCTATAAAAAAAATAAATAAGAAATGAGGATTCTTCAGAATATACATCACATAACTCTATTTTTTTAATCTCTAAACAAGCGTTTCAGGGAAGATGATCAATAATACTAAACATTAAATCATTTTTCGATTGTTCTACTTTGCTATTATCTTTCTTCTTCTTTCTTATTGTCGCTGCTTGTTCACAAAATATATATTGACATCGATTTTTTTCTCTTTTTTTCTGCAGGTAACAATATTTAGTTTTGAAATTCATGCACATTTATTCATTTTTCGTATCTTCTACTTCGCTATTATCTTTCTTCTTCTTTCCTATTGCCTTTTCAGACTATTCACAGAATATATTGCAATTGGATATTTTTCCTATTAGATCTTTGGATAAAACCTTTCAGGGTAGATAATCAATGGATCCTTATCCTTTTTTACGTCTTCTGAGATTTTTGGAATCCTCTCCTTTGCTATATATTTTTTCTTCTTTCCAATTTCTTCTGCATAGTCTCTGCAAATATGAGATGAAATTGAATTTTTATTTCATTGAATTTCTAATTGGGATAAAAAATCAATAATTCTTTTTTCCCTTTTCGTATCTGTGGGTAGTAATGCTTAGTTTCATATTCCCTTCACACTTTCACATTTTTCAAACTCTCTCCTAGATATATACATAGTTTTCTCAAAATATGTGGAAAAATATGGATTTTTATTCCTATATAATCTTTGATTAAGCATTTCAGGGAAGATAAATAATCAATACTTTCTTTTTCTTTTTTACGGGTAGCAATAATTCGCTTCAAATTTCCCACATATTTTCTCATTTTACGATATTATATTTCTTCTAATTTCCCATTACTTTCTCAGGTTCTTCAAAAAAAATGTAATAAAATTCTTTTTTAATTCCTATTGAATTTTCAAACCAACTATTTCTCGTTTCAATTTTTTACACATTCATTTATATTTCAAATAACCTTCTTTCCTATTTCTTCTTGAAATTTTCTTCAAAATTTCTTGAGATAAAACAGATTGTTCTTTAGGTAGCTACAGCTAGAAGTCAGCGTTGAATATACCACCCAAATGACGCTGTCTCAAACCAATGTTTTCTCCATTATTACCATTTGAACTGGTCGCTATCTAACTATATTATAGATAAAAATAATTGTTACTGTATACCCTCTGTAAATTCTTTCTCGTTAACAACCAATTCACGATATCAAAATGAACTTTCATCAGATTGGGTGCAATTGAATCCGCTCTTGTAAGATTGATGCTTTCTGCGAAAAAGAAAATTGAAAATAATACATGCTTATTCAGCAGTACGTTAAGAGAAAAGGCTATTACAAAAAATACAAAATATACGATCAATTATGATATTAAATAAATTATTGGGTAATGGGTAATAATTTTATTAGATTATGCAAATTGATATTTCAGAAATACATCCCGATATCATGGCAATTATCACATAGGTGCAAGAATTGTGTCTGACTAACACATACCATGATGTTCAATAACGCTTCCAATTATTTCTATTCTTTATTTGTAACTTCTTAAAATGGCTGTTTAAACGTCATATTTGTTGAATTTAAATTCAAATACGTATAATAATAGCTGGTTTTTAGTTATACATCTATGTATTAAGTGAAATAAGGGCATTGTATAAATATCATGAGGTACAATTTTGAACAGCACACCATTCTAGGCGAAAATTAATGCATCAATTCATTAATCGATCAATAATAACTAATAATTATATCATCTAAAATAATTACTATATAAACAAATGTAGAAGTAATGACTGACGCAAATTAATTGGACCATCTCAACACTTAATCATAATGATAAATATTTATCAATCCAATAAAATCTCTTATTCAATTGTTTTTTTAATATATTATCAATTAGGGAATGACAAAATAATTTATGACGTTAGTTCAATTTAGGTACACGTACACGTGTGGCAAAATAGGTCGCCTAGAATGCTTGTCTAACAATTTACGAAATTTACTTGCAACCCATAACAAAGGACTTTCTCAACAAGAAACTGCTCGAAATTTAAGTATTTCTGTGAAAAATACTATTCCACAATTACAAACATGGAAATCATCAAGCTTTTTCTAGAAAATTTATTGTAAAATGCAATTGCTACAAAAATTTCAAAACACTGGTCAAGAAAAATCAAAAAAATAGATATGGCAACACTTATCTCAAATATTCGAGCATTATCTCTATTTTGGTAAAAAGGAAACCACTTTTCGCGTAGAAACAGAGAAGTTATTCGGAGCAATGAATGTAATCAATACACGAATTATTAGAATGCCAATGGAAAAGTATCATAAGTATTGGATCAAAAGAAAGGTTAAGTTCCTCAAAATTTGAACTTATCGTTTTCACTGATTATACCAAGTGAGATTATACTCTATTTTCTTATTTCTTAGATCTTTTAATATGTTTATGTTTTCAAATCATCTTGATTTCAGGTCTCTTCTGATTTAAAATTAGTTTTATATGACTTGACACTGACAATCTCTATTTATAGTGATCAAGATTTTACTAGAAAAGTTATGGCCTTCAATCAATGAAATTCAGCTTCCTGGTGGGGGATTTATATTTCTATAGATAACCATAATGTGAAATTTGCAAACTATTCTATGTATCTCCTATCGAGTGCGTTTAACATCTTATGAAAAAAGCCCTGCGAATGACACCAGTTGACACAACTCCTGAATTGAAGGTTGAATATCAAGAATAATCAGATTATCTACAAACACGAACTTCAAAGTAGACAGGCTTGGAAGACGTGGGGTGAAGGACAGGATACCAAAGAGAGAGCTGCGGTGCTTCTATACATTGAATCAGAACCAAGAATCAGGATATATGGTCAAATTAAAGTAATTGTTGAATATACAGAGCGATTTGGCCAAAATATCGATGAAGTCAGAACAAAAAGATGATAATATTCAACAGAAGTGGGGAGCCACAACAGATAACTGTGTAACCGACAAAGAGATGTAGTTGAATAGTATCACACGAATTAACCCAGATTCGAGCGATATGTCGAGTGGAGGAAAGTGAACAGCTTCTTGACTTGCTGAGAGATGAACGTTTTCTTAGACATATTATTACTTGCGATGAAAAATGGATTTATCTAGATACCTCGAACGTAGAGAATCAATGATTAGACTAAGGACAATTACCAGAGTCCATCGCAAAGAGAGGTCGATTCGATCGGAAAGTCTTGTCAGTTAGGTGGAATTATCACAATTTAGTTTACTTTGAAAAAATTACAGATGGTCGAGATGGCAATACCAAGGTATATACTGGAAAGTTGATGCGAATGTATGGGGTTTTATTGGAGAAATATATAGGTTTAGTTAACTAAAAGTGGGTTCTCTTACAACAAGATAATGCTAAACCACATGTTACGCGGATCGAAGAACTTGATGATATTGAACATCTACCGTATCCAGCATTTATTCCAGAGCTTGCACCATCAGATTATTATTTATTCAGACCCATGCTGAAATTTTTAAGTGGGGAATCCAATTTTCATGAATCTAAGCCAAAACATGGTTTAACCAAAGTTATAAGGAGCTTTCTATAAGTAGAATACGAGATACTCCGTTCTTTCCATTTTAAATTTTAAGGGTAATATCTACCCTTCTTAGGAGAATACAATACGAATATTATAAACCCTCAATTAAATTCTATTATTTGATAATAAAATCGATATACCTTTTTGATTTCTAATGTTATTAATTAGAAGTAAAGTATTGAGATTGAAGATTAAGTTTTTAAATTGACGTTTACCACAATTGATTATTCATTTATCAATGATGCACTTGTCTTTAATATATAAATATTCGAAAATTCTCAATTTATTACTATGAGAATTTAACCGTTTAAACAGCGTTATAAATTTATCTTGTTACACGTGCTTCAACTTATCTTTATTAAATAAACATTTTATCAAATACCAGAAGTGTACATAGAATTTCGCCAATATAGGTTAACATTTAATCTCTTCATGTATATATTTAATGAAGGCAAGATTTTCATTATCGACATTATCATTATATGAACAAAACATTTAATGAATATTCCAAAAAACTTTAATTTAAAATTTTATTATTATTCTCCAGTAATTGTAATTTCTACATTCGAAAGCTATAAAACTTGACTATTAACAATAGTATAAAACTTCTACCTCATATCACACTGTGGATGGTAAAACTAGTGTTAATTACTGATTGATTTCTTGGAGAATCCAAAAGTAGTTTATGAAAATACATCAATTCATTTTTTTTATTTTTTCGTCAATGCAAAGTAACAGAACAAAAATTAATGTCTAGTACCGATATATACATTTAAAGGAAGCGATAGTTACCATGTGTACTTGCTTGAGGTGCGTCAAACGCATAATCTATTGGGATCAACCAATGAAAACGATGGATCGTAAGTTTAAACGCATTTTATTGCTTCTTCATTTTATTAGGCCGAAATTTATATTATTTTATTTATAAAGATGATGTAAAAATAATTACAAGAGCATTTACATAAAATTTGGAGAATGTATTTGCTAGTATACTGAGTAAAATATTATGGAGAAGCATGAAATTACAAATGTTAATAAATGTACGTGGAACTATATTAGAACTTAAATCATGATAGTACATAACCAAGGAACAACTAAGAAAAGACTGAGTGTTAGATTCAACATATTCAACATAATAGCAGATGTTAGTGATAGGATATAGGGATATGAAGTCTGTTCATACAACTCATGCTAACTAATGATACATGTGATATATGGAGAAGAACTGACGGAAATTAGTACCAAGTAAAAAATTTACATTGGCAAAACAATAACCATACTCTTATGAGAGAAATATCAAAGAAAATGAAACTAACAGCTTATAAATAAATATTCAAATACATATTAAAATTTGGGTATGATTACTGGACACTCTCAAAAAAGCAAAATCAAGATTTAGAGAAGTATCTAAGAGGCGTTAGAGCGGTTACAAGAGCAAAATAAGAAAGTAATAAGAGAAAAGCTAGAAATAGAAATAATAATGACAACTTCAGTAAAACAACAATTGAGGTGAATTTGTTCACTAAGCATGAGACAAAAACGATAATTTAAGTGAAATTAGTATAAAAATAAAATAGAGGAAGTTCAAATAAACATTGAGATGATACTATGTCAGGAAATCTTAAGAGAAAGCGAGACATCGAAAAATATAGCAGAAAACAAAACACCTTATCACCTAGGTTAAAAAAGGTTATTGATTATTATTAATGTCCTAGACACGAAGACTTGCACATACCAACCGGATAAACTATTTTTATTATCTATAAACGAAAATAGTTGATATGTACTTAGAACCATTATATAAGATCAGAGTTGGCGACATTGAAAATTTATCAAGTTGTAATGATGTGTGTAGGTAATAAAACTATTTGGAATATTCGAAAATAAGATTTATCCGTATCACGTTCCATTTATTGTATTTTCTATCAACTGTTGATCCGCTGCGTCTGCAGATTGCCAATGAAATAGCAGTCACAATTGCATAAGATGTTATGTAAAACCGTATGCCTCAAGTATAATACGACCCCAACAAACATTTTCGGTCAACGTATGACTTGGCACTATTAGCGATTGTTTATTGAAACCATTTCTCTTGCTGGTTGTCCAAGTATACATAATATTCCAGCTCTTTCCGAAGATTTACCTCCTATAATAAGAACGCGTATCATAGTGCTCCTCTACATTTTGTACTAATCGTAACGAAATTCTGAAATAACGTTTCGACACTGTTGAAATAAACCTGGATATCCGAACCTGTGGCTTCGTTATAGTACGTCTTGAAAATTGCATCAAACGAAACTTAACCCTCAACAAAAGAATGTATCTGACAATCTATTGAACATCAAGCGGATCGTTTTGTTCCAGTTTAACTTGTCGTCGAAGTTTGAATTGAAAACAATTCAATTTATTGATGTTAAGACTAATTACCCAAAGAGGATATACAGAAGGAGTTCAGATATAACACGACAGAAGTAAACGGCTCCTAATTAATATCACAATAGTCCCTGGTTGGACGGATATGAAAGAAGATGGCGATTTAGTGTATAGGTTTATATGAGCCTCTTGAAATTAAATAGCGTATCACACAAAGCCATCTTCCCGATTGGATATATTAAATTGTACATTAAAATGATCAAAATTTTCCGAATCTCCACATTTGATAATTTTGTTGTATTTTTCTGATATTGAACTTTGTTGATATATTAAAAATCAGTATTTAATGAATTGAATAAAATAAAATCATTTGATAGGTGTATAAACCACAATTTACCATAAATATATCTAATTACAACTAACATAATACTATAATACATAATATTAGACGGCGCTAAGCCTATTTTTGATATTCATTACTAAAAATAGACTTATTAAACAAACAAGGAGAATATGTGTTAGATATTAAATGAATTTGCTCAACTTTCTATCGCGAATATTCAAACGTAACTTCAATGACTGTTTTGTTTGTTAACAGATATTTAAACAAAAAAAAAATTGAACTTAAAAGAACATCGCGTAACGTTCAATTCGTTACGTAAAGGAATCATAGATAAAAAATAACAAACAATTGTTTCTGAGGTATAATCGTGTATAATCACCTACTATGACATATCATAAAAAGACATATGAATTACATTGGAGAATATCCAAACAATAGTTAGAATATTTGATTTATCGATTGGAAAATTCACTTCTTCAGCCTGTCGCTGTATATTCATGCAACCATTGCACGGACATGTATTATTAACCATTCTTGGAGCAATTGCAGTGAATGATGGTTCCAGATGATCAACGACTGCTTACAAATCATTGGCTGAGATATGGAACTTTCAGAATGATATTCACGTGGATTTTTATTCGGTATCCTTAATCGTTTTTCCATGTGAAAAATAATGTTAAATTAACTCTTGACATTATCTTCTTTTCTCATTTTTTTAATATAATTATTAAAACTACTCTACCACTCAGAGTTAAGTAAACATTTGACGGATGACACCAGAAACATAGCATCACACTAACGAAAGTGTTATCTCTTCCGTAAAATGTTGTGAATATTTTCTCAATATTTGTTGACAATTTCTAGAAAGATTAATAATTGCATAATGGTAATAAATATGCGTCATGACATCACGGTATATTCGACTGTTTTCAAAGTAACATAAGATATGAGATCCATATTAGATTCTTTAAAGTACAAAGATAACAACTAAAAAAATGTGCGCTAATCTCAAAGCTTCAGCTATTTTATTTATGGTATTTACTGAATCCGTTTTCTCTGTACGTGACAGAAAAAATTTTTTCGTGATAATCCTTAAGTCAAATATATTAATAGATCCTTCATATAAAAATTCCTCCTCCTTCCTTCCTCCGCACAGGCTTAAACTGTCATGTCTACTGTTTTTTCAGTAATGTATGCCTAAAAGCCATTATTATTAACAATCGCAGTCGCCATTTGATCATTGTCAATTAAAATGATTATACATTCCTGCGTCCAGATTTTTGCATGGCCAGTTAATTCAGTTTCCAATTTTTTGAGGATTCTCAAATGCATTTATAATTGATGTACTTCTGCTAAACAATAAAAAATAAATAAGATAACGTGACAATTGAAATCAGACTCAATTTTATCAATGAAAAAAATGCAGCAGACCTAATACAAAGATAATTGATTATTTATACTCTATACTCTATACTAATTCTTGAAGTTAATTGAATCCTGCATTATCCTTTTTGTTTCTATCGTAATAACAATTGAAAATATACTTGATTATATCTTGTGCATTCTTTTTATATAATTATAATAGAGTCTAAGTATAGGATACGAGGGCTATTAGAAAATAAGTTTCGCTCGTTTCAGAAATGCAAGAATAAAGTGGAAAACAAGGTATTCCTTCCTCTTCATCCTCAAAACGCTGTTCTGATAGGAATATTTACGCAAGTCTTGTTTCAAGTCATGATTTGACGTCGCTATAAGCTGGCTTAACGCCAATGAGGATGCTGAGTATGAAGACAATAAAATACATTTGATATAGCCGCGTTATACGAAAACATAATTTACTTTCTGAAGTCGATGTATATATTTTTTTAGATAATACGCTCTTAAAGAAGTTTGTAACGAAAAACTGTCATAACAAGCTAATGATGGAAATTCCTACGCAATAAATTGTTACAGGTTTTGCCGAACCTAGGCGAAATATTTTTGAAAAACTGAGACTTATACGTTCTCCCAATAACCACTTTATACGAATTAGAAACTAACTCGTCTTTCGACGATGAAAATCATACACTTTGAATTGTTTGAATAAGAGGATTGTGATGAGAACTAAGAGTTTTGTTTGCACTGTGTTTTCAAGATTGAAAAGAATAATCTTAAGTGGAATATATTATATTCAAGCAACAATAAATAAATAAAATACGTCACCAATTCTTATACTGTACAAAAATAATGGACAATAACTTTTCTCGTCAATTGTCAATAATTTTAAAATGAATATTTAATATTTTAAGACGTTGTGATGTTTTAAAGCACATGTTTGTTTCGTCACGGTAATATTGTATTGAAATCGCTTTATTAGTCGCTAACATATGATTGAATAGGCGTACATAGATATTTTAAACACTTGAAATCTTTTCCCTCATTTTTTTAACAATTCTAGGAGAGGAAAATAGCAGGAAATGACCTTTTGGCCCACTCTTGTATGAATCAGTTAGCATAATATCTAAAATATAATTAATCCTCGAGAAAAATATTTGTTTTGTTCTTTTACTGCAGCTTGAAAATTATCAATCAAGATCTATAACCAATTTAAATCTTGAATTATCAATTTAATTTTGGAACCAAGTTAGTAGCTTCTGTACTTAACTATTTCTATTCAGGGTACATGTGTATTCGGGAGTTTTATAGTTCTCCAATTAGTACTCATACATGTTATAGAATAGAATGAAACAATTGCGTAACCTGCTATCATAAAGATAAAAGGATGATGCATTGAATAAATAAAGTTAAGCTTTAATTGATTGAAGAAATAAAATTATATTCAATGGAAAAAAATTGTGCAGAAGCACGACATGAACTTGACTTTTATTGTCACAGTCACATATTCTTTTTTTATTTTCACAAATCATTTATTCGGATTGCAATCGATGAGCAGAATACAATTTAATGAAATAGTAATAATTGGTTTGGTGGTTAACGATACAATTCAGTTTTTGCTATTTATGCTTTATATTTCCTTCACAAACGTAATGAGGCTTTTTAAAATCCCTAAATATTCTTGAACAAGTGCGTTTATGAATAATTTGAGGCCGAACTAATAAAGTACTCGTCTAGTAGTTGTCTGACGTGCCATTTATATATCGGCTAGTCAGTTCACTTTTTGTTGACCCTACTAATCGGTATTGACCCGTGAGTACTTTTTTTAAAATAACTTATTGCAAATTATTCGGATCAGCAGAAAGATTTAATCTATTAAATCATGGCTGAGATTTAATTTATTAGTCTCGTTATATACGTCCAGGAGGTTAATGCCAAAGTTTTGGAAACGAATTTGAAATTTCAAGGTTTAAAATAAATAATATTTGTACAGGTTACGGTGATGATAAAATTTTGTGAAGAGTAGAGGAGGTTGAAATATTTTTTCAAATAAATTTAGTTATAGAGATCTAAATTTCCAACTTTTATCTTCAAAACTAAATAAAAAATATTGTGAAATTTTAATAATGAGCCGCATAGACGATAGTTATTAATTTTATTAGAGAATTTAAATATTGGACAACTTTATTATCAAAATTCACAATATCTATCTAATACAATCCTCTAATGCAATTAAATATAGATAAGGAAACACGGGAAACGAAATTTATTCCTACAAGTACAGTTTAGCAAATACAGGAGTGAATGTCAAGGCACGAGAGGCACGAAGTTAAAATGAGAAAGTATTCGGATGACAAAGAGGGTTGTGTGCACTTGGTGAATTAGTACGGTAAATAATCAAAGTACTAAATTTTGTACCCCAGAATAAAATGTATATTCTATCTCGGTACCCAGTAAAAACAATCGAAGTAGGTACCCATGCAGTGCTCTTCACTATCTAACAGACATAATAGAACTGACAATAG
This sequence comes from Diorhabda carinulata, assembly GCF_026250575.1. Classification (NCBI taxonomy): domain Eukaryota; kingdom Metazoa; phylum Arthropoda; class Insecta; order Coleoptera; family Chrysomelidae; genus Diorhabda; species Diorhabda carinulata. The sequence goes on from NC_079465.1 coordinate 9,364,612, forward strand.
TAGTCAAGTATACCTACTTGAGGGACCGTACTAATCCCTACTACCATCATCTAGTAACGCGCATTGACCGATGTGGCTACTTTATTTATTTATTCCTGTATTTGCCAAAGTTTACTAACTACTAAGCCCTTTTTGTACTCCGGCAGGTGAATTTATCGTAAGATGTTCCAAATCTCTTGGTTAATTTATTTTTTTGTTTTTGTTTTTTGATTGATTCCAACAATATCAAATCATTTTCTTGTTTTCATTGTGACTAACAATGAGCAATTTAATTTCAAATTAATCTAATAGAGTAGAAACATAAAACTGAGGTATACTCATTCCAGAGTTCCTAGGGCACTGTAGCATGGATTTAGCTGAAGTTTAACGTGCACACACAAGCTCTGTTTTTGCACTAAAAATACTAAATAAAGATCTTGATCCTTTTAAGTCTTCGTTCTAACCTAGAATTGTTAAAGAGCTGGATAGCCTCTACATTGAAATGATTATTTAGTCTTTCTTCATGACTCTTGGCTATTTTCTTGTTGTTTTGGTCAACAGTGGCAATTTCCAAGTCCCTATAGAGGTCATTATTGTGGATGTACAAAGAGATATCTACCATGTTCATTACTTTGTTTTGGAAGATTTGGGTAATTGCTCAAGTGCTTGGTTTGATGCATCCCCGTACGTCCATTCAGGCTTAAGTATCTTCTCATAAGACATAAGCTTATTGTTACGAATTCTTCCACGACATGGAACGTGAAGCCGGTCCTGTCTGGTTATAATGGAGCTCTAAAATTTGGTGAATACGCCGAATCGTTTGTCAACCCTTTTGATGTATGTTTTTTATAAATAGCGACGAGGAAATAAGAAAAACATTACATTATTATGTAGAAATAGAGTGGAGTTTCTCCCAATCATCTATTCTTCTATATTTCAGTCTAAATTTTCCTCTTTTCTTGTTAACATAAACTTTCCATTAAAATTTAGCATCTAAAGCTGAGGTTGACGTAGAATCAGAGTATTATTTATTATGACAAGAATATGATTTCTTTTTTTGTGTGTAGATTTAATATGAACTGATTTAGTTTAATTTTCTATGTCTTCAACCAGTCATAGATATGGTGGATAGCTTTTTATAGCTTTTTGGTTGTTTCTTTATTGATATTTCATACTGCTATAATAACAGTAAAATCGGCTAAGGCTATAGTATCGTTTTCTAACTTTGGAATCACATGTGTACAGTAAGTACGGTTCCTAGAAAACTTCCTTGTAATAATACAGCCTTATATCGGGATATAATGAATGGAGGATCTTGGATATTGTTTTGAGCTATTGTTTCATGCCTTTATGCCTAACCTCATTAAAAGCTCGTGCTACATCAAATATAGTAGAACAAATGTTTTTCTCTTCTAACGATTTCTCTATAATGTTGGTTATTCTATGAACTTGGTCAATCGTCAGTGTTAATTTCTAAATCCAAATTGATGATTGGGGATAATTTCTCTTTCTTCTATAAGCGGTTTCAGTCTTTTAAGTAGTAGTCCCTTAAATAGTTTCGACACAAAAGGCAGTAATGATATCGGTCTGTATGATGATACTTTGTGTGGTGGTTTCTCTGACTTGGGTGTCATTATAACGTAATTTTCCAAAGGCTAGGTACATACTTCAGTATGAAGACAGTATTTATTGGATTAATTAATACAACATATTGCTTTTTTCTGTAGTTGTTTGAAAATCTTATGTATATGAAATATAAAACAATACTGCATTGAACTTATAAATATGGAGTATATAAATGAGAAATCATAGAAAATTATTTTTCATTGAGAAACTGAGATAAACTACAAAATTTTCATCAAATTATCGCATCAATTAACTTCTTCTGATATTTTGGTGTACTCTAGTTGAGTAATGTATTATTTTGAGTAGAATTATTTTAAAAGAGATTCATATTTCTGAGATCAATAAGAAAGAATTACTTTGTATTTTCATTATTAATTATTTCTTAATTTTTAGTGTAAATTCAAGGGGAGGGCCGAAGTAACAATTTATAACATATAAAAGGTATCATTAAAGTAAATTGATCAACTTGATGATAGTGATCTTTATTGTTTCAATATGCAATCTCGTAAGAATTTAATATCATACCTGAACGTTTATTGCAGTCAAATTATTAACCAGATAACTATAAATTTACGATTAAAATAAAATACGAGTAAGTATACTGCGTGTTAATGATCAGCGTGCTGGTTTTAAAAATATTGCTATGAATTTCCTTAAAAATACGTATCGTACTAAGAAACATATAGAAATTGAATTGTTTCAATTCTTAGGATAGGCATAGGAGGTTGCGCTTTACATTGCTCTCTTTGCCACCGATGAAATATCCATTAATACTTTACTTTGAGTGCAATTGATGTTAATTGCATGTTCAATGGAAATTACACAAAAAATAGAATGGAACACAAAAGTGCATGAATAAACTTGAGACAATATCTGATGATGGATCATCATTCTACAATACCAAAAATTTGCATAATGATTTCAAATTTGGCTTTAGTCACTCCAGGATAAAAGGAGTAAAATTCTTAAAGCCTGAAGGCCTGAAAATATCTATGCTGTAGTTGAAATAATATAATAATCGTTGAGTGAAATTGAGACATATTTGGTATCAGTATGTTCAACATCTTGATCTTAGACTGAGACTTGTGCGGTGCTACGTTTGGTCAGTGCTTCTTTACGGGATGGAGGGTTGGACCCTTAAAGTAAAAAACATCAACAAATTAGAGGCATTCGAAATGTGGGTATATCGTAGAATCCTGAAGATACCATGGACTGCCAAAGTGAGGAATGAGGATATTTTCTGGCGTATCAATAAAGACCGTGAACTCTTTAACATCGTGAAGAAACGAAAGATTGCATATCTTGGCCATATAATGCGAGGCCATAAATATCAATTCCTTCAGCTGATAGTCGAGGGCAAGATTGAAGGTAAGAGAGGATTGGGACGGAAGAGGATGTCATGGTTACGGAACGTGAGGCAATGGACGGGTATACAAGATATTCAGACATTGATCCATACCGCTAGAGATAGAGAAGCCATGAAAAATGTGGTCGGTCGCGAACATCCATTAATGGATAAGCATTAAAAGAAGAAGAAGATGTTCAACATCAATAAAATACTTAATGAGTAGATTGAATTGTTCTCGTTGTAATTAACTTTTAAAACGTTGAGAATTCATCAAAAGTTTTTGGCAAACTAGGTAAATGTTTCTATGGAAGATCCAGTCATGTGGAAACAACATAGGATAGTCAACTCTGAATAGTGAAACACTGTATGTTCACCAATTTGTTCACCAGATGTGGATAAATTGGAAAGGTCACTGAAGAGGCGAATCATATTTCATCATAATAGGCCCCCACACAGCTCTGACTTTTTTTCTTGGCCCTTATTTAGAATGGACTTGTTCAAATTGTATATTTTGGAGCGACTACAGTGGAAGTTGAAAAGTTTATTAATAATAGAAGATTTGGATGGACAATTTAGCCAATTTCGAATATTTATTTCTCTTTTGTTAGGTCATAAATGGAATTAGACACTTTCGTTTTTGGTTTTTAGTTTTGCTAAGAATTTCTTCTCCCTCTCTTCATGTTTTTTTCGGTCACCGAATAGGAATTGCAAGTTGAATTCAAATTTTTTTCTTATAGAGCAAAAATGCATTGCTCTCAAATTACTTATCAAAAATATTCTTATTATATATTCACTGAAACTAAACTCTTTAATTTTTGTTACATAATACATTATTTTATATAACATTGAAAATTATTTTCATCTCCTATGTTAACAGTGTATTATAGGTGGCTAAACATCTTCTGAATATATATTTTTTTATTCCCCCATTTTTTGAAATAGTCTGAAGTGTGCACCGACAAAAAAAAATTGGCAATCATTAAAAATAACCGAAAACAATAAAAAAATAATTCAAACTAACGAAATCTATTTATTTATTATTGATGTAGATTATTTTACAGTCAGAAATACAAATTATGCATAATAATAAATGTTAGGATTAATTTTCACTACCACTAAGTAGACTGCCTCAACTGAAAAAAAAAGTATCTAATTGTATTTCATGTATTTATTGATAGAGGAGGTGTGATATGATTTTTATTTTAGTTTCTATTGAACATAATTTCGTTTTTTAAGCTGACAACATTTCCAGTCTATGATCTTAATCTTTTGAGATAGTGTAGGGTCTATAATAAACCGAAAATAAATATGAAGTAACTTGTAGATACATATTCAGTACATCAGACTAGTACATTTATGCTTCAAGTGGGGGAGTGTTTTTTGGGAAAAAAATATTACGTACCATACTCTTCTTACTTTTATTTTTTAAAACCAGTGACAAGATATTATCCATTCCGTCCAAATACCACATAGACTAATTCAAAAACTTATAATCTGAAGACTCTTTCGTAGGAAGTGGTAATCGGCGTCAGTTAAAGTATGTAAATAACTAGTACTCAGATGGTGTGAAAAATTATATTAAATAGGACACCATCAGCTTCATAAGGTGGAAAACAACTTATGAAATGAATTAATGATACTAAATAAACTACCCTAGGACACGATTATCCAAATTAATATTTATTGCTGAGAACAATAAAATAGGTTTCAGCAAATAATAAATTTATCAAAAAGTAGAAGATTAGAGATAAGAACTGGAACTTATCTATGGAAAACCGAGATGGTTGCTGAATTCCAAGTTATTGGACTTGAATTTGGTGTGTTGATAGTGGTGTACTAGTTGGGACCTTTGTGCTGTCAAACTCCAACATGACAGCTCTATAACTGCGAAAAGTAAATGAAATAAGGAAAGGAACGGGAACACAGATGGAAATTACTAAATAAAGAACGAGTATGTAAAATAAATTTGAATAAAAAGAAGCTAATGCTCTAAAAAACCGAATTGCATATTACTGAGGTTTTTACTATACTGGTAGGCAACCTAAATAAACATAATCAGTTTTATCGTAGGACAGCTCTGATTTGGTTTTTTCTTAAACGTTCATCATCAAATCTTGCACTCTTTGAATACATCAACTTTCTCTACATGGACGCAATGCTTATGGGGCAGACTGCTGCTATAGTAGTAGATAATTTTTCTTAATTTCATTAATTTGACTTTTCACACCAAAAATAAACCTCCACAAGGTTCAGATACTTTCTTGTAGATTATATAGAGAAAATATTTCTCGACCTGTAGAAACTTATTAATGTAATGTTTCGCCCTTAATTGTAAATCACTTCCTTAAAAATGATTATGTCCAAATTAAGCAAGTATAAACTAATAAATTGAATCTTAAGAATACTTTAGGTTTCCAAGTAAACTACCCTTATTTCTAGCTTGGTAAATCTCCAGCAGTAATGAAATCCAATGAACTACTTCCATAATGACTAATTAACAAAAAAACGTATTGTGTAACCACATCATAATTTAACTGTTGTATAACTTAAGTCCGTATTGACGTCGATATTCATCATATGCTCCTATGAATCAGATAGAGTAGTTTTTATAATATTTGGTAGAAGACGATTGAGAGGTAAATTTATACTTTGCGCTTGTAGGGTCATAACCGCTAATAAAATCAAGTACCTCTACAAATCACTTTCCTTTCGAAAACACTTCCTATTCCCACATCTGCTTTAAGATTTAAATATATCATAAACAATGACATAGAATCACTTATCTTTATCGGAAAATTATTTTTAAACCATTTTTGATATGTCCCTAAATAAAGCAGATGCTGAGTTTTAAGGGCTAACCCTTTAGTGGCGCCTCACTTCTCAGCTGTTTTTTTTTATTAGAGGTAATAAAAGCATACTTTAGGTATTCTTGACATGAGGAAGGATGAGGATGTATCAAAAGTTGACGTTAACAGCTGTTGGCATTAATAAGCAGTTACGCAGCGATGGAGATTTAAGATATAAACACAGCAGCGTATCAACCTGGCAATGGATGTTAAAACGAGTTACATAGCGTTTTATATAAAAACATATATGAAAATAATTTAAAGGAAGTAACAAATAGTGATTATTTCATATTTAAATCATAATAATTGTTTTAGGAACAGACCCAACCTTTTATAGTTGAGAATATGAATGATAATATTGAAATATTGTCTAGAAGTATTTTATTTTAGTTTTTAGTTTAGGGATTGTTTTAGTCTAAATATAATCTATCAAATAATTCTTCCCGGAAACTGTTTGTGCTCTAGACCAGTAATTGTTGTATAATTTCAAGTACATTCTGTTAGTTATTAGTAAAAAAATTAGTAAACAATTAACCAAACAAAATTAAGGAAAATCCGAATGAGTACCTATCAATATTTGTATACTACAACATGACGTAGTGAAAGAATATTATCCGAAAGTGTCAGATAACTGCAAATCGAAAATACTCAAACGGGTAAAAGATGAAATAGAATAAAATAAATTAATATTAAAACTCGATGATCTTCTATGTTTTTTTTTAAATTTTTTCAGGTTATTCATTGTAAATAGTCTCACAACAAATAATCTAGTACAGTCAGGTCAAACTCGATGGCTATTTAATTTTCACGTCCACATTTTCTTAATAATATCAACAAGAATAACATTATCAAGGAATTCAATTGTCTTGATCATGATGTTGATTTAATATGTTTTCTCTATTTTGGGTGTCGTACTGAGCACCAGTACTGTTACTGTTAAGTCTCAAACAAAAAAAAATATTTTTTGATGATCTCGTCAAAGAAGTCGAATAATCTCAAAATTCATGGAAACTTCATCCACTATAGTGTATGACGAGTCAACGAATGAAAATTTAAAACTTTCAATAGTTTATCTAGTTTGTTTATCAGTGTTACCCATTTATAAATACCTCAATTTTTCTGGTATAATATTCAAACATTTTTTTAATTTAAACTAGAAAATAGGGTCAAAATAGAAAAAAATTGTATTACCATTCTTTCATAAGCCAATTTTGTCGCACACAATGTCAAAATAGTGTCTTTTAAAACTTGTATAATAACTAATTTGAAACTAAAGAAATTCGCTTCTGTTAATGTTTTTGCAAGCCCCAATATTTACTCCAGTATACTACCAATACTAAGTATGACTTTTCCTCATTCAGTGCTTACACCAATGCCAACAATTTTGCTTATATGTTGCCTCATAGAATAGAAGAATACGCAAACATAAATTCACATGTTTTTCATAGATTTTTATAAACAACTAATACTTTTTGTGGATTTCATGCAACATTTAATACTAGAGCACTCAAAAATACCTTCAGTAACATTTTGCAAGATTTTGAATGTGGGTACTAAAACTAAGCGAGTATATTTGAAGATATCAGCACCGACAATAATAAAAACAGGTAATCAAATTTCGAGAAAAAACTATGAGCAGATGATATAGGCGAACAATCTTAGTTGATGTATAGGGCACAAGGTCGTGAAAATAATATACTATGTCGACGACTTTACTGTTATACCTCAAAATGAGGACGACCAACAGTTATCTACAAATTTGACCTGGTAAAAAGCAAATCAATCTAAAAATTGATATGCCAGTCGAATCTAGAAGAAGTAAAGAGCCATGTGACAAAACTTACTATAACATGGAATAATATCTTTTGAAGACATCCAAATATATCAATTGACATGACGTATAAAACAAGAGCTAACGTGGTAGTTTAAAACGCCTACTTGACCCAGATATCATACAAAAACAAGTCACATTTCTCGATATTACTGGAAAAAAACACTTCAAAAGGAAAATTTGGGAAGATCCTATAGAGAGTCAAATCATGACCTTACAGCAGACCATCGAGAAGATGGCACGAAAATTGAACCTCAGGTATTATGCCGGGTCGTAACTCCAAAAAAAATTATTGGAATTTATATTAGTCTTTTCGTAGTAGACTTGGAAATGTAACGTTTAGAATACTAGTTTTACCATCCACTCCAATTAATATTAATGCCTCAATTTATTGAGTCTAAGAGAGTCTCATATCAGAAAATTGAATTGATGCTTAAAAATTTTAGAAAGCGAAACGTACAAAATTATTGAGAAGAATAGATGAAATGAGAAATAATTATAAATTTACATGGAATTAATAAAAAAATAGATCACCGTGAGAAAGAATATTAAACACGAAACACAGATTTTTAACAAAAAACCCATTCAATATCACCATTTAATTTATATCTTCACAATTTTCAAAAATAATTACCTAATCTCAAAAACTAAATTGGTTATTAGAATGTAAAGTAATTTATAATTCACAAACGCATTTTGTTTTACTATTTACTGCATCTTCTTAATTTACATTTTGGCCGCAGGTGCTTAACAACAATTAATTTGTTTTCCTCTGCTTAACGAATCACTTATTCGTATCAGTTTGATTAATATTCAACAGTTGGTTACAATTCCCTTAACTTTACGTACCTGGCGCCTTTTTATCGGAATTCAGTAGCGTTCAACTAAAATTAGAATGAAAATTGGCAAGCTTAGAATGAAATCGTACACAACCAATAAATTTCATTGTATATATATATATATATATATATATATATATATATATATATATATATATATATATATATATATGTTCAAATATTTTTCATTCCGCGAATAAAAAAAATCAAATAAATGAAATATTCAATTCATTCATTCCAAAATTGTTATAGTCGTTTTATTCTCATAAGAAGAAAAAACAAAATTCATACGGCGAATTTAAAAAATAACAAAATATTCTGAGATCTTCAGCTGCGTCCTATTTTTAAAATAATTAAATTATAATATGCAATAGCTGTAACATTATGTTATAATATTTCATAATAGAATTCTACGTACATTATTGAAGCTTTTCAAAAATAACTTTGCATAGTTAAAAAAAATGTCCACAATTTGTTTTGTTATAGAATTTTAATTCTGAATGTTTTTTTTTGCTGTCAACAACTTATCTCGAAGAAAATAAAGAATTAAATGCATGATTCTTATGTTTGATAACGTATATTTTCAAAAACCACATCTAAAGTAGTAAACTATTATATTCAGTTTCAATATGCTCCAAACAATTTCTATATATACATAATAAAACAAGAACAGTAGGTACACCGAAGAAACTTTCAAATAGCACTTGACTTTATCAGAGGAAAGTGCTACCAATAGTTTTTGGATTCCTAAGGTATAATCTTTAATGATAATTTAGAAGAAGGAAATATATATTGACACATCGTATGCCGCCTTTGCTGACACATTTACTACCTTTTCTGTCTTCAACTGAAGCAAGTCGAATGAATATTTTACTAACTTTACCAATAATTTCTCTGCAAAAAACGGTCAGAACTAATAGTTAATTGTTTCCTACACTTTCTTCAAAAATAGGCAAGTGTGTGACCATCACAATCGAGGAACGTCCTAACTAGATGATATTAATCAATATTTACGAAGCAAGAAACTAGACACTGACCTATGGCCTTATACTTTGAAATACTCACTCATTTTTCAAATTTCAAAATCGCGATTTTCATCATTTCAGAAAAAATCTGGAAAAAGCCTCACTTTTGACATTAGACAAATGTTTTTGCATAAGATCAATAATAGTATAAGTTGAAATAGTGACACTTCACTTCAATGATCATAAACAGTCTCAAAATTGGAATGTTCTCTAGTTAAAGAAAACACGACGTTAAAATTTCTCATCCATGATATGCCCCAACTTTGTTTTTCACTATATTCACAATTCGTGGTAAAACTGCATCATTCATTTATGTTACCAATGCATATAAACATAATTAAGTGAATCACTTGAAATTATTTTTGTAGGTTCAGGTTAAAAGTACAATAATGAGACATTAATTCGCAAGAGACAATCAAATACAATTCTATGTAGTGTATGTAGGATGATATCAATTAGAGTTTACATGAATCTATTAAGTGCTTCAACATAGCATATTATCACTTTGCTTGCTATTATTAGATCGAAATTATTGAATTCCTTCCATTAGTAGACAAAATTTATTATTTAGTATTAATATTTTCTCACGAAAATATTTTTTTTCGCTTTACTAATATCATGAATGGGAAAAAGTTACTTTTTTCATGAATAGGACGGTATATACTATATATATACTATAGGTACTTGGATTGGCAACATATAACGGCTTCAAAAAAATAACATTGTCTATAATTGTATTATCGTGAACATTTACAATGTTGCTTGAAATCGAACTAGTTGCTCCTGTTAAAATGTTCACAGCGGAATCCATTTTGTTTTTTATTGAGTCGTCTACGTAACCCTCTGCAACTGTGTTGGATTTCCACCCACCATGTATTCTCAGTATAGTTTTTTAGATTAGGTAAATTCAAATATGTTGCGGTAAGCGAGGGAATTTTAGAACAGGTATTGATACCTACAACTTGGGTTTTGCATTTTCCATTTCTATACTGCAAAAAGAAATGATCTGTTCTGACGTTTGTGGTTCGTTGGTTTTTATATCTTTTTTAAATTTTTACCAACTTTAATCTATTGTCATATATTTCATCAATAACAGTAAATCGACGTTGAATATGAGTTTTTGTATCAGGTACTGTGTTAATTAAAATATTTCCAGTATTATTAATAATATTACACTTCCGAATATTAACGCAACCTGAAAGATGTTACAAATAATATCTATCATACCTTATGCATGAGATAATGATCGTAGGTAGCTTGCAGCGGAAACTTATTAATTTCTTCGCGGGCAAATTTTAGATTTTTTGAAGTCTATAGCCAACTGATTTATTTTTCAAATATACAATTAATTTCCTTATTTACCATTAGGGTACCTTTCAGTTTGACTAAGTCGACGAAACTGTTGAAAACTTTCACATTTTGGATTTAGTTTCAAACTAAGCTAGTAACACTCTTTCTGTGAAGCTGTTTATGCCTTTTATAGTACGCCACTCCATTAAAGAATTATATTCCTTTAAATACTGTTCCTTGGATTTCTCAGGGAGAAAATTCATAGTCGCTACAGTTGCCGATTCATCAACATCTTCTGGTGTGCCGTTTAAACTTTCCTTACTATTACTCTCTATGGCTAATAATAATACTCCTTTTAATTAGACACAAAACGGGTTTTCTTGAACGAATATCAAAAAACAAAATTGTGACAGTTTATCGGAGAAACGAATTGACATGAGAAAGAAAGCGTTCACAGCCCACTATTTTATAATTACATAAAAAAATGACACGTTATCTCACTTTTTTTAACGGAATAGCGTGAAAAAATGAACCACTATGGTAATTTTTTTCACGCTTTTTGGCCAATTCATAAATTACATTCTTTATGAATGCAAATGAATGAAAAAAAAAATGTGAATATTATAACGGATGTAGAAAAAGGAATTTTCATACTCAATCACGTAAAAACCGCGAATTTAATTGAAATTCAGTATTTCAGTAAAAGTATTGAACACTTTTTTCAATACTCTTTATATTGAAAAATTTGATGTACACGTGATTTTAAAAAGCAATAAGATACAGAAAGAAATAATAATCCATTTTATATTCGATGTAACTTCTTTACACGTATTTATGTTTTGTACACTTTCCTATCTAGATATTTCTGTTTTTATGTGTACGGCAGTGACGATCACAATACCCATCCCTCTCTTTTTGAATCTAATGATATCTGTCTTATAAACATCCACAGCTCGCAGTAAATCATCTCATGATTTTCCATGATTGGTTATGGGTTGATCTTGTAGTATAAAGCAGTGACCACATAATATCTACATTTTAGTGCTATTTGTTGTTGGACAAATTTATATTTTTGATTTTGTCTCCTTAAGAAGGCAGATTGTGTAAGCATTGTATGGCAAGTGGTGATATCTTTGATGGTTTCACCACTCGTGCCACTTTCGACATTTGCCAGCTTTCTTTCCGTAAGTTTGTCTTAGTTTTGTATCCGATACGCAATTTCAAAGACAAACTGCAAACAAACTCAGCAAGTCCCTGAAACTTAGAAATAAGTCGCTCGCTTGGAGAAAGAGAACGTGCAAGAAATTACATGCGATTTCTTATAATTTTTCGTGAATATTGAACGCTGTTAAACATTTTCAATACAAAAATAAAATTAGAGTTAATAAAAATAAAAACAGAAAGCGAAACTACATAAAAGGAAAAGTTAGTTCAACAAAAATGGTTCAATCTATTAGCTGACCTGATCAACATTTGGCTGGTTGTTTATCCAAAAGTAACTGGATTTATCCCTGAAAGAATAACTTAAATTATTATCAAACCAATGAAATTGAAAATGCGAGATCTTGCATAAACCAAAAAACTGAGCTTGATTTTCGCATGATTTTGATCAAGCTATTCTATTGCACGTTCATTTGCTCCATATCAAGTGGCCTATGCATTTCATACCACAAATAAGTAGAAATTATGGCAAATTTATTTGATATTATTAGCATTTTACAATTTTTTGAAACTAATTCTTTTAGTCCAAATTATATTCACGTATTCATAATTAGATTATTTTTATTTCTCATCAATATCTATTTTGCCTTCTTCAAAGTAATCTTTGGAATAAAACACATAGCTAGTATTTCTCTAAATTCACTTCTTTTACGCACTTTTTGGTATTGCTCACGACTCTTCCAGCGATGCTCTCTCTGTCTCTCGAGCTGAGACAGTGGTCGATTCCATTGAGTTTTTGTTTCGACTTCATGAACCAAGTAAATCAAATTTGATTCTTTGCTCATAGTACGGTGCTTCAAGGTCAAGAAATTACTAAAAACTTGAATGTTTTAGCTTAACACCTCAATGTTAGACAATAGACCTCATTTGCCGGATATTGTGCTTTACGATTTGTTGACAGAATCTCAATTCAAGAATCTAAATTTGACTCTGTTGAAGCTATGGAAGATAATATAGTACCCTTTCTGAGGGATTTGATAGAAGATGATTTTAGCACTGTTTTACCAATGAAAAATTCACATTGAGGGTGTAGGAATAGATGAGGATCATGATCTAATGATTATTTATTGTATTATTATTTTTTATAGTTCTGATTGTAACAAACAATTTTCTAATAATGTTTAATCACTACTTTTTTGTTAAATTTAGAAGTAAAAAGAAATTACCGACAAAAAGTTGAGAAAAATGAGTTTCTTTTTCCTTTGCGTTCCTAAAATTACCGTGAGAGCGGAGTCAGTTCATTAGAAACATTCATTTTTTGCCATTTCGTTTAATTTTAACACCATCGGCAACTCTCAAAGACGGTAACAAAATTCATGGAGCGAGTAATAAACGACAAACGAGTAATAAAACAATTTCAAAATAAAAAGAGTTGTGTGTATGTGTGTCTTATAGGTACATCAATGGCGTATCAACAATATTTTTTATTCATTTCTACAAATTAATTTTATATTACGATGTAGTTTAAGTATAAGTAAAAGAAATTAATTGTTTATCATTCAAAATAGATTTGGTTGATTCTTTTCATCTTAATGTTAACCTACATTATAATATATAAATGTAATAAGTTTGTGAATATTTATACTATTGTGACCGTGTCAATGCCCATTGACACAATGAGACAACTTCATTTCAGTCAATTTTGTTGAGCTAAACTTAATGTACACTTTCATTATTTCATGAACCTATATGAAATAATCAAAATTAGTTTCTGCAACATTCTATTACGGTGTGTACTAAAATGTTCCACAAATAACATTTAATTCTGCAGAGTGCTCTGGCAGTTGATACAAAAAATTCAGGAGTGAGTAGGTGAAATTAATGCTGTAACATGAAGAAATTTTCTCATACGACCCCTCGTTTCAAAGTTATAGGCGCTTAAAGTTTCGAAATCAGAACTTATATTTAAATATATTTTCTAAATTATACATTCGAACATTATGAGTTTTTAATGAATGATTGCGTATGTCCATGTGGCGTGTTGGAAGGAATAAATAATTCTACATTATTATCTGAAAGTCAGAGGCGGCTCATGGCTAATAATCCGTAACTTTTACAGGGACAAGCTGTACAATCTAAACAGCAAAAATGAATTTTGCGACCGATTTTTTAACGAAAAGGTACACTTTGTTCGAAATTTATCGTTATGAGATATGTAGACTTTTAGATCATTGAAAATGCCAAGGAAACAGAAATATTTATAGGAGGTATTAAAACACAATCAAACATTTCTAATTGAAGTGCATAATATCAAACATGCTGCTTACATAACGAAAAAATTGAAATGTAGAGAAACAAAAAAACTATAATAAATATTTGAAGTAGGCACTGGACCTCCCCGCACAATCTTCATAAGGAAACATGATATTATGATATTAAGATTATTTTTTACATCATTTAGGAAGTGTGGAGGAGCTCTATCATACATGAACCACATGTGTCTTCGACCTTCGCCACCTTTTTTGCAGGCTACTTCCTAAAATATAATTTTATAAAAAATAATGGGAATTAGTTCACTAAATTTATGTGAAAAAACCTGTTTCCCGTTAGCTGCGGTCAACCCTAACAAAAGTTGTACAGTTCTTTCCGGAAAGCGTTCAGTATATGTACAACCTACTAGCTTCTGACGATTTACCAGAAGCATATTAACTAAAGGTAAATTCTACCATTCTGAAACCTTGAATCCGATGTAATAATTAATGATGACAGGTTTTGAAAAGATTAACAGCAAACTGACATTAACAAATTAAGTCACTAGCAACTAGCAATGTTTAATTGCGTATTACGTAGTAGCTTATTAAATACTAGCCTACTAGATGAAAAATGAAAAATCTCTTTCAAGTTTTCCCTTATGCTAGTAATATGATCTTCGATAGTATGTAGTACCAATGTTTATTTATTTATTCATTGGAACTGTAAAAGTTAATTGTTAACCATTGGGCATGAGCCGCCCCTGGCTTTCAGTTAGTAGTGTAGAATTATTTAATCCGTCAAATACACTACATGAACATACGTAATTATTTATGAAAAATTGATAATATTCGAATGTATAATTTAGAAAATATACTTAAATATAAGTTTTGATGAAAAATTTTTTGGTCACAACATTATTGTCATGTCATCTACCCACACTCGAATTTTTTATATCAAGTCCCGGAACACTCTATATATTATGTCATTATTTGGTACTATGAGAAATTTAAAAAACTAAGGGTGAGAATAAGCCCTCCATACTTTTTTCTGATTATTAAATAGAATTCACTAATTCATATTACGACCATTTTACCGTTTCGTAGTTGCGACACTGTCTGGCGTCGATATGAAAACCAGTGACCTTGATGACGCCCTGTACTGACCCAAACACTGACCCCACCATGCAATTGCAAACAATTGCACTTGAATCTGTGATGGACATGGACACACTGAATACCGTCGATGATGGTGGCGGCCGTGTCGGAACAATTTTGTTCCACTGCCACTATTTTATTAACATTAACAACACTATTACAATATAATTATTATCTATCCGAAAATTCCAATAATGATAAATGATGAGTATTTACGAAATTTGGTTTGTCTGTTTGTCCAATTAATTCGATAACATTTGCAATTCTGCACCGAAATTACCAATAAAAATAACATTACTTACGAAATTGGTTGGAAAAATTGGAAATGCTAATAAATGTACGAGGTGTGACAGGACTAATACTATTAAATGTTTTATTTTTAATACATACATTCTTACTTCTTCATATTCAATATATACTGTTCTATTCTCATAAAGCTCTAAGTGAACATACCATTGTTTGGTAGTCCGCTTTTTCTTTCAGAGTTTTAAGCTTCATCTTATATACTTTTTCAAGTTGGCTAATTTTCAATGGTTAATATAAATACAAACTATTCTTATCAACGATCCCAGATCTGGCATGACCTGGAGATACTTGCTTTAAAAATACCTCTGTATTAAAAAGTGCATAATCCATAAAGCACATATTTCAAGTTTGAAGACGCCATTTTCTTTAGTATTTGTTTCGTATCCATCGATAGTGAACGTTTTCAATGAATTTGTAAACACGGAAAAAGTTGGTCATCGTTAAGTGATACAATACTTTTGTTTGAAAGACATTAGCCCAACCAAATATTGAAAGTGAACTAGATTCTACTCTGGGTGAGACTGCTCATTTCCTTATAGTACATTATTAAAAGTAAAATATTGGATAGCAGAGTTTAAACCAGGCTGTACGACCTGCGAAGATCAGTATCCTACACGTCGAATGAATCAGGTGACGACTCCAAAAATGAAGAAAATCCACGAAGCGATACTGGATGATCGTTCACTGAAAATAAGCGAGCTAGCAAACATAGTTGGCATTTCAGAAAATGGGGTACATCGCATATTATCTGAAATTTTGGACATCGAGTGTTCGGCAATGTGTCATAAGAATAATGCCGAATTTTTGCGCCGTTCTATAAACATGGATAAAACATGGGTCCATCACTTCAAACCCGAAACAAAACAACAATCAAAACAATAGACTGAAAAGGGAGAACCGGCTCCAAAGTAGGCTAAGACCGTTCCATCTGCAGGGAAAGACTAACTTGAAAAAGAAGAAACTATACATGGAGTTTTATTAAGACAATGCATCAGCTCACACAACCGTTATCGCAATGGTCAAATTCAATGAATTAAACTTTGAATTGCTACCTCATGCACAAAAAAAATGACTCGGTGGTCAAAGATTTACCAACAGTTAATAGTTAATAATAGCAGTTAATGGCTATTTTGAAGAGCTTGACGATTCTTATTATGAAAAAGGTATCTTATTGAACATAACTGGGAAAAGTATATGGGGTAAAAGGAGATGAAGAATAAAAATATTTTTTACAAAATTTTTGTGTTTGCCATGTTGGGCCAGGTACTTCTAGGACCATCCATGTACTAATATGCCGACTAGGCTCATAGGTTTGGATAATCTGTGGTATTCGAAGAGTGAATTGTTTACTAATATATCAACGATAAAAAACAAACAATTATGTGTAGAATTCGAATACATCAGAAAACTGTAGCAAAATTAAATATTTTAGGGGTTCTGTGGTGGTCAACAATCTAATTTTTATTCTTCACGTCTCGTCACAATTCGTGGAAAAACAAGTATTGAACAATTAATTTAATGTTCAAATTCCGATCTATTACCACTTTGGTCTCAATAATTTTCAAGTATTCCCATAAAAAAAGTTCGAAAGAGGGAGACCCGCAGACCGATGTGGGATTCAGTAAGCTATATCTACCTGAAAATATATCGAAAAACCAATCAGTATGTCATACGAAAAGAGAAGGAGCACTACCATTCTGCAACAAGATGTCACTTTCCGGGAATTAGCATGCTTAGGTTTGTGAAACAAATAACACATTTACGGCACTAGTTTTTCTTGGACAAATTGCAAATATCGTACTCTATTAGGCGTTGATATATAGAATACACTAATTGTTTCAACTTCACTGATGGCAGTTTAAAGATGAGTGAATGTTTTTCCTAAATTGTCTTCCTATTTTACTTACAGTACTTGGCGACATGGCTGGTGCTTTTCTCTGATTAAATGTTTAACTTCTTTTTTCGTTCTTGTCTTATCTCCATGTCCAATCATCTGTAAAATTTACATCTTTTGCATTAAGTTAATTGAATCATATTGCACGAGCTAATTTTGATTCTGAAAACTAACGTTAAAGTTATTATGCACATTCTGCCGTACTATTCTTTATGAGTTTCAACAGTTTTAGAAACAGCACGAATACTTAACCGACAGTCAGATCGAATGAAGTTACTGATTTTTCCAATATTGTAAACCCATTCTTATAACTCGGCAACCTTGAGATCGCTTAAATCATTCAAAATGCGTATACTGAATTAACATTCGTAGCTAAATACTTCTTCCAATAAATTGAAAGTTTCAGCTGAAGTTTGTCCAAGTTTCACGCGAAATTTCGTAAAAGATGGCTTTAGTGTTACATTTTACTGACAAAAAAAACATCTCTAATGCGTACGAAGACATGGTAAAAGAAACGAATGATTGAATTAATCTCTTTGATTAGTAAGGCACTTTGAGGTAAGCCTTATAAACGTCAAAAATTATGTTAACAGGCTTCTCTTCTATCATATATTATTCTTTCGTGAAAGCTCGATGTAGTATGGAGTTAAATCTAGTGTATGAGACGGACGTGGAGGGAAGTTGGAATAAATTCGATTTTAAAGAATTTATTGAAGAAACAAATGAGCTTAACTGAACAGGATGGAATATTAATTCCAGAATTCATTAAATTATTTAATTTTCGCTCAATACCACAAATAGAAATCAATTTTTTATCTTTCAAATAGATAATTATCCATTGTAATAATATTCATTGACTGCCTGACTGACCTACAAAATAGAAGCATTTCTTACACACTTCCTTTTCTTGAAAATACTACGATGTAACAGTATTTCTTCCTGATGAAAATAATCAAATAAGAGCTACATCCGTTTCATACAATATCACATTCAATTGCAAAAAGGTCATAACGCCATTCGAAAAAAATAAAACTATTATGCAATTACAAAAGGACATACTTTCAGCAGGATGTGAATGGATTTTGGGTAATGCACCCATTGTATAAGACATTCGAAGTCTCGTTGGAGCACATTGCACCGACCTTATGGCTCTTTAAGTGTTGTTTTGTACTGTTTAGAAAAACACAACACAATGAGTTTATTTTTGCGGTTATAATTTTTATTGAACGGTGCAGGTTCACGGACATATTATAAATGGTTAATATACACTGAAACAAATATTTATTATTCTCAAAGCTTCACTCAAAAATTCATTCAAAAGTTCAACGACTGTTATGAAAAGAAACTTTCTAGTAAAGTAAAGTATCTCAATATTTTGTTCTTTTGAAAAGCTAGCCAAAATGAAATTAATTACAAAGTATACTTTAAAGATAGAACTAAGAAAAAATATTGAACCAATTTTTTGTTTATTAAGGAAAGGTATATAATATATTTCTCTCATAAGTTATCAATCAATAAGTTCCCAGTCTCATTGGTATAGATCCTCACAAATGATAGTTTCATTCATTCATTTCGTTTATGAGAAGTTTTTTATACTGATTGATCATTGTTCGGAAACAAAGGCTTGCCATTAAAAGTATTATGATTATTCTTCTCCTGGTCCAACAGCCAAAGTGGTCGTACCAGCACCGAGTGGTAGTAGATATCTCATTATTTGACATGCGGGTCTAAGAATAAAGAATCCTCTTCCCAAATAGGCACCTAGTTTCTTGACAATAGATCAATCACAACAACAAAATGTTTTCCGAGATGGAGAAAAATTACAACACAAAAATAATTTCATAGCAAGTAATTAGTATTGAGATTGTTTATTTTATTTATTTTATGATGGGTAATAAAACACATAAAACATAAAAATCCAAATATGCTAGAATATACTCAACATATTTAAACAAATTAGTATCACTGATCTTCCTCAATGAAATATTGACGGTGTGGAGTTAAGAAATGAGTTGGAAATTTCCACCAAGTGAGAGAGAATTGCCAGTCTTTGGAATAGGACCTATTAATGCTTTTTTCTGAGTGTTCGAGAAGACACCTTCAAGTAAAATATCAAAAACAATAAATAAGAAAAACTTTGAGAGAGTATTTTGAGAGAATGATTTGATTTTAACCAAACTCACTCATTTGAAAGTTGTTGCTATGAATAAAGAAAGATGAGAGGAACTCCCAAAATTGTTGCAAAGAGCTCTAACTAGTAATTATAGTAATAACCAGTACTTTATTGTGGAGAATGTATTTTATAGAGCAATCATTCTTTTGTTTGGAGTTGTTATATATTTTTGACCACTCATTATCTTTATTCTTCTTCTAAACAACCTTCACTGTCGGTGTTAATGCTGTACCCCGGATGAATCCAAATTTGGCTAAAAAACATTGATGTGTAATGATTCATCATCAATATTCATCAATTCTTTACAAAATTTCTATTCTTTTTCAAAAATCACATCTCATCTAGAAATAAACTTTTTTCGGTGTTTCTTGAAATCGAAAAAAGGCGATATATAATGTGCAAATCAAACTATATACTATGATATAAAAAACACTGAAATCATAGAAAATCTATTAACGATAAAATTCCTCAGGACTCACCCTGTATGCACAAAGAACTGAAAAAACAGATGTTTTCACTTATTAATCATTGATGTATTTGCTAATGCCGTTTCTTCTCTCACTTCATATTTTTTTCACCTACTTTCATAATATTTTTAACCCTTTTCATATATCCTTCAACGGTTTCATTTCTATTTTATCGGTAGTAGAAAATACATGAATATATTTGTGTTACCGTAAAGTTGCATTCAACCCTTCCTAACTCTATAAATAACACATTACAACCCTTATAATTATCGACTGTTACAACCCACGACAAAGACGACCTCAAGAAAAAAGTAAAGATGACAAACCACGCGAAACAATGAAACAACAAAATTTCCGCTAGGAAGTCGATAGGTCTCTAACTGAATTAACATCATCAGATAAACTAGTTAATAAGTGGGTTTGCATGTTACCAACATGCATGTTAAACATGAGATTACATGCGTATGCGATGATGGCTGTATATTTTAAAATACGCAATTTACATGGTCAACTATGAATTATGAGAAAATGGTTTGTACGATTTCTTTGTGAAAATATAACTCAAATTGACAATTCTTCTAATGAACAGATAACTTTTGAAAAGTAAGAAATTAGAAATGCTACAACGTTATATATATATATATATATATATATATATATATATATATATATATATATATATATATATACAAAACCTTGACTCGCACCTCGTTTAATTTAAATAAAAATAATTGAGCCATTCAACAAAGTATTGAATTATAAAGAAATTCTCAATATTTTATCTTCTCTTTTCAAATGGTTTGCATTTATTTTGTAAAAGACTTCTCAGTCTCGTCTAGAGCTAATGAAAAATTATGTGAATTATTATTATAATAAAAAGATTTTCCACACCATACTAATCCAGATATGGAAGGAAATAACTTAAATTCTAACGTACGATTTAAAGGCCTATCTCTCTAGTTGACAATAAAGTAGATTGTCGATTCAAACGTGAATAAATGGACTCGTCAGTAATGTCTCAATTCCGGTTTTAGAATAAAAATAGATTCTTGCAATGAGATGAGAGTAGATCAGTAGAGATAGAAAATCAAATCAAAATTTTTTCTGTTTTTTGAAATCAGTAATAGAGCCAGAGATAGTAGATTGGTCTCAAATGACTTCAGTTCATTGCTATCGAAGAAAAAAATATATATTTGTTTATTTGAGAATAGAATACAAATAATAACCCGAAACTTATGCACAGAAGCGAAAATGAATTATTTTTTGACGGTATAGAATTTGGTTTTGTAAAATACATTCAAAAATCCCCTGCGATCAGAGTAGAATTTATATGTTTACATAGATGGCACTCAGGAAGTTTTTATTGTTCCGAAAATTAGACACATTTTCGCCGATAAAAAATTTCCAACGATGTCGAGTCGAATTAGTTTTAAGACAGTAGTTTCGACATAACACACGTGAAAACTACGAAAATTTAGTTTAGAATGTACTAAACATTTTCAAGATCATGTGCTGCAAAATGCCATTGAAAGTACAAATGCTGAATTATCCATATTGATATATTTAAACACAACATGAGGTCTATTGAGGTTTATATTAATATAAAATAACTTTTTGGAAGTTACTTTGACAGTAAAAATATGGTTATTTGAAGGGTTTGATATTCAATCAAAAATTTTGAAAAATATCGTCCAATCGGTATTCAAAAGCAAACATGTTTATATATTTTTTTCGTCTGATTACGACCTAAAATATCGAGTTCCAGTTTCAAATTCAAGTTCTAATTTTTTTAATTTTTATAATTTAATATAATTTTCCATTCTATATGTAATACGAATAATTTAATAAAAACATCAACACTTGTTCACACAAAATTATTTTTAGTCTCAAATTGAAGCGTTTGATTATACATTTCTTTCATGCAAACATTCGCAACTATCGCATATACCGTTTGATATTTTCGACTTTTACTTGTTTATAACACAAGACAGACAAATTTTTGATAAAGTTTTATTTCCAGAAGATATCAATGTATTCTTTGAAAACCAGTTATTTTTATAGAAATGACTGCTAATTTTTTGCGTTTAAATCCTTCGTAAGTGGAAAATAATATTGTTGACATTCATTTTGTTACTAATAAATAAATACAATGTTAGTAACCGTAACATAAATAATACGTTATGACCTCCATATCTATTTTAATTATTAAAATGCTTTAATAATATCACATGTAATTGTTATAAGTGATTAAACTGTATTTATAGTTGATTAAAATTTGACCTCTGACATATTAATTATGACTGATACACTTTTTTCTTAATACGTCGCTACATTTGAAAACATATTCTCTAAGGCAATAATGACAAATTTGTGCTATCTCTTCGAGACAGAATCATGCACTTTTTTAAAAAAAAACATGTTGATGTGAAGTTTTTTTAGTATACATTCTTTTGTCTGTGTGGAGTTGGATTACTCAACTGTGTGACAAACACAGAATATCCTCGATACCCTTTCTTAATATTCTTATTCTCATCCCTATTCATCATAATTAGTAGATCAAACAAAAAAAATTAAGGCAATTTAAAAGCGTAGAAAGCTTTAAGAAACGAATATTACTCCAAAATAGATACTGAATACACTATTTACATCACCATTCACGATTACACTGTCTGATGCGCGTTTCGATAACCAAGTTATTGTCTTCAGAGACTGCTATCCCAGATCTTCACGAATGGGTGAGTTAATTTATACTGACATTTGAGGACCTGTTAATGAGAAGGCATTAGATGTCGATTGATAATATTTGTCAATTTTGGACGGTTTTTCGCATTTTATCATAATCTATTTGCTAAGAGAGAAATCAGAGGCTGATGTGCTGATGGAGTTTTTTAAAATAATAAGAAACGAAAGATTGTATCTATCAAGAATAAGGTCAGATAGAGGTGGAGACTTTGAGATCTAACAAGCTAAAGAATTTTTCAAACTTGTGTGATATTTACCGTAAGCTATACATCTGAACAGTGTGGGGCTAGGAGAGGCTAAACCTCATTTTATTGAATAAGCTCAGAACAATGTTTGTCGATAGTAATTTGCCTATATATTTATGGGAGAGACGATTCGTACTGTAGCCTAAAAACCGGTCTTCAATAGTTGCATTAAATGATACAACCACTACTGAGATATACTATAGCTAGAATTATTTGTAGCAGTTAAAGAGTTTCTGGATCTGAAGTATTGCATGTGCGATCACCTAAAAGGAATAAATTGGAACCGAGATGAAGAGAAGGTAGGAGGTAGGATACGCTGGAGCTGGATTGGGACCCAGAGAATAAATAAAATCAATATTTCGCGAGATTAAATTTTGATGAGTCGTGACGGTAAAGAAGAATCAGCTTTGGAAGATAAGATTCAGATAGAAGAATTGATCAAAGTTTCTTCAACGGATAGGGAAGGAAGGCATACATATATACAAAAAAACGAGAGGTACCGAACTATTTTAATGATTTTCACGTATATTCTACTTACTGTCTTTTCGCAGAGAATGACCCGAAAAACTATGAAGAGGGTATAAAGAAGGGATAGGGAGACGATATTACAAAAAAGTTGAACGCTCACTAAAAATTTGGATGTATATATTTTAAACTATGTTTACTATTTTATTTTATTAACAATGTGAAATTGAGATGGAGTATGAAATTAATTTTGTATTTGAATTAGGACTGTGCATATGTGGGCTCAGACTTAGTGAGCATTATTGAAGTAAAGTATGTGTTCTCTTATTGAGAAAACAGTAGGTTGTTGAATGTCAAAGAGAAATAAAAATTGTCAGTTTTTTTGGATAAGAGTTTCACTGAAGCCTTGGTACATAAAAATTACTAAAAATAAACACATAAATGTCTAGAGATAGTGAACTTATCTGTTGAAGCTATTGGCTCCATCATGAGTGTAGGGGTTAATCATGAAATCACTGATAAAGTCTTTCTAATTTTCGACTTTTAAATATCGGTAAAATGTCTTTTCTTTTGCATCGTCCTTGTATTAGTAGCCTGAGTATCCTTTCTTTACCTTGATAATTAAACAACAATATAATTAACAGTCTTATAGTCGTCCATTCTCACAAATCTTAATTAGTTGTGTCATCAAGCAGAGGAAAATAGAAATAGTTGTCTCTGTTCGGTTTATTAGTCAACGACCGGTGACCGTGGAAGAAAGCATCGCTTGAATGACGAGGTGGCAGCGAAGACCAGGACATGGTTGAAATAATCTTCATTTTTTTTGGTCTCAATACTTCTAAGACAGGCTCGCCTTAGAAATCTTCATTAAGGTATAAGTAAGCCTCTCGTGAACAACCTATTGGCAGCAAAGGATATTATTTGGTTTGGACAACGGCGGAGTAGAAATGCGTATTATTTTTGAGCGATATATGTTTGAATTATGCTCATATAGATGAGTGTATTGTTTTAAATTTGATATCTAAGTATCGTACAATTGTATGTCTACAGACATATGTTGGAACTAAGAGGAATTAAAAAACATCGATGCTGTTATCTATCACGACGAAAAACTCAAAACTGAAGATTTTAAAAATTTTGATGTGGACTTATTGTCATTAAACTTGGAAAACCAACAAATTTCTGAAGTTAATATGAATTTATCGATTGATTTAATGTAATTTATTATGAAAATGAACAAAAAGTGTATGAGCAAGATTGTGGAATTAAAAAGTATTAGATCATATAAATAGTATTTACGATTCTCACATAAAATCGATATTAATCGAGTACATGAGTGCCATTATCATCTTCGATCTCAAGCTATTTTTGGGTAGTATCATGATTGCATAGCCAGTCTCTCTTGATTAGTTGTGGAATGTCATCAGCTTTTTCAGTTAGAAGAGTGCCGAAGCAAGACAAATCTTTCACAGCCAAATTTCCAACACAGAAAAGTTATACAATATAAACATCTTTAATGAAAACAGCACAAATTTCTCTGTATGATGAGTAATATTCTTTTTTATAGTGGAAAAAGATAAAATAGGGATTACCTTAAATAATAACTGTGAGACATGCATCCAAATATAGCTCTTGATATATCGCCATTAACACCATCTGCTGTAAGAATCGGAAAATATGTTTTGGTTGTTTTCGTTGACATATTACCACCAATTATGTAGAAATATAAATACCGGGGATGAGAATAGACATGTCAAAACTATTAGAGGAACTTTCATTTAATTGCCGTAGAGGAAACAAGATGTGCGCACAAAATACGTTCAGTACTTATTTCAATATCAAACAGTTATAGGGAAACAGAAACAGAGAGTGCATATTTGCCAGTTCCCTCATATGTTCGCGTTTCACTTTATACGAGGGCTGCTACTCAAGTTTGGAGATATCGCAACACTGATGTGATTATGTTAAATCTAACATTTCCATCATAAAGTGTAACATATTTAATGGTAAATGTACTTAGAATGTCAAAAAATAGATTCAGGCGATAATTTTCTATGAGTTTAGATGTGGATTAAACCAATAGTAGTGCCGATCAACTCTCTTCGACTTTTAGTAATGAAGCACTCTCTAGGGTGAGAGAGTGTATCGCTGGTTTTTCAAATTAAATCGTGGTCGCATTTTGCTACCGGATGAATTTCGTCCAAAATCGGCTTTTGTGCCAGAAAACATCGTACGTAAACTGATATTGCAAGATCGTCATGTGACATATCGTGAGATTGAGGCATACTTGGCCATAAGTTCCACTTGCATACAATCTCAATATTGCATGAACATTTGACTTTCGGAAAGATCAATCACTCAATAAGCCCGTGTCGTGTGACAAGAAATGTGGTGCTTCATAAGATAGGCGACGAAACATGGATCTATGCATAAGAAGCCGAAAATAAACAGCAATCGTCAAGACAAACCAAATCCAACAAAAGTTGTTCACACACGAAGCACTACGAAGCAATGGTAGCCAGTTTTTTTCTGAATAACTGGTCATGGTAGAATGGTCAATTCTAAATGGTACACCAGCATTTGTTTACAAGAAGTATTTGAAATATCAGGTAAACCAATCGCAGAAGACGAAGCTCTCACACACTAGTTCCAACAAAAACATTTTTGAACAGTCAAAGCATCGGAATTGATGGGTCATCATATAGTCTTTGATTGGCACCCAATGATTTCTAATTCCTGCGGTTCAACAATAAAATGCGAGGTCAACGTTTTGGAGGTACATTAAATGGAATGGAAAAAATGCTTCGACAATTGATTCAAACGCATGCACAAGTATATTGATCTTGATGGAGGATATTTTGAAAAACAATAGCCATATCCAAATATTTGTTTTTTTGTGTCTACCTCAAAACTTGAGTACATAACAACTCTCGTATTTGTCCGATATCGTCATTCATCCCAGAACCGCCTTGTTTTGCATGATATTTTTCTGTTTTCTATTGAAAAGATCCAGTGGCTTATATATATATATATATATATATATATATATATATATATATATATATATATATATATATTACGAAGACGGAGTATTAGTTAATGGATAGAGGTTCAACAATAAAATGTTACATACGCGTTTCCGCCCTGGAGCCGGTTCTGTATGAATTAAGTTAAATTCTAAAATTTATGTTCATTTTTTCATAAAACTTTTTATTATAGCAGGTGGTTTATTTACATTGTTTCTTTTGAATAATTTCTAGGAAGGTTTATTTATTTATTTGTTTTGTTTCTAAAACTTAAAATTCTTTTGAAATATATAAAAGACCGATATAGAAAGTAATTGAAGAATTTAAATAAATTATTTCAGTTAGTTGAGTGTGTTAAGTGTGAATTATAATAAGTTAGTTAAGTGGAGTGTTTAAATAAATTTTGAACGTAAGAGACTGTGTAGGTATAATAATTCACTCCACGAATAGAGATCGTATAAATAAATAAGAAAAACATTACATTTGTGTCAGGTGTAGAGTATTGTGAATAAGAAGGGATATAAATATGGCGAAGAGAATAAGTGACCTGAAAGTGGCGGGACTGTAAGCCGAAGTAAAGAATCGCTTGAAATGGCCGGTAAGAAGAACGAATTAGTAGAAAGACTCAAATGGGCACTGGTGTGTGACGGGTTTGATCCGGAAACTTATCTATTCAAAGACAAGTCTTCCGTCCTAATCTCGTCATTTTCTGAATACAAGAACGATATTTCTACTAAAATGGACGAGAAAATTTCGACTCTGAAAAACGATATTTCTCTCAATATATCGAACATGAAGGACGATATTTCGACTATAAAGAACGATATAACAACTAATATCGATCATGAAGAACGACAAGTTTTATCATTGAAAACCGACATTGCCGCTGAAGTTGAAAACGAAATGTCTCTATAAAATCAGATATCGAGAATGAATTGACAATGATGAAAAATCAGATTGATGAGAAAATCGAGGAGTTAGAGAAAAATATGCCAGATTTAAGAACAAAAGACATCCCAATAAAAGGGAAGAAGATCGAACATATAAAACCATGCAATATACAAGCACTACTCAAAACAAAAGACATCGGCAGTTTAACTCGTATCAAGGCTCCAACGTTTGACGGTAAGATGTCTTGGACCAATTACGCTAAGCAATTTGAGGCAGCCGCTAGAGTGAATAATTGGTCCGATAAAGAAAAACATTACAATATATTACGCTGATGACATTATTCTGTTCACTGATTCCCTCGAAGGGTTTCCAAGTTCTTGGTAATTGATAAGCATAACGATTGACAATGGAAATTGTAATTACTTACTCATATTTGGGAATTAAAGCACTAAAGAACAATGAATATATCTCCAATGATTAAAGGATTTTAAAAGATAATTTATTAATTATTTAATTAACCCCACATTTCTGCTGAGGTTCACCTATTAACGACACCGTTTTTCAACTTGTGAGGCTAAATGAATATAATCGAATGATATTTAAGAATAAGTGTACTCGCACGTCCCGCTCCTTCACATGTTAAGTACAAATTTAAAAACAAAGTGAAGTGAAGATTGACTTGACCATTGACATCATGACGAAAGCGCAGCTTGGAGTTCACTATCTTTGTCCGTGCGTTTTGATTCTCTTTTACAGACTTCTTCTGGTCGTTTGTCAAG
Source organism: Diorhabda carinulata (assembly GCF_026250575.1). Classification (NCBI taxonomy): domain Eukaryota; kingdom Metazoa; phylum Arthropoda; class Insecta; order Coleoptera; family Chrysomelidae; genus Diorhabda; species Diorhabda carinulata. The sequence continues at coordinate 9,392,952 of NC_079465.1, forward strand.
TTTGCTCCAAAAATTAAATTAAGTTTATCTATGTTCTGTCTAAATATGATTATTTTATTGACCAAATATCGTCGCTGTTATTTGGAGGAGAGGAGAAGAATCATAGCTTGCCCATCCTCAAGTATGGTAGCCTGGAAACCAAATTTCCTGTCTTGAGATCTTCTAATTAATCATGACATATTATTTTGGTATGTTATTTTTTATGTTCCGCACAGCTTTTTTTCGAATAAAAACGAAAGGAAATGCCTTTCTAATACAGTGCTACATGCTTTTTTCCTATCACACTTACTGTCCATGTCAACACTAGGTGAAAAAACATTCAATGTCCTTCTTCACTCACCGCCACCCCTTCTCTTTCCCGATAACGATATTTCTTCGGATTTTAGTTTCCTCTATATTACATTGTATCATTTTTGAAAAATTATATTGTTAGTTTTCTGGGTTTCCTATTTTCAACTCCAATAAATTTCATTTGGAGTCGAAGGCAAAATATTAAATATAAAATTCATATTTAATATCTTGTAGCAGTTGATGTGGTAGTTGTGTATTTAAATAAAATAGGTTACAGGAAGTAGTTGTACATTATGACTAAGTTTTGCGTTACAAACATTTCAATTGCATTTAGTAACGAGTAGATTTATAGAATTGTACGCACATTTTGATAATGGAAATGTTTGTCTAGACTTCACATTCTTTGAATAATTGTATTTTCCGTTATTTTTATAATTATTTCCCAATTTAATACTTTATTGAAATTAACAAGTGTTGAGCATCTAATTACGATATCATAGTATGTAATAATCACTCGAAAAATTTATTTTTCCATTATTCGATTGGTGTGTAATTCAACTGAAAAACAAATAAAATGTTATTCGATATGTATTGAAGATATTTTATCTGAATATTTGCCAAAACATAATAAGTCTTTGATCATGTTGTTAACTATACTTGAAATTGTGATCCCTTGCTTTCGAAATAAGCATAATAAGCAAAAACCCAAAATATAAAAGAGTCGCTGAATTGTTTGAATGGTCCAAGTACGTATTGTACTTATAAGAACACGAAGAACAAGTAATCTATCGAATGAGATCTGAAAAATGAAGTCATTGAATAAAATATGAATAAAATGATTCAATAATTGAAAGTGGAGAAAGATATAAAGAGATCATTTCAAATCACTTGAATGGTTCTTTTTTTTTGTTTTGGAAATACGCAAACCCATTGACTAATATTTCCAATAACTATTTTTTACATGTGTTAATGGATGTGTGTAAAGTTGTATAGGGCTATCAAATATAAAAATTTTATTACTAAAAAAGTAAAGAATAATAAAATGTGACAAATACTTTTAATGTAGTCTATTAACTATTCGACTATATCTTGAATGCGATAGAAATTAAATTTGAACATTTGTAATTGCTTTGAGCGAAACGAATCTACACTAATTTCTCATTCTTGCTCTTAGTTCCTCAGTATTTTTGTTTTTTGTTGAAACGTTCAGTTTCCAATTATTCCTCTAATATGAAGCACAAAGGATTGTACCTGGAGGTACCGTGAGTCATTTAATATGTCCCATTCTACCTATCCGTTTGCATTTAGATACGCATAAACATGTCTTGGGAAATAATGAAACCAAATATTTCTTGCTATCTGCTAACAACCCTTCAGTAATCATGGCTCCCTGAACCTTACGTAAGGAAGTTTGACCTACAAGATTCTTTGTCTTTGTCTATCTCCAGAAGAAAGTATGCTGATAAGCCAATTGCAGCATCAATTATTTTTCTAAAGAATGCAAAAAACCCTACTCCTCTGACATTTTTTCTGGCGTGTTTATGATAGTCTCCCCTCACTCAACATAAATCTACCAGCAGAAAGTTCTTGACTTAAATTGTTGCTTCATCATCATCATCATCATCATTATCATAATTGTTCACAAAACTGCAATATTCAATCATTATCATTTTCCAGTATTCTCCAAAGGATTGTGGGCTTGCAAATCTATGTGTTTTGAGCATTATTTTAAATTCTATATCTGCCTATTACAGATAATAAGATTGTCTTGAACAGATAGTATCACATTAATTTTGATATCTTCAATAAGGGCAATTAGATAATGAGTACTTGATTTTATTACAAGCTTTATATCACTGAATTGATTTTCTATTTTAGTTATTTCAGTGGTATTACTTTGCGATAGAATGACAGGTACCATATTTTGAATTTGTACTATCTTTAAGATATTTATATTTATAAAATGACTTGACATGATCCAATTTGACTTTTCTTGTAATTGGTAGGGAATCAAAGCTGAAATTATGTGGATTTTTTAAACATGCTTTCTGTTAAATACATCAGTTGCACAAATTGAATTGAAATATCAAGTAATAAGTATACAATTACATATGACTGACATATGCATTCTACATTAAAATTATCAGTCTGATTTGTTTTGTTCTCGCAGTGAAAAGAAAATGAAATGAAGTTTGATGAAAAAGGAAAGTCAAGTCAAATATAATATATATTAGTTTTCACGTGAAAATTATAGTGCTTATTTTAATTATTGCCACTAAAGTGAGCTTTATTAATCAAAATAGGTTAGACAGAACAAATAGACTTCCATTTTATGTGAATAACAACAAAGCAAAAATGTAAAAATAGCCATCAAAATGAGTGTTGCCAGTTAAACAAATTAACGATGGTTTTCATTATATCAATTGGGAACACAGTATACATTATCATTGTATGTAAAAAATCACGATTAAAAATACTATTTCACGAGTCCAATGATTTTTTCAAAAAAAAATAGGAAAGATACAGACTCAAATTGTATGGTAACTTTCTTCTATGAAATTTTTTCTTGTTTCAGATCCAAGACTGAGGCATAAAGGCCGTGATATTCTACATTTCTCATTTAGCGACAGTATTACCAAATATCAAGTCAGCAATTCTACTCTCTCCGTTTTTATCAAAGGCAGTGAAAGGCGGCTACCACAAGATGTTATTTTGGAAGTGTTCAAAATAACTGATCATTCTGACCCCGCGGCCTTCGATATGGTCTATGGCAAGAAGTTTCGTCAACCCCCCGGAAAAGGAGAATGGATAAACATCGATTTCACAGAAACTGTATCGGAATGGTTTAAAAATCCTAGTGAAAATTATGGTTTCGTAGTGAACGCGACTGTTAATGGGAAAAAAGTGGTCGTTACTGATGTTAACGTGGATAAAGGAAAAAAAGTGAGTATCAAATCATAATGCTATATACTGCGTCAAACACAAATCTTAAATGCAACTGTGTAAACTATACTGCAAATATCCTCATTTCCCTATATAATATTATAAGAAGAAAAAAATTACGTTATGTCTACGGTTACCGAATCATTTAGCACTACCAATTATCTTAAATTCAATTCCTAAACTCTAAAAACAATCAGCTCAAATGAAAAGACATATTAAGAATATATTGATACATATTAAGTTTTGAATTTAAGACGTGGATTAGTTTCCCCATGCTCTTTTATCCATTACCAGGGTCACCGCTACCAATTCAGTTTTGTAATTTCAATTTTTTTAAATATTGGCGTTTAGTCTCTTCCTTATATTCACTTCATATTTTGTCTATTTCTCCATTCCAGAAGATTTCTTAGGTACTTCATCCCCTATACTTTTTTATTTTGAACCTTCCTGGTAAGTATCTAGCTCGTTGCTAAAAGTAAGGATCGTTGCATTCATGCAATATTATATACCTATCTTTAGCTCTTAGTTAAAAATATATTTTGAATAATTTGATATTTCACTGTAATCTACCATTCATGTCTACTTGTTCATTTCTTCTATCAATCTATTTCTACTTTCAAATATTTGGAGTTGTATGTATGTATGTATGTATTAATGTGCCATATACACCACAACCTGTGACACTGGGGATTCTCAGTGTTCACAGCTAATCTATTAATCCTTCTAAAAAGTGCTAGCTGTCAGATTCTATGCGGATGGAGTTTTCTCTGAGCAACAGAATCTGATAAATCTAGCGCCTTCAAATGCCCATTGAGGCGACACTTCCCAGACAAGACTCCCGTTAGTATTTCGAGTTGTTAAATTGTTGCATCTCCATTCAGAATAAAGTTAACAGCCTTATTCTTTTCACTAGTTTTCTTATCAATTTTTTTCTTTTTAATCAATTCGTTATTCCATTGTCGAAGATTTTGTTTCAAACTCTGCTAAGCAGTACAACATCGTCAGCAGAAACAAATTCTGATAAATGGATTGGTTCCAGTTATTACGATGTAAGTATAATGAAAATATTAACTGTACTCGATGTATCTATAAAATATCTTTACACATACCTACTACATGTTCCCTGAAGCAAAATAAACAAACTTAAATGTTTTGTATGAAGTGAAAATGAAAACTATTGTTGGACGCATTTGAAAATACAAAGAGTCTGTGGAAAGTAAGCACAAAACTTCTTGAGTTCACTAAAATAAAGATCCGTAGAAATTTTGGATTCTGATAAATCAAGGATTTATTTTGTGGATTAAAAAGGTCTTGAATAACTTTCCAGAATTACATATTTTCCAACTTTTTTTTATATTGTTTTGATTGGAGGATACATAAATGGTATCATGACATCTCATAGACCATGTGAGGATTCATTCAATTGTAGGAATGTAGTATTGTCTTTTAATGCGTATCAAAATTTGGAATCTACTTATTTCAAAGATTGTTAATTTTATAATTGATTTGGTTCATGTTACTTACTGGTTGATAAATGTATGCTTGAATAAAAAGAATCATAGAAACACGTATTTTGCATTTTTTAATTGTTCCTATATCGGTTATTATTTGCAAATTAAATGCATCCAATCGAGTAATAACAATGGTAGTGAAGCACGTGTGTCACAGATATGTATACTATTCTTAGAATAATAGTTATTGTGATTAAAAGTTTTAAGTTGATCAGGTAAGAAAACTGTATGACACCTTCTATATTTAATCCATTCAATGGTCTCGAGAATATATAGGTCGTCTATTTGAATTTGAATTTCTGGAACCTTTAGTGATATTTATACTGAACACACTGTTTACACTACCACTACAGCAACACTCACAATTACACTCTTTGACTCGTGTTTCAATTAACAAGTTATCGTCTTCAGAGACTGAAGGTAATTTTAGATCGTGTATTTATTTATAACTTGACAAATATATTTAGATAACTAATACCTCACATTAATTCGTATTATTGTGCAAATATCATGGAAAAAATCAGATCTTCACCATACACTTAGATCTGCATAAATATTCACCAATTTAAGGTTACTTTTCCAAAGTGCAAACTAAGTAATATCATTAATTGAATTAATCAATAATTGCATTAAAAGAACAGTGAATGGTATAGTAGGAAGTTATACACAAGTTTTGACAGCGCGTGTTTGACTAATAGAGGTCACCATTTTCTCCAACTATTCATTCATTTTGTAGCTTAAAAAATAGTTTGTCTGCTCCTTGACATCGACGAATACTAGCTATATCTTGGTCAAATTACTCATTTCAAAATGCAGATACTGAAGTTTTAGGAGAAGTAATTGTGCTCATAATTTTTTTTATTTTTGATCAAGATTTTTGCTATTATTATATTATATATTACAAAAGAGTTCACAACTTATTAAAAAAAAAACAATATCAATAAAATATAATAGAAATAAACAGCCTTACATAGTATTAACGAAACTTCACCATTACTTTTAGCTTTGAGAACGGCAACGATTCTTTTGGAAATTATATTTAACAGTTTTTGGCAGTAGTGTACCATGAATCCATACCGTACTTGTCGATGCGCGCCTTTCAACTCTTCCATTGCTTTAGCAGGAATTGCGGGCAACATTCTTTTTCATTTTATGCCATAGTCTTAGCGATGAGTCAGAGCTGCTTAATACCAATTTTACTAATGGAATATTGTTGTCCTCAAATCATTTTGATACTGACGTATGATCATAAATATTAATAATAAATACCCCCCGAAATCAGCATTTCTTGCATCGTGAGTAAAAAACTATGTTAAGAATGGTTTAATTTTTATGACTTATTTGATTCACGAACTGATTGTCGGACTGCTATGTATTTTAATCCATTGTTCCGAATCCTCATGGTATTTTTCTATTACATTGAGATCAATGAAGATTTTTCTTTAACCTAGAGAAAAACGATATTTGAAAAAAATTGTATTGTGTCAACTACTAAAATCCAAATTTAAGTTTCTTAACATGTGATATTTAAAACACGTCTTCGCACAACTTCACTCCGTAGTATACACAACTGGCCATAATTAGCATACCTCTTTTGTTTGTGAATTTTATTTCCTTCTTATAAAATTTAAAAATGTACCTTGATATGTCTAAAAATCTCTCAATATATATTAGCTCTAAGTTTTACGTTCTCAAGGATATTTTTTCACAAAAATATCTACTAATGCTTAAAATGTATAATGATATAGCGAGGACCATTTAATACAAGCATCAATAATACTAGAAACGACACAATGTTATTCTCAACTGAAAAATTATATGAATCAAATATTCTTCCAGTAAAACTACTCTTTACTTACCAATGTACGTAGTGAAAAATCTGACCAAGCTTTATTATAGTAGACTTCGAACTACCTCAAGTAAAGTTTTTTGGAAAATGTCTTAAATCTAGTTTCAGTGAGCTATAAAATTTCCGACCAAAGGAGAATTAACACCAACACAAATAAAAAAATAATGAAGACTGTTTACGGTAACTTGTGTCCATTATGGTCAATTTATAAATATTTTAAAAAATTTTTTCGCCGGAGATGAAAATCATTAAAGATTACGTGCGGGAACATCTGTGACCATAACTACTCGAGTAAATATTGAACTCGTGGAAAAAATGCCGATGCCTGAAAACACAAAAAAAATGTAAAACAGAACGGCATTTCCAAAACAACCCTTATAGGATTTTACGATGGGCCCAGTATAAGCCCAGGCTTGGGCCAAGTATCTACAGCTCTGGCCCTAGCTTGGAAGCTATTATTGGCCCAGACTTGGTGGAACTCTGGAATGATAACAATGTCCCTCGTTTGGTTTGCAAGCCTGGACCAGGCCTGTTTGCCTAGATGAACCCAAGACTTCTCTGCAATTCAGGGTCAGGCTGGTTGCTTATAACAAGGATTTTTAATATATTGTTAATAAAATTATAGTTTTATGACAAATTTCTATTAATGCATTCTACTAATCAATGTACATAAAAATATTGGTTAGATATTTACACATATAAAGAAATGATATTATTTTTTACCATTTTATTTTTTATTGTCTTTTATGCATAAAAAATTCTATTAATAAAAAATTATCACTATTAATGCTAAGACATCTATTATGGATAAGATATTAGAACAACACTTTATATAGTTATTCAGAGTTCTGCCAAGCCTGGCTGACTATAAGATGGATGAGGTCGGGAAACCCAGAGTTCTCTCAAGTCTGGCTGACTATAGGATGGCCGAGGTCGGGTTACCCAGTCTGGGAGCTGGGAAGCGTTCTAAGGATCCTACATTTGAATTTTACCAAATTTAGAGCAAAGTGGGTGCCTCGAATTTTAATCGCAATGCAAAAGCAGAGTTTAGTTGAATGTTTTGAGCGATTTTTAGAGCTTTTTCGAGAAAACCAAGAAAATGTATCGTACAATTGTAAGGAGTGATGAAATTATGATTATTCACTATGATCCGACATCCATGGAGTGTTATCGGGAAGGAAAACCGGTGCCAAAATAGCCAAGACCACGAAAAACACCAGAAAAGTTATGGTTACAATAGTTTGGCACGGCAAAATTAGTTTCATTATAATGCTTCAGTCCACACTACTTCGCTTTACAAGGCTACTGTATACTTGAATATATCTCCACAGAGATTGGACACCGATTTCACTATGATATTAAATTTTTTAATGCGGCACACTTCAATTTATCTACAATTGTTACATTCATACCTTGCCATTTATATACACCAGCCCCATTCTGGAAGGTTTTTGAATTGTTATTTACACACAGCTGCACACCTTTTCAAATTTTCTTCCATATTATTATGAGATGCTCTTGCTTACATCTACCCTGCATAGTTACAGATTATAATGGTTAAAAAAAATTCTTTTCAATATAAGTCGTTTAGATTTGTTTTTGATTCCTTGTAAATCTAAAAATTTTCTACACAAAACGCTTGATTTACATTTATCAATATTATTGGAATGAATTGATTATATCATAATCAATATCATTTATTCAAACAATTATTTAAACATTATACAAGGTGCCAATTTGGCAACATACATCCCTATTGTAAAATAAGTAATCACAATTATTTTTGAGTTAGTATGTGAGCTGGTTTTCCAACTAAATTCAGGTTGTTCAAGTTTTCATTACCAACATAAAAAAATGAACATGTTTTGGATGAGAAAACACAAATAGAAGTTTCAAGTACTTTCCTTATTGGAATATCACACGTAACAGTAAAGAATCTACTTTGAATGTAGTATCAAATACAATTTCTTCAATAGCTTTTCTACAGTATAAATCAATTTTTTATGACGACTCTTGTAAATGAAGACCAAAATATTCTGTATGACATTTACTTCACTAATGAGGATACGTTTCACCTTGGCATATTAAAAATCAAAAGACGCAAGAGACGAAGAGAAAGTAAACATTAGAGCTGATATTCTTGGAATTAGTATTACTGGGCGTTTATTCACTTAGGACAGTTCTATTAATGGACACTTAAAAAACTAAATTGGAAAATGAATTTAATATAACGGATTAAAAAGGGAGCAATGTAAACGAACTAAACAGATAACATCCGAACACAAGCAGAATATACCAAAAGTTAACACTGTGAAGAAACTAAACGCAAGATTATCAAACTCCGCGAGAGTAAGCGAGTAGAGGACAGTTGACATAGTAACAAATATTTTCAACAATTTTTTCAAGAATGTTCTTTGAATGATAAATTGCTGACAAATCAATCATCTCTGTCACAGTATTTTTATGTTGCCACATTTTATTGAATTTATTCTGTCAGTTAGTTTGTTTATTTGTCGGATCCGATTAAATATTGAATTAAACAATATATGATTCAATGAAAAATTGGTGAAATCTTTAATGATATAGACTGATTTAATTTATTTGATTTCTATTCAAAACATAATATTCTATTTTACATTATTGTTACTACATAAAACTATTTTCAATTAAATTGATTACATTTTCTGTAAAATTATAAATATATAAGAGCGTTTTCGTAGTTGGATGGAACATTGATTTTTATAATAATAATTAATACTTTAGTGAGATCACTCTCTTTTGTTGCAGGTTCCATTTATAGAAATCTCTACTGTAGAAGCAAAACATAGAGTTCGTCGAAGTATGGGTCTAAATTGCGACGATGACTCCAACGAAACCATATGCTGCCGTTACCCACTTATGGTTGACTTCGAGGCCATCGGCTTGGACTTTATTATAGCACCGAAACGCTATGACGCTTATATGTGTTCCGGAGAGTGTCCGTATGTTACCTTACAGAAGTTTCCTCATACCCACTTGAAGCAAATAACGAAACCAGTGAGTACGCCTCCTTGTTGCACCCCTCGAAAATTAGGAAGTATCTCCATGTTGTACTTCGACCAACATTTAAACGTGATGTACGGATCATTACCCGGCATGGTAGTGGAAAGGTGTGGGTGTATGTAATTGTGCTGTGAAATATTACGGTCATTATCGAAAAAGCTGATTCCTTTAAACCAGAAAGGTATTACAATTTGGATGATTCAAAGAAAATTTCAGTTAAGCTATGAAATATAATAAATATATCTAAATATTACAGTTCGTGGAAAATTTATATAATTTTACTTATTTCCGATATTTATGTTCATAGAACTTTTTGTTTTCGTATCTATTAAATCGGAAAGTGATTGCAAATAATAGAAAAATATATGGTTCAGTCTGATAGAAAAAGCTCATAAATTCCATCCTTTTGCTGTGAGTTATTCGTTTAGTCAAAACTTCACATAATTATGTTTTGATTTCGAAAGAAAACTTCCATCTATGAGCTGTTGGTCTCGTGAACATTGAACAGGTTTTTCAGCCAAATTTTGTTATATTCTTTCGACAGTGATACAAAATATTTTCCAAAATTGTTTAATATAATGGACTCAGATATGTTGGAGATAACAACTTCATTTTTAGTAAAATACGATCCTCTATAGTTTCTAAATCTATTAGACCATTTCTATGTAGCTCTAAAAAAACTGAATCAAACCATTCTATTGCTTATCACATTGCTCTCCACATATGTGCGAATACTTTATGTAAGAGAAAAAACATCTTGTTAATACCAAGTCATTAAAAAATAACATGGGGTTGTTATTCGTTTGTGAATAATATTGCTGGCATAATATTGAATATCTCTCACCATTCAAATTACCTTCTATGAGAAAACATTATTCAACTATTAATAATCCCTAATCATTTTTTTATTTTCTGCGAACTCTACGTGGGTCTCTACATCTTCGTTTTGAGTTCTTGAAATTCTACATTGTAGATCTCATTTTTTACTCAACTTGAATTAGCCTTCAACATTTTCATTCTCTCTACATCTCTTAACAGCTCTCGAAAAACTGTTGGTCTATTAATAAAAGCCTCGAAATAGTTATTCATATTACGAGGTATGTAAGTAGTATTGACTTTCTATAACAGCCAAATGGATAGAAGAATTACCAAATATTAGTTGTCTGTCGATTTTATCAGAAAAATCGAGGAAGACATATGAAGCAACGTATCTCTACTTCAAAAAACAGTGTCAAAGACTGCTAGAGTAATTTCAAAGACCGTGCTTTTAGTGTACTTTCAATAAAAATCCACTGTATTAAACTATGAATATTCCATTCATTCTCATAGAGAAAAACATAGATATATTCAAAAATCCTAAACGAGTATTTTATAGATAAAAAGAATGAAACATTGTAATTTCTATTAATATAGTGTGAGTAAATGAGATACACGTTTTTTATGGCGTAAACTATTACCATCTAAAGGCCGCTTGACATGGTACAAGAAATTACATTCACTTTCTTGTGAGGTTAAAATATTGCATAGACGAATATTGCACGTCGCTTGACATTATGCAAGTCTCTAAAATTTGCATCAGTATTTTGTAAACGATTTAAAAATAATGATAACAAATCTAAGTAACGAAGTGAAAAAGTGTTCAATGGATCACTGTCAACAATTATATCTACTACTGCCTTGGTTTTGAAGCCTGATGGACAGGTTTGTTGTAAAGCGAAAAGTAATTAGAATTGCAGCTTGCACGCAAATTAGCACCAAACCGATGAAGTTGCAAGTGCGAGATATTTCACGAAACAATTAGCTGAACTTCATCTACGCATGCTTTTTATCAAGAAATATTGCGCCTTGCATTGCATTGCACGGTGTTTTGTATCATGTTAAGCGACCTTAAGTTGCCTTACGTTGACTTACAACCCTTCGTTAAATTGACTTACAACCCGTCGTCAAGGACATTTGATACGTTGTCAATAATTATTACTTACGTTCTTCGAGCCAGTGACAAAATGCATTGTATATCGCTGGGATCTGCCATTTTCCGAAGTGTTTGGCATCAAATATTCGTTATTCTGATTCAATTGAACAATTTTGTTTTAAAGACTTCGTCAAATCGTAAAAGATTTACACTTTCATATCTTGTATATGATTATCAGTATTTTGATTATGAGGTTTCAAATTGTAATACATTTAAAAAATCCACCATTGCACTTACTGCGCTTTTCTAGACCACTCTATATGGCTTGTTTTAATTTAAAAATATGGCAACCACGCAACATTTGCTAAAATAGGCATTGATTATTCGATCTAATATCGTAGTTCCAAATTAAAAATTTTTCTACCAAAACTATAATAGAATTAAATCAATTCCACATTTGAGATGGTAGTATACCGAATTCCCAGTAATTCTAATTTAAATATCGAGAAATTAACAATAAATTACTTAAATACAACTTAATACAGAAAATGCTACTGCAACATATTTGCTAATTGTTGACAAATGACCCTTAGTTATCATGAATATTTCAATATCAAATGGAAATTTTAATGGAATGGACATGACATTTTTTTCCTTGGAATAAATTAGATTTGTAACATTGGTGTGACGACACAAAATTCAAATGATGCATTCTTTTCAACAGAATCTGTCACGAGTTTTCAATAACCTTGTAGATTTCGAATTGGCGCTAGATGGATTATTGAATTTAATTATGTATACTTAGTATGAAATTGTTCGTTCATTTGGAAATAATGAATTGCTATCTAATATTTAAAATGATACAATATTTCGCTTCAATTTTTGCAATGTACGTTTCAATGTACAGAGTCTTACGTATCGATTTCAATCAACATATTTCCAAATAAGACAAATGATCCAATCACGGTATGCAAAGTGAGACATTCAACAAAATGTTAGTTTATATGTGCGTAAAAATTTCATAAAAATTTCTTTTTTGGTAATGATTTTATATGTCGGACAGCAAATCATATATTTAGGAGTTCAAAGTATTATAAATTGTGTTTTATCATAAACCTATTTTGAACCTCTAAACATGATGTATAGTTCTAGATTACTTTCGTAGATTGCATCAATGATCAAAATTTTGCTTGATCTTGTATAAAGCTTGTTCAACTTGATCCCATCCAATCAAATCCCATTTGATTTTTTATGATTCTTGAAAATTTCTAATTTGTGAATCCATGAAATGTTTTCTTCTTTCTCTTCCGTGTATTAGGCGTAGTCGCCTGTTTTAACTTCGACATCCTTGCTTCCTATCCTGCTTCAAGGTTACCGCTCCATCTTTTTCTGGGTCGGCCGATACTCCTTCGGACCAATGGGGATTCATCGCGCGGTATCTTGGCCAGTCTGTTGTTATCCATATCCACGACTTATGTGCTCATTCCATTCTCCCTTTCTTGATAGAACCCATTCGTTGACGTCATCTATTTTGCACAATATTTTGTTATGTTATTATGTTCTCACGTCTTTCCCTGTCCAGTAGGGTTTTTCCCTATGAAAATTTTAATTTAGTAATTACCAAAGTATCTTGAAAATAATATCATCCAAATGTAAACTGTCACCTTCGTGAATTGTAATCTTTATGTAAGCTTTATATTTATGATAACTCATCAGACAAGACTGTATAACTTATCTCGCTTTCGCTTCTTTTGAATGTTTTATTGATTATAGCCACAAAATTTATCCACCAGCAACATCGCAACACTTCATTTTCAGTGAATGATGTGATATCACATGCGTGTGTTATGAAGACGTTACACCCCAATAGCAACAGTTTCGCTTACGTACGTATTGTTGAGGTGTGAAGGAGCTTTACCCGAAAACTTCTTAGGCTTTTGATTCACACGCACTTTCGGAGCTAGGGGTCTTTACTATACAGTACTCTCAAAAATTTATCTGTTCTCGGCTGCCTTAATTTTACGAGGGGTATATTATCCAAGTGTCGAAAACCAAAAACTACTCACTCTCTAATTTCCAAACCGTAATGTGCTTTAGAGAAATGATCTATAACAACTAAATTCACAAGAGCCATGCTACTAGTCAGCATTACCGCTTTGTTACGTTAATAACGAGTCTGCTACGGTTTTCCCATTTTTGTTAGTTTGAAACGTATTTTTTTCGTTATCTTATCTACTAGTTCTTTTTATCATGTAGTGATATGAACATGGATATTTCTACTGAAAAAAAGTATTTCATTTTTAATTTCTTTCATGAATAGCGACCGGGTTGCAGAATAATTATTGATTATTCATCTGTCATGTTACGGTTACGGATCTCTTACATTTTTTTACAATTTAGTTACTAAAAATATTGCTCAAATGACAACTCTGCTGTTGGTATACATCTCGCGTTTTCTCAATCCAATGCATTCTAGGAGTTACCTTAACAAATTGAAATATTTTTTTGATATACTTTGTATATTGGTAAAATAAAGTGGAATCAGTACTAATATTTCTTAACTAATGTAATATTGGTAAGGTATTATTAATACTATTTCGATACCTTTTTGACAAGGAATCAGCTTTTTTGTATTATATTGACAAAAAAATATTTATGAAGAAAACATGTACATTTTTCATGAAAACTGTTGTGCCATCCGCCCTTTCATGCAAAAAGATTGATCAGTAATTTATTTTCATATCATGGGCATAGGAATTACAATAATTGCGTGTATAATTTCAGCTTTTAGTGAAAATTGTTAAAAGAATGTAAATAGATTCAGCAAAATTTTATTATTAAAATTTTGTAATTATAATTGATGTCAGATGTCAGAGTTTGCAGATGAACTTTTCACAGTATTATTGAAAACGGTTTATTATTAGATGAATTATTGGAATTTATATATATAGCTTATAACAAATTATCAATTTTTTGTAATGTCAAGCTCATTTTTGGAAGATTCATTAAACCTAAACTCTTTTATACTTTCTGTTATCGTTCTCATTCTTCTCAAATGATCTTCTTGGCAAATACAAATAACTGTTGTTTTATGAAGAAAACCGAAAAACAGTTAATTCTTGCATTTATATTAGTCCGATTAAAATTTCGAATCATAATAATTCTCATAGAAATATAGTTCCAAAAAACCCCATTGATCCCATGTGGGTCAAAAAAAATAAAGACAACATTTTCTAGTTTCGAAAACGATTACTTTTATTATAAATCTATACTGGACCAAAATTGTTGAAAGAGAACTATCTACTAACTATTTCTCATATTTTTTTCTCAAGAATCATCAATTTCAAAATATCGTCACCCACGTTTTGTTATGATAGAGTTTTAATATATGTTAATATCTTGATATGATTCAAATCCTTCAAACTCAACTTTATCAACCATTTCTTCTTAGATGTCTTCTGTTTCCCTTTCCCCTTACTAGAAAAATCTCTTCATTGTTATCACACGAATCTTCCTTTATAAGATTTGTCTGAACATTCAAGCGAGTCGTGCTATGGCAATTAGTATGGCCAGGACAACCCTACTTTCTTACAATTGCAGAAAATATTGCTTAGGAGTTTTGCCGAAGAAAGTGCAAAGATAGTACGAATCTGGTACAAAATATTGTCAGTTTTCGGAATTAAATTGATTGCTTTGCCCTGTCTGAGCTTGACTTATTAGAATGTTAGACTGTCAATAAGCAGAAGACGATGGAGGAAAACAAGTTGTACTATAGCTTGTATTTTTTAGAAAAGTTGAATATCTATACTTAACTATAGACTAAATTTTTATTAGAGCTCCATAAACATAGAAGAGAAAGCAAAATCCTTTTGTAATTATAATTTAAGGAGCATAGTCAATTTATTTTAATAGTTTAACACAATCAAATAAAATGGTATAATTTTAATATTGAAGTAGGGAAGTGATTTAGTACGGTACGAGATAGTTGTTTATGGACGAGGCGACTAAGGAGCCGAGTCAAGAATATCTAAACGAGTAACGAATAACTTCACGGACGTATATCGTAATTTGTTTTATTTTCATACTTTTTTTTGTTTGAAATAAAAAACAAAATTATCCTTTGATTAGTCTCTTATTATTTAAAAAATAAAAATTAACAGAAGTTACTAAGGTAACATTGAGATAATTGAGATAAAATCCTATCTCTGTGTGCCTGTACCCACTGTAGACAAGCTCTTAATGATTTCGTAGTTCGTAAATTGGTTTCAACAAGTTTTCCCCCGTCTGAATCGACTATACGTTTTTCTAAAATAAGTTCTGGCAGCTGAGACTGTTATGGATTGATTTGTACATACATTGGTGTTTAAAATTGTCTTTGTGCACATTTTTAGTAAGGTAGCAACGGTGAAATAAATAAAGGTGTAAAAAAGGACGCTATGCTACATATGTAAAATAATTGGATTATAGAAAAGAAATTATTGTTGGAAAATCTATCCATAGTTAGTTGTGCTTATTGAAGTATATAGCCCGCTTCATAGAATCACATTTACAAAAAGCTCTCGGAAGATGCAAGTATGAGATCTAATTATCAAAAATGAATGAAAAGTGATACATTGAAAAACTAAATTCCAATGAATATTACATAACAGAATGATTTTTTTGTCGAATATATACAAACTCTGGCAACTGAAAATGTGTATATATTTTCGTAAATTAAAACACCATGTTTATACACAAAAAATTTATTTTTAAGATGCGGATTGTGATCCGTAGATCCAAAAAATGGAGAGGAAATTTTGAAAAATTATTTCGTAATTTATTTTTACGGTCATTTTGAAAGTCTTAATAACTTTTTATGACTTATTGTGAATATCTTGTATAAATATATGTGATATGTTTAGTTTTAGAAAGCCTTATATTTATTTTTCTAGTAAGTTGAATAAAAAAAAAAACTAGTAAAAAATATATTTTAGGAAAATTTTGCACAAATTCGTAAATTATTTCTACAAAAACGAATTGCTTCTTTGTGATAAACTGCCTTAAAAATATTTTTGGATGATTTGTTAAAAATCGGATAGTTAAATATTTTTCAAATGATCACTTTTTAAATAGTAGATGTGTATATAGACTGTGTAAATGTTTTAAATATTAAAAAATATAGATCTCGTTAGCATAATTGAATACGTGAATTTGGAATAATTTTTTCGAGAATAAAATAAAGTTTACAGTTAAAATTCGAATATTCAATAACGAATTTTCGGAACACCAAGTTTAATAAAATCGACTTTATTTGTGACATATCTGACGCGCATAAGACGCCATATGTGCCATCTTTTAATAAAGGACGGCAATAACATCATTAGAATCGGCTTTATGGCTCTTTGTTTAATCGATGTCTAGTTGTTTATATGACTTATGAGTTTTTAGAAATGAAGACAAAATAAAGTCAAAGCAAGTAAAGTCGGCTTTAATAAAATGACCATCATTCCGACAATTTTCTAATATTCCATCAAATCTGTTTCACGACAGGACGTATGAAAATCATTGGAACCAAAAAAGGAAATAGTCCTCCTAATATAATTTTAGATATCGTTAGCACCATATAGTTTGGCGTTTGAGTTTGTTCCCCAAAAATCTAACATGCTCTCGTCTTTTGAGAAATGTATCATGACCTAGTTTTTCAGGCAATTCAGGAAAAGTAGTTTTATAAGGGATGGCTGGAGCTTTAAATTTGTGTAGAAATAAGGGTATTTTATAAGAAGAATTTCTGATGATCAGTTTATTGCCATTAGTTCCCTAAATATGTTTAGGGTATATCTGTACGGTGTTATATTTCTGTTGTCGAAGCGCTTAATGTCCCAATAGGGAAGTTGGAGGTTCGAATCCTCTGTTGAACGAAATTTTTATCAAATTATCCACTTGCTCTTAGTCCAAAGGAGAGTTAAATAATAATAAACAAATCCACATACAGGTGAATCTAATATAAGCGTGTTAGAAAATGAGTATAAGTGTTTGGATCAATGAAAAAAAAAGTTATTGAAAGTAGGAAACAACAGCTATTATACTTACTTCAATTGCAGTTCGGAGGTGGGGAAAAATCACAAGTCAGTTTACATGACCATGCGGGCCACTCAACGAATCCTCGTCGGCTTACCCATACTCCAAAATGAGCTTGAACGTACTCCTGCACACAAAACGCGTTGTGTGGCGAAGCTCCATCCTTCACGAAAAGACGGATGTACTCGTGTGTTGTTTCGTTGTCCATTTGCTCACGTAAATCTTCAAGCATTTCCAGATAACTTTGGCCCGTCCCGTAACCCTAAAGAAAATACGAGGCACAAGAACTCCCGCATGTATTCCTGCCCACACATACATCTCAGGCAGATTTAATTCTCCTTCTTCAATGAAGACGTGAAAATTATGGCCGTACCATTACACGCAGTTATGCCTATTGACCGTACCGTCCAGCTGGAATGTTGCTTCTTCCAACCACCAAAAATGGAATGCTACGAATCATCCTGATTGTATCCGAGGTACTTTTCGCAAAATTCCAATATACGATCGAAGTCATCCTCGTCAGGTGCATGGAGGAGAAGCGGACGATAAACTGGTTTTTTAGTTCTATTAGGGTTTTTATGGGCATAAAGGCTTCTTCTTCTTGTTACGAATGTTTCCTTCGTTTTCTAAAAGTTTTCTAAACATAATAGTAAAATCAATAAGAAGATATACATACCATTGTTTACTCACATTATTTAACCTGGTAACATCTCGTTTCTGTTCTGTTTTCTCGATGTCAGTGAAGAACTACATATTTGAATGAAATTTACTAATATCATTCACTTTTCAATAGTAAATATTGTTAAAAAACTGTACAAAAATTTCCGAATTCACGTAACCATTATAGTACTATTTTTATATATCTAAAAAACCAGTCAAGACAATATAAAGAACTGTATTTAAAATTTTGAAAGTTTATATACTGTAATAATTTATTCACGTTTCTTATTATTAAGTGTCTATTTGAAATGTATAATGTGATTAAGTATTGAGTAAACTCCATTTCCTTATCAGGCTTTAACAGCCCCGGATCTTGAACTTTTTTGAATGGAAAAAAACTGAGAAAGGTGACACCTTTTGTTTATATTGTTATTTCAATCCTCATCTCATACATAAGGCTATTGGACATAGTGCGGTCTAGCACTGATCTTTTTGTGGTGAATCTATTTTCATAAATATAATATGTAGACGAGTAATCAATCAATCAATTTCGATATCGTATTGAAATTACGTTTCCACTTTTCGAGCCTTTTGTTCTGTAATAAAACTATGGTTCTATCGCACATAGCGTACTTTGCTGAAGATCTTATCTACATGGCAGTGTAGAGGTTCGATAGGATTCATCAACTATTTGATTAAGATCACATGACCTTGATTGCTACCACTTTAATATTTTTGACATTATACTCTCACTTCATTTGGTGCCTTTCATTTCATTATTTTTAATAATTCTTATTAATTCTACTCAGAGGCAATGAATATGATAGGAATCTGATCGTGAAGCAAAAAAATATAAGGAAATATAGTAAATCCGGTACGTAGATTAGCTCCTTAAGTTTTTTTTTTTGAATCATGAAATTTTAAATTCCTCATATGATTCGATTGAAAACCGTATTTGTTTTTAGAGATAAGTTGAACAAGTTCCGATTTCGTCACACATATATTTTAAAATTACTTTTTTATGCCTGATATCGTTTATTTGACAAAATAATCAATACGCCATTTTTTTCAACATTTTATTAAATGATCTGAGCAGGCTGGAATATATCGTGCTATTTGGGAATTTTTTTGTTCAATTCAAAATAAACTTCACAATCTTACATGACTGATGTAAAAGACATAACTAGTTTAAAGTGCTTTACAAAGTGAGTATTCGATAATAAAAGACTTTGAACTTTGAACCCTTGAGATTCAATTTTTCTGACTTACTTTGAAAACAAATAATGAACTGAATCTGATGAATGTAACTAATAAACAAATTTGTCGAAATTTTTCATTCAGAGATTTCTCCATTCTGGAAAGTTTTCTAGCGTGTATTCAATTCTCAATGGTCTAAATGATCTAGTCGATTATATGTCATTCATTCGATAAGAGCTGGCACACATGTGTCTGCGAAACAATAATTATTTATGCGCTAGTGATCTAAGTTGCGTTAATAATATGTTGTGTATTCATTTAGCAAGTTTGGATGTGCCACCACTGAAAAAGCTCCGACTTTCCTCACCCAGATCCGGATCCCATTTCCTTTGTAAGCGCTCAAAACACGACTTACTTGTTACATTATTTGGTTTTCAGACTATTCATGTTAATTGGAGCTCCAATCACGGTAAAAATATTTTTGGACTCATCACTACTGTAGCTCATGAGGAATTGGATTATTTATTATCCTCGAATGAAATAGAGAATGCATTATATTTTCTTCAATAAGATTGATTAGATGAAATTTCAATGTTTATAAAAAATTCTCTCTTAACCTGAAGTTGTTTATACTGATAAATGTATTTATGAATCTATTTCTGATGTTCCTCTCATTTGTGATAATCTCGATCCCAGATATTTCCGCTACTCTCTGCCAAACATTCGTAAACCCCATTATTTTCTCTATTCTAACTTTCCAAAGTCACACGTATGAACTGTATGATATAAAATTTTTCAAAATTGTGTCAAAAATTCTTTTTTTAATTGTCCTTTTACATGTTATTATCTCAAAGTGTCGCTTCTCTCAACGATTTATTGTTTGATAGTCTTATACCTAGATATTTATCACTACCACTCTATATGATCATTTGCCCACCGATCAGCAAAATGCTTCTTTCTTTTCTTCTAGTATACATGTACATGGTTTTATTCCCATTAACATCCAGCACTATTTTTTATATTTTTATATGAGTACCCGGGTCATATAATTCATATTTTCATAATATTTCGATATTACTTCTTGATCGTCAGCAAAGCTCAGAGTCGAGCGGTAAACCCATAGTTCACTTTATCGATTTTTCAGTGATATCACGTTATAATTTATTCACTTGTATACTCTTTTTTGCATTTTTCAAATTTATAATATGTAGTACATGATATTTATCACATAGATCTTTATGAATTGTACTGAAGATAACGTTTAGGTAACTTTTCCAATCCTTGGGTATTTTCTGTTTACTGACACAGATTTGAAGCAACTTAGCAGGTATCTACTCCCGTATAATATCATTTCTATATCCTTTTAAGAAAATCTATATACATCGTTCGCTCATAATTTTTTTTACAGCTGTTGTATCTTCGGTCGAGAGTTTTCGGAAATAATTCTTTAATGATATCATAGTCAGAAGATCCTTCATACTTGTACTTTTCAGTAACTTTCGGTATATTTTTTTTTCTGTATTTATATGAATGCGGTTTTTTCCTTTTTACTTTTTTTTTCTCTGCTATCTTCTTTTACTGTCATCATCAGCTTTTTTATCATTGTTCTGGTTTTATGAAAGTATGTTATATATTATCTCTTTCCCTATTCTATATTCATATATTGGAAAAATTTGATATTCGAGTAAGAGCTAATTCTTGATCCAAGAGACGTGGGGCATGGGACCTAAAGAAAACACTCATACAAATCATGAATATGTTTCTTTTATTATGCATGAAATCAAATTATTTACGGTGGTGTCATTTTCTTTTCTGGGGAGGACCATGAATATTTCACTAATATTTATAAATATCTATAATATACCAAACGCTTAATTTATTGCTGAAGTTTTCTTGAATAATAATATAAATGCTGGGTACACGTGTTTAAATAATGAAACAACGATTACAGTTATCAATAATGAAATTATTTATGTTATCGTTACTTCCACTGGTTTAATTGTTGTAATGTCGACTGGTTTCTTAGAATAGAAGTAGTACTTTGTAAGTTGTGTAGTTTCCAATATCTGTACAGTTAGCTGTTGTAAATACAAATGGCAATGATCATGAAATTGATTTAACTAATATTTAGTTCCATTTATAATTGTTTCCTCCTGGAGAATATTGTCAATTTTTCTATGTGTTTTGCTTTTTGTATCTGAATTAGATTTTGCTAAATAAAATTCTTCAAGGTATCTAGAGTTTTATTTTATCTATAAGGTGTAGATTTGAAAACGTATCATATTTCGACATTAAAGATCAAATCAAGAATATGCGATACTAAGTCACACTTATTTTTGTAGTTTTTCAACTACATTAAAATTAACCCTTGTAAATGCATGAAAAGCCAAAAAAATTTATCGAAATTAAGCTACTCATAATGTTCATTAAAATTTCCTGGATTTGAATAAATTTTATAATATTTTTCAGTTTTCCTTGAGTTTTTGGGTGAATGAAATGCTTAGCCGTTACCCTTGAAAGAGTTAAGTAAGAGTAAAAAAGTTAATACGAATAAACTTGGTAATGGTAAATGCAAAGCGAAAACCAAAGCTAGCACGTCGAGGTAGAGGCCATAAAACTAAGTGAAGAATAACGTGTTTCAATCATACCTCATTTTGAAATTCTTTCAAACAATATCACATACTCAAATGAGAAATCTACTACACCAACAATGTGTGCGGTGCCATTGGATTATAGGTAACAGTAAATTTCAATGGACACTTCTTAGTCTCAACTTAATTCGTTTGATGTTCTTGTGTCTAGCTTTATGAAATCAATAGTTTATATTAAACCAATACGTGAGTTAACTAATGCTAGGGAATAGAATTACATATACCAACTTAATACGGAATAATCGTGCCACATTCTTCAATCTACAATTGAAAACGTGCTTCGCTTTCTCTACCCCCAATCTTCAGGCATATCTTTCTCTTATAAAAAATCTTCTCAAGGTTTCTCAAGTTTATTGAGTACCGTCATTTCATTACTCTAGCACATTTAAATTTGATCAATGCGCAACTTCAGACCAGTGATTTCAAACAATACAATCAAATTTGGATATTTAAAAAATCAGAGTTGCTTGAGATTCAAACAATAGTTCCTCCAACGTATGTCTCAATAGTTTTGGCAAACAATATTTCACCATACATTTTTGTAATAAATATCTTCAATCGTACTTTTCTTATTTGCCACAATTGTCGGCTTAGTAGCTAACGAAGTTAGGGGCCTCTGCTTCTCATCCAGGCGAATTTTTTGCGAGCATTTCATATCAGGACTTGAACATCTATGTCGCTTATTTTACTAAAAACGCAAAGCCTTTATTGTTCAGCATTTCCGGCTTGCCGCCCTCCATCAATGATTTTGCGAGATTAAAGTACCCCAAAACCTTCAATTGGACAATCCTGGAATTAATTGTGGGTTAACTTGTTTTGGTACTCACTCGACCACTCGACTTTTGCTTTGACTTGATGTTTCACGTTCTTGTGGCACTATTTTATATTGTCCGTTGGAAAACCATTGTTTCATTTTATTTTCGAATTGGCAAGTATTTCTCATCATCCATAACAATGACTCTCATTCGCCTTAGTTAACGATAGCATCTTGGTGGTATCAGTCACTTAACTAGCGAACTACAAAGCGTCCTTCAAGCTTCCAAACATATCTCTATATGAAATGAACCTCTTTCGTCCACACACTCAATTAAAACCTTATTCACCGACCAATCAATACTCCAAAACATATACCAAACTCTCATTGCTCAAAACATAACAGTCTTCCTCATCTGGATCCAATCGCATACTGGAAACAAATCATCATTGGAAACAAATCTGCAGTTCACCATGCCAAAGAAACTTCCAACAACCCTTCAGAAATTCTAGTTCAGTAATATATTAGAGAGTCATCCTGTCTGCCAAAGTTCCTATGTTCATCACGCATATCCTCACCGACTACAGACAATACTCTACCGCAAGCCATCAACTAATCTAAAACCTATCTTGAGGGGTCACTCATCTCAAAGAAATCGAAAAAGTTTTGGTCCATACAGTTTATATTTTTTAAAAGATTTTGAACAGTCATCTAGGTCCCATTGTTTTGTGTTCTAATTATCAGCGCAGTTAAACTGAAATAAAAAAAATATATTCCTTCTATACACAGTGCATTTTAAATTTCCAAATGACAAAGTATATTGTTATTTATATAATAGATATTTATCAAATAGTTATAATAAAGTTAACGAATTAAATTAAGCTCCATTTTATAATAAGGCGCCAAACTCAAAGATCATACATAACACATTCCACATATTTGAATATCAAAGATTCATATCACAACTTGAATTCCTACTTACGGTTTGTTTAAAATATTTAGAGTGAAGATATAGAGAATAGAGAAAAATGACGTTCATATTGCAAAGAAAAAGTGACAAATAATTACCGTGCTATGAGGTAACTGTGACTCTCAAACTAGTATCAATTTCGGCTCTTAATACGTAAATAAATATTTACTTCCTATAAGCTCTTAATTGGTGTGCAAATTAGTAAGTAATCATTGGTAATAAAAATACAAGTGAGTGAACTCAAGTTTCAATTAACCTCATCTCCCTTGGAGATATGCCTTTGTTAAATTGAAAAATCGTACTTAGATTGTGTTCAAAACTAGCCAAAATTCACTGCTATTTAGTATTTTACGTAAATATTAGTTGGAAAATGTTTCTAGTTTAAGTCTGCGCTAATGTTTTTCTTTTTATTAAACGATCTATAGTATTGTATAAGTATACATGTGGTTCATTACTCAATTTTTATATTATTTCATGTTAATATTATTTCCAATTGAGGGCCAAACATGAAATAGTAAAATATAAATATCTCGACAGCAGTTTATATGTTGATTTGATTGTTTTTGCCACAGAATTAATGAGGCTATTTAAATCAACGAATGAGAAAAAAATTGTAACCCGATTTTTCCCAATCATATATTATAACTGACATCTTCTAGTTAATGCTTTTAACAAAAGAGTTCATTCTGGTGAAAATGAAAAAAAATTTTGGATAATTATGATTGCATTATAAAAAATAAATATGATTTAAATTAAACGTCGTTTTATTTTCTTCTAGTACATGTTAAAAGCAAACCTGTCTTATTTTTGAATCACCGGTAATACTCCAACCGTAGACCGCCTTTTCCCAAACCATAGGGTAAGAGCGGTGGATGAATAGTTTTACAAAATGATTGAAAAATATGAAACCGTGATAGATGGATAATGTGCTTGTGTATCTTCAGTCCACTGTATAGGCTTTGTAAATAAATGATTACCTATGCCGTAAGTCCCTAAAATAAATGCTTAAGTGATCCCCATTCCCCCATCTTATCCTGGATCATTGTATTTCTGTCCTTATTTATTCAATGATATTGATATCTTGTGCAATTATATCACCTCAAAATAGTTTGAGATCTATTATACAGAGTGAAATTTATGTATGCCTCAATTATCTCGAAAACGATTTGTCCAATTTTTATAAATTTCTGTGCACAAGGGTCTTGTATTACGGCCGGTATTCTGATGGTATTAACTTGTTGTAAGACCTTTCCTTTTTACAGAAATATAATAAACTTCATTATTTCAAATGAATAACCCTGTGTATTTTTCGCTTTCCGAAATCCGAGTTATAGCTCATCTATACCTTTGCGTCATGTCCGACAAAGTTAAAATAATACTTACATTTAGGTGGTCATGACTGTTAAAATTACAAATTTGACGTTTTAATAAATTATTATTGTCTGAGTTTAGTGAAAGTCACAATGAATCGTTTATCTGGAAAAGAAGGAATTGATATTTTAATGACATTAGGATTTGGTGATAGACGTAGAAGTCAACAAGAAACGTGTAATATCTTTAATAATTCATACCCCAATCGAAATCTACTGTCAGTAAATTAATAAAAAAGTTTCAGTGAAAGATTTATAAAAATTTTTAAAAATCGTACCAGCTGTTTCTGAGATAATTGAGGCGATCGATACATAAAATTCACTCTGTATCATGTACAATTCAACACTACTAGCTATTTAAATACTATGTAGATAACAAACTAGAATCAATTTCACTAAAAATTCTTAACTATTTGTATCAAATAGTTTGGAATCATTACTTCAAAACTATTCTAACCTTTTGAATGTTTATTTCTTCATCATTAACTAAGAACAACTTAATCTTAGGAACATGTCTTATCGTTCAATCAGGCATAAACAAAGAAAATAGAACGTGTTGACTTAGAAATAATACTGGAAACAAAAAGTCGGTTCACAGTTTTATTGAAAAAAGAAACAATGTCCTTCTACAAAACATGATATTTATAGGTTTGAAAAAGTACAGTAAATTGAATTTAAATATTGCACCAAATATTTTTAACTTCAGGCAACATTCTTAACACCAGATAAGAATTTGAGCGCTATCAGTTGAACTTTTCTGATTATGTTATTGCTGGTTCTACCAAATATATTTACTCCTTCCGATATCAAAAAATAGTACAGCAATGAACACATTATTTACATCACCACTACACCAGCGCGCATAATTAAACTGTTTGACTGAAGGTCAATTTCTTTAGATTTTGAAGACGATAACTTGGTAATCGAAACGTGAGTCTACAGTATAATAAAAACTGAAGTATAATGTTCTCCATCAGTCTCTGAAGACAATAACTTGTTTATCGAAACAAGCGTCAGTCAGTCAGTGTAATTATGAGTGTGGTTTAGTGGTAAAGTAAACCATGTGTTTGTTCACTATGAATTTCACCTAGGGTTCCAGAAATTATTGAATTTCAGTAGTGTCATCACAAGAATTCATAATTATCTATTGTACACTGAATGAGAAAATATATCAGCAACCAACTGAGTGGAAAAGAAGTCGAATTATTGATCTTTGCTTCTATTCTGAAACATTGCTGATACAATACACAGGAGTGTATATACTGCAGTGAGAGATTATTAGTTATGTCAGGGGTCTCCAAACTACGGCCCGAGGGCCACATCCGGCCCGCGGACAGATGTCCGGTCCGCGGATAGCTAGCATACTTGGAAACTCCTTTTAGAAAACATATTTTTTATAGCAAATTAAATTTAGTTTACTGAAGTATTCTAATTTTATGTTGAATAATTATTAATATGACATCTACATTGATATGGTCATGGGCTAACTACTCATAACATTATTGTAGGCTTATTGTTATTGTTTTTGTGATAAGTTGGATAAAGAAATACAGAATTGTAATGAATAAATATATGTATAATATGCAGAAAATTTAACTTCAGTATATAATAACAAACAAATTATTGAAATGAATCCAACCAACATTTTATACATTTTAAATAAAAACATATCTTAACAAGCATAATGACATATGAAATACTAATGAGATTTATGTAATTGAGATTTTCCACTGATAATAGTTTGTAGTTGTGGACTAATTTCACCAATTATTAAAACATTTTTTGGAGAAGGTCTTCTCACACAAATAAGTAGTACCAAAAACTGAGAACAGCCCACGAGCAAATTTATGCAAATTATCAGATTGTGTCAGTGGAAGACTCTTATAAAATTCCAATAAAGATGAGTTTTAATATTTGTTCTTAATTATATCACTGCACTGTAGATCAATCATTTCCATTTGAAGTTCCGGGGCTAGGGTTTCAATGTCAGTATCAAAAGGATTCTAAAAAATCTTAATTTGATTCGCAATGGCATCAAAGTCCGAGAAACGAGTATCAAAATTTATTTTCAAAGCACTCAAAGTTTCGATTGCAAAATCGATAGGAAACTCAGTCTCAGTAGTGTGACTGAATATTTCACGTGTTTTAAAATGTGAAAAACATTTACTTCGTAGTTGTGATTGAAATAGATCAATTTCTTCCGGAATGATTTGATATTAGTGTATAAATCAGGAAGATGCTGGTTTCCTCCTTGCAATCTCAAATTCAGTTCGTTTACATATTTTTTAAAATCAACATAGAATGCGTTGTTTTGTAATTCAATAAGAGGGCGATGCTTTTTATTCAAAAAAATTTCGATCACTGCTCGAAGTTCAAGAAAGCGCTGAAGGATTTTTCCACAACTAAGCCAACGTACGGCAGCATGATAAAGTAAGTCATTTTCTCCATTCTCTTCAATAAATTGTCGGAATTGTCGGTGTTTCAGCCCAAAAAATCTGATAAAATTAACAGTTGATATGACTGGTTTCAGAACTTCAGACATATCCAAACATTTTCCGCACAAAGACTGTTGATGAATGATACAAAGTAAGACTAATGGTTTTGAACCACCGTCATTTTCTACAGCCTTTGACACAAGAGCGACTACTCCTTTATCTTTCCCACTAATGCTTCATCAGTTGTAATACATTTCAAGTTTTTCCATCGAGGTTCCTTTGATTAATGACCATTTTAACTCCTTCAAAAATATCTGTACCGGTAGTTGTGCCATGAATACTATACATATCAAGAAATTCTTCATGCACTTCATAGCTTTTATCTACTCTTCATAGCTTCGAATTTTTCTGTCCGTAAAATTCCTTTATATTTTGAGTAATTTTGAAAATGTTTTATTTCATAATCACGTTTAATGTTATATTCTTTGAGAACAGCTATGCTTTCATTGCAAATCAAACATAGCGCCTTGTTATTGGACTCAATTACGAAATACTGAATGGTCCACTGATCTTTGAATTTTCTGCATTCACTATCAATTTTTCGCTTCTTTTCCACACTACTAAATCACACACAAAAGCAACAATTCAAATCAAAATACTGTTACAAAGATGTCTTGAACTTAAATACGCACAAACACGTTTTAAGGAGCTACGCACTATTTTATTTCGCAACAGTGTCATAGGAACTGACTTGTGGTTGCGCCACTAACCTCCTTATATATTCCAATTACTGCCGTCTAGAAGTGAGTGGAAGACACCAGAACTTTCTCGTACCAACGAGATTATTCTGTACCTGCTATTAGCGCCATCTGTTAGCGATAGAAGGTACTACCTATTTCCGCTTGTGTCCGCCAGATGTCGTGTCACGTTACTCCTCATGGCTCGTACTGTACGACTAATCTAGAAATTACAGATACTGACAGGAAAATTAATGATATGCAGTGTTGCCGTTTTGCGAACTTTAGTCCAATTGCAGCCTTTATTAAACGTTGCGTACTTTTTCGGACTTTTTTTTTCATTAGTGGACTATTTCACTTTTCACCACCGGCAACAATGTTAAAGTGGTTTTAGCCCTCGGAACTTACTGGATTAATCAGTATCGCCCTAAGACTGGAAAGTTTGGATACCCCTGACCTATGTCATCAAGAAGACTAACATACTGGTACAAGACGAGGTATCGGAGCAGCCTTAGCTTATTATTTCTAAGATATTCTTTCTCCTTGATAACGGCACTAGCAATTCAGTAGTTTGGAGAGCATGAAAGAATCCTAGACGGCTGAGGAAATGTGAATTTTTTTCATACTACCGTCATGCGATATAGAAGAAATCTACATCACTTGTACTAATTACGACTAACGTTAGGAATCAAAAATAGTCATCTCCAGTGATTACCAGTTCTGCGTAAATACTCATGTCGGTCGATTGATGATAAAAAAGGAACCGAACCTGAACTTTTTGTTGAGTAGGTACATTGAATATACCAAATTTTCATTTTTTCATACTATAAGTCTAGAAAATATATTTCATTTGATACTGAGAAAAATTTTCCTCATTTCAAAATACCCTTTGGATAAATATCAGCTCTACCAGGTTTCTCTACCAAATAAGGCAATTATATACATAGATGCTATAGTAGTCAGCGGAATCTTAGAAAATCATCAATTAGATAATCTCAAAAAGATCTTCCAAGCATACCGTAAATTTAATCTATAATTGAATCCATAAAAATGTTAATACTTTATGCAAGAAGTTACATGGGGAACGCTATATATTTGTAAGAAGGCTTTTCGGAAAAGTGATTTTATTTGTGTTCGAAATAATCAACACTTAGATCAACATACTTTTGTGACAGAAAGACGCTTCAAGTTATCTTTCGGAATGGTTAAAAAATTGATAAACGCTTCATCTATCTTATTCATAGTGAATGGTCAAACACTACGACGTGTCTTCAAAATAAGATGAATGTTCAATAACAAAGATTGAAGAATCGAAGACGATTTTTGCTGTAACTATAAGTTGATCTTGGGACTTTACTCTACTATGAAAGAAAACTGCATATATAACTTTAATACAGATCCTGCGGTACTCAACGAAAAGCATTTTTATTTTCATAATAAGATGAATATGTAAATTTAATTTTGCGCATCCAATAACAAAAGTTACCCGAATAAGTGTATCTTAAATCACTTTCAAACATACATCTCACTCTCTGAATAATTCCAACAGTAACTAGAGAAGATATATCCAAGAAATATAGTTTCTCAGCTCAGAACACTTCCAAAACTATCTGTTCAACAAGATAAGGATAGACCCCTAATTATTACCTATTATAATAATTTTGTTACTCTTTGTGGTTTTCTTCTCTATGTTTGTATCTTTATTTAGTTATTTTTATGTTTGTTTTTTAGTTTTTACAAACGAAAAAATACTACACTACACTTTGTAACAATTTTTTGACAATAAAGCATTTCTCTCTCTCTCCTCTTTGACCTCCACGATTCCCGGTATTATAATTTAAAGATGCATGGAATATAACTGGTAAAAAATGGGGAAATTTACACCCACATTGTTAGAATATTGGTCACCTGATTGAGTGCGCCTAAATGTATTAGGAAATGTGTAAGAAATTGTGAAACTTTAACATATTTATGAAGCTAACTACCTGCTACTTATGTCCAATAATACTGAATTAAAATAATTTTTAATGGGGCTTCTATAACTCTTACCTAACCTACCATATCGGTTAGAACGTTCTCCAACTTCTTCCGATCTCTAACCGTGATATGTCTCTATTCTCCCAGAGGTCTTCTGTTAGTTCTCTCTTCAGCATTTCCTTATCAATGCTCTCTCTCCAACTACTTCGTAGTCTTCATCTTCTCTTTTTCCTTATATCCACTTTAGATCCTGTTCAGGCATTCTCTACTCTAATATTTTTTTGTAGATACATGATCATTTGTTTGGTTTTGAGGTTATCAATTAATGTGTCTCTGAATTCCATTACCTCCCCTATTATTCCTTATACTGTAATGATTTCACTACTTTTCTCCAGAAGTCTATTTCAGTCATAATTAGTATTTTTTCGTTTATTGTTTTATCTGCCACGCTAGGCTGCCATGTGCTGTACTTCTTTTAAGGATCGTGTTAATATTCGTTGCTTGTTGGCTTTTAATTATGTTTTGTCTCATAATATTTCATTCGTCATAAATATTGCTTTATCTCGTTCATTGCTGTATCGAATGTACCATATTGTGTTATTTTCATTCCTAAGTATTACATCTTTGTCGGAAGACCAACAAGGCTTTAGATCCAGAAGGTCATGCGTGCACGCTGTATTCATATTGAAACAAGTAGTTGAAAAATCCATAGAATATAACAAACCTTCATATCTGTCTTTCATAGACCTTCAGAAAGCGTTTGACTGCATTCAAAGATGTTATACATCTGCTAAATAATAGAGACATCCCGATAAATATAGTTCAGACCATCGAGTGCATCTATTCCCATAACCAAGTCTAAGCCAGAATTAATACCAAGTTGACAAATGCTATACCTGTACACAGCGGCATCAGACTTGGCGACTTATTAAGCCGCCTTTTATTCAATATAATAATGGACGAAGTTATAATAAAAGTACGACAGGGCAAAGGGTACCAGATGGGTAACAAACAACTTAAAATATTTTGCTACGCGGATGATGCCGTACTGTCCGCTGAATCCGAAGACTATCTCCAGAGATTAGTACACATCTTCAACACAGTAGGTAAACAGTACAATATGATAATTTCAGTTGCGAAAACAAAATGCATCACAAAGTCTAATGAACTTATACGCTGCAAAATAGAAATTGATGGTCATGTAATAAAACAGGTACTAAATTTAGATATTTAGTAATATACATAACGACCTATGGAGATTTCGAGAATGAGGTGCGATAGCAGGTCGTCAAAACAAATAAAGTAGCAGGATGCCTCAACAGCACTATTTGGAAAAATAAACATCTTATAAAAGAAACAAAAAGCAGAATATATAACAACAATTAGACCTACAATTACATACACAGCAGAGACAAGACCCGATACAACTAAGACAAAAAGACTATTAGAGACAACAGAAATGAAATTACTTAGAAAAATAACAGGGAAAACACTTTTAGACAGAAAAAGAAGTGAAAAAATGAAAAATACGTGCAAGGTAGAAAATGTAATTAACTGGGTACTAAATAGAAAACAAGAATGTAATAGTAACATTAGTAGAACGACAAGCGAAAGACTAGTGCGTATGGCAAGGGATAAATCGCCAATAGGCAGAAGAAGTATTGATCGACCGAGAAAGAGATGGTGTGAAAATCTGGATCCAGAAGGCTGAAACAGAAGGAGAAACAGGTTTTAAACCTACTAAACAAGAAGGAAGAAGAAGAAGTATTTGTATTCATTGCAAAGTTAAATTTCTGTTCTGATTAATGTCTTGTACTGTTGGTCCGATCCACATAAATTCAGTTTTTACACATTTACTTCGAGAATCCATTTCCAGTAGTTTTCCATGAATTTTAGACTCATGTAGCTTAAATAGTCATGATGCTGCGCTATTAATATTTGATCATATGCGAAGCAAAGCGTGTGTAATGTACTCTTATTACTGAAAGGTCTTCCCATCATCATATATTCTCGCTTTCACATATTTAGTGCTTGCTCCAAGTAGATCTTGAATATCGTTGGCATTACCCTTGTTTGAAAACTTTCATGGCTGTAAACTCATCAGATATTTCCGGTTGGCGTATTTTTTGTTATTCTATTTTTGTATGTTCGTTGGACTGCTTTTATTAACCAGTTTGTGATGTTTGATGTTGTCCATAATTCGCTAAGAGGTACACTGTCATATGTCTTCTAGAAATTCACATATAATAAATGGAATCCACATACATTCCTAGTTATAGTAGTGAGGAAAGTAGTACTGTAGGTGTTTTTTACAGCTACACAAATTGGTATTACAATAAAACAAATTAATATCAATAAAACGGGCTTCATAGTATAAAAAATTTCATAACATCAATGTTTGAATATAATTTCGCCCAATTAGCCATCAAGGATAGCGTTTCACAAACATTTTACGGCGTAAATGGCCCTATGTTTTCAATAACTCTCATACATTTATACGTAGTTGTTCAATATGTATAATTTATCGAAAAGAATACCATAAAGACTGGGGCTGAATCTTGGTGGCCAGTTAATTGGGGTATAGCGTGAAATTATACTATCATTCAGAATCTCTTTGAATTAATCAATAGTGTGTTACTGTACGCTTCATCCTGTGGGAACCACATGTTAGCAATTGAAGTACGAGCACATTTACATTTATAATCATGTTCTTATACACCATTCACCATCGAAATTAACATTCTGATCATCTTTGTTTTTAATGATATATGGACCAGTAACTCCATCTGCACATTAAAAACTAATTTTCTGTAAATGTGATGGTGTTTAGACAAAACTCCAAATGCGACAATTCTGTGTAATCACGTACCCATTCAAACCAAAATGGTCTCCATCGTAGAACAAAATTTTGATTAGAATTTTGTGATACTTCAGTTTATTTGTCGACTGGCTGCTGAGAACGGTGACGAATGCATTGCTTCATGCTTCCATGTACATTAGTTATAGCTTCATAAGTGCTCACTATTCGAAGTCTTATTGAATGGACATTATCAATAAAAATAAAAGTGACTCGAAAAGGATCCATTGTTATTCGAACTGGCCATTCTGAATGACGATTATTTTCATACAAAAATTGAACAATTTGCAGGCGTCTATCCATAATTAAATGTCAAAACAACTATAAGCTGTTAGCTGGGTCTTCAAATAAAGCATACTTCTGAATTATACCCAATAAAATGTACAAAATATGTAAACATCGACTCAAACATTCACATCACATTTAATCGGAACTTTTTTTTATTGTAAATTGGTTTAAGATTTTTTGTTTTATTCAATTTTGAGTAAAAAACAATATTTGTTTGTTTACTTTTTACCTTGTAATGATTATCACACAATTTTAAATATAGAAGAACATTATAAAAACAAGTCAAATAAACAATTGTACAAATATATACAAACAAAATTTATGTATTCTGATTTTGATCAATAATTGGGTTTTGAGCAATATTCCTCCAACTGAAACGAAACACTAATTTAAGAAAGTTGTGTACGCCTACATACACTAATAAATTGCAGCAAATTTTTCAAATAAATATAAACAAATGAATACTATGTTATCACCTTTATTCTTCTGGGAGAATATTGGCCTCTTGATCACTGATAATTTTTATGATATAAACCTTCTTCTTCACTCGCCTTTACCGCTATCTATCGTTGGCTCCCATATTTACTATAATTGCTTTATTTATTAATGCAGGGAAAAGCTGACCTATGCTTCTCCTACCCACTATTTTGACTTTATTATATTATTGAACTGTGTTATATAAGGTTTATATCTTTATGCTTCTAAAATTTGTAGCATCTTATCATCTCTAACTTTTTCAAAATCGACAGCACGACGCGGTTCTTATCCCTACATCTTTGAACCAGCACTTGAAAAGTTGTAAACAATGCTTTAAGCTTATCCAATCCATTTTTGAAACCAAATTTGGTGTTATTAATTCTTTTTACAAGTTTATCATTTACTTTGTCATATATTATTATTACCAATTACAAATTATTACAAGTGCGTGGTTATTGAGGCTTATAGTTCCAAAATAACGGTTTTTGTTTCCTTATGCTCTTTTCGTAATGACCACATAACTGTAGTTCAACCACTCTGGTGGAATAATACCATTTTCTTGAATATTATTGAACAACATCGTAAGTACTTCTACAATTACGTTTGTTTCGCAGTTTATGTACTCTGGATATTTTGTCTCTGATGATACTGGGACCAGTATATTTTTGCCAATGTCCCTTTGCGGGATAGTATATTTTATGCCCGTTTTTATCTTCATTTGGTGTTCGTGGTTCATCCGAACCAGCAACAAGCTTATTAAAGCTTATTGAATAAGTACTCTCTTCTATACTCTCTTGTAAATGCCACGCTGCTCTGGCGTCCCTTATTTGTCTTCCTATTCTCTGAATTGTTCGGTATACTATCTTAGTACCTGTTACTTTTCTTCTCTCATCTCTCCTAAGAGGAAGTATATCTTCCGACATTCAAATTTGTTTTCTTTGTCTATTAGTTTCTTCAACTTTTACCTCCTGAATATTTCTAAGATGATTCTCAATTCACTCCAAACAATGTCCAATTGTGAATATGCATCATTTTTCTCAGTGGTCACATTTTTTCTCAAATATACAGAAATATTTCTGCTCACGGGTGAAATTCGAGTGAAATCTATAGTTGCAGTGAAGATTACTTCCAATCACGATATTCATGATTGCTTCATACAAATTTCTACTTTCTACATTATTGTTGAAATCTCTATTCGATAATATTCATTACATCTTTCACTTTAAACAATACGAAATGTAATCAAAATGCTCATTGCATATTTTGGCAGTTTGAATGTATTTTAGCTTTGCAAAATAGATTGTGCACAATTTGTTGGAAAAGTGAACAGTGTAAAGCTGCGAAGTCTGAAGTCGGAATAGATACAAGGTCTTTGCTGTATTTTTTAATAGATCTAGATTTAAATCGGAATTGGTGAAAAACTATTTGAGAAAAAACAAACTTAAACTTGACTCAAAGATATACATTGTTATGTGAATACTTATTCTATTTTCGAAGTGACCCCACATTTTTGTAGAACAAATTATCTTCATCAACTTATCGAATGCAATAAATTATCTCGAATTGTAAATAACTCGATGCAACAATCAGTAAGTAAACATCATTTATTTTGAGGTATGTTGTTGATATTTTTTAGAAATTATTTGGAAATATCCAATTACCTCCAAAAGAATTTAAATAAATAATTGAAAATGATATATTCAGTTGCTTAATCAGTTCAAAGGACATTGGATCATATACTATAAGATACTTTCTACTACATTCTTGAACATGTTTTCGAAACATATTAATAAACTGATATTCCATAACGGGATTGATAAAGACATTAAAACTTTCAATTTCAACCAGAAAACAATTATATGATAATATCCACAAAATAAAAAAAAACATAATATACACAAAGCATAATTGTAAAAAAATTTGTTCCACAGTAATAAATAATATGAAAGTTTGCCTTTATTTATTATCAGAAGTATTTCATAAAATGGATTATTTATTCTCGTATTTTGTTCACGATTCAGTTTCAAAGTGAATGATTCTGTGTACTTGAAAATTTTTAACGACAAAAATGATAAATCATACGCATAACATTTTCAAAATTTGTCCTGATGAGTTATATTTATGGAGAATTTATCTGGACCTTTTCTGAAAATGGCGTATATCATTTATTTTGGTGTAATCAAAGATTAAGAAAAATTATGTGCTACGTTGTAGCGTGTCATTAGCCCAGTGGATGAAAAGAATGAAAAGTATGTGTTTGTAATGCCAATGATATGTCAACCAACCATTTCTATAGCTGCTATTATTGAAATATATATATATATATATATATATATATATATATATATATATATATATAAACAATATCCAAATTTGCAATTTGTCCCTCAAAATATAGACTTAACAGTACCGACGGTGACTTTAGATTGGCAAGATAATCAAAATATGGTTTGAAAGCTGAGTGTTTATATCTCCAAAAATAAGTTTTTGTTACGTAATTAAAAATTTTCTTAATCCCTTAATCCGAGGCGTTTCTTTTAAATTAACCAAACATTATTCCAAAGTACATGCATTTTTTTGTTTGTCTTGTGAGGATTATCTCAAAAGATAATGGAACACAAGATGAATGCAATTCTTTCGGACCTAATTCTTGGTCTCTCACTCCTTGTTCAAACTAATACGTAACCAGTTTTATGGTAGAGTTTGTAAAATAACTAAATGTGTATATCAATTATGTTACGCTTCTCACACTTCTGGCTATTTTTGCCCTTGCTTCCTGTACTAATCAGCAATTTTGAAAAATATTTCCGTCAGCCTTGCCTTCATTCATGTCTTTTCAGTGAAGTTTTCGTAAGTATCTACTCATACTTTGTTATAAAATATACTTTCATCAATATTTCATTTTTCATTTCATTTATTAAAAATGCCTTAATAATATAGATCTATTAACAAACAAATATGCCGAACATTGGCGAAAAATTTAAGCAAGCAAATTTATTCTGAATGTTTACGAAGTATTATAAAATCAACTTCATTGCTGTTTTTTTAATAACAATCATAACAATCCATCTTCGGATATAAAAAAATAGTTCGATTAAAATTTTGTTTGTGTTAGGTCAGGGCATAATACCGATAAATTAGTACCATTTACGTTAATAGCAAACCATGAAAGCAAAAATAACCTGTTCCAATTTCATCCAGGATGTGAGCTTTTTTAACTAACCATGGCCTATCCTATGTATGATTAAGTCTATTCGCGGTTCAAACAACCAAAATAGATAAGTGGTCTAATATTTATTTATTCTAAACTCCAGAGATGGAATAGTTATTATGCAACCATAACCGTTTCTACATTTATTATGAAGTACGGGGAAAGTTGGTTTGGCAAATAATAATCTGAGAAGAGAATTATATTCGTTAACAAATTCTTCCAAATAGCCAATTAATAGAAGATATTTATATAGCTGTAAGCTCCTTAGGATCTTGAATCAATCCATTTTTTTTATTTATGTTTATTATGTTTACTTGGTTTTTTACTTTGTATAAAATCTTTCTCCACTCTTATTATTTCGTTCCAATTCATGGCCCCAGTACTCTAAAGTCTTCGTATATTTAGTCTCCCCATTTGATATTATTATATTTTCGATTGGTCTCCACTTTATAATACTTTTCAACAGAGAGTCTGCACCATCTTATTGTGTGTTCTTCAGTATGTCGTCTTTCTCCATCTGATTCTATTTTTCGTGGTTCGTAAGTATCCAATATTCATTTTCTTGGTCCTAAGACTCTTTTTCTTTCTTTCTACTCTTCATCTTTCTGTATTAAGCTCATCACATTAACTTCATAAGTTATTGTTGATCTTAATAGTGGCTTGTAATTTGTAATTCTATTATATACAATTAGATTCCTCTCTCTTGATTAAACATATTACTTAAAACTTTTGACAACGCGAATGAAAATTTTACCCATTTGAACACAAAAGAGATATTGAAAATTCAGTTAAATATCTAGCTAATGAACCATTTCTGATAAATGAATGTTATATTTGTTTAGCGTGTATTAATTATCAAGGGTTAAGGATTACCTACACCAACTTGGAACTGCTGCTACCACGGACGCGATATCGTAACAAATTTATAGATACGGCAGTATATCGGACCCATAGATAACCTTTAAAAACGGAGATAAATATTCCTTAAAATATTAAAATTTTTTCGATTTTGGTGACATCTGTCTGATTATAGGCGAAACTTATGAAATTAGAAATATCTTATGGATATAATTCAATCTAATTAGTATACCATTTTTGACGATGTGAATATTATATGATAAAAAACGAAATGGTCGTATATCAAATTGAAATATTCTTTTAATATACGTTAGTTTTATACAGAAACACTAAATATCAAGAGCTAGAAGTTCCTATCATAAATAGGAAAGCACATCTGTTGAAATTATCTTTTATCGACACAAAAATAAAAAGATTGTTAGATTAGAAACACAATTTCTTTAATAAATTATGGTTATAAAACTTCTTCCTTAAAATGGGTATGTACTATAACTTATATACACATTAGCAGATTGTGTATCATCGATGTACATAATTTTTAACGTTGGGCATAAGAATGTTCCTTACAAACCACGTGAGTATTATATAGTTCGTTTTTATCCAAAGTTTCCAATTGCTGATATTATATTTTATAACTGAAACCAAATGAAATCTAATGAAATCTAATTTGTTAATACTAATGGCAATAGGTAATGGAAGCTAGTGCAAAGGTACGATTAGGCCCCACGCACACGGGTCGACTCATTTGCAATTCGAGTTGTCAACGGGAGTAATGCAAAATCTTGTCCTCACACGGGCCAACTGCCAGTCGTCAACTCAAATCCAGTTGGCAACGTGAATCGCATGAGTTGCACGCAACGCTGACTCCCGGTCGCCAGCAATCTCAGTAGCGTAGTTGTGTGCCGTACAATAGAAGACCCCGGGTGCGGAGGGCCTTATATTATTTAAAATGAGTGATCAATCTCAATCAATCAATATTTCTTTTGTTGAAGAGGTGGAGAAGCATGAAGTGTTGTACAACTACCACCTTCCTGGTTATTCAAAAAAAGATGTGATAGTACAGATTCCCTCATAATGGTATTCTGCCTCTGTATTGTGGGAGCAACCAATCTCACCAATTCTTCAAAGTTTTCTTTTGTAATCTTATAGAATGCTACAAACTTTGCATTTGTTTCTTTCAGTTCTTCGGCAGCAACAAACAACCTGCAGCTTAAATTTTTTTTAATATAGGGATGACACCAATATTTCCTTCTTGTTCCTCTACAATACCGTCTGTACTGATAGTAATCTATCATTTCTTCCTCAGACTCCCTACTTCTGAAATGCATTTTCAAAAACTAGCACTACATAAAGTAGAATTATAGAAATATAATTTCACTCGTTCGAACTCTGTTGCCAACTGAAACCGACTATCAGCAGAGAGTCGCGGACTGAAGTTGCTTACATGGCTCAACTGTGTGCGGACACCAGTTGCAATCAGGTTGCACATCTCCGATTGCACGATTCCGATTGCGCGTTGCGCAGTCAAGCTGCAAACTCAAATTCCAAATGATTCGACCGGTGTGTAGAGGGCCTTACTCTTACAGATGAAAGTTGCAAAAATCAGTTGTTTGTTGATTTTACTAAAAGTTAAACACTATAAATGCTTTGATTTAGGACTCTATTTGTAATTTTTTTATAATCTTCTGGGAAGATTTCTCAACCGTGAATTATAGCACATAGCTCCTCTCAATGTCAATGTTGTAGGATAATGAGACAGTGTGACGTGTGGTTACAGTTTTTAAAGGCGTCTGTATATAATACCTCGTAAAATTGTGAGTTACGGATAATATTTTCCTTGAGGGCTCGTTATTAAATAAAGGTGTTAATAAACAAGGATTTGTCTATATTCGAAAATTGTAACTGGAGATCCTGAATAACTAGCTGGAATAATTGTATTGAGGTTAAAGTTTCTCTTGTGTATAAGGTGGATTGAGAAAATTTGCAAATTTTATGTAACAATGGAAAAGAGGAGTAGTCCTGTGCAAAAAGAAGGCACATTTGGCTCGTATCTTAAGCTACTGACCTGACACTCCTTAGTATATATTATGTACAATTGCATTATGTACAGCGTTGAGAAGCCTTAAGTTGTTTAATAATAATATAAGACACTTTTCAATAAAATGTAATATATCTTTTCTGATTTTTTGAGAAAATGAAAATGGAATAAACTATTTTGAAATTAACAATTGGCACAACTATTTGGGGCTTGAATATAACGTACCAAAGAATAATTGAAAAAATATGGAATTATTGAATACTCACAATGAAATCTCAAAACGTTATCTATAAAATATTTTGCGAACAATTCCCCATAACATTTCGATTCACAAGAAAAAAATAATAATACATAAAAACTATGTCTGATTTTGAACACATGCGAAATAGGAGAAAGAAAAAAACCTACACTATCATATAACGACATCAACAAGGTTTTAAGGAGAACCAACAAACATTTTTCTGCTGCTGCTACTATATTAAAAATGGCCTGAAACTCCGACTCATCCCTCCATAAAACTCTCTCCCACCCTTCATGTGTCCAATATCTATGCTCCTCAACCCACTGCAACCTCTCAATTTTATTTTGACGTTTTAGAAAAGGTTTCTTTCCTGCGACCCTGCCAAAAAGACCTCTGAATCTCATTTTTACTGTAAAAAAAGTTCCTGAAGTCTATGAAATCTTTCGATTAAAGCACGAGTTTCAATCGATAGTTCCTTGGCTTTACTCATTTTAAAAAAATTCGTATACGAACTACCCAAAAAGATGTTTTGGTCCAATTAGTATTAATCACGGTACATTCTAACTGGGACTACGCTCAATCACAAATACCGAAGAAACAATTAACAGTTAAATAATAACAAACAAATCAGCCGGTACTTTCAAGTTTTAACTTGTTGTACTAACCGAAAAATATAGCATGTCCTCCTATAATAAGTAAACAAATAATGTACCAACATTTGTTGGCCTTACAATAAAGTAATTCTATGATAGAACCTTTCAGATCCGTAATAGTCGTCTTGTAGTCGTTTGACGTTTTTCAACTGCCGTTACTATATTAAAAATGGCGTTATTACAATAATTGACAGAAATTGTGGAGTAGTTTATCATTTACGATTTAATAAAAAATAGAGCTTGCCCGATTTCTTCAGTTCCTAGAAGAGGTATTAACAGCATAACTTTTCTATCAGAAGAAACTTTGACCGACGAAAGAATGGCGTTTTGTAGAAAATTTTCCCATTGGTGTCAATATCTCGAACGCTTCGTAACGGAAGATGGTTTCATGAAAATCTAATCAGCCTCCATTTATACAGAAAACTAATAATTTCTGATAGATGTTCACATATTAAAGTAGTGTTCATACTTGATCCCCTTATTATGCATACAAGCTGCTTTTTATGTGTGGTCTTAATGGTCTTAAATGTATTTGAAACAGCTTAATATCTGATTTGGTTCAATTAGTTCTTATTAAAAGCGAAAGGTGAGAAACAATTCGACTGCGGTGTTTTTCAGAAGATGAACTGTAATCTGTGAGTTTATCGTACTGCCTACGATATAAACTAATGTGAATCCATTAAACTAGTGTCATTTACAAGAGATAGCGCAGGAATATTACATAAATAAAAGATAGGATTACCACACCATCTAGTTATTAAGAGATTGATTGATTGACGTAAAAAATATTCTAATTGATTTTTTCTGTGTATTGAAACTGTTAATGGGAAAATTTTACCATATTGAAAAATTAAATAGCAAATAGCTCTGTATGATTTCTCATAATACGTGTGATGCTACCGAAGTTTTGAAATATGGCAACACTCAACATATCAAATCTTACATTTCCATCGCAATGTTTGATATATTTAATGGTAACGATCTCAGAACGCATTTTAATACGAGAGTATTTTGTTTACAGATACTTGAACATTCATCTTGATCAACTAATGAAATTTGATTGCCAAAATTTTGTGCAATGGTTTTCGCCGTTGATTAAGCTAACAGCAATGTGTCGACCAACTCGCTTCGACTTTTGGTGATAAAGTACCATCCGGACCACGGTGCTTCGCTGATTTCCCAAATTTATTCAAGTGGTCGCACTTCGTTACAGATTTCGCATAAACTTATATTGTAAAATTATCATGTGACATACCGTGAGATTGAGGCATACCTGTACATAATGGTGAAAAAATTCGATCCCGGTGCTACAGGCGACTAATCATGGATCTATGCATATGAATCCGAAACTACAAACAATCGTCTATACGGGTCTTTCAAGATGAGCCAAAACCAACAAAAGTTGTTCGCGCACGAAGCACTTCGAAACAAATAGTCTTTTCGGAATAACTGGACATATCGCTACCGTTCCATTAAAGCAACGGAGAACGGTCAACTCTGAATTGTAACATTTTCTTGCTAGGAATGTTGAAAAACAGGGAAACCAATCGCAGAAGACGAATTATTCTCCACCACGAAAGTGCGAGCTCTCACACTGCAATTCAAACAAAAACGTTTTAAGCGGTCAAAATATGGTCATCCACCGTACAGTTCTTGTTTGGCACCCAATAATTTCTTCTCATCTCTGCAGATCAGAAATAAATTGCGAGGTCAATGTTTTTCTACACCTGAAGAAGATGTTTATGCGTTCAAATCACATGTTTTGGAGATACCTCAATCGGAATGGGAAAAATGCTTCGACAATTGGTTCAAATGCATGCAAAAGTATATTTATTTTAATAGTGAATATTTTAAAAAATAATAAAACCATTTCCAATTATAAATATTTGTCATTATT
The DNA here is from genome assembly GCF_026250575.1 of Diorhabda carinulata. Taxonomy (NCBI): domain Eukaryota; kingdom Metazoa; phylum Arthropoda; class Insecta; order Coleoptera; family Chrysomelidae; genus Diorhabda; species Diorhabda carinulata. The sequence continues at coordinate 9,435,828 of NC_079465.1, forward strand.
TGCCTCTCAAAACTTAAGTAGCAATCCTCGTAAAGTATATTCGATGAAAGGCAACACCTCAGACATATCCATTTGCCATATAGAATAAATACTATTAAAAAACATCTGCACAGGAAAATAAAATTTTTCAAATCATAGAAAAATAAAGTTATGCAAATAGAACTAGTATAATATAAGATTGACGGTTCAGTTTTAAGCTTATATAAAATTTTATACAAAAAGGAATTCTAAGCTTTATTATGATAATATGAGAAAAACACGAGGTATTTGGTTATTTATTGATAAAAAGTCCGATTTATGATAAATGAGAAAATATTTTAAACAGATCATTGAAAAAGTGTTATGGTCCGATCAAAAATATAAATCCATTATTTTATTAATCTATAGCAGATCGATTAATAATGTGTTGATATTCTTGTATGATCATTTTTTGTTCGGGAATCAATTTTTATATGTATATGGAGAATGGAAAATTTTAAAGTTCCTATTTTTGAAAAATGCTGGGAGCACATCTCTGAAGCACAATATATGTACAATATTAATAAATAAATATTACTGTATTTAAATCGAACTTTTCATGTTTTATCAACATCAGTAAATGATATGAAAATGAAATGAAACTATCGTTGAATTGGACTTTATTCATTTTTAACGCTGGAACAATGCATTAAAGGCATTCCCAGCTCGATTGTCATTATATTTTTTTTTATTTGGGTATTGTTAAGACGGTCATGGTAGCAATGTCAAGGTCTTTGAAATTATTATATCATTTTTTATCATCTACTGTAAACAAAATATTTAAAAAAGACAATACTTTGAGGAGGACATTTTACATATAGGTTATCAAAATATTAGAGTTTAACTTCTCGTATCAGTTTTATACACATATAAGTCGCATGTTAATTGGAATCGCAGTTTATGGTGATTATAAATAAAAATATTCATTGCTGCAGTTTGTGATGACTTACCTCTAAAAATATTAGATTATATTATTTTTTGGGGAAAATAGTTCTAGATGTTGATAGTTTAGTATCAATTCATGTATCGTAGAAATGGGTCTTCATTAGAACAAAACTCAACGTGTTCCAGTACCCTATAAAAATGAACTACAGAGTTCAATACAATATGATCAAATTTCATCGGGATTAACAAAAAAAAACATTTTCACGTATTTTAATATAAATCTGTATTATCGCCTTCATGAGAGTTTAATTTTAAACCAATAGGTACGAGCATGCCAACTCTTAATATCGGCTAGGATGGCCTTCACTACCTTGCTCAAATTACTTTTTTATAGCTGCAGTTTCACGTCCCCGTAGCGAATTTGTGCATTTTTGGAAGAGGAAGAAGTCACAGAGAACCAATTATGGCACCTATGGTGGATGAGTAATGACTTTAATTCATGTTTGGCCAATCAGTAACACATTATCGTAGAGAAAAATTCATTATACCCACAAATCCGATCCTTTTAATTGCTTGACATATATATCTCAAAACGGTCAAGTATTATTTCGCATCGACCGTTTGACCTTCTGGAATGGGATCACGGTAAACAACATTATGTTTATCGAAGAAAACATTCGTTCCAACAATTTGGACGAATAATCGTCGTTTATTTGGTTCCTTTATTTTTTCAGGATATTCTAAAGATGTCAAATGGAAAGGAGTAAATGCTTATTACCATGGAACCATGCTATAAGATAAATTTTCTGCCATCAGGTGCTGTTCACAACGTACTACATTTTTCTTTAATATTTTTTGAAGCCTTTTTTACGCGAAATCCCTTCAATTTTCACCAGCTGACTAGTCGCCCTTCCCCAAAACATCACCGAGCCTCCGCCTTGTTATATACTCGGGATTACACATGAATCTAACACATGTTCTGCACACAAACCTTCTTTACTTAAAGCCAAAAACCTCAAACTCTGATTCAACACCAGCTTCTCTGAAGACCAGCTTCTCTGAATCTCCTTTTCACTGTAGAAGTACTCAGAGACTTTTCTTATCTGAAACGCTATCTCTGGGCCCATGAGTCGTCGAAAAACTTTAACTGATCAATATAATACGTTCATCTTCAGCGATAGTGGTTTTTCGATGCCACTCTGAACGTTTTCTATCGCCTAAGTTCCTGGTGGAACATTGAAGAATTTTTATTTCGGCGGCAATGGTATGGTTAATTTTATCTTGTCTATGAAGACTGGCGATTGAAGCACGAGTTTCAATCGATAGTTTTCGCTCTTATAATTAACACTTAGAAAATAATAAACGAATCAGCCGGTACTTGCAAGTTTTAGTTTGTTGCACTCACCTAAAAAATATAGCATGTATTCGTATAAAGTAAACAAATAACGAACACTATTATTGTTGGTTTATTAGACACCATTTCGCTTGACAATATGAAAGAAATTTTGACCGGCAGTGTACCTCCTCACCAGTAATGATGCATTTGCTGAATATCCTCAGCTACGTAGTTGAGTATCTTTTTTGAGACTTCTACTTGACATTGTTTTCACAAAAGATTCAGATTGACATACTCCATACCCACAATATTATTTAAAATATCGATTCATAGAAGATGCTGCTAGTCTCTCAGATGCCGACAGTTTTCGAGCACCATTTTCTCAATTTTTTTATGTTACTGCAGTAACATAAGCGAAATTTTTTTGGCACCGTTAAGAAACAGCTGACAAACTCAAACTATTTGAGAAATGGCATTCAAATTTCAAAGGAACCAAACAGGCTGCGGCAAATTAATAACACAGATTTTACTCAAATGTGCAGTTTAAATGCACCTATCTTGATCAAATTCGATGAAACAAAGTATATTGGAAATAAAAAATATTGATCCAAATTTCATCTTATACTTGATTGTTCTGGTTTCAAAAATAACTCAAGTATAATATAAAAAACTCTTAGAAAATGATTTTTTAATATTTAATAAATTTTAATAAAAATTTAATAAATTATATATAAGTTTCTATCGGTACAAAAATATCAAAAGTGAATGAAGAATTAATTAAAATGGGATATATTGAAACATAAATAAGGTAGAAGGGTCTCATTGGAAACTATGACTTTAGAGTGATATCAAGCAATATTTTTAAAATGAGATCACATAGACTCAACATCATTTTCAAAAAACATATTACGCCACAGTTGATGTAACTAATTGTTGATCTTTTCATAAATACTATTTTCTTCTAAGAGTTTTTGTTACTTATTTTCCATTACTGTTGGATGAAAAGGAAGTGCCTCTTATAAAGCGGTTACAGAATTTCTTGAGTCGTGTGAAACTGCCATTGTCTTCGTTATCATTTTATTCTGCAGATTATATTTTCTCATTCAACGTTGTCATCTTGTTCTCGATGTCAGATTTAAGGGATGAAATTCTATTTTCCATGTCAACGGCTATGTCAGTTTTCAATGACAACATATCGGCAGAAATATCGTTTCTGATATTCAACATACCGTTGTTCATGATCATCAATATCGTCTTTCATGGTAGAAATCTTGTCATATATATTGACACAAATATCGTTTTTCAAGGTCTAAATCTTCTCGTCTATTAAAGTAGAAATTGAGGAGATGGAGATGGAAGACTTGTCTTTGAATAGATGAGTTTCTGGATCAAATACGTCACTTACCAGTGCCACTTTGAATCTTCTTACTAAATCACTTTTTTTACCAGATATTTCCAGCTCGCGATTATCCAGTTCAGCTTTCAGTTCCATCACTTTCAGATCATTTCTTTTAGCAATGTTTGTGTCACTATTTATGTACAATACCCCTCGCCTGATATTAGCGTAATGATTTTCTGATTTATTTATACTTTTTATCTCGGGTGGGATGAATTTATAAACACTGTCGCTTCCTCATTTAATATATTTAAAGACAACACTACACTACAACTAACTTATATAATAACTAACCTAAGTGAGCACTAATACTTAATTAACTAATATAATTTATTTAAATTCTTCGGTTACTTGCTCGATATATATAGCAGAAACGACATTTCTAGAATTCTAGGAAGTAAACAAACAAATATAAATAAATAATAAAACCTTCCTAGAAATTAGTTGTAAAAACACTATGTAAACAAACCGGCTGCTATGATAAAAACATATATAAAAACAAACCTCAAACAGATTACGCTGTTTATAAAAAGTATATCAAACGTGCCTAGACTCCGCCAAATTTTAGAAATTATTATCACTTAACTATTTTAAGAGGAATAATGATTTGCTCTTATCTTTAAAAGGGATAATATGATCGTATACTAAACCAAATGAACTAACGAAGTTACTGCATGTGATTTTCAGCAGTATTAAAGTATAGCAAAAATATTAATTTTTTTACATTTTATGAGTAGGAATTAACCCAACACGCAGATGTGATTACTATGTTCAAGATTATACCGTTATGACTATATTAATATGATCTAATTGGAAGTGAACCGCTTTAGAGTGGTGTAATGAAAATTTGGGAGTGTTAATTTCATAACTGAATTTTTTATTTGGACTCCAGACGTATGACCTATATTTCGAATTGAATAATTACATATACGCAATTGGATAATAAAATGCACTCCTTGCTTGCACCAGGGCGCAAGAAAGTTCATTAAATACTTTCCCACACTGTAAAAGAAGGAGACAACAGTTAAATTAATATACTACGAATATATCCGAATATCATATTATTGTTGAAGACAATACATAATTACTATCTTTATCCATGCTCTCTAGAATTATTACATTGAGTTGAAACTAAATTCCAACCATGTACCTTTAAATTTCAATAAAAAATAGAATACACGTTACTCTCTTCTGGTGTTGAAGATTTATGTGGAAATGTTTATATGAACTAACACAACTAAAAATATAACATAAAACATATACAACATAATTGGGTAATTGCAATTATTTTCTGAGCTTCACACAACATGAAACATGCATGAGTTTCAAAAACCCCATCTCGGTCTTATCTCATTTTAGTCTCGATCTCATCTCTCATCTTTCTCCTATAGTATCGACAAACATCTCTAGTAATAAAATATAATAATTCTAAAAAAAAATTTATTAAGTGATTTCATACAATCATATTATCTCTTGTGAATTATTGAGAAGAAAACATATTGTAATGTTGTAATGTTCTTTTATTTGTATACTAAAAACATTATTTTCTAAATGTACATTTTGAATCATCATACTAATTTCTAATTACCATGAACATAATATTAAATTATATATTTTTTTCCTGCAAAACATACGATCGACGTTAATGGTTAACTAATTATACCTACAATCATAATCATAAATTGTACAGCATAACTTATGAATTGTATTGTAATTACTAATTTATTGTTAAAGATTAATTGCATTGGTTTAATTGTTATAACAAATATTGATGATCCCAGTGCTATCGCTGGCCGAGCCAAGTTGAGTTCTACAAATGATTAGAAGTGTTTGGTGACGAGAGTGAATTAGAAACAGCTGGTGAACGTTCTTGTGCTGGAATCTCTTCAACTTCTGGTTCATCTGTATATCAGGAACTCTGTTTCTGGTAATGTCTACTTGTATCTTGTGCAAATGACCCAAGTTTTTATGTAAGATTGGTCTTGGTAGACCTTCAGGCTTTTCTACCACTCTTGTCTTTCTCCGTTGGCGATGAGAAACTTTGAGTCTGACTTTTTTATTAATTTCAAATTATCTGGTCTTTGGTGTGCTTATTACTGTTGTTGGCTTGTTCTTCTCTTTTAGGTGGTTGAAGAACTTTTAGTCATTTCTCTTAAACAATTTTCACTCACCGCTCATTTGTTAATCTGTCTACGTAATCCCTCTTGTATCTAACTCACCTCACTGTCCTGTGTTCCAAATTTATTTCTCTTCTTTTTTATTCATATTAAGTATGTCATAGAACTGATTTAAGTGTTCGCGTTTCTGTTTTGATTGTGATCTCAACTCTATTTTCAATCGTGTAAGTCATTACCAATCTTATGCAAACATATATTTACTCCTCCCAATTATATACCTCTAGAATCCTGATATCAATAGTGCCCTTGTAGTTTCAGGGTTCATCTCCCTCATTTACACAAGTGTAAGACGATCTCAAACAATCTATAGGTGGAAAACAAACCAATGAACGCCTCCATAAACTTCAGCAAGTATTTTAAATGCTAAAAATATTGAACTACAAAACTTATTGAACAATCAGTTATTCGTCTTTTATGACATGATGGTAGTTCTACTACTTTGTCGTTAAGAATTTCTGGCATGGTTTTCGGATGTGTCATGTAATCAACCCCTGAATAAGATCTTCTTTTTTTGTTAATGTTCTTATGTAATGATCACATACGTTGAAGTTATAAGGTGTGATGCGAGATTTACGCAGAATCTTATCATGCTTGTTTCTTTTTAAAGCGAGATCGTATTGAATGAGGATAAAGGTACAATCGTGAACTGGTTGGATTTCACTTCCATTGCCTACCAGTATCCATCGTCCTAATGGAAAACAATCAATTTTTCTATTTCTGTATAAATCCTACTAATGAATTCGCAGCTACCAGTTAATGGTTACACTCCCTTCGTGCTTAATTTTGTTACAAGTGGTATCATGAAACAATAGATTTTTTCATTCCCCTCCGGATGGTTCACGTGGTTTTGAATTTAGTCTTATCTAATTTTTATAAACAAATTGCTCCGTTTTTTTGTTGAAATACAAAAAATCAGTAAATGAGAGAAAGAGGTTTACTTTACCTTTCATTTTTCTGTCCATCATGTCTTTTTATTTCATGACTTTATTGATCTTCAGTGTTGAGGGATATTAGTGTCGAAAATAATACAAGAAAAGTCACATGAGAAGTCCTAATTTTACTCAAACTTTTTATTCAAATCAAAACCAAAAAGTTACTAATGGTTCAGTTTTCTTTTTGCCTCTAATCAATATATAAAAAGAATTGTAAAGAGAAAAATGAAGCTAATATAAGTGGTACGATAAGCGACTAATTAAAAATAGTTTCATCTGATGTACTTTTTTACCAGTAAAGTGGAACAAGTGCCAATCGAGTTCCCGTTATGACACTTCCATGGTCAACTGCACCTAATCCTATAACAGAACAATATCCATTTTACAAATAAAAAAACTGATATGACTCTAAAGTACTATTTCCATTTTTAGCATCACTACATGATTCTTGAATATAAATAGCACTGGCGGTGCGTGAGAAAATGTTAAAAGGATTAATTACCCTAACTGATTGTGCACCTATAAACGTTCTTTCTCAGAGTAATCTGATACCCAGTGATTAGAAGAAATATTTGGACGGTATAAAGGTAATGAAGTACTCCTAATTGAATTCTGTTCGAAGCAATTTAAAATGTTGAACTCTTTCGAAAAGAAAATTAATGAACATTTAGAAATAGCTAAATAATGTAGCATACGAGGTGTGGTTATTAAATAACGTGATTAACGCAGTGAATAATATTTAATTTTGAATGCATATATTTCCACTTCTTAAGCACTATGAAAAAAGCCGTAGAACAATCCCTCAGAAGTACGTTACTCGCAAGAAACCCACTTCACATCCAATAATTCGCTTATCAAGTCCATTGAAAGGGCGTAAGAAGAATGGGAAGTGGAAATTCCAATTTGAAAATGGACCTACAAAATCGTATAGTAATAGCAGAAATAACCGGAAACACTTTCCGCAAGTCAAATTCCCACTATGATCATTGGTAGTAAACAAAGTCGTCACTAGACTTAGCAGCGCCGAATTTACAGTTCTACGCTACGCGGATGATCTAGTAGTGCTAGTAAGGGTCAAACATGAGGATATAATCTTTGCCTGGATACAAACGGCTCTAAACTCAATCAAAAACTGAGGTGATGCAGAGCAACTCTTGATCAACCTCAGTAAAATATTAATAGTCCCTTAACGAAGGGAAGGAAGGCAAATATAAGCGCACCTATCATCAATGGAACTAAATGAACGGTTTCCAATGAAGCAACAAATCTAGGATAAAACACTTACTTGAAAAAAATCATTTCGACAAGGTAATTGCAAAAGCTTCTGCGGCTTATTGGCAAGACATGAGGACTAAAACCAAAAATGGTATTCTGGATATACCAAAACCCATGAACATATGCGCAGCGATTGTTTTGTGGTCGAAAACTAAACAAACACCTACTCAGATTGAAAGGCTAGTTTGTGTAGCCTTGGAGGCGCTACTGCCTCTTCTTCACCTTAAAGTGTAGGAAGAGGCATTTACCGACGCCCAGGCGATTGAGCTAAAGCCAGGAAATCTAACAGATCACTTGAGAATAATAGAGCTGATAAAGTTAGAACACCGTGACAAACCAATGAACCAGATGAACGTAAGATGCCTCATCAATAACGAAGCGAACGAATGGCTGAAGAAACAAATGGAATTCTACTGGACAAACATTCCAAGCCTAAGATAATGCAAAATATTCATAATCATGTCAACTAAGAAGTCTGAGGAACTTCTCGTGATGACCAGAAACAACATGAAAAGGTGGTTGGTCTCCTGACAAGTTACTTCCCAATCAAATACCACCTTAAGAAGATGGGCATAGCATAGGACGACAACTGCAGATTCTGTGATAAGCTAAGGAAACAACAGAGCATGTCCAATGCGAATGTCCAGCTCATTTTGCTAAACGGCTTCAATACCTACAATCTACATATGAGTCCCTCCACTACATAGAATTTAAGTAAGGTCAAGACAATAGTACTCATTTTTCCAATGTCATATCAGTTTTTAAAATCTTCATCATTTGTAGAATTAGTGCATATTACAAAATCCGAAATACACCCTGCCTCGCAGTCACAGAATCGTCGGTTGACCAGTCGAATCTGAAATGTTCGATGATTGAACTTGATTCAATTTCCGTTACATCAAAGTTCTGTTGACTTATATCCAAAATACAGCATTGTATATCTGCAGCACTTTTATATTGATTTTGCTCCTTTAATCGTTTCTAGATTAGTTATTTCTTTGACATGAATACACCTCAAAATACAAGAAAAACACTTGAACAGTCTAGAATGTTCTGCTTTCACGAAAGGTCTTATTCATCTGATCAACTATTTAGCAGCGTTGCCACCGCAGAAATTTTTTCGATGCGTTTGGCAAGTGTTCAGCTACAGCAGTTAGTGTACCCATGATCAAAAATATTCGTCTTGAGCTGAGAAAAGTTTAAAATTGTTCTTTCTAATTTATTTCACTTTAAAAAACAATTATAAATCGCATAGTATAACATAGAGTGAATGAAGCGATTGGTTAAACTCTACTGACTGAAATTAACTAGAACCTTCTTGACAGACTGTACTCAACCAGATGATTTCGTTGGTGGAGAATCCAAGACTTCTCCTTTCAGAGCTTAAGTCGTTTATTCCTTATTATTTCACAAAGTGCAACAATTACGTGAAGGTTGTAATGGTGATTTATATTTTGACATTCAGGAACCCAGTGAAAATCATAAAAACTCATTGTTACTATAAATCGATGCTCCCGTCTGAGAGATGGGACAAAACATTTTTCATTGCACGCATTGACGTTTCAATTGAAGATTAAAAGTCAAATGTTTACATGTTACGGCTATGCCGATTTGCTTATATTATCTAGAGACGCCTCGTTTGTAACAGAGTGTTTAAAGGTAATAGCTGAAGGTTACTGGTATTCGGCGCATGTGCACTACTATTAGTCTCGTTAATTAATATCTATACCCCCCAAGCTGAGTATTTTCAATTTTTGAATGAATAAATAAAGTTTTATAAAATTTATAAAGTAAGAAAAATTTGCAATTATATTGATAACGAAATCTAAAAAGAAGAGACAAAGAAAAAAATTACATCCAAAAATGATAAATCGAAAAGAAAGTATTTAGAGAAGAAAAATATCTTATGGTAATCTAATATGTGAAATAATGTAGTGAGTAGTTGTTAACCAAAATTGGGTGAATTTTCCAATGTTTACGTGCTCATTATTAATAAGAAAATAAATCAGAAGACTATCTTATATTCATCTATTTGTAGGACACCTAATTTTTTTAGTTCTTCTATTCCTTGAGAATAGATGAATATTTATATGTTTCCTCTGTTCAATTGACATAATTTCAGGATTATAGCTACATTCGGAATATCTATATTAATATATATTAATACAATACATTATTGAGACTTTGATTGAGGGCCTTAACTACTTAACTAACTCCTTAACAGGGCCTAAATTAAGAACGTGTTGTTATCCTATTTTTAAATATCTAAATATCGATAAGTTTTGTTTTATAAACTATTTTCATGTGATCCTAAAGGAAAAAGTCTGTAAAATTCATGTAAGATGATCACAGGAGCCATTAGTTTAAACTACGCCTTCCATATTATGAGGTGAAGCTTAGTCTTGATTCAGCGAAATATTGTTATTGTCAGATCAAGATTTGAATAACAGAATATCTTACGCTGCATACATGTGAATATCCTTCAATGGAAAAAGGACCAACTATCCTGTCACTTATTATTCCAGCCCATACATTAATCTTTTAAATATATTATGTGTGGAATTTTCGCATCTAATGATAATTATTATACGACCAGTATCTTCAATTATGCAGGTTACGTTTTCATTAATAACAAAACATAACATTTAAAAATTTTAGAACATTTTGTCATTAAAGTGTCAGCAAAGTTTTCACGTTGATCACATGATAACTCTTAAATCAACCTTATTTGATATGGATGGGATTTTATATCATCTAAAATACACATTGACACAGATAGATATCTAAACATTTGTTTGCACTTAATGCAGTGTTCTAGCACCCTAATTTGTATTAATCTTTTACGGCACTCACTCATTCCATCAGAGAAATCTGGAATTCTCTGCATGTGATTCAGCCACTCTATTCTTTTGGATCTTATTATTTTGCTTAGTTTTGCTTCTCCAAATAGATCTTTTATTTCATTATTTGTTTTCCTCGGCCATAAATATCCCTCCTTTTTATCGCCTAGTATCCTTGCAAGTATTTTTCTCTCCCATACATCTAACTTCTCTTCTTCTGCTTCGTTAAGAATCCATGTTTGGCCTTTGTAGCTTAATGTTGGTCTTATTATTGTTTTGTATAGATGTAGCTTTGTCTTTCTGGCTAATTTTTTACTACTTAAAGAAAAAATACAGAGTAAATAAAATTTATTTATTTATTTAGTTAAAGGTGTAATTGACAAAAGAACAGTAAGAAAAGTTAAGTGAACATCCAGACGTGTTAGTTTATATAACTGTATTTCCAATACGCTTGCTGTTTTAATTTGATTGATGTTCTTCGTCAATATTCCAGTAGAGTTTTATTGAGTTGGCATTGTTGTGACCTGTAATTTTTATCTTGCTCTTGTATACCACTTTTGGCCAATAGACTAACCGCGGTCGATCTATTGGAGCATTTTTTTAAATTTGGTATTCAAGCCAATCGCTTCGAAATACAGACGATTTTTTCCAATTTTCATTGTCATCATTTTCTGATTTCTAGTGACGATTTATTCGTAAAAATGCTTATTTTAATATATGGGCCCCTCTTTGACATCAATTTTTAAAATAATCGTACAGGAAAAACGTTGCTGTTGTTGTTTTTCCCTCCTCGCCAATCTAATTCTACTGCGGCTAGGTGATATAATTTCCATTGCAGCTCTTCAAGGGTATTTTCATTCGATAAATTTATAATTTTCGTTATTTCTATGAAATTTAATGCTGTCGAACTTTGTTTTCTTTGACAGGGATCTAATTGCAGTTTTCTCGTATAGGATTGCGGGCAGCTGGTGCTTTGTTGAAATACAACACTTTTGAATGGGTCAATAATAACTTCCACTTCTTTATAATATTTCCTTGTAACAACTTAACTTGTTAGTTTCCACATGATTTTAATCATAATTTCTACTCATGTTCACAGCCAAATCCTTTAAAATCAACGCTAATTCTTTCGCCGTCCGATTTCCATCTTAGCGATAATTTCTATCATCGCAAAGTACATTTTACTGTAAACGGTATTTTATGGTATGTTTGATGCTATCAATTCAAATCGTGACATTTTGAGATATTCAATAGCAACGTGATAAAGTGAAACAGCCCATGGGATCTGTTTTCAGTATAATGTTGTATTGATTGTTTGTCTTAAATAAAATGACTTTAACTTAATTGATTTCGTTGGATTTCTACTGGAGGAAAAAATTTTCAAGGCAATTGTTTATGCAGTGAAACTTGCTCTCCAATATACACAACAAGCAACATGAAAACATTAAACCCCAGATGACAGATTAAGGTAGATAAAGAAGAGGCCGAAAAAAAGATAAGAAAAGCTGACCGAGGAAAAACAAGATGTGGATGATATTTATATAATCTTTCATATTTTTCTCCAGCTTAAACGATGATATTTTTATAGAAGAGCTCGATTCCCTGCTATGACATTCAGTGACTAAGGCACCTTACATGATTTTCTAACGAAATACAGTCAGTTGATAGTAAGAAATAGTTCTGTAGATTAAAAGTGAACCCGAGAGGTTCGTTAAACAAAAAATTGGATAAATGAAATTTGAACGGAATGGTATGTATTTTACTTTATGATAAAATTTTTTTACTCAATTATCAATAGGTTGCAAATTACAAAGGATAAATCGCCAAACTACACAACTAAAACTTTGTAACCTTTTTCGTTTTCTATTAATATCACTAATATTTATGTTGAAACCCGAGAATCTGATTAAGTATAAAAAGTCAAAACTGCCCTAAATTTTTCCTACCAATTTTTCGTAACTAAAATACAAGTCTGACTATCTGCGCCGCTGTTGAATGACAAACTAACGTGTTTCTCATCGTTACAAAATATGTGAGAAAACGTAATTCCTGATAAGAGTTTAAAATAGTTGCAATTCTTCAATGCCGCTCTGTACTGGTAATATACTGAATTTTTTCTTACAGTTGCTACATTGTTGCATATTTCACTCACTGTAATGGTTGGAACTTCTTTAAAAACATAATTATGACAACTGACATACATACATTCACATGTATTTCAAATAGGTAATATATAAATAAATTTTAGTTTTAAAAAACTAATAAATACGCTTTTAGCAATAATCAAACTAAAAAGTAAAAAAATCATAAATATAATAAAATTTCTGATGAAACAATTAACATTTTCAAACTAAATTATTTGCGTTTTGTAACTAAAAGATCTGAGTTTGAGTCCTAGTTCGCGGATAATCCGAAAATTGTTCACTTAGTAAGATTCCCTTGTAATTATTTCTTTCTTCCCCTGTACTGTTTCTAGGTGGGTCTCTTAAGTCGATGATTGAATTATAAATGTAGTACGTTCTCTAAGATAGCTTTTCCCATTCCTTTATTTTCCATTTTCCCATTTACCTAACTCGATCAAAACACAGAGTTAATTTGAGAATGTCATAGAAAGCATGTAAAGCGTTTACAATAGTGACATTAATTGTCTCATCAGTAATTTTATTCTAATGCCAGTATTATTTTTTACTCTGATTATTTAGTTTGTAGCAGCGATATTTCCTTACAGGAACCATGTAATGAGCTCAAGTTTTTTGCATTTAATACCTGTATAGCTGTAGATGTGCCGAAATGAAAGAAATGTTATGCATAATCAGGAAAAAATCAATTAAATTAACCAAAATGTAATTTTCCCCATACAAAATTTCATTTAAACTTGCTATAAATTAACACAAAAATTTGTTAAATCTCTTAACAACCATCAAATTAAGATTTTTTTTTCAATATTTACCGTTTGCTTACGGTAAAAATGTGCTTTTGTCTCTCGCGCCGAGAGACATTGTTTTAAACTATAATTAATTTTTTACTTTTTAGTATAACTAACTCTAAAAGTGTATTTTATTTTTTGCTTTTTGGACCAATTTGATATTTTAAGCCCGTTGCTAATATTTACAGATGTGTTGATGGTTGAATCTTGATTTTGTAAATCTGGGACTGCGCGCTTGCGTAGTTCTCCCACTAGCTCTTTCCCTCTCACCCTCCAGCAAAAGATGAATCCTGGAGAGTTTAATCAGACTAATCAGATATTTTGACCGAATTTTGCATTATGCTTAGTCTTTGACGAGTGTGCAAACTTCAAATTGAATCTGATCGCTTGATCTAAAACATAATTGAAGCTAAAAAGTTAGTTGCAAAGTAAAATTGATAAAGGCGAATTTTTTAATTGTAAGTAACCAAAAAGAATAGTCAGAATAGATATTATTTGAATTAATAATGATAGTGGATTCGAGAACAAAAATTAACTGAAAGCCAATCACTCGAATATTTTCAGTAAGAATGGCCTGGTATTAAAGCACTCATGAAAACATGATATACAAGTCGCAGGCAGCTTGGAGGTGATCCTATCTATGCTGTCCTTGACATTGGTTCGGTATCGAGAGACTCTATCTAAAAAAATTTGAGCAAAGATGCTACCTAGTGACAAACAATGAGAAACCGAAGATAGTCAACGAAAATTATTCCACACGCATCCCAAAAAAACGACGCCATGACCTTGCCTGCAGATGGAACGGTCTTTGCCTTTTTTGAAGCCGATTATCCCTTTTTAATCCATTGTTTTGATTGTTCTTTTGTTTCCAGGGTGAAGTGATGGACCTTTCATATATGGTTATGAAACGGCCCAAGACTTTGGTTTTATTTATATGAAACATTGCCTACTACTCGATGGAAACATCTTCACGACGCTGTTTTCGTGACCAAATGCGATATCCATTCTACATACAGGTTTCTCATGTCCAAAATTTTCAGTTAATATGCGATGTAGTGCACTTTTTGAAATGCTTACTATGTTTGCTAGCTCACTTTGTGTCGTCACCCCATTTGGTCGACCACTGCGATATTAATTTTCGCAGTTTGTACAGCCTCTGCTACCAATATTTTACTATTCATAACGAAAAGAGCAGTCTCACCCAGAGTAGAATCTAGTTCAGCTTTGATATTGGTTAGGTTAAGGCCTTCCAAATAAAAGTATTGTATCACATAACGATGACCAATTTGTTCCATGTTTACAAAATCACTGAAAATGTTCATTATTGTTCGCTGCCAAACAAATATTAAACATCGTGAAGTCTCCAAACTTGCAACTTATGCTATATAGATTGTTTACTTTCTAAAACAATAATATTTTGAAAGCAACTACCCCCAACTCTAGGTCAAATTAGGTACATCTGGGACTATCCTCGTATGTACATGTTATTATATAAAGAAATCATTTTTTTCTATGTTTTTGAAGGATGCTCTTGTCATTGACAAGTGTGTTTTCGACAGCTGAAGTTACAAGAAAAATAAACCTAACCAATAAAAACAAATCATATTTCGTCGCAATCATAATGGGACATAGGTATAAAGTTTGATTATTCGCTTCAATTAGTTAATAACTGGTTTAAAATTTTGGTAAAATGTTAGTGATAATAGCGCGATCAAAAGACAATATAACACATATAAGTGATATAATATAATCGACGTAGTTTTTTAGTCGTCTGTTTGTCCATTGAATGTGGCTCGTATCGTAATCAAAAAATGTTCGTTTAATATATGAATAATTAGACATTGCAAAAACTCAATTCTTTTAATTAACGTAGGTCAGTAATATGCACGTAACCTTTGACATTGCTTTTAAAAATCATGTCTAGACAATCAATGTTCGATCACCAAAATTTTAATGCAACTTTAACAATCGTAGTCCAGTCCAGGGAAATTTAGAAAAAGTATCTAATAATTATTAGAGTAAAAATTACAATTCACTACCTTTATGTTTTTTCTTTTATCATTTGTTCATTAAACAGTTCTAATTGAGTTTGGGAAATGTATTGAGCAAAAAGTTTTTTTGGTGCTCTTAATAATAAACAAATAATGAGGGTATAATGAATAAGGAAGATTATTATGCATATAATATAAAAGCAGTTCAGCAATTAGTGCCTGACCAAAGTGGTGCAAACTCCTCATGGCATCTCGACTGTTATTGTAGGCACTGCACCACACTTACATATCAGGTGACAATTATGCAAGGCACTCGCCTCTACATCGAAAAGTAAAGAATTAAATGGTCAAAAAAAATTTCTCCCCTTTCAATTTTTTTTTAAAAAAAGATTCGAACGCCTTCTTTAATTTTAAATTTATTTTGAAGAATAAATAGACACTATACTAATATTCGAATAAATTCATTTCTTTTTCAAAAAGGTAAAATGATGGCGGGTATCTAAATATTTTCGAAAATGAATTTTAATGACTTCAGAATGACACAACGGATTTTATCTAACCTGGAGGAAAAGGACTTGGTGTTTATGAGTTGCCGCTAGAGATAGTTTTGCGATAACACTAAAAATAAATTAGTTTACGAATAGGTCACACTAAAGGGCTTTCCGGAAACCTTGATCCTGGGTACGTATCATAAGCTAGACCGAGATTTTAACCATTTTTGTTCAAGCATCGCATTCAACAACAACAACAAATAAATAAATATACATACTACACATTGTCAAATATCATATTACTAGAATATGGAAAAACTTGAAAGATATTAATAATTATTTGTGATCTACTAGGCTACTGTTGAATAAACTACTACGTGATATTCAATTAAAAATTGGAAACCACTTGATTTGTTAATGTCAGTTTGCTGTCAATCTTTTGAAAACATATCAGGTTGTGAACTGTACCCTTTCCGGGCAGAATTATACCTGCGGAATTTTTGTTATGGTTGACCGCAGCTTACGAATTTGTCTACATAAATTATGAAAACTAGTTCAATAACGAACTATGCGAACACCAGCTTTAGAGTGAAATTCATTAGATGCAGTTAATGGTGATCCCACAACTAGCATACGCAAAATATCACTACAATTTAACATATCAACGACAATTATTCATAGGATTGTCCAGGAGAAACTTCTCCACCCTTTTCACATCCAGAAAGTGCATGCCATCGGAGTAGAGGATTATCCAGCGAGACTGGCCTACGCTCGTTGGTTTCTAGATAAACAACGAGTTGATAATACATTTCTTGGAAAAGTACTGTTTACTGATGAAGTTGCTTTCACCTGAGATGGTTTTATTAATTCAACAAAGAATCAACATCGATTTTGTGTTAGTGTGGGTAATAATTTAGTAGGCCCATATTTTTTTGATAATAACCTAAATGATGATCGATCCTTGGAATTTCCCACCAGTGTTATGTGATATTCCTCTAAACAGAGACATGTGATTCATGCACGATGAAGACCCTCTCCACTTCCTCAATCACGTAAAAAATCATCTTAATAACATTTTTCTTAATAGGTGTATTTTTCGGGAAGGTCCATTTGCATGACACAACGTTCCCCTGCATGATTCTTTTTTTTTATTCGGATATCTTAAAAACTTGGTACATGCAACACCGGTAAACACAAGGAACGAAATTATCGATAGAATAACCTTCCATTGGGTCCATTTGGTTCCAAGTTTAAAGAAATATCCTCCGGAAGTGAGTAGAAGCGCAAGGTACGCACTTCAAACATTTATTATAGTTTTTTTTTTGGTTTTTATTTGATAAGTTGTAGACTAAGCAACTGAATTTTTACATTTAAATTTTTTCCTTATGTAAGTAACTCGATATTCGACAGTATGCAGTTCAATAAAGTATTTTCCATGAATAATTACAATTTTTGCTAATTTTCCTTAGAACGTCGCATTATGGCGAACGGTTTCCTTGACATTTACAATGATCTGAAAATCTCCCAAAATATAACTTTTATCGAGTTTAACAAAGATCATCTTTTAGTTAAAAAATCGATGTCTCGATGCCTCAAGTCCCAGAACACCTGTATATAGAATATTTTTGAATATCTAAATGACATTAACATACAAATAAAACTTTAACTATACATAAATATCCCATTGCCAATAAAAACTACCTATATATTATCGAAAAAAAAATTACAACAAAGAATGAACATGTTAATTAATATCGGATTTCGATATAGCTTTCGAAAACCAAAATATCAGCAAAATAAACTTAAAATAATGTACCTTTCATAATATTCCCATTTCTTATACATGTGCTACCCTAGTTATCATTCTTTTATTGACGAGTTTAAGCCTTTGTCGATTTAATGGATTGGCTTAAATTTTTTTAAACAAATAACTTATTTGTGAATAAGTGGTAAATGATTAGGTTTATAATAAACAAATTATAAATAATACCAAATTATTGTTGTGTATTGACCAGGTCAAAAATTTGACAGTATCATTTAGTTAATAACAAATGTGATAATTTTCATAAATTATTGCCTTTTGGTCATACTGTATCACTCAACCTTTTGGCTAAATTTTTAATCAATTCTGAAACAAAACATCTCAACGTCAATAAATGAATAAACAGTATTTGATTATCATTAACAATAATCATTTTTTATTAATGATTGCTCAAAAATAGTATCATTATTCCAGACCTCACTATTTTCTACAGAAAATAACTATATTGAAAAATGTGGTATTAATTAATTAATTAATATAAATTTACAGATTAATTTATACATAATAGACATATACTATTGAAAACAAAAAAGTGAAAAATAAATATATTATAAAAAAAAAACTAAGAAACTACATATCAAATATATTTTAATATTAATATAAGGTTCTACATATCTCTTTTTAAACGACAAAAGTTGATAGAACAATAATTGCGAAGCATAATATATACAAACAACAAATATTTTATTATTAAAAACCACTCTTAGATATAAGCAATCAATCGCATTCAGAGGACGTAGCGCATAGGGCATTTAGCGGACGTGACGCATGGCTACTTATTGATAACGGCAACCATCGGGAGCATGTTGAACGTCCGTTGTCAAGAATTTTTTGTTTTCGGTGCCTTCTAAGTTTATGACAAGTATATTATCAAAACACAGGCGGTTTTGGTTGCTTTTAGTGTACTTAAAAAGTGTTACATTGAGTGGTAAATAAGGTCGTAGTTCCTTTTCAAAAAATTACGAGATGTAGCATTCACCCACCCACTTTTCTATGTATATCAAAATTGTCATTATAATCTAAAATTTATTTTTCTTAACTTCATAAATGAATCAATTATTTTTCTTCTGAGAAAAGTTACAAATTGACGTTTGATTGAAAAAATTTCACTTCAGCTACCGCTACCTAGCACAAATTAAAACGCTCCAAAGCATGGAATCTTACCTTAAATCAATCGAGTATTTTTTATGGTAGAATCAATGAGATTTTTTAAATATATATTTTAATTAAAGTTTACAAACATACAGGATTGTTTCCAAAGTTTTGGTAATTTTAATAAGTTGGAATTTCTGGAATCTTTGACGAGCACATTTGAAATATGGACGGACCGGAAAATCAGGTATTGCCGATCAAGCAGCCAGTCACATTCATGACATAAATATTATTAATGTAAAAATGTTTACAAATATATCCAATAATAAATTGTTGGATGCATTTGAAGCCATGAAATTGCTAGATGTAAGAGTAGTTTAAATAGGGACAAAGGACCAATTTCTTACAGCCCACTCTATAGTTTAGTAGTCAAAGAATAAATATGAATATTCCCGCCAATGAGTTTTTTTTCCGCTGGAATTAATTTTCACGGGAGAAGGTTTATTGGTGGGAAAAATTGAGTATAAAACATGTAAGTCAAGTCATTAGGTTTAAGTTTACCTTCAGTCTCTGAAGACGATAACTTGGTTATCGAAACGCGCGTCAGACAGTGTAATTGTGAGTGTTGGTGTAAATAGTGTTCAGTGATAATTTTTGTTGATTTAAATGAAATTCAAGAAAAAGTGGATTTAAATAGAATTGAAAAATTAGTTTCTCCCGAGGCAGATTACTGGTCACTCTCCTGTTTCTGGGAGTACGTTGTTTAAAAAACGATCATCAATTTGATTAGTGCAATATTTCGCCCTTATCCTGATATTCGATGGTACGAACCGTTTCTTTATGTCACTATGTGACTGATGCTGGAATAATGTCTTCCTAACAAACCAGCAACATATAGCATTGAATATTCTTCATTCAGGAGAGTGGTGGTTGATTTTTTTACTTTATATACTCCAAATGAACTTTCAAAAACATGCATGTAATGAAAATAATTGCAATCGACAGATTTCTTTTAACAGAAACTTTGCTTTAATCAGCACTTTTAAAGAAAATTTCAACACAGTTTTAGTCTAAAACGAGGTTTAATTCGAATTACTGTCAAAAAAAGATTGTGATACTATAGTTAACTTAATAATGCCACTGTCAAACAAGATCCATGATCTACTTGTCGTACAGTAAGTTATCAGTAAATAAAGAATATCGAGAAAGATAAGAGTGGTGCGTTAATTTTCTCCAGGAGTTTATAAGTTAAAAACAATTTTTAAAATAAGCTTAAAGTAATAACGACAAATGCGGAATAAAGCGCCCCACACCTTTTTCACAATAATACTGGTATTTTTCATTGATTATTGTTTTAAGCTTATTTTATTCTTAACTTATATTTTAATGTGTTTTTAGTTTCTTTTTAAACAATTGCAGAAAACAAAGTTGTTAATCAGACTTCAACACTGAATGAATAAACGAATATTTTCAAATTATATAGTAAAGCAGATATATCAATAAAACACAAAAATATTTAATTTTTAAAATTTATTTTATATGAATTTATCACAAACATTGGTATCTTAATATGTCATAAATATATTAGAACTTTATATGCTAAATTGTAGAATACTGCTTATTAAAATGTAATTATCTAATATACAATGTGATACATTGGAAATTAAAAATACTATAATATTAAAATACGACAAGTAGTCGTTATATGTATTAGTCTTTTGGTTACATTGTAATTGGGCATTTTGTTCTTTTAATACAACATGAAAATGCCATCGTACAACACTGGGTATTTCACTGAATCTTTTGAAAATAAAACTGGTCTTAGTAGTATATATATATATATATATATATATATATATATATATATATATATACATTAAAAAAATAAGTGAACGCTACTGAATATAATTATTATTATTCTTGGACAAATTACATTGTCATTGGGAAAAATAGGGATCAAAGTATATAATTCTGTTCGTTTGATAAAACATGAAAATGCTATCATACAACACTGAATGTTCTGAAGATAAAACTGGTCTTGGTAGTGTGAATATATTCCTTGACATTATAAAAAAATAAGTAAATGCTTCCGAATATAAGATATTATTCTTGACAAATTACATTGTCACTGGGAAAAATTGGGATTAAAGCATTTAATTCTGTTCGTTTGATAAAACATGAAAATGCTATCATACAACACTGAATGTTCTAAAGATAAAACTGGTCTTAGTAGTGAATATATTCCTTGACATTATAAAAAAAAATGAGTAAATGCTACCGAATATAAGATATTATTCTTGACAAATTACATTGTCATTGGGAAAACTTGGGATTAAAGCATTTAATTCTGTTCGTTTGATAAAACATGAAAATGCTATCATACAACACTGAATGTTCTAAAGATAAAACTGGTCTTAGTAGTGTGAATATATTCCTTGACATTATAAAAAAATAAGTAAATGCTACCGAATATAAGAAATTATTCTTGAGAATTAATATTGTCATTGGGAAAAATTGGGATCAAAGTATAACTGATCTTAGTAGTACATATAATCCTTGGTATAAAAAAATAAGTTAATGTTACCTAATACATTATTCTTGACAAATGAGAAGGAATATTATGGGCATTACAAAACAAACAATTTGTTCTAATTCCTGTTGATATGAAAATTTGCATCTAAAACCCGAGAGCTTATTTCAATAAGTTCTAGGATATGGGTTGACGGAAATAAAAACTTATTGAAATCCTTATGAAAAAATATTACCCAAATAAGTAGCAGCAACGACAGCCAAGTAAGTTATGGAATATCAAACCAAGAAAGGAATTTTGAAAATGGAAACATTCTTAATTATCGCATGACTTAAATTATTCATATCAAAATTGTTGTTTCATGTACATTTTATATATATATATATATATATATATATATATATATATATATATATATATATATAGTTCTTCTGTAGTAGTTATATAAAAATTGTGGTACTGATTACCGAAAATACTCAAAAACTAAAATACTTCTAAGTACTCAAGTATTTTACTGTAGTTATCACGCAAAACTTGAACTTTTAAGTATTCAGTCTAAAGCTTTTACTTAAGTACTTAACTTTGTTTCAAGTATTTTCTACTTATAATTTTTAAAACTACTCGAAAAGTACTTAAAACCTGTACAAAATACGTAAGTAATAAAAAAAGTACCGAATTACGGACTACGGCAAATATGTCTTAATTTTGGATGTCAAAATCAAGTTTCAACAAATAATTTAATTAAATGTGAAAAGATGATCCAGGCAATTCGATTGATAATAATTATTGTGCAGTTTTGTTAAATATAAGGATTACATGTATTAATGGTGAGAGTGGTATTAAGTGACGTTAATTTTGAGTCTCCTTAGAAGCTAACGTTATTAATATTAATATTTTACCTCCTATTAACAATTACAATCTGATATCAGTATATGTGGCCTGTCTGTAACTTCTACCAGTACCTACTCTCAGTATCTAATAGGATTTTCTCATTTCGCATGAGTACTTTTAAAGAAATATGTTAATAACAAAATGTTTCTTAATATCGATATTTATATATCAGTATTTAGGACACAGATTCAAGTACTTAAACTCGATATTCAACTACCAAGTAGGTACTTATGTACACAAACACTTCTCAATTCTCGGTACCTAAATTCAATGTCTTCGAGTAATGCCGAATAGAAATATATTAGTTACAGGTTTTGGTACCTGGAATTTCACTTTAACTTTCACTAGTACTTAAGGCTTAAGTACTTTTCATCAGTACTTACTACATCTCTAAGCAGTAATATACCACTGCCAGAGCTTTATTCAAGTGACAATTTTAGTGTCAATTTAGTGACAATAATTTTTTAGCAGAAAAAATGTGGAACAAAGAATGGAAAATATTCATATTCAGCTATAATATTTTGTTTTTGCTTGAAACTATAATTTGTACCAAGAGATCAATTTTTTATTATAACAAACTAATGACAAAATATGTACTTAAAAAAATAATTGAGCTCAGAATTCTTTGGACTGATTTATGTAAACATGTACGGATAAAAATTAGCAATCAATAAAATTACTTGATTCAAAGCGAAAAGAATCAGTAAATCCTTTAATTGTTGAAATATATATTTGTCTAAGTGACAATGGTGTTAGGGTTTTTAACCATTATAATGTAGTCAGGGCTTATCAAAACTTAAATACAATAATTTTTTTCTAAAAAAATTGTTTGGATAATTGTCGAGACAAAATAATTGTCCTACTAATCCCGAAACATGTGAAAGAAAGTACAAAAAAGGCACATATAAGTGGCGTGCTGCAACTGCTTGACAGAATATGGTTATCACCATGAGACAGTGTGTCATGATCGAAAGTTCGTGTCTCGGGAAGGAGTAAACACTCGTTGAAGAATTGAAAATTCATGGCGACCAATAAGTGCAAAGTTCCGTAGGCCTAATGTAAAAAGGGAATAATGCCTCTACCAAGTAGTTGAGTACCAATGGCGATGTTGGTGCACGAAAAATGAAATAGAATATAGAAAGTTTACACTTGTATAAAGTGTGGGATTGTAAATGATTTTTTAAGTTAGGATGAGTTGAGTTATGTAAGGATAGGTTAGGTAAGGCTCTTTCTAGATGTCGTTTTAAGCTCTGTGAGTCATTTCTTCTCTAATTATACGCCATTCATGCGATTTTTCTTTTCAATACTATTTTTGTCCAGTTACTGCTATACATTATTTTTTAATAACTCCACTCTTCTCCATTTCCGCAATGGAGATGAAACTACAGAAGATGAGACAAAATCTTAGTGTATAGTCTTAAGGCTTCTTTCTGATGAAGATAGTAATCAGTAGCCATTAACAAATCTAGGTAAAATTTGAAAATCTTTAAAAACACTAGGAAGTATGGATTTGTGGGCTCCAACTAGACCTTATTCTGCTATATAAACCCAAGACATCAACATCTTTTAGCGATAAGTTTTGTATACTGAAAATTCCACAGATGAAAATATATTTACAAATAGTTACCTATGAAGATGAAAGTATTTTCTCTATTACATGTTCTTATAAAACTTTCCATGTCTAATGGAAAGTTAAAGGATCATAATTTTTATGTTTCAAAACATATTTAATACGATATATACGATATAACGATAATCTTCTCTCTAAACCTCCTTACCAATAATTCTACTGACAGATGTAGTACAGAGTAGGAATACGAAGGGCACGTTATAGGACAAATGGGGAAGTAGAAAATGCTTAAAACATTGATACATTAGTACTAATAATAGTAATGTACTGTTTATATCATTAAAAAAAATATTTTATACAAGTATTAACTAGTAATATTACTGCAATCAAATAGAAAATACTCTTAAGGTAACAAGTGCAAATATGTCTGAATCCAATTTTTAATTTTGTTACATTAACAAATGAATGGTAAAGAAGTTTAAAAGTGAGGCTCCAATAGAATATTAATGTTTACTTTTGTTATTATTCCATATATTTTGTTCACGTTAATTTGATTGTTTTGAGATAAACTTCATCTTCTCTATCTAAATAAAAAATAAAAAAACTACAAGTAATGTTGCCACATTTTATTAGTTTTATTATTGTGTAATTTTCATATGTTGTAACTTCTGCACAGTCTAGTTATTTATCTGTGTGTCTTTCGACATACACTATAAGTTCTTTTCTAAGGACATAAACATATTTATGGAGCTGTTAGATAAAACCCACTGAAAATTTCTTTCTCAATGAATAAGGTTTCATAAGATTTGATTAGAAATAATTGAGCATTAGGTATGAAGATATGAAACGATGTATTTCGAAATAATCACATATTAAGTACAAAAGAAAAAAATTAAACTGAATTCAACAAACAAAATTCTATCTGAATTTCACTAAGATTAGTAACTTAATTCCAGGATTTAACCGACTACGATTAATTGGGCCCACAGTTAGCCAATTAAACCAGTTAAACCTAGGTTTGTCTATAATTCTTACATCCTTTATATGATTATGAGGAACACATGTCTATAAGTACTTTGTATTCCGTGTTTATCTTCAATTGTGTCCAATTTTTTCATTCAGAGTTCAAATTGTAATTTTTTTATACAAGTTATCACAAGAGAACAATTCATACTTAATATTTAACTATTATTAACGATGTGAGAAACTTAAGTGCAATTTCATCTTGACGCTCAACGTTAGTTTAGAGCGTCACATATTATATTAATGCAACGTCAAAACTAAACACTATTTAGCTTTTTAAATCGGGTATTATTATAAAAATAAAATAAATAGTACAATGATATCTACGAGGTAGATATTTTATATATATTATATTTTATCAATAACTTTAATAATATAATATATATATTCATGAATCAGAATAAATCACCCATTCAAGCTAAGAATTCAATGAAGCAATTATTGAATAGAGGACAGAAGTGGTATATTATAGTGTTTTGAAACTTGATGCTCTTATATTTGATGCTGCATTAATGGAAGCTCCAGACCTCATTTGAGGCTCTAAGCCAGCGTCGGTCGTCAACATGAAATTGTACTAATATGTACATAAAATTCATAAAACACTATGTATGGGATTTTTTAACCATACAACAGCTCAATTCTGGATCTCTAAAGGGGGGTAGAACGACTAATTGGCAATGTACCTATAGGATAGTGAAAATCGTGCGTTTTCTCGATTATAATAATAACCATTATTAATATGTGATTCGTATTAAAAATTATTGTATACAAGACCTGCTATTTTCATTCATGACCTGACCAAAAATACACAAAAAATTGAAATTCTTTATACATGTTTCTAGTCATTTTGAGGATAGAAAATATATAAGACAGATGATTTGAAACAAAAGCTTTTTATATTATTTACAAATAGATTATTTAAAGACCTGTTCCTACAATGGCAATTAAGTATGTATTATTAATGAAACTGTAATCTGTTTTCAAAGGAAAATAATTTCTATTTTGGTTATGTGCCGCGATGATTACAAGATTTAAAATTCACTCGAGACGTACATACCATTTATGGTTGCTGATTGATAAATATCTGGTGGTCCGAAGGTTTAATTTTCAGATTTTGTCAGCGTTGGAGCTTTATAGTTCAAAGTATCTAATCTGAGTAGAAAACGATATGATTCTACTCGGCTATCCCATCCTTGGATACAAATTGTCTTGTGAATATAAGTAGTTATACCATGGCCCCTTAGATATATCAGAGTATTTTGAATTTTTTCTATATTAGAATAAATTAATTATGAAGGCGAATAATTCGGTTGTTTTTGACAAATACAAAATTTTAGTACAAATTTTGTTAAATCAAGATCATCGCCGTTTCATAATCAAAATATTTAGAGTTTGAAACAACTTTTGTGATCATAATGACAAAAAACAATTAGATAAGAACAAGGCAGTTTAAAAATTAAAAAATAAATTTGTAGACTTGTTTGCAGTGAGCAGTTTTTTAAATAGATCTTTATTTAATACAATTCAACAGTCACATATCTGATTTAACTAATTATGTATTATCGACAATGCATTGTTTCATTTTATAAGGGTATCGCGAAATTCAACTACCACCGTGAATTTCTTGCACAAAATGTATTTTATATACATGTCTAAATTATTTTGTTGGTAATAAAGTAATAAATTAATTGTGAAGTTATGGATAACTACTGTTTTATCAAAAAAGGGTCAAAGCCACTTTTTCAAACCCTGTTTACAATTAATTATGTTAACTAAAATAAAATTATAATATGAATTAATAAAAAAATGCCATGTATGTTGAAATATAACAGTGTTGAATGTTACAACGCATGAATTTAAATTTTGAGAAACCAATTAAGTATGTTGAAATATTAGCATAAACTGATATAAATACTTAATAATTAATAATAAGTGACAGAGTTACACAGTCGTAATGAAATTTCAAACATTTGTAAGTGGTTATAATAAAGTGAAGATGGAACTGTTTTCTTTCCCTCGGTTCATGTGAACTGTGCTCGCCCTCACTCTGAATATATTGATTCTGGACAAAAAAATTAGAATAATTGTTTTGCATATTACATAAAATCAAATATTTATAAATATAATATTTTTCAATAAATAATTCATTACAAACTGAGGCTATATGTAAAGTTACTGTGTACTACTAGAAGTCACAGGAATCCCTTTATGTACACGAGAAAATAATGCTCTTTCAATATGTTTTATAGCAAAAATTCAGTCTAACTAAATTGTGTTCTTAAATGTTATTCCTTTTGTTATTCTTCCATAAATTGTTATTATAGTTAAGATTAAATATATTAACTTTAAAAAATTATAAAATTTCATTCATTTGTGGAAGAAATACTTTATTCATCTGGAAACAGCGGAATACTATATCAATAAATCAACTTATTTTTATTTCATTAAAGGAATTCCTTCTAACGCAATGGCAGTCTAATTTTGAGACACCCTATATGTAATCAGCTTTTATATTAAGGATAAATAAAGTAAGTATAAGTGACCAAATATATAGAATTCTAAGACAAAACATAAATGATAAAAACTCAAATTTTACTTGAAGATAATGTCAGTTCCAAATAGAATTTCAATTTTAAGTATCAGAATCTTTCGAAATCTATAATTTGACAAATCACATAGAGTAAAAATTATGTGGAATAACTGAATCTTACCCGTAACAACGTACGATTACAAAATGAAATTTAAGGAAACTAAACATTTTCCATTAGTTTGTCGTTTTGTCCGACGTTGGCTTTAATAATATCCTTTTTGCCAACTCTGGTACCATTCACTATTTTATTTGAATTTTTTGGTTCTTTTTTCGCCAACAAATAAATACTGTTGTGAACGAAGTAATCTGTAATATCATTCAATTTTTTTCTGTGAGTTTCTGGTACAAATATGTAAGTGTACAATGACGCTAATATCGAAATAACCGCAAAGAACCATTGCACTCCTGCAAAACCTTGGAAAACAGATACCAATCCCCAGAAACTTTGTATTGAAGCAAACATCAGTAAGTTACCAATGCTGTAAGCAATGCTATTGGCAACTCCTCTTATTTCTAGAGGAAAAAGTTCCGCCATCATTGTCCAAGGTATTGGTAGAAAACCAATCATAGATGCCACAACAAACAGAAGAAGAGCTGCTAAAGGTAACCAAGTCATGGTTAAGGAACCTAAAAAAATAGTTTTTATATACACTATAAAATTTTTAAAAGTTACAGTCTAATTTTATTCAAACTTGTGACAAAAAGATTATTCTAGAATACCCTTAATACATTTTTAGGGTTTGATCAACTCATTAATCATACAATCATATATAAATTATTACACTTCTTAATTCTTTATTTAACACTTTGTATTGCCTTCCCTTGCACAGATTACTGGTAGCAAATTTAAAATCCGGTTTATAATTGCATCTTGATCAGATTAATCCCATATTTCCACATATCTTCATGAAAGCACATTTAGATTTCCATTTGAAGTCGGTGAGGCTCCAACCATACATCATCATAAGTGTTCAAAGAAGTTTAGATCGAGAATATGTGCTAGTGCTGCAATTTTCACTTCCTCTAGGTAATTTTGCACTATTTAACTGTATGCTTAGTGCGGATATGCATGGGAATGTATATATAAAAATTCTACTAGTAAAGTGGTTCTAAAGTGTCTAAGTGTATCAAGGAGGGAAAATAAGATCCACAACCAATTCTGGGTAGCTTTCCTAAATAGTCCCACATCTTCCACAAATTACCTCTGTTGCATTTAACTTAACTTTAAAGATCCACACTGTAGAAATGTTATATAATACGATGTTATTGAGCCATTGGCACATTTTTTCAGCATTTTAATGCACCAGTCGACGTCAGCTTTCTTTGGAGCAATGATTGGGTTATTCGTGATCCAACAGAATTTGATTTTTTATATCCAAATATTTATGTATTATCTTACTGATAATAATCAGTTCAAGCGTAACATGAACGGTTTCAGACACAACAATAGTTTTTGTATGGCCTAATTACATTGGAAATGTCAGTGGTACAAGATAAAGTTTTGTAAAGGCCAAAAATATTAATTGCCACCTTTGAATGTTCCTTTACTATGAATAACTTTAATATTATTTGCTTTATGAACTAGAAATAATCTCTCATGATAGATATAAATATAATGTAAAAAGTTCCTGGAAAAAAATGAAAAAAAAACCGATATACCTTGTTTTATTAAATAAGTAAATAATCCTGACAATCCAGTGCAAAGTGCCATACCAAATCCACTGGTTATTAACAAGGATCGTCTGTTGAAAGTTTTCAACAAATATGAATTGAAGCAAGCCATTAACATTCTAATTAGACATAAAAACGTTGATGCTAGGTATGGGTTAAGAGTGCTACCAACTTCCTAAAAAAAAAAAGAAAAATCGGAATTAGTAGAGTGAACGTACCAGTATTTGAACTGTTAAGGATTTTTCATTGCCACTGTTTTATCCAGTCATATTTTTTTTCTAGATACCTATACATCCAAATAAATCAGAAAAGTTATCAAACATATATGTTATTCAATTACAGTTATTCATCCCATAGATTATTTATAACCTCATAAAACAGTATTATAAAGAAAATTGTTTGCGTTATATAGTATTTGACCAGTTTGATTCCATTAATTGACAGAAGTTATTTAGTCTTTGACTGTAAGTGTTTGACCATTTTTTCCAAGGAGCAGCTGAATACCTATATCTATGCCACGAGCTCTAGCTGCAGTGAGATTTTAAAATATTCGAAGAGATAGTTCAGGATGTCGTGACAAAAATCCCTTAAAATATGTAATCCCTTCCATCCTTAAAACAATAAATATTATTCCGTTTTAGCTCTCTTGCCAGAAGTTGAACACTATCTAATAACTGGGTTTTTGTATCGGGAAAACCTCTATCTGCCGAATGGAACAACCAACCAACCTATAGTTTTTCCTAATCAAAATTGGGATTAATCTCTGCATGTATTCTATTTTTTCCACAAAAATAAGTGTTGATTTTGGTACATTAAACATCCT
This sequence comes from Diorhabda carinulata, assembly GCF_026250575.1. Lineage (NCBI taxonomy): Eukaryota > Metazoa > Arthropoda > Insecta > Coleoptera > Chrysomelidae > Diorhabda > Diorhabda carinulata. Next base: position 9,466,107 of record NC_079465.1, read on the forward strand.
GCTTATAGCATCGATAGCCTCTTGAAGCTCTTCACTAGATTTTAATTTAGGCTTCATTAAATTATTGGTACTGAAAAAAAGCGATTCCTTACTCAAATTCCCTAATTTTTTCACATATATTTTCAATTTATTAGTAAATAAGCACCATATGGGCCAGTTTTCAACAAATCACAGATTATATTTATATTGTAGAGCGATTATTCATACAGACAATTACTTTTATAGTCATAATGAAACAAACAGAAACAAAATAAAGTACTTGCAGGGTTTGAGAAAAAAAATAGTGTATATACAACTTTTATTATAATTTTTTGATCTATATTTATAGAGTAAAAAATTATTCAAAATTCAAAAATTTTGTAGCTAGTTTAAACATTTCAGTAAGGCCACCTAATTGCATGACGTCTTAGATATAAAATAAACACTGAACATATGATACAAAGTAAATATGAATTATTCTCGCGTTTATTCTAAAATTTTAGAATAAGCGTTATTATTAAGCTTTGATTGATCTGAAAAATAGTATACAAATCGTGTTTTGTGCTAGGATGTAAGAATACCACGACTAGAGCAACTGATAAAGGTTTTTTTATGATGTCAAGAAATTCGAATATACAACAAAATTTGTTTGATAGTGTTGGTCATTTTGACGATCCTATGAGATGTAATCATTTTCTTGCCAGTATTAGTTTAAATGTAAGTGAGATTGAAATTCAACTTATTTCAATATTTTATTGTGATTATGTAATAAGAACTTAACCTATAAAAGGTCACTTTATTTATATATATATATATATATATATATATATATATATATATATATATATATATATATATGTTTTATTTATAAGTAGCTACTAAAGAAAAAGTGTATTATAACAGCAAACGTTACGTTGCCGGCAACGATAACCTCGTTATCATCAAGGAGACATATTAGTTGAAAATTTGAAATACTTTGTAAAAAATGCGAGTACCTTATTACATTAATATTTATAATATTTGAAACCTGTTAAAAAACTCAAGTGTTTGATCTGGTATCTTATTTATAGACCATAAAAGTATAGGACAAATACTAAACTATTGAAAGGACAACATATAATGTAGAAGATAAAGTATCAAACTTCATTCTCAAGTAATTGACCAATTGGTCAAATACTAATTTTTTGTTAAATTTAATGCTAATAGTTTTTGATGTAGTCTGACAAAAAAATATGTTATAACCTTATTTTTGTTTCTAAATGTTCTTGATATTATGCTTCTTCTGATTCAAAATTAGTTTCTTTTATAATTTTTTGAAGGCAGATGTCTTTATAAAAATATTTTTATAAAGACTAAAAGGAGTAGAAATCTCAAATATTCATCTGTCTTTAAAAAATTATAAAAGAAACTAATTTTACATCAGATGAGACCCAAAATCAAGAACATTTAGAAGCATAAACATATCAAAAAGTTCAAAAAATAAGAGACGAAAGAAATTTATCCTTATTTTTTAATATATTTAATAGAAAATACTAATTTGAATACTGACAAATAAAAACAAATATAAAATATAAAAGAAAACTGAGTGATTTATTTGGTCAACGTTATGAGGCTTAAGATTTGGTCCTGTCTGGATATAAAATATCAACATCTCCGCAAATTCCGTTATTGGTTGTTGAGGTTGGAAGCAATATGTTCTGACATAGTAACGTGACAAAATTAGCTAAGGAAGCTTCACAAAAACTTAGAGCCCTCTTTAAGACTAAAAAGCTATATACTCCGCAACAGCTACTAATCCTCTACAAGGCTCACACATTTGTAGCTCGGCTACCAATCATATCTTTAGGATGCTCGACTGACTCAATATAGAAGACTTATAGGCAATCCAGAGCTGACCAAAAGCTTGGACAGCTTAGAACATAGAAGAAAAGTCGTTGACCTGACTCTGTTTTGCGGTTACTACCAGATGTTCTTCCGTGTTTTCTTTTTTTCGGCTTACGCGAGTTTTAGTCGCCTTTACTTTAATCACATCTCAATTATTTGCTATTTGAGAGAATTTTCCAGAATTTAATTCAAAACTCATATAAAAAATATGTGTAGTGTAGAATGTTGAAATAAATTTAATATATAATAACAATACTTACATGGAAGAATGTTACAGAGTAGAATAAAGTGATGTAAATTCCGGCAAATTGTTGGAAAAAGAAGAGACCAGTAAGAATAAGAAGAGGCTTGTAACCAGTAGGTTTGAAAAATTCTTTGAGTTTTGCCATTCCTCCAGAATCTCCTCTTTTAGCCTGTTCTTCAAGCTTGGCTTGATGTTCTTTTTGAAGAGCGTGTAATTGTAGTTCTGCAAGGGATTCGTGCTAAAAAATTAGTATTATTATCACATCCATACATTGCTCCAAGTAACTTATGAATAAATAGCTTCCTATAATAATGAAGTTAAATTTTTTATTATGATTTCAATTGAATCGTTTCTATGCGACGTTTGTATGCTACATGGCGTGATATATAGTAGATAACATTCAATCTATCCAGCGAAACATAGAATAATCTGGCTGCTAGTGGTTATTAGGTAGACTCCTATAAATAATGTCAAAATATTCTTCGAGAATAGTCAGTCTAAAATATATCCATAGTAGTAATAGATTGGGATATTAAAGTAGGGCTTACTTTTTCTAACTAATCAAAATTTCTATGTACAAATGAAAATATTTCACCAACTCCAATCTCATCCACTGCTAGAACTAGAGGTAGAAAAAAAGTTAGACGAAACAGATCGAAAAATTATAGATAAAATTTGAAACTTCAAGACAATGTAAAAGAAGAATAAAATAGGAAATTATAAAAAAATACTTCAACGTCACAAAATAAAAAAGGTAACTTATAACATAACCAAAGCTATAATAATAATATATAAAGATAAAATTAAAAGCACCGAAGAAAAAAAACACAATATAGTATCTTGAATGCCATTAATGAACATTACAAAAAAAGTAAAACGAAACGCTTGAAAAAAATCTTTGAAGGCACAACAATTAACCGGTCGGGACTAAGACTTAAACTGTGACTTTGAGAATAAAAAGAAAATAAACAAACTATACATCAAAACTAATAAATATTTTATTGATAGAGAAAATTCATAGGGATGATATGTCACGAACTACTGCTGGAAAAAAAGACTATAACTTTTCATTTAAAAAAAGATGCAGAAACGAATTTTGGATTAGAATGGAATTATAATAACGGATATTATTGAGAAGAACGGAAAAAAGTTAAAATCAGTAAAAACAGAAAACTGAGCAAGTTAAATTGCAATTTTGATTAGTAGAAGAATTAAAAGTTTTTAAATCATATATTTAATATTAGGAATAAATTTAAATCATATCGCCAATGTATAAATGAATTGGCTGAAAACGAAATTGCTTTATTGACTATAGTGAAAACTAAGCCTGTAAGTACCACGAAGAAATTAGTGCATACCGCAGTAGTGTATTGGACTTCTCCAAAGGACAAACATATCACTTTTTTTGTACTGTATCTTCTGATCTTAATCATAGCCCTACAGCTATTTGGGCTCACCTACATCCGGTACGTACTTGATTAGATTCAAAAAGAATTACCCCAAATTAAGACAGTCCATTTTTTTCTGATGAACCAGCATCACAGTACAAACAAAAAAATAACTTTTGTCTTTTTTCAATAAGATAATACAAATTTGAAAGTTCAACCTGGAATTTTTTGAATCCGGTCACAGCAAGGGAGCAGCTGACGGTATGGGAGGATCTATTATTAACGCTTTACAATGTTGGCAAATATTATATTACCCAGATTTTAATGGAATTTCCAAGTGAAATTATTCCGTTGAAAGGTAACTATGAAAGTCCAACAACTAGTTGCTCAGCAATCTGGAATGCTGAGTTACCGATCATTGACTTGTTTTTTGCCAGAAATTTTGTGAATTTGAAGACTTATCGCCCATTGCCTGAACCTTAATGACAGCCAAGCTCAGATTTAAAAGAACCACTGGCTGATATAACCAATGTAATTAGAGCACCTACAAAGAGATTTTATAAGACTGTTTATACTTCTAGTTCAGAAGACGAAGATGATCAGCCTCTTTAATCAGAAAAAAGCTGCATATTAAACCGGAGCTGTCGTCACGAAACAAAGTCGAGTACACCTACTTAGGAGTTGCAAAAAGTTGTGTGGATGAAGATGGAGATGTTCAGGTCATGGTTTATTAAACTGTTGATGACACTGGAAAAATATTTAAAATAGTTAAAACAGATGTCATGTTTGAAAACATGATAAAAATAATTCCAAGTCCTAATAAAGTCAAAAAAGGAAGGCGTGTTTATTACGAATTTGATAAACCAATAGAAGTATTTGAAAAGTAGAATAAGTGATTAGAGAAAATTAGTCTGATTTTCCGTGCACCAAAGAATGGTTCTATAAAGAAATAATATATTATGTGGCATTATAAAAGAAGCACTATGTTTTCTTTTCGTTTTAAAAACTTAAAAATATTGAAAGATTAAGTTCAAATGTTAGCTTATTAATATCTATCACACTCTGTCACAATTTTGTCATTCTTGTAATTAAACGTCAATGTAGCATATGATACAGTTTATTAAAAACATATATACTAAAATAATGTATTATATTATCACATATTGGCCATACAAGGTATTAACATAAAGTATGTTTATTTGAATTATTTGCCAAATATTTCAAAGTTTGTTATCCTAACAAGCAAAAATGTGACTAGTGGTATTAGTTGTAATTTGTTATGTATTTGTAATAAAAAATCTTATAAATCGTGTTAGATAATAATAAATGCTTGTATTCTAGTTAGGCAAAAGTTAAAGAAAAACTGACAATTTTATTTTACATAATAACCAATAAATATTTTTTTTTGTCAGTGAGGTGTTTATTTTTTCTTACTATTCTGATAAAACTTTTAATAAATGAAAGGTATAAAATGAATAACTGCACAATGTTTTAATTTACATTTTATAAAAGAAATACTCTTTCATTTTTTTTAAATCAAAAAATTTGACACTCAGGTTGTCGGTAGAAAATTAAAACGCCCCTAATACAGATTTCTCAACTAGAATAAAAAAGTGCCGAATGTATAGAGCTCTGATGAAGTGACATTATAATAAACATACACTGCCTGAAAAAAAAAATAGTGAGTGAAGGTAATGTGAATACGGAATTTAATCTGTTTTCACTGGGACTATATTTTTGTTTCAGTTCCATAACATTATAAATTTTGATGTTTATATAAATTTTCCATTGGAGCATTTCAAAGAATAATCTTGTAACTATTCGGAAGGAAGTACATATACAGAATGCTGATGAATATTTTTGGAGCAGAACTTATTAATCATCTTCAAAATTTCAATCACACAAATTTCAATCATTCAATCTCATGTCATATACCCTAAAAAGAATTTATATTTGATTATAATTATTTTCAATTCATCAACCTTTCTCTCATCAAAGGTTTTCTAACCACAAACGTCCGTCCATACAATGGTTACATTGTTCCATCAAGTTTTTCTACTAAATCCCAGTGGAACTCTCTATAGCCAATTAAAGGTTTTACAAATTGGAAACTTACTCTGTTTTCTGGTTGAGGTTGATATTTGTTGAGCCATTGTAAACTCTTTGCAGCTTGTTCTATTTTTCCTTTTGAAACTAACCATGGGGGACTTTCAGGAATAAGAAAAAGAAATAAAATAGGCATTAGTGCATATATGTTGCAAAGCCAAGCCACAGTTCTCCAATTCAAAAACCATCCTTTCAGAAAACATATTAACATACCTGAAATACATAAATTACATCAATCGATCGAGGCCTTCATATATAATTAAATGCATTTAAAATATAAATAGATTACGGCAAGAGACATTACATTTGTTCATTCGGTTATAAATTGATAAGGCCCAATGAGTCTTTGTATTTTTAATCAAGTGTTACTACTTACCTAATGAAGCAAAAGTTGGAGCTGTTACAACCAGTGATCCTCTCATATCGGCTCTAGCAATTTCTGTTATGTAAACGGTTGCAGGTATACTACCCCAAGCTAAAAAATAAAATAAAAAGTTTTAATGTGTTTAGAAGTCTATTCCTACTGGGTAATCAACTAGATGCTGCTCAGTTTTCTCAATGCTTTGTAACTTAGTTTATTATATAAATAGAAGATTAAGTCCTCTTTTCATTCCCACATTCCTAATATAAAGCAATTTCACAGAGACTGAAAGCTCCATTTCAGTCACTGAAGACGATAGCTTGATTTTCCGCCACAGAGTGAATTAAGAAAACGAAAAGTAAGTGATTTTATATCTTGTTTGAAAAAAGAACAAACCATGTTCACAAAACCAGCCAAACAATCAAAAGCTCTCATATATTGGCGAAACACAAGAAACCATTCGAAGATGGATCGGTGGTGAAGGAAGCATTTATTGAAGCGGGTGAGACTTTATTTGGAGATTTTAAAAATAAAAAAGAAATCATATCTGCTATTAGAGAACTTCAGTTATCTCGTCCGACTGTCACAAGGCGTATTGAAGTCATGAGTCAGGACATCGCAGATAAACTAAAACATGATATCATGGAATGTATATACTTTTCTTTTCAGTTCGACGAATCCACCGATATGACAGACACTGCCCAGCTGTGTATTTTTATTCGGATGGTATTCAATGACATGTCGGCTAAGGAAGAATTTTTGACAATCATTCCTTTGAAGGGGAAGACCCGTGACGAAGATATATATGAAGTTTTCTTTAATTTTGTAAAAAACTACGAGCTACCAATATATAAATTAGTGTGCATTACAACCGATGGAGCACCAGCAATGACTGGAAACAAAAACGGTTTTGTGGCATTGTGTCGAGCTAATGAAGAATTCCCTTCATTTTTTTCATTCCATTGCATTATACATCAACAAGTTTTGTGTTCCAAAGTTTTAAACACGGAGGAAATTATTGCCCGAAATAACAGCTTTTCTAGACGAAAGAGGTGATGACACGCAGATTTTGAAAAACGAAAAATGGCTGACTGATTTGGCATTTTTGACTGACATCACAATGCACTTAAACATCGTTAACTTGGAGCTTCAAGGTAAAGGAAAAACTATTATTGAGATGATTAGCGCAGTAAACGCATTCAAAAGTAAATTGCAACTTATGATAGATCAACTGAAAAGAAAGGATCTGAAACATTTTCCGTCTTTGAAAGCAAGGATTCCTCAGTTTAATTATGATACGTATGAGGCTGAATTATCAAATATTTTGGGACAATTCGAAATGCGTTTTTATGATTGCAGTAAATTGGAAAATATAGCATCATTTATGAGTTATCCTTTTTCATGTAAAAACATTGAGGAATTAGCTACTGAAATAGCAAGTCAGTTTAATATGAACTCATGTTGTTGAAAATGAGTTGGTGCAGATTATATCAGATATACATCTCAAAGCTACAGCATCTGATACAAATTTCTGGTGTTTTATATCTGAAGATAAATATCCGAATCTAAGGCAAATCGCCCTTCAACTGACGGCATTGTTTGGGTCAGCTTACTTGTGCGAGTCTGCATTTTCTGAAATGAAGATAATTAAGTCAAAATATCGCAATCGACTAACTGACGATCATATGTCATCATGCTTGCGATTAGCACTCAGTGGTTACGTACCATCTTATGAAAAGTATGCTGAGGGCATGCAGTGCCACGCTTCAACATCCAAAGCCACTCTTTAGGTAGGTTTAACACCATATGTAACTCTTTTGTTTTGTAACAACCAATAAACTCGCAATTTTGAATAACTATGAGTTTTTTCATTGATATTGTAGAGAAGAACCTAACTAAACCTAACCCAAACCTTGACGAAAATAATGTACCTATATTGTGCAGAAAGCTAATATCTATATATGCTACGGTACACCCTACCTAGGTAGATAGGGTGTATCGTGTATGTACGACAACCCTGTATCACACATACTTGCAGCCTCTCAGAGTCGATCGTGAGTAGTCTAAAAATATTGAGGTAGATCGCCAGCAGTTCAAGTTTGAGCACCCCTTGTCTAGAGAATATTATTCTTGACAATTTGTACTCCTTTTAGGTAATTACATTCGCTTCCTTGATTTCTGTATGACCAAAAACCCAGACCAAAGCACAGAGAATATTATTCTTGACTATTTGTACTCCTTTTTGGTAATTAAATTCGCCTTTTTGATCCCTACATAATCAGGAACTCGGACCAAAGCCATTAGAATATTATTCTAGACTGTTTTTACTCCTTTTTGTTAATTACATTCGCCTTTTTGCTTTCTGTGTGACCAAGAACCCAAACCAAAGCACAAATTGTTATTCTTAACTATTTGTATTCCTTTTTGGTAATTACATTCGCCTATTTGATCCCCGCGTGATCAGGAACATTGACCGTCTAGAGAATATTATTCTTGACAATTTGTACTCCTTTTAGGTAATTACATTCGCTTCCTTGATTTCTGTGTGATCAGGAACCCAGATCAAACCCAGAGAGTGTCTTTTTAACTATTTCTACAAGTTTTTTCCCAGCTTTCAGCTTTCACAATGTGAAATTTATTTTTCAAGGAGAAACAGATAAAGTATCGCCATTAGAGTGTATACATCATGATTGCTGGATTATGCGAAGAATGTTGTAATTTTTTAATGATGTATGATGCATAATTCGCCTGACGCAAAATAAATAAAAAATACGTTTACTCTTTAATCCCTCATAATGGATACGGAAGTTACGAAGTATGAATTACATTATACTGTAGAATGATATCAACTATTATATAGGTTGTCTTGGAAGAAAACATACAATGGAATGAGGCTTCAAATAGACGATGACACCTGGTTGTATACTCTCCAGTTTGCAAATGTGGATCAGGTAATATGTACAAATGACAAGGACTACTTAGAGTGCAAGGCACGAAAACTAAAAAAAATACGGAAAATGAGGACTGCAGATGAACGTAGAAAATACACAGTACTTGTGTATAGTAGAGCGAACGACGAAATTATAGTGAGATGTTAAGATTTTGGATGTCTAAGAGTTTTTTTAACAAATGAACATAGCAAGAACAATAAATCATTATACTGAATACACTGTTTACAGCACCTCCCACAATTACACTGTCTGACGCGCTTTTAAATAACCAAGTTATTCACCTTCAGTCTCTGAAGACGATTACTTGGTTAGGTTAGGTCTTAAGAGATATAATTGAATAATAATAAACACCTTTATATATATTTTAGGCTAATAAAATATCTTCTGGAGTGTAAGAGCTTGACTAATCACTGAGAAATATTTGATTCAGAACACACATTTAAGGAACTTTCCTAGTGTAGGAATAATGAAAAGCATAGTGGCGTATCCTCCTCTAACTCGTTCATAATGCTACAAACTTTCAGTGGTGACCATGATGCTTTAAGAACAATAATATCCATTTGGTTATATTTCATGAATATTACCTGTAGCAAATCCAGTTAAAAGTCTTCCTGCGATGATCATACCAACTGAATTTGCACTAGCAATCAGACACCATCCCAAAACCGTTGGTATAATAGCAAGCCTTACAGCCCATAATCGTCCCCATGCATCCATAGCGAAACCAGCTGTGATAGATCCCACTGGTACAATTATTACAACGACACTAGCTGAAAAAAGAATAAAATAATTATCTAATATAACAATTATTATGGTTTTGTCTTTCAAATGCATAAGTGTATTAGTATATATCACTTTAATAAACAATAATTATATAGTAATGTCATAATTCAACTGGTGATTGAGTGGGAACTGGTGTTCAAGTCCTAAACCATGCTATAAAACACAAAAAATTATATATTTATAAAAATCTAAATCCATAATATCTCTAATAAACTAAATATTCTTTTTATTTTTTGTTTTAATGACAGAGAAATTTATACTTTGACTGAGGTAAATAAACTTTGATATGATATGATTTTTTATTTGGCAATGTCTTTCTGATTCATTTCCGCTATTCAATTCATTTGATAAAGAATTTTTCTGAATTTATACACACATTAAATTATTCACTAACACTTATTACTAAACACTTATTATCTAATTATTTAAATAGGGTACTTATAGGATTTGAGAAAAAAATAGTTTTGGATAATTTATATAAAAGGTTTATTATAATTTTTTTTATTATTTAATCCATATTTATGGAGAAGAAAATTATTTAAAATTCAAAAATTTTGTAGGTAGTTTAAACATTTCAGTAAGGCCTGCCATATTGCGTGACGTCATAAATATAAAATAAATACTGAACATATGATACAAAGTAAATAACGACAGTTATTCTCTCGGTTATTTTCAAACAAGCGTTATTATTAAACTTCGAGTAATCTGCTAACAGTGGATTAAATGGGTAAAAGAGGGACAATAGCTCTCATCCAACACTTGAAAAAGTGAAAGGAAAAGAGAAGAAGCGATTTAAAGTAACAATTTCAATTTAATCCAACCTTTGAACATTGAAAACCTCAATGAAATGAAAGCATTTGTTATTAATGGTGCATTTCTTTGCATTTTAAAATATTGAGCTTTAAACTAATTCTGAGCGTGGAGTAGGTAGGTAAAGGTCGTGATCCGCGTTCCTAAGTGGATACCCGTGCAACGATCTTTCTGAAATTGGAAAAGCGTGCTTAAAAATTAGGCAAACGGATTCAAAGATGAATAAGAAAGAGTCAGAATTTTTATTCTTTTTAAGAAATCCCTTGCAGTATAAAGTATCAAGAATTCTTGAAGCGGAATCTAATAAAAAAGAGAATTTTTAGAAATGGAATACACTCATAAGAAAGTAAATTTTTTGTAAATTTTAATTCAAGTACAAATAATTTGATAGATGGCTGCTACATATTTTTGGGATGTAAAAACTAAGAAAAAATTAGTTACTTTTGTTAAAACAGATTTCTAATTTGATTTTATTTTTGTTTTGATATTCGTGGTGTAGGTGATTTATGGATTAATTAAAATACTCTAATTGTCGGTGTCATATCATATTTTAATTAAGACTGAAAGTAGTCGAAACGTCAAATTTTTATCTGTTGTTTAAAAATTATTAAAAAAAACTAATTTTAAAACAAAAATCAAAAAATCAAGACCATTTACAAATATAAACATATATAAAAGATCTAAGAAATAAGAAATTCTAGAAGTCTATTAGTTTTTTTTTTCGAGACGTTGCAATATAGTTTCAAACAATGGTGTAAAAAATCATGTTATTTAAAATTATTATTATTAAAATGAATTTGAAAGTAATTATTGATTACAAAATATTTGTTTAAATGCTAATTGAAAAAATGGAATGATATAATGATTGATTCTAAAGTATTTTACCGATCCAAGCAGATTCATCTTTAGTTGCGTAAAGTTGACCATCACTATCTGTACCATTTTGTAGATCCTTGTCTAACGCTGGCACTAATATTCCAGAAAAAGATAACGAGAGTCCCACAGCAATGTGTAATGAACCAGCCATTATTGCTGCCATAACCTAAAACCATCATTCTTGATTAAAATCAAAATTTTTTTAAGCATTTTATAAAAAATATTTGCATGTCAAAGTCTATGAACTGTAAAATGGAAAAGTGGCTTTTTTATTTTGTTCCTTTGTTATAATCTGAATAATTCAATATCTCAACATTCTATTGAGATAAATTTCAAAAAAATTGATTAGAGAAAAGTCTGATGATTGGTACAAAAGTTCATGATTTGTGAAATATTTCAGATATCTTTTAGATAAGACCTGTATCATATATGTCCAACCTCGATCTAGCAAATAGGGACAAAATAGATTTTTCAGGTCGTTGGTACGTACAAGCAATTGATGATGCAAACAACTGTGACTGTGACATCAGCAGATGACAAATATCTGAATGTTAATGGCGACTATGTTTATATTTTAGTTGTGATACTCTTGCTGTTCGTTACTAAATTTTCTCCTTCTCCATTACAAAACACCCTCGTATATATTTAAAAATTTTTTTTCTTGTTTTCTCTAGAATTAGTCCGTTCACCAAATACGCCGCATTAGTGGTGATATCCAACCGCCACTTTTGAATAACCGTTTTCCAAACAAACTCATTTCTAATATTTAAATTTCAAGAACTAGAGGCGAGTGTACCTCATCGTCTTATTTGTTGGGCGTAGGCTGATACATAGATGGCACTACTAGTATCAATTCCATATAGTTTTCAATTACCCTAACCTTCAAAAAACATGTGGATAAATTTGACAGCTGCGGTATCTTTAGTTTGTGAGTTGTAGTATTTTGAGAGAATCAACTTTTGTTAGTTTGAAAAAAATGGATATAAAAAGTTTCGTGTGTTAATAGAGCTTTTTGGTAGGAAAAAATGTCATTGAAGCCAAGGCATGGCTTGATACACATTAATCGGACTCCGTTCCAACAAAATCAATGAAAAATAAGCTAGTCTAAATAAATACTGACGACGATGGATGCAATGAACGCCCCAAAGAGGATATCATCGACGAAAACATAAAAAAATCCACAATATAATTTTGGATAACCATAATGTGAAGCTGATTGAGATATCTGAGACACTAAATATAGCAAAGGAACGTTTCTGACATATTGTGAATGAAGATTTGGGTATGCGAAAACCCTGTTCAAATGAATTAATGAATCCGACTCCAAAGCGGTTGGAAATATTATGGCATTTTCATTTTATATTACTCATGGTATATTATTGATCGACTATTTTCAAAAAAGAAAAACCATAAACAACGACTATTATGTAGTTTTATTGGAGAGGATGAAAAACGATGTCGCGGAACAACGGCCCCATTTATAGTGCTGTTTTGTCAAGACAATGCGCCACGTCACAGATCAAAGAAAATGTTGGCAAAATTATATGAATAAGGCTTCAAAAGCCCCCATCTTCAATCTCAATGGGACATACATTTCGCGCCTATGTTGAGGCTAAAGACAAATCGTACTATAAAAATGGTATTTCAAAATTGTATGACCACAAACTTTTCAGCCCACCTGTTAAAGCTGAAAAAACTTCTGGGTTTCAGAATACATTTCAAAATAGGCTCTCTTGACGGCTCATGATAATGAATTGTGAATCAGATCGATTCATGGGATTAAGTTATTTTGAAATCGAATTTATTCATCAATGTAATCTCCTTCCAGAAAAAAACAATCATTCCAACGCTTCTCTAACTTCTCGATGCCGTGATCGTAGAAGGATTTTTCTTTTGTCTCAAATTAGATTTCAGTTTCACCAATTCCTTCTGCATTTGAGCTGAATTTCTTTCCGGCGAGCATTTTTTTGAGGTCATCGAATAGCCAGTAGTCGCTGGGGGGTCAGATCTGGACTATACGGTGGACGAAGAAGCAATTCGAAGTGTAATTCATTCAATTTAACCATTGTTGCCATCGACTCGGTGCATTTTCTTGGTGAAACAGTGGTTTTTTCTTCGACATATGAGGCCGTTTTTCCTTGATTTTTGGATTCTAACGATCCAACAACTCAATGTAGTATTCGATATTTATTGTCTTTCCTTTTGGAGACGAATAATATTCCATGCGCATTCAAAAATACTAACATTCCCAGCTGACTGTTGTGTCTTTGGATGCTTCGGACGTGGTTTACCGGCTGCAGTCCACTCAAGTGATAATCGTTTAGATTCCGGATTGAAGTGATGTAATCATGTTTCATCCATTGTCACATATTGACGCGAAAAATCTGATTTATTACTTGTAAACATGGCCAAATACTGCTCTGAATCATCAACACGTTGTTGTTTTTGATCGACTGTTAATAAACGTGGCACCCATTTATAGAAAAGCTTTCTCACGGTCAAATGTTCATGCATAATTGTAAACATGCTGCCTTCTGATATTTTTACGACCTCAGCTATCTCAGGCAATTTTAATTAACGATTACATATAACACATTTGTGAACTTTTTTTGATGGTTTCTGGAGTAATCACCTCAATTTGACGATCAGAACTTCCACCATCATTGTCTGTACGATCACATTCAAAGTCAGCAAATCAATAACAAATGGTTCATTTCGATAGAGCAGTGTCCAGATGACACTTTTGAAGCCATTGCTGAACTTGTACAGTATTTTTTATCAAGAAGCAATGATAAATTAATACAGAAAATTGTTTTCAAAAATAACATAAGTAGCTTCACTAAATGGCTGTAATTTTTTTCTGGCTAAACGAACTAAACGAAATGTCATGAAATTTTAGACATAGTTTTTTGAAAGTTAGTATTTATAAACGCTATATGGTTTTGACAATGACAGCGCCATCTATGTGTCAGTCATACGACTTATTGAGTGATGTTATATGTATGAAACACTTCTATAATAATTATCTATTTACTTTATTCAAACATATTAATTAAATTAAATTACAAACCTCAATTTTATACAATTATTATTATATTTTTTTCGAACCAAGACACTAACTACCATCAACTTTCTAAATGATACTAATGCAGCGTATAATGTAGATTGTATTATATGTATTACCTGTGGTAGCAATGTTTTGAACGTCTTTCCTTCATATTTGCTAAGCGATTTGCAACTAACAATAATTTCTTGAAACTTTGCATACTGTTGTTCCTCTTCTTTAATCGCTTTTCGATTTTCTTGAATACTGAAAAAGCCACCAAAATTCATTACACAAATACAGATATATTTACCACAATACTATTGTTATAAACGGATCTTTCTCAGAAAAATATTCCAAATTTCAGAATGAAACCCAAAAACGAATGACTTTACAATGGAAAAGCTGCTGTATTACAAAAAAAAAATAGTTCGTTTGTTATCAAAATCTCTTTTTAACTCTAACATTTAGCTCGACGAGTTTTTAATTTCTACAAACTATCCACAAAATAATCTTTGGAAAGTTCCGCAAAGCAGGTAATCATATTTGCCGTAACCTCTTCATTTGTCTGTTATCGTCAAGACAATTAACAATTAATGGGAGGAAGGTAAAGCATGGAAATCGTAATTGACTTCGTAATTTTTCTGCATCAACAGTGACCGCATAAATAGGTGCATTTTCGTGATGGAACAAAATTGTTTTCTTCAACAAATGCCTTAATTCTTTTTCAAGTTCGGCATCAAAATCAGTTGGCAAATCATCATGATATTAACCAATAATCATTTTCCTTTTCTAAATAAAAATTTGGAATTTCAAAATACTATGACCATGACTTTATTGACCGGAAAATTGTTTTTGTTTTCTTGGAAGAAAATACCTCACATAATTCGTATACGTTTATATCCAAATTCATCTACTGTAACATATCCAAGGGAAAAATAACTTGGATTACATTGGAAGATATCCAAAAATTAGCATTTTACAATCGCATAATTCTTACCTTATTTATTTATTTTATAGAGGTAGATAAATATTTGAGAATATCAATTCAGGTATACAATGTGTTTGTAAAATAAAGTAACTCACTAAATTTATATTCTATTTATAGAAGAAAAATGTGAACCAAAACATTCATCAGTGCGTGATCAGCACGTGAACATCCTGAGAGTAACGCGACATCGTTATTAGTGCAAATCAGTGACACCATAAAATACCATAATGTACACAAATAAAAAGCCGCGTCTGAGGGGCAAGCGCCGCATTGCAGCGTTTTGAATGTGCACTATGCGTAAATGGGTGATTCCATTATAACTGTGATATTCAATGTCCTGTATTGTTTTTTTGTACTAGTCATTAATTAATAATCAATTAATAAAAATTTTGTGTTAATTGAATAATTCTTAAGATATTTAAACATTATTTTTATACAATATAACTTGCCACTTAAAGAAAACTTATACTACATCACTTGAATGTCAGTACCGTGTCATGTCCATTCCTAGAATTTACCGATAAATTATTAATTTTTTTTGTCGTAACAAATGATTTAAACTAATTACCTTATAAATTCTAATGTTTATGATCAAACTGAGGAAAATTGATGCACTTGTTGTTTAATATCTTAAGTTACCATGTCAGTACCGTGGATAAATGAGTCAGTACCGTGGAACTCAAAATCCGACATTTGTGTCTTGCTCGTGATACTTTGAAGTTGTAGTAAATTCCTCTTAGAGTTTTATTTTTACAGTAAAATAGATGAATAATATGCATAAAAAAGTTAGAAAAGTTAAATTTTAAAATCTTGAAATTTTGAATACAAAAAATCACAGTTAGAACGGAATCACCCAAATATATTTTGGATTACTATTTTTCTTCGATAAATAGTATTTCTATTTCTGTTGTTGAATAAATAAATAAATCTTGAATAGAAATTTTTGAGAATAATATACGTATAAGTCTATTGAAAAATTGGACATGGCATTACTCAATTGTTGATTTAATATTTTACAGACTGTTTTCTATTTCCCAATTCATCCCGATTGGCAGCTTTTATAATGGTCAACATTTTTTTTTAATATCCCCAAAAAATAACAGAAGACGATAAATTGTGTTGATTCTCCCAATCCATCTGTCTTGGAAAACTTCATTCAATAATTTCTAACAGCAACCTGCAATTCTTATTACCTCTGTATTCAATGTTTCTGCATATATCTAGAATTAGTCCCTCGAATACATACAATTTTAGTAATTAACTGTACCATTCAACATAAACTTGGTTATAATGGAAAACACTATATTACTTGTAAATTGAGGGTTGGAATTTACTTTTCACATTATGGTTTAACAAAATTTCAGTCTGCGAACATAAACTTCATGTAGGGCAGTTTTTCGATAGGATATACAAGCATTTTCAACAAAACTCTATTTGACATCCAAGGGTTTTTTACCATTTGTTACAATGTTTCATCGATCAAATTTAGGGCGATTTTTAGCTAAAAACCCTTTTGCTTTTCTTTGGATATATATATATATATATATATATATATATATATATATATATATATATGTATATATAACTTATAAGTGATCTTTCTTCTACGATCACCTTAGCCCCTCATCCTTTCCTGTTTAGTAAACAATCTAGATCTGATAGTTGAATGATAAGACTGATGCTCTAAAATGATTTTGTTATAACATTATTCAATAGCAATTTTTTCAGGTGTTGTAGTAATTCTGGAAGTCTTTTACTGTATTGTCCGATCGTAATCATATTAGACTTGTTTAGCTATCTTTAATCGAATCAAAATATGTTTCTTTTACGGGGTTTTTGTTTTTGTGGAAGAGAAAGAATTCGCCACTAGATCCAGAGAATAGGGTGCCTACTTTTGCATTGAAATTTGTCTGGAAGTTACAACTGCGTCACACTCAACAAGCATTGGCTCTGGATACATTGTAGTGAAGCGGCACTCGATTGTTCGCATTTTGGGGGCGCACTCTTTTGATCCTTTTTTAAAAGTGGAACGAACGGCTTATGGACCACCCCTCGACTGTCAAAGAAGGAAAAGAGCCTTGTTCTCACTATCGACTTGCTCACACGAGCTTTTTTGGTCTTGGATCATTTGAATTTAGTCACAGTTGACTCTAATGCTTCGGTTCAGAGTCATACTGAATCATATTGAAAAAAGCAATGCGATAGAGAAACATAGGATCAGTTCTTCCGGGATTAAAATTCGAGTTGCTTTTACTCCACCGAACAGACAATTTCACGGTTGATATTTAGTTCACAGCCATCACATCACAGAAACAACGATTTTGACAGATTAGGGCACGTCTTTTACGGCTCTCCTTGAATTTTATGCCGATGAAAAGGACTTGTGCACGGTTATCATAATTAAACATTTGCAATTTTTTACCGTAAATTTCAGTCACCGAATTGCCTGAATTCGCACAAAATTTTACCGCGAAGCGTTGCTCTAGGTTTCTCTATTTTTCTGACGAGCACCATTATTACGTAAATATAAAAGACGCATCTGAGCTGAGAAAAACCAACAATCGCACACAACTGCGAAAAAAATTGATGTATAGAGTAGAGTTACCTCATTATACGGTAGAATACGATTGATCCAGTGTTACCACAAGAACGGCAAAGAAACCAGTTCATTATAATTGTTAGATCTTGTATTAAAGTTTTAAATTACCTGATTGAAATAAACAACTCATTACTGATAATAAGGAATAATTTATGACATTCAAACATAATTATTGTCAGAGAAACCGACTATTTAAACGATCCTAATGTTGTAAAAATTAAATAAAAAGTTATGCGGTCTTGTTGTTTGTATTTATAATTTAATCAATAGAGATTGTACTGTTAAAAAAATGTAGTAATGGTGCACTTATGGGACTTGTCCATAAAATGAAGTTCACATTTTTCAACAAGGAAAATATGTTGATAGGCATTGAATAATACATGTTTGGAAAACTTAGACTTCTCTCTATTTTTCATATAATCGCCGTTTAGATCAATACATATTTGCATTCGGTCTACCATCTTCTCTATGCCTAAGTGGTAGAAGTCTGCTGCGGTGCCGAGACGATAGCTTGAAACCTCTTCTTTCATCTCTTCGTCGGTTGTGAAATGCGTCCGCTGTAAGAGTCTTTAAGAGATAGTAATCACTGGGGCCGCTCCACACGTTGTTGTTTGTTGTCATTGCATAAAACTTTGCATATTCTAATAGGTCTCTCAAAAAGTTGTGAATATAGGATTGAGGCTGATGTCTCAAACTGTCACAATTCGATC
This sequence comes from Diorhabda carinulata, assembly GCF_026250575.1. Lineage (NCBI taxonomy): Eukaryota > Metazoa > Arthropoda > Insecta > Coleoptera > Chrysomelidae > Diorhabda > Diorhabda carinulata. The sequence continues at coordinate 9,484,832 of NC_079465.1, forward strand.
TTTCAGTATTGCTTCTTCCACTTCGTCCGAAAACGAAAGCAGGCCAGAAGGTTGTTCGTCATTGACGTCTGTTGGTCCGTCTTTGAATTCTCTGCACCATTTGCGTACATGTTGGACACTCATACAATTTTCCCATACATTTTACATAGTTGGGAATTAATGTCTACCTGAGGAGTTTTTTGCACACAAAAAACGGATCATAGCGCATAATTCGCATCTGGCGTGAAAATCAAATGGAAGCTCCAGCTTTCAGAGCGTCTGCAGCACCTTGGGAATCTTATTTTATGAACAATCCTCGTATATATTATTAAAAAAACTTTCTTTCGACAATTTTTTTTAAACGATATATTAGCTAATTACGTTACTTTATTACATAATCATACATTCTATTGGTTGCGATAAACAGGCTTAGTTATGCTCAATTTTCCTTGATATGTTGAGGATTATCGCACAATCCAACGGCTTGAGATGAAAAATGGAACAGTATCCATCTTTCGTTTTCAATCAGTACGTCTTTGCTAGACACTCAATCATGTGTAACAGTTTCAATTTAGATAATTTCCTTTACTAATGGATGTTCGTTCGCGTGCTTGTTACGCATCATTGACAATTTAAAACTAAAATCAATAGAATTTTTTATATATTTTATGGTTGATTAGAGATTGTTTAACGCCTATTAACTTAACCACAAATAACACCATGATGATTTTCTATTATCAAACACAATATTTCTGGTCTTAATATGAACAGAATTAATTTTCTATCAAAACTAAAATATCAAATAATGAGTAATGCAATTACTTATTAATTACGCATTCTATATAAAAATTATCAGTCTACTTCGTTATTAACGTCTGCCATCTCGAATGGATGAGTTCCTTCGATGTTGGTTGTGCAAGCTCGGAGTAACGTTGAAACTAAATTTAAATTTAAAACCTAAGAACCTAAGAACATATTGATTTACAGCAAAAACTAGCTGACATGAAAAACCTTTATTATATGCTATTATTGTGTATTGCGAATCCATTTTTCGTAGTAATTCAAATTAGAGGAAAAGAAAAGTGTCTGGGGAAAAATAATAATAATAAATATGATATAAGAGTATCAAATGTAACAAGCCTCAAATGTATGTCTTTTTGGAAAGAATATTTTATTTTTCTAATTATTGTGGCCAAATGAGCTTTTTCAATCAAAATAGAATTTAAGGGACAAAAAATACATCGATTTTAATTAATAGTTCAAAGTTTGAAATGGATTTGAGAAAATTAAGTACCTCAAATCTCAAATCAAATTTCGCGAGATTGCGGATTCACTCAGGCTGGCACTGGAGCTCAGAATTTGATCCCTCCTTGAAATTAAATATCACAAAATCCAGAAATTCGCCTGTTGGGTGTTGAGGTTAGGACCAAGATGTCTTCACATAGTCACGTGGCCGAATTATCCAACGTAAAGGGATTGGAAGGAATATTTAACACAGTGGGTTTTAAATTATTTTAGAAATCCAACAATACATTAAAACAATTATTGGGTAATCCTAAGGATAAAATACCAAATTTGGAAAAGAGTGGTATATATGAAATTGGCTGTGGTAATTGTGACGGGAAGTATATTGAGCAGACTAAGAGATTCGTTATTGTCTGGTTTAAAGAGCACATAGCTAATTTAAAATATGTAAGGAACAAGTTATTAGATTTTCGTTTACCTTCAGTTTCTGAAGACGATAACTTGGTAGTGTAAATAGTTTGTTCAGTATGAAAATCACCAACGGTTCCAGAAATTCCAACTTGGAACATAAATTTGAAGCCTACTTTAAGACTTAAAAACTATATAGTCCGTAACAGCTTCTAATCCTTACAAGGCCCAAATTCGTCTATCTTTGGAGTATTGCTCGCACATTTGGAGCTCGGCTCCCAAGCATATACCGAAGATGCTTTACTCAATACAGAAGAGATCAATTCGACTTATAGGCGATCCAGAGTAGAGCAGAAACTTGGACAGCTTAGAGCATAGACGCAAGGTCGCTGACCTGACTCTGTTCCACTGATACTATCAAGGCAGATGTGCTTCCGAACTGTCCAATATGATCGTACCCAGAGGAGTATTTGCAAGATCTACTCGATAGGAATAAACAAACAAAGCGAAGCAAAATGAGGAGAAGAGTTTAAAAAAAGCTGTAATTAGCTTTCATTTGTGACAGTACAGTAACGACAAGTGGTAGTACATGTCAACCTGGAGCATATTTAAATTCAAAGACAAATCATTATCAAGAAAAAGAAAACATATCAAGCATTAAAATGATAAGTTACTGAAAGAAGAATATCTAATTATACTTAAAGAGAGTGATCTCACCGATAAAGTTCATTCTACAATGTAGTATTAAACTATTTATCATTATTTTCATCGGAGAATCAAGTAATCAAGAATTTTTCTGTCTTGAAATTTATGAGTTATTGAATTCATGTGTCACAAAATACAATATTCAAATTGACACTTGAAATAAATATTTACTGACTTGTAGTCATTTTTCCTTTGATCGCACTTTTCCTCTCTTCAACTCTCTCCAGCTTCCTTAGCACAATCTCTGCTGTAGCAGTCTGGCAATGTGTCCAAACCATCTTTCTCTTTGCGCTCCAACTATTTGTGTAATTTTAGGCTTATGTATATCATTCTTAGTTCCCTGTTTGTAGGTCTTCTCCGAATACCTTCTGCTATTTTAACTTCGTCTTATATTTTCCAGAGGATTCTTTTCTCTTCCATATATCCAATTAATTCTCAACTTTTTTCGTCAGCGTTCATGTTCCTGATGCATAAATAACTTCTGGTTTTACAATTGTTTAAAAAGATCTGACTTTGACTAAATTTTTGCTATTAGTATTTTTGATAGCGATTCTACCGCTCTTTTACTTTTTAGAATTCCCATATCTTTATCATTTTCCTCTAGGTTTGTAGATGTTATGATTACTCGTAGATAATAAAATTTATTACCTTTATATCCTTTCCCAACTGTTATCCATTTAGTGTTGTTGCTTTCATATGTGACTTCAGAGCGCATCTACATTTCTTTGTGAGCCAAACCTTATTTTTTTTTCGACCACAAATTTAGTAAAACCTTTTCCATTTCTCTCTTCGCTGTTATTATTAAAATTATGTCATCAATATATACGAGGATATATTAAAAATTCTTAGCCTACTATAGAACCAAACAAAATTTCAATGTCAAAATATTTCATTACTCAACATATTCTCCTCTTAATTGGATACATTTATTACAGCAAACCTGCGGCGTCTCTAGACCTTTCAAAAAAAATGTTTCTTCTTGCTATGCAAACCAGACCTCCACAGCATTTATATTACCTCCTCTTTAGAAGAAAATTTACGAACTTTCAAACTTTTTTTCAGTTGAGAAAAGAGGTGATAGTCGGACGGAGCCAAATCTGGTGAATATGGGGAATGTTCTAGTAATTCAAACCCTAAATTACGAATTTTTTGCATGGCAACATGAGATTTCTGTGCAGGGACGTTGTTCTGCAAAAACAAAACACCTTTGGATAGCTTTCCGCGTCTTTTCTCTTCAATGTTTTGTCGTAGAGTAGTCAGTAATGTCGAATATCTCCAGTTATTGTTCTACCCTTATCTAAAAAATCAATCATGGCAATCCCAAAAAACTGAAGCAAGAACTTTTGGGTCTTAGGTCTTGGGGAACCAGAGTGTCGCCAGTCCATCGATGCTTTGTTTCTGGATCGTAGAAATGTACCCAAGTCTTATCCATAGTAACAATTCGGTTCAAGAAGTCTACATCGTTTTCAAATCGAGCACAGATCGAACGCGATGCTTCTACCCTTGCACGCTTTTGGTCAACATTCAAACATTTGGGGATCCATTTTACAGCAGTTTTTCTCATGTCCAAATTGACATGAACTATATGATGAAGGCGTTCGTATGAAATATTCAGTGCTTCTTTTACTTCTTTTGAACCTTGCAGTTCAATTTTTAACGGTTGCTTACGAAGGACATTGATCACCAAGGATATTAAGCATATCTTCGTAAATCTGCTTACCTCGTAACCCATTTAAATACGGGTATTTGATGAGGGCTCGATACTCCAATGTTTCGATTTCCACAATTTCGGTGGACATCTTTTTTCATTTAATTTATTGCGTAACTCTGGTTTACTTTATTGACGTCAAACTTTACACTGACACTTCTAATTAGTTATTGTTCGTTGCTATGGTAACGCAAATTTTTGTTTATGCATTAAACTGGTTTAGGCTAACTAGATATCAATACATCCTCGTACAATGCACTGTGGTTTATGGTAAAAGATGGAACATGTTGTTTGTATGTCACTTTGTCTTATTATCATTTCTATTATAATATTAAATAGGTTTGTAGAGAGGGTGTCTGTTGCCCTGTTTATTTCTTTTCTCACTATACATATATCCGATAAATGGTGTCCCACTAAAATTCTATAGCTTGTATTGGTCAATATCATTTAAATAAGATTCCTCAATTTTTTCGGTATTTCCTATCTTCCTGTCATCTCAGTGTCTCTCTGTAACGACTGCATAACGTCGTAATATAGCACAGCAATAAATTGATCTGCGTATTATTCATGTTTTATAGAGTTTAAAACTTGGTGAAAAAATAAAGCTCTTGAAATTATTTGGAAATCTCTATTTTCACTTGTGAAAATGAGATGCGCATTAATAAACGCCACATTTTCAACTGCCAGGTACGTTATGCGAAGACCATATATTGAAAAAACAGCATTTTTAAGATGTTTATTTGAAAACTCTGCGTTAGGATAGGTCTTGGTCACTTGTTGAATGAGACCTACATCTTAGTAAATTTTCCAAACTCATTCAAAATATCATTACTCTGTAGAATGAAACGTAGTATTAAATCTACTTCAATGATACTGTTTAGTTTACAGAAAAACCGCACGATAGTACATATTATCAGATCATACAGATGAAATTTGATAATGGAGCGGACTGCAATTGAACAATTGTAGAGGTTAGACAACGGAGTTAGCATAAAAGGAAAAAATGCACTCTTAGAATTCTAAATAGAAATACCTTAGATATGTATGTATCATATGATTATCATAGCTACAACCTCGTACTATTTATCTCTATATTGTGTAATTTGAAAGAATAGCAACATTATTCAAATGTGACCTCAATCTCGCTGTATAACGTCCATCTACTTTTACACTTTATGGAGAGTATTTTAATTTGGACAATAAATTTTCATATTTCAAGAATTGGGGTTGTACATGTTATGCAACGGTGATTAAAAATAAGAATCACGTTTTCATACAAATTCAAATTGTAATTCAAATTAAATATTTTTTGATAAATATTCACAATAACCAAAATAATGAAATCAAATCAAAACTAGACAAAACAATGCAATATTAATATGCAATAAAGTTTTTTTTGTAACAATAAATAAGAGCACTTCAAAAACGTATTGATCTTTAACGTTAAAATGCTGTAATTAAAAATTTCACAAAATTTGTACTATACATAAAATCATTCCCAATTCACTTTTATGACCATAATAATTACATTTTTATTAATCACATCACAATAGATGATGTCATAATGTAAAAGAGAAAGGAAGATTTAGAGAGAAAGAGAGAGAGAGAAATCGTTGAGACCTTGAACTTTTATTAAGTATAATAATACTCCATACCCACTTTATTGGCATCTGAAGGTTTTGCAATTGTTTTTAAATTCAGATAGATAGAATAAATTTTTGAAAACACACTTAAATTTGTTAAAATAATCTGAAAGCGGAAAATTTCTATAAAGTTCAGAGACGAATTGTTAACATAAGATAAAAGGGCCATGAATTCTTACCCATCAGCTGCACTAGAAATGATTATAAATCTCCCACCTCTCCACATAGTACTGGAAAGCGTGGCAGAGAAAACATCATTCAGGGACGGAATTATCAAAGAAAACTCGTTCCCAAATAATGACCAACCTCGTGACATACCTCAGGACATTACATCGATAAAGTTTAGCTTTGAGAGAAACTTCACCTCAAGAAATTAACAGAAATGTCATTAAATAGTATACAGACGGATCAAAAGCAGCAGACGGAACTGGAATAGGAGTGTACGGGCCCAGAACCAAACACTCTAAAAGCCTGGGCAGCACACCAAGTATTTTTCAAGCAGAAATCTATGCAATTGAAAAATGTGTGCAGTTAAATCCAGAGATGAACTATCACTAACAGGAGATCATCATCCTGTCCGATAGTGCCATTAAAGCTCTAATCTTCAATATAATAAAATGATAAACTCGTTTGAGATTGCCTAGAAAAATTAAACGAGCTAGATAAGAACAATAAAATAACCCTACAATGGATTCCGGAACACACCGGAGTGAAGGGAAATAGCTGATAAGCTCGTTAAAACGAAGACAGACAAGCCCTTCATGAGATTCGTACCCTTCTGTGGTATCGGCTACAGAGCAATGGTAAAAGAAGGTAGATAGGAGCAAAACCAATTATTGGGACTACCTAAGGGACTGAGACAGGTAAAGATTCTTCTGGGAAACTATAACCAGAATAGAGCTGCTGAATGTATCAACCTATGTAAGAACAATCTACGAATACTAACAGATGTTCTATCGGGGTGCTATCGCCTCAACAAAGGCGCCACTGAAGACGCTAGACCTAGCAGATAATGCGGAGTGCAGATTTTGTTACACAGAGGACGAAACCTCTATCCACATTCTCTCGTGTGGAACACTAAGGAACATTACATCTGGGTGGGTATGAAATAGAAAATGAGGATTTTTGGCAATTAAAGCCATCCCACAATCTAGACTTCTTAAAATAAGAGGGATTGATGGATCAGCTGTAAATATTGTATACGAGACCCCAAATCCATACATACAAAATAAGATGGAATCGGAAAGTTTTCATGAAATTCCATAAGTAGAGAGACTTTGGAGACCATTAGAGAGTCCTGAAAATTACAATTCAAAATAATCTGAAATATTAATAACCTCAACATTTCATATTGCAAATCTGTCAAATATCAACTTATTCCAAAGATAATAAAAAGGGAGAGTGATTATTATAAATAGTTTTCCAAAGTTTTAGGATTGATGCTATATCTAAAATCTATTTTACTATACTCTTTGAAATTTTCAGATGGTTTTCTATGGCCATTGCGGGTTACCAGAGATGAATTTCAAAATTTTTAATAGGTCAAAGTCAAAAATCAATGATGAAATAATATTTTAAAATTCCCGATAAAATTACAGACAAGCTGAAATGGCACAAGAAAGCTTGTTATCCAAAATATTAAGAGATACATACGATAAATTATATGACAAATGTCAGTAAATGTAAAAACATTAATGAAACTGTTGGAGTAAGTTAGTGAGGTGAGTAAACACCACATTATGCTTTAAGAGATTACTTTTTCAACAAAAATAATCGACGAGTAGATTCTATTGAGTGACTACTACTGAATGACGAGCCCTTATGCAGTTATTTTTCTGAGAGAGTTGTTTCAACGAAAAAGTGTACATGGAGAGTTTTTAATTTTGAATGATTTCAATAGTTCAACTACAGTTACTTTTAATCATGCGGATCCGTTGAAAAATAAATAGCAGGTAAGCGTGTTTTGAAAGTTCTAGCGTTTTTTTTTTGTGTCTTTAATCTACCGAAGGTTCCACGAAGAAAATCAAAATCTTATTCAATACATTGAATCTACTTTCAATTTTGACATAAGTTTCTAAAAATTATATATTAAAAAATGCTCCTATTTCTATATTAGTTTCAGTATACTAATTATTGTCATGTGATTTTTTATAACCATCATATTAGTTATATTTACCTAAAATACCATATATACTTACTTTAAACTGAAGCAACTGGCACTGAAACAAAAAAAAGTTTATTAGTACATACAATACATGAGAAAAGGAAGAACGACAAACTTGTAGGAAAATACGCTGTAAAATCTCGGAATACATTTATATCACTTGTGGTGATTCGGAAAATTATCAATAAAAAGCGAGAAAGTAAATTTTTCCATATTATTGTATGATCAGTCTCAATACAACGATTCCAACGTTACCACCACGAGCGTCTACTATTAACCACGGTTACAGCTACTTCGACTTCCTCTCTATGGGTTTCCTTGAGTTATGACTTTATATTGGAAAATAAAGTCGCAGGTCGGGACTATAGGGTGGTAGTCTGCACAATCAATAAAGTTTTTCTTTACAAATTCGGATTTCATAGGAAAAACCATCCGCTACAATACTAACGAAGAATTTCTCACATTTCTCACCCATTTCTACCTACTGCTAACATTGTAGTTTCTGCCATCACAACAAATCCTTACAGATCGCTTTTTGTTTTTGGGTAAGAATTTTTGGCACTATCTTTATGCTAATCTTTCGCATGTTTAAGTCCTAATGTGATATCTTGAGAGTGATTTTTTTTGGAAATTTAGCTAATCAGACAGCGTACAGGCATCGATCATATGAGATCAAAATGAACAAATGGTGGACACTCGCGTCGGTACGAATCAGAACTCTCTTCGAATACTTGTTTTCATACATCAATTGTAATTAGCGAAGGATATCAAAGCGTTTTAATATGAGTAATATTCGTTAGAAAACCTAAACATTTGGTTGAAAAAATACCCACAGAACCTAAACCAAACGTGCTTTTGCCTTTAGATAATCTGGAAGAGACAGCTTTTGTAATAGGCAGATCTGGACAGATCGTTGTCATTACTCGAGTTCACTAAATTTCTGGAATTCTATTTGTTTCTCCAGATGATTTATCTTGATTTTAGGTCTCTTGATTATGTTAAAAATAACAAGTAAAAGTTTGACATTTCGACATATTTCAGTATTTATCAAAATATATATCTACTTCTCTATATATTTCTCTAATTTCCAACTTCTCGTATCTATTTATATCAATTTTTGGAAGATGAAGATGTTTGTCCCACGTAATCACGTACCTTTTTTATAATATTATAATATCTTGTTTTATTATAAAATATTTTTATAATGTACTAACTGATCCGGCAAACTTCGTATTGCCTCAATCGATAATAAAGAAATAAATAAAAGACTAAAAGAATAAAAAAATAAAAGACGTAAACTTCTGTATAATACAAGGAATTTTTTTTATTAAGACAAATAAAAAAATGCTTGATATGAATGAAGTTTTATTATTATTTTCGATTAATTACACATGATGTTGCTTTCTTACAAAACAGAATTATCCGCAAATTCTGGCTATTTATAAGGTTTAATTTTGATATTGACAGACACACACAGTTATGATACAGTCTATTAATCAATTTTAAGCTTTCTAATAAACTATATTTTTTGTTTTGTGGATCGTAAATAAACAAAGATAACGATTTTCGACTCTCGAATACGCTAAGTTCAATTGTCCATTGTTCAAAGGTCAGACATACCAGAAACCGTCATCTCCTTTGTGTTTTCCTCTTTATGATTGTTCGCTATTCTGACATAAGAAAATGACTATTTTCTTTATCTGTCTCTCGCTGGTCACAGTGCACTTAGCAGGTGAGGTAGCTCTTCGCACGTTCGATTGACTACGGTCCTAAGTCAGATCTTTTTCTCTCGGCATCGTAAATTGTAATTAATCAATATGAGAAAAATTCTCGCGCACTTAACAATAAATTGTCACTATCACAAGAGATCAGCACGCAGCGGTAATCGTCACTCACAAAGATAGAAGGATGCACTCTGAGGTACCGATCGACATAGAGGATGGATCAACATATTAGTTGGTTGTCAAATGTCAAATATTATGGTTGCGTTCAGAAATTTAATTTGTGACAAGACCAAAATTAGCTAAATGGGTCCATCCGTTTTAACGAGTCTAACAAACAGCAACAGTAAAATCAATATCAGAATAGATTTGATAAACGGTGTGAGGGTTCTTGTAAGTAGGGTAAAGATAGAGACAGATTTAGAAACAACTTATCGGCTTATGGCTTATTTTGTTGCGACCTTTTCAGATTTCTTGTGATCTCCTCACATTCATCTTATAATTTTTATGAATCAGCTTGGACACAAAATCTTTCAGTAGTTCCTTACTAAAGGCTTTACTGTGCCTAATACCAAAAACCGCACGTATATTAAACTATCGTCAGCTCAACTGATTGCTCATTTTGGACCACTATAGATGAAACCTGGATCTACTACTACACTCTTGAAAAAAGGTTAAGACAATGAGAAATTGCAAAAAAGGGATCGTAATTGAGGAGAAAGAAATTGCTTCACCATGAGGAGAACGCCATTTCTCTTGTGAAGGAGAAATTTCCATCATACAATAATATTATCGTATAAGCAAATGGCTATTATGAAGAGAATATCTTATTATTTGGAAGGGTTTAAAAATTTAGAGAAAATTGAAAAATCAAAATTATCACATTAAAAATGTCTTGTTTTTAAATTAAATTGCAAATTTTTAGATAACCTTCATATTCTTCTACCATCCATCTTACTGATACGCTCGATCCATTCCTTTTATGTAATTAGCATCCAGTTATTCAATGCAGTACTCTAATTTTAGTTGTTTCAAGTAAATTTTTTCTTTTAACTATGTCAGGTTGTGGGTTCTATAACCTCTATTTCAATGTCATATACCCTGATATGTCTATTCCTAAATACTCAAATTTCAACTTCTTCTGAATAAGTTTCCCTTATTCATCTAATTTACACCTTAGTAGTATTTTTGATGCTTTCATGCATTTTGTTTTCAGTGATGATATCCACATATCAAATGAATCAACGTTGAATATCTAGGCGTAAACTTGGAAGAAATGTTGAAGTCAATCTCAGATGTTTGCATTTTTTGTTGAAAAAATTATCAACAAAAAAATTACAAATTCAGGAAAAGATATACTCGCACATGACACGGAGGTTACAACTTCACGGTTTATTGAAATTATGTTTTCTCAGTTAGAAGCTATGTTCAATGAAAGTATAATATCGTTAAATACTACATCATTGAATAATACACCTTCGAGGTAAACAGGTGTGCGAACAGTTTTTTCTTACATGTAATTTTGATTAAGGTCGTTATCAATAAACGTTAATATTGCTGAATATTTTAATAATTACTCCATATTCATTATTTAAGACATATCTCTCATATTTCCTGTTTGATTAAAACTATGAATATCGAGCAAACAACCACTTTATTGCACGAACTGCAAATTATCATCAACTTACATAATATAGTTCCAATTTAATGAAAGTTGAAGTAATTAGAATAGGCTGAAACATTTCTCAATTAGACCAGGTTCGATAATTTGAGAAACCAAAAAAAGTGACATAGCATGTAACCCATTGGAAAAGGATAGGAATATGATAAAAATGGCAGGAAAAATAAATTACGGGCGATCTTAGTTCGGGAATTGGGAGAGGGTTAGTTTTTAAGGGTAAAAAATGGTGTATCTCGATTTCCGGTTGTAGGTAATAATAAGATCTACAAATTTTGTATTGACAATTTTTTCCTATAACCCCAAAATTTAGGTGAAAAATTTAAATAACCAAGTTTTTGATTTTTTATTCTTATCTTTTTCCCAAAAATTCTTTTTTCTACGAAATTTTACGAAAACATAGCTTTTCATGTACCAAATACACTGTAATTTATTTGATTTAAAATATTTATTTTTTCAACTTATTTTGACATAATATCAAGAAAACATTCTAAATTTCAATCGAAAATTCACGCGTCATAATATCAGCTTTTTTATAAAGTCAGTGCGCTTTTTGTTCGTTGAAATCTCTACTTTCTCATGGTTTAAGAAAAATATACTTTACTGTAATAAATGTTTTCAGAAAATGTATAAAATTGAAAAAAACTCAAATTCGAAAATTTTTTCTTATGATTATGTAAAATTTTCAAATCAAAAAACGTGAGGTTATGAGTACATGTTACACTGATAAACGAAAAAATTATAAATCGAAATAAAATACTAAAATTCACAAACAATTAAGTTATTAAGGTTGATGTTTAAGATATCACAATATTTTAAGAAAGTTGTCAATCTTCTTTAAATAATATTTGTAGATGTATACCTGAGTGACCTACGGAAAATTTTAGCCCATTGAAAGGTGTTTCGTAGATAAGTGGCCATGTTTTTTTTATGAAAGAGATACAAGTAAAGAAGATATAAAAATTGGATTACGGTTCATTAAGTCTATTTAAAAATGTAAAAATGGAAAAATAGCACTGAATCAATTGAGATTTCAAAAATATCAGTTGGCGAAAATTCTTCTTTTAGTTTGGTATACCTTCTACCCACAGAAATAGCATCAGAACAACATTGTTAAAAGGCATATTATCAATCTTGATCGGGAAACGAACTGACGGCAATAGATTGGGGCTAGAAACAATATCAACGTTACATTATGCCAAAATTCACAGCAAAGGAATTAATTCCGGAAGTACTGCTTAAAACTATTTGCTGTAGCTGTGAAATTGGACGTAATCAGTTAAAAATGTGACTGCCGAAAACATGGTTCAAAATGCTCAAAGACAAAGAAGGTGATGGTCTTTCGAAGATTATAAATTTCGAAGATCAACTAGAATTGGTTTGTCCAATCTAACGATAAAGAAATACCATCGAAGAGACAAGATCTAATGGATTATTGATTAGAATTCAAGATAATATTTATAAATAACAAGATTAATGTTTTTAAAAATATTATGATGAATAACGTATTCAGAATATAGTATCTAAATTCAATAGAACGATTTACAGATATATATTTATATTTTATGAGATATTCTATGACATGAATGTAATGAGAATTTAAAAGATAAACTTTTTACCTGAAAAATATTGCAACAATCACAATTTTTTGATGAAATTGTACATGATTAAAAAAATTTTTGAACCCAGTTTTTTTTTATTTTTTGCTTTACATCAGAATTTTTTTTTAAACGACAAAAATAAAAAATCAAAAACTTAGTTATTTGAATTTTTAACATTAATTTTGAGGTTATGTGAAAAAATTGGAAATACAAAAGTTGTAGATCTTAAATCTTATTATCAACAACTTTGTTATTAAACTTTTTTCCATAGGACTTGTAGTTTTACCGGAAATGGAGATAAAGCATTTTTTATCCTTAAAAATTCACCCCTTTCCATTTCCCGGACTCAGATCCTGCCCGTAATTTATTTTTCCTTCCATTTTTACTATATTCCCTTCTTTTCCAATGAGTTTCATCCTATTATAATTTTTTTCAGTTTTTGCCATTTTTGAAGGTTTCGACCCAGGTCTAAATATTTCGTATTAATAAACACGTGGTGGCATATAAAAGGTGAGAGGCTGCAAATATGCAAAAGTTTTACTATAAAGCATTAATTGTTATTGAAATCATACATTTCACCGAATTCGTGACTTGATTATGATATTTATGAAAAATCATTTCGAATAAATGTTTACGTACACTATGTGATTACAGATTTTTTTTAGATATGGTTATATTTTCAATGTATCACATTTTGTGAGTAGATATGGTATTACTGAATTTACTGATAACAGGTTTAGTACGTCGCTGATGTAAAGGTTACGGTTTAGTAAACAACATCAAATTCAAATGTTAGTACAGTAAGACTCCGCTTAATGCTGTTTCGGTTTAGCGTTTTTTATTTCAACCCGGGGATTCCCCGAAATTGTGCGCAGCGCTAGATTTTCAAATAACATATACATTGTTTTTGTAAAAATACACATTTAAACAATTAAGTTTGAACCTCCAGTTTTTTTAATTGCTTTATCAAATTTGATTTTTTAAGATATTTGAAATTATCACATTATTAATCATATCGTAAGTAAGTACACGTGTAAGAATTACTTTATTGTTGTTTGCATTACAAGAAGCCGCCGATTTGTTTAATGATACATATACTGACAGAATGTCTCATATTCTCAAGTCTGCAGAATGATTCAAAATTCAGTTGTCATTTGTTGACAGATTAGGATATTGTCAGGCAGCCGTAAATTTTCACTTTGTACAACTACTGTGAATAAATATTTAACTTTCAATTATTGTTCATTTTGCAACAAATGAATACCAAACCATAACAATGAATTCGATTTTTTTAACCCCAAATCCGGTGTTCTACCCATTTTGCCCGACCCTGTATATTATAAAATTTAATAACTACGCTATCGATAAAAATTCACTTTTATCCCATAATAAAATTTCAATTAGCTGTTTATAACCATTTTTGCAGTATAAAATTTGAAAATTGTAATATTAAAGATATAGCACGTAGTTTTATTGTTGCGACAAATTAAATGTAAACGAGGAAAATTCATATTTTATATTTACTGGTTTTCGATGGTAAAAAAAACACTCAAATTAAAATTCGCGTCAATAATCCCTTAGAAACTTTCATTTAATCTATTCATAAAAAAAGCGAGTTGTCGGCAACAAAATAATTTTTTTCATATGTGCAAAGTAATTTTTGAAAACTTTAATAATCTATATAGATTATTTAAAATTCTCTCATTATATTGTCTTTGGATCAACATTGATTAAATACGATGAAATTTCACTTTCTTCTATTCTGCGACGTCAAATATGTCTTCAGTAGTCACCCATCGTTGCTTGTTCCGAATCATTTTCCATATCGAATTTCAACAGTTTTGATGATATCTTTACTCTTGTTCGTGACTATTACAATGCCAAGATTTTTTACAAAGGAATCTAAATGCAGAGGTCTACCCAAGTGAGGCAGCGCTCTCAAATAATCGACAAGTCGACAAGTCCAGCAACGCTCGTAAGTCTGGCTAAGCTGCCAAAAAAATTAAAACGAAGCTTGTTCGTGATTCAGTTGTGTCTGTGTCATCATTACACGTGCTTGTTAAGAAAACGCGTTTTAAGAATAAATAACTGATACAAGTTCACGCTTTAAAAAAGAGTTTTCTTGTTACATCGTATCTGCCTACGAACGTGGATTAAGAAACTATGTTTACCTAATTTCAACAATAATTTCCGAACTCGCCGCTACCAAATCGGTCAATAGTGTGGAAGACGTACCAGAAATTCTATTTTCGATATGAAATATTATAAAAATACACAGCCACAAATTTTTCTAGTCTGGATAACTAAATGGGTTGCTTATATCTAATTAAGAAATTCTGTGAAACCCTTTCCGTTTATTTAACTGGTTGTGGATAGCTTACTTCTAGTTTCAAGCCGTTCTTTGTGAGATGTATACCGCATTTGTGTTAAAACATGTTCTGGAAAACCCATTTAATGTGAAAAAGCATTGGAATTAAACACGAAGCTTGATAGTGACAAAATATTTATCGCAAGTTCTGGTTGGTTAAAATTTTTTATATGTAATGATCAAGGCTTCCAATTGCTGACCGACGATGAAATTGTTGAAAAATTACTACGTGGTGAAGACCTCACAGAGGATAGATGCAGATGAGGAACCAGAAGAAGATGACTCGGGACCATCTCATGGTGAACCATTCCAAGCACTGGATTTGGCCTTCCGATGGCTCGAACGTCAAGAAGAATCGTATCACACGCAGTTATTACAACTGAAGAGAATTAAAGATCTAGCTGCTATGAAGAGAAAGTCGACATTGAAGCAGACAAGTATTAAGACATTCTTTATGTCACAGCATTAATTTTGTATTTTTTTGGATGCACGTAAATACATATTATTGTTTGATTCATTACGTACATGTAAAGAATTTATATGTATGTACTTCATACTTTTACACAAAGTTGTTGTTTAAATCTTTTTTTCCCTTATATATAAAAAAAAAATGAGAATTTCGACTATAAGAACTTTTAATTATCCGAACCACCTCTAACATTAGTAGGAATAATCGCTGCTCTACTGTAATGTAAAAAGTGTGTGGAAATTGGAACTCTGTGTGCCCGTTAGTTTTGGAGGCCACATACGCGAAATCATATTGAGTGTTGATGACAAAAAATTATCTTTAAAATAAACAAAGTAACCAATATTACTAAATTGGAAATTATAATTTGAATCTCTTTGCTTCTAGGAAAATACCATTTAAACATGAGTTGAAAAGAAAACTGGCAATTTTCGTATTTTCTATTTATAACTTGGAAATTGATTGAATGAGCTCAATGACATCAATCAATACTTTGTACGAAATTATAATGAACCATCGCTCGAACTAGTCGGATAATGGAAGGCGTAGATAAACGGGAAATTGATATGTGTATTCAACTAATTAGTATTGTGAAAGTTATCTTATTTCTAAAACAGTTTCGATTTTGTTAATTGCACAACAATAACAATGTGTGGTATTTAAGAAGACACCTCCATATTTTCGTCTCATTTTTAAAGATGCCTTTAGATATATCGAACAGTTATTCAGCATATTATTTCAACCCCTTATACCTTGTTAAAACACACTTTTTCAGTATTTTGATCTATACATTTAATTATTTCGATTTTTTCTATTTAATATGTTACTTAGTGTACCTTCATATATAATAATTTGACAATTTGACAATTTACAATGCAGCACAATGCCCCGTTTGGAGGACTTATTTAAAGGAACAGTGATTTTCTACTTATTGGAGCCGCTCTCTATATCGTACATGGGGATTCTGTCGGTGAAATAAGAAGCTACCATCCTCTGCAGGTATCCTGACACGCACATAGTTGAAGAAACTCCATAATGCGATCCCATTAAAGGCGTTCTTTATGACTGAAGACTGGAGTGAAACTTTGTTTTAGTGAAGTTTCAGCAAAGTATGTGAGAATGCGATTAACGCAACACACACTTAATTTCATGAGAAGTTGAATCTTTGAAAAGGTATATCCAGCATATTTTTATTAAGAATTTTAAAGTGCTATATAATAAAACATTCCGCGTTACGAATCCGTCGTAATAAAAACAACGTCTCTCAGAGTTATGTTTAAAAAACTTGTTTTCGTAGGACAAAAATTATTTTTTTTAGGAAATGGTCAGTTATATTTAATGAGATTGCATCAAATAATTACACCTATTCAAATGAGAGGAAAGAATATTTATTCCATGCAACGCTGATAGTTTCGCAATTAGTGAAAAGCAACTAATTTTTGCTGTCAGCACAGCTGGTACGTGCAGGACACCGCCTTGAAACCCCTTCGGCACTAAGGACGCCTAGTATTCAGTTTCTTGTTTCACAATTCAATATAATAGTTTTGAATAAACTAAATTGATGATTATTATTGTCGCCGGTCTCCTAATGAATTCTTCTTTGCTTACTTTACAAATTTACATTTTTCCCTGACGCTTTTTCAATACGAGTCAAGAGTTATCACCAATTGAAAACAATATCTGAAATATGCTGCACTTGGTTACGCCCGACCCCATATCAGCAAAGTTGACAGCAAAAAATAGTTTTATTTATTTGGAAAAACATGGACGTTTCTCTTGAAATAATTTTTTTGTGTGTGCGAGGGTTATAAAAGCGTAAAATGCAATAGAACCGAATATTTTCAAGATAATCTATATTAATTCGGTAATTTAGAAATAGCATTCCAACAGAATGGGATTCCTCCTCACGATTACAATGCATAAAAACGATATTTGGTTCAGTAATATTGAGATAGAGGAATTGGACAACGAGGTTCAATGGAATTACAAACTAGATCACTGTACCTGTATTTTTTGAGAGGGAATTTTAAATCGTCACTGCAGTAAAGACCCATTCACTTGTTGGGTGCTGAAGAATATGTCCTGACATAGTCACTTGGCTGAATTAGCTAACGCAGCTTCACATAAACTTGGAGCCCTCTTCAAGACCAAAAAGCAACAGCTTTCAACCCTCTATAAAATCAAAATTCGTCCATCTTCGGAGTATTGCCTGCAAATTTGAAGCTCGGCTCCCAGGCATACCCTCTGGTGGCTCGAATCAAAACAGAAGAGATCAATTCGACTCATAGGCGTTCCAGAGTTGACCAGAATCCTGGACAGCTCGGAGTATAGAAGCTGTCTTATATAATTCCACCTATATCAGTATTTGCAATGGCTACTCGACAAGCTTACGTGGCTCATGAACACCGAGTTCGCATACAGACGCCCAGAACGTCAATTTATCGGAACAGCTTTCTGTTGAGAAGTGCAAGCCTGTGGAATCAGCTACCAAAACAGGTATTTCCCGAACACTACCACCTACAGAAGTTCAAGATCAATATCCACAGGACAGGCACCATTCGGACTTCTGTGCTTCTTATATAAAAAAGAACCTGCAGTATTGAAATCAACGTATCGTTTCAGAATGTAAGGCTATCTAACATAGGAGCAAAATAAGATATTTTATTATCAGAATGTAAATGGAGAGCTCAGTTCGAACAATTATTATCATAGATTTTTCTATATGTCATTAATATTGAACAATATTTAATACAAGCACTGAAAAGGTTTTATCAAAATATTTGAAAAGAGGTATTATGTATCAATCAAATTATTGGTCTTTAAGACCTTGTAACATGTACATTATAAACGCTCTGTAACTGAAACCACTAGAGCATTGTAATGGTCCATCAGTAGAATCAAACATATTTCTAATTAATAAAAATACAGTTTAACAGGAAGTTTACGTGGGACAAACATATTTAATGCCAAATTCCACATTAGACCAAATACAAAATAAAATGTGAGTACTACTATTGTGGATATTGACTAATTAATTTTATACTGACAGATTTAAATCACAGCTACCAAACTTTGATAAAAATAAACAATCAGTTGTACTCACCTAATAGGATCCATACTGGCGTGGATTCAATTTGTTTAACAGTTAAGTGGTGCTGAGGAGGAGAACTGAAATAAAAATTTTATAATTAATAACACAGACTGATAAAATAATATTTTTTGACGTCAATTTTTTAACAATCTTTCAAAAGTTTTTTGTGTGGTCTAAGGTTTCATAGTTAATTATAATATACATGGTACTGAGTTCAAATATCTATAAATTACTTTTTTCAGTTCATTTTGGTTCTCGAGATGTACCATTGAAGTAAACAATTTTTTATAAAAGTTTTCGAAAGTTTTTTGTTAAAGCTCTCATAATTCCTAATGTTTCTTCTCAAATGAAATTAGCTTTATGTCAATAAAATCAATTCATAACTTTTGATTTTATTCACAACTAGGTGATATCAAGTCATATACATTTTTTTGTGTTTCATAGTTTTCTATATTTTGAATGTACAGGATCTTCCAGTTCTAAGTTTCATTTCATTTCATTTTAGTTTGTGGCCCTTTTTATGTATAGATGTGATATAAGCAGTTTACCGGTCTTCGGGTATATTTTCACCATCTATATAGTTTGTAAAAATTTAAGCTAATGATTCGAAGAGTGGCTTTCTTCCATTTTTTATTAGCTCAGCATTATCTCTCCTGGATCCACGGCTTGGTTCGGCTTGTATATTGAAATTTTATTGTGTTCGTATCTTTATTTAGTTATTTTTATTTTTGTTTTTTAGTTTTTACAAGCTTTTATCTACAAATTGTAACAATTTTTTGACAATTAGGCATTTTTCTCTCTCTCTCTCCAATTTTTTTCAGTTGCTTCACTGTATTCATAACTACTGTTAAATCTATGTGTATCTACTCGGGAGTAAAGTGAAATATTCAACTAGTTGACTGTACTTAAAGCAAAGCAAAAATTTGTATTACTTTGAATTTATTAAACCATGTAGTTATCTATTATTCAGTTCTTAATTTTGAGAGCTCTACAGCACTGCAGCTCGTATGTACTAATCGCTTTTACCTCCCTCTTTTCAATATCTTGGTCTTCCTTATTCTTCACTGTATTGGATTTGGAATTGATAGTTTTTCTTCTCCATAATTTCGAGCGATCTCTACACAGGATTTTAGTAAACTCAATATTAAAAAATAGATTTTTGCTTCAGCTATCTCTGCCCTAACAATATCCGAATTAACGCTGTATTACTTCCAAGGAATTACTTTGAAGGAAACAACATGTAATGGTGGATGTTCAATAAACTTAGGATAATCTATTTTTTTTACATTATGGCGCAAAAAGATTCAAGCTTTTCTTCAAAGGCTAAATTTGTTTTTCATCAAAACTGTCGATATATTTGGCCATATCATCTTCTTGAAAAAATTACTGTTTGGCAATTTTTTTTCGCTGAATTCATCTCTTAAATCTGTGTTTTTACTATTAAAAATTTATTAAAACATTGTTATCGCTACAAAATTTTGATAACGAGTGTTTGGGCATGTATATAATCATTTGTCTAGCAAATAATTTGATAGGAAATTTCATTTTTATAGCGTGCGATAAAAATTAAAATTAATTGCTACAGTATTATCGGTACAATAAGTACCTTTCGCGAAGATGATAAATCGGTCGTCGAACTCTCTATTAGATAATTTTTTTTATTTTTACAAGTCTAACTTTTGTAATAAGAATAAAATCAACAATAAAAATTTCATATCCTACCTCCAGCTACTGTGTAATATGAGAAATTAATAAACATTTTGAATGCGAATTTACACCTTTCGTGATATAATTTTCTATCAGGAAAAGATGTTATCCTTAGAATCTTGAATTGTACACATTGTACCTACATTGACACACTAATTTGATGTAAATAATTCTCTTTACAGAAAACAGCGTCCTAAACATAATCTTGTCTGTACTGGACTGCATTAGTGTAAATCTATCTCTATATTGGAAAAAAGTTAAAAAGTGCCCAACTGTGTACGATACATAATAGTCTAAAAACCTTCTGGATAGCGGTGGTGTAAACAAATAATATGGTTGTTCATATACACAGATCATTATTCTTACTTCTACCTTCCATAGTTTTTTATCACAATCTTTTCTTCACTTTGTTTCGATGTTTGTTTGTTCATATTAATCGTAATAATTAATTAAAATAAGTACTATAATTACCACGTAAAGTTAAATATTTTTGCACTTGACAATACATAGCTTATATTAATTTTACTTTGATATCTTTCTTTCCCAATAAAATTTCAATTAAGTACGTTAAAATGCAAAAGCTGAGATAGCTGGCGTGAGGATAAACATTTAGTTTAAAGTTCGATTAACGAGTATAGGTAAATATCAGTTCTATTAATGAAAATTAATGAGGTTTTCCAACAATGTAACTTAGGTATTAAAATCTCTGGCTATCGTTCCTTGTGTTCAGACAATCTGGTCGCTTCTCTATTAATGGACTTGAGAGGGCAAAGTAGGGCCATAGTTCTGGTTCTATTAAGTGTCCGGTATGGACACGATGTTCCGTAAGGGTGGAGGAAATATCGAAATTCGTGACAGACAACAAGTGTTCCTTTGTCCTAACGGAAATACGTCTCCACCCTTGCCCAACGTCGTGTCCACACCGGACACGCAGTCGATTTCAATAGAATCAAAACTGTGCAGGATTATACGCGATGCTGTTGAATGGAGAAACTTCCAGACTACCTAAACACAAGAGACGATAGCTAGAGATTACTGTCAACGCGAAAATACCTTCTTCATTAACTTTTTTAAAATACCACCTTGTGCAACAATAACATTTTTTCTAAAGCCCTCCCGAGGAAACGAACTCCACTCCACACTCGTTTTGACTCGTTACTTGTGGTGAGTCAATCCAAGATCTATTCATTATCCTTTTTTTTTAAAGTAAAGTTTCTTACTTTTTCCGCTATTTTCTCTGTCCTGGGTATTAATTCGTCATTCACGGACTCCTATTTTGTTCAGAACATTTGTTAATTGACTTTCTCATTGGCTTTTCGACCTTCCTCTGGGACGGTTTCCTGAGGGCTTCTATTCTGTTATTCTTATGACTTCACTATTATTTTTCAATCGTATTATGTATTCTAGCCAGCATATTCACTGCAATTTTATAAATCTGGTGATAGTTTCTTCATTAACGATTTCTCTAATTTCTCTATATTGTCCATATATTCTTCGTATCATTTTTCTTTCGGGGGTGTTAAGTTTTTCAAGGCCGGAATTTATGGTGTACTCGGTGGTATGCGTGGATCCTTTGAGTGATTTCGTCTCCTCGTTCATTTTGGTTGTTAACTGTTACTTCCAAGTATTTAAATTGTTAACTTTCTCGAACATATATTTCCCTATCACTATATTCTTATACTTAGTTCATTTCGCTTTCTTTTCAATTCCATATACTTAGTACTGAATACACTGTTTACATCACCACTACACCAACACCCACACAAGACTGTCTGACGCGTGTTTCGATAACCAAGTTATCGTCTTCAGAGACTAAAGGTAAAAATGGTAACTATCCAAAATTTTCCATATGTGAACTTCATAGATGGATAGTTTGAGTTGAATTCCAACATGAATTCGTCTTCGTTAGCTTTCTTCGTATTGAATATGAAGAAGGCGTTAATCAATCGTCATAGGTTTAAGAAATCTCTATGTGAAACCACTTTTTTCCAAACCCAAAATAAAAAACAAGAAAAATTCTCTTTATACAAAAGAATTGGAAAGAATATTTAGCAGAGTAGGTTTCAAATTGGTTTATAAAGCCAACAATACATTAAAACAATTGTTGGGCAATCCTAAGGATAAAATACCAAATTTGAAATAGAATGGTATATATGGAATTAGCTGTAGTGAATGTGACGGAAAGTATATTGCGCAGACTAAGAGATTCGTTATTGTCCATTTTAAAGAGCACTTAGCTCATTTGAAAAATGAATGGAACGGAAAATCAGATAATGTTGATCACACTCCCAGTCACAATTATGACACAAATATTATTAATGTAAAATTGTAAAAAATATATCCAATAATAAATTGTTGGATACATTTGAAAGCATGGAAATTGCTAGATGTAAGAGTAACTTAAATAGTGGCAAAGGGCCAATTCCTCATAGCTCACTCTATAGTTTAGTAGTCAAGGAATGAATGTGAAGATTCCCGCCAAGGAATTTTTACCCTCTGGAAATACTTTTCGCGGGAGAAGGTTTATATGTGGGAAAATTTAGTATAAAACAGGTAAGTCATGTTATTAGATTTAATTTCAGTCTCTGAAGACGATAACTTGGTTATCGAAGTACGTGTCAGACAATGTTTCTATTATTCTTTTCTAATTTTTCGATTATTTTATTGATCCACACTTTTTTATTACTTTTGTTTAACTTTGCGCTTCTTTATTTAAGACGTTGTACCTACCTACTCCTCGTTCAGAATTAATTAAGGGTTCAATATTTTACAATGCAACAAAAATGCACAATCACTTGCCAATTGAAATCAAATCGATACCATCTTTTCCTGCATTTCGCAATAATTTGAAGGTAAATGCCTTCTACTCTGTAAACGACTTCTATTCTAATAATAATATTCAATTATGGGCATGCTGCATACTTGTTCAATCTTTGCTATGGACTTATATACGACTTCTCTCTCTCTCTCTCTATTCTATATTTTCCATTTTTTTTTGTCGCTAGCCATGTTACTCTTGCCATTTTCTTTTCATTTATAGCTTTTTCGCAATCTTCATCAAACCATTGATTTTTCTCTCTTTTACTATTTTTAATACTTTTTATATAGTGTTTGTTTCAGAAGAAAAAACTAATTGATAATATTATTTTATACTAATTTCAAACTTTGGGTTGTTTAGAATTGTATCTATTGAAGATGCATAAAAGTGTAAAAATGCGTACGTTATCATGTTACTGTATGTGTATATTTATTGTTTTTAATATATCACAAGTGGTAAATGCTAAGAAATCAAGAAATGAAATCATCGAAGTAGCTCGTAAGCTATTTATAGCCGATTTAAATAAATTTACATACAATAGCCTCCTCATCATAGTTGTTTATTTCATCAATTAAAAAAAGCACTGGTATCAATGTGGTCATGATAAATTGAATGATGTAAGGGCTAAATCATTGGTTCCCAAACTTTTTTGTTGCATAGACCACTTTCAAAATCTATATTTGGGGGTCCCTCTGTAGCTACATTACTACCAATTTCCAAATCTCGAAAAGAAGTGATTAGATCTATCTATGGAAACTTGTGTGGTGGCTGAGTTTCATCGACGAATTAACAGCTATCGAAAAAAAAAAGGTTAGACTTGATTGTTTGATAGGGTTAATTATTTGATAATAAAATCAACTAAACAAATTTTCAATTTGCAGTACAAGAACCAATCAATTTCAAATTTTCAATTTACAGTACAAGAACCAATCAATTTCACAAATTTTATTTAGAAAACCCCCAGTCGGAATAGAAATATATTATATTTTCTTGTGTTATATTGTGGTATTTATTCAAATATATAAATCATTACATTTTTATATTATTAATTAATCGTCATAAAATCCAAATTAAACACTTATAACTTGCAAATTCTACAATGGTAATTTACAAAGAAAATATAATTTTCAAGAGAGGGATGTAATGGATGGATTGACAGAAAATTATCAATATTTAGCTTGAGTTTTATAATGAATAACCGCAAATCTCTCCGTTCTCTGCTATGCAATCTGCTCCTTTTTTTCTTAATAATTTTCTAACGGCACTAAAACTTTTTTCGACAAGATATAATGAGGGAAACGCGATCATAAGCTTTTGCATGATTCCCACAGTCTAGGTTATTTTTCGGGTATTTCTACATGAGGCCAAAATTTTCGATACACTCTTTCAAATGCCACTGTCAGCTCCCCATTAGTTCTAAGCTCGAGTAGTTTCTCTTGTAATATCACATTCTTCACTTCTCTTTCATCAAATTGATTTATGTTCCATAGAGTTATTTCCATCGACAGAATATCTTCAAATCTGATTTTAAAATCATCATGCAGGGCAATAAATTGTTGAACGTATATCTGAATATCTTCATCAAGGCATTCTGTCTTCTACAAGCCATAAATTTCAGTTTACTACTAATATCGATTCACTTTTCTTTATGAAATTATGAAAACAAATGAGTAACGTTTATCCTTGACATTCATATTTTTATATTGGTGAAAAATGGAACAAGTTCATGCAAGATTGCAAGCACATACACCACAAGTCGTATTAATTTGAAAGTCAGAACAAGCGTTGCGGACGGAACGGCTGCCGGTGCGGCCACAGCAAGTCTCGACGCGTTGTACTGAATAAGGAATATGCAAGTTTCTACAAGTAACTCTGAGCTTCTTAAATTATTATCTGCCTATATTAATATCAAGTCAACATTTTAGTTCTTCCGAAATCAAATAAATTTTCATGGATCTCCGTTTACGATTTTGGACTCCCATTTTTTTTTCACACCCAACGTAGATCCTCGTCAGGTCCCGTAGTCCCCCCCTGGTGGTGCATCAGGACCACTTTGGGAATCAATTAAGAATGAAGGAACATTATTTTCTCAATTAACTCAATTAAGGAGATTGCACTACATAATTTGCAATAACTCGAGAACAAAAACAGATAAAGATCGGGATAACTTTTGAGTTATTAACAATTTTAAATCAGTCATTTCTTTCAATAGATATATAAAACTGCTGTAATTTTATTTTAACTATGAGATGTACAAAAAACGGTGACCGCACTATGAGTAAATGAAATGAGAGATGATTTTGCTCAAGCTCATCCTTGTTTATATAATCCCTAAAAGAATTTTTACCGATAAAGCTTCATTTGTCACCCATTCTTGCCCATTTCAAAATTATAACAATTTTACTTAATATCTCAGAAAATATTGATTTCAAAGAAAAAAGTTTATACCAAAAAACAAAGCTTTTAAAAAGTTCTATATACATTTTTACGTGAACCTATTCTTTTGGCAGTTGTAACCCATAATGTCTCGGCAGGATTTAAATTGATTATTGTTTTCGTGAAGAGAGACTTGATGTCTTTTCGGAGAAGAATATGTCCTCGTGAAGTAAAGTTACAAAAGTATTTTTTTGGTTATAGCCAGCCTCATTAAAACCTCTAAGTATTCTACTTTCTGCAAGTATTTTTCAGTTCATATTTTTTTAACCGTTTGAAAGTCCAATTTCAAGTCAAAAGTTAAATGTATATGTATATATTTTCATTTTATTTCTTTTTATTTTTTTAAAGAGTTATATGCACCAACATATTGTTCTATAACTTTCGCATTGATCTTGTTCTTCTTCTTTATGTACCTATAACTAATATCAGATTATTTTTCTCATTTGACAATTTTTTAGATTTTTTTTCAACATAAAGTTTGATGCTATTTCGTCTTTTTTTTTTCTTAAATACATGACAATTTAATATCATTACTTTACTAAAAATATTGTATTTATCCAATGTTTGTTTTGTCTGTTAAAGATAAGTATAGTTTGTTCACAGAAAAATTTTGCAATCACGGAAATTTATTGTACTTATCACGTCAAGTGTATTGATCACAATTTTAATTTCATCTACAACAGGCTTGATAAAAGTAATAAAAAATTTCTATGAATAAGTATTTATCTAATAACAATCACGAATTTAGAGAACGCATTTATTTATGATAAAAGTACAATTGATAAATTTTTCAATGAAATAAAACTGCGAAATATAACAATCCGCCATGAGAGTAGATACACCTATAAAAAAAAATTACGTCACATTCCACGTAAACGCGCCAAGTTTCTTTTGCTTAAAAAAAGGTCATAAATAAAAAAAATATGATAATTTTTCAATATATTTTCATTCATGTCCACACACTTTTCAGAACGTCTAAAGCTTTTATGCAATTATTAAAATATGTCCACGTCTTTGTCTTATCATTGTTTGGCCCACTTCAGGAGGTTTGCTTTCATTGTAGCTGTTAACTTCCTGGCGGGGCGACAAGCCTTAGAATCCAATTCTTTCAGAAATCTTCAATTTCCCGGTTTGTAAATATTGACGCATTCACAAGGGCCTTCACTCCAGCTTTTTTACTTTGTGGAATATCACCTTTTCTACCCATAATTTAAATAGTCCAATTATTTTTTTGAAAACACTACATACAAAATAAACTTATATCTGAGTAGTAAAACACTATCAACAATCACAGTCCGTAAGGCCACAGAAGCACGTCCGTAACTGACCGATTCCGATACAGGTTTGTACTTGTTTATGTATTATTACAGTAGTGTAGAACATATATTTCAAATAAGAAATCAATATTATAGTTTTAATATACAATTACGGCATAAAACCCTTAAGAAACATCAAGTTATTAAGAAAATACAATGAATTATGTCGCCACTACTAATGGGAACCTTTTAAGATCTGTTAATCATATATTAAGTTATACAATATGTCTCTTATTTTATGCTTCATTAACGTATCGTCTCGGATTACCTAATTTCCGTCTTATATTAATGTGACTGTGAAGAATCATAAATCTACATATTTAACTTCCACTTACTATTGTATTCGTATTGAAGACTGACCGTCCACAACGTCTTACTTAAGGGTTCCATATGTCCCTTAGACAGATGAAGTTCCATTAACATATCAAATTACTTATTTTATTGGTGTGATGTAACGACCATAAATATAATTAATTATAGCTTTTGTATACAATAGAATTAGTATTTAAGAGAGCATAAACTTGCATAGATTGTCATATATAGACTTAACATCCAACGAGATCAGTAGTTAGATTAATGAAACCACTTTATTTATTTATATTTTATGTTAATAAATAGTTTTTCAAAGTTCTGAATTAAGTTATTTAACTAGTGCGTCTATTAATTTGACCAGGGACTGTATATTGTAATTTCTCTTTTTGGCTCAACATAAATGATACTTTAGGAATAAAAAACAAGATAAATGATGCGTTCAGAAAATATGTAACTAAGTGAAATACAAACAACTTGGCCTAAACAAAAGCTATTGATGTTGTATTATATAGCGAATATAAATAAAATATATAGAGCATGTATATAGATACTGTAAACTTTTCTTTTAAAATATTGTTAAACAAAACTTTAAGTATCATGTCAAGGTTCAACACGAGGAAAAAAGAATAGTAATTAAATTGAATAAAATGGTAGAAGTTAAAAATACGAATAGTATGATGTTTTTTCTCTAGTATGCATAAATTAGTAAGGTTTTGAATATTTCGGAATTATTAATTTTTGTTATATCCATATTAAATTGTCGTAACATGATCGGATCAAGATTTTGTCGAAACTACTCGCAACATTATAATGAAATATGTATTGTGAGCTGATAAATCTTATGATGACTCTCATAAAGGACGCCACATACGGGTATTTTAATTATCTACGCAATCAAAAGTCAAAATAATAAAGTTAAAAGAAAGCTTCTACAATGACTACCTGTGGTTAAGGGACATTCCAAGCCCTTGCGCGTCATACAAAAAGCAAGTCAGAACTTGATCATTTAAGCTTGTGTAGCGTGTCTGTTCTCAGCAATTTTGAGAAAGCGTTAAGTTTGCGAATTAAACTAAGTTTTCTGTGTTTGCCTAGTGCAAAATAGCAATGGATTCGGAAAATACAGGTATATAACAACCTCAATGTAATTTAAAAGTAAAATTTGTTTTCATTTCATATACTTTTGGCAATCGAGAAATGATGTCTGAAATAGTGGTATTTTTTCATAGAAATTTTTGTTTGAAATGATATTTGTTGTAGTATCCGGGTAGGCAATTTTTGTAATTTGTATGATAACTTTAACCTTTAAGCACTTAGTAAAAGAATTAGCCGCGGAAAAGCGCGGATGCGGTAACCCGTAGTACTTTGATTGTAACGGTCAAAAAAGTTATATTTGCTAAAAAAGTATTCGTGTCTAAAAAAGCAACCTCTGTTTATTGCAGGTACAGCGGGGGTACCTTTGGAGTGAACATAGTGACTCGTAAATACCTATTGGATGTTATGAAAAATGAAAATTTGCTCAATTTGGACGGAAAACTAAGTTCCTTAAGAGATCATCTGTTCAATTGTGGTGACCTTACTGAAGACCAATTAAATAAATATGAAATAGGAAAAAGGATTTTGCACATTTTAAATCCGAGATAAAACAAAGATGCGTCAAAGCCCATAAAAAGGAAAACGTTTTTTTAAAAAACAATCATCTTTGGATGGAAGGTTCATTTGAGATTCCAGGCTCAACACTACACCGTCCAGGTCGCCCTCGAAAATCGTTTGGCGAAAGGAGTAAAAGAAAGAAAGAAAGAAAAAGCTCCGCTCTAATTTAGAAGACGGTGTAATACTACACGCAGCTCAAGTTGAATTGTGTAAATCGGGAAAACGTGATGCTTCAAACGTACTCTAAGATATTACGAGCTCTCCAACACGTGCAACAAAATACAAAAAGGCTTACGATAGCTCTAAATGTAGAAATCCTTCGCGTCTAAGCCCCATGCAAGCATTAAAAATGTTTATAGATGCAGACTTAACTCGAGGACAATATGAAATTATAAGGAAAACTAACAAGAACTTTTTTCCGTGTTATAGCTTAATTCAAAAAGCGAAAAAAAAAACAGTGTTATCCTTCCCCAGAAACGTTCACGATAACAAACACCTACGCCGAAACCAACAACCGCTACAACCATTAATAGATATTACCGTTCGGCGCTTATCGGAATTCTTGGAAGAGGTCTTATTAACATTAAAAGATCAAGAGCGGAACACTTTTAAGTTGATTTGTAAATGGGGCTGTGACGGATCCCAGCAAGCACAATACAAACAAAAATTGGATAATGAGGCTGACTCAGACGCAAATATTTTTCAAAGCTGCTTTGTATCTGAGCGACTAGTTTTCGGCAAGAACAATGAAAAGGTGTTGTGGGAAAGCCCTTCACCTTCGTCTCTCCGATTTTGTCTTCCAATACGATTTCGCTTCGTCAAAGAAATAACTTACATTACTAATAAAGAGATTAATTACGTTAAAAATTCCATTAGCAATTTAACCGCGACTGAGGTTGATATTGACGGAAAAAATTTTTTGGTGCATTTCCATTTTGTAATGACTATGGTTGACAGGAAGGTCTCCAACGCGGCTACTGGAACAACATTCACAAGTCGTTGCTACATTTGTGGGAAAAATTCCAAAGATTTTAATAATTTAGAGGACAAAAGGAAAATCACAAAGAGTGCTACTGAATTCGGCCTGTCTATTTTACATGCTAGAATTAGATTTTTTTAAATCATTTTCCATTTAGCATACAAGCTGCGCGTAAAAAAATATCGGGAGAGAAAAAGAGATGAAGAAAAACAAATGGAGAAAAACAGGAAAACTGAAAAACAGGCCAGGTTTCCCAATGAAACTGACTTATTAGTTGACATGCTGAAAACAAACTTCGGAAATACAAATGATGCAAATACGAGCAGGAGATTCTTTGAGGATCCGAAATTAGCCTCAGACATCACAGGTATAGATTTCGAATTAATATATAGATTAAAAGTCATTTTGGAAACAATCTCGAGTGGATATATTATAGATGTAGAAAAATATGAAAAATACGCAGAAGAAACTGCTCGTTTATACATAAAACTATACCCATGGCATCCAATGACAACCACTCTGCACAAAGTACTAGTGCACAGACATAATAAAAAATGCTTTGGTACCAATAGGTCAGTTATCTGAAGAAGCAGCAGAAGGACGATGTTCTGAACAGGCTTCTTTTGAGCTCAGATCCTTTTCTCAGTGCATCAAGAATTATAAAAAAAGAAACTTGTCTTCGTTTCTACCTGAAACATTGAACATGCTTCTGCCTGCCACACCGAAAAACCTTTCAGAATCACTTCAATCAGAAAGCGAGGATGAGATAAAGTGAATTTTCAGACTCCATTGTTACAGAGAAAATTAGTAGTTTGGACAAACAATAATCGGGTTTTTTGACTGTAGCTGGAACTAGTAAGAACAATTTAACACCTAGAGATATTATAATGTATCAAGTTTATCGGAATACCTACAATAACCAAAATATTAAAAAAAAAACAGTTTGTAGATTTACAAGAAGCAGTTGAAGACATTGAAAAAAATGTGTGAAAATGGAACATTTGAGTGTAAAGAGAAAAGTTTAAATAATGTAATGAAAGAAATCATTAATTACAGTTAAGAAATATTCTTAGATAAGGTACAGCACAACGATGACTATACAGGACAAAACTTTTGCTCTTTTTAATGAAAAAAGAAGTCTTTATAACCTTTTATTTCAACTGTGATAAATTGATGTAGTTTTCCCATTTTACTAATAAGGTTGTGATATTTTATGTATCTCTGATATAAATATTGCTAACTTTTGACTTATGTTGGTGGACAAATCGACTTAAACCTTTTAACGTACCTTGATATATATATTCTGTATTTATTCACATATTAAACTTTTAACTTTATTAGAAAAATCTATATTTCATCAGTTTTCATTTTAAAAGTGATATTGTAATCGTGTCTATTAATTTTCCTTGTTTTAGTTGAAAATATATGTAAATATTATTTTGTAAATAAACATGTCCCAGTTCTAAGCTGTTTTTATCGTGAATTCAGGAAACTGGGAATGCGGAACTGAATGTAAATGAATAACATAGAATATAGTAGATATTCTGCGTTGCAAATTTAAATGAACCGCGAAAATTAGTTCTGCCACGTACCACCGAGTACATTGGCACCGAAAATCCGCCATGTTGTTTCCACTGATAACAACTAAGTTTACATTTCTTCTTAGAAAAGATACTCTTGATAAAACTCTATTTTCGGAATATTTTGATTCGAAAATTAAGAAATAATAATGCCGGTATAAAGTTATAATGATAAAGTGATGAATTGAGCAAAGTAAAATAAAAACCAAGAACAAAAAAGTAAGAGTAAGTGTTTAAAATGTCGCCCGTGTTCACAAATACACAAATCTATCAGTTTTTGTTTTTCTAAAAATTCAAATAATCTTTAAACGGTTGGTGATCAGCAACGAGATCAAACTATGTAGTCCAAACAATTAAAATCGCATGGCCGAGAGCTTCTATATCCATCCATTGAGGAAAATGGTTCCTCAACCATATGCGGCATGATTTATCAAAGTGCAGTGGAGCTGCATCGTGTATAAAAAATAGAAATTTTCGCTTGTTTAGAGTTAAA
Organism: Diorhabda carinulata; assembly: GCF_026250575.1. NCBI lineage: Eukaryota > Metazoa > Arthropoda > Insecta > Coleoptera > Chrysomelidae > Diorhabda > Diorhabda carinulata. The sequence goes on from NC_079465.1 coordinate 9,516,900, forward strand.
TCTTCTATCTCGAATAAGTGCCTTTTTTAAAAATCCATATCACCATGTAATTTTTTTATTATTTATTTAAACAGTTCAATACGGCGTTGTTGCTTTATACATAAGGTGTTTCTTACTTAATTCATTTATACACTAAACGTTGCAGTATTCACTGAATTATTCCCTTAATTATTAAGTATCTTATCACTAAACACTTATATATTTCAATTCATTCTAGGTGTTCAGGATAACATTAAATTATTACTCATTGATAAACAAGTAGCTATTTATACACAACGGATTTCGCGATAATTCGGTTTCTAGAATGTAAGCAAACAAAAAAGCCTTCTTTGAAATTGATCCTATAGAAACAACCGTAACACACCATCAACAATTCAAATTTTAAATTGTATCAACACAATAGAACAGGACCTGCTTCACAGTTTACGTCAGTAGACGAGTTCGTAATAACCGTTTGGATTTTCAGGTAGAATGTGATAACCTATTAGTTGCTGCCAAACATTAAATTCACTGCTTCGACTTCTGGATTCTTTTCACACCAGTAGCGTGCATGAGAGGAGTAAATATACCTTATCGCGCAAAGGTGGCCCCGTCCGTAAGGAATCTTTGAGGACTGCGATTCTTGTAATGATTTACAAAAATTAAGATATAGCACTAGGTAACGAGCGTTTTCTTTAATACGATTTAACATTTTCAATACCCACACGAATTTTAACTCAGTAATGGATTTTTCACCACTGGTGTAAAAACGCACCAGTTTGTTTACAATTTTTCATAATTTTACATTTACAATAAACAATTAATTATTGTTTTGATATGATGAAGAATAACCTAGAAATACTTTAATGTTTTTGAAAACATTACAATAACAATATCACTGTTAAATATCGTGCCTAAATATAAACAAAAAAAGGTTATTTCTTATATACGAAAATATGTTTTGGAAGAAACAGAAACTGAGACCATAACCTTATTTGTCGAATAAACGGTTTTTAGTTTCTAGGGAGTATAATGGTGCACCCATTTTTTATCTATCATGACACGTCCACATAAACAGTCATTGCGCTTGTAGAAATCCGACTATTCGTTGAAATTTTTTATGAAAGAGAGCTTTGAATCACTACCAGACAATTGTGACATCCACCATTCAGATAGTTTTTTCATATATAACCTTTCATGCAAAATATTGCCCACCGGTCTGGTTGAAATATTTACTTAATTAGCTATCTCTCAGGTAGTTATATTTTGCGGTCCCTAAGTACAAGTACATGGCACGGATTTTATCAAACATTTCTGGAGTAATTGCTGTAAATAACAGTCTCGGGCGTTCAGCAACATTCGTGTCCATATTGCCACTTTCGAAAGTAGAGGCTCACTTATAAATCAATTTATGAGACGGAGCAGTTTCAGGATGACATTTACGTAACCCATCTTCAGCTTCTGTATTTGATTTTCCGCGCAAAAAAACATTATTTTTTCTCCATATTCACCGAACAATGAAAACAGTTTTTTTATACGATGATATATTGAAAATTCTTAGCCTACTATAGAACCAAACAAAATTTCAATGTAAATATTTTATTACTCAACATATTCTCCTCTTAATTGGATTTATTACCCTGCAACATCTCTAGACCTTTCAAAAAAATGTTTCTTCTTGCTCTGCAAACTAGACCTCCCCAGCTTTTATTACCTCCTCGTTGAAAGACTTTTTAAGCGACCTTTTAAACTTTTTTCAGTTGAGGAAAGAGTTGATAGTCGAACGAAGCCAAATCTGGCGAATAAGGGGGTGTTCTAGTAATTCAAACCCTAAATCACGAATTTTTTGCATTGCAGCATGAGATTTGTGTGTAGAGGCGTTGTCCTGCAAAAACAAAACACCTTTGGATAGCTTTCCGCGTCTTTTCTCAATGTTTTCCCGTAGAGTATGATTACTCCATGGCAATCCCAAAAAACTGGAGCAAGATCCTTTCTAGCAGATTTTTGGACACGAAACTTCTTAAGTCTTGGGGAACCAGAGTGTCGCCATTCCATCGATTGTTGCTTTGTTTCTGGATCGTAGAAATGTACCCTAGGAGACCAAAGGAGATTTGATACTACTTCAAACTGGCGAGTCTATTATACAAATTGTGAAGTGTTAATATAGAGAGGTTACAGATTATCCTATCCCAAAAAAGGAAAATTGATATCTTATACCCTTCAGCAAATAAATAATTGTGTGGTGAACACAAATTTGAAATGTGTCACAAATATCTTGATTGATAGTTTTTACCAAAATTTAAATTTTAACTGTTTTATTGATTTTATGCATAAATTTTTATTACGAGGTTGGTACAAATATAAACCGGATTTTTTGAAAAAACGCACGACAAATTTACTGTCCCAAAAGTGGCTGCACTCGATGTTAGACTGGTCCGTTACGAAGCGTAGAGAACAGCCGGGACCACGTAACCTCGCTTTTTAGTGTACTTATAGGCATAAGCGAAGATGATGTACCAGTGTATGTTTGTCGCGTGTTTTGGTCAAAAATAATGTGAAATACCCGAAAATTACTCGAGCCTTTCAAGGATGAATACCTTTCCAAGACTCAAGTTATGTATAGTGTTCGCCTTACCGAAAAGACCAAGAAGTGGTGGCAAGCATTTTGGAAGACCGGGCAATACTGTAGGCGATATGGCTAAAGAATTGGAAATCAGTGAAAGAATTGGAAATCAGTGAAAGAATTGGAAATCAGTGTTGGTAAAAGGGAACAAAAAATAACGGAGCAAAATTTCAGACAGATGGGTGCCAAAACTTCTGAATTTCGAACAGAAATTCCCACGCTGCGAAGTTTGCACGCTCCTCCTGTAGCGGTATGAAGAGGAAGGAGAAAATTATTGCACCGATTATTCACCATGCGTGTCTATGGAGTCGATAGGTACCAACTTTCAAATGACTATGTGTAAAATTTCATGACTTCTCAATTACTCAGGAAAAAGTGATAACCATTTAAGTGGAGCTAGTTTTGTTATTTTCAAAACAATGGATTCAAAATAATTTCGTGTGTTAATTTATCAATGCTTTTTGATGGAAAAAATACTGTACTTTAATGTAGCTCATCAAAGGTTTCAAAAAGTGTTATCCGGACTCTGCTCCATCGAAAAGAAACATTTGTATTGGTTTGCTAAATTTGAACGTGGTCGTACAGACACCGATGAACGTTCGTTCGATTAAGGTGGTTACTGCAGAAAACTCAAAAAGTCCACAAATTGTGAGTGAGAAAGCTTGTTAAAAGTGGGTGCCGCGTTTACTAACAGTCGATCAAACAGTCGATCAAAAACAACAAAGTATTAATGATTCAAAGCAGTGTTTGGCAATGTTTACACTTAATAAATAAGATTTTTTGCGTCGATATGTGACAATGGATGAAACATGGATCCATCACTTCACTCCGGAATCAAAACGATCATCATCTGAGTTGCCTGTAACCGGTGAACTACGTCCGAAGCGACCAAACGCACAACAGTCAGCCGGGAAAGGTTATGGCTTCAGTATTTTGGGATTCGCATGGAATATTGTTCTCCAAAAGAGACAATCAATAGCGAATACTATATAGAGTTGTTGGATCGTTTTAATGAAAAAACCAAGGTCGATTTGAGTAAAAAGGTATTGAAATTTCATCACTCATTTGGTATTGGATCCGTAAAAGTAAATTCAATTTTACATGATCATCTTCATGTGAGAGTATCGCATATGCCCAACGATATCCAAATGTAGTAGATGGAGCAATTCATCAATTCTTTGAAAGGTCCTCAAGATGAATAGCTTCAAACTCAAATTGTGTAAGCTTCGGTAACAATAGTACAATTATGTAGGTGAAAATTACTTTGATCACATTATTTTCCTAAAAAGACTGGTTTTTATTATTGTAGACGATTTTATAAATGCTTAATGTTTTTATCACTGAAACTTATGAGCTACCCGTAGATAAACAAACTGCAGATGAGTCTAATACGGAACCTCTAACAGCCAAAATTAAGAAAAATGAAAAATTAACGGACGATAATCCAATATGGATTGAAAGGCATTCATAATTAAACATCTGCAAGAACATGTCTTCAAATTATTAACTCATTTAAATAAGTAAAAATACTTATTTCAAACAAAAATTGTAATTATATATGTATATCTGAGAATGGGACTGTTACTTTTACAAGTTGTTTTATATGAATCAAATAGAACGAGGATGACAAGTCTGATAAGAATTTATATTATTGTGTTGACTTTGCGTCTCTTCTATGTTCACGTTTTGTATACATATATAAATTTCATGTGAATAAAGAGGTCTCAGTTTTATGAATTCATCACTACTGATCAAAGTCTATGAAATTCCAACAACATTTTCATGTCATAATCAGATATGTTTATAAAAAATAGTCTTTGAAGTATGTTCGGGACAATAGTTGCCATGATTTTCAATTTGACCGCACAGATTTACGAAAGTTTATAGGAATTTAACTTTTATCTGGCTACTAAACTGTACCCCAAAACAGAAACCTACCGACGAGAATATAGGAATGAACATCTTTTGGGTACTATTAAACTAGATAAAAACGATAAACGCACACAACTACGTCCGTTTTGATAAATAATCGATATCTTAAGTATGAAGTTTTTCCATCTTAATACGGATGGAGGCCGATTTTAGGCAAAAATTATGCCAAATTTACTTGAAAACCTGTGAGATTTCTTTGTATACCAAAAAAAATATAAAAACCCTAAGAAAAGGACTAGAGTCAATTCAGAACAGGACACCCTACGATGCACCATAACAAAAAAAGTCAGCGAGTTATTGAAGGTTATAGAGGTCGGTATTAGTCAGGAAACGCTCTCGAAAAATCGGCATTAGTCAAGCAACGATCTCGAAAAATCGGCATAAGTCCAGCAACGGTATCGAAAAAGATTGAAACGTTCGTGCTTCAAACAGTTGTATTTGTGTCATGATACAGAAATTATGTTTCGAATTTGAACAACAATTTCCGAACTCGTCGCTTCCAAATTGTTTAACAGCGTGGAAGACGTACTAGAAATTCTTAAAAACGGGCTCTGTTGCCGACGCTTAGCGTTCTGAATGACCGGTATCTGTAGCAACTAACGAAAATATGAAAACAGTAGCGTGATTGCTGAAACGCATGCATTATCTAGTTTACCGTCCGCGTCTCCTCCGCGCATTTCATGAGAATGATTTTCGATTGGAATTTTGCGAGTGGTACTTCGAATGCAGTCCCATTTTGTGGTCAGATAATTCAACTTTCAAGCTGAACGGTCAATCGACAAAATTGCGAACACTGGAAGGATCAGAATCCTCACATCTCTATCTAACAAAAATTGAACCTGCCTGGGGAGTGTGTTTTGGCAGGTATCCATGCGGGAGATCCGTACTTATTTGAGGATAATATGATGGGCCAAATATATCTGAAATGCTCGAGATTTACGTGGACAAATGGATAACGAGACAATGTCATTTCATGCAGGAAGGAGCTTCGTCGCACTACGTGTTATATGTACCTTAATGCTCATTTTGGGGAATGGATAGGTAGACGAGGAATCGTTGAGTGGCCACCGTTTTTGTAAGAGGACCACGCATCCTTCCCTACTTCCGAACTGCAATTTCAAACTATTTGTGGACAGCTTGACATGCTTCGCGGGACATATCTATTTATAAGTGCATTAATCAAGATGGGGATCAATATGAACACTTAAATTAACCCTTTAATTAATTAATTAATTTATTTCAATAAATTCATTTGGATGCTGCATTTTCCTCTTAATGCAAATTTGTTGCCTGACTTTGCCGACCTCTGTATTAAGCCCTTCAAAGAATTCCATCGGGGTACGAGATCTAAGCCAGAAACAAAGATTTTCGACGTTTCAGGGAACGGAATACGAGAAAAAATTCGCGAATAGTGACAAATAGTGATTTGTTGACATTGCTATTAGTTTCATCGGAAGCTATTATTGATTATAACTTTTTAAATACCCCGTAGAAACACGTCACAACCTTACATTATCGTATATGCAATAAAATATATGATGTTTCATTAAAAAAATATAACTTTGATATGGCACTGCATTCTGGAATACCCTGTAAGATCTTAAATAATTTTATATTGTGGAGACTGATGGAGGCTATAACGCGTCCAATTCTCAAATTAATATCTCGAGGGACAAACGAGACACTGAACTTTATAACACTTAGCAATCACCCTGTATATTTTAATATTTATTGAATTATTTTATCTATATGTTGTAGGTGTTGTATAAATACTTGCTAATAAATATTTAGAAATTTTCTTTTCTTATATATATAAGACAATTTCCAATATATCTGTGGTTTTGGTGACACAGTCAATCAAACACAATTGTGTTTCTCTGTAAGAAAAGCGATTTATTGTTATTAACATGTAAACTAAAAATTACATGAAACAAAAGTATGCACCTATTTAGTACTAAACAAATATTTCATACCTGTAAGAAAAGAAACGACATTTAATGTTATTATTAACAATGTCTGTTCCAAAATCACAAATTAAAATAAACTTAAAAATGAAATTGTTTTCCAGCACACAATCCCACAACACGACATTCGAGGTTATGCCCCTGCTTCCCATCGATGACAGTGACAGATCATCTGTCACAAACGGACTTTATGTGACGTACGGCAAAATAACACGCAAAAGAAAATTATATTTTTCTTTACATATATTCGTGTTAAAAATTGGCTAGGCAACAAAGAAAGATTCACTACGCATTTTGGTGTGTATTTATCGTTAAAAAAACATAAACAAATATTGAAAACACTTTCAGTATAATAAATTATCAGGCAATGTCTAAGTATTCACGTATCATCCGGTATGGAATCAATTAAAATTTTTTTGTCTTGTCATGTGCTTCCAAATAACCAGTTTAATATACACAACTAATTATGATGGATGTGTCAAGATTTAGTGAATCTTATTAATAACACGTTTTTCTAATAATGTAACAATATTATGGAATGTTGCATGTTTCATTTTTAATTACAACATTCTACAATGAGTTCTATTTAAGATTAAAACAACTGCATATTATCGTTTATTCAAGGAGTTCTTAATATATATGAGAAAACGTAATTACTTAAAAAGAAAAAAAAAGGATTTGATAGTTTATTGTTGAATAGTAAATATATGTGAGTGAAAACAATCAAAAAGATGCAGGGATATTGACATAATGTTCGCTTCAGTCTCTCCCGAGGCGCCTCCTAAACACTCTCGACCCGAATTTTGGTGTGGTGGTTATTAACCCCAAAGGTCGAAAAGAACAATATGAACTGAGTTGAATTGGCGTGAGGACAAGGTTAATACAAACCATGTTATGTTCGTAAACATTTAAAAGTTAGTTATTGAATATTTAGGAATGTATGTAAACATACAATATCTATAATTAAACAAAGCGCGAATTGTTTACTACTAATCTTAGATAATCAAAAACAGAGGCCACGAAAGAAAATATATATAGTTATTGGTCATGCAAGAAATATAGATGTGATCTGTATTGTGGATAGTTGTATCTAATATGATTACACGTATTAAACTTGATCATAAATTGTTATTTGGTGCGTAATTATAAACCCAGTGATCTTGAAGATGTCGTTCAATTTTCCACCCTGTATTCCTAATTGAAGTAAGTCTTTATTTATATTGATCACAGCAGTCGACATGAAACGTACAGCGTTATTCTTCAACTTAAGCATACACCACATTGAAGAGCGGCAGTTTTTTAACAAAGAATATTTTTTTATCAATTATATATTTTCCATTTTGCTCAATGACCTTTGCCACCTTTCTTTCAGCTTCATGATTCCGCTCTCATAAAATTTCTGGTGATGATGACACAAGATGAAAATCTGGGAAATAAGTCAACTCAAAACAATAACCCAATTGGTAGAAAGAGAAAAAAGGCTGAAAATGACACACTAGAAATGAGAAAGGATAGACCGGAATATCAAAGGAAGAAGTATCAATTAGTAATAAAAAATTTTCCATAGAATAAAGAAAAATTAAAGAATATGAAAGCATATGAAAGAAAAATTGAGCTACGGCCAATTTTACAACCTAGGGTAAAATTGAAGATCGAACTATGGTTTAAACTCTATTTGAAACCAATAATAAATAAACAAGTCATTTTATATGTCACAGTCAAACATTTTTCTGTCAGTCGTCACTAGCGCGGAAATATAACTAATTTTTTTCCGATATTTGTTTTAAAGTTGAATTGTAGTGCTTTTGGTTAATCTTGTATAAAAACACAAAGAAATGTTTTCGATAGAAGCAAAACAAATTTGAAAAATAGACAGGAAACTTCAAATATTGCTGCCTCATGACCGCCAAACCAAAGAAAAATATTTGTCTGATTTTTGGCACCGATTTTATGATTTCCTCCGATCTGATAATCAACCACTCTTTGACTCGCAATGTCAATCGCAATGATTCTATTAACTCTAGAACGTTCTTCAAATTCTTCATCTCTGTATTACTGGAATGTTTCCTGTATATAATTTCCATTCTCTTCAGTTTCACTAGACCATTTACTTTCATCTCCACTACCGAATGGATATTCTTTCTCTATCTTAAACATTTCTCACAACAAATAAGCTTATAAATCACCATCAAAAATATATGTTGACATGTGACTACCCAAATGTTCTAAAGTATCTTTGAAACATTTTCACCTACTACTTAAAATATTCAATTTGTTGCTAGAACGTGAAAAATTTTGTTCAACATTTAAACTGGATGATACTTTTGGATATCGCGCATGATAAAATAGTTACAAACAGTCTTCTAGATCAAGCAGTATTAAGATCTCTTTTGCTGGCTGATGGTTTTTTAATTTTAATAGGTAGGTATATTTTTCAAGATTTGACTTTTGTACTCCTCATGGAAGAAGTTCCGAGCGTCTTGAGGAAGATACAAAATGAAACTTTCAATCGCCATTGCCTGTAATAGCAAAACCCAAACCCTTATTCAACAACTCCATATCTTTTCCGTCAAACGTCTGGAAATAAATGTTGATTGGCTCCAAAGAAATTTTCTTGGACTGCGGTTTCAACTTCTTCAATTTCTTACTCAAAACAAACATCTTAAATTTTTTAATAATGACCCAGAACATGTTTCTTTGAAACTCACACCAGTTTTCAAATTCTAAATCGGTTAATTTATGTGTTAGTTTTTTGTAAAGTCCGTATGCTTCTATTGGTGAGAAAATTTAGTATAAAACAGGTTATTAGAGTTTAGTTTAACATCGAAAAGCGCGTCAGACAGTGTAATTGTTGGTGTAGTGGTGGTGTAAACAATGTATTCAATATTAATATCGCCTACGGTTCCAGAAATTCCAACTTAATATCTAAAACTTGATCATATCCAATTTCCAAATTTTTATCTTAAAATAACCGATCTACTAGTGAAAATTTATTTCGTTTTTGTTCCCATTCAACATCCTGCATCTCACTAAGAAGCATACTTAGGATAAATCCATTGTTGTTGATGAATGTGTTATTTTTGCCTACTGAACAAATTGTTACAATTTAGTTCAGTACTTACTCGTATAAATCGTATAAAAAATACACAATATTAGTAGTGCATAAAAATATTTTGTACTCCAGTGTCAGCATTGCTGGAATTGCAGTAATTAAAATAAATATCTATTCACATGTTTATCAAATTAACAAAATTAACAAAACACTGTAAACACCAACCTCGAAATAGTGATTTTATCAATTATCTAAAAACATAACACACGGCTTTTTGTGAAAGTAGAATAATATTACAGATCTGGTTTTCCCGTCACAAATTTAATTGCTACGTACATAAAAAATCAAGTAACTGGTTTTAACCGTGAAAATGAGGTACATATGAAACTAATTTTACATTTTATCGTTAAATTAAATCACTAACGTGAGTAGTTTAATAAGCAACATTTGAGTAATAAATTCTGCAAGATATAATGCGCAAACGTATAGGGAGGTATTCAAATTACATAGCTTGTAATAAAAGAGGGAGGTTAAAAAAAACAAAGATACGTTACGTTATTTTAAATTTAATGTAATTCAGAACCATAACAAAAACGATAACTAAAACGTTAAAATATTTAATGTTCTCTGAAAATAACGCGGTAATTGAAAAAACAGAAATTTGATTTTTTATGTATTTAGAAAGTTTATCATTAGTTATATTTATGAGTAATTGAAAATTGATAAAATTGAAGAAAATATGCATCAATCAATAACCAACAGCGTCAGAAGTGAAACTTTTTGATATTCGAAAACTGTCAATGACTGTGCAAAAAAATACATTGCAGTGAAAGAAAATTATCTTAAATTTATTACTACGGAAGTTTCACTTGCATGTACCGCAATAGGTTCAAACTTAAAGGAGACCTAAATCAAGAAAATTCATACCGAAAATATAGGTCAATTTGAATCTTGATTATTAAGTACTACGAATTTAATAAGATTTTAAAGAGAAAAAATAAAATTCTACGCACATTTATCAATTCCCCCATGATACCAGCGTTTTCGTAGTAGGATTGTGGTAAAACTAAACACCAAAGTATACTACAGATTGACTCAACCCATTCTCATCTTGCTCTTTTCTTTGTCAGCGAGGATAAAAGATGATTTATTAAACTTGTTTATGAATCGGCGGAACCCAGAACAGGTTTGCAGAAAGGAAAGGTGAGCAGTTCCTCAACATTTGAAAGGTATGAGATTATGGCATCGAACTTTGAATTATCAGGGGGTATACCTTGTGGTGAAATGATATGTCCAAGATATTTAACAGAATCACAACAATATTTAGCGTGTTGATAATATTTCTACCAAGTGTCAATTTCATTTTGAAATTGATGAATGTAATTTATGTAATAGAAGGTCCGAAATATTGCTTCTGCGCATTACGATATTTGATTGTCATTTGTTAGCTTATTGCGACGAAGCCGTGTCACAGGCAATTTAAAGTTTAAATATTAGACTTTATGCTATGGTCAGTCAAATACCAAGTCAAATTCGCCATTGTATGCTTTTTGAGTTTTGCAACGGTAGTCACGCAACAGTTGCGACAACAAATATTGGCGATGTTTATCCAAGTACATTTAACATTTGTGCATACCACTGCAAGTGATTGGAAAATAAGCAGAGCGGGTGTTTGTATCTTTATAATTTGGCCGAAGAGAACTAAGTCATCAGATCAATCCCATGCAACGGTATTGCTTCAATGGTATTGTATGACTTAGCTCTCTCCAAATCAATCTCCACGAAGTAATGCAAAGCTAAATTTAGATTTCAAAAAGGCGTTTATGAGTGTTTGGTGGAGTGTACACGCTCCTTTTGAAATACTGAAGCTTGGACAATCTGTTAATACAGATCTTTATTGTGAACAATTGAATAAAGTGAACCAGTCTTTCATCGAAGAGTATCCGGCGATTGTCAACACAAAAGTCGTTATTTTACAATAGAGCAATGCAAGACCATACTGTAGAAGATTTGGAAAAAATTAATGAATTGGGGTGGATAGTGGCTTTATTCGCCAAACATTTATTCCGATCGATATTTTTTTAGTGGCAAAAAATATAAAAATTTGGATGATGTTCTAAGTGCCATCTTGAGATATTTTATTCAAAAACAAATCAATTTTCATCGGTCGGGAATTGGAAAATTTCCCCACTATATAAATATTGTTCATACCGAAGGTGACTACATTATTGATTGAAAATAAAAACTTGTTCGTTTGAATTTAATTGAGGTGGACTAAATTATTCCATTTCCTCTTTGTGGTTGGTATCATTATGAAAGTATTTTATTTCCAATATAAATATTAATAATCTGTTGAAAACGCATGTGTCGCGACTCTATTGTTTATATTAATTTATACATATTTTCATTAATATAGTTGACCATACTGATAGTTAACCCATATTATTTACGCCAGCGAGCTGCTTGAAATTGTCTGAAGGTCTTCAAGGTTAACTCCAACTATTATCAGATTACTAACATATCAAATATAATTTGAATGGAAGTTGCAACATGATGAGTTTCTTATTGTGCAACAGTATTATTTAGTACGAGAAATTGAAGGCGCATATGCGCATTGGACAAAATGGACTATAATCTGCATTCGATTAAATGCGTTCTGGTTTGATTTAGCTGAAAAACTTATAAAAAGGCCTCAGTAATTATAGTGAGCAGAGTACATGTTTAAAGAATCAATAGTTCGTTAAATATCTAATAAATGAGACGCCTAGAATCAAAGAAACCTCAATAAATTTTCGGAAAAGTGAAAAAATATGTCACAAACAGACTTCATTAGCAATTATTAGTTCTTTTACCAAAAAATCAATAATTTTTACTTTATAACAGAGACAATGTATGATTGAGATCCTCAAAATAGTTTCATAAATATTGAGAAAAATTTAAAATCAAAATTTGGATTTTGATACTAAGATTGAGATTTGGCGGGATTTGAAACAAAAATAAGCTTAGGCTGTAAAAGGGTTGAGCTGTAAAAGCTATACTAATTATAATCTTGATTAATCTTGACTTTAATTATTACAAAATAATTATTGTTATACTAGATCACACAATATCAAACAATAATGTTTTCATCTTCTTCATTGTTGAGACCTTCTGCTTCTTGATTTTCCAAATCTCGATAAAATTTTAGCGTCTCGTAGTTTCTCCACCCTTGTTCAAAGCTTTATTAGCAGTTTCGCAACTTCCTTAATTTTTGCAGCTTTAAGGCTAACTTCCTTGTTTATGGCTTTTGGGTTTATGTAACATTTAAACTTTGGTTTTGTGACAGATTTTGTTTGACAAGTTTCAGTCCTATAAAAGACTTCACCCTGGACCAGAATTTTACTTTTCTTCTTGTTCTTTTTGATGGATTGAACTCGAAGAGTTACAAGTTCAGTTTTTTTACACTTGAACGGTTCCATGTTCCCCAGAACTTCTTCATACTCTTCTGGCTTAAGAATAATGCCTTTCTTTTTTAAATCTGTCTCAATAAATCCAAATACCCTGTCAAAAATAAAACATAAAGAATAAATTACTCGCAGAGGATCAAGGGTAATCACGTGACGAAACTAGGTGCTCCTTTTGGCCGATTTGAATTTGGCAGATATTGAAACTGAAAATGGCGTGATTGTCTTGGACTTGGCGGATATTGCAACTAAACTTCAACTCTGGCCTCCGAATACACTAGAATGTGACAAGATTTGCTACAACATAACAGTTGTATGGAATTCAGCATGGAAAAATCTATGAGAAACAATATCAAACTCAGCTTCGAAAAAATATGTACTTGGCGGTTTTTGATTTCAGGCACCTCAAATATCGGATATTTAATAATCGCTGAGTAGAAATGTCAATGTTATGTTGTCAATTCACTACAATTGTTATATTCTATCAAACAAACAGTTGTATAGTGTTAAAAACTAAATAATAACTTGACAGTCTCAAAATACCTACTAAAATAGAAGATATACTAGTTGTGGCTATTAAATAACGAGACTAGTGTTATAATACATTTTATTTTGATATTAAGTATATCAATTTATGATTATCTTCAATGTATACCCCTTCTCTATCCCTACATTTTTTTTAAATAGATCACTTGTATGGCAAAACAAAAAACTGCCCTTATACCACACGAAGGCAACCGCTACACTGGTTTATCTACACACACTGTAGGCATCGCAAGAGTTACACTGACAGTCGTTAACATTTGGCGCGTGCCTACTTTTTCTATAGCAGTGCTAGTTTCGTTACCTAATAGCCATCTTATTATATTTCGCATGGGCAATATAATGCATCAATGAACGATAATTTCTAAAATGAAATTTTTAGTATTATTTGATTTTCTCCCAACAATTTTCAAAAAATTATTTCAATTCATGTCATAAATTATGTAATATGTATGTAGAGGTAGGAATTATACAAAATTTCAGATCACTTTAAGTAGCTCTCAATTTTCTTTGAAAGTATTAACATTTTTAATAGGCAGAAAGCGTTATGCAGATTGTGTATATTTTAATTAAGATTTATATTTCTATAGACTTGTAATTGTCACACGTAGAATTATTAGTTCTGTGATAATTGGCGATAGAATACGATCCTGATCAATTCAAATTGTGCAATAAAACGGATAAAGTCTATAAACACATTTCTGGGAAATTGGAGTGCCATTTAACTGTACATATGAAAACTTTACTGTAGAATGTAATTCATTAAATTTCAAAATATTACACTTCAACAAATTTCTCTTTTATATTGTCAAGCGAAAGTCGAAACGGGGTCTTACAAACCAAAAATAATAGTGTCCTTTATTTGTTTACTTTATACGAGCTCATGTTTATATTTTCTCAGTCAGTTCATTCGAGAAATTCTACAGTGAAAGTGACATTAAAAGAAGCTGGACTGGTAGTAAAACTCTAGTAAAACGTTAAAATAAAATGAAAGGTTGCAGTGGGATAAAGCACATAAAAATTGGACCCATGGGGAGTGGAAGAGAGTTTTATGCAGTGATGAGACAAGGTTTGAGGTTTTTAGTTCTAAGAGAAAAGTGTTTGTGCGCGAGTCATAGGAAAAAACGGATGTTAGATACATGTGTAATCTCGACTGTAAAACACGACGGAGATTTGGTGATGGTTTGGGGATGTTTTGTAGTAAGGGTGATTGGAGAACTGGTGAAAATTGAAGGGATTTAGGAGAAAGAAGGCTAAAAAAATATTAAATGAAAATGTAACACGTTGTAGACAGCGCCTGATCGGCATAAAATTTATCAACAACGATCCCAAGCTTCCCACTAAGGTAAGCAAAGAGTATTTGAAACAATTGGGAAGGAAGTATGTACTAGAAGTAAAAAGTTGACAGTCAGTCGCCCGGCCGCAACCCTATTGAGATATTGTGGGCAAATTGGACGGGGAAGTCTGAAAGCAATGTCCTATTTTTACTTCATATCTTTGGAATATCCTGAAAAATAAATGGAATGGATGATGAATATTTGTCGAAATTGTTACAGAGGATGTCAAAATTGTGCATCAAAATAATAAAAGCAAGAGGAGGTTACATTGATGAATCAAATATTATATGTAACAATTACAGACTATAGTTTTATTGCTACTATATTCTTATTATTATATATTCCTTAAAATATAAATAACGAAATCAATAGTATTGTTTTTATTTGTTGTGTATCACTCAGACTATAGTGTCGGCAAAAACTTTTGACCGGTAGTGTACACAATGCTATCGTAAATTAGTATTTCAACGCTAAATGTCAAAAACACAAGCTTTCCGATTGACAAAAAATTTGTGGCAGAAATGGTGATTATTTAAAAAAAGAACTATTGCAGTTATGTAAACAACATTCACAATCATTTAAGAAGTATAATGTAGATGAAATAGCATGTTACGATTTTCGTCGAATATTTTCAATATTTCGATAATTAAAGTCTATTTATTTTATGAAAGTAAAATAATAAATCAAACCAACAATCAGTGCGTGATCAGCACGTGAACAACCCTGGCGAAACACGGCGTGGCATCGTTATTGGTCTAAACAGTGGCACCATAATATACCATAAATAAAAAGCCACGTAAGAGGGGCGAGCGTCGCATCACTGAAGAAGCCGTTAGATTAAGTGTAGTACAGGGACGGCAACGTATTATCGTACTGCAGTGAGATTGTTCATATGTCTGACACGAAAACAGATGATGAAGTTTTTGACATTAGCTATACTCCGCCTACGAATAGAACTAAAAAGTTTCATTTTAACGCTAGCGAAAAACAAATGATTGCGAATTTTTATAAAAATGACATGTAAGAAAATGATGACCAGACTGTGGATGACATTATTCCTAAACGGCAAATATTTCGGGAGTATCTTCTTTCAAGTATTCAAGGTTGAAATTAAAATGTGGAATATAAACATTGTCATTGATGTGCATGTTGAGTTCCTTATTATAGATGTTGACGACAGTGAAAGCTCAATATCATTTGATGGGAAATAAGAAAAATTGTTTATAGAGGTAAAAAATGAAGATTATATTTTAATATATGAATACACATATTATATTTTGATTTCTGTATTCAGTGTTAGCAATAAAATGCTATATATAATCATTGAAAAAAGTAAAAATTCGAATATTATTAGTACCTGATTTTTAAATTTTGACCGTTTACTTTATCTCTATTCCAAACTTCACGTTTACATTGTATATTTTTGTAATAATAATTGTTTATAATTTATATTATTAATCCGATGAAAGAAACTGCAAATTATTTCTCAAGTGCGGTGCTGTTACATGCTCGGCTTTGGCGTCTTCGACCCTGATCACGTGCATTATGCGTGAATATGTTTTGATTCACTATTTTTCTTCGATAAAGAGACTTTAATTATAGGGCACAGTAGTCACTCCTGTTTCATAGCAACTTCCAATAACAAAAAAAATAGTTTGTTGCTGACCTCCCACACAATTCGAAAATATCAGTCTCGATTTCAAAACGGCGTTTTCACCTACAACGCCTACATCCGTATTTTCTATTAATTTGGGAAACAGAACAAAGAAAATAAAACAGATGTCTGTCTGGTTGTGTTTTCAAAATATAAATTTAGCATTTGCTGCAACCCATACAAAAACTAAATTTATATTTTCAAAATATAATAGGCAGAAATGTGTTTAGTACTATTCGTTCTGTTCACCTAGTGAATAGAAAATACTACTTAAGGAATATAGAAAATTGGTAATAGAAATAATGAAAGAGCACTAAAGAATATAATTTTGCATGAAAAATTTCATAAGCTCTTTATATTAACAAGAAAAGTATGAAGATATAAACACACACACACACCAGTTCGAATTTACTAAAATTTACTTAAAAGTTGGTAGGCGATAATGAGGGCGTCTTGAGTTCGAGATTGTTACCACCTTAACGCCATAAACTAAACCTCACAGTTTTTCTATTTTTCCGAGAAATCTTATTTCCGTTGCATTTATATGTGCTAATTGATTTAAATTCAATGTCCATGTCTCACAGCTTCACTGCATAGCGGGTATCACTATTCTTTTCACAATTTCTATTTTTGTGTGAATGATGTATTAAATATTTTCTTAGTTTTGAATTTATTTCCTACCATTACTTTCTATTATTGCACATAGATACTCACAAATTTTTATTTGTCCAATTTGTTTTTCCTGTACATAAATATTATTTAGTTTATGTTTTGTTGCTGTTATCATGCTCTTAGTTTCGTGGATATTTAGTTCCATATTCATTTTATTCCAATATTTCCAGTTTACGTTATTTCGCTAATAATAGCAAATCATCTACGAATATAAATGCCGTGGCTTCCATTCTCTAGGCCCTTGAATGAATATTGAATTGTTTCATTTTACTTTTTACGCACCCTTACTCAACATCTATTTTTGTGGTTAATTTCCTCGATTCTATGTTGTTTGCGCGTATCACATTTCACTATTTTGGTACATTGCTTTTATGATTTCTATTGTCATTCAGATCTGTACCACGGTTAAAAAGTTCGATTTTATATTGTCATTTATTTCGTCAAATGCTTTCTCCAAATAAGTAAAGCACAAACGAATTTTTTCAACTTTAACTCACGTAGTTGTCAAAATGTACATATTGAGCCGTTGGTGCTTCTCCAACTTCTAAATCCACATTGTTAGTCTTTGAACTAACTTGAACTCTATTCATTTCTCCATTATCCTAGTTATATTTTTTTTGGTATGGTTGTTAGTTTTATACCTCGGTAGTTTTTACAATTTCTTTTGTATCAACTTTCATATATAGGTATATAATTTTTTCATTATCTTATTTAGTGATTCTGTTTATTGTGTATTTCATCATTTTAGCATCAAATGTTTTAATTGCTTCTATAACTTTTTCTTTCTCTATTACTTTATCTTTTTCGTAATTATATTTCCTATAGTTTCTTGTCATTTTATGACCGAATTTTTGCCTTGACTACTATTTGCCTTTAATTGACACTTCTTTTCTTTTTAATTTATTGTTAAAATCTCTTGGTATATTTCTTGGTATTTCACCAGTAAAAGTAAAAATTTTTTAATTAAAATGACACAATCAAAGAAGCAAGCACCCTATAAAAGACTGAACGTTAGCATACTCGGCCTCTTTCTCATTAATATTCAATCCCTCAGACACAAATCATATAAACTGTATCTTTTACTAGAGGAGTTCAATTTTCCAGAAATTGTTGCCATTACTGAACATACTGAATATTGATTAAATAATAATGAGCCTTGTCAAAAATTCTTGTCAAAAATTATACCACAGCAGCCAGATTCAATAGAACTAATTTATCTCATGGAGGTACTATGATCATATCCACAACGACTTTTCCGAAATGACACAGTTCAATGATATATCTAAGAAAGAATTCGAATATTCTATCGTCTACTACAAGACTTATGACTCCTATATTATTAGTATTTACAGAACACCTGACGCTGACGTGCATACTTTCTGTCACAAACTACTGTCCTTACTGGAGGCCTTACCTCTAAAAATCAAACTAATTCTATGTGGCGATCTCAATATTGATTATTCCAATTTGTGTGCTGATCAAGGATGTCTTCATTCAATTTTTAAATCTTTTGGTATGGTCATACACATAACGGCACCAACCAGAATAACTAAGACCAGTTCTAGTCCTATAGACTGTGTCGTGTCATCGTATGATCCAGAATCCATCGACTGTACTGTCTTTAATTCAGGTCTCTCCGATCATGAAGCAGCACAATTTTAGGTAAAATTCAATATTAAAAAAGTTCTCAAAACTTCAAGCACCGTTTTCAAACAACTGACTGGAGCATGTTCTCTGATGATGTGGAATATTCTAGATTCAAAAAAAAACACTAACTGGCATCCAATTCTTTTCTCCTCGGACGTATTAAAAATAAGCAAAATATACCCTGGTCCACTAAAAGTTCACGTATATCTGCAAAGAGCATGCGATCTTTATCTCACCTAAGGAAATTCTCGGAGTGTCTTCTTCAAAAATTACGTGAAACTATACAAAAAAATTTATCATAAGATAATAAAATCTGCCAAAGATATTTATTATAATAGAAGACTCGCCAATTCTCGTAATGTTTCTAAAGAAACATGGTGCATTATGAATGATCTAAGAAATAAATCTTCATCATCGAGCATAATCTCTACTTCATCTGATAACCTCAATAATTACTTTTTAAATGTAGCCAAAAATTTATCAAATGCTATAGCTCCTTCTTATGATCCGCTTTCATATCTCCTTCTTATGATCCGCTTTCATATCTCCTTCTTATGATCCGCTTTCATATCTCCATAATACTAACGCTAACTTATACAGTTTCTTCTTTATGCCCGTAGTTTTAGAAGAGTAAAATTACTGATATCAAAAATAAATACTCATTTGATGGACTTGCATTACGTTGGTGCGATTCTAATTTTCTCAACGTTTTTAAAATCAAAGTTTTATCATATAAAAATACATTGCAGCATTTTTAATTAAATAAAACCACCATTGACGTCGTTGAAGATGTAACATTCTTAAATTTTGTTGTGGACAATTCCTTGAAATGGGAGACATATTGCCGCTTTATCTAAAAAACTAAGTTCCTCATGTTTTGCGCTGAGATCAATTTCCAAAGAACTGAACGTATCCACCTCCTTAGCAGTTTATTATGCCCTTATTCAGTCGCATCTCCGAAGGGAAGGGCATCCCTTCTGGGGTACGTGTGGTGCGACTTAATTTGAGAAAATCTTCAAACTACAAAAGAGAGCTGTTAGATATTTACTCGGACTAAACAGCAGGGTTCACTGATGAGACTTCTTTAAAAAATTCTGACTCTTACTTCCTGATTCATCTTTCTTATCCATTCAATACTCTGTCCTTTTTATGTTTTTGGAACTCTAGTTGTATCATGGTAAAGGGCATAAAGTTTCCAACAATTTTAAGAAGTATCGGCGTAAAACATTCAAGTTTTTAGTGCCCCAAAATGTGCTTCAGCGGAATTCGAAAGAAAAAGTTTTGATTTTTTCAATTGGGTAAATAATATTTCCTTCCCAAAAAAACTGACGTGAGGATCATTTTTCGACCTTACGCTTTCAGGCGCATAAATATTCATTTGCGTGTATATTTATTAATAAACTTTAGGAAAACATCCTAACAAGAAATTTAGAATAACATTTCAATAAATTTTCGAAGAATTCGGGCGAACGTTAAAAAAGGTATAAAGATTTTTGATTCGTTCGAATTTATTTAACTCCACCTGGCTCACGGAAGGTTATTTATTTTAATGATAATAAAAATGCTCATAATGTTCTCCATTTACTATTTTATAATAAATATATGATAATTCGTGTTTTGAGTTTTGCATTTTTGCCATTTTAGTATTAGAAAACCAACTTTTCACATACGCTCCTTAAAAGTACTCTAGTTCTTAAACTACTAATACGGATTCTTCTCCTTATTGTTGAGATCGTTACAAAAACAATCTACCAATAAAAAATCTTTTTCCCAGGTTTCTGGGGGTATTACGAGGATTTCTATGAGCCATAAGTCTCGGTAAATAATCATGAATGGCAGTTGTTATACTGGGTCTTGCAGCCTTTCATTTTTCGGCAACTGTTATTGAGCGTTTCTCGAAATGATTTGACTCTTCCCTACTTACTTACTCAATCCTCATGTCTATCTAACGTTACGGTTGTGAGGCGGCGTGCAGTTAAGTTTCTTTTGTAATAGTAATTTTTTAAAAATTCTTTCCATTTCTCTCGGTTTTTTGTTTTGGGTAATCTTAAACGCGTTCGTCACCAGCCAATAAGAGCCTTCCACAGTAGGAAGTAGAAGGTGTAAATGGTATAAAACCAGCTATATTAGGTCGCCATTCGCAGTTAATCGACAATCTTTGAGCATCATGTAACACTAGTTCCATTGTCCGTTTGGTATATTCTTGTTAAACCGGCCTGACATAATTGTAAATTAAATAAAGAAGTCTCCAATTTTAAATTCTATAGATTTGATCTGAAATAATTCTAATGACAATACAAATGCCCATAAAATAGATCTGAAAAAATTTTGGATATTAATTTGGCATTGGCATGAATGATCCAATTTTATAATATACCTGGCCTTGAATTTTGTTTGTCTCAAAATTACGACCATCAGATGACAAATCACAAACTTTGGATGCTCCAAACGACGTCATTTGAAAGCAAGAATTGAATTTTCGCAAAAATAATTTTGATTCATTTGAAATGCCCGAAAGAAGGGATTTCAAAAGTTCAGGTGGAGTGTGGAGTGGTGACAACATTAACTTTGGAATCAGCCGAGTGATTGATGTCTGGTTCATAATTAAATGCAAGACGAACAAATGATCCACGTGTTACTGCGCGATTGGTTCGATGATTTTCTCGGTTTTATTCTCTATGTGAATCTATGTGTTGTTAACGTGCCCCCCTGGTTATCAATGCATTTTCTTGTCGACGATTATCACGCTGTTCTCGTGATTCTTGTGCACCAATTTCAGCTGTGCGAATTCTTTGAGCTGCATTTCTTTCTGCTCTCTGTTCGACTAATTCATGAGCTCTTTCAGCACGTGCACATCGAGTCTTCTTGCTACGGGCATTAAGGTTGGATTTATTGGGTTGCATTTTACTAAAAATAGTAAATGAATTTTTAATGTGAATGAATTTCGCTGTTCTCTGAATAACTGTAAGTTAGAAGTAAAAAAAAATATTCGAAGTAATGTACGCAACGAAGACAAAATGAAGAATGATTTAAAAGAAGCGACGTTAAGTGGTATAGGCAAAATAAGACATGTAGTGTGTGTAGCCTAGGGAAATATATCACATGAAAGTGTGGCGCCATCTATGAGATAGTTACCATCTGTTCTAGACTTATGGAAACTACGATCAATAACAACAATCAACGTTTATTATCAGTTATTGAGACCATTAATGTAAATAATAACTATCATATCATTTAAGTTGGACCAAATTACATATATATGCCTACTTTCATGAATATCAGTTGACTCTTTTTCGAGTTTATTCGGAACATAAAAATAAACCACGTCAATAATTTAAGAAATTTCATTTATTCTACGGTCCATACAAATTAGTACATGCTAATTTCAAGTAGTACAAAAATGGTCTAATATCCAAATATTAACAGGTTCCCTTCTTACTTATTCGTCTAACTAGAATTACAAAATCGAGATACTTGCGAACAAGTCTTAAGGAATGGGGAGGCGCTACATCTTGTCAAAAATAGAAGCCTCAGAAAATATTGAACCTATAACTTGATTTCCATACCGAAAATTCACTATTTCAGGGCGTTTATTATGTGTTCTCATCCACCTAATATTGACAATTTTTCCTCACCTTTTAAGGACGTTCGAGAAAAATAATTTTCCATGGAATCTTTCAGCATTTAGAAGTATTTTCTAAATTTAAATTTTTTCCTACCTTGCGGCATTAAATTTTAAAAAATTCATTGCTAAAAATTGCATACATTTCGAGCCTATTCTGACAGACATTAAAGCCATGGTTTGTTTACAAAAAATAATTACGGTATTTACTAATTACGCATAACAAATAAAAGGAACATTATATATAATCTTTGAAAAACTTAGTTTTTATTTTTAGCATACATTTTTGTTTGTCAAACATTTATTTTTCTTTATTTAGTAATTAATTTTGTTTAAACTGTTTATTTGTTTAAACTGTTTACCTTTGGCTTTTTTTAAACTCTAATACTATAGTTAACAGAGACTTTTTTGTTAGCTTAGCGAATTCCAAATTTTTTAATTATATTTATTATGTTTTTATATTAAGACACGATTTCATTAAATTGAGTGCGAATCACTCCTCGGAATATCCTTAAAAAATAAAAGTAGGTTCATCGGAAAACAGACTGTTTTTTAGTAGAATTGTGTTGGTGTCTAGTTGGTCGATAAGACAGTCATGAAGTAATTCCTGATGACGATTTGTGCGCTTCAAGAACAAGAACAATGTTACTAACGACTGTCTAATTAATATCATTTGATATTTGCCTGGTAGAGATATTAGGGTTTTCTCGAACAGATAGCAGTTTGATATCTTCTCTAAAGGTAGTTTGTTACTCTTCGTACCTCGATATTTCTAACAGTATTTTGCAATAGATGCTTGAATCATTTATTAAATTTCAAAAGCTTTGCAAATATAAACCATTTCTCAGCCAGTCTTCGACATTGTTTGTAAGTAACCATAATGCTAATACTAAGAATGGGAAAGCTTGACAGTTCCAAATTTCCAGGCAGTCTGTTTGCAGTCACCTTAGCACCTGGAGCCTCTCCAAAATTTAAAGAGTGTCTGGGCTTCGACGGCTTTATAGCAAAGCTCTTTCATTAGGTCGAATCCAAAAATTTTTGATTTTATTGCATTGACAAACAAATACAGAGGATATGTATCGTAGTTCCCTCCGTCATTTCACATAAATGGCTGTCCAAGTCAGCGATTTTACCGGTGATATCAGTGATAGCCGACTGTAATTAAGTCAATGAAAGTCTTTGCCTTCCGTCTTTTTAGCTACAGAATTTCCGCCGCCCAATCTGAGGTTTTTGTCTCACCTATAAAATTTTGGCTTCCAAATGACTGGAGTATGCCTTTATTTATTTTCTTTCTCTCAACTTAAAATGTTTCTTACCTAGTAGTAACAGACTCTCAACCCAGGTTCAAGTCTGGAAGATGTTGAGTTGCTCCACGTTTAGCTAGATCGTCGTAAATTTCAAGTCTTTTTCCAGTCTTTTTCAAGTCCATAGATCTAGAGCAGCTCTACCGATTTTTCTCTAGTTCATTATATGCCTTGTAGCAATACAGAATCAGTTTTGATTCAGTGGTCATGTTTAGCACCGCTGCGTTATCTGTGTAAATATGTAAACTAATTTAGTTGTTGTTTTTAACCACAAGCTGGGCCGCGGTGAGTATGGTAGTAAGCTCAGTTTAATGGAAGGTACCACACGTCTTCAATATCATAAAAAATATCTACACTACACTATACGAAATAAAACAAATTTTCACTAACTTAAATAGTACTTTGAACGTTTAGTAGCCCTATTTCCCAAAATTATGTTCCATATTACACACCGAGGTAGGAAGAATTTCATTACTGTCGAGAGATTAGATATAAGATTTATTCCAACCTGCTTGTCTGGACCGTTCTTGAAACGGCTGTTGGAAGCGTTTGAATGATATTTTCTGCGCAACCTCCGGCTATGCAGCTTGTAACAGTACTTGCTATCAACCAAGTATCGAAAAGACCGTCCCTAAAACGGTTCACAAACGATACCTAAGTCGGTTGGAACACAAATAAGAATCAATCGTATAACGATAACCGCCCGGTTGGAACACGTAATCTCTATTGCACAGAATCGTCACCATACTGAGAATGGTTATTTGATGGATTGGAACGAACCTATAGTTAACCAAGACGCGAAGGGTCCAGGTTAGCTATGATCTCGAGATAGGAATGAGGTTTGTATACTGTTTTATTTACAACAATCATATTTCGTTAAAAATTGATAAATCTTTGTTTTGTTCTGAAAATAGCAGGTACCTATATTGTTACTGTGGTGGAAAACTGTCACCAATATGTATGTTACGCTTTCACGCAAAAAATACTTGACGAATCATCATAAAACTTTTTACACATATTCTGGGAGGTTCTAGAAGTAACATAGTATACTTTTTATTAAAAAGGAATATTTTTTACAAAAATAAAAAAAATTATGTCAATAAATATCCACATTTTACTACTTCAGCGCCATCTAACATACAGTAATATAGTTCAAACCCTAAATACTATATTATCGACGTATGATATTACCGACGGTCAAGCAATATCTATTTAATCCATCCAATTTAATTGACTATAGTTTCAGCTGTTTGGATTTTTTGAGGTTAAGTACCATTGTTATTTTTAACTGTTACTGAAGCGTATATCTAAAAATTGCTTCGGAAGCGTAAATCTACATTATCTAAAAATTCGTCACGGACTTGTGCAGCAAAAGTTGCACGAAGTCAAGAATCTTCGGTTCATGCAGAGCCGAGAAGACAACAGCAAGCAAGGCGACAAAGTGATTTGAAATCTGCTGAAACACCTCTTCAGACCCAACGTCGTTTAGAAAGACATGCTCAGCGGCGGGTAGCTAGAAGAGCGATATAAACTTCATTGTATATAGTAATATTTAAAAATCGATAATACTAACCATGGAATAAAATAATCATATTGATATATTTCTATTATAATGATTTCTGATACTTATTCAATGGATTTGATGCGAGCGAAGCCGCGGGTAAAAGTTTGTGTTAGATATAGTCGCGAATAAAAAATTGAGAAAAATTGATGGATTTTACCACTCCAGAACTACGACAGGCTGCTAACGCAGTAGCACACGGGCTGGTGGCAGGAAAAAGTAAGCTATTGAATTATATAGGAAGTGGTGCGAAGAAAAAAAGGCGAAGAAAATGTATTCTTAGCATATTTTGGAGCACAAACCAGACAAACGAAGCCGCCCATTTTGCGAACAATGTACAGTAAGATTCGAGCGATGCTACAAATTGAAGAAAAAAAACTGATACTTCGAAACATTGGAAACTGTTGGCCTTCCTAAAACGACAAAATGTGGGCATCAGGCCTAAGACACCGAACGTATTTTTCAGAAAAAGTTTAGAGGATTTTTTAAGCCAAGCTTCAAAGGAATTTCTACCGATAAAGCTAATATATTTTATGATCTTTAACCCAGCGTTACATAGGTGGAAAATTCTTACACCAGTACATGCGTGGGATCTGTGAAACTCCATTAGCATTACTCTTTGTCTGAATTGACCCAATTTTCACACGTCAGCACTGCATGCTCCATACATAATAATGAATGGCAGTGTTCACAGGAGTATTTGGTTTTGCGATCTCGACTTCTTGGGCATTTGGGCACCTTCCTATAACGTTTGAAGTCTTGGACGATGGAACTTCAACGCTATTTTTGTCGAAATTTTTAATTTTCTGACGAATAGTTCGAAGTATCGTCAGGTTATTTTACCTTACATTTTACCTTACATTAATCTGTCCTTGAATCAGTTAATAATTTTAAAAAAATCCTTCTCAAAAATGTGTTATCTTGTTTTCTCTGTATATCACAAGAGCATTAATAGCAGTTGTACTCAGTAAAAACATAAAACTGTAAGTGGCCATCTACGTGAATTTCTTGAAACATTGTACATTGATGACATCTACTACATTTCTCTTCAATTTTCATATTCATATTCATATTAGCGCTCTATGTCTTCGATCCTCTCATAATATAATATAATATCTCAATAATGTTTTGTGGTCTTGTTCGAACACGTCCACTTTCAAGTTGTTTATTACACTTGGTTCCAACTTTTCCAACATACATATTTTTGTTTTTTTTTTTTGGAGGAGGCTTACATTTGTATTTTCCAAATCACTTCGAGTTTCATCCTTTAATGTTTCTTTGTCCAGGTCATTGTTAGGCGTTTGATCTTACAAAAATTTCATTAACCTATTAATATTATTTAACGTAACTAACTTCTTTGAACTTATTGTATGATAAATATTTCACTTTGCTGCGTAGAATTCAAAATATATAAAAAAGTAATAACTTTACAACATCAGTTACACTAATACATAGGTGGGATTTAATACACCCCAAAGCATTTCAACAGCTTTTGCTTTTATTCAGTGTTTTGATACCTGGAGAGAGAGAGAGAGAGAGAGAAAGAGAGAGAGGGAGAGAGAGAGAGAGAGAGAGAGATTCGTTTGGTACGATAAGGAGGATTTTTGTGAGGGAGGTGGTTTGTTTAAGTAGGCCCTGATATAGGAATAGCTCCCCTGCAGGGCTGGGGTTGTGGTGGTTTCGTTGGGTTGTGTTTGCCTAACTATTTCTAAAGGGAGATTTTGGCCAAAAGAAAACGAAGTGAAGCTTGTAAGGAAAAACGGCCCTTCTCGGTTTGTTTTTTTTATTTTTGAGAGGCGGACACGCGCATAGCTTTACATTTGGTTTCATTTTCATAGAGTTTTTCGCAACGGGGGTTTACTAAACCCTACGTATGTAACGCCGGGTTAAATAAGTATTAAAAAAAGTGTTAGAGCCTATACAAGTGCATAGTTATTATGGTATAATATTTTTCTTACTGTTTTAGGTTGCGTTAATAATAGGCGTATTTGAAGCTTGTCGGACGGACGAATGAGTGAAAATGAAAATGTTGGATGTTGCTTTTTTTGGAGAAAAAATTTCGGTTGAAATTCCAGATTCCAAAACACGTACAAGTAAATCATTTTCCATTACTGATCCAGATTTTTGGTTCAGCTTAGAGGATGAATATTAAGAAATCTCAACAAATTGGGCACAATACGATAGTTTTGTTTCTTAAAAAAATTGCTACTTTTTTAATTTAGAGGACTCGAAAAGCTTCACAGGCGACGCTCTAAGAAGAACGGCCGCCAAGTTACTTGCCAACAGCGGTGCAAATATACTACAATTAAAAAGGCAGATGATGGTACCCTAGTACCGTGGCAGAAGGTTATGTGGATAGCTCAATGGAAAATAACACCAACTGCCAATATTTTGTCCCAATGTGCCATGTCTTCTGAAGCTGTTGCAAATAGTTCACAAACCTCATTCATTCAACAGCGAAGTAATTTGTCGACTAAAGAGATAACTAACTGTTGGAGACGCCAGCGCTAGTACTGGAACTATATTTATATAAACGCTTATAATAATTCAAATTTAACCATTAATTTCAATAAGAAGTTTGTTGTATTTTAGTTCATTGTTGGTTTTTATTGTTTTTTGTTCAAATAGGTATTATAATATTTATCAATATTTTAGAGGGCGGGGAATGAGTGCGGGAAGTTGAGATGTGTAATATGACACTTTCTAACCTTCAATGACGTGAGTAATGACAGGATTGCATACATAGTTGTGAATAAAATGATTTTCAAACTAACAAGATAGTTATATCTAACAGAGACAGGTCCCCTATTAAGAAACCATTTGTGATTATATTCTAATTGGCGGTATAAAGGAAGTTTATTATTGTCATCTAACCCTTGAACGGAAATTTTTAATATTCAACTGAATTGGATCTTCGAAGCAATTACGTTTCATATATCTCAATTTAAGATACAACGAAGTTCTCAAGTCTGCTTTACGTTCTTTTTATTTTTATCGAAGCAGCAATCTCAGATTTTTTAATGTGTTAATAAAAAATTTGATTGTAGACATCTAAATCAAGATGTAAAACTGTCAAAATTATTAGGATTTTTATTTAAAATGTAATAAAAGCAAATACGGAGATATATTTAATATCTTATACACTATACAAGGAATCTTCATATGAATAGTGAAAAACGTAGAAGCAACAATAACGATATACTTAGGCCAAGTGCCAGAGCAAAAAAAGTTCTAGACAACGAATTTTTTTGGAATATGTTTAGGGGTGTAGGTAAATCCAAGTAGGTCATGGGGGGTGGAGCCGCCATCTTGAAAAACAGGTTTTATCGAATATCTTACGAGCCGCGCATCGCACGACAAAAACTTTATATGGTTTTTGCTAAATATATAGTTAACCGTTCGTGATAAATTAAATATTTGGAAGTTTGGAAGTTTGGAGCGCTATAATTAAAAATATATGCGTTATACAAAAAATGCCTCTTTTAACGCAAATAAAAAAGATGACAAAAATTTTTATCTATAAAAATGATCTCCACTATTTTTGACATACGATGCGCGGTTCGCGAGATATTCGATAAAACGTGAATTTTAAGGTGGAGGCTGACGCAGGCGCTCCCCCATGACGCCCACTTGGATTTACATTCAGGGGGCACCCATGAACATATTCCAAAAAAACCGTTCTCTTTGCAAAAAACTGTACCCGGCGCTTGGCCTAATATGTATATGCAATAAATTTCGAAATTTTGGAGTTGAATACAGTAATTTGGCAATTATATTTCAATAGGATGGTGTTCTTCCAGAACAATAATAGACCGGGGCCAATCATTTTTAAAACAAAAAAAAAGTAGTAAGATTAATAAACTCAACGTGAACGAGAAGTGAGTTTTTGAGGGGTTAAAGCGTGATAGAACTAAAAGTTTTTATCTTAAATTTTTCACGAAATTTGGTGAGAACTTACCTTTTTATATCCCAAACACACTGTAATTTGTTTGAATTGATATATTTATTTTTTGCCTTTATTGACATGATATCGATACCCTAATTTTCAATTAAAAATTCTCTGTGAAAATATAGACTAAAAAAAGGAGGTAGGTTTTTTGTTTGTTAAAATCTCTACCTTCTGATAGTGTGAAAATGTAAGTTTTCTCAGAAGAGGCAAAAATGCACTTTTTTCCATAGGACTTGTAGTTTTACCGTCAATATAGTTAAACCCTTTTTTTAGCCCTAAAAATTCTCCCCTTTCCAATTACCGATTACTCAATTATTCTTCCTATTTTTTATATTCTCTTCGTTTTCCACGGGGCGTGGTACATCCTATTACTATTTTTTTCATTTTTTACCGTTTTCAAATGCTTTAGCCCTGTTCTATAAGACGGAATATCGTTGTAGATAGATAGGAGAACAATTGTCAAAACAATGGTCACCAGACCTTACACTTTTGAATTTTTTTCTATGGACGATATCTTATATTCAATATTGACAGGACTCAACCTGATAATCTTGATAATGTTCTAAAATAAATTATTGTTGCAGACTGCAGGTTTTTTTCGGAGACACATTAGAAGAAGTAGAAAAGTTTCTTAGGAAGAAACTTTTATTTCGACCAATTATTATACAAGGATAAGTCCAGAACTACTTGGCTTGACCTAGAAATATGGGTAGTTGTTTATAAAATACCACTATATTAGAAAGTACATATCTGTAATAATAGTGAACATTTTCAGTGAATTTGTGAACATGAAAAAAATTGATCATCGTTATGTGCTACAATACTTTTATTTGAAAGACCTTAGCCCAAACAATATAAAAACTGAACTAGATTCTACTCTAGGGGAGATTGCTCCTTCATGATCAACAGTATAATATTAGGTAGCAGAGTTTAAACGAGGCCATAGGACCTGCGAAGATCGCAGTGATCGACCAAAGGTGGTGACGACTCCACAAATGTGAAAATCAACAAAGTGGTACTGGATGATCGTCGACTGAAAGTACTCGAGCTAGCGGACATAGGCATTTCAAAAAGTGCGGTACACCGCATATTAACTAAAAAGTTGGACATGAGAAAGCTGTGCGCAAGATGAGTGCTACTTTTGCTCACAATGGAAAAAAACGACGTCGTGAAGATGTTTCCATCGAGTGTTGGCAATGTTTTACAGCAACAAAGCCGAATTTTCGCGCAGTTCATAGCCATGGATGAAACGTAGGTCCATCACTTCACACCCGAAACAAAAGAGCGATCAAAACAATGTACCGAAAAGGCAGAGGCAGATAAGGTCATGGCGTCGGTTTTTTGGGATGCGCGTTCGATAATTTTCATTAAGTATCTTGAAAAAGGAAAAACTATCGACGGTGAGTTTGGCAAAGAGGTGATGTAGGCAGTTAATGGCTATTTTGAGAAGCTTGACGATTCTTAATATAAAAAACGTATCAAACTTATTGAAAATCGATTCTTTTTTCTGTAATTAAAATTCTTATCAACACTCGGTTGTTACAGATTAAATCGACCAAAACCACCATAAACAGCAATATTGATTCAATTCTTATCAAAAGAGATTTTGGAATTATTGGCCACAATGACCCTGGGATTATGCAGGCCAGTATACATTTCATAGTGTTCAATTACCAAATCCTGAACTTTCTAAAAGAAGTTGGACTAATAGATCAGCTATAAACATTGAACATTGCCCAGCACCACAACTAAGAACAGAGGACACACTATATTCTTTGGGTTGCATACAAATTTACATCCTGAATAGACGATGTTGAGTTGTAGCGCGATGAGCGTGAGGAAAGGCTCCATCCGATTTTAGAAATATTTGGAGTCGTCATTGTTCGCTTACTCTTTGATTCAGTGCGAGGGTGTTGGATACTGTCACTTCACTTTCTAAGCTGGAAGGTAATTAAAAAACATTTGTACTTCAAAGTGCTTCAATGAATGAAACATTTCATTGCGCGGAGTGTAACTACAGTGTAAATGTTTCATTTGATTTCAAGAGTCAAAGCTTTTAGTCCCTTAACACCTTCTTTATTTATATTTACTTTGTTTGATTAATGTTGGTCGAGTCGTATGCTTTGCGAAGTTTGTCAGTCCTATGTGAGTGGAAGTAAAACTTCCTATTAATACTATCAGTTATTGATAAGAATGAGTCGTTATTTTTAACAACGATTGTGATAAATATAATTGTAGAATACCAGACCATTCCAAACATAATATATGATTTACAATTTATGTTTTTCCGCAATAAAAAATTTTGTGCACCGGCTACATACTTATCATGTCTTAATAAGAGAGATAAATAGATGTATTTTTGCTTTTATACTTTTTTATGTCAAATAAATGAGCTCAGTGGAATAATAGTCCTAGTTACTTAAAGCTGATACGGATATAAACGTACAAATAGAATGAGTAAATTCTACAAAAATGTTATTTCACTTTACGCAACATTTTCAATAAACATTTAATGTAGCCCAAATAAACAAACTAAGCTAATGTTTTAATACCTGTTCTAAAATTTTTCTTATCTTTACGTACAAACTATATTTTCAACATAACGATGGATTCCATAGGAAACACCATTAACTTTTCTTCAATTTCATTGCACTATCATATGGTATCAAATCCCTTTTAACACGTAACCATTGTTGCATCTGTATTTGTCGATTATTGGAAGTGAGTATTTTTTGTTCTGGCAACAGTTAAAAAGCTTTGTCTACTATAATAAAAAGCTGATCTTCGAGACGGTGCAGGATGGACTCAATACAAGTGATCTCATATCTTACAACAAGCTGCCGTTCTATGCCTGGTGGTGCTTGAAAAACATAGTGATAAATCTGCTTTTCGAATGTTTCTCAACCATATGTTTCTTCTTTCAATTCTTTTTGGGTGTCGTATTTGGATCCGGTTTTTATTTCTCTCATTGCCTTTTTTCATGTTTTCTTAATGGATATATTTCAACCAAAGATTTTTCTATCCCTTTCCTGTATCTTATATCTATTCTATACTTGAAAAATATCTATTCGAAATGTTTCAATTTCACGCAAATAAAGGACTCCAAATACACCCTGAGATAAAAGATTTTCTCGAGGCTCACTTAGATAAACCTATAAAAAAACTTTCATGCGTTGAAATCAAACGAGTGAGGCTACAGAAGACAAACCCAAAGAAATTGCCAATCGCGAACCTATAACGGGAAGAATATTATAATAAATGCCTAAGAAGGGATTCAAATTCATAAATTTCATCTCCTGCGCAGCCCTTAAACTAAGTCATTTTCTTCTCCAATGGAAGGTTGCCCAAATTATAACGGTTCCAAAACCTGGGAAAATTCAAGTGATCCAGCTTAAACAAGTATGGTCATGGAAACTCTCCCGTTCATTTTTCCAAGCAAGATACCAAACAATTATCATCGTATGAATGTAATGATAACTCCTATGCTGACATCAGTCATATTTTTTATGAGAATTACACTGTGAGAACTGACAGTTTGTTACTGTCACTTATCAATCTTCTTTACATTTACTCGTAAATTAAAGATACTTATCATGTCGCTAGAGGGCTCGCATCCAAACCAAGATCTTCCACGTACACACTATAGCAATGAAAACAATTTCAATAGAAGTAATACCAAACATACACAACACTCTCAACACTGCCCTGAATATCCCGTATGTTATAAATGTAATTCTTAACGTGACTGATCCATAAGTAGAAAATGACGCACTAATAACAGAACTGTTCATCAACCTTCCAGATACGAGAAGATTAAATAGAATCTGGCCGTTTGACCATATACAACATTGAAACACAGTGGTGTTGTCGAACCGAAACGCTCCGGAACGCGTTCCGGAACTAAAGATGATTTCTGATAACGAGAATTGGCTGACCTATTGAAGAAAAAATTAAAAAGAATTGCCGATTTTTTTTTTAATTTTCGACGAATTTTTATATGTATTATTATAAACAAGGGTTTGAACCGAACCCGAACCGGAACAAAAACCGGAACGAACCGGCTTGTTTTTCCGAAACGTGAACTAGAGTCCGGAACGTTTTTTTTTCTGCTGAACCGGAATTCGAACCGAACCGAAACAAACACGTGAACCGGTTTTTGAACCGGTTCAACCGGAATTAAATCATTTATAATGAACATTAGAAGAAAAAAATAAAAAATTTTAAAAAAGTAAAGATTTCATACATAAATTTTAATGCCATACCCAAATGGGCATGCGGTTAATGCTAAGAATTTTTATTATACATTTGTTGTGAACTAGAATTTCCAGATGTTGGTTTCCAGTATTGGTAGATGTTTTAAACTTTATTGGTTTATTACAGTGATGTTGAGAAAAATGCCGACAAACGTACCGATTTTCATCTAAAATATGCATTGCTGGGAAATTGCCATCTTTGCAGTTTTTACAATTCCCACCCTTAGTGTAAGAATTTGAGTATTTAAAACCATTTTTTTAATCAGTGTCAAACCACCTTTGCGACAGCGCATTTATAGAAAGTTTTAGTTAGTGAATAAGTGCCACACAAAACTATTGTATGCATTAAAACCTTTATTACATACAATGTAATAATAAGATTAATAAGTACTACTGTTAGCAAAATATTCTATGCACGCTACCTACGCTACCTAAGTCAAAGTGTCGATTAAAAAGTGTTTGTGTCAATTTCGCATATTTCTAAGAACCTCTCGCTACAAAATTAGGTGCGCGCTACATATATGTATGTAGTAGTTGCATTTTTCTATAATTGCTGTACAGCATCAGCCAATAGAAAATGTAATAGATAATTTAAATAAGGCGTCTATTAAGAGCACGTCTTTAGTATTTAGAACTGCTTATTATTTAGCCATACACGACCGACCATATTCGGATTATTATAATTTATTGCAATTGCAAGAATTAAATAGTTTTGGTCCAGATATACCTGCACAAATATAATTAATCACATATCCAAAAATATGATATTAAGAATTTGTTCAGAAATTATTAAAACAAATGGAAATATTTCGATTTTCATTGATGAATCTACAACATTAAGTAAAAAATCATTCAGAACTGTTAATGCAGTTTGGCAAAATTTAAAATCTCTTGCTGAACATTTTCACCAAGCCGCAACTGATGAAACTCGTTCAAAAACTGATCAGAGTGTATATATTGGTCTAAAAAATATATCATGTCGAAACAGTTTATAAGTAACTTGGCATTGATGTATGACGTTTTGTATGAACTTTCCATCTTGTCTGAAGCGTTACAGAACAGAAGTGTAACGATAACATATGCGGACAAACTAATCCGTCGAACTATTCGCTATTAGGAATCACTAAAAGACGTTAAAAAAGGAAAAAAACTCATAGAAGCATCAAAGGCTGTTCAAGTGATGAAATTAGGAACATTAGGAACACAGTTAAAAAAAAATTACTATTATTAACAGAAATCAATTCGCTGTAAGTCTCATTAATAATATGACTTTTAATTCGACACAGCGGCCGGAAAAATTAGCACAACACCACTGTTGAAAAACTAGTTAATAAGGTGAAGCACAGTATTTCAGTAAATTTTTAAAAATGTTTGTAAATAGTATCATCATTATATATGCAAAAATTCCCTTGTAGTTTGAGCTGGTAACTATAAACATATGCAGGTACTTCGTCCAAGACTTCCTCATCTAAAATACGCTTAACATAACTGTCGACCCACTAGTTACACTAATATAAAATAAATGAACTTCTGCAGCATACAGAAACTGTGAATCTTTCATTTGTTTTTCTGTAGATAGTCTTTCAATTCAAAGTTCTGGAGATTTCATTTTATCCACATTTACCGACATAAATGGACATAGAGTCATCGATTTTTTCACATATTCATTAAATATTTTATATTTTATAAGGGGGGGATTTAGACAACCATATACACTTAAATTTTAACTTGTTTTCCTACGTTTTTCGTTACCTTCTTGTTGTCTGTTTTTACCAACTTATGCATGGTTTTGAAATTATTTTCAGTCATATTCTTCTTACGAATATTTCTGCTACATCTTAATTCTAGATTTTCTTAGATCTACCCTCCTTCTGTTGTTATTTGTTCATGCTTCTCATAAAGCTTCAACTGGTCTCTTGTTTATCATTCTAGCCACGAGTCCAAACGATTTTAACTTCTATCATTTCATCTGTAAAATCAATACTCAACGATTCGCTTACTGCTTAGTTTCTACTTTCTGTCTTTAGATGTTATTCCGTTTAATCTCTTCAAGTGATCATACAATCATTGTATTTCGCTCTGTGTGTCCCTAATGACCTTGGAAAAGCATGATACGGGCACTAGAGATTCTTCCATTTATTTATCGTTGTCTTGGTCCATCTTTTATTATGAAGTTTTGATAATCAAAGTTGTTTGTCCTAAAGAATGTTCGCAAATAGACTTTGGCTGGTTTCTCTTGGGTACACTTCTCTGTTCCGGGATACCCCAAGCTGTCAAAAGCTTATTGTAGATCGAGAGAGGTAAAGACTACTTCCTTTGTTTTGTTTTTCTCTATATTTAATTTTAAATACATCATCTTGTGCAATGTGTCCTTTCCAAATCTCACTTCAAGCTTCGTCTTATTGATTCTGAGCTAGCAGCAATTTCAATATTTCTATTTTATCCTTCATATCGATCGCTGTACATGATAACTTTTTTTTTAAATGTAACAATTCCGAATGGCCTACGAGATACTAATCCTTCATGGCACGTATAGCTGACTTGATTGTGAAATTGTTATTTCTAGTAAATAACCGTAGCTAGATTTGGTGTGGGTGATGAGGTTTTCATGAGGTCGAACGCAAATATCGTTGTATTATTGTCCAAATTTTGAAGTTCGACTTGAGTCGTTTCTATTTCTGTACCGTGTACTTATCGTTAAATACGTCACATTTTCTGGACGTCTGAATATAGTTGTCGAGTATGTAAATTGAAATCTCGATAAATATTTTATACTTTCTCTAACCTTACTGAAAAGTAGCCCGAAGTTTCGACACATAAAATTATATACCGAGACGAGTTTCAAAAAAATATAATACTCATTCGCATGAAAAAAGTAGTGAATTTTATTCCGATTTTT
Source organism: Diorhabda carinulata (assembly GCF_026250575.1). Lineage (NCBI taxonomy): Eukaryota > Metazoa > Arthropoda > Insecta > Coleoptera > Chrysomelidae > Diorhabda > Diorhabda carinulata. The sequence continues at coordinate 9,553,334 of NC_079465.1, forward strand.
TATGTAAAAATCTTAATCCCCTTCTTACTTGAAATGTTTTTTTCTGAAGCCTAAATTTCGTTCGTTTAATTTGTTCATATTGACGGTAACGCGTGGCCCGATTGTACCCAATCGCTCCAATCGCCCTTTTCCGGATCTGGTTAGGTTACCAAACCTAAATTCACATTTTTATAAATAATACAGATTTTCTAAAAAATGAGCAAGGAGAATATTTGTTAATGATTTAACTAATAACTTATAACTAATAATTATTTTTCTCTTTCATTTCATAATTAAAATCCCGAGGTGTATAATTTTACGAGTTGTCTAATCTTCATGACAACCACTATCAGGAGTTAAAATTTTATGGCTGGTATTACAATCACTAGTTGGCGCCCGATCGTTTTCTGCTGTATTGTTTTTTTACTAGGTACACCTAAGGTCGATCCACCAACCAACGAATAAATAGAAGTACCAATACCATTAAAAATAATTCAAATTATTGTTGTTGATTTGAACTGCCCAATTTTGATAGTTTGCATTTTAAAACTTTTAAATTATCATCAGTGTACTGATAAAGAGTTTTCTAATGAAATGATTCTAACCTATTTTCTTATATGGATTAAAGGTGAGAATAATTTCATTCATCCCCATGAAAGTGTTATTAAAATATCACTAAAAATGGAAAAAATAACCAAAAAGACTGAGAAATTTTGTAGGTCTTAATATTTTTTCTAGTTTGCGAATTCGTTAATTAAGTAACTTTCCTAAGACAAATCAGATATCCGATCTAATAAGAACTATTTCTGAAAAATGTATAGATATTAGATTCCATTTTATCGCAATACAAAACAATGTTAGAAATTCAAAATCAATTATGATATGCGTGTGGAAAGAGAAAATCCATACATTTTTAGAGAGCTTAGCAAGTGAAGTAGGCGTTGACTGAGAATGTTATTAATTGTTTCTCATAATTTGGAAGGTGTCAATTACTCCAAATATAAACATCACGTCTCTGTTATAATTTAAGTTTCAACTATGGAAAATCTAAAACGACGAAAAATATTGAATTTTATCAACAAAATCAAGATTTGAAGAAATCAATTACCGTCAGTCACTTTTTAATAATGGGAATAACCAATAATTTACTATATCTGTCGCGTATTGAGACAGGTATTATGGTCGAAAAACACTTGTCATACACCACTCCAATCCGACTCCGGTCCGATTTTGCTCCAAAGAGCGGATCGGTGCGGGATCGAAAGGGGTGAGCACACATGTCCTACACGCTTCCGAAATCTTTCCGATTTCCAGCTCTGGTTCGATACATTCGTCACTCTCGCCAGTCTCGATTCAATTAAAATCGCGAAAGGTACTGTGCGCAAAAGGCTCAAACATTTTAGCAACTACCCACGTGAGATGACGTATGGTAACTGAGTGTGTACGCAAACCATTGAATTAAATGGAAAAAAACATATGTCCACGCAATTTTGTGTTTTAGCCAAATATGGCACCTACTTATTATGCAAAGAACTTTTTCGGAGATTTGTTGAATAATCCGTTTATTGAGAAGGGAATATTCCAAATGTGCCTGAATTGAGGCCAATCGAACGGTTTTTGGCGAAATTTGAAACGAAAGCTGTATTCTGAAGGTTGGGAAGCAACTACATATGTAGAATTAAAACACATATTTTTTTTGAGTAAACTCCGGCAAACGCCAGATTAAATATTTCATAATTTAATGCAGCATTTAAAAACAAATATTAGGAGAGCGAGCCAACCGGGTACTGATTCAGTTAAACACTAAACACCCTAATAAAACATGTTTTGATCTTTTGATAAAAATGAAATAAATGTATAAAATGGTCGATATTATTTTAATTTCCAATAAATCTATTACGATTGTTACAATTTTATATTTTTATGATACGAATCTGTCTTCGATAAGAGGGGGGCACTTATACCCCTTACCGCATAGCAAAGCTTCACTTTCACTATCTTTTCCATCCGTAACGTCAATAATATTATATTGACGATTCCATTTCTCGCTTCTCGCTTTTCAAAGTAATAAGTTGATGGTTTTTCTTTAATATTTGATATTAATTTATACAGTGTGTCTACTTAAGTTGGAACCATATGGAAAACTTTTTTTTAGTGGTTTTATGAAAAAAGTATAACATTTTTCTGAATTGTAAAAAATAAAGATACTTCACTCTTGCACAAAATTAAAATTTTTTGCCAAACCTCGTATACTGCTTTCAAAAATTGATATCTGATGCTTGCATTTTAACTTTTGGATTATGCAGAACTTTTCATCAAGTATAAGTTTTTTCATAAAACCACTAATAAAAAAGTTTTCCGTATGGTTCCAACTTAACTAGACACACTGTATAATGACTTTCAAGCAATAATTATGAGAGTAAAAATATGCATGCGAATATATCTAAATCTATATAGTGATCCAAAATAACATTCAAATCATTCTAAGTCTATATGACCAAAGCGAATTGTGGGCAAAAAAACATATTTTTGAAATTTGCAAATTAAATTTAGAAAAATTTTTCACATACATCATACATTATGGTCTACTCTATTAAAGGAATGGAAGCCGCTGATTGTGGCACAATCCTTTGTTAATTCCTACTATTACAGTATTTTTTGCTCATTCAAATAAGAATAGAACTACTATATGTTATCTTGCTCTAAGTCAAGTATTAATAGTTAATCAATTATCTACTTTATTCCAAACCTATGTAATAAAACTGAACGTGTTGGTGTGTGTACATCTTGTAATAGTACATCGCCACCAGCGCGCCTTTAACCACGCATGCTAACAAATACGCGTTCGCTTAGAAAGAAGTCGGTTAGATTTGTAGGTCATAAATCTATGTCGATTTCCTGTTTAACATACGAATTTGCAATAACTGGTTTATTCAAGTCATTTTGCAATTTGTTCAGTAGGTTAAGTACACAATATCTTCTTTGGGTTTGCAAATCCAATTACTACATTATATAATATCGAATAAACTGTATGCATTCTGGTAAATATTATGATATATTATAATGTATGACTATAGAGGCTTAATTCATTACCTGGCCTACGGTTTCATAAAGGTCGTTTTAAATTCATTGGTAAATTCGGCCAAAAAGTGGCACAGGTTAGGTTAGGTTAGGTTAGGTTAGGTTTCGGATCGTAAAATCAGTTGCTGTGTTTTATGCTGAGTAAATAATTTGTTATGTACTTTACAATTTTTAATATTTTAGTTAACAGCGGAGCATTAATAGATTGAACAAATATTGCTAGCAAAAGAACATGTTTCCTTTATATATATTTGTCGATGAAACATGGATATATGCCAGAGGAAACAAATTAAATTCTTGGCAGCACAATAATGCTAAAAGCATACGTAAAGCAGGAGTTTAAATAAACGTTTTATCATTGTTTACGCTGGTTCATCAATAGGAAAGAAAATGCCTGTTTAGTGTTTTCCTCTAAATCATCATCGTAAGATTACTCGGTGCAATATCTAGAAAGTGAATTGAGACACAGTTAATTCAAAAATTTAGAAGAACTGTCGTTAATAGTAATGGACATTGGACCGTATCTTGCAGCCTTCTACTTTGTCGGGAACGAAATTCCAAGATTAAAATATGGCGTATTTTACATTAATATTTTAGGGTTGCCAACCATCCTATTTTCCCAGGACATGTCCTAGTTTTTGTAATGTCCTGGGACGTCCTGAATAGTTTTTAAGCAGCGTCCTGGGTTTTAAAATTTTAAAATTCGCGTGCCTCTTCTCAAATCTTGCATTAGACCTACAGAGCTAGCTATCCAGTCCGATTACTATTTAGTTGTAACTATATGTTATAATATCTAATATCTAACAGTTATAGTCTACTTAAATTTTAAAAATTTGTTACAAACTAAAGTGTTTGTTTTATATTTTAATAACTATTTTTCAACTTGTATAATTTTATTCAAATATTTTTATTAAAAAGTGTTATTTTAATAAATTGAATCTTTATTTCATCTCATCAACCCTAATATACAAGAAAGGAGATGAGAAAAGTGTGGTAATTATCGTGGCATTAGTATAACTAGCACAATGGTTAGATTGTACGGGAATGTTTTGAAAAATAGAATTGAATAAAAAAAATTGAAATAGAAGTAAAGAACGGATTTCGTACGGAACGCTCATCTATAGATAATACATTCGTTCTACAGCGAATGCTAGAAAAACGTAAAGCCAGGAATTTGGCCATTCACCTTGTATTTATCGATCTCGAAGAGGCCTACGACATGGTGCCGCTGAAAGGCTTCACGAAATCTAGCTTCAGCGATGTTTATGTTCGAGCTATTCAGAACATATATAGTAAGTCAAAAGGTGTAGTCAAGCTAGTAAATACCATATCGAAACCATTTTCGCATTCGAAAGGTTTGAGACAAAGGCGCAGTTTATCACCAACATTATTTTAAAATATACATTCGGGAACCTCTGAGAAGTTGGAGAAATAAAATTGCGAGAATGGGAATTGAAATAAAGGAAAAGTACTTAACAACTATATTTTTCGCAGACGACGAAGTTATTATAGCTGGCGACGAGGACGAAGCAGATTATATGCAGGAAAAATTGGACGACGAATAATCAAAATAAGGTTATAATATGAACATGTCAAAAACAGAATATCTACCGATAGGAAGCACCCAAGGAGACTACAAACTGCATATAAATAGGGTTAGACCTAAGCACAAAAATGACAATATACAAAGTCATAGTGGAGCCCATTTTAACGAATTTATGCGAGTGCTGCCAACTAAGGAATAGACAGGAAATCGACTACTTGAGATCGTGCAGGATATCCGAAACAGAGTGTATACGAAATGAAGATATACAACGAGGAACAGGTCGGGTATACACGACTTCAAAGAGAATACAGACTAAGCAACTGGTCTGGTACGGATATGAGGATGAATGGAGAAAGACCCTCAAGGACCTGGAAGGTAGGAATTGAATGGAATATGAAAGACAGCTATCCAGGAAAACGAATGGATAGATAGAAAAGTATGGCGTACGATATGCGGGATGCGGCAAAGGAAGCTGTAGAGCCCCTCATATGTATATACGAGGATGTATTGATATCTAGTTAGCCTAGATCAGTTCCATGCATAAACCAAAGTGTAAACTTTGAATTTGACATAACCCCACAGATCAACTTATGTCACCTCACCTGGAGATGAATTTTTCAGAAAAAATTTCTCGAACTGTAGCAGAGATGAATTGGATATGTGTAAAGTTGGTCTGCCCTGCTGGAACGATGTTCTTTGGTTATAACCATTAAAGTTTTGAAGTTGAGGCACTAAGAAGTCTTTACATCTGCTCGCATTTGAATTCACTCCTTTCATCTTAAAAAAAGTAAGTGCCTATAATTCCTCTCGCTGACATCAACATTTTGTTCATCACTTAAACTTAATGCTGTTAGAAAGCAATTTTCATTTCGCACATGGTGCAGTTGTTACAGACAGTCTTCTGGGGAACAAACCTTTATACAAAACATTTATGCTCATTTCGAACTACTAGGGAACACGTTCAATTTATTGTTGGAACCTAAAACTATTTGTTCATCACTTGAATTTGATGCTGTTAGATTGCAATTTTCATATCGTACGTGGTGGAGTTGTTATAGACAGTCTACTGGAACAAACCTTCATACAAAACATTTATACTCAGTTTGAACTACTATTGTCAAGTTCAATTTGTTGCTGGAACGTAAAACTTTTTATTTATTACTTGAACTTGATGATGTTAGAGCGAAATTTTCATATTACGCATGGCGAAGTTTTTATAGTCTACTGGAATAAACCCATAAACATTTTTGTTCATTTTCGAACTACTACTATATTCGTATAAGAGCAACTTATTCCTGGAACGTACCAAAGTACAGGCTAGCACCTAGCACTTTTGGCGCCCTGTTTCAAATTTAAAATAACGTTCCAAATTTGTATTACGTTTATATGTGATCACAAATACGGGTTACCTTAATTCACAAAACAAGACACGGTCGCGTAGACTTTTATGTTCATTTCGAATTACTACTATACGAGGATGTATTGATATCTAGTTAGCCTAGACCAGTTCCAAGCACAAACAAAATATTGCGTTACCATAGCAACGAACAACAACTTATTAGAAGCGTCAGTGTAAAGTTTGACGTCAAAAAAGTAAACCAGAGCTACGCAATAAATTAAAAGAAAAAAGATGTCCACCGAAATTGTGAAAATCGAAAAATTGGAGTATCGAGCCATCATCAAGTATCTGTATTTAAGAAGGTTGAGAGGTAAGCAGATTTACGAAGATATGCTTAATACACTTGGTGATCAATGTCCTTCATATGCGACCCTTAAAAATTGGACTGCAAGCTTCATAAGAGGTAAATTTTCCATTGAAGATGATGACCGATCGGGAAGGCCAGTTTCTGTATCAGACCGTCGAATTGAGCTAAAACGGATATCTGAAGCACTGAATATTTCATACGAATGCGTTCATGACATAGTTCACGTCAATTTGGACATGAGAAAAATTGCTGCAAAATGGATCCTCAAGTGTTTGAATGTTGACCAAAAACGTGCAAGGGTAGAAGCATCGCGTTCGGTCTGTGCTCCAATACCTAAGAAGTTTCGTGTCCAAAAATCTGCTGGAAAAGTTCTTGCTTTAGTTTTATGGGATTGCCATGTAGTAATCATGATTGATTTTTTGGATAAGGGTAGAACAATAACTGGAGATTACTATTCGACATTACTGACCACTTTACAGGAAAGAACGCAAAAATCTATCCAAAGGTGTTTTGTTTTTGCAGGACAACGCCCCTGCACACAAATCTCATGTTGCCATGCAAAAAATTCGTGATTTGGGGTTTGAATTAACAGAGCACTCTCCTTATTCACCATATTTGGCTCCGACCGACTATCATCTATTTCCTCAACTGAAAAAAAGTTTAAAAGGTCGTAAATTTTTGTCCAACGAGGAGGTAATAAAAGCTGTGGAGGTCTAGTCAGAGTTCATGCAGAATAGGTAAATGGACTCATACCAAATTCTTGACTTACTTTCAACTCAAGGTGTAAATCAAGTGATTTGTATGACAACATGAACTTTATCTTCTACAAAAAATGATTTGAGACCATATTTGGTAAAATTTCTCCTCGAAGTGTGTGTGCGTGCTCCCTGTCTTTGCACATCTCAAAGTAAGTTGTGTAGTGAAATTATACAAGTTGTACATTAAAGTTTATTAGCAGTTAGTATGCGGCCACTATCACTACCAAAATAGTACGAATGGGACAAAGAGAAGATTTCTGCTTTCGTGTGACCAACGGACATCCAGCTCTCATAGACAAAATGAAAATAAACGAAGTATAAAATTGCTTAGATTTTTTTCAATAAATGAAAAACTTTAGTTTTTTTTTTCTGTTTTCCTTATATGATACACCTAATTTTTTAGTAAGTAGAAAAATGATACTGGCTGCTTTCAGAATTGATGACAATAAGGGTCTAATTTATGAAGCTGTCTTACAAAAATTTCCGCCAATAATTTCCCGCATTTTCGACAATTATTTTCTTTTAGGTCTTCAAAAGACTGAGATTCGGTATTTTACACGATTAGACAAAAAGAAATCTATAACGGTTTGATAAAGCGATATTTCTGACCAGATATTAAACTACCCGGAAATTCAGTCTTCAGAATTTCTTTTACAGATCATGCAGTATGAACAGCTGCTCCATATTTTTGGAACCACTTATTCTCTAATCACAATTCGCCCAATTGCGTTAAAACAATGTTTTTGAGCGTGCTCTTTCAGCGTTTATCTTTCATTGTGGTCGTTTTCCGAAATTTTCGGTACCACAGAAACATGGACCTTTTGTCTCACGATATAAAGTCAACTACCCCTTGATCTAAATTAAAGAGCGAAGGTACGATCAACAGAATCCTCTGCATCTTCTTCAGCCGAATCCGCAATATTCTCACCAGAACTACTGCTCCAGAACCACGCAGACCCAATAGCATATCGTGTTGTCACAAACTAATCTAGGAGAGTAGCTAAACGCTCAGTTGGTGTATAGAGACCGGAATTCTTACGTAAGAAAATCGCAATTATTTCGTGTTATGCAGGAGGATAGCGATTCATATCTTATTGACGTATGTTTGGTATTTGTATATTTCATAAAAATCAAAACTGACATTTACCCCAATTTGCAAAAATTATAGCATCTTTTGATAGGCTGATAACTTTTACGCCACTTGTTAGTTATCTAATACTTAAGAATATGATCACGCCAATCATTTGTCTGATTTTGTAGACAGTTTTGTCAGCCAAAATACGTCAATGAAATATTTCCCTTCTCAAGTGGATGATAATATTCCAAATTATTGTATAATACATATTATTAGAATATACATTATATCTTGAAATATTTTTTCGATTATTTTGTCTGTCACTGCCAGATATTTAGATTAGATTATGTAAATTCAGATGAATTCAAATAAAGAAATTATTAAGAATAGAAGAACTGTATTATATAAAGCAATAATTTATCATTAGGGCTCTCTGTTAAATTAGATACCAAACTTGCAAACCTTATTCGGTACTGAATCTTCCAAAAACCAGATTCAAACACCATGTGATTCAGAGTCGAAGAACATACCTGACAATAATAAGAAAAAGTTATAGGATGGGAATATCAAAGAAGCTAAGCATAGATGAATGGAAACAGAATGGACGGAAATATAAGACCTCTGTTCCATATATTATTCCTTAGATATGTACAGAAATTTAAAAGAAATAAGTGGAGAGAATGACTATGTCACTTACAAAAGATTGTAACCAAGTACTTTTGGAGGAACAAGAACTGAAAAACCCGTGGACCAGATATATAGAGGACGTCTTTGAAAATCATAGAGCTGATGCGATATATGTGCATGAGGTAAAGGGACTAACCATTTTTAAATTCGAGGTGATAAAGCATTCTTTATAGCAAAAAATAGGAAAGTATCCGGCCCTGACGAATTTCCGACCGGTGCTCTAAAGCTCATTATGCAAAGGGAAATATTGGCTTGATAGTTACTCTGTTCAATAGCATCTATGAGAAAAGGAAGTTCCATTCGACTGTTCACGTCTCGTAGCTGTGAAGCATTGTAGACCTCACTATTTTTTTCTATTTTCAGTACTTTCGTTGTATTAAATAATTTACTTTCTCACGCGACCCCTCGTTTCTGAGTTATTTGCATTCAAAGTTGCAAAAAAAGAACTTATATTCAAGTTTATTTTTTAAATTATACATTCAAACATTATGAATTTTAAATGGATGCTGGCATATGTCCATCTAGTGTGTTTGACGGAATAAATAATTCTATACTACTATCTGAAGGCCAGGGGCGGCGTATGCCCAATGGTTACCAATCCGTAACTTTTACAGGGACAACCTGTACAATCTAAAGATAGTAAAAATGAAGTTTTCAATCAATTTTTTATCAAAAAAGTACTCTTTGTTTAACTCGATAAAATTGATGATTCGAGAAATCGTTCGCCATAAAGGGACATTTTGAAGAAAATTATCATAAATTGTAATTATTTATTGAAAATACTTATTAAAACACAATCAAACATTTCTTGGAAAAGTAATGAATAAATCAACATCGATTTTGTGTTAATCTATGGGCAGGAATAGTGGCTAATAATTCAGTAGGTCCATATTTTTTAATAATAACCTGAATGGCCAACGATACTTAGAATTTCTCCAAAATGATTTCCCACCCATGTTATGTGACATTCCTCTAAACATTTGCCGATGCACGTGATTCATGCTTCCTAAATGATGTAAAAATCATCTTAATAACATTTTTCGGCTAACCAAGTAAATTTTTCTTGATTTCGATTTTCTACTTATGTTTCTCCGATATTCGACAGTATGCAGTTCAATTAGAAATATTTCATTGTGTTCTAATACCTCCTGTAAGTATTTTCAATGAATATTTACAATTTATGATAATCTTCTTCAGAATTTCTCTTTATAGCGAACGGTTTCCTTGGCATCATAGAGTTAAACAACCTTTTTGTTGAAAAATCGATTGAAAAATTCATTTTTGCTACCTTTAGATTGAACAGGATGTCCCTATGAAGATTACAAATTGTCAAATTGGGCATGAACCGCCCCTGGCCCTCAGATAGTAGTGTAGAATTATTTATTAATAACACTCTACATATATTACATACGTAATCATCCATTAAAAAATGCATAATGTTCTAATGCATAATTTAGAAAATATACTTAGATATAAGTAACTTTAAAGTCCTATAACTCGTCATCTACTCATTCCCGAATTTTTTGCATCAATTCAATATAAAGATTAAAAATTCAAACTTTTCATTTTGTTTTAAATTTTTGAAAACACAAATATGAAATAAATTTTAATGGTTCCAACTAAATATTTCAATATTTATCGCAAATAGGCGAAAAGTGAGTCTAAAAGATTTGGTAGAAAATTGTATCCCCCACATTTTTTTTGCATACCTTTTAACCTTTTTAAAATATTTTAACTAACTTTGTGGTAGTTTTATTTTCTACGCCTCAAATGATATTCATATTAAAATACAAATTTTTTGAATATATACAAAAAATTGAAAAAAAATTAAAATTTTCCTTTCAACATTATTTTAGGCAAAAAATTTTCAAACATCATTTAAACAACATTCATATATTGGTACTCCTATTTTTCAAAAACTATTTGACCGGCAACTTCTCCAACACAAAAATCACTTTGTAAAAATTTTGTGTTTTTACATTCACTGGTTTCAATTTATTTACATGTTTTTATTACATTCCATTCACTAATGAAATTTGTGAATTTTCAACCTAAATATAATTTTAATCCCTCTTCATTATTTAATTTCGCACGGCATGAAAACTTTTATTCTATGGATAATTTTCGATCTGATTTGGCTTTGTGATAGAGCTCATACAAAATAAAATTGAAATATAATTTTTCAAGTTCAATAAATGGAGAAACCAGAATAATGATTTAATATCAAATTAAATACCAATAATTTTTCAATGCTCACCTTTTTGCTTATAAATAAATCGTATCTATATGATTTTTCGGTAGAATTTTTTTTATACTTAGAACTAGAAATACTAAGTTAGAAAATTAATAAAATTTATACAAATATATAAATGAACAGTTTTTGTTCAATGGTTTTTTTATCAAATTATAAGTTATTCCAGAATTATCAATGAAATCTTATTATCAATACTTAACCTATTAAACGTTTCTCCATAAAATAGCAGCAAATCGCATCCGAATTATAAACACAACTCGATAACAAAATGGTCGTAGATGTTACATTAAATTATAATATTCTTACTATTGTAATGAGTAAATTACTTACCCTACTAGCTCACCAACTTTTAATTCAGTTCAAAAAAATTATTCTATTACACACATAACATCCACACACGACTACGACAAACAAACGAATGATTGCTAACGAAACTAAAATAACGTGAAAATTTCTGTGGTATCGACTCGACTCCCCTACGTCGTCGATAGAATCAGCTGTTCAAGAAGAGTGAGCCAGTTTATAACACAATCCCGAAAAGTTTCATAGGAATATGTTCCGTATAGCAGCTGACATAGCGGATAATTTAGGAATTACTATACTACTATAGCTGTTTTATCATATATTTTTCTAGAGGTCTCTGTCCTTTGTTTTGAAAAGGGCAAAGTTCTTGGAGGAGACACAATTAGACTTGTAATTTACTTAGTTGAGTTATTTTTTGCAGGAAGTTGTAAATTTAATGCAAAAATAAAAAATACGTCATTTGCGAATACATTTTGTTGATCATGATATATAGGCGTAAAATAATTGATCATAATCAATAATGACGCATTTATTTTACTATTGCAGCTTCTGAGAATTATAATTGATAAGTTATTTTTTTAACGAGTAGCTCAATAAGCAATTGTAATGTAGCTTACTTCACTAATGTACAAAAAAACCCATGAAATTATCAATAAATTTTTTGTTAATCTTGATGTACGGGAGGTGGTCAAAAATTTTGAAGTGCTATATTAATGGAACAATAGTATTTGAAATTGCGAATAATATTTGTAGCTGGTTTTGAAGAAAATCCTAGAAACGATTCATCTCAATAAAATTTGAGTTTCGGAAAAGTGCTAATTGATCGCATCTTGTAAAATAATATTTAACGTTTAGTTTTCAATTTAGTATGCTTTAGTAATAGTACAATAATAAATATAGCTTCTTCTTATGTAATATTTCATAGGTAAGAATGTTTTCAATATAGAAAATATAGGTGAATATCTTGCGCATATACTATGAAAATTATGAATGTTTATTGTAATGAAATATAACAGTAGCATACTAAAAACAGAAGAATTCTTTATATAATTGAAACACTTTTTCAGCAAAATTAATAGAATGAAAAACTTTTATTTTATTATTAAAATAACATAATCATAGAAAACCCATAAATTAATGTTGTATCTTACGTTATCAATTTTGTAGTCTTATATAAAAGAAAAGAAAAAATTACGAGAGTGTACTCTCAGTGCATTACAAAAAACAGACATCGTAAAAGAACATAACTAAAAAAAGTGTCAGTTGTTTAAAAGAACTATAAATAGCGGGAAAAAAGAACGTTGTAGTTAATTACCAAAAATAAATGATAAATTCTGAAGTATAAGTGGGGACCGGAAAATCCAAAAGAAATTCTGAAATGTGCATAAGACCCAAAGTTAAAAATCCAGTACGAGTTATCAGAAGTCAATTAGATTCTTAATCGCATAGTGAAAAACATATGATAATTCTAAATTGAAGTTACAGAAAAAGTTGATAGGGCTCCTCCTAAAAAGAAAATAGTTATTTTCCTAACAAGTGGGGAAAGTGATACTTTCCCGCACGCGACTGCAGTTGTCAAGTGCGGGAAAGACACTTTACGCATGAGTTAGGAACATTATTTTTTCTACGACCGTATATACATAAAAGTATACCAACCCATTTTTCAAAAATTATTTTAATCCAACAAACATAATAATATACAAAATTTTAACTAAAAACTATTAATTATTACAAATATTAATATTGAAAACACAATTTGTTGTATTCTGTAGACTAGTAAGAATTGCCGGCCCAGTGGAGTTATTTGCTTTCAACTGGAAGGTAGATGACGTCGGTGAGGATGGCATCGGTTGCAGGTCGCATAAAGATGACGATGACGGTAACGGCAACGGTTTGTAGTACATTTGTAGTACAGAGAAACTTTTTACCATCGAATAGCGGGACCATAATGTATTAGATTTCAAAACATTACTTAGGTCTGAAAAATACGCCAGAAATACCTCTTCCTTATAAGTTTTGGCCCCTTTCTCCTTACACCATATAACAACATGGTCGTATTGCTTCTCATACTTTAGTCTGGATTTGGCAGGTAACAGCTCGGAATTAGCTTCATTTGCAGCCTTCAAAACGGCTTCGGGAAGTTATTCGTCAGATGAATCCATTAATATTATTGTATCGGATTCGGTTTAATGTGGTTTAATTTAAAAGAAGATTGTTCTTATTCGGTCACTTCCAAGACGTTTTCAACAACTTTGACGTTTTAACAACAATTACACGCTTGGGTTGTCATAGCAACTGATATCAAACCCGGGTGGTTTGATAGTTGTTTCTCCTTCTAGTCACTTAGAAGGGTTTTGTTTTGGCTAAAACTTCTAGTTCATCCGCGATCCAAGAAATTAATATTGATTAAGGGATAAGGGTGATTTGGTTTATCCCTAAAATGTTCGAATTTCCAATTTTGTAGAGATATTTATAATAAAATATTTTTTAAGGGACAATTAAATTTAACAAGTTTATTCATTAAATGCATTAAATATAAAACGTGTTCCGATCTATCGATAAAATATACAGGGTGTTCCTAAATTCATGCGACAAAATTGGTGATTACTTGTATGAAATTAAGATGAATATTTTCTCATAACGAAATTTCCCCAACACACCCCTTTCCGAGATATCACCCTTAAAATGTGGTAACTAAAATTGACTTTTTACTTTTTCTAAAAAATTTCTTGAAATTCTGAAATTTTCGTGCACTCTCAAAGGACTAATCAAGGGTATTTTCTCAATCTTATACATTATACGGGGATGTAATTAGCAACCCTTATTTTATTTCATATCAAAACTTTTTGAAGTCTTATGATATAAAATTATGCCTAGTTTTATTTAAAAATATATTTTCTCCTTAAATTTTTCACCCAAAATCAATGGCTGCAAAGTAAAAAAAAATTACACCATATTTTATAACTAATTATTTACACAATAATCACTTATAGATAGACGAAAATCCCCATAAAATGATAGAGCGCCATTTTCAAAATGTTTTTTCAATGAACGTATGAATTGGTATTGAAGGGAATAACTTAATGAGGTTTCATTTTCTGCCTCTGTCAATAAATTGAATTTTCTTACACCAATTCCCTCGACAATTATCTCCATGAACGACTTGAAGATATCGCACACAGTATCAAACTGAGGAGAGGATCATGCACGATGATGCTCTGGTAAACTTCAGTTGGACTGCTAGGCAACATTTAGATGCAACAAATCCCAACCGTTGGATTTGTCAAGGAGAGCCCTAGCATGAGGCTCCTCAATCAGAGTTACATCCTTGTGATTTCTGTTTATGAGGTTACCTCAAATCATTAGTCTACACGACACCCATAGCTATATTACTGATTTGAAGAATCTTATTCGAATAGCGTGTGACACCATAAAATCAAATCTTCCAATGTGTTCGGCAATCCATGACATGTAGGCTACTTTCACGTATTTTGTCTAAAGTCGGTTATTTCCAGCTTTTATTATGAATCGTATCACATTATACTCATAAAAAAATATATAAATTATGGTGTTTATTTTTTTCTTTGCGTCTATTAGTTTTGAGAAAAAAATTTAAGAATAGAAAATATTTTCACATAAAACAAATATTTCAAAATATACTTTGATTTTATATAACCTAAGAAAAAGTTTTGATTAAATAATAATAATAAATGAAATAAGGGTTGCCAATTCCACCCCCTTATAATGTAACAGCAATATTGAAAAAATACCTACGATTATTTCTTTGGGAGTGCACGAAAATTTCAGAATTTCCAGCTGCTAGCTTTTAAGAAATTCTTTAGAAAAAGTAAAAAGTCAATTTTAGTTACCACCTTTTAAGGGTAATATCTCGGAAAGGGGTGTGTTGAGGAAATTTCGTTATAGGAAATATTCATCTTAATTTCATACAAGTAATCACTTCCTGAATTTTGTCGCATGAATTTAGAAACACCCTATGTATTAAATGATTATTAAGATTTTATTTGTTTACTTAATATAAGTACGGATCTGTCTTCAAGATACCCCTTACTGCATTGAAGGCTCCAGTTACACGCGCCTATAAGTTCATGCTCTTTTCTACTTTTCCTTGTTTCATGGTGGCATAGAAATTTCTCTCACCACATATTGATAACAATATATCTATATTTGAAATTTTTAAGTTTTCTCTTGGATTGGTACAATGTACAATTTTTTTGAATATTTGGAAAAATAACAAATAATGGGGGATTTCTTATTTAATATTAATACTAACGACTTCATTAATATCAATACCTTTTTGCTCAAAATCTTATTAAAATATAAATTAAAAATCATCAGTCTCTCGAACTGTTAAGTATTCATCTTTTTGACTCTGTTAATAACTTTATATAAGCCAATGTAAGGTGGTAAGAATGCCTTAAGAATTGGTCTTTCTTGCAAAAAGATATGATTGAATTTCGAAAATTCTCTCGTGTAAAGTCTCGAATAACTAATATTGTCCGTTACATATATTCAATATTAAACTGACTGCTCTACTGTGAGTTCACTCAATAATTCTAGAGCATTGTAGAAACTTCTATTACAGTTAACTTCTTTCAGAAACATCTTTAACAATAGTTACCCAATAATAGATGTAGCCACTCACTATCTTTTATAGTTTCCACTGAATTTAATTATGACCGGAGCCGTTAGATGACGTAGAGTTGTGTACTTGTCACACTATAATTTCCAACACATTAAGTTATAGCATGCGGCTGTCTACCCATCATAATATTTTTTTAATTAAATTATTTTCAATTTGAATGTTTTCGGAATTTGCTTAAATTGAAGCCGTTAGTCAAATGGAAGATTATTTCTAATTTATTGAAAATTGATTTGTTTGGAGCTCAAACACGGGCTCTACAATACGTCGTTTATTGGCGTCGTATGTCGTGCACCAAGAACTCTCGCACTTGTAGTTTCCAAACTCTAACTTCTGACTAGCATTGAGCCACTTATTGTAAATTTATTTCATCAATGTATTGATATTTTTTCATTTTATTATTATTTGTAATAATGCTAATAATAATTTGCTGTTCATGAGAACTTGTTTATCAATCACATAATCAATTATATCAATAACTATAAAGTATTGTATCGGAAAACTATGAAAAATATTAGAACAATCGCATATCTAGACCTTAAAATTCCTTGAAAGAAACTTCTGTTATCAGTGATTTGAAAAACAAAACGCGTTCATCAAACACTATTGACCTCGATCCAGGCGAACTTGACAATTATTTCGTGAATTTCACTAGGAATATTAGCTCTAAAATATCCCGTGACGCTCTTTCTTTCCTCGTTTCTCCTTAAAAAATAAGTCAGTCTCTTCCTTAGATCAGTAGGTAGATTTGAGTTAGAACAAACCATACTCAACATTCAAAGAAGACTTTCTGCGGCATCGATAGGTTATCAACCAAGTTATTTTCAAATATTCCAGAAGTGATAATTAACATTTCATTTTTCTAATCAACGAATATCTAAGATCGAATATGGAATATATTTGAAAGACTAATGAAAAATCGTCTATTGCCTTTTCTTTCTTGAACGTAAAATCTTAAAAGCTCAATAATTTGGTTTCCTACCTAATAAATGTACTAATGACGCTTTGTTAACTATTCTTAATAAATTTTATACCTTATTTAATGATGAATTTCATACGGATTCGGTTTTTTGTGATTTTGCTAAAGTCTTCGATTGTGTTGATCATGAAATTCTGATTAACGAGCAAGAGTATTATGGCGTCCGAGGTATTCCTTTAAACTACATCAGGGCTTAGTTTTAGGTTCATAGTTTAATAAATTATTGCTTAGTTTGTTTATTTTATTTTACTATAAACTTAAAAAAATCAACTTCTTAAAATTTTTCAAAAGAGATCAATGTTAATAGGATTCATATTTTAAATCAAATAGACCAGAAACTATAATTTACTTATTTTAGCCACGAAAATGAAATGTAATAAATAACAACGCATCCAATGTCTCATTCGAAAGTATACTTCTTAATTTGTTGCACATGTATGAAGCAGCGGAAAACGCGCGCTCAGGCTCGATGGAAGTTGAAGGAATCGTCAATAAATTTTTATAAGCCTTCTCCAAATTATAACCTCGTGTGGAACTAGCCTCATAAAGATTCAGTTCTTCCTTAATGATCTTAGAAAGATCAGTTTCTTTACATGCTTCATCATTTATAGTTTTCATACTGTTTTCTATTTCGTTCTGAAGCTTTTCTTTTAATGTTAAATCAGTTTTACTAGTTGTCTGCGTGGGTTCAATGTTCATGTCATTTTTTTCATTTATCAATATTTTCAATTTTTCCAGTTGACAAAATAATCTGTTTTTTTTATAGTCGTCTTGCTTGGACATGAAAATAACTCCTTTACATCACAATCAGTCTCCAACTCAATCTTCTCGGTATGAGGATTTTGTAGATAGTTAAATACTCCACTTAACTCACTTCGTCGACGATCTTTCAAGCGGTTCAATAAATGTGTCTTCAATTTAGAAGCCAAAATTGAGTCATTGTCACTCAATTCTTGAAAAAGAAACTTAGTGTCGCATCCGCCGTGCACAAATTGGCATCGAAACGACAAAGTGCTTCTACAGATAATTTAAACTTGATTATCTCACTGATGACTTGAAAATTTGACTCTTCGAATGGTACAGGATTATTAAGATCAATAAGTGCCTTTTTTACGCTAGTTTTTAAAAGATCAAATCGCTCCAGCATTGTAAAGAGACTGTTCCAACGCGTTTTACAGTCGAGTAATAAATTAAGCTCTCTTCCATGTTCTTTTTTAACATATTTTTGAAGTATTGTATCATTTTTCAAGGATACTCTTTTAATAATAAGAACCACTTTACGAACTTTCTTTACTAATTAATTAATATTCCGATCATCATAAGTCAAATCCCGACCATTTCCAGTTTCAATGGCTAATCCGGAGTCTATGCCTTCATTATCATCCTCTGAGTCATCAATATCATCACTGGTAGTCTCATTTACAGTTGTCTTTTTATACAATAAATCACAAACGGCTAAATGAATACCATGTGCAAAACAAACTTGGTGTTCTGTATTAACAAGTTTTCCAACCTTCAGCATTACGTTTGGACCATCAGTCACTATTGTCACAATATCTGTATCTAATGAGATATGAAACTCCAAAAGCCGCTTTTTTAAAGTATGAACACAAGTTTCGACGGTCAGCGATTTATCAATTCGAATAAGTCCCAAAGTGCGTTTCGTTTCACGCACATTTTTGTGACTTATATAAAAAATATATTAGTCCCGAAAATCCCTGGGTGCCAGAACAGTTGATTCCGAATTTGCCGCCAAAGAGCGTTGTGGTTATCGATAATGCACTTTATCATAATAAACAAATCGACAAAATGCCAACGACATTGACCAAAAAAGCCGAGATGCAATCATGGTTATCAGAGAGGAATATTTCATTTAATAAAACTATGCTGAAATCTGAATTATATGCCGTCATAAAGAACTATAAGCCAAAACATAAGCGGTATGAAATAGATCAGCTTTTTCTAGCAGCAAATCATAACCTTGTGCGACTACCACAATATCATCCGGATTTGAATCACATCAAATCAGTTAGGGCCGAACTCAAAGACTATGCGACATTGCGACGATTTTTTCATAGAATTTTCTTCAGAGCAGTGGAAATCTCGCAAAAGAGCGAAGAAATGGACATTATCGTAGATAATCTGGTTAGTGATTCAAATGATGAGGATAGCGACACTGATTCAGAACAGGAAGATGAAGATTGTAATCTATCCGGAATCGGTATTATAATCTATAGGCAGTAGTACTCAAGAAATTCTTAAAAATTGTTAAATAATCATTTAATCATTAAATAATCATCAATTTAAAGGTTATCCATTTTTCCCAAATACTTGCTCATAATCGGATATGTTTTAATCCTCAACTTTTATTTATACTCAGAGGCAAAGCTATGTTGGTCGATCTGTACTTTCAGTAATTTCAGATTTTTTCATAGTTGACAAGTTTAGTTACTTTTTTATAAATTGAATACCAGCCATTTTCGTAAAATATTGAAAAAACTAAAGCATACATTTTGTAACTGAGTTCGATAAGTTCGTAAAACCTTCGGTTTAACAAATGACAGGTCTGATTTGTAGCTTGAAACTGTTTTCTTTTTTGTAGTTTAAAAATCGTTCTCAGGCACCTAGCGTCCTAATTTTTTTTTTATTTAAAATGTGAAACACCTTCTGGTCCTCTTAACCAAAAATTATGTTTAAAATTGTTATCGAAAAGCTTTGATTTGAAAAGTACTATTTATTTTGATGTTCTTCGTTTAATAAAAATTTTGTAATAAAATACTATTAGTAAATTTGTTCATTTACAATCCCTTAAAATAAAAAATACCATTTATCTCTCTGGTCGAATATTAAAATAAATTGTTGTTATAAAATAAGAAACTAGATAAAGCAAAAGAAACATAAAAAATTAACAAAATGAAAATTGAGTCAAGTATATAACGTCAAACAGTTTTAAGCTATTAATCAGACCTGTCATTTGTTAAAATTGTTCGGATTTTTTCATACAAATACGAAAATAAATGTAATTTCATAGCTTTTAATAAAATAGCATTAGGAAGATGAAAAATTATGAACAAAAAAAATTGTTATTCAATATATCAACAATAAAATTCAGCTAGAAAGACTGAAAAGACCTGAAAAGGTGGTCGACCGCCCTCCCGGAGCGAGAAGGGTCTGGCTGCCCAGGTAGGCGACCCGAAGTTAACATGGAGTTTAAATGGTAACATGGGAAATCCTATGGCCGGTTTCCTCAAAAACATACGGTATATAAACTAAGTCTCCTACAATTTCCTATCTCATAAACAGATACTACAATCAATTTAAAAACAAAACAGAAACGAAACTTTTTATATAAAAATAAATAAAACCTTTTTCCCTACCATATGTACCAGGTCTTTCCCAACAATTATCGAATTATTTCAATAAATATAATATAAGTATAAGTCAATTAAAATCTAAAACACCAAAAAACAAAAGAAGTGATATTATATATTAAGTGCCTTGTATTAATTGTGACGCTGTCTACATCGGTCAAATATCTCAGTATTTAGAAAATAGACTAAGAGGTCATTAATACGATAAAAAAATAGAACTGCATTAACGAACCATGAGATATCAAAAAAACATAAATTTAATTACAAAGATTCAAAAATTCTTTAAACGGAATCTAATACACAAAAAATGGAATTTTTAGAAATGGTTCACATTCATAAGAACGAAAAAGCTATAAATGATAAAAAAGATCTAAATAATTTAAATAAAATTAGCTCTATTTTGTAAATTCTGAGGAATTTAATTGATTACTGCTATATATTTGAGATGTGGGATTTTATCCTCATTTTAATATTCATGATGAAGGTGATCTATAGATCATTATAAATAAGCAAATTGTCAGTGTCAATATCATATTTTGATAAAGACTTAAAGAAATGTTGAAACGTCAAAATTTATTTTCCTTTTAAAAACTATCAAAAAAAACTAATTTTAAAACAGAAGAGACCTAAAATCAAGAATATTTAGGTGCATTAATATATCAAAAGGTCTAAGAAATAAGAAATTGAAGTCGTATACGAGGTTTGTCAAAAAATTTTTGTTCTAGAGAAAAGTACCTTTCTTTTTGACAATATCGGAAATGGTTATAAAGAAAAGATGTTTAGAATTAAAAATAGCTTTCAAATATTCAAAATTGTTTATTTACATTAAAAAAATATTTTTTTCTACACTTTCTCTGCGATTAAGTTGGAAATTTAAGTTTGCACAATAATGCATAATTAATCTAGGATGCACTGGCATTTTTTAAAACTGATAGTTAAAGTAGGCTTTGCGAACTGTCTAAATATTGAATATTCGAAAAAACGTATTTCAAAAAGTGCCACGGTATAAACACTTTTTTGGGCAGTCTAACAGTGTTTTTCATAGTTTTTAGAAATCCGTATTGTACAATTTTTTGTTTGACAGACGTATTTGTTTATGAAAAGTTAGATATGCCACCAACATTAAGACTGGAAGAGAAAATTGAGATTGTGCTAATAGTGGGTGATAAGTATAAATCATATCGAGAAGCAGCAGACATTTTTAATTTCCGACATCCAGATAAAAATATTCATAATGAAACTGTCAGAAAAATATTTAATAAATTTAAGACTTATGGAGATGTACATAATAAATTTAGCAAAAAAAGCAAAAACATGGTAGCGAATAATGAAGTTGCGTTGCAAGTAATGCTCTCTGCAACTGAACATCCTAAATATCCTTTGCGAGAAAGGGCATTTTCATTGCCAATGGATATAAAAAAAGTATAGTTTCAAAGATTCTAAATAAATACGAATATCACCTTTACAAACCTCATACTTTATGACTAGGAGATAATGATAGACGATTTGTATTCTGTTTGACATACAGGGAATCTTAGTAGATAACCCATTTATGTCAAGGTGTATTATTTTTACGGATGAAGCAACATTCTCATCAAATGGGACAGTTTCTAGCCAAAACTGTCGTTGGTGGATACAAATCCACATTTTACGTTAAAAACTCGGGACCAATATTCGTTCAAAACTAACGTGTGGTGCGGAATGTATATAAATCAAATAATTGGACCTTTTTTTATCCGAGAAACCTTGAATTCTGATCGTTATTTGTGCTTTTTAAACAATAAAATAAATGATTTTCTTGACAACCTTCCCTTACTTGAATGTCAGCAGATATGTTACAGTAGATTAGATTTACGTCGATACATTGAAGATATTTTCATTGGAAGGGTTTTTCATCGTTTTTCGGAAATTCCTTGGCCTCCGCGTTCTCCAGATTTTACCCCACTCGATTTTTTCTTGTGGGGTTACTTAAAGCAAAAAGTTCACCTTCAAAAGCCATTTCAAGAGAATAATTGCAGAAGCGGTTCGTAATATAACTCCCCATATGGTTAGCAATGTCTTAAAAGAATTTTGTAATACAACTGTTACATGTATAAACAGAAATGGAGGATATGTGGAGGCATTTGTAAATTGAAAATAGTGATTATTCATTAGTATTTATTGCAACAAAGTAAATTATGCATACAAACGATAAAAATTAAGAGATAATTGTTTTTAAAAGTTTATTTAGAATTGTTCAATCAAATTT
This sequence comes from Diorhabda carinulata, assembly GCF_026250575.1. Lineage (NCBI taxonomy): Eukaryota > Metazoa > Arthropoda > Insecta > Coleoptera > Chrysomelidae > Diorhabda > Diorhabda carinulata. The sequence continues at coordinate 9,575,981 of NC_079465.1, forward strand.
ATAATTAATAAATGCAATGCATTAATGTGCATACTTAAATCTCCAACGTAATCGCAGAGAAAATATAGAAAAAAATATTTTTTCAATGTAAATAAACAATGTTGAATATTTGAAAGCTATTTTTATTTCTAAACATCTTTACTTTACTCTAGAGCCAAAATCACATTTTTTGACAAACCTCGTATACGACTTATTGTTAAAGAAGCTTATGGCTGAAGAATGTTCTATTTTGACAGTCAAAAAAACGTGAAAACTATTTTTCATAAACAATTTATTAAAATGGACCTGAAGTCAAAATCATTCATTCAAAAGTATAATTTTATCAGTAAAACATCAGTGAATAATGATGCATATTCAACGTTGATTATTTATTTGTGCCACATTTTGATGCGATATAATGTCTGGACAGACTATCGATCAGTATAATATTGAAACTACACCATAACCCTTGAAAATCGGCGTCGACTAGTCTGATTTCATTTTTCCATGTTTATTTTGAACTCAAGATGTTTGCACGTGTTCGACTACAAATCGTAAAAACCTTGAAATCGAAATTTTTATGATATGGAAATATTAAATAGAATTCTAAAATTTTGTTTATATTTCAGAATTACTATGAAATAGTAATATGAATAATAATATTTGTCGATTATAGTCCATTCACTTAGCGGGTAAACAACATTACCTACCTCTCTGAAAGCAATAAGGATCACAAGGTAACTATATCTACCCCTTTATATAGTTTTATCTTATTTTAGCTTTACCACTTTGTGGTTTATAGATATAGATCTTTATTGAGTGAGATATTTACAAATTGTTGCTTCATTATTTTGGATTTGTCCATTATACTTCCAATATCGTTTTTAACATACAACAATAATATATATATATATATATATATATATATATATATATGGTGCGCATGCGCGGAATACGTGAATTAAAAATTCGGTCAAAAAAGGCCTATTCGTGCCACGAAAAATGAAAGGAAAATAGAAATACGATAGTTAACGCACCAGACCTAACCTAACCTAACCTGATCGAATCGATAGCATCGACGTATTTCCCGATCCCGAAAGAGCAATAAAAACAATAGAAATAAATGAAAAGCAATTTTATTCCATAAAAATTTAGTCACTTTCCTCATCCTCTTCTATTGGAGGGCGATCATTCTTTCCAGGATATAAAAATTTTATAACCACAATGATTGCATCGAATGGATCTACGTTTTTTTGCCGGACTCGTCGTCTCCAGAAAAATTCACAAAGATGGATTCAATATTTTGGATTTAGGCCCCTGTTTCAGGATCAACAAAGTGCTTTTGATGGTTGGATATTTCTACTCCTACTTACCTGCGCACGAAATGACAGCGATTTTCTACCTGGCGAGGTCGCGGGAGTTTCAAAAATATTGACGTTACCTGTAAAATTTCATTGGCGTTTTTCGGAAGTTGAACCGGTAACAGTATTACTTTTCAATATATTTTCACACACTTTTCAGAACATCCAGCTAAAGCTTCTATACCTCATAATGCATGTTTAGAATCAAAATGCTCCATTCTTCAGCTCGGTTTTCAGTTTGGCGAACAAAAAATAGTCGGTCGGGGCTAGATTAGGGCTATATGGTGAAGTCTCATTAATGTACAATAGCCTTAAAAAGCGGAACAGTGTGACATGGAGCATAGGCATGAAGGATGCGGTAAAATCAGCTGATTTTTCCGCGACTGTTTTCCATAATTTTTTGACGTAACGGTTATAATTGATTCGTTCAATACGATCAAACGGATACCCTCAGAGTCTAAAAATATTTTGGCTGTCAGTTTTTTGGTGGTTTTTGAGATCTTTGCCATTTTGGCACGGGCTCCCCTTTCCAATGTTTCTCTTTGGAATCTTATTGGATGTCGGACCATAGTAAGAGACCACAGTTTTATTGCTCGTTATAATTGATCGAATTGTACTTTTTTAGTCCTCGCAGTAAAGCTCTAAAAGTCACTGCGTTGAAAATTTGACGCTCTATCTCACACTAATTTTTGTCATACTTCAATGCTCATGTACGATTCTTAGAACACTTGTTTTGGAAGGAAATGCCGGTCTGTTTTATAATTTCTTTTGTTTTGAGGAGTCGGTCACAATTTATTCCACTAATTTAATGTTTTCTAGGGTCGCCGCCACTGGACCTCCCGTACGTTCCGTCTCGTTCCGAGCAAAATAACTTAACTAATTTTTAATTATCAAAAATTATGGACACAATCAACCGTAAACAGTTTTCATTGTGTTTTGGATTTGTGTTCTTTAGACATAGTCCATTGATCACAGCTCCTGACCCACGAAAATTAGTTATGTCGCTGATTTTCTGGACTTAGGTAGTTCTCAGGGTGCTTTATCGATACAGTGAAAGTTAACATCAAAATTTTGGCCGCTAAGCGATATATTTTTGTTTAAATTTTCAAAATTCCGAATTTTGCAAATAGCTCGAAATCTATGCCAAATTTCGGAAAAAGTGAAGGGATTAAAAATGTAGTTTAAGAAATTTTCTACATTGTGATTTTTCTCTAAGAGCTGTTATTTCTTTGTAAAATGCACTCAAACTTAGGGGTCGCATCTTACTAAAAAGGTTTAGCGCCACTTTGAGTCCTTGACTAAAGAAGAAACTGCCGTATCTCCTCGAAAACTCAACATTTCGGGACGAAAGAAAGTGAATTTTACTCGTTAGAGTCTCTTCTTTTGAACTGCATCTGCAAAAAAATTCAGACTTGTAAAATTTTCTTGGAAAACAACACGAACCGGATTGTTATTTGTTGGTTGCCTGGGTGAACTTAAAACACATGTGTCTGTGACTCTGCTACACCCAGCAACGAACCCTTGCTTGAGGTCGTCAATTAGACGATTACCTTTAAAATGAGACCACTCACTCACTCTGTGATAGGAAAAAACTACTTTTATTAATGTTAGAATTTTTCATAGTTGACAAGTTTGGTTACTTTTTTATAAGTTGTTGAATTCAAGTCATTTTCGCAAAATAATGAGAAAACTAAAGCATACATTTTGTAACAGTTGTCGAGCTTCAACTTCCTCTCCAAATAAGTTCGTAAAATCTTCGTTTTCCCTTAAAAAATTTTAAAAATCCCTAAGAGCTCCAAAACGACATTTTTTTCTTAAATCTTTTTGCGTTTTTCGAGGGTTTGGTTTTAACGGATCATACTGGGGTAAACGAAAGCTTACGTAATAAAGAATCGGATGAACATAGTCACCCTCTATATAGATATCCATTACAAAAAAGAAACCTCTTCCTACTGGGAGAGGGCGCCGTCGGAGCAAAACAGACAGACGGCAAAAAACATCTTATTAGTGTACGTGTAAAGTCTTAATGTTAATTGTTGAATGAAAATTATGAAAAAAATAGGAAAATGGCAGAAAAGGAACCTAATGGGAGTGTTTCAAGGTAAAAAATTAGTACATAAAGTATTGTAAATACTCTTTAATTAGTGAAATATTGAATTTTTTTTATTGTTTTGATAGCTATTTTCTTCGATAAAAATGCGAATGAAGGAAACTTTCTCGACGAGTCTGATGTAAATATTCATAGCAAGTGTAGCCCAGAGTCTCAAGTCGTGAAACAAGGCTTTACTATAAAATGTGGTTAGGATAGCAGCTTAGTTAAGTGGACAGGCATGCTGGAGAACAAGGAGCTGCCACATATTTATAATTTGACGATGGAATATACAATGTTAAACCGTGATCTTGATTAGCCAACTAAATTGATTATAATTAAATTTATTTTCTCAAACAACAAAAAGAACGCAACATAAATTTTTCGTAAAAAAGCTTCGATATTTACCCATTTTGTAAAAAAAATTACTCTTCTTACACGCTTCAAGAAAGGAAAGAAAGGTGTCTCTAAGTAGTTTGAACAAAAATTAAAAGTTAATCTAATCTCAGAGAAGCTACTGAAGCGTTTTTTAGAAGCTGTTGTTAAGAAAAATGTGGTCAATCTAAGGTCTCTTCCTCTAACCTCAGATGCAGCCAAATTACATTGCTTAAGAGTGTATTTCCAGGTTCAAGAATGGCTCTCCAATACCAGCTTAGATCCAGTAAAGTGGGGATGGGGTTTTCGATACATTTTGTCACCGAATGAAGCAACCACCAGCAACCTCAGAGATCTAAAAAATGATTTTTTGTAACTGCCAAAAAGATTGTAGTAAGTTGTTTACTTGCACTGTTTTGTAGAAGCCTGTGCGGATCGTGTTTACACAATTCATGCACGAATCTGATTCCTGCTGACTTGGGGGAAGAAGAATTTTTTTACAGAGAGACCAGTCCTGCAGGAGAAGTCAGTAAACACACCTTGTCGAGCACGGAATTCCTCTTGGAAGAAATGCTCGAGAGTGATGATGAAATCGACTAGATTGCAATTGATTTCTTATATTACATTTTTAATATTTTTGATAAATGTTTAAATAAAGCTCTCACAATAATAGCGTTTTTAAGGATGTTCCACACTTAAGTTTAGAGTACTTACAACAATCAAGATTTTAAAAGAGGATTTCTGGCATTTTAGAGTTGTTTGGAGGTTAGGAAAAATCATATTTAAGCTTCTTCGAAGGTAATTTCCTGCTCGGCATTTGTTTTCATAAATAAATCTCTAAATTTCAATTCTTTTTTAAGTAATCCTCAAAAAATACACTGTTGAAAAAATCCAGTAACACTAAATTCGCTTTTTGTAAAAGTAATTTTGAGATTAGGAAAAAATCACACGAAACTTTTTTTGTAGGAAATTTTTTGAAATAAATTTTTGATCCCTTTACTTTTTTCGATTTAGAAATTTTGAAAATTTAAACAAAAATATATGGCATAGCGGCCAAAATTTTGATGTCAACTTTTACTGTATAGATAGAGCACACTCAGAACTACCTAAATCCAGAAAATCAGCGACATAACTAATTTTCGTGAGTTTTGGCTCTAATTGGGCTGTACTCACTGGACTACATTGCGAAACCCTATTTTATAAGGTATGTACAGTTATACCTGGCAATAAATTTTTATTCCTTTGCAATTACGAGAAAACTCAAATTACAAAATGTTATGTCTCGATACTTAGGTAACTTATGCAGTGTGTTCATAAAGTGACGCAACTTGTTGATATTCCAATTTACATCTTGAATAAGTTTTTTCATTAATTCCACCCTTCTGCTAAAGTAAATTAGAACTATACAGGATGCATTTTTACTTATTTCAATATTTTTTGTACTGTACACAATATATTATCATCTTTTCATAATATATTCAAGACAAACATAACTCTCATATCTCATATTCATCACAACCAAATTAGATCGTTTTAATGTTACGTGAAGAAGCCAAAAGCTCGGTGGAGAAACTGATTGTCTTTAGCGGCGTTCCATTGGTAAAATAATTAAGTATTATGATAGACAATAATGTTATAATGGAATTTTTATATTGGAATTCTAAGAAAATTTATCATTGAAGCTTTTCAAACATTATTTCGCCAATTAAAATAATTTTTTTTTGTCTTGAACTTGCTTTGCTCAGGCAATACACTTCAGAATTCGAATCGTCAAGATTAATTTTTAATGGCTTTGCAGATGATAGAATAGAATATTAATTTCTTTCTTTATTACGTATTCATCACAATTTTCATTAATCATTGTCAAATTATATAACTTGACTTATGTTCTCAGTCACTACTGCAATTTTGCATTTAACATACTTCTTCACACCATTTTTGTAGGATTAAACATACAATTGAAGCACACTGAAGTATTTATAGCCATAATCAGAGCACATCGTACGCAGCAATTGCTGCTGGAACGCTACCTTTGACAGAAGTAGGGAAGAGAACAAAATCATTTGTTTTTATACGTTATATTGATTACTTGGAACTATAGCAGCTTCATTGAATAAAAGACATAAGTGGAATTTCATTTAACCCCAAGAAACTAATAAGTTCAAAAGATTGTAGGTAAGAGTCACCTCAGCCACCCCACGACGATCATCATGGAACTCTATACATAGAATATTGATATTAGGAGGATACCGGAAGTGGCCATTATCTCAGGAAGGCTAAGATATCGAACCATGGATAACTTTGTTCGATAGAACTCATCAAGATCTATCTGTGTGTGAAATGTCATGATGATTGAAGAGTTTCTGTGAAAAAAGTATACAAATGGATCATTTTTATCAAAAACCACGTCGCTCTAAGAAGATATACAGATGGCTGGATATCTTAACGATGCCTCAGCAATGAAGATTATACTTAGGAGTGGGTTAATCACAAAGAAAGATTTGTTTCTGATAGCGGGGTTCATACCGAAAGAATTAAGGCCATCTGGAGACCTCTGAGAGTATTCTTCTGCGATAGGTATGTACCTTCAGAAGATTGGCTGGACAGAATGGTAGAATATACATGGCGACGAGAATGTCGTAAATTTGAACGAAAAATAGACCATTATCACCATTATTGCAGTCTTTAAAAACACTTAACCTAACCTAACCAAAAATTACTAATTTTTATATAATCTATTTATTTTTAGTGAAAATAATGCATTTGCATACTTTTTTACAGAAACTCTTCTGCGCGTGCGTCAATCATCATGACTTTTCACACACAGATAGATCTTGATGAGATCTATCTAATAAAGTTATCCATGGTTCGAAATCTGTTAGCCTTCCTGAGATAATGACAAATTCCGGTATCTCCGGAAGTAAATGTTTCCGCATAAATTAGATATGATAAATCGATTTCTCATAATACCAATAGTCTACGTATAGAGTTTAGGGATATTCACTCAACATCGATATTATGAATTTAATCGATGTTTTCGGTACGATACATCGGATTGATTCGATGTTTTGTCAAATATTTATTGTATTCGATATAGCGATATATTTATAGAAATATCGAAAATATGCCATTTTTTTGTCTAATCTATTATAGAACTAAATCATTTTAACTACACTCCATAATTTTAACACTACTGGATGAGTTAGATTTTAAATTTGATTCATTAACATAGTGACATCTGTGAATGATCAGCTTAATTACCTAAACTGTCCTGACAGATCGATCGACCCAGCTAGTAAGCAAAAATTAGGAATCATCACAATCAAATGAAGCAATTTCTGATGAATTATCAATCTACTTGCGTAGTCCAGTAGTAGGAAGGCTCAATGAGAATGCTTTAGAGATTTGGCGAGATCTAAAAATTCAATTTCCTAAGCTTTATAAGATTGCCTTCAAATATTTAACTATCGTCGGAACTTTTGTTCCATCTGAACGATTATTTTCAAAGACTGCTCAAATAGTTAATCAGCAAGGAAATAGAATGAAACGTAAAATATTGAGCAAACCGTTATTTTTGTAAAGTTTGTCAAAAGAGCATTGGTCTTAATTAAAAAGGTAAAGTGATGATAAAGTTTTGGTGATACCTAGGAGAGTATTAAATGTGTCCTTTCTTTCTACTATTTTGAAGTTTAGTGGTATGTAATAAAATATTTCTATTAATTTGTCGTTTTTATTTCACTAGCAAATGTGGATATAACTCATATCAGTCATCTAACCACTATTTTAGTATTACATTTCTATTTAAGAAACACTCATAGAAAATCACTATCATTTTACAATGTATCTCAAAAGAAAGTTCAAATTTGAAAAAACAACTTTAAGAGAAGTAAAGAGTAAGAAAAATGTTTGTCACATAATAAAATACATGGCTTGAGAATTCATTTAATCCAAAATTAAAATGATGACTGACATTTCATGACGGATATTTTCTTTTAACTGTGCCAGGGAAGCCGGTTTATTAGTGTAAACTTTGGATTTGACATAACCCCACAGATCAACTTATGTCACCTCACATGAAGATGAATTTGTCAGAAAAAATTTCTCGAACTATAGCAGAGATCAATTGGACGTGTATAATGTTGCTCTGCCCTGCTGGAATGTTGTTCTTTGCTTATAACCATTAAAATTTTGAAGTTGATGCTGTTAGATTGCAATTTTTATATCGCGCATGGTGGAGTTGTTACAGACAGTCTGCTGGAACAAACCTTCATACAAAACATTTATGCTCAATTTGAACTACTACTGACAACTTCAATTTTTTGCTGGAATGTAAAACTTTTTATTTTATTTTATTACGCATGGTGAAGTTGTTACACTCTACTGGAATAAACGCATAAACATTTTTGTTCATTTCGAACTACTACTATATTCGTATAAGTGCAACTTGTTCCTGGAACGTACCAAAGTACAGGCTAGCGCCTAGCACTTTTGGCGCCCTGTTTCAAATTTAAAATAACGGTCCAAATTTGTATTACGTTTATATGTGATCACAAATACGGGTTACCTTAATTCACAAAACAAGACACGATCGCGTAGACTTCTTCCTCTCCCCTGAGTACAATGGGAGATTCTGGGAGGTCTTATCTTTTTGTTAAGAGTTAGCCTGTTGGCTATACACCGTAGTCTTCCTGGTTGTCTGGACGTCTTAATGTGTGTGTGTGTTCTCACTGTCTCGAGATAAACCTTTTCCAACCATATTTGGCAAGAAAAAATCTAATCCTAGTAGTCCTTCGCACTTGCTTGTGAAGTGCGAAGTTACCGTGTTGAAAGGTGTCCTCTTGTGGGTTGTCTCGGTAAACCTAGGACCTTTTTTTGTTTTTGTTTTTTTTTATTTTTTATAAATTTTACACTAGATAACCTAACTTAACCTAAGCAATGAGTGTCTGCATATCCCGCAGCATACTCAGTAGTCAGGGCGTTCCCTGGCGTTTTCTTAGCAGCTAGTGCGCAGCTGCCTCCTGGTTGTGTTATTACACGGCTGGTTTATTTGTTTCTGTCTTCTTCGTTTTTTTCGGGTAGTTAGCCGAGTGCTCTCCTCTGCAGTTCTGGAATTTTTGCTTCTCTGCTCTGCTGAGGGTGCAGTCCGTCGCTCTGTGGGCCCCCGCGCATATCACGGAGCGCAGTTCCTTGTGGCACATGCTTTGTTCATAGTGAAATCCTTGGCACCTGTAGCATTGTACAGGTCTGTCGTATTTCTTTTGTTCTACCACACTTACCTTTGTGTAGCATAGGTATCTTAGTTTTTTGAAGAACTGCTTTTCTGCGGGCTCTACAATGAATTTTCTGATGTTGTCGGTGTAAGGCTCGTCGGTTACTTTCTAGAGTTTCAGTCTATTTTCCCTCAGCTCGATTTCGACGTCCCACACGGGAGTGTTAACAGCCAGTCTTTTGATGACTAGCTGCCTTTTTTTCTCTTCGTTGAGTAGATATGTATAGCACTAAATCTCTTTATACTCGCCCAGGACCATCTTCATTTTGTTCGAATCCTCTTTTTTTGCTGTTGTTATTTTTACTGTATGAATTCCCATTTTGCAATGGGCATCGATTTTCCTTTCCACAGCAGCTTTTTGATCGATGTTATTTTTTTTAGTTCTTCTTGTATTTGTTTATTCGCGCTGTCACCTTCTTCAGAGGTTTTTTTCTCTGGCATCGATTATTTGATTTTTAGGGCTCTCGCTTCTTTTCCCCATCCTTAAGACGGTCGTCTTTCTTCGTTGTTTTTTTTTTTGACATAGTTATCTCCATCCTTTGAATGGTTTCCAACAGAGACTGTATTCTTTCATTTTGATTCATGTTTCTCTCAGTTTCCTGTTTTTCTCTTCGTTTTATCTTAAGGTACCTCTATCAAAATATTAAGCCGTTCTGAGAAGTTCTGCTATTTCGAAAAATGGGTAATCTCCGCACAATCAAATTTGCTTCGATAAGCAAAATTCTTTCATGCGAAGGATTTTAATCCATAAAATATAAAAGGCTGTGCCTGGACACAGCTACCTGAAAAAGGATATCCATCCACTTTCATACCTAGTTCCTTACGAAACACTAATTACTCTGTGGTAGTAGCACCTGACCTCACTACTTAAGGATGCAGTGTTGTCAGGTCCAACTAGTTCAGTGGCATCTAAAAATATAGGTACATAGTAACCCTCTATTGTATTGTAATTGAAATGATTCAAATTTAAATAATCAATCTCGAGTATTTTTGATTCTAATAGACGCATTTTATGTTATCATAAGTAAATATATCAATTACAAATAATATGCGTTGTTTTCGAAATTCATTATAAAACAAGGACAAGTCGATCTTCTAAATCATAATTGGATTAAAATTTCTGCGAATATAGCAACAAATTTGTAACACAATCGTGATGAAAATTGATGTATTTTTGTAATTTAACACGTAAAAATAATTATTCAATAATTGTTGATGTTGGTTAAATGAATATTAGCAGAGCTAAAAATAACTTAATCACATAAAATTGAAATAATTTATTCCAAAACAATGAAGAAATATTATGTATATATAGTGGTCTAGGAACCAACACCACTTATCCCAAATTTTTATCGGCAAATTTATGAGAATAGTATTTCTTGCAACACATGCTGCACACTATATTTTTTATACAACTGCAAAAATTTAAAGAATACAAGCTGGAGCGTAACTTGCTCTAGATCAGTGGTCGGCTCACGAGTCACATGCGGCTCTTTGAATGTGAATTATTATTGATTATATTGATATTAAAAAAATCTCTCACCGACTTGTAATCGCTTTTTTTCGCCTCCTCCCCCGTGACACAATCGTAACAATCAAATCTATTACGTTTTTGGTTTTGATAGATTCACTTTGAAAACAGAAATAAACGCGATAAAAATTTTTTGTTTATTCATTTCCTTAAACTGTTGCAGCGGATATATTTTGGTATAACAATGATTTCGAAGAAAAATTCTAATTAGAAATCTCCTTTCATCTTACCCAGTCCAGATGCTCTTATTCAAAATTGTCAAAGGCATCATGTCAAAAACACTAAACCATCACCAATTTAAAAAAACGTTTTGGTTTGTACTTAATGAAATAAATATTTTCCTGATTGAAAACGCATTAATCACTCTGAATGGAAAGTGGTTGCAAAAATATGGATATCACAGCGAAATTAAATGATCTAAATCTAAAATTGTAATGAAAAGGATCATCAGATTATGTTTTGGTAGAAGAGTTCGTTTGTTTTGGAGAAGAAAAATTATTCTTTTTGTAGAAGATACTTAGAGCAGCAATATACTGTTGACACGAATTTATTGAGCGCACAAAAAAAAATTAAGGATGCATCTAGGGGCTAGATGAATCCTGTATCAAAATTTGTTAGGAGAGGGTCACCTAACTGCAGAGAAGCTCATATAGAGGGTTAATTTTTCACAAAGAAACATAAACACTGCTATTAGATAATATAAAAATATTTATTAGGTATTACTCATTACAATAAATGCTCCTAGGCACTATTTAGCAATATAATTGAAATCAACTAATCACTCTTCTCGCCTTTTTTCGACAAATTTATTAATTAAATAATCCATATCAAGAGAGTAGGTATTTCAGTTGTACGTGATGTTTGGCCTCTATAGATAAAGGGAAATCTGAAAGCCGTTTTTGTCCTATAGACGTCCTTAGATAATTTTTATAAGTGTGAATTAAGAAAAAGTTTTTTCGGTTGTTTAAATTATAACCGGAAAAGTGAGAAATAGAAAGCATGCCGTCATTATCACCTCAATGCTAGTGAATTTTCTGAATTTTCCGAATATCACATTTGAAGCAAGTTTTCAAAGCAATTAATTGTTCATACAGATCAACTGACATGTCTTTAATGTATGTAGCCACCAGTTTTCCAGTTTCCTTTTCTAATAAGACTTTTTCCAGTTATAACACTTCGAACAAAATATGAACGTCTATTATGAGACACCCTATTTTCTCTCAACTTAACTCGCTACTTAGCGACAGCCCTCAATATTAATTCATAAGAAAGTGATTTACGAAATTAGTTGAATTGATTTTAGTCGATGTTAGACACAGAACGTGTATATGGTTTTATGCATTTGTGGAATACCAAACTTTTATTAGTGTTCCTATTGACGTGATTTTTTTGTTAAAAAGATAAGAAATTTAACAGGTTTCGCTTATTCGATTTGTCACATGAAAGTTGGTTCATTGTCTTAAATAAATAAAATGCATGAGTTGTGTGGAGTTTTGAGAAATTTAATTTTTCCATAAAATTCCTATTATAAGATATAACGAGGATATTAATATGAGATATCTCGTATTTGGAGCGCTTTTAATTGTTTAACAATTTTTAAGTCGTTTTTTGCAGATGACTGAAAATAAGAAAAAAGAAAACAGTGGAATAGAAATGCCTTGATTAGCGCAATTAATGCAGTAAGAAATGGGGTACCTTATGGAGTCCAAAACATTCAGTGTTCCAAAAGGTATAGTCTATTTTAATATTTTTTAAACAACTTTATTAATTAATCAAACACTTTACAAAAGTAAAAAAAAATCTTTAATCTCAAATCAGTGCTTTGAAGCTCTGGCCTCGATACTTAATAACTTAGAGTAAACAGTGATAAGTTGTCGCATTACGCACTTTACAACATAACTCATTTCTAGTTTCTCACAGTATCTACTTTAGTATTTAGTATTCAAGAAACTTTTACATTTTCTAATAAAGATTTGATAAGAAATATTAAATTTAATTTCATTACTTGAACTATTTTCGATCCGAGATGAACAAGATTATTTAAATCAATGTAGTTCTGCTTTGCGATAGATATAGTGCAGTCATTGAAGCGAAACTAGTCTTACCTCCGAATTTTTTTACTGTGAACCGATTTGCAAAAATTTTGGAATTAGGCTCATCCTACCATTAACTTCGAAAGTGAAAATGATCTGGAAAAATTGACGTTTAGCCATTTTATCGCTAGAAAACATGTTTAATATTATAACTATAATTATAAGTGTTTTCTAACACAATTACTTCATAATAAAATCATTTTCAACCATCCTTTAAAACCTTACAGCCCTTGCAAACAACCCCTAAATTGAAACATCAAAAAAAATTACTTTGGTATGACATAAAAAGATTTAAGTATAGAGTAAATAATATTTTATCTTCCCTATCTTAATTATCGGATTTTTAACCCCCTTTCGACCCTTAAAAACAACCTCTTGGTAAAAAATTGTTTAAAAAAATTGCTTTGGATAAAATGAAAAGGATTTACATTCTCGAAAATGATTATCATATTCTCCAGCTTTTCAACCCTTAAAACTACCCCTAAATTAAAAGAGTAAATATATATGATTACACATTTAAAAATAATTTAATTATAGACTAAGAAATCACCATCCGAGCAATAAAAATACCTTCATTCAAATGTGTCTTTCACTTTGCTGCAAATATTCACACTTCCTGTTTACTATGTAGAAAAAAATACGATTAGTTTTTGGACCATAACTCTTTGATAGGTCTCGAGAGAGACTGTGATTGCGCTGCCGCGCTTTCTTTAAACAATCATATCTCCGTCAATTTTTGTGTGACAGAAGAAAAAAACAAATTTTTTGTCAGAAAAAGACCTACATTTTTCATCGTTATACTTTTATACGTATATTTCATCATTTTTGAGATATTATGAAAAGAAGGTGGTTTTTTTCAAAATTCGAAATTTTTTTCTTCTTAAAATCGTGATTTTTTTGAAAAATAAGTGTCCTATAGCAGCTAAACTACTAGAATCCATCAAACTCTTTATATTAAAGTTAATTCTAGATGGAATACGATTAATTTCAATTTTGGTGGAAATGGCACTTAGTAAATCCATTAATTTAAAAGAAAAAACCATTAGATGTTCCACTTAATTGCATTACAGCTCACTCATTTTACGTGCAAGACTTCACAGTACTTAGTTTGAAGCTTATTTCAAACACTAGAAAACCCTATTTCATTAGAATGCATATAAAAAACTACTTTGATTTTTAATATCTTAAGTGTAATATCTTAATATTACACTTTATAAAAAACCGATTTGTTCAGTTTTTTACCTGCTACAATTTTTTCATCATGAAATTTTGGTTAGAATGCATATTTTTGGAGATATTTGAAAAAACCGATGAAAAAATTCCGAATTTTCAATTGCCAATAACTTGAAAGTATTGGATTTTTTGAAAAACTTTCTAGAACATTTTTTTCTTAAAATTCTATAGATATCCGAGGTTATTTTCAAAAAAAATTACACCACCGAGAAAAGGTGGCAACCCAGGGAGGGTGCGGAGTTCAGATCATTTTCATTTTTAAAGTTAAGGGTAAGATGAGTCTAATTCCAAAATTTCATGCAAATCGGTTCACAGTAAAAACATTCGGAGCAATAACGCTTCAATGACTGCACTAATATGTCTGTATTTGACATTTGTAATGTTCATTATATGAGGTTAAATTAAAGATTGTATTTGATTTTTGCAGGCTATTTAATATTTTATAAAAAAGTTTTTATTACTCAAGTTGCAATATCTCCAACTCTTCATGTAAAACATTTCTGGTGTGGGATACTCATAATTAAACAAAATTTTCAAAATTTGTTTTTGTATAATTTGCATTTCATTGTTTTTCCCACAAGTTCCCCAAATGGGTTAAAGATACGTCAGATGGAATAGAAAGAAAGTTGGGTATATTTGCTTCTGAATCTATAAATGACTTAGCGGATTTACTTTATTTATTATTTATTTATATGCATTTGCCAATTTAAAAACTCGTCTATCATCAGTCCCAAATATTTAAGAGTAGCAACTGTTTCCAAATAAATCTTATTAATTTTTAAATCAAAATTGTTTACCAGTTTTTTTTCTTTAATAACTATATACTTAGTTTTATCAATATTTATTTTTAACTTGTTAGAAAACAGCTAACGGCAATATTGATTAAGGTTTTCGTTAATTTATTCTTCTATTTCTTTTTCATTTTCATCAGTGTATACTAATAATGTATCAACGGCAAATGTGAAGTACTGTGCTTTAAGATTAGCAAATTGTAAGTTCAGAACATAAAAAGAATAAAACAGCGATTTAAGAACTGAACCCTGTAATACCCCGTAATTATTATGTAACTTTATGCTCCATATGTTACCCAATTTAATATATTGGCTACGTCCCTCTAAATATGTTTTATAATGCAACAAAACTTATCTCCAAAGCCCATATTAAACACTTTCTTTAAAAGTGTATCTAAGTTAACTACATCAAAGTCTTTGTTAAATCGACTGAAACCGCAACTACAATCTTTTTTTGATCCAAAGCCTTTGTTACAAAATTTACAAAATCAATAAATTTTTTTTAAATACTTTTCCATAAAACATTTATAAAAGAAAATGGCCTATAGTTACTTATTAATTCTTTGTCGCCAGTTTTACTTACTTTACGTTCTGTTAGTAAAACACCCGTAGTTAATGCCATATTAACTATTTTTGCTATTCGGTCTGCTATAAAGTCTTTAAGGTTAATTATATACATAACAGTTACTTCATCATAGTTTTTTAGTTCCGGTATAATTTCAGTTATTTCTTGTTGTTGTTAACTAATCTAGATACTAAGTTGTGACTAATATTTCATAATTCACTAAATGTTTCGTTTGTGTCCAAATTATTTTTAAAAATTGATAATTCTTAAACAATAGTTCCACCTATTTCAACAAAATTTCGGTTGAAATTATTTAAAATATTCTGTCATGTTTGCCAAGTGGTGAATTTATTTTGAAATGGACTAAATAAAAGCTTGCTCATTTTACTTGTTTCTCTTTTCTTAGTAAATTTTTTTATTTTAGGAACCCTTTAACGATATGTGAAAGACAACAGAAGTGCACAGGATTTTGCTAAAGTTTCTCCGGGTAGGAAACAAGCTATACCTGATGTTTTGGAGCTAGCCGATTACTTCATTGAAATGGAAAGAAAGTATTTTGGTCTTCGTAGAAGAGATGTCAAATATATAGCTGTTAAGTTGGCAAATAGAAATGGTTTAAAGCATCCTTTTAGTAGTGGAAAGAAGTCCGTATTTGAAAAAAAAAATTTATTTTTCGCCACACAGACTATTCAAGGAAAAAACAGATTTGTGCAATAACATCTCAAGAGAGAGGAAAACTACTTACCGTTGTGACATCTATGAATACTTCCGGTATTTCTGTTTTACCCTTAAAAGTGTTTCCTCGTAAAAACATGGCAGAACATGTTATGGAAGGTGCACCTGCTGGTGCAATATAGGCCTGCCATCATCTAGATTCAATTAACATTTTATTAAATTTTCCAAACCAAACCAAAGATGATTCAATTCTGTTAGTGCTGGACGGTCACTATTCCCACATAAAAAACATAGAAATCATATACATGGCCAGAGAGAATAATGTTTATAATATGTGCTTACCGCCACATGCTAACCCATAAGATGCAGACACTTGATGTGAGTTTCATAGCATCATTAAAAACCTATTAAGCTGAAGAAATAGAGACTTATATAAAAAACAACCCCGAAAAAGTTGTGACACACAACAACTTTTGTTCTCTATTTGGAAAAGCTTATAATCGAGCTGAGACAATGGAAGCTTCTATCAATTCCTTTCTTTTTACTTGCAACAAAAATATCTTCAGGGACATGGACTTTGGAAGAAGAACAAAACCAAAAAAATAACTAATAATTGAAATGAGCGTACTTTAGATTTGGCTCTGGATCTTCCTAAATGTAAGAAATCTGTAGCAATTCCCGCAGCATTAGCAGATTCTACCAAGATCAAGTCTGTTGAAGGCGATTTGCTTGACTTTCCAAAAGAAGTTTGTCCAATACCATCAACCTCTTCAAATTATGGTGCAAATTCCAATAAAAGCAAAGGCAAAGCTATTTTAATAACATCTACTCCATACAAGAAACACTTGGAAGAATCAGTCACAAAAAAAACAAAAATTAAAAACCAAAGTCTTCAGGAACAGCGAATCACAATGATGCTGAATGTTGGTTTTGCCAGGGAAAATTTTCCGAAGTAACTCGAGGTGAAAAGTGAGCTAGATGTACTGCTTGTTTTATGTGATGCCACGAGGAATACGGTGGCACAATTTGTTTGCTCTAGATGCGAGAAAAATTAAGGAAAAAAGAAGTTTCTTTTCGATTAAATTTTAGTATTGTAACATCAAATTTATTTTGATTCCTCTCCTTATTTTTCAATTTTCTAGATATTCTAATATGAGACAGTCTTTTATTAAGAGCCCACACTATCTCATCTAAGGAGACCAATTTTAGAAATAACAAAAAGTTACTTTTGTAGTTTTTATTTTTTTATTGCTTTAAAGATGTATGTAACCTTACCTTTCCTGCAGGAGACTATTCTTTGGGAAGTGGTATTCGACCTCAATTGAAGTATATAAATAACTGATACTTAGATGGGGTGAACAAGTAATATTAAATTGGACGCCACCAGCTTTTCTAACGAACGACGTTAAAAATTAATAATGATTATATTATAATTACGAGGCTATATTGAAAAATTCTATAGAACTAAACAAAATTTCAATGTTAAAATATTTTATTACTCAACTTATTCTCCTCTTAATTGTATACATTTATTACAGCGAACCTGCAACGTCTCTAGACATTTCAAAAACAATGTTTCTTCTAGCTCTGCAAACCAGACCTCCACAGCTTTTATTACCTCCTCGTTGGAAAAAAAATTACGACCTTTTAAACTTTTTTGCAGTTGAGGAAAGAGATGATAGTCGGACAGAGCCAAATCTGATGGATAAGGGGGGTGTTCTAGTAATTCAAACCCTAAATCACGAATTTTATGCATGGCAACATGAGATTTGTGTGCAGGGGCGTTGTCCTGCAAAAACAAAAGCCATTTGGATAGCTTTCCGTGTCGAATAGTAATCTCCAGTTGTTGTTCTACCCTTATCCAACAAAACAATCATAATTATTCCATGGCAATCGCAAAAAACTGAAGCAAGAACTTTTCCAGCAGATTTTTGGCCATGAAACTTCTTAGGTCTTGGAGAACCAGCGATTGTTGCTTTGTTTCAACTATATGATGAAGCCCAATTCGACGGTCTGATAAAATCATGTCATGAACTGCATCGATATTTTCGGAGACTGACACAGAAACTGGCTTTCCCGATCGGTCATCATCTTCAATGGAAAATTTACCTCTTTTGAAGCTTGCAGTTCGATTTTTCACGGTCGCATACGAAGGACATTGATCACCAAGGGTATTAAGCATATCTTCGTGAATCTGTTTACCTCTTAACCCTTTTAAATACAGGTACTTGATGATGGCTCGATACTCCTATTTTTCGATTTTCACAATATCGGTGGACATCTTTTTTCTTTCAATTTATTGCGTAACTCTGGTTTACTTTTTTGACGGGACTTCTAATAAGTTATTGTTCGTTGCTATGGTAACGCAATATTTTGTTTATGCATGAAACTGATCGAGGCTAACTATAATCTGGCCGGTCGGTAGTGAGAGCGATAAAAACGCGTGATCGGCTCATGGGATGCTAGTGGTACCTTTTATAACGATTCGTATTGGCTGAAGCAATGTCTGAGAAAGTCAAGTTCACACAGCTGCACGTTACATTAATTCATTATTATTATATTCTAAAAATTTTATATTAATAATTATTTTAAGCTTTTGTTTTATTATGTTATTTATTTACTTTGATAAAAATTAAAAATTAAACTACATTTCTAACTTGCGCTTTTACAGTAAGAATTATGTGCATGTTAAACATGTACTTTAATTTTTATTATTCTTTAATATGTGGTATTATAGTTATGTTATACATTGACTATCCTCTATTTTAAAATAAATTTTATTGTTAAAAGTGGCTGTGATATTCATGGAACTAAATTTAAACTGTCTATTTACGTTATTCAATCTGAAGAACAATCATTTCTAAACGCGTCATTGCATTAATACTTTTAGAATTTAGACAAAATGCATCTGAGCCACCTTACCATTGTGAATTCAACCCAATTGAACTCATATGGGCACAAATCAAGGGTGAGGTGGCAAGGAAAAACACAACATTTAAAATTAGTGATGTCCAAACTTTATTTACTAAAGCTTTAAATAATGTTACCAAAACCAATTGGAGTAAGGCAGTCCAACATGTCCGCTTTTTTCGAAATAAAATGTGGGACATTGATAATTTAATGGAAAAACAAGTGGAACCTCTAATAATAAATTTAAGAGCTGATTCGTCCTCGTCGGAATCAGATTCCGATTTAGATTAAAATAAAAATTCATTCGCCCTTATATCCCTTTCAACCACCTTTTTTGAAAACAAAGAATTTATTCAGGAAAGGACCTTGAGTAGTTTGATAAATAGTTGATAAATAAAAGTATTATTTATATGATTTGATATTAAAATAAAGTATTTAAAATTCAAATAAAAATGTTAGTTTGACAAAAGCATTTAAAATTCAATTCAAATTTGCCACTAAATTCCTTTTAGTGTTGTGTATGGTGTGATTCAGGCTTACAATTTCTCTCTCACGCACTATGCACGTGATTACTCTCTGTAATGAGCGGCCAGATTATAGTTTCAGGTCACTAAAGACGGTTTCAGCAAAATAATGGATAGTGCAGCTGGTGACTTGAAACGAATAAAAAGATTTTACATAAAATTTGTGATTTTGACATTTGTAGTGAAAATTTTAGATAATAAACAAAATTTAAATATACGAAGTGCAATTAAAACTATTTTTTCCTACGACCAGCGTCTTTAAATTTCTTATCAATAATGATTTATGGATAATGATAAATTCTTGATATTACGTTATTAAGAAATTAATATTTCCATTGCCAGAAGCCAAAAAGAATGAAAAGCTACGTTTCTGATTGCAAATGACGTTTAACAGTAGATTGTATTTTGTGTTGCCTAATTGTGGCAGTCCATCGAACTCCTTTCAACGTGCTGAAAATTATTTTGATATTTGAACTATAAGCGATATAGTGCAGGGCATAGTGGCGCATTCGTTTGCAAAATTGTTTCAAGTCGTAATTTTTTTTTAAATGTTCCTGATTATAAAAGTGTAAGATGACACATGATATCTTTTGATGTCATAGTTTAAGCAACTGAATAAGCCAGAAAAAATGGATTTTTGCAATGAATTATTTTTTTTTTATATTATTTACAACATTTCGAATGAAAAAAGTCGGTACACACGGTGTTGTGTATGGTGTGATTCAGGCTTACAATTTCTCTCTCACGCACTATGCACGTGATTACTCTCTGTAATGAGCGGCCAGATTATAGATATCAATAAATCCTCGTATAAATTAAATCAAAAATAAAAATTAAACAATATAAAACTATTTCCGGACACGATTATCTTAATTAATATTTATTGCTAAGAACAATAAAAATAATCTTAGCAACAAATTTATTGAAAAAAGAAATACTAAATTCGTATTTAACTGTATATCCAAAAGAACACAACGAATAAATAAAGCAGTTATAGATTTAAAAAAAAACAACTCAAATGTATCTATATATTAAAAATTATACTTATCTATGGAAATCCGGGATGGTTGCAGCTCTCAACTGGGTTTCCAGATGTTAGAGTTGCGGTTGAGTTGTTGGTTCAATTTAATATACATTAATTTAATATAATATACTTTTATTGCTTCCGTATCAATACCTTTTCATATCGAGTAATAATTGTCGAGTTTGAGTGGTGTTATGGGTAATACACACACACAAGTGCGTGTGAGAAAACCAGTCCCTCTAAGCATCCACCCTCGGATAAATCCACTGATGGGTGCGAAGGACATTCCACCAACCCGCTTCTTTTCGATATGTCCTCATCCTCATTCGAGTCGCAGTTTCGCGCGTTTCCTCTCCTCTGAGTTCTATGGGAGATTCTGGAAAGTCCTATCTTTTTGTTAAGAGATTAGCCTGCTGGCTATACACTCTTGACTTCTTGTTCTAGACGGCTTAATGTGTGTTTGTGTATTTCAACGCCTCGGGTATACCTTCGGCAAAAAGAGATCCAATCCGAGTGATCCTTCGCCTTCTTTATAGCTGTCACCGATGTATAATTCTTGCTTAAAAAAAGCGTAGTTACCGTGTCTTGTGGGCTGTCTAGGTGAACCTAGAATCTTGTAAAAATATATTTATTTTTTTTAATACATTTTTATGTTTTCTTCTTTTTTTTGTGTTTTCAGAAATTTTTTACTAGCCTAACTTAACCTAATAATCCTGTTGTCCTCCGTTGTACTTTACCTGATGGGCGATGAGTGTTGCTGTGAGTGTTTGCATATTCTGCAACACACTCAGTAACTCGGGCGTTCCTTGTCCTGTCGTTTTCTTAGCAGTTAGTGCATAGTTGCGTCCTGCTTGTGTGGTGTGCGTGACTGGCTTATTTTCCGTGATCTTTGGGTGTTTCAGAAACTCCCTGTAGTTCGCAGGAAGCTTTCCTCCGCAGTTCCTACAATTTGGTCTTTTCGTTTAGGCTGCAGCCCGCCGTTCTGTGAGCTCCCGCCAGTGATGCTGTCGAGCCGGAACGCTCCGGAGCGTCGTTCCGGTACTTCCTTTTTGGACAGGAACGCGTTCCGGAACTAAAGATGATTTCTGATAACGAGAATTGGCTGACATATTGAAAAAAAAATTGCTGCTTTTTTTTATTATTTATTTTATTTTTATATGTATTAATATAAACAAGGGTGTGAACCGAACCCGAACCGGAACAAAAACCGGAACGAACCGGCTTGTTTTTCCGAAACGTGAACTGGAGTCCGGAACGTTTTTTTTTTCTGCTGAACCGGAACTCGAACCGAACCGAAACAAATACGTAAACCGGTTTTTGAACCGGTTCAACGGAAATTAAACTTTATTTATAATAAACATTAGAAGAAAAAAATATAAAATTTTAAAAAAGTAAAGATTTCATACATAAATTTTAATGCAAGCGGCCATCTGGCCGTACGTTACTCATCCCTGGTATAGTTTATTGCCATACCCAAATGGGCCTGCGGTTAATGCTAAGAATTTTTATTATACATTTGTTGTGAACTAGAATTTCCAGATGTTGGTTTCCAGTATTGGTAGATGTTTTAAACTTTATTGGTTTATTACAGTGATGTTGAGAAAAATGCCGACAAACGTACCGATTTTCATCTAAAATATGCATTGCTGGGAAATTGCCATCTTTGCAGTTTTTACAATTCCCACCATTAGTGTAAGAATTTGAGTATTTAAAACCATTTTTTTAATCAGTGTCAAACCATCTTTGCGACAGCGCATTTATAGAAAGTTTTAGTTAGTGAATAAGTGCCACACAAAACTATTGTATGCATTAAAACCTTTATTACACACAATGTAATAATAAGATTAATAAGTACTACTGTAAACTACTGCAAAATATTCTATGCACGCTACCTAAGTCAAAGTGTCGATTAAAAAGTGTTTGTGTCAATTTCGCATTTTTCTAAGAACCTCTCGCAACAAGATTAGGTGCGCGCTACATATATGTATGTAGTAGTTGCATTTTTCTAAAATCTTTAATCTAATAAACTAAAAGTGTAAGTATATTTCAGTTTCATTATTAATAAAAAAATGTTCGTTTTTTTTCTATTAAATAATAGTATTTATTTTATTAGTAATTTCAACATGAGTGAAAGTAGAAAAAACAGTAGCATCACCGATTTCTTTAAAAAGAAACTAAAAACTAACAGCGAAGATGAGTCAATGACCCAGGAAAATGCAACATTAAGCCAAGTATCCAACACCAACGCTGATCAAATGGAATCTGTTGAACTTGCAGCCATAGCATCAACGTCAACAAGTACTTATAATGAAAACGATTCTGACGAAGTCTCGTGGCCTAATATTTGGAGTGCGGAAATGTGGTTAGAAAAGAAAAGACAATTTCCTTGGTTACTTTCTGAATCCGGAAAATTAGGTTGCTCTTTTTGTAACAAAATACAGCACTTCGTGGTATCTAAAACCCGTGGTGTAAATATTTCAAAGGAATGGAGTTCCACATCCGTTTCTTAGTACGGTAAAGATTAAAATCGCAGTTGACGTCAGAAAAAAATTCCTCCCCCACCCCGTCGTCAAATTTGGGACATGAGACCTAAAAAAAACGTCGCCGCCAGGATTATCAAGGAAAATCTCCCCCCCCCCCCCCGTCGTTAAATTAGCACAATACCACTGGCTCCCGCGCATCTTACGCAGTGCACGTCCATATTGCACATACTTTGTACTTGATGAAATCCTTGACATCTATAACATATCCGTCCGTCATGCTTTTTTTGTTCCTCCACACTTTTTGTGTCCTAGGTATCTTAGCTTCTTGTATGCTTGTTCCTCTATGGGCTCTATCCATGTATATCGGTATTAATTTTCGGATGTTGTCATCGTTTTTTTAAGTACGGCTTGTTAGTTGCCATATTTTTTTTGGTGTTAATCCAATTTTCCTCAGCTCTGTCTCTACTTCCGACGTAGTGGTGTTTACTGCCATTCCTTTTATAACTATCTTCCTTTCTTTTTCTTCATTGTTGGTACATATACCACTCAATCTCTTTATAATCGCTCAGGAGCATCTTCATTTTGTTGAAATCTTTTTTTGTCGCTGTCGTTATCTTCCCTGTGTGTATGCCCATTTTACACTGGAAATCGATTTTCCTCTGCGCTAGCTGCTTTCGTAGTGCTGTTCACATGAGTGGGGACTTTAGTATTATCGGAGGTAGCCTTCTCTCTGTTTTTGTGTGTTTTTTTATCTTCTCTTCTTATCTTTTCTATTTCTTCTTGAACTTATTTGTCCGTTATGCCTTCTTCCTCGGAGGATTGCCTCTCTGGTTTCTTCCTCTTTTTCTTGTTATTGACTTCTGTATAATCTCCTTACATGTGGCTGTCTTCAGTTTGTTTTCCTTTGATTACTCTAGGCTGAGTTTTTGGCTTCTCTACTTCTACTGTAGTAGGATCTGTATTTTTGTTTTCTATGGCTTCCATTATTTTTGAAAATATGTCTAATGTGGCATTCGTCTTTTGATTGCATTCCTCCAACCTTTGATTATGTCCATTAAGGACTTAATTGTTTTTCATTTTCCGCATTCACTTTCTTATTTTCCTCATCTTTTCTTCTGATTTTCTCTTTTAATTTCGCCATTTTAGCTCCACATAGTTTAGTTATTCTTTCGGTCGACGTTTCTCTGGTATAGGGTTTCTTCCTATTTCTAGAGTTTTCAGGCTCTATTTCAGGCGTATTTCGCAATTTTTTTGCTGAAATACCTATAAGTACCTAAAAATAATAGATTAAGCCGTCCTTAACAAACAAAATTCTTTCATGGGAAATTATTTTCTTTAATTATAAATAAAAGACTCTAAGCACGGCTACCGAAAAGTTTTATAAGGGTATTACCAGAGTCCACATTTACTCCACTTCACTGAAACCCTTGTGCATTCGATGAAGTCTCGGAGTCAACTATTAGCATTATGGTTAACATTTTACGAATTTTGTCTTATATGGAGCCCGTAGTTGAAGGGGGGCCGTATCTTTGATATGGCCGATCAGTGCCCGCTCCGGGGTCGGCTAAACCGGACATTTGTCCGGGGTGGTAAATCTAAATGGCGCCATTTTGGTCGTTATTGACATAAAATATTGATAATCAGTTTAGCCAAACTTTTCCTCTAAACCTTAGTATCGCCGTAAGAATATTGCTTACTATACCAGTAACTGTGGCAAGTGGGGAAAGGAGTTTCTCTAAATTAAAATTAATAAAGAACTTCTTACTATCCACTACCACGCAAAATCGTCTTGGCCACAACTGATCTAAATGACATGAACGGAATATTAAAAAAGTTTGCAGAACTCAAAATGAGAGAAAAACTATTTTTTTACGTCCGTTAGAATATACACGTTTTTTTTTTTCATTCATTTACATTTATAAATAATGTAATTTCTGAATCGGTCAAAATGCATGAAGAAAGTACCGTAGCTGTTCATTTTTTCACGCTTTTGCGTTCGATCAAGAAAATCCGTTTTGTGTTTAATTGTAGTATTATTATTAGTGATGGAGAGTAATAGTGAAGAAAGTTTAAACTGCACACCAGAAGATGTTGATGAATCGGCAACTGCAGCGACTATGAATAGTCTCCCTGAGAAATCCAAGGAACAATATTTTAACGAATATAATTCTTTTATCGAGTGACCAACTAAAAAAGGCATAAACAGCTTCACAGAAAGAGTGCTACCAGGTTACTTTGAAAATAAATTCAAAATGTGGAAATCCTCAACACTTTGGTCGACTTATTCAAAATTGAAAGGCACCCTAATGGTAAATAACGACGTAGACATCAGTTAATACTCGAAACTCATAGCATATTTGAAAAATAAATCAGTTGGCTATTGACACAAAAAATCTAAAATATTTGCCCGTGAAGAAATTAATAAGTTTCTGTTGCAAGCACCAGACGATAATTATCTCATTCATAAGGTATGACAGCAAAACATTTTAATGTAAGCTTACATATTATTTATAACATCTTTCAGGTTAATTTAATATTCGGAATCGCAGGAGTTCCGCGGAGGTAGAAATTATATGAAATGAAGTTCAGCGATATAATAATACCGGAAGTGTTTTAATTACCACAGTACCTGATACAAAAACTCATGTTCAACATCGATTTATTGTTATTGGTGAAATATCTGACAATAGATTAAACTTGGTAAACATTTATAAAAAATAGAAAAACCAACGACCCACGAATGTCAAAACAAATAATTCCTTTTTGCAGTATAGAAATGGAAAATGCAAAACTCAAGTTGTAGGTATTAATTAATTAATTCAAAAATTCCGTCGCTTATCCCAACATATTTGAATTTATCTAATCCAAAAAAACTACATTGGGATTCCGGTGGTGATATAATTCAACTAAAGAAGCACGGTGGGTGGAAATCCAACACAGTTGCGGAGGGTTACGAAGACGACTCAATAAAAAACATATAACATAAATAAAGCATATAAGAAAACAGAATTCTTCAATTCTATTTAGGTTTATCTGTTTAAGATAGTTGAAATATTTGATAAAAAATTAAAAATTATAACATTTCAATTTTTTAGGTATTCAGGAAAATTAGAATGTTTGGCGATTTTGAATTTTAAAAAATTCATAACAATTAATGGGTTGGAGATACGATAATAGGTGTACGGACTTTTTTCCTTCGAAATGTTGTAAATAATATAAAAAAAATTAATTCATTGTAAAAAATCCATTTTTTCTGGCTTATTCAGTTTTTCGTTGTTTAAACTATAACATCAAAAGATATCATGTGTCATCTTACACTTTTATAATCAGGAACACCTCCCGGACATTTTAAAAAAAAATTACGACTTAAAACAACTTTGCAAACGAATGCGCCACTATGCCCTGCACTATATCGCTTATAGTTCAAATATCAAATAATTTTCAGCTCGATGAACTGCCACAATTAGGCAACACAAAATACAATCTACTGTTAAACGTCATTTGCAATCAGAAACGTAGCTTTTCATTCTTTTCGGCTTCTGGCAATGGAAATATTAATTTCTTAGTAACATAATCATAATAACAAGAATTTATCATTATCCATAAATCATTATTGATAAGAAATTTAAAGAGACTGGTCGTAGGAAAAAATAGTTTTAATTGCACTTCGTATATTTAAATTTTGTTTATTATCTAAAATTTTCACTACAAATGTCAAAATCACAAACTTCATGTAAAATCTTTTTATTCGTTTCAAGTCACCAGCTGCACTATCCATTATTTTGCTGAAACCGTCTTTAGTGATCTGAAACTAGTGTATCCTAAGTTCCATTTGAGTGCAGAATTTATTTCGTTTTAGAGGAGAACATATACACACATTGTGCATTCCACAAAGTGTTCACAACGCCTGAAATGACTAAGGCTCATGAGAAGCGTTGCAAGATTTAGCGGAATTCTCAAAATTCAAAGCAATAAAGATTGCTGTAAATCTATCTCATTATTAGATGCAGTGAGGGATATTATAAATATTTTCGAAACATTCTTGTGACGCACCACCATTTCTCACTATAGACATTTTGACTTTACTTTAATGTAAACACTCCACTGAAAAATTCAATGACTTTGAAATTGTAACATAGCCTAGCCTGTTTTTACATTTTTTATTATTTATTTCAGCGCTCAAAACATTTCATAATCCATTCCACTTGTGTTTACGATTATTATTATGCTCTGGAATAAGTGGGACGGGAAAGACCGTGATTGTGAACGTGATTGTCGTGACTGCTTAGTGGAAATGCACCAATAGTGGGCAAGCAGTTTTTTTTCCATATTTACTAATGTTCACAGATTACCTATATTTACTATGTTATTTGTCCTAACCAAATTGACATCTGAACCACAGTCTCACATATATATTTTGAAGGGTAGAGGTAAGGAGGAATATCTCTTATGGGAGAACAGTTGAAAAGTGTCCAGCAAATTATTGCTCGAAGACTCACGAAAATAGCGCTAGTGTAAGGATATGAATTTATCGTTTATATAATTTTTGGATGGATTTTCATATTAATAGTTTTATTAAAATAGTTATGATATTCAAATAAGAATTTAATTTATTATCTTACCCTAATAATGTTTGATGTTGCATTTTAAATCTTTCTACTTATTACTAAAGTGCTACCTAATTTGCCACCTCTCAACGGATACTTTTTAATACACTGGGTAGGTTCTCCTTATCTCTATACTCCATAATATATGTAGAATCATACCTCTTAGTCCGGGAGATAGCGTTGCAAATGAGAAAGTCATAGTATGCCGTCTGATATTGACACCAGTCGTTGATCTTATATGACTCATGACTAAGCTGCTCAAGTAACGGTGTGTGTGGGTGTGGGAGGTCACCAAAGTCTTTAAAAAAAATAATTAAGTAATAGTATGCCGACTAAAATTTTTTTCAGGTATAGTTTTGATCGTACCGAGTTGAAAAAACATCGTCAGCTACATCGTGGAGGGGGGAATATGCGTCAGCTGCTCGCAAGATCTTATAAAAAAACACCTAAATTAAAGTGATAGTGCACCGGATGAAATTTTACTTGGTGATTATTTAAATAATTCAAGTTCAATTATCAGCTGCGTGGGTAGCGATGGAAAGACCGTCAGCTGACGCAATACAGATAAAAAATATTGGAGCATTGCTATACTACGCTGTTTCCTTTCAAGCACATATTTAGAGATAGTTTCTGGAGCTGCTTGAGCCCATAACACGACCATCCGATTACCTAAGCTCCTTCCCCTTAAATTTCAAATAAAAGGAACAGCTGCGTGTATGGTTTTTAATGATGTTTTCCGAAACAAAATGGCATACTTGTTGAAAGGCTTCTTTATGAATCTCTCGGCATTTGTACCATTCTGTTGTTTCGCTCGGTGCGGCGATCTGCAACTTTATCGCATTTCGACAATTCCGTCGACAAAATGGTTTTGGTTTGAATATTGTTCCTCAATTTCAGCTAACAAATCTACATCACCTATTATGTGTTGAGCTCGGTGTGGCTTGATTATCAGCAGGATTCGAGGAATCATCGATGTATATATTTTCGATTCCAGAAATTGATGCTTGAACATCTCTATCCGAACTACAAGGAAACCTTTTATTATTTCACATGAAATTGTCTTTATAAAGTTTGTATCGTTGAAAAAAATTTCCACGCAGAGTTCTGCCTACCACTATATAATCAAATATATATATATATATATATATATATATATATATATATATATATATATATATTATTTGTATTATTGAAATCAAGGTCTTACATGTATGTAAGAAGAAATTAAAGAAAACCCACCAAAAATTTCACTATGACATAATAGTTCATCCATTCGCCAACAGATGATAGAGGTGTTTATTTTTACGATATCCATGAAAAGGATCATGTAATAATTAGTACCTATAAGGAATTTCACTTTCTGATGAGTTAATAAGATAATATTTATACAAATAAGTCTACATAATTTTTGCAGGCCTCCAAGTCATGATATACCGGTTCACCTTGAAGTTTATCGTTAATTTATCCATTGTAAAAACTCAAGTTTTAGGTTACGGCACAATTTAATGATAAAAGAATCGGTTATACCAATTATACTTATATATTTAAAATGATGATTTATAAGTTCGGTACCCTTTTTCTAAATTTGATAATAACTCAATAACTAACAATAACAATAACAATAACTAACAGACGAGGCACCATTTAAGTAAACTATTTGTTTTTAAAATTTTAATTGGTATGCTAGGTATAAATATGTAAACGTATCGTCCTCTATATTTTGATTTCCCCATAAAATATGCAAGAACCCGTTATACTCAATGTTTAACTATTACGATATTTTACTTGAATAAATTAAAATAAATGGGGCTGAACTTTCAAAAAACGCCAATGAAATTTTACAGGTGACGTCGATATTTTTGAAATTCCCGCTACCTCGCAAGGTTGAAAATCGCGGTCATTTCGTGGGTAGGTAAGTAGGAGCAGAAATATCTGCCATTTTACTCGTTCATTTAATTAGTGGTAAATAAAACATTACAAGTTTAAAACATTTTTTGTGGTTTGGTTTTTTGAGTTAAAATTAAAAGGAATACTTTCAAAAATGTAAGTAATTATTAAATAATCCAATATTTCGTCAATTGATGATTGATTTTTTATTTTTTGGCTCACATATTATTCACAAATAATATCATCCCAGACACAGATCCTCCCAAAATGATGGAACCTTTTTAAAATAGCAACAATTATGCCAACAGAGGCTCAAGAAAAAATTTGGGCCATTAATAATAATCTTGTGCGAGTCAATAGATGGTGCAGCAAGCACAACTAGTTTGCTAAATGGTATGATGATGGTACCGTTTTTGGCCACTTAAGATGTTTCGGAAAAATCAAGGGCAGATCGTTCGACCATAAAGGTTCAGTGGCACATACACACAGAACACACATAGTTCGAACGATTGCACACTAACGTCCTCAAAGAATAATCATCACATATTGTTTTTCACAAGAATTTTCATTTGAACAGGCGATAAAAGAGGCCTCAGTCTTGGAAACAATAGTTTCGCCAGAATCAGTGAGCGACGTCTTCAACTATGCCCGTGAAGTTTGAATGGTCAGTTTAGACCGAGCATATGAAGATGAAGGCCAAGTTGGTGGGAATGAAAGAAAATACAATAAAGGACGCATGATCGAGGGTCTTTGGATATTAGGAATGATCGAGCATGGCGACGACGGCTACCGATTGGAAATATGCTTTGATAACTCAAGAAGTGCCGAAACATTAATAGAGCTGATAAAGAAGTCGGGATTATCATTCATACTGACTGCTGGAAAGGATATTTGGCGCTAGAAAGTGAAGGCTGAGGCGCTGAAGAGCACTTTGTTGTCCCTGAAACAAGGCCCTACACCCAAAACATTGAATCCAGCTGGAGGCACACGAGAAGAAGAATATCGAGGGGGGAATCTTCGTGAATTTCTTTGGAAACGGCGAGAACGGCGAAAAAATGTGGATTCATCCATGCAATCGTAATAGATATAAAATTTTTATATCCTTTAAAGAATGATCGACCTCCAATGGAAGAGGATGAAGAAAGTGATTAAATTTTTGTGAAATAAAATTGCTTTTCATTTATTTTTATTGTTTTTTTTACTCTTTCGGTATCGGGAAATATGTCGATGCTATCGATTCGGTCAGGTTAGATTAGGTTAGGTCCGGTGCGTTTACTATCGTATTTCTATTTTTCTTTCCTTTTTCGTGGCACAAATAGGCCTTTTTCCGACCGAATTTTTAATTCCCGTTTTCTGCGCATTCCCACGATCCCAGGTATATTTTCTTAGTCCTTATTCGATTGTGACTATTCCGTATCATTTTTACCTTCCAATTGCTCTTGGCGCGTTTTTCGGAAGTTTATCTATAAATGGAACCGAAATTGGTCAATTTTTAAAATAATAAAGGGACCGGAAAATAATGCCGTCTCTGCACGTATCAAACTTCGATTGTCATTTGTCATTTGTCATTGTATACGTGGAAGGCACTTCCGCTTAAACCTTTTAACGTCATTAGAAGAGCAGTGAGGCTTGCAGTTTTTTCCACCGACGCTGTGAAGTGTGTAAATGGCGTTTTAGATGATCGTGTCCGGTTAAAATTATAGACCTTAGCCGAGTTTTGAGTTTATTTAAGTGGAGCAGTTGATTGGTAAGGTGTCAGGTATCTCTATCCATCTCCGTCTTGCTAGCAGACCGTTGAGAGAGCACAATAGTTATTTGTATGCTTAGACCGCGAAATACCGGCACACACACTATTGTGCAATCGTTAAAATGATTAAACTAGATAATTGTAAATAAATATATTATTGCTCCTTGATACGGGTCACTGTTTTTGGAAAAGTTCTGCCACGCTGCTTGCCAATACTGAGGCTGATTTATGTCAATTCTTAAACGTCACGGTGGATGGAAGTCCACGATAGTAGCAGAAGGATATATAGAAGACTCTATCGAAGATAAGAAGCAAATTTTCAACTCAATTTTCGCCGTGGGTAACGGCCGCATAATTAAATTTCGCGGACTGTGCTGGGAACGCGAAATACTGACTTCGCGTGCAATTGCACGAAAAATCTTATGTTTATTAAAATAGAGATAACGGATTGAATTGGGAGTTCAGATATTTCACTAAAAATTTAATTTTGTATTAGGATTACAGAAAAAAAGGAGTTGTAGGGAAATCTTTCTGGAAATTGAAAGATGATATCTGTTGTGTGGAAATTCGATTGACCAATTATACCATCTGAAAGACAGAGTGTCTCAAAAAAATTTAATAAAACCAAGTTCGACAAAAGTTGGTAGTTGATATAAAAACGAAAAGGTATTTAGTTGATCATATAAGAAAAGCTCAAATGGCGCCATCTCTAACTATGATTTTCGAAAGATTTTGTTCCTTCATTCATTTTGAATTGTTCGTTATTGTATGCACAGGCTGCGATTTTTTACTTTTGCGCTCCGATTCGGTTCTACCTCTCTAATATCCTTCAAAACTGCATCTAATCATTTTTTCTTTGGTCTTTCACTTCTTGTACCTCCTTCCCCTTCTTTTTTAATAGTCTCTTTTGCAAATCTCTTTTCCGGCCACAACCATCTTACTCTTTGGGCTTTTATGTATCTTGTTATTGATGGGTATTCGTACAAATCTTTCAGTTCTTCTTCTCCATAGTTCTTCACTTGTTTTTATTCACCAATAACTGCCCTCAATACCTTCCTTTCCCATATAACCAGTTTTGTTTCTTCAGCATTGGCTTCACTTTTTTTTGGCTATTCTCTTTTCATTTCTATCCGCTCTTCATTTTTATTTGACAGGGTTGTACCCATAAATTATTACTTTTTTATTTTTTATATAAGTTGATTATACCTCCAACGATTTCAACGATAAACAGGTAAAACTAAGTAAATATTTGGGCATTGGGAACCACAAATCACAAGGCATTTCAACGAATGTTAGTCGTATAAGGGTCGTATAAGTCCTGAAACCTGGTTTGAACAGGACCACATTTATCAATTGGATGCCCTTCGGTTAAGAATGTATTATGATTTGAGAGGAAATAATTTTTCGACGACGTACCAGACTGCGTATTATACAACATGCTTCTTCAAATGTGATTCCCTTCGGCTCATTTATGGGCAATAATTGCATATTAATGTCACATGCAGTGTGGCGGGAAAGCCAGTATCGATGTAACTAATTGACCAGCATGGTTACCCATTCTGAATAGAACACATTTGAAAATGTACTTGGGACAGCCGTTAGAGAGAGATTTCATACATCGGAAGCTTTGCTACAATTGTCTGGAGCTCTTATTGAGCAATGAATAAAAATTTGCGAACTGTATGTGCAAAATTGAATTTTAAGTATAGGAATGGAGCAATTGTAATGACTAGAAGAAAAATCATCCTATATCAATTTATATTTTTTTGTATAAATATAATAAAAATCATTTAGAACCAAATTAATAGTTTTATTTCGATATGTTGTATAAATTCTAGAACACATCCTGAAATTATTTTAAACATTTAAGAACATTGACAATTGCTTATATTTGTTGCTTTCCAATGTCACAATTTGAGCATGTAATCGATCACATACGTGAGCAATGTTTCAAACTTCAAGTTCCAAATTGTCGTTTTGAGATCTGGACACCAAACACAATAGCGTTTTCTGCGTGCCTCTCAAACACCAAATGAATGTTTTGGTTTCGAGAGCTTCAAAATGGTACATTAAACACAAACTGTAGGATTGAGGTTATGTCGGCACTTATTTCAAATTTATTTAGACCGAGCTGTTTAAAATAATATTATCATCCGTTATTGGATACGGAAACAAATTGAGAATATGCATTATTACTCAATAAAGGACAGTATAAAAGGACACAAGGAGGTAATCTATGTTAAAAAGTATAGTTATAAAGAAGTACTTCCATAGTATTGCTATTTTGTAATAAATTAATCAGGTATCTTTTGTTTCGACCCAGCAACAAATAAACATTCGCACCGAAGTTTGTTCTAATCATATATGTAATATTTCTATATGGACAATTTCTATAGGTGGAAGCTGTTCCGACTAAGGAAGACAGAATGGCGACGATTTCTCTATCCTACGAGGTTCCAGATTGGATATGCGCACTCTCTAGCATGCGCAGTATAGATAAAATGTCTCGAACGAGAGAGAAAATGAATATTATCGGCACCGTAACGTAGGGACGTTTTTTCCCATACCACTGTCCATAAAGGAGTATTACATATATGGTTCTGATTGATTTTTGTGTTTCAAGCTCATAAACGTCTTGTGCACAAAATACTCAATAAAATATAAATGTTCTTGATTTTATGTCTCTTCTGTTTTAATATTAGTTTTATTTAATAATTGATAAAGATTGAAGTTTCGACTTGACCCGATTTCAGGACAAACTAGTTTAGCTATATGCGATGGATTAACTAGTATCGCCTGATTAATTGATTTGTCCTTAGCCCTATAGGATAAACCAGTTTATCATAGGCCAAACTAGTTGATCCTGATATAAATACGCACACTCAAGAATAAACTAGTACAGCCTAGTCTAAAAATTATAGTATATATAGACAAAATAATCAATGAGGATAGGTTAGGTTAGGCAATGATACTCTACAATTCTAAGTGCCACCAATGCACATCACGTAAAAAAATAAGGTAATTTTATACTTTCGCGATCCCCTCGTGTTTTTTGTTTCTAGAATATCGAAAAATCATCCAATTTCGATGAATTTTTTTTAAATCTCCGTTTTCACGGCGGATTTACGAAAAAAGTTATGGGAAAAAAAATGAAACCTTATATAGGTATATATGTTCATGAAAATGCACTCATTCACGTATAATTGTTGATAACTTTTTTCCAAATAATCAAATGAAGTTATTATGTTTTTTTTTTAATTTTTTCAACAAAAAAAGAGCAAATTGAAAAAAAAGTATACAAAAATGTTGATTTATTATTTATTATTTATTAAAAATAATAACAATTTCTCTTAAATTGACCTTTTCTCACATATAATCATTTGTACCTTTATTATATCACTTATTGTAATCAAGTGTACAATCTTAAAAGTTAACTTTCAATATTGTACACTGTACAAAATTTTTACCATTAAAAAAATGGTATCTTACTAAGGTTGACTGTTAGAGATAAAAAATGAATGAACAAAAATTTTTTTTTCCAACATGCTCGTTTTTGATGTAGATTAATAAAAAAAATATATGAACTGCGTTGGATGCTTTGTAAAAAAGTTATAAACGATTATATGCAAAGAAGTGATCACATTTAAAGTCATAAAACTATATGAAATTTCCAGGTGAGATATTTTTTTCATAAATCTGCCGTAAAACGAAGATTTTAATAAAAAATTTATAGAAATCGGATGATTTTTCGATTTTCTAGAGCCAAAAAACGAGGGAACCGCGAAAGTATAAAATTACCAATAACAATTTTGAAAATTGAGATATGATTATTGCTTTTATTAAAAAACACTTAATATTAGTTATAGTCAGATTGTTTGTATCACCAATTATCCATAGCTTTTAACGACGAATCATTATTTTTTTATTAAAAATGGTTATTTTACCAATTACGGAGTATTTTATTCAGTTTATCTATTTATTATGACTTTATAGATATACTACAATGTTTATTCTAGAGGTGCGTATTTATATCAGGATCACCTATGAAATTGCTTGATAGAAATAGCTATATTTATTTTTGAAATCGATTAATTTAATGGTTTTTAAAAGAAATGACCAATTTTAAAAAGCCGCACTTCTTCATGACGATCAATACATAAGTATTCGAAAGCTCCTTCCCACTAGAAAAACTCATAATATATCTGGCAACGATTATATAACTTTTGTTTACATCCAAATCCAGGCAAATCTCTTCTAGAACTCTGGCGCTAGACATTTACTTCAAATTCAAAGCGAATATGTAAACTTTATCTCTAATAATATCAAATATTCTATCAAACTATTGATTTCCTGAATATTTTCTGCAATAGATCCCACATATTTCGAAATATATATTTCTACTTGATATTTATATGTAAATTTGTACCGTGTTATGTTGGCTGCATTCATTTCATTAAGCTCATATATATTTTTCAACTAGATAAAATAAATATCTTTACATTTCATCAAATTCATTGTACGTATAGAAGCTATTATTTTCAGATTATTAAAAACATATTTTTTTATCTTATTTCGAGGTCGCTAATTAAGTAGATTCTTAGTTTGTGACAATAACAACATACTTCCCACTTTTTCAATTCACCATTAAGACTATTTGCTTTGTCCTACATGTTATTTTTCTAAAGTTAGACAATCAATATGATACACTTAGTTTCCTTATTTGAAAACTAAAACCATTGAAACTAATCAATATTTAAGTTCTTAATGCTCATTCATACACGTGTAAATGGTTTTCAAATAAGATTTACTTAAAATTAACTAATATTTAATTCATAATTCTTATGATAGTGACAAGGCGTGTGCAGTACTTCAAAAACAATACGTTCTACGAATGCTATTAATATCGAGTAACATCAAAGCGTTATCGTATTTGATTACATAAGTACGTCTTAATAAAGATGCTAATTAGATTTGCATAATCCAGCCAAAGATATGTAATGAAAAATTGTTTTTAGTACTGGTTATATAAGTTATAAACTTTTGTGGAAGAAATTACGACACTTGCGCACAAATAACAAAGTTATTCTGTAATGATATTTGAAAAATATTTCATTTGTAATTTTTCAATCTTCTGAAATATGAATTTTTCACTTAAATATTAGTTTTTTCACATATTTCTGTCAATTTTCTCTACTACAAATCAATTATAAAAACGCATAACCCTTGTAAAATAATTTAAGCAGATAAAATTACCAACAGTTATAAATAAGGACAACAGTTCTACTTAACATAATTATTATATTTGACAATTTCCAACTGTAGTGAGTAGTTAACGCTCTAATTATTATAAACATCTAATCCTTTACTAACTGAATAATCAATTGCCAACGCCCATTCTCGTTTTTCGAAAGGACACCAATGGGACATAATAAAGTATAAAAATATTCACGATAAAGATAAAAGTCTGACCTCATGCGGATTCTCATTGAATCAACCCGGCACTAAATGACATGCGCTAAATTCTATCGTTTCATTCGGCTGCATTTAAAAAAAGAGAGATGGCAATAGAACGCTCATAGAAAATAAAATAATTAGTTTTATGTACATTCGTCATTCGTAAAGCAACTGTTATATATTTCAAGGCAACTCTGTTTGTGGTTGATCTGTGTCGTCAGCTCCATCTTAAGAGTCACGTTTACTAGACCCTAACGTTCAAAAAACAACCGAAAATGGTTCATCAAATCAAAGATAAAGTAAGTACAAAACAAATATCTCTTTCATACATGTTATTCAGAAATATCGTTGTAAATGTAAACTATCAAAACTTCATTTTTTTCTTATCGAGGTGTGGTGTGAAATCATTCCTTGAAAAAATTTACTTCAAATTAGTAACAAAAGATATACTCAAGGTTCACGATAAAATAATTTGTCTAAATATTAGTTTTAAACATCAACTAGAATAGTTGCCATGTGGATTTTTTCGTTTATTAAATTATGATTTATTGATTGGTCTTAATAAGTTGTACCGGCTTTCTTGGAATGTTTAGCGATCTAGTTCTGTGTGGTATAATATTACAAACCAGTTTAGTAAAATAATTTACAGCAATTCAATAATTTTATAAGAAAATTAATAATTTGATTGGGATACCACAATCGAACCTGTTTCTAATCACTATTTCTTCCCAGCGGTTTTTTGTTTCAGTGGGTAGCTGAAATATGTATGTATTAAAAGAAAAAGTATTTAAAAATATGGTTGTTTGATAATGAACAGTATCTGCAAACCAAAGTTGCATAAAAAATTGAAATAGGTCATTTTTTTTTGAAATCAATAAACGAAAAATTGTTCAGGGTCATTAGGTAGGTGTTTTTCTCATATCTATTAAAAGTATTGAGTCACATCTTGGGAATTGCCACTGATGCAAATTGTCTAACTTGTTTTAAAGTGAACATGAATCTTTTGCTAATACCGATCGACTGATAATTTATCAAAAAAAATCGCGTTTTCAATCAGAAAAAGTTGATATTATCAATTCTAGAATTTATTCATAGATTTATTTAGATGGTTCATTTTTTACTTGAGGCACAGCTAACAGAACAAGACATGGCCGACGGGTAAACTTTTGGTTGCCTTATGCCCAGGGCTGTGCCCAGGCAGATAAAGTGTTCAGGAAAAAAAATGCAAACTGTATGTGCGATTCGTGTGTAGATGTAGATTAATGGGTTAATTTAACAAACAATTTGATTAAAGAACTAATTTGATATTTTGATAATTGGTGAGGTAGCTTGAAATACATGTACTGTATATAATATTTATTGAGTTTTAATAATACATTATTTAAAAGTAACCTAATCAATGTCATTATCATCGACTTCCTCTTCACTTTCCGATTTAGTATTGTCGCTCAAATAAATACTTAAATGTCTGTTAACTTTTTTGCCACATAGTACGGTCATATTGTGTTGAAATTTGATTCATTGGAATGTTTTAAATATTGGCTTAACAATATTATACAATGTGTTCATAAAGTCACATAAGTTATTGATATTTTGATTTCTGTTAGGTTTACAGTATGTATACAGATAATTTTATGTGATACAACACTTTAATTTGATAGACGTTAGCCCAACCAATATAGAAGCTGAACTAGAGTTTATTCTGGGTGAGAATGCTCCTTCATTATCAATAGTGAAATATTGGGTATCAGAGTTTAAACGAGGACGTTCGACCTGCAAAGACCAGCATCACAGTGGTCGACCAAATAAGGTGTTGACTCCAGAAATGTTGGAATAAAATCCACAAAGTGGTATTGGATGATCGTCGACTTAAAGTATGGGAGTTAGCAGTTATAGTAGGCATTTCAAATAGTATTATATTATTTTTATCATATTAACTAAAAATTTGGACTTGAGAAAGCTGTGCGTTTGAAGAGTGCTGCGTTTATTCACAATGGAACAATTGAACGAATAAATCAAGCGAAAACGGACGCATTGGGCTAAGAAAAAAGTTGTTTCATCAAGACAATGCACCAGCACACATATCCTTTATTACAATGGCCCTTCTGATTATTTTCGGGCTAGGTGGTCAGAAGTTTCGCAACAATGAGGAGCTTGACAATTCTTATTATAAAACGGCTATGAAATTTATTGAACATCACTCGGAAAAGTGTATGGAGCTAATAGGAGATTACATTCAAAAATAAACAGATTTTTTTCCAAAAATTTTGTATTTTCTTTGTTGGGTCAGGTACATCTGTGGCCATCTTGCCATCTGGCCATAGAAATCGCAATAAATTTACCAAAACAACTTTAGGAGAGTATAAAAAGTGAGTTCAAACATAACTAATGCAAAATTCTTGCATAGTACATACATTCGGTAAAGTGCATTTCAACTTGATGTCAATGTAAGATTTTTCTAGAATATTATCAAGAAGAATGAGTTTCATTGCTTCAAAGTAGCGCTAGTATAAGAATTATTTGGAGATGATTTTGTGGAATCATATTGCAAAAATTAGATTAAAACTCCATTTTATTAGATAGTATTTGCTTGTGGAACTACTCTTAAGATATATGATGGAGTTAATCAGTGAAGTATCTGAGTATTGGACCAACCTTTTTAGAAGGCAATTTGAACTGACCAAATAGTTCCCGCAATAAGAAATGCAGTTGGTAATAAATTCAATGAAATATGCTTTTTTTTTTAACAGGATGGTGCATCAAAACTCTTGTTGCTGTTCGAAATTGCTCGATTGTAGGTTTTGAAATCAGATTAATGAATTGCGTGTGGTAGCACCATCTTTGTTCTATGTCATCTGGTTCTGCAGGCTCCCCCAATGTATCTACCAAATCTTTGTGAATTTACACATGGGGTTACATCTTTTAAATGCAAGTATTCAGTCTCCGCACAGTTCTCGATACTTTTGATATGTAGATCTAACTCGAAATTGAACTACAGAGGCACTAGCTTAAAGTCTATACATTGTATATAACGTGCAGTGGTGTTGTGAAATTGTTTGGACTTTTAAATGAGTCAGGAACAGAGCATTTATGTAATTTACTCTATGACTAGTTTTATACGGCAGTGTACTAATATGTTTATCGCTTGAACATATGTATAATATTGCGTACAGTGGTTTCATGTGGTAACAATTTCGTGCTGTATTTTTAATATTTGTTCGTTTGACTGTGCATTTCACTTCCTCGCTTCGACGCCCACCACCGTGACCCCCGAAATTTTAATTTCACTAGAAAAGTATGGATTGAACGCATTTCGAGTTGCAAATCTTATAGCAAATTAGTGAAAATATGCAGTAGTATGTTGACAAACGGTATGAAAGATTATTATAAAAAGTGTTCATCGTTGAATTATTGATGAAAGTCTACTCTGATCCACTATGATTGCTTGGGCGAGTAAGCTTGACGTGAAAAGTGACGTCAACTAACGCTCGCGATTACCAAGTGCCTTATGTGGAATGATACATAGTGTGTTACATTTATTGTGAATATTGACGAATCGTACTGATATCGTTGAACGATCCCTTATAAATTGATATATAACTCGCCCGGTATACTAATGGTATTTCGAGGTTATTGTAATTATATTTCGAATAAACGCCTAACATTCCGTTACATAATAAACATGTGAAGTTTATGGTGCATTATTCGGTTCATATGAAACAATTTACAACATAAAATGAATGAAAAAATTTGAACAAAGAAAATGAACTTGGTGTGAGTATTTAGATATGCCAATTAATCCACATCCGCTTTTATTTAGCAGCCTCTCATAATGTCATTGATGTAATTATTAGATTTTCGGAAAACTATTTATCTGTTTTTAATAGCCAACTTGACTTTCCGTTTATGCGCCATCTTTGGGTTCATTAGTTATACTAAACGCTTTTGGCAGCATATTTCAAATTGTATCTTGATAACCTCTTTCGTTCGGTTAATTTTCAAAACAATTTAATGAAGTTGTATTAACCTAAATGATGTTGGATGTAAATCCACTGTAACCTAAAATAAGTACAACTTCAACATAAATAACCAACACTTTCCTTTGATATATAAATGAGAAATTTAGATTAGTAAATATTAACATCTTTACGTTTTAGTTGTCTAACCACAATTTGACACTAAACACTTTTTCGCACCCATTTCAGCTATCAAAATAACTCTGTATGTGAGTAGGACCACACGTGCCACAATGAGGTTAACAATTTGTTGTTGATAGGTATCCATCATATTATGTCAGTGCTTTTCTGTGATTGGCTGGATACCATAGCCTCTAGTCAAATCTATAAACGTATTAGTTGCGATAATGTACCCATAGAGTGCGCTACGCTTCGTTTTCCTCTCTCGCACCAGCGAGTTCCATACCCTATTTGTTTTTAAATGAGGGAAGATAGATGTGACATAATGCAGACGAAAAATGTTTCTTTATCATTTGTAATGAAAATAACACATAACAATAAATAGGTTGCCTCCTACATAGATGGACGTTCCTCAAGTTTAATTATCTATTATCGTTTCATATTCATTATCATTTGATATTATTTCATTTTCAGTTCAATTGTTTGATTCATTAATAGTATATTATTCTATGAGCAGGTAATAGCCATTACTCGCGAAGATAATTCTATATACTATGTCTACAACTATTAATAAAAGTTACAGGTGAATTTTCTGCGCTTGACAAATTATAAGTAGTACTTACTGTCATGGTTGTACTTGTAATATCGTTAACACCTTCTATGATAA
Source organism: Diorhabda carinulata (assembly GCF_026250575.1). NCBI lineage: Eukaryota > Metazoa > Arthropoda > Insecta > Coleoptera > Chrysomelidae > Diorhabda > Diorhabda carinulata. The sequence goes on from NC_079465.1 coordinate 9,617,381, forward strand.
AGTTATTCTTGTTAATTAGGTATTTCTACAATTTTTGTTTCTCGTTTCAACTTTATATTTATGTTGTTGTCGATGTAACCTCCAAAAGGTTGATTACCAGATAGAGAGAGAGAGAGAGAGAGAGAGAAATGCCTTATTGTCAAAAAATTGTTACAATTTGTAGACAAAAGCTTGTAAAAACTAAAAAACAAAGCTAAAAATAACTAAATAAAGATACAAATAAAATAAAATTTCAATATACAGAATAAAACCACAATGAGTAACAAAATTATAGGTAATAATTAGTATTGGTAAAATTAAACTAGTGTGCAGCATGCCCGAAATTATATATTTTTATTAGAAGTTGTTTACTGACTAGAAGGCACTTTGCAGTAAATATGCTCTCAAATTATTGCGAAATTCCGGAAAAGATGATAACGATTTTATTTCATTTGGCATTGTGAAATATTGTGCCCTTTACTAATTCTAAACATGGACTGGGTAGGTAAAGGTCGTGCTCTGCTTTCCTAAGTTGATAGCTGTGCAACAATGTTTCTTAAATTGGAGAAGCCTACTTACGAATTAGGCAAACGGATTGAAAGAAATAATGAAGGAAGAGTCAGAATATTTTATCTTTTAAAGAAGTCCCTGCAGTGCATAATAAACTGCGTTAAGGAGGTAGATAAGTTCGATTTTTTGGAAACTGATCTCAGCGCAAAATAGGAGAAATTTGATTTTTATAAACAAAAGTAACAAAGCCTTGGAGCACTCCACATTCTATTTGCTTGCAGGAAAACATCATTGTATCAACCCTTACAAGCTGACTTCTGTTGGTAAGGTACATCCATCTCAGGTATTCCCCTGAGATATGAAAGCGGATCATGAGAATTTGATAAATTTTTGTCTACATTCACAAAGTAATTATGAAGAAGCTTTATTTCTTAGATCATTCACAATGGACCGTGTTTCTTTAGAAAAATTACAAGAATTGACGAGTCGTCTATTATAATAAATATCTGGCAGCTGTTATTGTGTTATGAAGAAAACACTATCCGAGAATTTACGAAGATGAGATAAAGATCGCATGCTCTATGCAGATATACGTAAATCTGTACTGAACCAGGGTTTACTTTGCTTATTTTCAATACGCCTGATGAAAAAAGAATTTGATGTCAGACTATTTAGTGTTTCTATGAATCTTGTCCATATCACCAGAGAGCATGTTCCAGTCAGCTGTTTGGTCAGTTGTTTGACAATGGTGCTTGCAAAGATACGGAATAATTTGCGAGAATCATTTTTAGTACTGAATTTTACCAAAAATTTTGTTAATACTGCTTCAAGATCAGAGAGACCTGATTTAAAGACAGTGCAGTCGGTGACTTCTGAATCATACGATTCCACTCTCCTAGTTTTTTTAAGCTGTATGTCACCACACCCGCTCCGCAAATTCTGAACTGACTCAAGTTAATTTCAGTGTTTTTCAGTTTTAGCAAAAGACCAATTTGTTTATCTAATGTATCAAATTGTGCTAACTTTTATATGGTGCATTTATCATTCTGATAACAAATAAAGATTTTGATTTTACTGACTTGACACCCTGTAGTTACACCACTGTACGATATGGAAAGTTTAAGATCTAACAAAGAAGCAAGACATAATTTTTCCATTATCAATATTATTTTTCACTTTCTAAGTCTACATATTTTTTCAAGCGATGAATTTCTAACCCTTCAAATAATAGTTGACATATTTCTCCTCAAAATAAACGTATGCGTATTCGATAATGGGCATGATGAAAATTTCTCCCTCATAAGTAAAAATTTAAGGTTAGGAAACAAAAATAAAGTTGGTAGGGTTCAGATTTGGTGAATACGGTGGGTGGTGGGTGGTCAATTCCAAGTGAAATTAATGGATTTTAGCCTTGGTTATCACAGAGAGTGAGAGTGAGAAGGTGCGTTGTCCTGGTGGCTGACGGAAAAGTACTTGATTTTTCTTTAAACGTTGTCGCTTTCATGCAATTTCTCCTTCTACATTTTCGAAAAATGATGCGTAATACTTCATATTGTTTTACATTTTTGAAGATATTTGATGGACAAAATCCCTTGACTATCCCAAAAAACCGTAGTCTCAACAAAAAAATCCTACTCATTGTAGGTTGTAGTGAGGTTCGACTCAATTTGAGCGAATCTTCAAATTACAAAAAAAAGGTGTTAAATATTCACTCGGACTAAACAGCAGGACTCACAGCAGAGACTTCCATAAATGATTAATAATTCTGACTATTTTTTCCTTATTCCCATATTTACTAGTCTGTAAACCACTTCTATTCTAATAATAATATTTAATTCCGGACATGTTGCATACTAGTTTAATTTTGCTAATACTAATTATTACCTTTTACTATTATCTAAATTTTGTAATTCAATGTTGTTTTCTTCTGTATATTGAAACTCTATTTTATTTGTATCTTTATTTAGTTATTTTTATGTATGTCTATTTTTTAGTTTTTACAAGCTATCGTCTACAAATTGTGACAATTTTTTGACAATAAAGCATTTATCTCTGTCTCTCTCTCTCTCTTGAATTCATCTGTCCAAAATTTGACGGTCATAAGTGATATTCAGAGTCCTCGTACATAGTGTCTAACTCCTGCGTAGGCCTATTGTCTCTCAACAAGTATCTAATGACTGTTTTATACTCAATTTTTCAGATTTTTATAAAATCTTCACAACGACATAACTATACAAATCACTAAAATCACATGCGCAAATATATTTCTCAACATTATAAGTGTTGACATCTTCGGGTTGAGGTCGGAAACAGAAAACCGTATTAGATTATTAATAATTTAGATACTTCAGTAGTATTTTCCAAGATCAAATATAAACAAGATTTTAAAATTAATATAATATATTACAACATTAGTAAATAAATAATTAATCATTGATAAAGTCTTTTTATATTTTAAATGCAATAAAATTAAATAATACTCGAAAACCACTCATAGATATAGTTCCTGAAAATGTACCTCAACTCAAATTAAAAACCCATCAATTACTTCTATGGATTCTGTGATTTATAAACTCAATACTTCTATTTTTTTTTAATAAGAGTTTTGTTTATTATTGTGAATATCCTCCATAAGTGATAGTAATAAAACTATTATACAGAAACAAAATAATTATTTATTGTCACGCTAGAAACTGACAAGTCTGAAATTGTGTATTCACAATATAACCCCGAATGAGATAGAGTTACATCTTAATATCAAACAGGATCGTGTTAAGCACTGCGAGGGGATTAAATACTTGCAAGGCAAATACATTCAGAAAATTTCAGGCGCAAGTAATTTTTATTTTTTGTTTATTTCAACAAAATAACCGAACTGAAAAAGCACTTTCAGTTCAAGATTGCACTTTGATCCCATTATTATTACATTTATTTCTAATATCAGGTCCCGAGTATAGCATAGTTTTGTGTCATCCTTTGTATTGTTTCTTCTAATGCTTATTGGCGTCCTGAAACTTACGTTCCAGTTTTGTCAACAATGCAATCATAAATCCATGTTAAATTAAATATTTCTCCGAAATTATTATTCCAAGCTGCGCGTGTTCACCAAATCGCCATATTGCAAACCTACCAAGAGGTGCTTTCCACTGCTGCCGAATGGACTAATTTAATTGTCGCGTTTGTGATTGAAAATTTCTGTGTTTTTCACGAAATGTGGCTATGTCAGACATTCATTTGGTTTGTATAACAAAGATATCTCCGACGGAGCGCCTCTACAAGGCTCTGTCTGAAGATTCCAGCAACGAAGTAGGCTAAATATCCTTTCCGGATGGCAGCTATACAAATTAGTAGGGAAATCCTAGAAGTCATGCTTCAAGGCATTGTCCCGTTCCCAACTCAAATAAGATTACTTGGTTAGTGTTTAAACTAAGATTAATACGGGCTACGACAAGGCGAAAAGGATAATAAAATATGAGGGAGTGATTTCAGATTTTAAGTCCTTTCTTCTTAAAAACCGAAGTATCTATTATGTAATGTGGACGTGCGATACTCAATCGACACCATAGACACAAAATAATAATCCGCTCGGACAGTAGAGCTGTCATAAAATCAAAACGCAATAACTTGCGCTAGTGTAAGTATAGAAAAGAACTGTTAAGTTATGGCTGCAAGGTCCAGCTCGCTTGGTTGCCCGGTTACTCAGACAACAAGGGCAACGATGAAGAGGACTCGATTGCCAAATTGGGATCAGCAAATCCACCAATGGGCCCGGAACCCATTCTTGGCATAGCTAAAAGTGTTGTTTTCAAATCTCTTAACCATCTGCTCGAACACCTGTCATGATGCAAGCTAAGGCACACAAAGATGGACCTTCTGCTTCCCTTACTAAGCAATTGCTCCACTTAATAGGCATGATTGAAGACTTTAACCGAACATGACCAACCATTCGTGAGTGCCCAGCGCTGCGAAGTTTAAACTCTTCCGCTATTGTATTAATACTGCGATAATAATTGAATCAAATAGATTCTTTAAGCTTAATTTTAATTATAAACAACTTTAATTCCTTGGAATTATCATATTGTGTAAACATTTTCTTCCTTAACAATTTTTATAACTAAACATTTAATCACATTTACAAAGATGAATAGTCTTATTTTTTAATTTATTCACTTTACTTATCTTATTCCTTCTTAAAAAGATATCAAATAACCCAAGGATTTAGTTAAGTTCAACTTTGAAACATAATGGATTACATTGTTAACGTGCGGGCATAATTCTAATCTGACCCAGATGTCCTTTTAATAAGTTTTAAACTATAAAAGGTTTATAGCACAATGATTATATGACGTGCTACATTAAGTTCCGGCCCAACTTTATCCGAAGAGGAAAATATTGTCTGAAGACGAAAAATATATCGACAAAACTATTTAGAAATATATGACTTTGGACTTTGATTTTTTCGAACGATTTTGAATAACTAAGCATACATTTAAGGCATTATTGAATCATATTGGGATGAAATAGAATTATTAATAAATAGGTGAAAAAAAATATGATTCCCACAATTAAATTATCTTATTGTACTATGTAATTTTAGAATTGGGTGTACATTTTCCCGTACGGACATTTCTGTGTTGAATCCACTTCCAACATTTTTTCATGCCTCTATCTTAAAGTAAATAAACTCTAACGTTTTCATTCCGAGAAATTTGTTTGTTACTTTATTTTCAGTGACATCTTTATATTTCTTCACTTTCTCAATTAATATGTTGTTATTCTTTCCCAAAATTGACACTACGAACTCTTTTTGCATGCATTTTCAAGAACATACCTGAACAAAAAAATTATTACAATTGAAAATGTGCGTCAAACCTTTCATACTTACGATTAAAAATGATAAAAATAATTGTTGAATAGAATTATTGAAATGAAGAATTAAATTGGCAAATACAAAACCCAATCTCACACCACCAAAGATCACGCCAAAATGAATGTTACCGACAAAATAAAACACAATTTAATACGCACTTTTTCGTTTCATTTAGTTTCCTTTTCCAACGACACATTGGAAAAATGTCGTTCATTCATCCATATGATATTCATTGTTTAATGCAAAAAATAAGGAATTAGTAAGCAGATATAGATATAATTTTGTTTGATGTACCATAGACGTAGATACCTCATTTTATAAATTTATTATTTTTATAAATACTTTTAAAAATATGTAAATCTTATGCAAGAAAGTATTCGTTAAAACCCTATGGAATTATTATAAATTGGAGGGCATTATACGCCGTTATTTAGACAGATGCACTTAATTGTAGTCATACTTGGGGAACTTATACCTCGTTAATTTGCTACAACTGAATATTAAATTATAAAACGTAATTAGACCAGTAAAATGTACCTGCTTGTTAGGCAGTTTGGTTTAAACAGGGTACCAGACGTGAACTGAGCCCTTTTTTTCTTTTATGGAAACTGAAATTTCAAAACAAAAACCATAAAGGAAAATGAATTCTTTGCAAATAAAACAAGAGAAAAAAACATTTTAATGCCAAAGTATTTTTATAAATAATAATGGTAGTCGAAATCGTCTAAACTAGAGTCATTATTTGATTGAATTATGAAGGGTTGTAGAGAGGGTGATACCACATATTCATCTCCTTTGATAACATGTTCAACACAGTTTTTCCAAAACTCTTGGCGGTCTGCTGCTAGAACTTTTTTTACGAGTTCCACAACCCCTTTATTGGGTTCTGGAGACTCTATAGGGTTAAGCATGTAATAGTAAAGAGGTAATCTGAGAAGAGTATCACTCTGTTCTTTGCACAGCTTGTCAATATAATGATTGCATTATCAAATTGCTGAATATTCTCCCCTTTTAAACATTCAAATATATTTAAAATAACTTGCTGCTAACTTGCCGTTAAACGTTCTCAAATGAAAGGGATTCACGGTTATAAACAAATTAGTTAACGAATGTCACTATACTGGGTGTTTCACTAAATTGCAGAAATTTATGGTAAAAAAGATATTTAAACTCCTTATTCTTTATGACCTTAAAAAGTGTTGTTAGATATTATCCTGTACAATCAATTAATAAACGGATCAAGGACTACCAAGATTAAATCATTTTTATCCAGTTTGCTTTACGGTTTGATTCTACATTGTGTCCATATTCAATGTATTTATTTCCCTTTTATTTTTTTCTTAATTTTATTTACAAGTTAATTATGTTGTCTGTCTTCTTAATTTAAATTATTCTTATTATCTACCATTCTTCCACTCACATGTTTCATCGGGAATTTATAAAATTTATACAGTCATCTTTTAGCACTGAAAAATTTATTTCATTATATTTTTGGGGCCAAATTTGTCCTAAAACTATAACTTACTTCATAGAAAATGTACCTGCTTGTTAGGCAGTTTGGTTTAAACAGGGTACCAGACGTGAACTGAGCCCTTTTTTTCTTTTATGGAAACTGAAATTTCAAAACAAAAACCATAAAGGAAAATGAATTCTTTGCAAATAAAACAAGAGAAAAAAACATTTTAATGCCAAAGTATTTTTATAAATAATAATGGTAGTCGAAATCGTCTAAACTAGAGTCATTATTTGATTGAATTATGAAGGGTTGTAGAGAGGGTGATACCACATATTCATCTCCTTTGATAACATGTTCAACACAGTTTTTCCAAAACTCTTGGCGGTCTGCTGCTAAAACTTTTTTTACGAGTTCCACAACCCCTTTATTGGGTTCTGGAGACTCTATAGGGTTAAGCATGTAATAGTAAAGAGGTAATCTGAGAAGAGTATCACTCTGTTCTTTGCACAGCTTGTCAATATAATGATTGCATTATCAAATTGCTGAATATTCTCCCCTTTTAAACATTCAAATATATTTAAAATAACTTGCTGTGTTTGTATATCCGAATCTTTTCCTTCTTATTCTTTCTAAACTGTGCAATTTTATGTTCTTTATTCGCCCATATTTCTATTTATTTAAAGAAATTTATGAGATAAATAAATCTCACCAAACGAAGCCACTGGTCTCAGACTGTCTCTGGCAGGAATATTTAGAGGAAGTTGTGTACATATAGCTTCGGCCAATAGAAATGCATTTATGTTTACGATCCGATGTTTTCATTGGTAAACAGTGGAGATGATGAGTCCACGTGGACTAACGGTTTGTTAGATGTTTACTGAATTTTATACGGGGAGTAAACATTATTTTCCATTTCTTAATTTGGTATTAGTGCCGTGCGAATTGATGAAATATTAATTGATCCTGCAATTGATATGAAAAGAACTATATGATATTAATATAATAATAACAAATAACTACAGGGGATAGTTTCTAACACATTATTTAGAACTACAACAAAGTTATATTTTTGAATTGTACTAGAAAATGCTTTTACATACCTATTAAAACTTTCGTTTTTTTTAGTGTTTTTCGACTATATAGAACCTTGTTTAAGTTTCTTATTTTATCTATTAATGATTTATTCTCATTAGTTATTCATTTTATGAATTTAATCACTATTTTAGAGTTGTGAATATCAGGATTCTATTCGTTGAAGGAACTGAAATAATTAATCCTTTGATTTTGATTTAAAAATCCAATTAGATCGAACATTCTAAACCTAAATTATCGTCAAAAGAAATCCGGTACATCAATTGCCGTTAAACGTTCTCAAATGAAAGGGATTCACGGTTATAAACAAATTAGTTAACGAATGTCACTATACTGGGTGTTTCACTAAATTGCAGAAATTTATGGTAAAAAAGATATTTAAACTCCTTATTCTTTATGACCTTAAAAAGTGTTGTTAGATATTATCCTGTACAATCAATTAATAAACGGATCAAGGACTACCAAGATTAAATCATTTTTATCCAGTTTGCTTTACGGTTTGATTCTACATTGTGTCCATATTCAATGTATTTATTTCCCTTTTATTTTTTTCTTAATTTTATTTACAAGTTAATTATGTTGTCTGTCTTCTTAATTTAAATTATTCTTATTATCTACCATTCTTCCACTCACATGTTTCATCGGGAATTTATAAAATTTATACAGTCATCTTTTAGCACTGAAAAATTTATTTCATTATATTTTTGGGGCCAAATTTGTCCTAAAACTATAACTTACTTCATAGAAAATTATGTAACTGAACAATTTAAATCAAAAATGTATTATTTCAAATCAAATATAAATCGTGCGTTGATGACAACGCTGCGGCTGGTGCGTTTCTCCTATTCTCGAAAACTACGAAGATGGCGGCATCTGTCGATTTTCTTTCGAACTTCAATAGAGGTGAACAATAAAACCCGTATACAAACTAGTTCTGTTGTTTTATTAACAATGGAAAGTATTATTTGAAATTTTAGTCTAAATATTAAAGTAAACACACATCCATAAGGTGCACTTCGAAAATAATAAAAACGTGGTAAAAGTTATAGTGTTACAAATGTACTGCTTGATAAAATCCCATTCTGGTGGCCAATAAAACTCTTGTGCATCTTTTTGGTAGTTTCGTGTATATATTCAAGTCTCTTCCTTCACGAACAAACATTTCCAATTTCTAATTACATCATTCATATTAATTGTTATCTGTTGAGGATGAAAAGTTAGACCTGACGACTGCAGACACAAATTTTAATTTTTTTGTTCCTTTGAGGGCACATACTTTATGTCCCGCTTTAATTACCGCTTCACCTTCTTTTAGTGATCTGCTTCTGACTCCCAATACATTCCATGATGTTAAAAAAAGTTATTAGAGATTCTTAAACACAACTTTTTGTTCTAACCACTCAAGCACGTTTAGGAAATAACAGAAATTACAAAAATAGATAAAACTTTACCAAAATCACTAAAAACATATAAAAAAACTAAACATCATCAGACACCTTCCAGATTGTATTGTTATTCATCGCTATAGAAGCCAAATTCAGCACCATCTAGTGACACGTGATTTCCGCCAATAACTTTCATTTGTAAAACCCACAGTACTTTCCGATTGATGTAATGGGAATTGAGTGTTTTGGATTTTAATCGGAATGTATTTACAAAAAGGTTTCAAATTTATACTTTTGTCATTGAAAACACATAATTAATACGACTCTGTTTTGTTAGTAAATCAAGTAAATTTAGAAATGTTCTATTTTAGCAACCAAAAAATGTAAATAGTAACGTCACTCATAAGTTTTTGGTGATATATTGAAATATCGGATTTATCCACACATTACGGGCTAAATACTCGAGATTTAATGCAGTCAGATCCTAAATAAATAAAAGTATTAATGCAAACGTTTGATTAATCATAATATGAATAATGATGAACACAAATTCGTATTTACACTCATCATCATCATAATATTTTTTTATGGTGATTCCATATACTAAAAATAGTACATTATACCTTGACGAGTACTTCTGGAGAAAATTTTTTATTAGTGACGTGTTTGAAATAATATACAGTAGTTATCATCATTATCTAAAACATATGATGAGCTTTTGTGTCTAGTTTAAACGACTGGAATTTACTGTCTCCTGGTACGAAAATTTCCAACATCGTCACCAATGCCCAAGTATACCTCAATCTCACGATATGTCACATGATGATCATATCAGTTTACGCACAGATTGAATTCGGAAAACCAGCAAAACAGCTCGGTAGCTCGAAATGGTGCTTCATCACCAACAGTCCAAGCGAGTTGATCGACACACTGGTATTGGTTTAATACACCTCGAAAATCATCGACGAAAATGTTCGTGATTCCATTCATTTTGAGACCAAGATGAATGTTTTAAGTATCAAGTATCTATATCTTTCATCTAAAAACCCCTTTTTCGATTAATGTAATGGTTGTTGGCTGTTGTGGATTTTAATCGGAATGTGATCATAAAAAAGTTTCAAATATATAATTTGGTCATTGAAAAAACATACTTAATACGAACTCGACGGAGTCCGTATTGTTCGACAATCAAAAAAATTATGCAATGTTCCATTTTAGCAACCAAAAAATTTAAATAATAACGTCACTCATAAGTTTTTAGCGACATATTGCAATATCGTATTTTCCACACATTAACGATCATAAATAAATAAAAGTATTAATGCAAACGTTTGATTAATCACAATATGAATAATAATAAACAAAAATTAATATTTACACTCGTCATAATAGTTTTTAATGGTAATTCCATAAAAATCAACTGCTAAAAATAGTACATTACACCATTTAGAGTACTTTTGGAGAAAATTGTTTATGAGTGACGTGTTTGAAATAATATACAGTAGTTATCATCAAAGGGTATTCGATCTCAGTTAAAGTATATATAATTGGTACTCAGCTCAGGTAAACAATAAATATTGGTCGCACCAGGCTTTCCACGAAAAGCTAGAAACTCTTTCTAAAAAATAAACGTAACTTGAACAAAATAAAATTATTCTTGAACACGATTCTTGATATTTCGAAATTGTACCAAAAGTAAGGTTCCCATATTTTTTACAAATAGAAAACATTGTTTATTGTTACTTATTTATATCTCGTTGAAAAGATTACACTTTACACACTTTTAAAGACTAAGCTCCAGCTTTTGTATACCTAAATTAAAGAAATTTCCTATACATTGAGGGAGCATGTGCTGCCTAAGTGTACTTTTACCTTTAGGAAAATGTGATAATGGATGGACTCTAAGTCCGGGCTGTACGGGGGATGAGACATAACAGTCGAACGTTGTCGTGAAGAAGTCATCTCCTTCGATTCCCAAGTTGCATGAAATCGTTAAGGAGTACCCCCTTCCGACCATAATCTCTCCTGCTGATTGCGTTTGTTTGAATTTTTTTAGTGGCTCTGAACAAGAATAACACCACGGATATGTAATGAAAAATCCCCCTTTCATATCTTGTGGCGATAAACAACTTCTCCTTGTTGCCTACCCCCTCATATTGTTGAAGAAACTTGCGAGCACAGTCAAATCGTTGCTCTGCCAATCACCATCCAGGAGACCCGACGAGCACTCACCTTCTGTTAACTCATATTTTGTTCCTTCAATTGTACCATGGGAAGTTCCAGGAATACATACGAAAACAAGTTTACGCACAGTGACCATCCGATCTTGGAATAGCTCACTATTGAACTTCTGCACAATCGCTTCCAAAATTAACGGTTTTTTACTACGTTCTTCATCGTTAACTTCCTTGCAACCATTAGCAAAAGCCCTATAGCATTTGCGATTCTGCGGAACGGACATATACTCTTCACTATAAACCTCAATCTATGGGCAGTAATTGTCGAATTTAGCCTAGCATCTTTCCTCGAGGCTTTAGCTCATTGGGAACATTATTTTTGTACAACCCTCATGGTATAAATTGGTGGAAATAATAAAAAATTTTCAGCGATAATATAACTTTTTTGAAGGGCGGAATGCTAATGGCCTCGTTTGAGAGGCAGGGCTATGAAGCTTTGTACACGCAAAGTTCGGTCCGCTGAGAGCCACTTTTCGGGATGTGACCGCAACCTAGAGCGGAACTGCTTTAATTTAACGCCTTTGTTCCCATGTGAAGCGGCGCCATCCTGCAAAATTGTTGAGCTCTAGTCTAGAAAATTATCCAACATGAATTTATATAGATGGGTAGTGCTGTTAGCATTTTGGTGAAAAATAAGTTCTGATTAGTCAAAATAAGCTCACCGTCAATTTGGGAACATGCCAGTGGTCATTAATTTTGTTCTTGGCAGTTTTTAAAGAATTGTTTTGTTTATTTTGTTGAATCGATTGAATGAATATATACCTAGAGGCTAATTAAAGTAGCATTGAGAGAATACCAAGTAATGTATTCGCAAGAGCAATACCAAGTGAATTATAATCACAAATAAGTAAGTAGACTGACTTATGCTGAAAAAATTATTCATTATAAAGTTAATCGGTGACGTATTCCCCTTTAAAGTAATTTTCTTTCGCACTAAAACAGAGACCTCAGCGAATTTTCAATGCATTATATCAATTCTGGAAGTATTTGAATGGAACCATCGTCACAGTTTTTGACATGTGATGGACGTCCATTGTCAGATGAATTGAATATGGACAACGAAACCGTTATACAAGAATTTAAACATGGGGAAGATTTGCCCAAAGATGGTGTCAGAAGTTCTTACCCATAAACAACAACAAATGCAAAAAGCGATCTGTGAGGATTTGTTTGTTGTTTGAGCTGAATGAATCAGGTAATCATTGGAGATTCATCGTGAATATATTCCTGTTGTCCAAACAGTGCCTGGATAGTTGTATTGATACAGCTGAGGTTGAGTGCATTACGTGTGTGACCAGAACTCGCCAAGATATGATGGGTCTTAACTACAACGCATCGGGCAATTTCTCATTCATTGTACAAGAGTTTTTGACAAAAATCGTATTTTAATGATGTCTCGCCCATCCTATAGTCCCCTGCGTCTGTTGCGTCTGTTTATATTTCAAAACATGAGATCAAATCTTGAAGAAAATCATTATTGTAGCTTAGAGAAGTTGTTGGAAACTTTGATTATAGTTTAATGGAGGCTAATAAAATTTGTTTAATTTACTATTTTTTATTGATACATTATCGCAACCTAATTACATCGCCTCGTATAATAGAGAGTAGTACCAATAGTTTTTATAAATTACTAATAGGTTGATAACTCATTAATAATAATCCTAGTAGTAAATTTCTCAGTTGATAACTTTATGATGCAATTTCGCGATAAATTTTTACTGATAACTGAGATATTTGAATTAATTTAATAGAAATCAATATTGTCTAACCATTTTTATTTGTAGTGGATCAATATCTACACAAACATGAGAAAATGTTTTTTAATACTCATGATGAAAATGTTTTATCAACATTACACATCATTTTTTCCAAGCATTGAGAAAGTATTTCATATTTTTTTATTTTCATTGTATTGTTAAGCTAACCAAAGTAAACTTGGACTACGACATAATTAAGAAAGCAGTGAATAACGGGCTCTTTATTCACGTTTCTTTTAGGCAACTTTTCACTATAGGAGGTTTAAAAACTGTGACCCAATTTTCGCGGATCTAATCGATTACATATCATAGTCCACAAGCCCGCGGTGGAATAGTAAAAGAAGGCTTTTCATTTCAGCAAAAATTCCAAATGTTGGAATGGCCTTTTGCTACGAGTGTTTTATACTATTTTCTCTGTTTTGTTAGAAAAATAAATTAAGGAAATTATACCGGAAGGTATATGGTTGGTTGGAACCACTAATTCATGTTTGATAGTTGATTTTGGAAATATTATTGGAATTGAAAAGTTTGTTTAAGCCACTCCTGTAAGCGGAGTAGAAAATTTCAATTTAGACCACCATAATTACATTACCTTATTAGAAAGTGACAAATAATAATTTCAATATATGGATAGTTTTCCATTCATTTTCAGATTGGGTCTTTCTAGACTATATTACATCACTAAATTTACTTTGTCTAAGGGCTCATTATTGTAAATATCTTAACATTGAAATAACAGTACACATGACTGAATAATGCATCGTCCAGTCAGCTGTCAAAATGAAACTGTTATTCAGGGGCACCAACCCACTACAGAAACTTACTAAAATCGTCCATTCTTACATGAAAATGCGTGCGAAAATAACGTTGTTCTAATACCGAAACACAGAAACTTTTCGTTTATGTGCCCATTTGCCAGTAGGGACGTTACTTATGAAAAATTGGAAATCATGTCTTTTTCGTTATTTCCAAGGCCGCTATCTAAATCTTTATTGTTTAATTCAATTATTGAGCAAAAAAATACATATTATATTCGTGGTAATCATCAAATCGATAATTTCAGATCCACTGACTAGTAAAATTTTGTGGTACAATTATGCAATAACATTTTCTTGATCTTAAATAAACATGCGTGTTTTGCATACAAATAAGCATATAGCCTGCTGGTCATTACCAAATACGTTTACTTGAAAACGACATGCGTTCCGATTTTCCAAGGGTAGCGTCCCCACTGTCAAATGCTGACATAAACGAAAAGTTGTCGGACGGAAATCTTGAGACACTCACAAAAAGTAGCTTGCTGGTAATAATTTTATTTCAATATCGCGAGATGATGACTATTAATAAAAAAGATTCGGAATCGTTCGTTTCTAAACATTTAAATTAGCCCATTGAAAAAGAAGTTTCGACAAGCAATATGAGCATGAGACTTGAAAGGATTGAATTTTTCTACTTAACAATGAAACAAGATATTTTTTTGCAATGGTGAATCCAGATTTCATATACAGTTATGAATCGAAGCAATTTTTTCTAATTTAAAAAAAATCTCACCCAATTGTAAAACGTCCAAAGTGACTGAAATTTTAAAAAGAATCTCTTAACTTATGCGCAAATATACAAGGTGTTCCAAAATTATCTTTACAACTTCAAAAATTCATAACTTAGAAAATAAACAAGATATTTATATTCTGTCTTTTGTATGTATTACTGCAACTAATAAACTTTTTATTAGTACACTTCAACATGCGCACCATTGGTGGCCCTAAGCACTTCCAGTCTGTAATCAATTTCAAGCCAGGTACGCTTGTCACATGTCGCCTGTGATAGTACTAAAAGCTTGAATAATGCGGCGTTTCGTCATCAATGTCATTAACTGGTGTCCGGTAAACAATATCCTTTAAATAACCCCACAAGAAGAAGTTGAGGGGTGTTATGTCCGGAGACCTTGGTGGCCATGGAATTGGGCCATCCCGTTCAATCCATCGGTTGGGAAAAGTTTCGTTGAAGTGTTCCCGAACTGCTGTTAACCAGTGTGGTTGTGCACCATCCTGTTGGAAGTAAACAATCGGCTGTAATTCTTCCAACTGAGGAAGGGCAAAGTTTTGAAGCATATCTAGGTACACGCAGCTAGTAACTATGGTTTCTATGAAGAAGAAAGGATCAATGATTTTGTTGTGCATAAACCACACCACACATTAACCTTTGGGCTGTCTCGTTGAAGCTCGACTATTGCATGTGGGGTTTCTGAACCCCAAATTCGTAAGTTGTGGCGGTTTATTGTACCAGACACATAGAACGTGGCCTCATCACTGAAACACACCTTTTTCAAGAAATCATGATCAATACGTTGTAACATGTCTACGGCAAAGTCCACACGTTTTGGTCGATCTGTTGGTAACAGTGTCTGCAGCAACTGCACCGCATAGGCATACAGACGCAACTGTTTATGAAGAACCCTGAGGATTGTGGTAGTAGGCATTTGGAGTTGCCTTGAAGCCTGACGAATTGATTGGATTGTTCTGGAATGTTTGCCGTATTCGCTCCACATTTTCTGGACTTGTGCTGGGTCGTCCGTCTCCACTTTTATGCAATACTGATCCGGTGCTTATGAAGCTTGTGAGCCATGCACGGATGGTGGGTCTCTTTAGAATTTAGTCCTGAAGTTCCGTTGAAGTTGTGTATCTGATTTCGTCTCTATGAACCATGACACGCATTGATCTTTCTGTTGTGGTGTCCACATCTTCATTTATAACTGAAAAAAACTTTATTAGTTGCAGAAATACATACAAAAGACACTATAAATATCTTGTTTATGATTTTTGAAGTTGTAAAGATAATTTTGGAACACCCTGTATATTTCACAACTTAAATTGACAAGTGGTGAGGTCAAAAAATTTTCAGGTAACTCGCGTTGTCTGTTTGATTCACTAATTTTCAGTTAATATGTTTTACTTATGTTTGTAATTTGCGACATTTTTGGATGTACGTCTATTGAATTGAAAGCAACTAAAGTTCGTGCATCAGTTTAATCATAACATTCTTTATCTATCTTCTTATAATGAATGCTTCCTGTTGTAAGAAATCTCTTCATCCAACACCTAGCATTTCTTTTGATCAATGCAGTATTTGCATATCTTCATTAAACAATTTAATAACTATATCAATCTTTCTCTGTTTCCATAAAACTGTTATCTATAAAACTTTGTTGTTTGCTGTTATAAACATTGAAACTATTTATCGAAGAAAAATAGTAAACCAAAACAATGATCAGTACGTGAACACCCGGGTTAGGTTAGGTGAAACGAGACGCGGCATCGTTATTGGTCCAAATCAGTGGGACCATAATATTTCACAAATAAAAAGCCGCGTGGGAGGGGCGAGCGCCGTAAGATCAGGTGTAATACAGGAAAGCAGTGTGCGAAAAAAAAGGATTGTGAATATTCATAAAAATGAAATGCAAAAACAGCAAGTTTTTCGGGAGTATCTTCTTCAAGAATCTACCGAAATAAAACATTCAAATTTTCTGACGTTAAAAATATTTCTCATGAAGTTATTAAAAAATTAAACTTTATAAGTGGAAGACGTGTATTTAACATGTCCAGGAAAGGGTTGAAACCAAAATGTGCAGAGTGTGGTCCTGTTACATGCTCAGCTTTGGAATTTT
This sequence comes from Diorhabda carinulata, assembly GCF_026250575.1. Classification (NCBI taxonomy): domain Eukaryota; kingdom Metazoa; phylum Arthropoda; class Insecta; order Coleoptera; family Chrysomelidae; genus Diorhabda; species Diorhabda carinulata. The sequence continues at coordinate 9,634,331 of NC_079465.1, forward strand.
CAATCCTGATCATGTCCGTATGCGTTTTGATTTATTATTTTCTTCGATAAATGACCGATGAATATAATTTGGTATAGGTCATTTTAAACAACTTATTTCAATAAATTTTGGGCACGTTCGCGGGTCGATGACTTAATACGTTCTCTTAAACATAGTCCGTTTAGTAGTAATATCGGTTAAAAAATTTTGGTGCTTGCTTGAGTGTATTTTCATGTCGGTGACATACTTATTCTTTGTTATAACTGATACTTATATAGAAGTGAACAATTAATATGAAATTCGACTCTACCAACTAATTAACACATGAAGTAAAGTGAATAAAAAAAGCGGAAAATTTGGAAATACCTTAAGAATTCTATTAATAAAACTAAACTATCCCCGGACTCGATTCTGCAAAAATAAAAAAAATTCAGCAACAAATAAATTTATAAAAAAGTAATAAATTCGCTTCAACTGCGTATCCAAAAACAATAGAGCACAACAAATAAAAGCAGTTATAAAATTGATAACTCAGATTTCTGTATATTAAAGATGAGAACTGGAACTTTTCTATGGAAAGCCGGGATGGTTGCGGCCCTCAACTGAGTTCTAAGTTGTTGGAGTTGGTAGTTGTGCATCGGTTGCGTCCTTGGTCATAGTCAAACTCCAGTGGAGCTGTAGAACAGCGAATATAAAAAATAATTTTATCACAAATATCCCTAAATTTACTTTATTTCACACTTTACTTGTAAAATGAAGATAGATAGAGGACGTTTTAGCAACGAAACCTGGAATTTTATTGATTCTTCGAATGGATTGGGAGGTTGATAACAAATTTATTTAAGAATAAATTAAAAGAAAACCTTAACAGGCCTAATGGGATGTTACCATATCTACGAGGGTTCTTTTTTTCTTACTTCCGATAGGCTATAAATAAGAGACAAGATCATATAAAACAATAATTTTATTACAAGGACAAGCTTTTCAATACTCTCTTCAAAAAAAGTTAAAGGCCAATGTAGCCTAACCGTTCAGTTCCGGTGGATTTCTGCAGTATTATGGCCTTGAGTCTGTATAAAACGAATCACACCTCGCAATTCACACTTTACGGGAGTATCGATAATGGCGGACATGTTTACGTGGCTGTAGCACAACGCCGACTGACGCTTGAATGTCAACAATGTAATTGGTGCTGGTAATTCCAGTCAAAATATATCAGAAGATGACAATGAAAGTCATGTTAAAGTAAATACCTCACATTTATTTATTCTGCCTAATTAAATTATCTTATTATACATTCACAATTTTCAGGTGCCATAGCAGGTATTCTTGGAAATAGCTTAAAACAGTTGAATTTGTTAACAATAAGTACAAAAGGTACATTTCCAAGAAACAAATGTAAGGTTTACGCGGAATTTGTCAAAAAAGAAAGGGAATAATGTTATTATTATGATATACCGGGATTCTTTGAAGTAATGAATCAAAAATATGATGAAATAGAATGGCGCTTATTCGTTGATTCTTCGAAATATAGTCTGAAAGCTGTTATATTGCACAACGGGAATAATAAACCATCTATCTCAACAAGACACACTGAAAATTTGAATCAAATTAATGTGTACGTCAATGAAATTTATTAAGTATGAAGAACATCAATGGAAATTGTAAATCGACCTCAAAGTCATGTCTTTGTAATTGAATTTATAAGCATTATTGGAGTGAACACGAATATGACTCAAACTTATGGAAAACTGGTGATTTTTTGTCTATAATCTATATGGAAGAACAAAATATGGGTTCTTAACAAGTTCGCATTGTTTTTCGAAGGGTTTTGATCAGTTCAACTTATATTAGAGGAGCAAGATTTGTGTCCCATGAAACAGAGAAAGAGAAAGCGATACGGCACCTGAAGTAGTTTGCAGAAGATTTTCAGGACTGTTTCAAACAGAGGAATATGAAATTGAGGTCACTTCAGAAATTGCGGATAATTTTAGCGTTAATATTGATAAGGATTAGTAGGCGTTAAAGCAATTTTTTTCCGAGACTTGGCAGCTGTCATTCGATGTATTAGAGTACGACTTTGATGAAAAATGTGCCTTTGCGCTAATTGAACATTCACATTTCCTTTGCCAGTTTTCCAGTTTACTGTTAATTCTTTGTGTAAAACCTAACGATTGCAAAGTGTAGTGATTTAATAGGCCCAGTATCACATTCAAATTTCAAAGAACATGAAAATTTTAAGGCGACCTCAATTTTTTGTTTGCCAGTGTAGTAACATAGAAAAAGTGAGTTTTTTAAAAATCGAGATGGCATTAAATAATTTTTCGTTCTTTGATAATAACCTGTTGAATACACTGTTGAAAATTTCTTTGGTAATTTTACCAAAAAGGTGTAGGAAGTTTCAACACAAAACAGTTTAGTAAATTTAGTAGACAGAATAATTGAATCAGTTGTAGAAAATTACGTAAAATTTACCAAGCGGTAATAGAAAATTTTTAATCTTCTTCTAATCTCTTAATCTAATATATAAAATTCTCGTGTCACAGTTTTCGTTGCCATACTCCTCCGAAACGGCTTGACCGATTTTGATGAAATTTTTTGTGCTTATCCGGTATCTATGAGAATCGGCCAACATCTATTTTTCATCCCCCTAAATGTTAGGGGTAGTCCACCCCTAAATTTTTTTTTATTTTTTAGACAAAATTTTTAATTTCTATTTTTTTATGATACAACATACAAAAATACATACAATCCTCAATTTTCACCCTTCTACGATCAACCCTTATTTTTTAATAGCCATTTTAGTAATTTAATCATTTTTCATCTCCGGTCGAAAACTGATCAATCGTCATTTAATTAGTTAGAAATTACTAGGAAATTATTTATATGGCAAAACAACGTTTGCCGGGTCAGCTAGTTTTATATACAGATTTATCGCAAGGATACTTAGTTTTACTATGCTGTAACTATATGTTGTAACTATACCAAGCAACTAACTAGAAATTAGTTTTCAAATCTTGCCAAACATTTTAATTTACTGTACAATAAACAAAATATCTTTCTTTGACAAGCTATTATATTTAAGGTAGAATGAAATAGTGAAGATTTATTCCTATTTCATTTTTAAATTTGTAATTTATCCAAAAATAAGAGGCTTAGTGTTCTAGTCTTAAGCATAAATGCGTATGGCGTAGCTAGAGCCATCTATCTAATGTTTCTACAGTAACTCAATCCACAAAATCTTTTTGTAATTTTACAATAAAACATAGTAAATAAATACTAAGAATTTTTGTAAGAGCAAAGATTGTTATTGAAAAATAATAAACAGTTCCGTATAATTACTATCCAAGTAAGATTTATACTCAAAAGTCGTAAAATTATACCTTATCTTGACGAATTTTCTCCATTGCCTAAAAAATTACTCGAATTGTATCATAATTTGATAATGTGTACATACTGATTAATAATTTTAGCCATCATACGTATAGCAAAACAAAGGTAATTTTACAAAAAATTTTCAGTGTTGAACAAAAACTTCTGATACAGTAATAGATATTTTTCTAAACCACATTTTATTATATTAAGAACAAAATTCTTGTATGTACTCATGTCTGCAAGCGTACGCGATATTAAGAAAACCAATGAACTCATCTTTAATAATTATTTATTGCTTTTTTAGGAAGATTTGGATTCCAAATTCGCAGAAGCTGGTGGAAATTTGGTCGTCTTAGATTTTTCTGCGGCATGGTGCGGCCCTTGTAAAATGATCGCTCCGAAATTAGATGATTTGGTTAAAGAATTTCCTAATGTACTGATTCTTAAGGTAACAATTTTTACACTTCCAATAATAATAACTAAAATATTATTTTTAATGTTGAAAATTACGCAATATATGAAAATGTAACTGAAGTGGGTGATAAATCATAACGATAAAATTTAATATCTTCAATGTAAACATTAATATGATTGTAACCATGATAGAGTAACTTGATTATTTAATTATGTAATGCATCACATACAGCCAGGATTGCAATGTTATTACTGCGAGACCTGTTTCCACAACAAGTTATTTCAAGAAATGGTAATGTTGATTGGCCTCCACGGTCGCCTGATTTGACTTCTCTGGACTTCTTTTGTGGGGATATCTGAAAAAAAAGCTTTATGCAAATAAACCAGAAACGATGGAGCAACTGAAACAAAATATTTGTGATGAAATTTATGAAATACCGCGTGAAATGTGGTGCTCAAAAGGACTCGCATTGGTGAGGCTAACAGAGGCGGACATTTATCTGATATTATATTCCATACAAAATGCCGACATTAAATAAAACATTTATCAATATAAGATCCATTCTCTTTCATAAACAAACTCATAAACAAACAAAGTAGTATACTTTCCCGGTATATCCAATTTTGACTTGGATTGCATTTCAAGACACTACAACTTTCTTTTCAGCTTTTAATAAGAGTGAACTTCAGATCAGAAAAAACTAAACAAGATTTAGAGGCTAGAGGCGCCACCTAACCTGCCTCCTCTTCCTCCTCTTCACCTCATAGTGAAGAAAGAGGCATTTAGCGATGCCCATAGTCTAATCTAGATATTAAAACAGAAACCAGTAAATTTGATAGGTTACCTAAGGATTCTAGAGATAATAAAGCTAGAAAGCAGTGACAAACTAATGGACCAAATGCATAGCATGTTAGACAGAGAAGCCCCATTCGAAGTGGTAATTAACAACCGCCAATCATGGGTCATGCACATCCCAACTAATGTGGGAGTGTAAACAAACTCTAAAAGCACTAGCTAACCAAAGCCATACATACCATACCAGGAAGTGACGAAGCAGGTAGCCTTACCAAAAAAGGGGCCACGACTCCATACCTTGGACAAGAACCCAACTGCGGCCTCTCAAGACGCCACATCAATAACGAATTGAACGAATGACTAAATAATCATAGATTTTTACTAAACAATCCAAAAGATTCATCACCATATCAGTTAAGAAGTCTGAAGAACTTTTCTTGATAACTAGAAACGACATGTAACTGGTGGTCGGTCTTCTGACAGGTCACTGCCTCGTCACATACCACCTTAAGAACATGGGCATGGCAGAGAACTACAAATGCAGATTCTGCGAGAGAGCCATGGAAACAGCAGCATCTGCGAATATCCTGCACACCTAGGAAATTGGGACACCAGAACCCCCAAAAATAGCCTCCTAAACAAAAAGATATACCCTAGGTGCAAAGTGACTGTAAAGCCAAAACGCCTCATCAAAAAACAATCTACAATCTAGATCAGCTTCACGGAATCGCGGCAACTACTTTGTAGATAACTTTTTCATATGCAATCTTCCACATACTATATATTCTGTCTTCAAGTAAGTTTCCATCTTTGTCTGTCTGGTATCGACTGTTTTTGGCCTACCTCTTTTAAGTTATTAAAATTTATTTAAGTTATATCAAAAAAAATTAGATCTTGAGAGATCAAAATGAACAGTTCCAAATTTTTAATAATTCAAAAAGAAATAACAGGATAACAAGCCCAAAAAGGAAATTTTTATTATATAATCTATATCATTTTTTCAAATGTAACATTAATTAAGATACTAATAAAACTCAATTTCAAATATCGCATTGGGTCCTCCGTGTTCTCGTCTACTCATTCTTCCATGCTTTTCTGTCACTGGCAAGTACTTTTATTTTCATTTATCTTGTTCCCTTTCCCACATCTGCCTTCATAGTCTTTCTCTTTACTTTTTTCTTTGTGTACCTACCTCCGTTATTTTTCGGGCCCTGCTCTATTGACTCATTCTCGTTATATATACACCAATTTGACAATTTATTATTTATTTGATTCAATATTGCTATTCTATACCATTTTGTTTTTTAGATTATTAAATTAAATAATAGAATACCTGACAAAGGAAGTAAATATCAAGAAATGCAAAAGGGAAAATAGATATACAGATATTGAAGAGAGTTAAAAAAGCAAATTAAATATATCGTGCTCTTAATAAAACAATTTTCGAAAAAAAAATGAACAAAAAGATACGAATAGTAACATCGGAGAAGAAGCAACTGAGGATAATAGCAGGAAAAACGATGATGGACAGGATAAGAAATTAGGTAATTTAAGATAATTTCAAACAAGAGCTAAGAGAAGACAAAATAGTTGAAAGATATTCAAACTGAGAGGAACACCACAAAGTCTTATAAGAAAAGTGACAAAAGCAGGAGTTTTAAGAGTAAAAGGAAAGGAAGACTTGGTTACAACAAGTAGCACAGGAAGGGAGAAGACAAAGGAAAACAATACACCAGATGAATGAAGTATCAAAGGATTGGAAATAATGAAAACTAAAATCCCAATATTCTAACGCTCGCAAGGGCATGAAGAGTTCTAGAGAAGAAGAAGAGTAATAGTAAAAGAAATTCTGTGATATTTAACAGGGTTGAAGAAACAATATAGTGTTTCATTCGTCAACATTTGCTTTAAATATGTTATATTCGTCTCTTTACAGTATCCTATTTTAGAAGGTATTAATCCAAAAGACTTTCTTGTTTTTGTTGAAACTGCAAGAATTAATATATGAATTTTTTTTTCAGATTGACGTAGATGAATGTGAAGAAATAGCTATGGAATACGGGATCAAATCAATGCCAACATTCATTTTCCTCAAAAACGGACAAGAAATCACCCAGTTCAGCGGAGCCAACTACGAAAAGCTAAAGGAAACCATTGAAGCAAACAAGTAATGAAGATATTCATACTCAACCTGAATATTTTTTTAATAAATTATTTAAATAAAAATACATATTGCATAGATATTTTATTTTGTACTTGTTGAACATAATTTTTTGAAAGATTTTTAATAGTATTGCCTGTTTACAGTTATATAAATTTTTCGTATTATTTCTGTATGATTATACAAAGTCGTCATTGAATTTGTTGAAAATATGTCAACTATTGCACATGTAGACTTAATAAAAGATGTTGCTACATCCTTCGCTTTTCATTTATATGAAATACGCAATATTCCTCTTTATAATGCAAATTGCTTAGAAAACAGGTGAAATTAAAATAGTTTTCTTTTCTTTTGGACTATAAATCAAATTCATTAGCTTCTGTAGCATAAGGGAAATTTTTTATAGGAGGAAGGTTTTTTGGAGTTGGCCCTGATAGGATTTGCTTCTCTGCAGGGCATGGGTTGTAGGGTTGTGTTGGCTGGAGGAAAAGAAGCTATGACTATTGGCTGGAAGAGAACGAAAAGAGAGCTCTATAGTGTAAATAAAAAACGGCTCTTCTCGATTTGAGAATATATATATTTTTTTTATTTTTGAAATTATATTTTGTTTATTTTCAAATCAAATGGGCAGCGGCAAATTACATATTAACAGGTGAAATTACAATAGTTTATTTCTCTTCTGCTTCTGTTTGTTAAAAAGAAAGATTCGTTGGATAATTTTTTTGTAGGATAAGGGAAATTCTTTTAGGAAGAGAGGAAGGTTTGTTGGAGTTGTCTTGATAAAGGAGCTACTCTTTTCCAAGGCTGGTGTTGAGGATGTTACGTGGGGTTGTGTTGTCCTAGCTGGAAAGGAGAAAAATCAAACGAAATTTGCCAAAAGAAAACTAAAATAGAGCTCTTATGTAAGTAAAAACGGCTCTTCTCGGTTTGGGGATAAACAAGTGAAATTACAAAAGTTTTATTCTCTTTTGGACTATAAATCAAATTCATTAGCTTCTATTTGTAAAAAAAGAGAGGGATAATTTTTAGATAGGATTCCTTGTTAAATTATTGTTTCCACTGTCACTGGGAATTCAGCCGCCACTTTCGTATTACCACTTGGCGCTTCCTTGTAATATTTGTGTTGTGAAGATTATTTCGATGTTAAAATTTGTTAAACCATATTCAACTTGCCTCTTCCTGAATGTGATTAAACATTCTAGCGTTTTCCATTATGATAGATTAGCTTAATGGCATATTGCGTTCAATTTCATCGTTAGATACATTCATTTTTCCATTTTCCTCTATTATGCTTTTTATTGGAGCGGATAATTCTAGTTGCAGAGCTTGACGTAGTTGCAGTTGCCGATGACAGTATTTGTTTGTTTATTCTTAAAACGTTACATGCAGGACTGATTTGAGATTGGCGCTTTTTTTGGTTACTTTTTTTTTTCTTATTTTTCATTATCACCCATGAAAAAAAATTAAGATCTCCATATTTGTAATTGTATTAATCGTTATAGTTTATAAATAAAATAAAGAAAAAACACAACTACACTGTTTCGGATATGTAAGGAATACCATATATGTAATACTTCTATATGGACAGTTTCTATAAGTGGACGGTACTCCGACTAAGTGAAACAAATAGTGTATCGTTCTCTCTCTCCTCTAAGCGCTTCAGTTAGTTCTGCGCATCTTTTGTGCGCATGAAGCATGTGCAGTATAGATAAAGTGTCTCGAGCGAGGGAGAAAATAGATATTGTGGGCACCGTAACGTAAGTATTACATATATGATGTATACATATTTAGAAACCTAGCTGCGCACAATTTTGGGGAATCCCCGGGTTGAAATAAAAGAGCGCTAAACGGGAATAGTGCTAAAAGAAACAACGTTAAGCGAGGCCTTACGGTGCAGTATATTTTGAGGAAACTCAAACATTTCAAATTTATATTCAACTGAGAATAAATCATAAGTTATTTTTTCTTTACTGTCTGCTAATATTATTTATTGTCAGGGGAAATTTGAAGAATGCATCCATTATTTCTTGTCTATCGAATACCTAGATAATTTGGTGAATGTATCAATTCACTGATGATTGTAAGATACCCAAAAAAATATTACCTACATCTTGCTGGTAAGTTCCAATGCCAAAAAACTTCAATGCTGCCAATAACTAAATGAAATCATTACATTTTAACATTTAGTGAGCATTCACAACTTTTAATAGTATATCAATTTTATATCAAATTCCTACCAGCTACATATTTGTAATAATTTCATATAAATCAAAACCAAACGAAAAGTGAAACAGTCCTTACTAGGGATGGGCAAAATAATCGGGTGATCGATTAATCGATATATATTTTTAAAAATAATCGGTAATCGAAAAATATCGATTAATGGAAAATACAATGTTTCTTGTCTATTTTCATTCTCAAAAATGCTTAATGGTTTTGGTACAGTTTAATTGAATTTAAAAGAGAGTTTTTAATTGGCTTTATTACAAAGTAAAAGACTGAAATAGTTATTTGTATACTTAGGCCGCGAAATACCTTTTTAACGTACCGAAAGAACAGTTATCGCCGAGACCCCTTTGCGTCCGGGGCAAGATAATCTTGAGGTCGTTAAAAAGTTTCGCGGCTATGGCATACACACTATTTTTCGTACAATCGTTAAAATAATCAAATAATATAATAGTCAATTTAACGATTAAAAAATTTATTTTCTGAATAATTATTTCAATATAATTCAATAACACAATCTTACTTCCAAATATCTTCCGTAGGTTCATTATTTGGTTTGTTTTTATTGAGAATCAAACCATAATGTCTTCTGTATGTTCCTAGTGGTATACCCGCTCTTTATCTTGTTTTTTGTAAGAATCAAACCACAATCGTTCTTTTCAAGCTCTATTTCCGAAAATTGATTATTTTTGATTAATCGATTATTTCCGTTTTATCGATTATTTTGGATTGATCGATTATTTTCGATTGATCGATTACTTTCGATAAATCGATTTTTTTTATTATTTTCTATTAATCAATTAATCGAAAATAATCGATTATTTTATATAATCGATAATCGATTATATTTTTTGATAATTGCCCAGCCCTATTCCTTACCACTGTAGTTTTACGTTCACATATATTCTTATTATGTCAAAACATATCTGAAAGTTTCTTTGATTAGCCAAAATATTTTTTAAAATTCGTCATTACTGAGTTGTATTATCTTATCTTAAAACAATTCAATGGAGCTCTGCAACAATTTCTCCAGCTTCTTCTAGTTCTTCCTACAGTCCAATATACAGAAGATCATCCATTACTACAATCTCTTATATATGACTACAATTATAAATAATTTATATACAATATAATTTGTAAAACAATGTTTTAATAAAAATGTTATGTTCTGATTGTCTATTTACATGCGAGTTCTAGTGTAATAAATACTCCTCTTTGGCGGGAGCGTTTCCAATGCGAGTAGAGGGCAGGAGAATCGAGGCAATAATGAATTTCGATTTCCTCGCAAATTACTTATTTTATTGATCTGACGTGACGACCATAAATATAATGTATACAATATAATTAGTATTTAAGAGAGTAAAAACTTGCATAGATGGTCATATATAGTCTTAATATTCAACGAGATCAGTAGTTAGATTATTGAAACCACTTTAATTATTTATATTTTATGTTAATAAATAGTTTTTCAAAGTTGTGAATTTAATTATTTAACTCACGACATAATCACGTTTTACGGATTATGTGAAAAATGATGTAATTAAGTGACCACAAATGACGTCAGTTTTTGGTCACTGAATGTTACCGACGAAATATTACCAATAATGACGTGAAAAGATGACAGAGTGTTTGTTACCTGGGTTATGTTGAGACAGAAAATTGTTTATTTTCCTTTCAATATTTTTTAGTAAAAACATCATATCACGTTTATTTTATTTAAATTTTTGTACTTTGTTTATTTTATGGATTTTTAGAGTTTATGGGTGAGCAAATACCGTAAATTATTCTAATAATAAACTTCTTATCTTCTACAAATAACTAAGTAAACTATAATTGTGTCCTTATCTCCTAATTTATTCCCTATAGGTAATATACGTTTCATAAAAAATGGATGTAGTCATCAGACAAATTGTTCCTTCGACGATATCGGTATCTCTTGATATTGTATCCCATTTACTTTCATTTTTAATTAGTCACTTACAAATAAAAATGCATGTTATCCAAATTTCTATTTACAGATTCAATACCTTTTAAGACTTGAATTATTTAGAATAGTTAAAAATAGTCTCGACCGGTTTCATTTGTATTATATACATAGTAGCACAGATTAAAATTATTATTGTTCAACCAGGAACTTGAAAAATAATGCTGATATACATGAATTGATTTTACGAGGGTTGTTTGAGAGGTTTCCGACCTAATAAAGAAACAAGAAATTTATGCTGCATTAAAATTTTTATGTTTCAACATAGTCTCCTTTTAAGTTTATAAACTTAGTACATCAATGCACTAACCTTCCAAATAATAATTGGCGTCTTTCTCGTCAAAATATCAAAATAGATGTTTACGTATGCGAGAATGTCCTCGTCTAATGACAATATCTCTCTCTCTCTCTCTCTCTCTCTCTCTCTCTCTCTCTCTCTCTCTCTCTCTCTCTCTCTCTCTCTCTCTCTCTCTCTCTCTCTCTCTCTCTCTCTATATATATATATATATATATATATATATATATATATATATATATATATATATATATATATATATATATATATATATATATATATATATATATATATATATATATCTTGTAATTGAAGTAAGTTAGGAAACAGGAAAAAGTCTCTGGAGGACAGATCTGGTCAATTCGGTGGGAGGTCAACCAATTCGAAATGCAATTCGTTAATTTTATCCATGGCGATCACTGGGGTGTAAGAAGGTGCATTGATCTGATGGAAAAGCATTCTTAAAATATCATTTGCAAAGAAATTTAATGATTCTATAACTATCCCAAAAAATGGGCGCCATTCCTACTCTGGCCGAAGAAACCTTTGCCTTTTTCGGAGTAAGTTTGCTGTCTCCAATGAACTCTTGGCCGTTTTTTTCGTTTCAGGAGTGTAGTGGTGGGTCCAGGTTTTATCTACAGTCATGAATCCCCATAATGTTGATTAAACCGCGTCAATAAGACCTGGACAATGCGTTTTTAGTCCAAAGTGAGTCTTCTTTTTCTCTAACATTAATCCAAAACGTCTTCGTCAGAAAAGTTTTCATCTTCGGAAGAGGAAAACAGTTTCAAAAATTAATCCAAAAATAAGAAATACAGTTGTTTTTTGTTATTTTAGCCTTATGAAGGTGATCTATATCATCTGAGAAAGTATTTAATACATATATTTTCAAACAAGTCACAATGTTGGAAGCCGTATACTAAAAAGTAAGAGACCATAAACGCGAAGTTATTTTAAACCACGGTCTTAATTGAAGTATGACAATTTATGTAGATACAATAACAAAAGTACTAAGTTAAAATGAGAAATAATTTAAAGTTATAATATATTGAAACTAAAATGGGTAAAAGGTTACAAACAAAGTATTCAGATTTAAATCAACGTATTATAAAAAGATCCAAATACATCAAAGAAAATATTCGTAAACGTAAATCAAATATTGATGTGGAGGAACCTTTAAAAAAAGCTCTTAAACTAGAAACTAGTGGTCAGGAAATAAGTAGAGAAACAGTTTTTGTAGAAAAATTAGATGATAATGGAACCCTTATATTAAATACTCGAGAGCATGTATCATATGATTTGTTTTTCAGTGATGAACTTAAAAACAATTATATCAATTTCAATTCCAAAGATATGTATTTTCATATTAATGATGAAGTTGCATTAGAAGGTTTAGATGGAATTACAATTGAAGGTATGTATATGAACAAAAAAATTCTTATTGAATGAGATTTCGAGACAAACTATAGACTATACTGTTAAGAAATTGTAAGCTTTTTGACTATCAAATGGAGACTTTTCAACACAAATCTTGAATGGTGGATGAGTCGTAAAAACCAACTGCTTGGGGAAAAGCATCTTATTTTTGATGTGGATGTGGTAGTTCCAGCTAGTAACAGGTTCAAAAGAAAGTTGCCTTTGATGATGCTGTAGGGGATCTACTACAGGGCAATCCAGATCCATGAACTGCGCAACACCAAAATCGGCGCTGAACGACAAACAATTTATTTAATACTCTTGTGTTCACTAGGTTTTGTTACTTTTTCAGTGTAATTTTAAATTCTGTTGCCTTGCTTTGATTAAGATTTATTTTTAAAAGACATTATTCTTTCATTGTAATGTGTTATGAATTTTTGTGTTTATATTCCAAATCTATATCCCAAGTCATGGTAATCCAAATTTAAATGTTGCGTTATTATTTTTAGCAATTTATAAATTACTATGTATGACTCCAGTAAACCTACAGTAATTTTAAAACCTGTGTAGTTATTTAAACTTGTATAATATTTACTTTTCTTATCATCATTTCTTAAAAATTGCACTAGAAAGGGCATGTGATCTGATATGTCTTCTGATGATAAATATGTCTGCACTTCTTGAGTACATCTACATGGAAATTCTCCTGGAACATTTTCTCCATTTTTACTTGGAGTTTCAGTATCTTCTAGTATAACCTAAAGATATTCTCCAAATAGAGTTAAGATTACGGACAGAAAAGAAGTAGGCTTTATCAAGCATCTTTCCCAGTAACCTTTCACAAAGATTTAAAAATTAATTATTAAAGCTTATCATGTTTTGTACACTTTAATATTAAGTATAATTAGAAGGACTAAATGAAAGAACTTATTAGAGAATAGATCGGTGCATTCTGGAAGCCATTTAATGGATTCAGAATTCACCTTTAAGCAAGGCCTAGTCTCAGACTCTGTGCAAAGTTGAAATAATGCTTTTCTATCATATTATTAAACTTGTATAAGGAAATGGAATTGAACATGAATGTAAAAAATTATAACAAGACTATTACAGAGTCTTGATAGACTTATGGGTTCAGTCTGATATGCAGATTTGGAATGAACATAGAAAATTTGTGAAAAAATTAGTGGTTAAAGTATTAAAAATTTATTAAAGCTTCTTTTAAAGAATAATGAGCTCAAGAATGAGGTTAAGATTTTAAAATGTGCAGCAAGTTATCAACCAAATGTGCCAACAATCAATTTTTTTAAGAAGTACGTTTCTAGACTGCCAAATACTTTTGAGCGCTAGTATATAACTTTTAATAAGGCGCAATTCAAGGAGGGTTCACGGAGGTCCCCTTACTTCCAGGAAAAATTTTAGGGAAGCATCAAAGGTTTAGTACAGTTTGAACAAAGTGCCTGAAATTCATGTACTAGTATCTTATATTTCTTTTATTTCTTTATATGGATTTACTGGTTTTCGATCAGAAAAATTTACATATAGAAAGTTCTGATCACAGTTTTACTTTCTCTTTCTTTTTTTCAATTTTAATTCGTGACCTCTTCTCCCAAAGTGAGAAGCCAAAACCGTGCCTGCTTTTGATTGCTAATATATAATTTTATGTATTGCAGCATTTTGGAAAAGATTTTTAACTGCATTAGATGGACCGCTTTGCCTAGATAAGCAATTAAAAAGATTCATATGGGAGAATATTATTGTAAGTCAAGACCAGTTTCAATTTTTTGAGTTGCCTGTTCCAAGGCCTGAATTAGTTATATACAATGTGTTTGACTATTTGCACACTGAAATTGGTGTTGTTATGGAAGTGGTGAGTCTTATTTAAATTGTTTCTCATTTAATTACACCTAGAATCAAGAAATAAAATATCGAAATACTCCAATAGACGGAAATTGAAAACATAGAAAAACACAACAAATAAAATGATAAATTTATAGAAAATATTGCATCAGGTACTTGAGCAGTTCAAGTTACATGTTAACAATCTTGGCTAAAAACCTGTATTGCTAAGTAAAAAATATTATTTTTATAAAATTTTTAGGCATATGCTCCACCAGATATATATCCAATAGCTTTGGTAAATGCATCACCAATTCTTGGCTCCTGTTCCACTTTCAAGGAGAGAATCAATATAACATCGATTGCTCAAAGTTTATCATTAGATGAAGCAGAAGAAAGGTGAGATACAGTAATTCTATTTAGTAGATATTTTTTAGCGTAAACTAGGCTTCACATAGTAGTAAGAGAAAATAATGTCAACATGTTATGTCTGTTGTATCTTAGCATCATGTGGATGCAATGAATATTTGGATTAGTCTTTAATGTACTTGAAGTATTTAAATGCACTTTATCATACTTTATCATATTATAAAACAAAAGGATTTTTTCTACATGCAACATTGATCATGACGCCAAAATATGAATAAGAAATATGAATATTTCTTCGATCAATACATTAGTTTTTTAGCTTATATTGAACACAACCTGCTGATAGGTTTGTTTTATAATATGAAGTGATAAAAACATTTAAAACAAAAAGTTGAATTTCTGTTATTTTCAGATATGGCCAAAAATTAGTAATAGTAGCTAGTCAAAACATGAGGATACAAGCCCTTTATGAAGATACAGCTGACCCATGTATAGAACTTCTGAATATGGATTACTCTATACTAGAAAGAATAGGCAGATCTAGAAAATTAGGAGAATTGACACAAGGGACTATGTCTATAACAGCTGCATTTAAAATTGATGCGAAAAGCATATTTCATTATAAAAAAAATTTGTGTCTCAACAATCTCATTTCTACTCAGATGTTTATAATCAAGTCTGCATTATTGGACCACAATAAAACCGGGAGTCTCATACAGTTGAAACGTTTTTACACAAATATAAGATCTCGACAAAGTTGCATAGCTGATCAGATTATAAATGTGATAAAAAACCAACCAAACTGCAGAATATATAGCAAATTATTGAAATCTTTGTTCTCTGATAATATCCAATGTGTCAATAAGTTATTGAAGAACCCCGAATTTAAAAAATTTGTAACTACTAAGGTAAATAAATGAGACATTTATGTATATACAAAAATATCAGGAATTTAAATATCTAAACTTACATTAGTAAGTTTCAGTTCATTCAAGGTACATTCCACTTAACGCCTATAACAAGTTTAACACCTTTTCTACCATTCCACCCAAGGCCTCTTTTCTTTCTTATTTTTTTTGTTATACCTTTTCATGAGTCTGATAAGAGTTCATGTCCCGCTTGTACTTATTTACATCACTATCTTCTGAATTTGCCATTTTTCTCAATTCCTTTTTAGGCTGTTCTTTTTTGTTCCCAACTCATTTAACTGGTCTAAATTTTTCTTTCTTGGTTTTCCCTATTGGTTTTTTAATAGTGTACTGTCTCAAAGAACTATATCAAGGTTTCCCAATGTGGTCAGGTCTACGTAAATTTTTTGTTTAGAATTCATTTTCATATTGTTTGACGAGTTTTGAAAATATGGCAGAAATGTATTTTGAAGGAAAAAAGTTTGGGAACATAAACTATGTCTATTACTAACACTTTATTATATATAATGAAGTTTGAAAATTTTTTGTTTGTTGATTAAGTATTCTTAGTATTGACCAGTTTTTTCTTGAACTTGACAAACAATCAATTATTCTAAGACAGTTGTACGTAACAAAATAAGAACCGTATTGTGATCGCCAGCCTTGCTTCTAATGATTTGAAAGAAATTGTGGCGAAATTCACAGTTTAAAGGTAAGGTTTCCTACCTGTAGAGATCCGGAAGGGTTATTACAACTTGTAGAAGAATTCTTGATATAGGAGGGCACTTGTTACAATTGCAAAGTTTGAAGAACCCTAGATCTTATTTAAGACTCAATACATGGTAACATCAATGGAAAATTAATCAAAAATAACCAAACCTTCTTTCATATTTTAAGATTCTGAATACCATTTAACAAGGTTGTATATGTAACAGTTTATGAAGTTCTAGGTAAACTCATTTTGGATGAAATCTGTAAATGTTTCTAACTTCAAAAACCTTTCAAAGACGACAAATAGTAGTAACAAAAATTTTAATTTCTTATGCACTTGTGAAAAAGATTACAATACTTTCCAATTATTTTAGATTCTACCATATAGAACTTTTTATCCAGATGCCACACGTTCTGAATATGAAACTAAGAAGACCAAAGTTGAGAAAGAGTTAGTTTATTATGAACTTATAGATCCTTATGTTAATCCCATGGCATATTGGAGAGCACAAGAAAAGACAGATCCAGATGAAGAGGAAGATAAAGGTAATCAAAGTTTGTTATCCCGAAATTTTCTGATATTATCAAATATACAAGGAAACATAAAACTAGGTTCAATTTGTAGAAACATTCATCATTATAATACAGATTTTGAGCCAGTCAATCAATGGAAATAATTATAAATAGTTTCATTAGTAGTTTATTGTATAGTATATAGAGCTAATACAACGTAAATATAAATACCACATCTTCTGATTATAATATATATATATATATATATATATATATATATATATATATATATATATATATATATATATATACATTCGCAAAAAAATGTAATTAATTGAATGTTTACTCATTTCAAGATCAGATTTTTAGTTTTTCTTAAAATTCTTTAATTGTTTTAATTAATTGTATTGTACAATTAATAATTGTAATTAATTAAAAGCAAAGACTTTTACAAAGTTTTTAAATCGAAATTTCATCATATCTTCTTCTATTATCCATTAATGGATGTTGGCAAACCCGATTTATAGCTTCCTCGACGATAGCACACTGGTGTCGTCGTTCAAATTAGCTGCCCTATAAACTCTGCTATCGCACATGGCAGCAACATATCACCATCATCAATACCAATCTTAGAAACATTCTGGAATGGGGTGGAAGAAATCTGATTGAGTTTAATATAGCAAAGACGAAGGCTGCTGTTTTTATAAAGAAGACTGGTACTGAAAGCTGAGGATTTGGTCCTGTCTGGACATAAAATATCACCTGCATCGCTTGTTAGGTGTTGAGGCTGAGAGCAATATGTTCTGGTATAGTAATGTGGCCGAATTAGTCAAAGCTGCTTCATAAAAACTTGGAGCTCCCTTTAAGACTAAAAAGCAGTATACTCTGCTACTAATCCTCTACAAGCCCCAGATTCGTCCATCTTTGGAATATTGTTCGCAAATTTGGAGTTTTGCTCCCAAGCATACCCTGAGGATACTCAACTTAATAAAGAGGAAAGAAATTCAACTTATAGGTGATAAAGAGTTAACCAGGAACTTGTACAACTTAGAGCACAGACGGCAGATGCTCTTCTGAACTGTCCAATATAATACCACCTAGAGCAATATTTGCAAGACCTACTTGAGAGGCAGACGTGTATGTTTTGCATTTACATCTTTTCTCATATTCTGCAATTTGTTATTAAACTATTTAATATTGGGTTTATTAGTCTTAATTGGTTGGTGGTTCATAAAAGATTTGTTTTAATGTATCCTTTACGGTGTCTGCTAAATTACCTATACTCATGGTGTCTATATTCAAATCATTCCAATAAACTACAGAAAGTTTTTCTGTGAAATCCGTTTTAGTTATCTTTTAATAGATAATTGCAATGTATATATTGGTCATTACGATCAGGCTCAAGAGGATCTGCTACTCCTACTTCTATTAAACTAGACAAGATTGACTATTTATACGGTAACACCACTGTAGAACCCGGTTTCTGAAGGACATTTTTGGATTTTTTTTTTCACTAAAATGATATATTGCACCTCCGCTCAAAGAGTGTTATAAGTCAAAAAAATTAGAAAATCTCTTGGTACTAGAAAACTCAAATTTCTGGGCTTGAATAATGTCATGTAAATAGTTACTATTGCGGTAACTTTGTCAGTTTTATAGTTATCATCCAAAAGGTGGAAAATAAACTTCGATTTAATTTAAAACGCTTATTACAAACGATACTCTGTTTGTTGACACTATTTGAGCGAAGGTGCGATATCAGATGCAAAATCTAATTAGATGAATTTATGAAACATGTAATGTAAGGAAATTTATAATACATTTTACTTTCATTTCGAGGTACCTGTATTACGTTATGATTGCTCTCATTTATAATTTTATTAACCAGCTCTCTTGCTGGTTAACTGGAAAGGGTAGTTGCTTCAAACTTTCAGTAAATTTGCCAAAGCTGGGCTAGCAGGATTTCCCGTGGCTGTGCCTTCCAGTTGTAGAGTCTGTCATTAAAAGAAAAGTAACTGAATCCAAACAAGTAATCAATTGAATCTATAATCAAATTATACTGTATATCAGTGTGTGCCGATAGGTATCTCCCATATTTCTTAATGATGTTATTTACTAAAATTCTAAGTATATTAGTAAAAAGTGATACTAAGTCTAAATATATCAGAATATAACCATTATCCAGTGCTATATCATTTGTTCACATAAGTTTTTACTTTGTTCTTACCTTATATCTACAAGTGGCCCTATGTTCTAAATTATGCGCTATTTCCAGTGATAATTTTTTAATGCTGGATGCAGTAAAATGATTGCTGCTTAAGTTAAAATAATTATTCTAATGTATTATTAGTTCCTCGTTCTCACTAACTAAATATACCATGTACTCATTCGAACGTGGCTCACCTTTAGCAATACAGTAACTTTATGTGAATCGGAATATCCATATAATTGTATATTTTGTTTATTGCAGAAGAAAAACTTTCTGGTCATAAGATGTACGGTGCAGATACTATTAGAGATATTTACCAATATATCCGATCAAATGAAGATAAAGGTTGCTTTGGTAATGAAATCAAACTAAACGTAGGGATTGACAAAAATACTGCGAGATTAGCTTTGAATAAACTACTTGGAAAAGCGCTTATAGATTTTACCAAATTTGATGATGGAAAGCAAAGGAAATATGTGTAAGTATTTATTAACAAGTAAATGAATTTATTTAAAAAAAACTGTCTCTAAAAAAATATTCTCAAAGGCAAACGTCTTTAAGAAATCGTCGTCTAAATGCAGTTTAACTGCAACAACAGTTCCATGAAAAATGAGGAGGGGTTATTAGTAAGTGGACAGTGAAAATAAAATTGTAGGAAAGTAACCTGAACCCGATTGGGCTTTGTTCTGTTCTCAGAGGAGATCAGAATATACCTCCTTGATAAGGACAGAATGAAGAAACTGTATTAAACACCAGGAGAGTAATTTGTTACATTGAGGAAAGGACTGTTCATGGCTGTGGTTCCTTCATAATCTGAGATACAATTTATAGATTGGCCAGCATGCAGTCACGACGTAAACCAGATTTAACATTTATGGGATGAACTAATATGAAGAATTTCTCCTTTACTAACTCTAACCTCAATCGCAGGACCTAATATCGCAGTTGGAGAAGAGTCAGGCTCATTATTAAAAAGCAATTGTTAATTTAGGTAGAAGACTATACTTCTTTAAAAATAGAATGTTTTTGTTATTTATTTAAACAGTTTTTAACGGTGCGGTGAAATTATACCCAATATTTCTTACTTAGTTGATGAACTATGTACTAAACTATTCAGTTTTTACTCAATTTTCCGCTAAGACTTGAGTATTCACTTAATTATTACTAAAAACGTGTATGTATATATAGATTGGGGGTCTCATATACACTCGGACCCAAAGGACTTGCTGCTATACTGGAGAATCCAGTGATCCATCAATCCCACTCATTTTAAAAAGTCTAAAATGTAGGATGGCTTCAATTGTCAGAGATGTTCGTCTTCTATTTCATAAGCACCCAGCTGTAGTGCTCTTGAGTTTCGTAGTATTTCATACTTCGAGAGAATGTGGATAGAGGTTTTGTCCTCTGTGCAACAAAACATTATCTGCTAAGTCTAACGTGTTCAGGTGTTTGTTGAGACGACAGTGCCCCAAGAGAACTCCTGTAGATTGTTCTTACTTACGTTGATACATTCAGCAGATGTACTCTGCTTATAGTTACCCAGAAGAGTCTTTGCCTGTCTCATGAAGGGACTAAACACTTACATAATTTATTTAAGTTCACCATTTACTTGTCTATCCTGATGTGTTCTGAATGACATCAGATTATTTACTGACTACTACTGCTGTTAGAGACTTGTTTATAGTTCAGTCAAATAAAACTTACAAAGGTTACAAAAATTCCCATAGAGCTAAAAATTGGTATGAATGTTGATACTATTAAAATGAATTGTGAAGAGTCCTCATCAATCCCCCTTGTGCAAAAAATTTTATTGATGGTTAATGTTTGCAAAAATAGGTTTTTCGCGTTTTTCAGCTAAATGTTGAGTTTTACAGCAAAAATAGTTCAAACAAAAATCGTAGATCATCCGATTCTCAACAAAAAATGTATCCACACTTTTTTTCATAAGTATTGCCATTTCCGAGATATAGCGGTTGAAGGAATTGAAAAAAAAAATGTTTTATTCGTAATATGCACCTTAATGTACTTTTATATACATTTTTGAACAGTTATACGAGTAAACATATGAGTCCCCATGTCTTATACATACAAATTATAAAATTATTAGAATATAAATGAACGTCAAAAACTCCGCCCCCATTTTCATTTAGTCGCATGGCCTTAAGTAACATCTCATGTCTTCCATTCAATTGTCAGCGTGACGATGGTCGTATATCTGCTCCGTTTCAAAGGTCTCATACTCAACAAAATACGGTTAGTCATAAGCATTGCTTCGTAGTGACAACTCGTGGCTATCGGTTATATTTTGTAACAAAGTTTGTGCATTTTACTGTTTTTAAAAAAAATGTCACAATTCTGCTTTATTTGTAGACAACTTTTGACTAAAAGTGGAGTTGTTACTGTTGATCGCAGCATGAAAGCATTAATTGATGCAAGTTTGAAAGAGGTGATGAATTTTTGGAGTACGTGAAAGACCGGACATTTGTAAAAATTCATGTGCAGTGTCGAAAAAGTAGTATTGATATCGTGAAAAAGACGGCGCCAAGAAGAAGCTGGTTCATCAAAAATGAGTCCTCCTTGAACTTGAGTACGAGTAAGTGCAGCTACATTTTGCTTCAATCAGTGTTGTTTATTTTGCGGCAATGAATTAAATGAAGAGTTGGAGAAGAAAAAAGCACTGCAGTACCGACGTATGATTTTTATAGTGACTACACTTTCGTTCAAAGACAGTATTCTAACTATACCTAAAACTCGTTGTGATGATTTAGTCAAAGCTGTTGCTGCTCGAATTGAATTTGAATATGATTTAGTCGCTGCCGAGGCTAAGTGTCATAACGATTGATACAATTCTTTTTTGAAACCGACCACTGGGGGTAAAGTCGGTCGTCCTCAAGATGAAGCTACAAATATTGCGATGAGAGAAATATTTAAGTATATTGAAAAAAACGATGATTGTCAATTCACATTAGACGAATTGAATATTTGTGAAAAATCAACAATAGATAACAGAACCATTAAAATGGGATTGAAGTTGGAGTATGGTGATAAAATTATTATTACAGAAAAATCAGGATCATCAACATATTTTGTATCAAGCTTGGTACGAAAAAGAAACAGAATAATTTTTCCAAATTATTTTTTCATTTATATATTACATAATTTGCACAGCTTTCATCATTTTCAATACTCAATTTGAATTTAATAGGATCATAATAGGTTGTGGAATAGGCGTACCGGGGATATCACGTTAAAAAAAGCACACTACCTCATAGGTGGTGTGGAAACGTATCCATATTAGGAATAAAATATTTTTTTCAATTCTTTCAACTGCTATATCACGGAAATGGCAATACTTATGATAAAAAAAGTGTGAATACATTTTTTATAGAGAATCGGATGATCTACAATTTTTGCCTGAACTATTTTTGCTGTAAAACTCACCGTTTAGCTGAAATGAAAAACGCTAAAAACCTATTTTTGCAAACTTTCATCATCAATAAAATTTTTTGCACAAGGGAGATTGATGGGGACTTTTCACAATTCATTTATAATAGTATTCTGAACATTCATACCAATTTTTAGCTCTATGGTATGTAACCTTACTTCTATTTTAAGGACTAATTTGACTGGACTATTATATACACTTAATCATATCCAAAATGTTTCGAGATCTGCCGAAAACAAATGAAAAGGTCTTCTTAGAAATTGATTTTA
Organism: Diorhabda carinulata; assembly: GCF_026250575.1. NCBI lineage: Eukaryota > Metazoa > Arthropoda > Insecta > Coleoptera > Chrysomelidae > Diorhabda > Diorhabda carinulata. Next base: position 9,657,237 of record NC_079465.1, read on the forward strand.
TATATATATATACATAAAATACTGCAAATAAGTTATAAAAAAATATGAAAAAATTTCTGCTGCAAATAATAAAACAACTTGATTTGTATAATTCATTTATTATAAATAAAATAAGTAATAAAATTAAGCCTAGCAATAAATGATAATTGTCTTTTAATTTCTACAAAAGTGAAAAGATCAGTCGACCGATTCCTATGCATGCAGGTTTGTTCAAAGCATCTTCAGAATGTTTTAAATATGTACATTTTTATTGAACATATAATAGTATGAAGTGACTAGTAAAAAACTATATATATATTTTTAGGTATAAAGCAGTCTGTTGGAAAAGACCAGACGATTACCCAACTCCCTCTTCGCCACCTATTCAGAAAGTATCTTCCATAAAAATGAAAATGTTGGAAAAACAAAAAGCGGCTGTAGCAAACAAAATAGAAAATCAAGCTATCAATATTGAAACAGAACCAAGTACAAATTTACAACTTGATAGTTGCTCAATAAAAACTCCAGATATTTCCAATTGCAAATTCATAGTTGCACAAATAGAACAAGAAGATAAAGTGGAACAAAACAAAAATCCAGCAATTTCTGAAATTAAATTGAATAGCTCCTACACTATACACTTATCATATGTATTATTAAATACTGAGCAGTTATTTAACATTAATCAGTTGTTACTAGAAATCACTCCGACATTAAATATTCTCGAAGTTAAGGCAATATCTGACAACTTCCTCAAAAGAAAATATGAATTGGATGTGAAAATAAAAGTTTCATTATTCAAAGCTTGTTTAGGTGATGTAAAAGCGATAAAAGAATTCACAGAGGTTAAAAGGGAAAATAATCCAAATGAAAAGTAAGTTACATTATATATTATTTAATACTTTTCACTAACTTGTGTTTGCAAGTTTTACTATATACTATACTATATATTTACTATAGTATATATGTATATATACTATTTTACTGAGTTTGAAGTTTTAACTAGCCTCAAAAAATTACAACCAAACGTTTTATCTAGTCCCTATGGGTCGCCAGCCTTTCTACTACGACTCTGTGCATCTGTTCTTGCAAAAACCTGTTACCTCTTTAATCTCTCGTTAAAATGTGGTAAATGGAAAACTGGACGAATTTGTCCCATTTTTAAAAAAGATAATAAGGTTGTTATTGAAAACTATCGACCCATCACAATTATTTCCAACTTTTCTAAGGTATTTGAAACTTTGCTTTACGAAGTTCTTCTTCACCACGTGAAACTATCCATATGTAATGAACAACATGGTTTTCATCCTAGTAGATCTACGGCTTCGAATTTAATGTGCTCAAAGCAATATAGGCAGCACACTTGGATTGCGGCAGTCAGGTTGATGTAATCTATACAGATTTTTCCAATGCTATGGATCACTTGGATCATGGCATTCTTCTGACCAAGGTATCCAACATTGGTTTAACTGATTCATTTACCTTTTTCTAATTTTTTATGTCATACCTCACGGATAGAAAACTTACAGTTACCATGGTTTCAACTCTATAGAAATTAAAGCATCTTCTGAAATACCCCAGGGCTCACTACTTGGGCCACTGTTATTTTCAATATTTATAAATGACATTGTCTCAGGATTAAATTCTAATTTTCTCCTTTACGCTGATGATTAGAAGCTGTATCATTCCATATCGAACATTGATTACTGCCACTTACTTCAATATGATATAGATTTGTGATTGGTGCGATAAAAATGCACTTCTCAACATTTCAAAGTGAAATAAGTGTAATACCTTATCTTTCACTAGAAAACTTAACCCTCTTATTTCAATTATTGAATTTCTAGTAAAGTGCTTAAAACGCCTGCAGCATTCAAAGATCTTGGTGTTACATTTGATAGTATATTGAACTTTGTTAAGCATATTAATATTATTCTTGATGGAGCCTTTAGGAACCTCGGTTTCGTACTGAGAAACTTTTTACCGAAGTTCAAACCGTATTTTTTACTTTTTAGTTTTAGTCCTTATCAAGATTACTGATAAATCTCGCAATGACTCCAGTGAATAACTCTATTAGTTATAACTGCACGTTATAAATTAGTGTTTTGTAAGTTGGTAGCAACTCTGCATTGTAGTTGTTCCATATGCATATATTAAATAATTCACTCTAGACTTTTGCGATGCTAAATCCATGAGACTGAAACGGTTTTGTGGGAACATTCCTAATACATTTTTGTGCAATTTTCTAATTTCTCAGAAGGTATTAACCAGGTATCCTTTACCTTTTACCTAACACACCACTCAATAAGTCGTGTGACTAACTAAGAAACACACTTTTTTGCCAAATCTATTTTATTCATCAATGTAATCTCCTTCAAGAGCAATACAATCATTCCAATGCTCAAATTAGACTTCAGCTTCGGCAATTTCTTATTCATTTGAGCTGAATTTCTAACCTTATTAAGCACATAACGTCAATAATGCCAATCAGCGAAGAACAACAAGGCTTTCGAAAAAACGGTCCACGATTGATGCATTATTTATAACAAGGCAATTAGTAGAAAAGTCTCTTGAATATAACACTCCTGCATATCTCTGTTTCATAGACTTAACGAAGGCCTTCGGAACAACGTCGGCGATCCGCTAAGGTGACAGCCTTAGCCATCTACTATTTAATACTGTTATGAACCAACTGGTAGAGACCGTAAAAAACTTGGGACTAGGATACCGCATGGGAACCTACAAAATTAAAATCTTATGCTATGCCGATGACGCCGTACTCATTGCAGAATCAGAAGACGACCTACAAAGAATGTTACACGCCTTTAGCAAACGCGCAGAAAATTTAAATATGGAAATTTTAACAAGCAAGACAAAAAGCATGACTATAGCTGAGTAAACCTCTACGCTGCAAGTTAACACTAGACAACACCACTATAGACCAAATCATGTATTTCGAATACTTAGGATGCAAAATAACAAGCACAGGATTCCTTGAAGACGAAGTGAGGAGACAAGTGAACAAAGCAGCTACAGTATCGGGACATCTTAAGCAACCAATTTGAAGAAATAAACACCTCAGTATACCATGCAAATCCAGAATCTACAAAACATTTGTGCGACCAATTATGACATACGGGGCAGAAACAAGTGTAGAAACGTCGGTAACAAAGAGGATACTAAGAACAACAGAAATGAAAACGCTAAGAACTATAACGGGTTACACACTGAATGACAGACAAAGAAATACCGACATAAGGGAAAAATGCGAAACAGACGACATTGTCAGATGGGTGAGAAAAATAAGGAGAGAATGGAACCCGCATGTCAACAGAATGACCACAGATAGAATAGCAAAAATCATACGTAACAACATCCCATACGGAAGAAGACCTGTTGGACGACCACCAAAACGGTGGCGGGACAGTTGGCAATCAACCTCACAGGAACTACTGCAGAGAAACCGGAACTGAACAGGTGTTACGCCTTCTACACGATGATGATGATGATGAGAATTTTTTAAAATCTGTGAATAGCCAGTAGTCACTGGGAGCCAGATCTGGACTACGGTGGATGAGGAAGCAATTCGAAATGTGATTCGTTCGATTCAACCATCGTTGCCATCCACTTGTTAATCGGTGTATTGCCTTGATGAAACAGTGGTTTGTTCTTCGACATATGAGGCCGTTTTGGAGATATTCGATGAACAATATTCCATGCGCATCCCAAAATACTGAAGCCATATCCTTCCCAGGTGGCTGTTGTGTCTTTAGACGCTTCGGACGTTGTTCACCGGCTACAGTCCACTCAGATAATGATCATTTTGATTTCGGAGTGAAGTGATGGATCCATGTTTCATCCATTCTCATATATCGACGCAAAAAGTCTGATTTATTACGTGTAAACATGGCCGAATACTGTTCTAGATCATCAACACGTTGTTGTTTTTGATCGATTGTGAATAAATGCTGCACCCACTTTGAAAAAAGCTTTCTCGTGGTCAAATTTTCATCCATGATTGTAAACACACTGCCTTCTTATATCTTTACGGCCTCAGCTATTTCACGTAATTTCAATTTACGATTAGATATAACCAATTTGTGAACTATTTTGATGTTTTCTGGAGTAATCACCTCATTTTTTTTGTTCAGTTATTTTGCTCAACTTTTTGCTAAATTGTGTTTCTAAAGAAACTTTGTGATAATGCTCTACTGTCAGGTGTATTGTTTGATGTAGTTCTTAGTTTTTGAAATAATTTACTTCAGCCTCATATATCTGTCTTTAAATTTTCAATTTTAAATTTTCAACTTTATATCAATGTGAAAATATAAACATCAACTTGTGTTAATTTTTTTTTAGTTTTCTTCTATATTTTTCCTATTTTGTTGTTTTGAAATTGTGAATTTTGTTGGTAATTTTTTTAAATGCACCACCATGTATACGCCATTGCGGAAATTTTCGGTCAACCATTTTCACCACTTAAGTTTTTGTATTGAGAAAGCAATTAAATAGTATCAAATCTAATATTTTCTTATTTTCAGGATGTCCATACCAAATTTAAGTCAAGAACAAAGAAGTATTACAGACACAAACGAAACTTCTAAATTAGATTACATGGGCTCAAATCCTACTGTAGTTTTTAATGAAGTAGATCAAGATGTAACAACTAAGATAATTGTTTCGACAACTCCTGCTGAAATTCGATTAGAAAAACAATATCCAAAGTCTAAATTGTTAACTGAAAGGGTTTCTAAGAGAATGCAAATTATTATAGACCTCGTAAATGAAATGCGTTTGATTGAAGAAATTTTTACAGTGCAGAAATGTATCATCGATAAAGAAATAGAAACTGGTAAGTATTCAATACATAGCTATTTTAATTAAAAATTTTAACCAATTCTTTTTATGTTATTTAAGCGTTATTGTCGTGTCTGAATTGTGATGTGGTATCAAAAAGGAATTTTTAAGTACATAATAGAATGAACAATCAACTAAATAGTAATATGAAAAAAAGAAATATTTTTCACAGATTAAATCACCAATCTTGTTTGATAAGACCAGTAGTTATGTCAAAATAGGTCAGAATAGCACAAAGAAAATTCTCAACAAAGTTCAAAGGCTTGCCTCTATGTGGGTATGAGAACATGGTTTATCTTATCAAGTACATTTAATCAAATCTTTTCAGTACATTCAACTATAAATTGTAGGATGCATTTGAAAGAAGGGCAAAGGGAACATTTTGTTATAAAAAAGCGTGTCTGGCAGGTTAATTATCAGTGTTGGTGTGTAGTGGCAGTAAAATTTACATTTACAGTGACTACTTTATTTCTATACGCCAAATGCTAAATTATAAAAATTTGTAAAAAACTTGAATTTATGTAATATGGCCAAAATCTCGCGTTCCGTTGGTGTCCAAGATAAGCGTTACATAAAAATACATGATAGGTGTGTATGTAAGAAGTTTTCAATCTAGAATTTAATTAATTAACTCAGCTAGCCAATCTTACTAAATAAAAAGAATATAATCATTCAGTTGCTGTTTATTCCAGCTTAATTTATCATTTCACCATAAATTGTGATCTAGTACTTCCTGAATGGGTTTAGAAAATTGTCCACACTTTCTGAATGGATGATTATTGTAGATAGTTGGAGTAATTCCTTGTGGTTTATCGCCGATGCTCTGCTTCAATTTGAATGAAGCATATGTGGTTGGTGGAGATGAATAGAGTGGATATTTTTTATACAGATCTTCATTTCTAGTATAGAATTCATCATCTGGCTCAAATCCATCTTTTCTGAAATAAAACTACATTTCAAAGGTAACATACAAAGGCTGCTATTTGTATTTCTGGTATAACAATGAATAGAGAAACATGTATTTATGAAACTGGGAAGAGAGGAAAAAGAAGACGAAATTAATGAAGTGTAACGTTGGAACATACTCCTTACATGGGTTCATCGGCTTTATGATAAAATTTCAATCCAGGAAGGAAAGGATCTCAAAAATATAACAGAAACAGGGGGAGTTAGTCTAATATCATGAAATTATGTCAGGAAATTTATGGATGCCCCCATACAGTTCCAACACCAATTTTTTTAAAAGAGAACAAACTTGAAGAAAACTATTATTATTGTTCTCAAAATATACATACCTAAAATACCTATTATAAACTGTAACATAATCCCCTGGAGGAATAGGAGCATCCACTTCTTGGAGAACCTCGTTTCTCGCTTCTTCCTCAAATTGTTTCAGGAGCTGTGATTTTTTAACTCCTAAAGCACTTCTATCATTTTGAATGGGACTCAAATACGAAGCTTTCATTGTAGAGCAGTCTACATCTCGTGGATACATGTAAGAAGCGTCTCTAATCAAAAATGGTTTACTATCACCTTTATATTTTTCCACATAACATTTTTCTAACAAACGATCCTCGACGTCTGCATTAGGTTTACGAAAAACTTTACATTTGTCTTCAACAGATGGAGGATAATCAGTAGCAATGTTTCTTTGCATCGTTTTCGTTTAGAAACGGTGCTTCAATCTAAAAAATAGTCTTTTGACAGGTCTCTTGACAGATTTAAATTTCGATACACTTTGAAAGGTATGCTGCTATAATATAATTAGGTTGTTTGATTGGCTTCTTTGTTCTTCTTTTCTTTGTCCTTTGCTTATATAAGTATGGAGTCTCCGAATATTTTGGAGCTTTTATGATTGCATTCAAACAAATAAGTAATAGACATGATATGAAAATAAACAAGAACAAGACAAAAGTGATGGAATAGGAGAAGAAGAGACCAAAATAAATATAAGAATCAATATAGAAACACTGGAACAAGTTAAAAATTACCAATACCTAGGAACAATAACAGACGAAAACGGGAAACAAGACGCAGGTATGAAAATAAACTAGAACAAGACAATAGTAATGGGATTGAGGAACAAGAGACTGGAACAAATTTTTAAAACCAGAAAGTTGTATACTATGCCTGATCATATATGATCTTCCAGATCCATATATCTTTGGAATATTGCTCTTACATTTAGAGCTCGGCTCCCAAGCATACCGTGAAGTTGCTGTAATAAATACAGAAGAGAACAATTCGACTTATAGGCGATTCAGAGATGACCAGAAACATGGAACAAAGAAGTAAGGTCGCCGACCTCATTCTGATTAACCGATACTATCACTGCTCTTCCGAGCTGTCCAACATAATCGAACCTAGAGCAGTTTTTGCAAGACCTACTTGACAGACAGACGTGACTCATGAACACCGAGTTCGTCTGTCGCCAATTTATCAGAACTCATTTCTTTGGAAAAGTACAAGGATAGGGAATCAGCTAACAAGGCACGTCTTTTCCAACATTACAACCCTCAGAAGTACAAGATTAATATCCACAGGCATCTCCACACGTGAGGTACCACACGAACTACTCGAGTGTAAAAGGGTTTACCTTCATGTGCTTGCTTTTTGCATATAAAAAATCTTTGTTGCGATCTGGATACTTTTTATTAAGTGAAAAGTTCTTTTACGATTTTGATAACCTCTCATAAGAATCATTATTTGCTCTTGTTCGGTGAACATATTTAAATTTTATAAGTACCTAATTACAAACACCTTTGATTAATGATAATGAGAAATAATTCATAATATTTTCACACGATTAATGACAAAAAATTTTCTTTTTTTATAATGTATACATTTTTTTATTAATTTAAACTGTAACTAAATAACTATCAAATCTAAAATTATGCAGTTTTCACGATTGTATATTTAATTTAATAGATTAATAAAAAACTAAAAACAAGTTATTTTGAGTGTTGGTGAACGCTGTGTACTTCTAATCGTCTAATTATTTGAAAAAAACTTGTATTCAACATTGTTTTTGTTAATATAACAGAAATCGAAATATTGGCAAGTTACTTTTTGATCGCACTGTATAAATAAAAGATGTTTCACATTTTGAAGTTAGAGAAATCATATGCATATATCTCATACATATTTTTTTCGATATTCAACTCAATAATAGTTTTATATTTACGTTTATTTACTCACTACAATATGTGAAAAATTTTGGACGAACCTTGTGAGGAAAGCAATTTCATTAAATTCATGAAGCTTTTATAAGATTTTCATTTATTATTTTATCGTGCATAAAAGTTCGATATCATACAAATATTATACACACAATACTATTTCATAATTGCCACTAAAAATTATTAATAATAATACCACACAAGACTTTTCTCAAATTAGTTACCAGTAGACAATGCGAATACTCTTTAAAACAACTGGCTCTTACCAAATAATCTTGGAAATGTAAGAATAATTACCTGTTCAACACATTTTACATTATTATATGTATATGTTCGTATTCTGTTTAATCAATATCGAAACATTATTGATTGTTTACGTTTATACGGGGTACTTTCAAAATAATATGTTTCCAATGTTTAAGACGTACTAAATTTATTTGGATTTTAGGACACAGCGAAAAAATTGATAGAAAATCTTTATTGAGAATATTAAAACGACTAGTAGAAGAAGGGTTTATAAAAATTTTCAAAATAATCGTTAATAACGAGAAGATATATAAAACGATTGTATTTGTTTGCCATCCAACGGTAACCTCAGACGACGATGTTATTAAAAGTGCTAGCGAACAACTTAAATGGAAATACTTCTTTGGTGTGGTTAGAAAAACTTCAAAGCCGCACATTCCTGGAATTCAAAAAAATATTGAAAATAAATTTTCATCTTCTCCATTTACCCAGGGTGACGTTTTGAATAGCATCAAGGAAATGAAGCAACTGGAAACTGATTTATTGAAAGAAATCAAACGGAAACTTAACAAAAACATTGGAAAAGTGTATGGAGTTAAACCAAAATTTACAAGGTAATTGTACATTTCTAATTTTTTTAAAATTAATTTTGTTTTATTAGGAATCTTCTATATCCTCTATATACTTCGTGTATATAGAGGATTTTTAAGACTTGATAAAGAGTTTGCTTTGAAATGTACTAAGGGGCGTTTGTAACCATACCTAGAATGTTGGATTGGCTTCTTTGGATAATACTTGTGATTGATTTGATGACACATCCCCATAGCTGGATACCATACATCCAAATTAGCTTAATAACGATTTTGTAAATTAGGACTTTATTTTCTAGAGCCAATTTGTTTTTGCTTCTTAACGATGTGTTCAATAAACCTAAGATTTCTTATTTTGAATAGAAATCTAATATTTGAATTAGGTATCCTTTTTTTGCTTTTGGTTAGTTATAATGTAATTGAACACATAACAGAAGAAAAGGGGAATGTTCATACTTATTGAGAGTATCTTCAATTACTGATTTCACTTTGGATTGCACAGTCTTTAATTTGTTTATACATTTTATTTTTAAATTTGAAGTATGTTTAAGACAAGGCTAGTTTTGTTTACTTATATATATTTGACTCTCATATTTTTGAATTTGAAAAAACTGTTTTTTGGCTTGATTTCGTTATTTTTTAAAGATTAATCATGACATCAATACCTTTTTCAGCAATCTGTAGGGCAAAATATGTAAATGTGCTGAAATGCTAGATTTGCTTTGAAATCATTTTATATAAAATGATAATGACAAATGTGGCTACAAGTTCTTTTTAGGCAATATTAATATTCTCGAAAAAACAAAGGAACAAAAAACTATCTTGATATCATGAGTGAATATGGTTATAGATCAGCAATTAATATTCCCTCCAGAGTACAAAAAATTTCCAGCACATTTTTGGACCATATATTTGTTCATACAAATAATTATGATAACATACAACCCATGACAATCGCCACATCTATTATTAACTATCATACAACATTATTACAACTCCTTGTGGAGAAAAAATGAAAAGGGTTTATACCAACTTTAATATTAATATAAAGAATACATTATTAACAAAAAACTATTAAAAAAATATACATGCGCCCCATTGAACATCATTCTGGAACCAGATCTTGATAAAAAAAATAAACAAGTTTATAAATATTATACAGAAAACAGTACAACAATCTATTATTCAAGGTAACATATAATCAAAAAATAAGGAATGCATGGATTACTTTCTCACTGATGAAAACTATTAACAAAAAAAAATAAATTATATTTAGAATTTGAAAAAAATCCTAACAACATTATTAAGAAAACAGAATATTTGGACTGCAAAAATGAAACAGAAAGATTGATAAAGAAAGCAAAAAAAAATTATTACAATAAAAAGGTGAAAAATGAAAAAAATTCATCCATAAAGTTATGGAAACTAGTCAATGAAGTATTAAAACAGAAAGAAAAGAGATTCAAAGTATCAGACAATAACCAAACAATTCATGATATTGAGCAAATGGCCAATATATTCAATAAGTATTTTATCGATGTGGATAAACATTTAACCCATATATCAGTGCTGAATCGCTAATAATTAACAATTCACTAGAAACGGGACAATTTCCAAAAGCATTCAAAAACACTGTTGTAATACCAATTTTTAAATCTGGTGACAGGAATAATGTGGTAAATTATCGCCCAATTTCACTGATAAAAAGTCTAGCCAAAGTATTAGAAAAGATCGTAAAAATTATAGTAAACAAAGTCTTGGAAAAACATAATCTACTTTCAAATTTTTAATTTGGATTTAGAAATCATGAGTAAACTCAAAATGCAATACACTTATTAACAAACACCATTTACGAATGCATAGATAAAGGTAAACCACCAATAGGGATATTTCTTGATTTGACAAATGTTTTCGTTACTGTCAAACATTTCATTTTACTAGTAACCTTAGAGGAACTAGGAATGAGAGGTGCAGCATATAGTTTCTTTGAAAGTTATATGAAAAATTGAAAACAACAGGTCAAAATAAAAGACAAAATAAGCATAACAAAAGAAGTGACATTGTTATTCACATGAATAATATATTTTTATTGGAAAAAATGGGATAAATCATGATACTGTAGTCGTATATGAAGACACAAACTGGTAAAATTTGAAATTGAAAATGAAAGGAATTTTGTAGAAATACAAACTTTGTTGGTCTATAGATTATTATCAGTGAATTTAAAAAAAACAGTTTATCTACCATTCGACAGCCTCGAGACAGCTCTTCCAAAATATGATATAACAATATAAAATTCTTTCACAATAAAACCAGTAAATGAAATTAAATATTTGGGAATAATGTTAGAACGTACTTTCCGATGGAAAACTCATGTGGACTATTTAACAAAAATATTAAGGAGCATTCTATATAGTTTTAAAAAAATTGTCGAATAACCTACCAGATGATATAAAAAAAATACACTAAAAAGATTCAAGACTGCAATAAAAAGTTATATATGGAATAGACCAAGAAAAGATATTCTTGAATTAATTGACTGTTCTTGATCTAAAAGAAACTGAGAACGTACATTGATTGTGATCCCATATTTATACACAAATGATTTTATGAGCTATGAAAAAACTTTTTACCCCGCTTTTTTTGTTTTGTTATTAATGGGTTTATTGAAGTAAATGTATATTTAAATATTTCAACTTGATGTAATTAATTATATAATGGATTTTTATGTCCATAAACAATATATATCTAAGTACTATATCTTGCTCTGTAACTTAATTAATTAATATTAAGGCTGAAACGTCCGCTAAAATCGCAATTTTAACACCGAATAATGTGCTATAGCTTTTTCATTGATTGGTGAAGGCTTCTCACAATACAAATGACTTGAATATACCATAGGGCAGAATAATTGATTTCTAGAGCATTGAGAAGTTTCAAAGAGGCGGAAAAATATCAAAGACGACTAGGCAGGGCCGCCCCCACATAGTGATAATTGGAAAAGGTCTCTTTATGCAGGTATATTGTTGACATATTAGAACCACAAGGTACACCTCACACTTCCTTTTTAAGAGAAAATTTTCTCGTCGTGCATGACAATCTTCAAATTGTCCAATTAATAAGATGGACAGGTACTAGCCCCTAACCTCAATCCAATAAAGTCTCTTAGGGATGTAATTTATAGTCACTAACAAGCTTTATTAAATACGCCTCTCATAATCACTAAAATATAAAATGATCTTGATCAAAATGAATTTAGAAACAAAAATCTTAGCTCAGATGCTGTGATTGATGCCAGTGGAGAAAAATTACGAGTTATTCATTGCAATATTTTCAAGATTAAAAAATTTTGTGTTAATTTTGCTGCATATTGTATATTTCTAATTATTACTATATCAATACAAAAAAATATTGTATTATATTAATTGAATAATATGTTTTCAATATTTTCAGAATGCGAATAATGCATGAGTTTCTTTTCTTTCTAATTCGCGAAAATAAAAATAAAGACACCATATTACCAATGGAATCCGTAATTCGGTTATTTAAGAGCTGTAGAATCGAGTTATCTGAAAATGATATACAGGAAATGCCGAAAATGTACCATAATGAAATTAGTTGGAAAATGTTTGTACCACCTTTACCTTCACATTTGGGTTGGGAAGAAGGATGGGCTTTAGTATGTGACATCATTTTAAGGTTACCCGTTAGCATTTTCCTTAAGCTCCATAATTGTACTTACGAAGATGCTGATTTATTAGAAATATTAAATCATCCTATTAAAAGGTAAGTGTGGTGAATATTTCAAGAGATAATTTTTGACTGCCATTGTGTATGAAAAGAATTGAACTTTAAATAAATAAATAAATAATGCTTGAAATGTTTTTATTAATAAGATGCTAAATTAACTTTGAATACACAAAAAACAGTAACGAATAGACATCCTCAGATTTTATCCAGTTCACCAAAAACGCTTTCAGAGAGTTTTTTTGGTCACAGATTCGTTGAGCAATTAGCAGGGTTTTCATATAACTTGTTAAACATAGAAATGGGCACACGTAAGTAAGTCTGAGAATTCTACGAACTCAATTCCATTTTTAAAATTGCTTGCACTTGTTCGAAGTTTGAATGTGAAGTAGTAATCTCTAATAAACTGAGCATAAAGACATCCGTGACTACAAAAGCTTGTAGAATGGGTTCTCTACAAGAATTAAACTTTCGGAATATACAATTTAACCCAAAATAATGCTTGTAATCGATTTCAATTATTAGGATGTTAAATTAACTTTGAATACAAAAAGACTAGTAACGAACAGACTTTCCTCACGTCAGATTTTATCCAATTACCAAAAACGCTTTCAGAGAGCTTTTTCAAACACAGTTCCATTGACCAATTAGCAGTCTATTTATATAACTTGTTAAACGTAGAAAAGGGGCACATGTAAGTATTCATGAGAATTCTACCAACTTAATTTCCTTTTTAAAATTGCTTGCACTTGTTCAAAGTTCGAATGTGAAGTGAAAATCTCTAATAAACCGAGCATAAAGGCAACTGCGACTACAAAAGCTTGTTGATTGGGTTCTCTACGAGAATTAATCTTTCGCACTATACAATTTACCCCAAAATAATGCTTCAAATCGGTTTTAATTATTAAGATGTTAAATTAACTTTGAATACAAAAAGATCAGTAACGAATAGACATTTCTTCACCTCAGATTTTATCCAGTTCACCAAAAACTCTTTCAGAGAGCTTTTTCGAGTACAGTCCCATTGACTAATTAGTAGTATTTTTATATAACTTGTTCAACATAGAAAAGGGGAAACATGCGAATGCTACCAACTTGATTTCTTTTTTCGAAATTCTAATGTGAAGTGCATTAAGGCCACCGCGACTACAAAAGCTTGTTCATTGGGTTGTCTACCTCGCGGTGTCTAGTAATATCCCTCTTCTGATTAACAACTTAAATAAAAAAATGTACTAAGAAGGGTCTATTTTTATCGTAAAAAAATACGTTTTCCTTTTTTGTTCTAGGTACTATTTAGTCAAAGATTTACCAGAGAAGTCTAGAAAAACCATTCTTTTTAAACGTAAATATCTATTTTCTCTGTATGATACTATTAGCTATCTGGTATTTTGTGGCTTAGTTCAGTTTGGTCCACAAAAATATAGAGAAAAGGACCAAGTATTTATATATTTAAATTCTAAAGCTTCTCTTTTGGATACAAGAACTAGTAGCCCTGGATACAATGAAATCGAACAGAAAGAATATCCAAGACTTTCATTTACATTCAAAACACTTGCTGATATTGATCACTATTGGCAAAAACTAAATAAGATCAGTAAGTATATTTCTAATTTGATTTGATATATTTTCATTGTAATTTTTTAAAAAATAATCCACATTTTCAGGTTTGAATACTTATCTGAATTCAAGGGAACCAGGAAAACTTGTAACACTTGTTTACATAAACTCCAAACCTGAAATTGTAGAGTGTGTGAAGTCGAGAACAGTTGAATCAGCTAAATTGTAAGCAATTTTTTTACAGTCATTATCAAATAAATAATATGTGTTTAATGAAAATCAAAATAGAATGCTATTTTTGTCTGATTTCTCCAATCTTGTTAGACCTACGGTACTTCAAAAACTGCCCTTTGAAAAATCTGTTAACTTGCACTGTATTACAAGGTTTAACTTTTATTTGTCCCCAATTATCCCTTTTAATGGATAGAATAAGTTGGTAAAACTGTCTTAAAGAACATGCAGGAACTTTGTCTTCCACAAGGGCCCCGAGTATGCTCAGACATGAGTAGTGCGAACTAAATTACTACTTTTTACCACTTTCATCTGTTTGAGGATGTTTTAGGCAGTCCTGGACATCAATCACCATTCAGAAACTTGTTTGCACGATAAATATTAATTTTTTCGCGATTTTCCTTCGATTGCTCTATCTGACGTCTTGGCATTTTTCTGACATATCACTAATTCGACAATTGATACAGTGAAACTGGCTTCCCTAGTGAAATCAGAGCGTAAACAAAATGATCAAAAATGGTTATGTTTAAACCTGTCGTGTCACGCTCGTGATTTGTTTGGGCCTCATTCTGGTTAAATATGAGGTATATAGATACCATTTTATTTAATATGTTATGAATTTCAAGTATAAAGTCCTCATTCCATAATTTAAAATTATTTTAAATGATGGAATGATCACTTTAAGTACAATTTATTCATATTTTCCAGACACGATAATGGAAATATTCCAGGAGATGGTAAAGGGGCATGTGGTCTAGATTCATCGCTTTGGTGCCATTTAGTAAGAAACTGGATGAATACTGATGTACCCGCGGGAAATTCATTGTATACAGAATTAAAACGGAACGTTTTCAAAGAGGTCAGTAATAATACTTCACAAGATGAGAGAAATTTTTTTACCAAACCTTTCTGTCATGTCAAATTTTACAACTGGATTTAATGCTCCAGATATAAGTTACGAGTGCCATTATTATGTGCCATTGTTTTTGTATTTGTATACCCATTATACCTATATTACTATGTTAATGGGATGGCTTTAATTGTCAGAGATCTTCGTCTTCTATTTCAAACGCTACCAGGTGTACTGCTCTTGAGTTCTTTAGTATTTCACACTTATCAGCTATTTCATTTCCCTTCGCTCTGGTGTGTCCCGGAATCCATTGTAGGGTAACATTCAATTTTTCTAGGTAATCCCAAATGAGTTTGGATTTTTTTATATTGGAGCTTGGAGCTCTAATGGCAGCTTGGCTATAGCATAGGATGATGATGTCCTGTTTACGACAGTTTTTTATAGATTGAACTGAACACATTTTTTAAATCGAATTACTATTAATTATTACATCTACAAATAAAAACAAACTACACTTCTCTACACTATTTCTACTACTCATAGTACACCAACACTCACAAAAACCATTATGCATATTTCACTACCGAACAATCACCTCGATATTAATTGTTTCTCTTATATTTTTATTTTAATTGCAGAATGCTCCACAACTTGTGTCATTCAAAGAGTTGCGTCTGAACTCTACAAAAGTATATTTAGCTCACAAAAAAGCAAAAAAGAAAGTAAACAAAGTCAGTAAAATTCCTAAGAAATCTAAACGCAAACACGTAATAAAAAGAACAATACCAAAGCGAAAGTCAACGATAAAAAAGGAATACTATGACGCCGTAGATAGAAAGATATTAAAAAAAATCGCAGGACGCAGAATTCGTTGGTCGAAAAAAGAAGAAGATATGATTTATTTAGCAAAAGTAGCGGATTTATTTTTAGGCGCTGATAAAACTTATAGGAAACAAATAGTACCATTAAATGTTATTCGAGATGTATTGCATATAGTTTCGGCTGAAAGCAAACTCAAAACTTCTAGGTAATTTCTTCAAAGAGTTTGAATAATAATGATTTTTAATTTATCATTTACATTTAGATTTGACACCATTCAAACCAATATTAAATTGAACAAAATGTCCACGCTAACATAGTACAATATACAGAGAGAAAACCGCAACATGTGCAAGGTCATTCGATATTCAAAGTTTTTGTAATAACAATTCCTTATTTATTTTATAGTTCATTAACAACCAGATTTTTTAGATTTTTCTTAGTAAAGCCCTTCCCATAAAATTAGATTACCAGTAATAAAATTTCATACTATAATGTGAATGCACATTATGCAAACATAGACTGCCATAAATATGTAATGCTGTATTAATAACAAAGCCATGCAATAGTCATAAGAAGTTAAATAACATTCTCAATTATTCTATCCTAGATCCTCAAAAGAAGAGATTTATTACCCCCAATCACGCAAATTTGTATGTTAAAAAGTTAAGTGAAAACAATTGAAATCATATAACATCAGAAAATGAAGTAAATCCCTTGAGCTCTGATGATCATCTACAGTTTATATCATACAACACAAATTTTAGGAAAAATACTTCTAAGATCAAATAAAACATTTCTATTGTGCACATAGTAAAAGTTTTGAATATACCGTAAAACAAATAAATCTGCACATACAGGCTACGGCAGCATAACTCCTTTTTTTAATGCTAGACTAGAAACCAAAACCACTACAAAATCTTCCTTGTACCTAACCGGGCTTTTTTATATTGGGGGTGTAAACTACCCCTTATTGCAAAAAAAATTAAAATCTCGGATTTAATGCAATAATGATCAATCAGATAAACCCTTCTTTTCATCCCCTAATCATATGAAAAGTTAAAAAATAATTTCAACGATTCATTTATAATTAAAAATTATTAAAAAGTGTATTTATGTTAAATTGAGAATATTTCGTCAGTATTTTTAAGAAGTGTTGGTTTTTAAATGTTCCCTTATGAAAACCACCTTCGATGACCAAAAATTTCAATATTCCATCTCCAAGAAGAGGTGTGGCTTTCACCGCAACCTTCGGCACAGGATAGATTTTGAAAGTTATAAATACTACGTTCTAACCAATTTTGAAGAAAATCGACCGTAATTATCATAATTTCATGGAAAATCGACTGGTAACTGGCCTATGTTGTTAATACTACAGGCTACCAAGGTTTCACCTCCGATTTCCATGAACCTGGATCGATTTCAATGAGATTTTCATATCATGTAGGGAATACTATAAAAAGGCAAAATCTTCCCTATGTCGATGTGTTCCACACAACTAGGGGGTCAATATTTTTATGTTTAAAATAACCGCGTAAATTGATAGAGGACCAAATTTCAAGCAAAAAATCTTTTTAGCATCTTTTTTCAAATCAATAGTTTTTCAGTTATGCGCGATTAAAAACTAAATTTTTCTATAAACGTTTGTATTTGATTTGTCATGAACTCAAATACTTTTGATTTTATGAGAAAAAGTATTAGATACAAAAATGACGCTTATAGAAAGACAAAGCTTGTTTTTTTTTTAAATTTGCTTCCGGTCAAGTTATGGCCGAAATAAAATCGATTTATATTTTTTCTTCCTTAGCAATAGTATCCAAATTGCAATAAAAATATAATCCAGTGGTGATTATTTACGTACTAATCATGATTTCTTGAAGTTTGAACGATTCAGAATGCATAATTTCGAAAAAAAAATTTAAAAAATTCTCCTTATTTCAAAATTTCTGAAAAACTAAAGGATATACATAAAAAATGATGGGGATCAGAACGCATCTTTTTAACTAATATTTTGCTTTTTCTACATTTTTTACTGTTTGGGGATGAATTAAAAATGAAGACTCTTTGGAACCCATTGGAGTGCGGAATAGACTGCACCACAGGATCTTCTGCAAATAATATTTTGCTATTGCAAAAAAGGATGTGGTGTCGTAAAGTTGGGCTATTTTGCAACTCAACCTGCGGCTGTTCTGGTGAAAATTGCCAATAATGGATTGCGAAGAGGGACAAAACGAAAATAGCAACGACGATGATGAAAATTTAAAAAAAAAAGTGTATTGTATTAAATTTTGTGCACTATTTTTTCAATTTATTGGGATAATAAGGGATTATTTATAGGGGTTGTAAAATATAAATAAAAAACAGATAAAGATATGTCCATTTAGAATAAATAAATCATCAAAAAAAATTCGTCTATATATATTTTTTTTTTCAATTTTTTTCGAAATGAGGGATGATTTATGAGGGTTAAATATTTGGGATACAAAATATTTGAGTTGAACACAAACAAAAAGAGTCAATATAATATAAGTAAGCTACCACAAGGTAATTAAATAATATTTTTTTAATTTTATATTAACCGGGGGTGCTTTATAAGTGATAAAATACATCAAGCAGGGTTGAAAATTTAGAAATACTATATTAAAGCAACAAACAAACTTTTATTCAAACCTTAAAAGTATTTTTCTACTCATTAAATGTTTATACTTATACTTTGATTGATTTTTGGCTATAAAGTTTTCGCTCCCAAGAGTAATAAGCACATATCGGCATAGGCTAGATTTTGAAAATAAGGGTGAGTCAAGCTTAAGTCAAAATTTTTACGCAAATCGATGCAGATTCATGGAAATCGGAGGTAATACCTCATTTTTACCTTGGTAGCCTGGACTATAATGACGTTTGCCGTTGACGCCTATTATACTGTTGCTTTAATTTAGCCCCTTTGATCCCTGTTCTGAACCAGAACTGAATTTTTATGTGGGTCACTACGTTTAGACAAACTGCAAGTGCGACAAAATTAAGAACTGGTGTTTCTCGGTCCATTAGATTACATCAAAATATTGAGATAGTGGGAGGTTTAATGTTGCGATCTGCATGCAAACATGCATCTGCATTTTCCAATAGGTTTGTGAGAAAAATTATCCATGAAAACCTACAGTTTCATCCATACAAGATGACGATTATGCAGGAACAGTCAGAACGTGGCTACAATTCTTGGAGGGACGCGTGGTTCCTGAATATTTGAGTACCATGAAACCGCAGTGTCCGTTATTTTGGGCCGATATGTAAAAATGTTACATGAATTTTTTTCCCACGGCTAAATAAGTTGTAATTGGGAGATATTTGGTTACAACAAGACGTATCAATAGCAAATTCCACAGGAGCTTCGATGGTAGTTTTGAGACAACACTTTCCAGACGCCTCATCTCAATCAGTGATATTTTCCTATGGGGTTGTTTGAAATACCGTGTTTATGTGAATCGTTCAAGAACCCTTCAAAATCTAAATAACATGTAAGAAAAAAATCTATGTTTAAAAAAGTCATGACAAACACCAGAAATCGATAAACTCAATGATTGAAATTAAGGAACGTCAACTACATGATTTTTTGTTCAAAATTATGTAAAACAAAACTTTATGTATGTATCTACATGGTAAAAACCAAATAAAAACTTTCTGATTTATACAATACGTTTTATCAAGTTTTTACAAATGGAAGTTATGCTGTCGCACCCTGTATAATTCAAACATAATTTTAAATAATATAACATTTTATTATTCTTAAAAATATCCTGTTAGCAATTAGGATGTTTTCAATTAAATTGAAAAATATAATTAGTTTCCGGACTGAAAAAAAAACTTTTGTTTTGAAAAATAAAGACCAAAGTATAATTTTCACTTCCGAACTTTATTTTTAAAAAACTTTATTCACAAAAAAACCAGTTACAATTTTACATATTTTAAATGAACTTGATTAATTTAACAAAATTCATTAGATAAATGAATTAATAAAAACTCATTAAAATGGTTTTTACAACAATTCCTATTTATATTGAAATAAATGCTGATTAAGTATTAATGAAATATAATCTATTTTACATTTCAATTTTTAATGTCTGGATTTTTAAAGATGTAACTATCAAGCTGTTTTTTTCATGTTATGGTTATAATCTGAAAGGTTACTTGTTTGAATAATGTTTTAAAAAGTCACCAAAACTGGAGATGTTTTTGAGGACTTCTAAACTTTTTTTGTTATCTATTCATTAACATAACTATAAACTCCTGTTTCAACTTGAATTTATAATAGAGAATAGAAAATTTTTTACCAAACATAAATTTAATTTTTTTATTGCTCTCATCGCCTACAAAAAGAAATATTTTATACAGTTATTTTTTTTATATTCAATGTATAGAAATTTTCAAACAGCTCCAGGAAAATTATAAATTAATATAAATAGTAACGTTCTTATCATTTTTATCAGGGCTATCCAACGTCGATGGATGAAATTGCAACAGAGCGGTGTCTATCATAATATAGAAGAACAATTTCCTAACTTATTCAAAGTGATACCTATTAAAGATACTTTCGGATTGTTAGCAAATAAACTCAACACTCGCGAGGATAACAAGAAAACATTTAGAATTACCGATGGGCAACACTATGCAGCTTTCGTTATTTTGTATCATTATCTCTTGAAAAACATGCATAGGATTATGGATATTCTCCATGGTAAGTTTCTCAAAACTTTTGTCTAATTTTGAGAAACTAACATTGATTTTTAAGTAATATAATAATGTAATCCATGAATTTGTACTTAGATCCAATTATCAGATTCTGAATTTAGATGCTTAGCCATTCAAAAAGAAAAATTGCATTGAAAGAAAACAATTATCCTGAAAAAATTATAAAAAACATATTAAAAAAGGGGATAAACATATACTATAATCAGAACATCAGAACATAAAACATTTCTTCTTAATATATGTAGAAGGACTTTCCCAAGAACTAAGGACATAATACATTATCCAAATATTTCACTAAGCTAAAATCTAAAACATCCAAAAATAA
This sequence comes from Diorhabda carinulata, assembly GCF_026250575.1. Classification (NCBI taxonomy): domain Eukaryota; kingdom Metazoa; phylum Arthropoda; class Insecta; order Coleoptera; family Chrysomelidae; genus Diorhabda; species Diorhabda carinulata. Next base: position 9,678,360 of record NC_079465.1, read on the forward strand.
AAGAAGAAATTTTATATATCAAATACCTTATAATGATTGTCTACATAGACCAGACATCTCAGTATTTAGAAAACAGACTAAAAATAAAACTGTATTAACGAACCACATAATATCAAAAAAAATACATTCAATCATAAAGAATCAAAAATTCTTGAGACGGAATCTAATACACGAAAAGAAGAATTTTTAGAAATGGTTCACATTCATAAGAACGAAAAAGATATAAATGGTAAAAAAGACCTAAATAATTTGAGTAAAATTTTCTAGTTCCATTTAGTAAATTTTAATACAACTACGAAAATTTGACTGATAGCTGCTGCACATTTTTGAAATGTAAAAACTAAGGAAATAGAATATTACACTACACACTATTACTCGCAGGTACAGGACCGAAATTTCAAAATGCGCGCGTATACTTCTTGAGGGGAATAAATGATGAACTTTCGTCCCTGCTATAAGGGACGAAGTACGTATTATCGACTTAAGTTTGAAGAAAAATTCATTTTTCTCGTTGACACAGATTTTGATATTCATGATGTATGCGATCTATGGATTAATATAAATAATTGTCAGTATCGAAGCATCATTTTTATATGCTTTTAAATTAAATTTTAATTGATAGAGACATACAATCAAGATAATCTGTACAAAACTATATAATTTATTATGTTACTACGAGGGTTATTCAGGAAGTAAATACAAGAAAAAAATATCATGTACCAACTAAAATTCTACTTTCGTATGTAAACACCAAATAAATTGAGATAGTTTTCATAAAAGTTAACAAATTTTGACATTTATTCCTTATAGAATTCTGCCACTTGTGATCCCAGCTTTTCAATGACACTCATTCGCAGCTCCTTGTCGGGGTTAAAGTTCTGTACTGATGATTAGCTCTTTGTTTTAAGAAACAAGGGAAAATCGCCGGGTATAAAATCGGGATTATAAGATGAATGTGATAAAATCTCCCATTTTAATGAATTAGGAAATTCATGAGTACCTTATAAGGTAAGGGGGATTGCAACAAAATTTTAAACGTCAAATTTCTTCGGTCTTACTTAGAACTACTCTGCTCTTAAAGTTATACCTAGTTAGACAGAACCGCTCAGATTTTGGTTTGCACCACGTCTAGAAAATCAATTAGAAGCACACTTAGTCTATCACAAAAAACAGTCGCATAATCCTTCTAGGTGACAAGATTTGCAAAAATGTTTTTGGTATTTTGGGAGAATAGTGTGCCACCACTTCATCGCCTTCATCCAGTAATGAATAACCATGTCAGATTTTAGAGCTACCCCCTTTTGCTCACCTTTATGGAGGTTTATAAATTTGGCAGGCTAATGCACAATTTACTTTAGCAACTTGCAATGCTCGGCGCTCACACTTCTCATCGTGAACGTTATTTCGGCAAGTTAATTGAATATATAATATAAGGTTTCCAGGCGAAACCTTAATTCATAACTTTTTACATTTTCCAATAAATTCTTATAAGTTTTAATTTTTTGTCAATAAAAACCACATCGTATCTGGCAGGATTTTCAAACTTCTCCGGTGTAATCAGAAAGTTAGTTTTTGAATATTCCTCATATATTATTAATCCAACATATTTACATAATTTTGTAAGAATGCGGAGAGGAAATTTCTGTATTTCTCTTTCAAACTGACCAATGCACCTGGAAATTTTATTCTAACTAACTAAAGAAATTAGTGTAAAAATGGAAATAGCTTTATTAATTGATTCAAAATTATATTATGGCTACCATGTATAAAATTTTATTTTCAGGTAATATCGTAAACATTAATCATTTGTCTGAACAAAATTTAGAGTATACGGAAAAAAATTTGATTGATATAGAAAAGAAAGTAAAAAAATATAAAGATGCTAAAGATCAGGAAGACATTAAAAAAGATGTGTTGAAATCAGTAGTCCATAGTTCGTTATGCTGTAAAGAGGGTGAAGTTGGTAAGAATTTATTTTTTTCCTCATGAATTGTTTTCAGTGATTTTATTATCTAAATTTTGAAATATGAACATTAATTTTTGTGTTCATACTCCATCATAACATTCAGTTTCACACGAATTTTATACACCAAGTGCAAATTTTAAGTCAAAATATATATCATTGACATACTCAAGTTACGAATAATAAACTTGTCATTTTATCGATATATGATTTTTTTATCAAAATTATAAAAATTTCGCAGAAAACAGAAAATGGTATTAGCAATTTACAGAATTTAAATTCTAATGATGTAAGTATATTGGGATATCTTAAACACTGTGTCCCCCTTTCTTGTAGTGGTACTGGAAAATCCAGTATTTACAGCTGATCCATCAATCCCACTCCTTTTAAAAAGTCTAGATGTGGGATGGCTGTAATTGCCATACATCTTCGTCTTCTATTTAAAGCGCTTCCAGGTGTAGTGCTCTGGAGCTCTTTCACACTTCAACAGTAGTCTGCCATAATTTTTATCTCCTTAATATCTTGGTAAAATCGTTCAACTTGCTCTTCAATCACATCTCCTAAATTTTCTGGAAAGTAGTCGTGGTGAGAATGAAGAAAATGAACTTTCAAACTCATTAGACAACCTAAATCCTGAAATGCTTTTGACGATTTGTTTATAATTAGGGTCCTTGTTATTGCCTAAAAATTTCTCTATTTCTTTTTGGAAATTCGTCTTGGTTATGATGAATTGTGGATCAGCCATAAGCCGTCTAGTATCTGCTCCAATAAAACACCTTCATTCAACTTTGCAGTCGAGAGGCCTAGAAACTTTGATAGTAAGTAAAGCAGTGGTAGAACTTTATGAGGAGGCACCAAAGTTTCATGTAGGACGTTCTTTTCGTCAATGTTAAACTTCCTCAGGTGCCAACACTTTTTGGTCCAGTGATTTGCTCGGTCTCTACTATCCATACCATAGTCACAAAAATCGTAGTAATTGGATAAACCCAGATTGTTGTCCGAGCAACATGCCCGAGATTTTAAAATCACCGCACCTTTATATTTTAATTTACAAAGAACCAATTCCAAGTTCTTGTATGTTTCATTGAGGTGTACGGAATAACCTACAGCAATGGAAACATAGAAACCGCCATTGTGAAGTAGAACTGCTACAAGGCTTTTTCCTAAAGAATGATACGTTATAGCCTGTATACATTTAAAATCAATAATCAAAATAAAATTGTACTTATTTATTTATGACTTGAAGTTATCCCAAAAATTCCCTAGTAGTAACTTAAACAGCATGTTCACTAAATTTCGTTTCCGAACTGTTTACCAGTCAGATAGTAATTACCTACCTGTTCTGGTTTTAAGAATGGTGAATATAAATACCCTACTAACAGAGCAATTTTTTCGATGTTTTACCGGATTTCACCGGACAGTCTCCAGAGAATATACCAGTAACTCTCTTTAGCTGTCTTTGCTTAATGAAAAGTCTTTTTGGGTCTAGTCAGTAGAATAAGAAAATAATATCGTCGATTGTTTCAGACTTGGGGTCTTACTTTATGTTTCTGATTTTCTCTTGTTTTCATGATCACTTGATGTCTTTTTTGGATTGGTGATTATCACTTGATATCTTTTTTGGCAACCTATAAAAGATTGTGGGATCCCACATCATAGTTACTTTGTTGTTTTTTTTAGTACGTTCAACAATAAGTATTCTCATACGAAATTTGACTCAATTTTACAAGATTTAAATGCTTGAAGGAGTGCCCTTCTGTCTGATAGTGCTATATAGTGCGGTGTTTGCATTGCAGGCAATGGGCTGTTCGTCAACGAATGGCGAATGTTTTCGCCTGGAAAATGGAAGGTTTTGTGCCCATTGGAGCCTTATATGCCTACTTCTATTTGTCCATTTGGTGTGTTATTGCATGGCAAACCGAGATTTGAATCTTATGTAGGATTTTTACTCCAATTTTGGTTTTTGTTCTTGTATCATGAAAGCTGCATAGCTTATGATATGATATATATATATATATATATATATATATATATATATATATATATATATATATATACATCCAATTCATTATTATTGGTTCCTTTGCTCATTCTACAGCAGTTGTATAAAGCATTCCGAGCCTCATGACTGGGGTTGTAGATCACCCCAGGATATTTTATATGGTGCTAGTTCATTCTGATGGATTCCAAAACATACTTGTCCCAGCACATAGAACTAGGGTAGTCATTTAGAGGTTTATGCTCAGACATCCATTGATCCACCTTCTCCATGTATATAGCGTGAATTATTATTTTGTAACATTAATCGAAATATTACTTTATGAACGTGCTATAATATACTTCCTAGCGCTTCTTGTTTAATGTGAATTTAATATATTTCAGATTTGAGTATACATCTATTGAAAATTTATCAAAACCATCCTGATTTGGTAGTACGAGCTGCTGTTACCGAACTAAGAGAAACGAGTACAATAACACGCCAAAAAATAACAAATAAAAAGACGAAACTCTGGGATACCCCATTTGCACTCTCACAATATTATATATTTTCACAATACAGCACTTTCGATAAAACAACAGCTGTAGAAGCGTACACGACAATGTTGGATATTGTTCACAATGAAGGAAACTGTATTCAAAATAGGGAAGAAGGTATACAACATAAAAGATATGGACAATTATTAGGTATAAATGAATTTTTCGGATATTGTGATAGTATTGGCTTCGAATTTAATTTACCTCAGTACACCATTGCGTTGAATCCTAAAATAGAGAACCACGACGAACTTGTCCATGAACTCGCCCTAAGATTCCAGATCAAACTGAAATCATCACAGCAGGATAGTAACGAAGCTGAAATTGATTTGGAAGAAGAAGACGACATCAACGATACAGTCAAGTGAGTATATAAATTAAAAAATATAACAATCAAACATTTTAAATATGCCTTAAAAATACAATATATTTTTTAATTTATTTAGTATCGATCCATTCACATCATCTCAATTAATTTTCCCTCTTTCTTGAAACCAAAAAAGAACTATGTATCCCCCAACTTCTGTTAATTCAACATATATTTCAATGACAATACTAGTGAGGGACTCATCACAACCGTAATTTAATAGACAAGACTAGATTAACTTGGTGTAAAGGCCACGAATCGACCTTGATAACCCTTTGATTACCAGCCAGTTAACAATGATTTTACAAAATGAAAAACATGTTAGAGGACTATACTTCTTGCCGCTTCTAATTTTAAGAATATGTATACCAGCGGTGGTCCTTCAGCTTCCTTTGCCGCATCTCGCATTTCGTATGCCTCACTTTTCTATCTATCTACACGCTTTCGCGGATAGCTCTGTCTGTCATTATCTGTTTAATTCCTTCCTTCCAGGTCCTTGAGGGTCTGCCTTGTCTTATTTTTTTCTGCGTTTGACATATCAATGCTTTCTTCAGCCACCTGTTCTGCTCCATCCTCATCACATGTTCGTTCCAGAGCAGTTGCTTAGTGTGTATTCTCTCTGAAGTCATGTATACTACGCGTATATTTTCATTTCGTATATGCTCTGTTCTGGATATCCTGCACGATCTTCTCAAGTAGTCGATTTCCACAACCTCTCTATATGTTCCCTCTATTCGTCTCGCATCCATACGTTAAAATGGGCTCACTATGACTTTGTTTTAAGAAAAACGGATGTAAATACCGTAGCCTTTGTGATGTACAGTCTCGAAATCACTCTGTCTCTAATTAAATTTAAGGGAAAAAAATGAGACAATTTCACATACCACATTTTAATGGTGATAGCACCTTGTATATATTTTATGATTTATTAGCCAATTCTCGGTACATTTAGACATTGTAGTATTTCCTATAATTAATTCAACCAAACAATTTATTTTAGAATCTCGGCTGATCAAGAAACCGAAAAAAATGTATCTGAACCATCAGATCTAATCACACCTATGGACGTTGATATAGAAGATACACAAATAAATCCTTTAGATCTCACAATCGATCACGGCATTGCTGATACTATAGATCGTTTAAAGACATGGGTAACTGACCGAGTAAAGATTAACGATGAACGAAGAAGTCCTAGTCCAGAATTTATGCTCATACCATCTGATATTGATGAAAGTTATGGTGATGATCAGAATCCCAGTGAAGACCACATACAAGAAAAAGTTGTTGCCAAAAAAATCAAACCTCGAGAAAAACAATCTAAACAAATTCCTAGCTTGGAAGAAATTAAAGCAGGTAAACTTTTAATTTAGTATTTTTTAAGAACCATTTAATTCTACCTAAAATGATTTTGAAAATTGGATTAATGCACCTAATATTATTTTTACTGCATTGATTTTATAGTGGTCTCACTATTTGAATACACTTATTATAAGCACTGACATCTAATACATACACTGTTAACCCAACCAAAAACTAAGGTTTGATTTGGAATTTTTCAATACATTATTCATCGAGTTGGAGCTTTATATTGTAACAAGGCTACATATGTTCTTCAAATGGCGAGGTTATTTATTTTGCCCCTTTAATTTGACCTTTGGTTATATAATTACACAGTAATCGATTATTCTGAAATTTTAGTGCCGTCTATTGGAAAAACCTTCAAAAATATATGTTGTAGAGTAGAAAGTTCCAAATCTTGATTTATGTGAAATCTTTGGTCCCGACAAATATGTAAGCGTTCCAGTGTAGTACAAATTAGTATGGGGCTGTTGGTGGTGGAACTCAAAATAAATCTGAAAGAGACAGTTAGAAACTTGAGGTATCAATGGTGATAGGAAAAGGCTACTAAATTGACAAGAGTTGACTTTGTAAGGTGTCACTATGCAAGATTTATTGGACGTTGTTGCTACTTCGGATCGATTTATAGATGAGGCGACCGTTCTTAAGAGGGTAATAGTGACATCCAGAAATAATATAGAATGAGCAAGTAGCGATGACGCTTTCACGAAGCGGCATGGGATAGGAATCCATTAGTCGATGCTTCTATCTGCTATAGAATAACAGATGGTTCCATGAAGGTCATTAGAGACCATAGTTCTGTAAATTACAATATTCCAGGATTAGTGGTAGTAACTACGTCTCTTTTATGGACAAAAGAAGCATCGATTCTGGTATTAGCAAGCCCGAAGAACCAGCAGCAGTAGAGGTCTTTAGGTTAAATACCTGTGAATTTGTTTGGTTACTAAATGAGGCGCTTGGAGTTGGTCAGCAAGTCCGGTGACGCTGCTGCTGGAGAAGTTTTCAGATCAGGCATGAAGATCCTATTTATAATGAGATAAAGCGGTATTAGACCTTTGGTATTATTTTATCCATACCAGGAGTTCTCTTAGAATTTGAGTAAATAATTTCTTGCTGTATTTCGTTTATAGTTGTGACTAGATTTGTAGTTATTTGGAGGAATGTCAAATAAATTATTTTATATTTCAAAACTAGGTATCTAGTTGTTAGACAGAAAACCTTTTTGCTAAATGTACAGCAAATTGTCCATTAGGTTTTATTTAATCTATTAATTACTTTTCCGAATTTATTCCAACAAAATAAATTTACTAAATATGATTCTTACTTATTTAACTACTCTCAAAATCACTTCCATTACATTTTTTAGGTATGTTGGAGTTGAATACAAATAATGAGGAACGAACGATTCCATATATAACGGAACTGAGTGATCTACTAAAAGAAAATTTCAGTGAATTAAAAACAAACGTTAATGTGTTAGCTTTAAAAGAACATTTCATTACTCAATACGCTACATTGAATAGAATTTTATACGAAGATTATGAATATATAAAAAATCATTATATGATAAAATTTATTGAGGATCGTACCCAAAATAAGAAACTTTGGGATCGAATTGAAAGGTAAATATAAGTTTTAGGTAATCTATAGGATTCACCAACACTGTAACTCCATATTTAATTAATTCATATGAATTTTTGTGTTACCTAAAACAGCAAACAGTAGAATGGGAAAGAATTAAAAATGTCCAAATTTTGTTCATAAACTTCAAAAAATATGAATGAAAGAAGAAACAGGTTAATGTAAAAGAAGGAAATAAAAAGAGTGTGAATTTTTTTGCAGTGCATAGTGCAGAAATTTTTATCCAAAATTCAATTTTTGTTTGCGATAAAAATTGATCCTATAAATTAATATATACCAAGCAAATTTCCTCAACCCTTAAAAAGGTCAAAGTCAAATACAAATGTTATTTTTTATATCATATCATGACGTATACAAAATGTGGATTATTTAAAACATTACATTTAGAAATATATTCAGGTTGTATTGTTGCAATTTTTTTTGTATATGTGGAGAGGCTACCTTGATATATTTGGTGCTCAAGACTATTGTAAAAAAATAGTAGAAGTAATTAAAGAAATACAGACGATATAATAGCGATGCTGCTAACATCAAAATATGTGTTTAGATTAAGAAAACAACTCAGTGGAGTTTCAAATTGTTAGATGTAACTAAAAGTCCTGCAAAATATGAGAACAGCGATTAAAAGGTGAAAATATAAGAAAAAATTGAAGAATGTTAAAAGAAGAAAATAAAAGTTATGACATATTGATTTGTTTAATGTGATAACGGTAGTAGTCTGTATTAAAAACTCCAAGAGTATAAAACGGATGAAAATGTAACCTTCACGTCTTGGAAGGAAACTCTTCCTCTGGAAGTGATGTATGGACTTAGATAAAGCATATATACTATTAATTCTGGAATTAGGCAGCAAATCGAAATAAAGAGAATAAAAGAAATTAATGAAAGAATATAAGCAATATGACCCCAGTAGAGTTTAACAAATTAAGTATTGTCTAGAGATAGTAGAGGAGAAGAATCCTGAAATGAAAATATTCAACTTTTGATTTCAAAGTGATTATATGAAAAAAGTAACAAATAAGTAACTAGTGAGCTACAATAATTAATTAAATAGAAAACATTAAAGAAAAACGTTTTTTTGGAAACTTAACAGTTTATGAATCTCTGAATAGTCGATATTAGTTACGACTATTGACTGATATTTTAACTGGGGACGGTCATTCAAGATACCTTCTCTATGCTATATGCATTCAAAAGGAAGAAACTGCAGACCACATAATCGGTGAATGCTCCGAACTCTCACAGGTGAGGTTCAAAAACGTAGACAAACTTTACAGTTTTCTCAGTGACGTTAAAGTGACAAGTCAAGGTATTGGATTAGCTTTTCCATAGACATTGGTAGTTTTATGTGAGACACTGACCTATCAGTCTACGAACAATTGGTGATAAGTAACAAGAAGGTTCAGTAGTGCTTACATATAAAACAGACGAAAACTAAACAACAAAAAAGTAATGAAAGTAGTTGAGTTAAAATTTCTGGTTATATGTACACACTGTTTACTACAAGTTTATCTTCGGTCTCTAAAAAAGATAACTTGGTTATTGAAAGGTTGGGCTGTGTAATTGAGAGTGTTGGTGCAATGGTAGCAACAAACATTATGTTTAGAATGAGACCAAATATCTAAGTTGATAAAAATTCTTTTCATATTAAAAATAGGGTATCAGTATGATTATCTAAAATGTGATTGTAGAACGTAATGCTGTAGATTCTACAAATGTTAGTTCTATATTTATATTTATTGCTAAATTTAACGATTGCGTTGGCTATAAAAAAATGTAAGACAAGCATAACTTTATAGTGTGGACTGTACTTTCTTCCAATCTATAATTAGTTCATTGAAACTTTACATTTTTGGACCCCTACCTTGCGTTTCTCAGAGGACGTAATTTTATTTGATAAAAATATTTGATATTTGTCAAATATTTTTGCACAAATTTTGCTGTATAACTTTTTTTATTTTGATTTTACAAAAAAAAATTCCTCAGAACAATCTTTTAGATCGTCTTTTGAGGATTAATTTTACCTATAATTTTTTTGCATTTCACTAATTTTTATGGGTCATAGAGTCCGTAGGCGCTTTTTTTACGTGGTAACCCCAATAAACCTAATTCACAGATAATTTGTAGGTGAGATAGTTGTGAATGATTACATTTTTTGCAGCTAATCTATTTTACAAGATCGTCAAGGCTGTAGTTCACATTCTAATTAATTTTCTTCTATAAACTTTGATATTTCCATGATGTTGGTGCAGGTTTCGCCAGAACAATGGAGACTATTGCAGAGCATTTAAGGCCTGCTTTTCTGCAGCCGCATATGCTTCCACAATTTGATTTGCACCTGCAGAAAATTAATTTCATAAGCTTGGGGGTACTGGAGGCTTGGAAGCGTGTATTGTATGCTTCTTCCAGACCCAATCTTCAAGATTCTGATGTCTTCCATCCCCCCACACATCGGTAAAACAAAATTGCGCCCTCTAAGAAATGCAAGGAGAAATGTGACATTTCAGTGGACTAAATTTACGAGCATAATATTAAATCTTTATTTTTTAGTGATATATTTATAAAAGATTTCTTATTAATGCCGAATTTTGAGGATCTCATGAGGGAAGACAATGCAACCGATGAAGATATTCTACTGGCTAATGAGATTATTCAGTTTGCTGCTTCTAAAACCTTGTTAGGTGCCTCCGCTCAAGAACTAAAGGTAATTGAAAACTAGTTTTCTTCAAATAGTTGAATAGCATGAATTTTAAACTTGGTATCTAGTTACCGATATAATTCAGATTAAATAGATTGAAAAATCTATTCCATAATGTTGTCATTCCAAATGTGTTAAGCCTTATTTTGTTGGGCTCATTAAAATTTTTTTCAGGACAATTTTCTACATCGCGAAAAGAATATCTCTTTATTGAATATTTTGAAACATTTAATGAAAGCTGGTATTCTACTTCAAACTGGCATTTGTTCATTAACATTTGTCCATTATAGTTATCAATATGCATGGATTCTTCAAGATGTTATTTGTGCGAATGTAGATACGAAAGAACAAAATAAAGGGTATGTATATTATTCAATATACTGTGAAAATATTGTAATAAAACATTATAGAAAGTGGAAAGTAGAACTCTTTATTACGTTGCTGTTAACTCTTGCTTTATTCACTGGCGTTAAGTGGATAACCAAGACTATTTATTCATAATTATGTAATAGCGTTTTTTAATCTATATAAGTAGTTGATAAATGATTTCTGTAATAATTATTATTACCCATCAGACATTTTCCACTGCTTACTGTGTACATGTAGTGATTTGATTATTATCTGTATATATATATATATATATATATATATATATATATATATATATATATATATATATATATATATATATATATATATATATATATATATATATATATATATATATATATATATATATATATATATATATATATATATATATATATATATATATATATATATATATATATATATATATATATATATATATATATATATATATAATTTTTTCAACTCTATAGTGCAAATTTCAGTAAAGTGTTTTTATATTAATATATTTCCATATATTACTATTTATTCTAATCTTTTTGATTTTTTCCACGTTCTTATACTCGAAATAATTTTAAGCAAATATATATACAATAATTCGACTTTTTATTACTTTTAGACAAAAGCGGTGTAGTATGAAAGTTATGCCTTGGGTGAGGGTGGATGGCGTCTTGAATAAAATAACATTGAAAATATGGATAAGCAATGTACTATCATATTGCCTGGATTTTCCAAAAGTACCATTCTCTAAACTTTGTGATAAATATTGTTTCATAAAACCGGTAGATTTGTTTTTTATCGTACAGGTAAGTGAATGATATAATTTACAATTAAAATCGTAATCGGAAAGAGACAGAATCAAATATCACAATAAACACTAAATATTTGTAAAATGTATCATATGGAAATACGAGGATGTATTGATATCTAGTTAGCCTAGACCAGTTCTATGCATAAACAAAATATTGCGTATATATATAGCAACGAACAATTTCATCAAATACCTGTATTTAAAAGGGTTGAGTGTTAAACAGATATGCTTAATACCCTTGGTGATCAATGTCCTTCGTATGCGACCGTGAAAATTTGGACTGCAAGCTTCAAAAGAGGTAAATTTTCCATTGAAGATGATAACCGATTGTGAAGGCCAGTTTCTGTGTCAGTCCCCGAAAGTATCGATGTAGTTCATGACATGATTTTATCAGACCGTCGAATTGGGCTAAAACGGATATCTGAAACACTGAATATTTCATACGAACGCGTTCATCATATAGTTCACGTCAATTTGGACATGAGAAACATTGCTGCAAAATGAATCTCCAAATGTTTGAATGTTGATTTCTTAAACTAAATTGTTACTATGGATGAGACCTGGGTACATTTCTACGAAACAAAGTAATAATCGATGAAATGGCGACACTCTGGTTCTCCAGGACATAAGAAGTTTCGTGTCCAAAAAACTGTTGGAAAAGTTCTTACTTCAGTTTTTTGGGATTACCATGGAGTAATCATGATTTATTCTGACCGAAATATTATTTTGTCTAGCAAATTGTATTAAAAAAAATAATATTCATATATTTATGGAATACATCGTTAAAAATTAGTTATAAAACACTTGTTTGTTCTACAAACGACTCTTGTAAGAACCATAATACCCATTAAAGTACTGGGTCTGCAATTATCATTGTGGTTTAATAAACTTTATTAAGATACTGGGTCAAATTTAAGTTAATCTATCACCAAACCCTTGGTACAAACTTACTGCTTCACAATTATGAAAAATACCGTTACATTTTACAATAATTTGAAAAAAAATAAAAAAATTTTCATAAAAATTCGTACGTTTTTTAGATTCTAGAAGAATTAGGTTGTATAGAATTGTTATTTTACGATAAGATGGAAGAAGATTTGTTCACAGAATGGACTATGACCAAAGAACGTAAGATCTCTTTTATCTATAAAAATATTTATTGGAATAGATGAATTTATTTATTTGTAGAGTCAACAATTTATATTATCTCGAATCTTAATTTTTTGTATTCAACTAAACTAGTAAAATATTTGACAATATCTTGTAACACGCGAAGGTTTTTTCATTATGTGCTGATAAAAAATCATGGATGACATGGAAGTTTACAATTTTCTACTTCAAATTTTGAAATAACAAAGTCAGAGCAGAATTATTCTTGTTGGAGAGAATTCGAATCACATTTCGGTCGTAGCGCATAACTATCAGTAACTGTAACAATTGGGAACATGTTGAGCGTTCGCTGTCAAGACTATTATTTTTTTGTGTCTTAGGGATAAACAGGTATATTTTCAAAACAGAAGCTATTAGGTTGCTTTGATTGAACTTTCTTATATTAATAAACGAATTTAATCATTTTTCTTGTAAGAAAGGTTCTTCTTCTTCTCTCTCTATTGGCCTTTTGTCTGACGACATACAGCCAGGATCTGTGTTTTGCTAGTTACCAGTTTATTTGAAGAGTGTACCACATGGTACGTCTGAAGACCTGCTTTTACTAGGCGTATTTTTTATAGAAAAGAAATTTCTTCCTTTGATTTTGCTCTCACCTCGATAAAGTTGAGTCCAATTTTTCTATAATTCTTCTTTGATTATTGGCCATATATCAACGTAATGTAATTTATATTCCCTTATTAAATTTTGTTGTCTTCCTTGATTGGCTAATTTATCCGCTTTTTCATTTCCTGTGATTCCTGAATGACTTGATACCTATAATAATTTGACGTCTTTTCCATATTAGACATTGAATCCGAAACGATTATAATTTTATCCTGCTTTTCGCTACTTTCTTCTAAAGCTTCTTTAATTGCAATCATCTCTGCTGTACAAATTGGAGTGAGGTTTCCGATTCTTCGGGCAATGTTCATATTTTGGTTCCTTTGAGTGATCCTAATTGCGCATGCTCACGATCCTTTGTTTATATTAATCGTATGCCTTCATTATTTCTAAAAATTTTCCATTGCAGCCTATTGAGCACTTAGAAATATTGGAATTTAACCACTCCAGTTTCCGTATTTACAGCCAGTATTCATAATTGTAGCATGGATATCCCTCTGTGATTTCCAGTTTATCTATATATTGTAAGGCTAATTTAAACCCTCCTAGTAAGTTTGGTGGAGGCCCTTTTCTTCAAAACTTCGGCTCCTCATTATATAATTGATAAATCGTGATCAGTGATCTTCCTATCTCATCATTTTTAAATGATAGTAATTTAAAACAAAATTTCGCATTCAACCACACTCTTCTATAAAATAGGCTAGTTTCTGATGCCTCCGCAAGTCAAACGTTGGTTGGGGTTGATTTCATAAATCCCAAGGCTGTTCTAATTGCCTGATATTGTACCCTATCTAGCTTTTTCCATATCTCCTTTGAAGCCTTGCAGATTATTCCCATATCGTACTCAATATGTGGTCTTACAATTCCCCTGTAGATATTGAGGAAAACTGAAGGATTGGCTCCCCAATAGGTTCTGGTGAGAGCTCTCATCACGTTAATTCCTTTACCTGCTTTCAGGCAACTGTTGTTTATATGTTCTAATACTTATATGAGTCAGCCTATTCTATATTAGTATCTAACAGAGCAATAGGTTCTACGTATTGTCGAAGTTTTCTCTTATTGAATATCGTCGCCTTAGTTTTGTTAACAGAAATTTCCATGCCATGTTCGATAAGCCATTCATTAACTTGGTGTAGAGCTTCTTCCATACTGTACCTTAAGTGATCGATATTAGAGTGTGAGTAAGTCAGTACAATATCGTCTGCATACTGGATAACTTTGATAGAACAATTAACAACCTTCCTCAAACTTGCTGTGTAGACATTGAATAGTAGTGGACTTAGGGGAGAGCCTTGTGGTAGCCCCTTCGTAGATTGTCTAGGACCAATTAGCCGGCCAGAATTTGGTGATCTCATAAATATTCTCCTTGCTGTTAACATATCTGTGATTAACCGAATAATGTCGGCATTGATTTCCATGTCATTCAGGTGTTGTGCTAATTTATCCAAAAGAACATTATCATAGGCTGCAGAGATATCCAAGAATATGCATAACGTTCTTTTACCTTCAGTAAATGCTGTATAAATCTCTAGAGCTAATTTTGTGATGCATTTCATTACTCCTCTGCCTTTTTTGAAGCCGATTTGTAGATCATTGAATGTTTGTTGCTTTCTAAAAAGTGATCTATTCTCATGTGTATTACGTTCTCTAGGATTTTACTTACACACGATGTTAATGCTATTGGGCGGTAGTTATCGTGGTAATTAGGGACTTTACCCGGTTTTAGAATCGGTATTATTATCGATGTTTTCCATTGTTCAGGTAAGGGCATATGTCCGTTGATAAAATTGTTGTAAATATTGAGCAAATTTTTGATCGTGATCTCTGGTAAGTTCTCCAGCATTGAGTAAGTTATATGATCTTTTCCTGGTCCTGTACCCCTCTTTTTCTTCATTAGAAACGAACGTAATTCATCCTCACTAATTGGTGGCGAAGGTGCTAAATTTCTAAATATAATAACTTCTTCGTCCCTCGGAATGATCGTCGGGGTCATCGCGAACAACATTGTTTCTAACCATTGTTCCGACTCTGTAGAGTGAGTCCCATTTTCTTTGCCTCCTTTTGCATATTTTCTCACAACCTTCCAAATCTCTCCAATAGGATAGTCTCTGCTTAATGATTCCATAAAGGATTTAAAACTCTCCTGCTTCCTTTTCTTCATGATTCTCCTAGCCCTGGCTACCATTTTCTTATATTCTACGTATTTTTTCTCGGAAAAGTCGTTCTTATATTTCTTCAATGCGCCACTTCTTAAGCTGCGAGCTTTTTCACAATCACTATTCCACCATATTGGCTTTTGTAACTGTTTTCTTGTTCTCATCGTGATTTTTGTTCCTGGGATAGCCATATTAGCCCCTTCTTCAATTTTCATTTCCCACTTCTCATAAGTTAAGCCTAATTCAACGTTTTCCAGTGCCTTCGTATATTTATTCCAATCTGCTAATATACTAATACTTTCCATTGACTAAATGGAGCTAATTCTGGAGTCACAAGTGCTATGTCAATGACACTTCGATTTTGACCTGGTGGTGTCAACCGTGTAGCTTCTCCTGTATTCAAGTATACTAGATTTTGCTCTTCAATTGCGTCCAGTGTATACCTTTTGTATTCGTAGTGCCTGATCCCCAACTTGGTGGTCCGCGTATTTTCCTAAATATCTCTAGATAATTTTGTTTTGTAATTTACAAATCCGGTGGGCAATAGATTATAACTATTGAAATTTCTTTAACCTATTCCTAAGATCTGAAACCGGTTGGGTAAACTGGTACAGATATTATTATGGCTAAACGATATGTCTTTGTGTTAAAACTCTTAACTCAGAATAATTCGAATATAAACTTCTATGTTCCATTGTAGAATAATGAATTCTTTTTTCCTTTTCATTTGTGCGTCATTAATATGTACTTTGTGCGTCAGATTCATCAGGGCTATTTGATATTGGAATCTCATCTGTATTCATTTTTTGGATCGTTTCAAAAGTCATATCCTGTTGTCTTTGTTCCATTTCTATATCCGCCACTTCAGGTGATTCTAGAATATACGAATGTTCAATTCTCTCAATTTCTGAAAATACTTCCCTCTTTGTTATATCCTTAATTTATGAATATTCTGATAATCTTTTCAGAAAATCTACTAGTGAAATAGGGTCTGGCTGGTACTCATGTACCTGCTGTTGTTCCTGTCTCTGCGACTTATTGACTATCTCTGGGGTAGGAATTCTACATAGTAGTGGGAGTAAGCACCTTACAGTTCCACATTATAACCTGGTGATGGAGATTGTGATTTCCTATTTCTATCTACTATTTGTGTATACTTCATTTTTGATGTAGAAAGTTGTTCAAAGTTGTTACTTCTTTGATGCACTTCTATTACATTTTGTTGCCCTTGACACGGCGTTCTTAATACAGGAAAATCTCTACCAGTAAATATGATTGTATCTCTTTGTCTTTCAATTATAGGAAACCTCTGGCTGGCTTCAAACTATGAGCAATTTTCAAATGTCATAAGTTTTTTAATATTTTTTTGTCTTTCATTTTCCTTACAGTTTCTGTCAGTGGATTTATGTTGAGCATTACAGAAGAAGCATTTCTGTTTCTTCAATTGACATTCCTCTTCCTCGTGTTGACTAACACATATGGAGCACCAACACTCGCGACATCTTTTTTTGTGTGCCCAAATCTTAAACAGCTCATGCATTGGATAACTGGTTCAACATATACCTGTACTCTCGACTCAAAGTAATTTACGCCAATCGCATCTGGCTATTACTATAGTTTGTGTTGGTTTATATTCAATCATATTATTTTCATTTACAATTCTTCAATCTACAATCTAAAAACCAACCGCTAAAGTTTCACGCATAATGGGATCCGTTGCATTAAACCATACGGAATTTAAGAAAATGGTTTGTAAAATTTTTTGATTCAATAATATCTAGTAGTATGAGTTAAAACTCAGTATTTTTTAAAAAAAACTGCTCGCTGTCTTCTTTAGCAGAGTAGTTTTTCAAAACAATGAGATATCTCGCATCATTTACTTTGGTGCAGTTCTTGACGCCAAACATACTAACAGTAAATTCTTGAAAGGTCTTCATTTTTTCATCCATGAAAATATCATCAATATCTGTTAAAGAGGCAAAAACTTTTTGATTTCTTCCTTTAAAAAAAACTGAAAAGGTTTTTTTATTATAAAATACTGCCGTGTAACCGCAAATTGTAAACGCATGAAAGCGGGAAGACTTTGGCATAATTTGCTTCAACTTCAACGCTAAATCGGTGCAATTAACAGGTTGACTATTAGTTTTTTTGTTGCTGAATTTGCAACCCGAAATTCCGATTCAATAAATTTGTTAGTATATCCTAACAAAATAATGAAAACGTCTGTATCAGAGGCTTTAATTAAAATTCTTGAGCCGGGCTCTGCTTTAGAAGCATAATTACATTCATAATTAGTTTCTTCAGTTTACGTGAACTTGATACAAGTTAGGTTAGGTGATCGATGGTTAAAAAGATTTTTTGTGTTTTGAATTATTGTTACCAAATTGCCATTTTCCCAATTATCAGTGAGAAACAGCACCAAAACCTCTTAAAACGATAATTTTGTTGAGGTCTTGAAATTTTATACAGAACATCGAATTCTTTTCTGCTTTCTCGTTGGGAATCTTTTTCATTTAAGCTGAATTACTTACCAGAGAGCCTTTTTTGAGTTCAGCGAATAGCCACTGGGGGCCAAATCTGGACTATACAGTAGATGAGGAAGCCATTCGAAGTGTAATCCGTTCAATTTAACCATCGTTGCAGAGACCAGATAACACTTTTGAAGTCATTACTGAGCTTCTACAGAATTGTTTTTCGTCAAGAATCAATGATAAATTAACACATGAAATTGTTTTGAATGTAACAAAAATAGCTCCACATAAATCGCTGTCACTTTTTTCTGACTAATCGAAATTATATATAAAATTTTATTCTTTTGAAAACTGGTACTTCATAAACGTTAAATGGGTTTGACAATAACAGCGCCATCTGTGTGTCAGTGACACGACTGATTGAGTAATGTATTATTTCTGCTGCTTGTTAAACATATCTACAAAAACTATCCTTTATTTCAACGTTAACATATGTTGGCACAACCATTTCAGTTTTGAATTTCAAAATCTTTGCTGTTGTTGATTTTGAAGTTTTCAACATCTCTGCAGTACATGAAAAAAGAGCAGGCGGCAATGGTGCTAGTAGCAAAGTCAGGCAATATTCGAGATTAATTTTTTTTGTTCAGACAAATTGCCTAAAGTCACAGCAAAATGTTTTTGGTTCTGTTTATACTAATAAACTTTGTAATTTTCCATGGGACTCAAAACGACATATCTCTTTCATCAAGATTTTTCTGTTTTGAACAAATTATTCTGAAAGTGTCAAAAGGGGTGTCTCGAAACTATTTCAAGAGTTAGTGTGAAGCAAACAAGACGCGGGATGTCGTTTACTAGCGCGTTCCTTAAATTTTTAGTTACTATCATGCCGCACCCGGGAAAGTAACATTCTATACTAATATACTAAACATTCAATACTAATGGAAACACTATTGGCGAAATTCATCACGACCGTCCAAAGACAGCAAGAACACGTAGAAATATTCAAGCTTTACAAGAAAATGATTACGTTATAAGATTGAATTTTGTGAATGCAATGTTAACAATTTCAAAATGTTCTTCAGCGATGATGCACATTTTCATTTGGATGGATCCGTAAATAGCCAAAATTGTCGTTTTTGGGGAGAAAAGGATCGACAGACCTTACATAAACGCCCTTTGCATAGGTCAGAAGTCAGCGAGTGGGTCGCTATGTCTGCGAACTGCATTATTAGGCCCTACTTTTATGAAGATAGCAGAGAACATGCATTGACTATAACTTCTGCACGCTATGTCTACATGATACGCAATTTGTTCGGGCCTCAACTACAATAATGTGAGCATTATAAGCGGCTGACTGGGTGGAGCCACATCGCACACTACTAACAACTCTTTAGCTGCATTGCACGAGTTACTCCCAGAAAAGGTGAATTCACGAAGAGGTGATATTGAACGGCCACCTCGGAGCCCTGACTTGACTCCACCTGATTTTTTTCTTGTGGGGTTATCTTAAGAGCGAAGTCGACGAGAATAATCCACGATATTTGGCAGATTCAAGAAACAATATTGAAGAAAAGATCAGGAGTATTCCTCGACCACTTCTTCAAAAAGTTTTGAAAATGCAAACGGTTTGAGGAGTGCCGTCAACGTCAACGTGATGGCCGTCATTTATACATCGTCGTGTTTAAAATATAAAATTTTATTTATCTATTAATCCATACACACACATATATATATATATATATATATATATATATATATATATATATATATATATATATATATATATATTTATATGTATGTATGTATGTATAATGTATTTTTTTCCAACTAAAGTAGTTGAGTCGTTATGAGACACCCTGTATACAGTTGATGATTGATTTCTGATTTACACACACGCACAATTGTTCCTTCGTCATTTTTAATATGTAATCTTTTTAGGATACGCCACATTCCTGGATGATTTGGAGGAGATAATTATTCAACCAAATATTGCATCCATGACACGGCTGGGATCGTTTTTCTATGAAACAATTTGAAAGATAGATGAAACTTTATTGTATTTTGTTATGTACATTTTTGTTTTCTAAAATAAAATTTCCAATTGATATTTTTAATCATAGATACTGACTGAATGTTTTGTGTTGTGAAATAGCAAAGTTCAATTAATAATTGATTAATAATTTCTTATTTCAACTATCATGCATAAATCAAAAAGTCCTATGTTAATTTTATTCCACTTCATGTACCATGTTTTTTCATTAAAATACAAAAGATGAAAATTCGATATTAAATGATTTACAATAATATGATAAATTGATAATGAACATGATTAATTATAACTTTATGTATGTGCATAACACTTCTTGTTGTGTAAAGACTCGAATTCTACTGGTCAATAACATAATTTGGATGAACTACTACCACAGGATCTTCCTCTTCTATTTGACTTGGTCCTTTCAATCCCGTGCTTGTTAGTGGGATAATAATTTGATCCTGCAGAGATGAATATAAGAATTAATTTCCTCACGTTTAATCAAAAGATGAGTATAATTTACATATTTTAAGGTAGATCTTTGATATTCAAACATTTTATACACAGAACAATAAAAAATCTTCATTCAATTTATATTATAAATAATATATATCAATTACCAAAAAGTAGTTTTATATATGTATACTCCTACAAACTATCAAACACTTACATGATACATAAGGCGATCAAGAACTTTTTCAAACATGTCTTTTTTCTCTATCAATTCATCTTCATTTTCTATTTGATCTGATATTTGGTTAAGGTACCATTCAACTACATCACTTCTGCGAATACCTTCTCTGTCTTCTATAAATTATTAAAATACAATAATGGTAACGTAAATACATAAACACAAAGATTTCAACTATTTAACATATGAGAGTTTATAATTTTCTATCTAAAGTTTAATGTGTTTCACTGATGTCCCCTTCTCATATTAAAATTAGACCTATCTATCCTCATTACACTGTCGCTTCCTTATAATCAATCCTCCTGGAATAACTGTACACTATGAATAGTATTTTGATCCCTTGTTCAGCTCATCCATTTACTTACTCGTCTTCAGTACAATTTCTGGCGTATAGTGTGCCAGATGACAGAGTATTTTGCCTACTACAATCTCTCAACATAGATGTTGTAATCAGCGGTTGAAATGAAGGTTTATCTTTAGTAAATTGAAAGCATAACACAGAACTGTAAGGTCACGTTTCCCCTTCGGGAGACAAAACATTTGATATTTTTGGAAGAACTTTATTCGAAGATAATTTTAGCCCTATATCTATTTCGAATGAAAACACTGATTTACAATAGTGTTATCCAAAAAAATAAAATTTGTTGCATCTTGATATAAGGTGAATAATGACGTGTAGTGAAGAATGATGTCGTTATGATCTCAATCATAACATGAAAAATAAATTTAAGGGAATCAAGAAGAAACGTAAAGGATATATTGAAAATGCGGTGCTCTACATGTACATATTGGTATAATTGTTACAACAATAAAATCTAGGATGGACGTCTTTATTAGTAATAATTGTCTGCCATCAGTGGTCGATTTACCAGCAGGCTGAGTAGACTGTACCATAGGGCGAGAATATTTGTTAACAATTCCTGTATTTTGATATACAAAATTAAAAAAAAATGTTTAATCGGAAAAGACGAGGTTTGAAATTTTGACAGAAAAAAAATGAATTTAATAAAAATTGAAATATGCTTGATATAATGTCTTAAAAATTTTTTGCCATGAAAATAATCAAAGATCTTACAGGAAACCTTAGTTCTCAAATTATAAAGTTGAAATTGTATTGATAAAAGGTGTACTTTGAATAATTGTGAACTAAAGTATGGAATTTTAGAGATCAGTAGAGGCGGGAATAGATGAGTTTAATCTATAGACAGCAAACCTGTAAATCCGCTACTGTCTGCCATGACGCGTTTGCATTTCAGTATCAACTCTGCATGGTTAATCTCTTTATGTTCATATAATAAATCACTTTATGCTACAACTATGTTTTGCAAAATATATGACACTTATATGGTTTTGCAAGAAAATATCAAAAAAAAAACAATTTTGATTTACTATGAAAATCAAATGTAATAAGCTAGCCAAATCATTAGGGCATAACAGCTGTTGGTTAAAAATTCGATGTAAAATGCATAATTACAACTATTGCAGTGATCTGTCAGATTCGTTGAAAACACCTGATGGTAATATTTACCTGTTTCCATACGACTTTCTTCTCTCCTCATATGAACAACGATCATATTACTGATATTTTTGTATTCCTCAAAACTCAACACCATCTTCTTTTTTGTTACAGTAGAAGTTACAGTGGGTTCTGGAGTTGCTTCTATATTTTCATCATTATTAGCTTCATCATTATCATCTCCCAGTTGAATTTCAGGTTGTTCCACTCTTATAATGGATTTATTCAATAATCTTAAATGGACAGGAAATATTTTTTATAATTTATCGTGTTTATGAATATGTGAGAAACATACATTAATATTTTAGAAAATTAATCAAACTAGTCCCAGTTTTGCATGGTTTTAATTTAATAAAAAATCCTAATAATACTATAATTCAAAAATTCAGTTTGATAATATACTGCCTCTCTATATATGACTAATTTATTTTATTAATTTGCTCAAGTCTATATATCTAAGAAAAACCAAAACCAAAACAATGATCACCTCGTGAACATCCCGAGCGAAACGCAGCGTGGCATCGTTATGGTCTAAATCAGTGGCAGCATAATACACCACAAAGAAAAAGGCGCGGGAGGGGCCAGCACAAAAAACAAATGATTGTTAATATTTATAAAAATGAAACACAAGAGAATGATGACAAGACTGTTAATGACATTATTTCTAAAAAGTAAAATATTTCGAGAGTATCTTCTGCAAGTGTTTACGGAATCGTACAGAGCTAATCATTTTCAGTGGCCGACCCAAAAAAGTATGCATCAACAAAAAAATTAAAAATTAAATTGATGATTTCGACAGAAGCGCCATTAGAAGAATGTACAATTTTTTTTTCAAAATGAGTTACCTACAGTGGATAAAGTTCTGAGATTAGTTAACAAAGATAAGGACCTGCCGGATTTTAAAAGATTAACATTTTGTAATTTATTAAAAGAAGGATTTCAATACAAAAACGAGAAAGGAACAGTTTATTATTAGAAAAATAATAATTTTGTGGAAATGAGGATACCTTAAAAAAATTAAGAAATTTCATGGAGAAAATAGAAAAATTTACTACCTGAATGAAATATGGGTAAACACTGGACATAATAAGGATAAGGTTTGGATGGATCCTTCAATACAAGCCTCAAAGCAAGCATTCTTGGATGGACTTTCCATCAGATTAAAAAACCCATTAGATAGGTAATGTTTCAAAAAACTATTTTACAAGTTTTTTTTAGTGTCACCTGTCTGTGTATGTATGTGTGTAATCAAATCTAAAACTATAAAACATAACTGAATATCTTTATCTTTATTTATTAATTTCTCACTTGATTGTCTAGTTCTAAATATCAAGTAATTTGAGCTTCTTCTATTTCTAAAGCCACATTGTAAGTCCACTAAAATTTCATTTAAATAAAAGCTTATTTCTAAAAAGATTTTTTATTATTTATTATTATTGGGTTGACTAAGATAATTTCCATAGTTATTACAAATCAAGAGAGTTAAGTTAACAGCACATTTTATGTTTGTTTTTATATGTGCCAGGTTTTACAGGGAAAATTTAATTTTAGGAAGAAAGAGTTTATTAATTTGAAACGAAAAAAACGGGTACTATTTTAGATTTTATGAAAGAGTATAAAAATAAGTATAACTCGAATATTATTGAAGAAATGGCCAAAAAAACACAATAAAACCATTTTACAGTTACCGCCCTACCATCGTGAACTCAATCCCATTGAGTTGATATGGTGATCAGATGTGAAACAATGTTGCAGGAGAAAATAAAACATTTCAATTTTCTGACTTTAAACATATTTTTCATGAAGCTATTCAAAGAATTAGACCTGATAAGTGGAAAAAGTGGATTCAACATGTCAAGGAAAATGTTGAAACCAAACTGTGGAATTTAGACATTGTCATTGATGTGCAAGTTGAGATCATTATTATAGATGTTGTCGAGAGTGGAAGCTGATGGTATATATAATCATTGGAAAAAGTAAAAATTCGAATATTATTAATATCTAGTTTTTAAATGAATGTGTTGTGTAGAGTGGAGTAATATTTCTTTTATTTAGATATTCTTATTAAATAGTCACTTTTCTACTTACCGATATGCTTCTTTAACATGTTTGATTTGAACTTCATCTGAAATATCCATTCTTGCCATTGCTTCAGAAAGTCGTATCATACTTTCCAATTGTCTTACGGTGATACGCCACGTTGACTTTCCTGTACTTGAACTATCCCTTAGTCTCAATCGATTGTAATAATGTACCAATAAATCTCCAGCTTCCTTGCTGAGAATAGGCTTAAACTTCCTAGCGAAACTAATGTATTGTAGCACTTCTTGTTTAGTATAAACTCTTTCGACAGTTTCTTCTATATTACAATGGAGATCCACAATTTTTCTAGCTATTGCATAGTCTATCACTTCATTACATTCATCTATTAGAATGAAGAACAGATCAAATCTTGACATAATAGGAGCTGATAAATCTATATTCTGTTGTAAAGATTTAGCACGATCGTAGCGACCACCAATTGGATTAGCTGCCGCTAAAATTGACGTTCTAGCATTCAAAGTAGCTCTAACACCAGCTTTGGCTATGGAAATAGTCTGTTGTTCCATAGCTTCATGAATAGCTACCTGATCTTTTACATCCATTTTGTCAAACTCATCTATGCAACATACTCCATTATCTGCTAACATGAGAGCTCCAGCTTCAATAACAAAATCTGAAGATTCTTCATCTTTTACTACAGCGGCAGTTAAACCTGCTGCAGATGAAGCTTTACCTGAAGTATATACTGCTCTTGGAGAAAATTCGGAGACCTGCTTAAGAAATTGACTCTTTGCTGTACTTGGATCTCCAACTACACAACAATTTATATCACCTCTCAATGATGTACCTGGAAATGTAAGAACATGATTAGTTTTAACTAAAAAATAAATAGTTACAAAAATTTGTTATTTAAAAAAATATAAAACAGGAGTCCATTCTCTGAACACTACTTGAAAATATTATAGAGCAACCATTCTATAATAGCTTTGTGATGAAAATCATCAGAGAAAAACTAAAACTGTGTTAGCCACCACAACATTTCTGCCTCAGATTATATTCGTCTACTGTTCTAAAATTGTTAGTAAATGAAAAAATAAAATCATTATTACAATGAAGCAGTGTTTTAAATAAAAGAATTGTCTTAGTACTAGACTTTTATTTGGGAAAGTTTGAGGGAAGCTTCTCAAGTAGAGAAAACAGGATTAGAGAATACCACCAAATAGTTTTAATTATATAATTCAAGAAAAAAAAATAATTTAAGTCAAAGGCAAATGCAGAGGATAATGACAGTAATCACAAATTTCAACTAAAAATTCCTAAAACCCTCACATTTTCCAAAAATTTAACTAACGAAACAACAGCAATGCCAAAACCTAAAAGACCAGGTTGATTTATTGCAAATCTGCAAATTTAGGATCATCAGTAGTCTCTCTGATTACTACATACATACCTTCTATTGTTGTTTTTGAAACCCCTCCAAACAGCATCAAAAGAATCCCTTTCTTCACCTCCTCATTACCATGAATACTTGGGAAAAGACTGTTTATCATATTATTATACAAATTTTTATCATGGGACATTTCATACATATGTGTCCATTCTCCTTCAGTCATCTGCTGTTTCATGATTTCAGGAGTTATCTCTCCTAAAGGCATTTCAATTCCTCCAAATTTGGAGACAGTCTGTTGCACACTACATGCTAAAAATGCCATGCGGTAATGTAGATCCCGAACTCCAAGAGCTTTCAAGCCCCTTACACCTTCAGACTCCTCAGTGCGTCGATTTTTGGCAGATATCTGTGTTTTTGCACCAGGAAGAGCAAAAGCTCCAACATCAGGTACTACTATGAGAGTTCCAGTGAAGTCATATCTATCCCCAGCCTATAAAATCAGAATAACTATAATTAATTAACAAGAATTATATTTCACATTGAATAGTAAATTTCAAAAATTGAATTATTCTGCTAAACAACAGAATACAAATATAAAATAGATTTGCCACAAATTATTGAAAATTATACATATTATAAACCAACCTGACAAGTATTTTTTCAATTTTCACGAGAAAAGTTCAAAAAATATTGAATAGATTTATAAAAATAATAATTTGAGGTTTTTCTAAATTGAATGAATATTATAATTACATTATAGTCATCTGAACAAAATATTTTATTATTTATGAGTATGGTAGTTGCTATATAAGCTGTAACGTAGGTCATATTAGTCTTTTCAATCTCAGGATTACTATTTAAGTATAAAAGAAACAAAGAGCTGGGATTTAAAATTTAACAATTTACCTGAACTGTTTCTACATTCTCTGCTCTTAACACAACCTCGACACTTCTTGGTATACATCCTCTGGGTAATTCTGCTTGTGTTTCTTGAATTCGAACCTTTTGGAAGTCCACAAATTTGGACTTGTCAACATTTAACGTAAATTTACGGCGATTACTGCATACTGGATTTCGACAAATTGTGGGATTTGTAAACTAAAAGAGTAAGTAAACTTATTATTGAATAAGAGATTCACTTCGTCAATTATCTTACCTTAAACTGTTGTTCTACATTTTTTATCACAGTCTGACATTCCACACAAGTGAATGTTCCGGAAATCAATTCTGGATGCACAGGATGAGTACGAATAACTTGTCCAGATATCCTTACCAATGTACCAATTTTATCAGTTTTCAGTTCTCTAACTTTATGTCGTGTAGGTACATCCATAAAACTGATATAACATTCTTTTTCCGTTTTGAGTCCAGCACGGTCTTTAACAAAGTTTGCAACAGCTTGACATAGATATGGATAAATCCTAAAGTATTCTTCAATTATCGTAGTAGCCAAGTTTTGGTTGTACTTTTCTACATCTTCAAAACTTATTTCAATTGTGCTTCTTTCCTCACTCTGAAGTTCTAAAGCTGGTTCTAAATATTTAAGTTCGCCTTCTTCTTTATACCTTAAGAAAACAGTAAATATTAATCAATTACAAACCAGTTACAAATAATATCTACATACTCTTCTAAAAAATCCTGAAACAGTTTTTGGCACCTAATTCCAATTTCATCACGATGTAGTCTTAAACCGATATTAGCGTCAGCAATATCCATTTTAAATATAAAAAGCAATAAATAAATAGGGTCTCGCAAACTTAAGAAATATTTTTGGCGGGAATGATCTGAATAATATGAAGTTAGTGGCTAAAGTTCATTTCTATCATCGCGTCATCAATCCTGATTGGATGAAATTGAAAGGTTACTACCAATGCCACGTTCCGACTAAGGAAGACAGAATGGCAATGATTTCTCTATCCTCCAGGGTTCCAGTTCGATTTTGCGCGTTCTCAAGCATACGCAGTATAGATAAAGTGTCTTTAACGAGAGAGAAAATGAATATTGTTGCCACCCTAGCGTAGGGACGTTTTTTCCGAAAAGTCATTGAATCTCACCTTTAGAACTGTCAAATCATCTTCTTAGTTAAATGGCCACTGGTCTTTTTTAATACGAATATGTTGATAAGCTGCGAAAGATGTTTCCACTATAACAATTAATTTGATTATTTCATTAATTCTAGTTTATATATTTAATACTTCTATATGGACATGTTAAATGGGATGGAATGTCCCACTATTAAAGTTCCAACAATATACTATTTTCTCTCTCGTTTCAGATACCTTCTTCAGGTTGCGCATGCTTGAGAATGCGCAGAGCCAAGCTGGAACCTCGAAGGATAGAGAAAGCGTTATAATTCTGTCTTCCTTAGTCGGAATAACTTCCGCTTATAGAAACTATCCATATAGAAGTATCACATATATGCTCTAGTTACTTAAAAGCTTTTTGGGACACTACCGGGGTTAACTCGATCATGATCTGAATGTTCGGAAATTAAATAAGATCATCATTGCTTGGAAACTGATCGAAGTAATTGGGTCATAGTCATATGATAGGATCCTTTCTATTCTAGTAGGGCTTTTCGGAAACTGAAATAGTATATGTATTACCTATTAGGGTACATTTCTAATACAATTCGCGGGCAAAGTGGAATCACAGCATACATTACATTATGGTTGATTTTTATTTAATGTATTCAAACGAAAATTTTCATTATTTAACTTAATTTTTTTTTAATAATTACGATGTGTTTCCAGCATTATATGTATAAAAAAATGGACATTATAATTCAAAACTAAATTATGCGAATAAATCATGGAGCTTCAATTCATTTTTCTCATCCCCTTGACCGAATTCAATCATTTTTTTTTCAAAGAAGGCTACAACTTAACGTTTGATTACAGAACTTCTGGTCTTGTTCTGTCTCAGATTTGTTCACTTTTCTCACGTTTCAGCCCCGCTACCGTTACTTAGCACAAACTCAAAGCGCTCCGAAAATGGCGTCCGCTCCAGAACGAGTTGACTTTGTACCGTATGTGTCACCGAATGAATCCGCTAGGGTTGTACGGTTTCTTCCGTTGAATGCGACCAATCTTAGCATTTCTAATGCAATTCCAGGCTAAAAACCGTGCTGACACGGTCAACAGAGGCTGCAAGCTCTAAAAATAAATTTGTATTTCGTGACATGCATAAGACATGCGCACTAGGTCGAAATGTCATATACTCTTATATGGACAGTTGGTATGGGATAAAATGTCCCTACGTTACAGTGCCGAAAATATTAGTTTCCTCTCTCGGATCGAGACACTTTATCTATACTGCGCATTGTTGCCAGTCTTCCTTAGTCAAAACAGCTTGCCCTTATAGAAACTGTCCATATAGACGTATTCTTTCATATATGGTAATTGTATACACACCGAAGAAGAAATTTATCGTTTATTTTTTTATCTAGATTAAATCAATAGACGGCCCAATTAAACTTAAACTCAAAAAAACTGATATAAAGACGCAGGTGCAAGCACTGTCCGCAAAGTTCATTAAAAATAGGCCAACTTTACGTCGAAGTGCGTGCCACATCGCACTTCGGCCGCGAATTGCGTTTGGGGTTTACTTTTGGCTGATTTTAAATTCTAGATAGTACAAAATTTAAATAAGAGTTTTCGAATGTCGTGTTCAATTTTCTCTGGAAATGTCAAATTTGAAACTACAAAATCTTTTATCTTTATTACTTTATTTTCAGGCGGTAATTCACAACTTTGGGTCATATATTCGAGGTGTTTTAATTATTATTGAATAGTTATCAGTGATTTACCAACACACACGTATTTCACAATGAATTTTTATATTAATCAGATGTTTTAATACCAGAAAGCCAAAAAAGAACAAATATAGCAAGCCTCAGTAACTTTTCAATTGCGCTGCTCATAAGACTTATCAACAAATAACCAAGTAAAGTTCAAAGAAACAAACGAAACAAGTCGTTAGATGGAACTCCTGAACCTTGTTGCCGGGTATTTCGGTAGTTAATTGTAGTGTGGATGTAAGCATTTGGTGTTCAAATTTCAATTAAGTGACTTATTTTATTTTGCTAATTTCATCTGGTTATCTGGATAGAAAGATATTTCCAAAGATGATCGAGATATTTGGCCAACAGTTTTACATTCTAATGTGACGTTTCAAATAGAAAGTTTTCGGGTTATTATTATGATAGGCATCTTGGAAATGATGAAAAGTATCACAGATAATTCAGTTTAAAAAAATTATATATTTGTTGTAACAAATTAGTAGCTGACAACACTTAGCAGCTTTATATTTCAAGTTCTGCTCATTTTAATAATCAGAAAGCAAGCCTTTACTTGTTCGAAGATGAAAGAGGGCGCACAGTAACAGAGAATTCAGAGCGTTATGTGTAGATGTAGACCACGTCTTCGTCCCTGAACTGCAAAACTTTAATGGTTATAACCAAAGAACAAAGTGGGAGCAACTTCACACGTCCAATGGATGTCTGCCACGAGTTCGTGGAATTTTTCCTCGCAAATTGATCTCCAGAAGAGGTGACATAAGTTAGCCTCCACGGAGTCCAAATTTAACACCTATGGACTTTTCCCTATGGGGTTATGTCAAATCTAAAATTTACACTAACAAACTGACTTCACCGCACAATTAAAAGAAACTATTCGTCACGAAATGGCAACCATCATAAAGAATACCCGCAGAGCCGTCATAGGCAATTTTAGTGCTCGATTGAACGAAAACCGTGAGCGCAACGGTTTACAATTGGAGGATGTTATTTATGACAAGTAAATTGGTAAGCAATGTATTTAAATGTTACAACAAACATTCAATAAACTCCTTAATTTTTAAAACATTTTTTATTTAACTGTGAATTTTCTTTTCAGACACCTTGTATAATAGGAGTTATTTCATAATTTCCCTATTTGGTAATAAAGTAGTTTACTCATTTACAAAATCATACAGACAGAGGAGTATCATTGATATCGCACAAAGGCGCTGATGACCAAGCTCGGCGTGGCCGTGGGTAGTTATACACTCTTTTTGGCGCCATGTGTACAATATATTTGAATATAAAGCACCTCGTAAATAAAAGAAATTTTATCTCATTTTATCGAAGACTACAGCATTTGCTGGTGTGTAAACCACAAAAAAAAAAGAACCAAATAGAAGCGCTGGCTGTAATTGTTTTCAGCTTGGATTAGAGCTTACCAACAAGAAAGCATTTGACGATTCTGAAGAGATCCAAATAGAAATAAACTGATCTCTCCTTACAAATGTGAGTTATTAGAATATTAACATTAAAATTCATTCTAAGAAAAATGACTGAAAAATGTATTCAATATCTAAAACCCCTGTTCCTTTATTTTGTCGCATTTTATAGAGTTCAAATAGCTGACATCATTAATATACTTCGCGAACGCCAAACACCTAAATAATTAAATTACATAAATAGAATAAACGTAATAGAAGAGCTAAATAAAAACCAAAAAACACACCAGGAGTTTAGCGAATAAGTTCCAATACTCACAGGAATTCGACAAGGTGACAGTCTGAGCCCATCTTGTTCAATTTGATTATGGATGAAATAATAAATACCATATAAGTTTCTATAGGGTATAAGATAGGACGAAGATCGATAAAGATATTATGCTATAACGAGGATGGCCTGCACTGTTAGCTATATCGGTTCTGTAGAAAAAGTTACTACAAGATATAAACTAGCTGTGAACGGCAGCCCCATTTACCAGTGTCTGCAATGTACAAATTTAGGAGTTGAGATCAGAAGCGACAAAAACAACAAGAGGTACGAATCCAAATAAATAAGGCCTCAAGAATCTTTGTGGACACAACAAAATCGGAGAATATGATGAGAACAGCAGAGATGAAAACATGTATAACAAAAGGAGCAAAGTTATAAGAGAAAATCTGAAGATTTAAAATTTAGTATGATTCTAGAGATAGAGACGGCGATTATGGAGACACCACGTCGGCAGAATTATGGAAGATGGACAGGCAAAGGATGAAAAACCAACTTCAAGGAGATCTCCCGCCAACCTCCGAGGAGATGGCACGAAAACTTGACATGTAGTTCTCAAGAGGCTGAATAGTAGAATAAAACAAGTATCAAGAAAAAAGAAAGAAGGAGAAGAAACAAATTTAGAAGTTAAAATAGTTTTCTTTAGAGTATTAAAATTGACATAACATACTGATGATTATTAGGTAATTAGGTTCATGAAAAAAATTGCAATAAAACTTTTTTTGAACAGTCTGTATTTTATAAAAGTACACGATATAACCCAATGAGATCTACATGTACCCTTACTTTATTGTATGTTATTCTTAAACGACCTGTATAACGGAGTTTCTGATATTAATAATTACCCATTTAAACGACAATTACAAATACATTTTTGCTTTCAACACTTATTTAAAATTTATAGTTCCAATACAAATATAATTAAACAACAAAAATACAAAAAATATAAAATATTAAAAATATACATTAACTTTTCTTAATACCTAGAAATTATCACATACAATATATATACTTCTTTCTTGATTATCTTCAACATTCAATATGTATGGTTAATCAAAATCATTTTGATAAGTACTTTGTTTACGAACAGCTACTGCAAGTTAGCAAACATCGATAGGTTTATAATTAGTGTGGAGTTTTTACAACAGATTTTCAAAGACTACAATAACAAAAAAGAACATACTAGTTTAATACTTTCATTCATGATATTTGAATTGTAAATACTAGTTTTCGATTTTTATATACTAAAAGACAATATCGCCAGCTAATACAAAAAAAATAAATATACTATGAGGGATGTAAGTAAATATACTCACATTCCGTGAAGTATATAAGATTTTTTCTTCTCCCCAAAGAATGTATTTTCGCATTTTTATTAATTTAATTAGAGGAAGTTGATAAAAATAAAAACTTTGTTACTACTAGCATAAAAAAGATTATTAATAATCTTGTGTTCTCTTCTTGAATTGCATTTTCAGAAAACGTTTTAGTAACTTATTCTAGCAAATTGGTTAAAAATAAAAAGTTTTACACTCGGTACACAATAATATAAATCTTTTATTCGATTTTTGTTTTTTATTTATTAATTTACATGTAATAGGAAACAGTAGTAGACAAAGTACAAATTGCAATTAATTAGAAATAGCTATTTCATGCCAATTGCATAATATATTATTTTGATTATGTGCGTGAGTATTTCATATAATAATGAACAAGTTATGTTACAAAAACCAGATAGTTTAGTGACAAAGCCAACTATCAAGAAAGGAAACAGTTTTGGACAATTTATAAAAAAACAAAAATAATGAACACTTTTTCCAAAATTGCAAAATACAGGAGATACAAGTATTTAAAAGAATATTAGAAGAGCACACCTTTCGTAGAAGGGCCTAAAGACAAATTTTGTGAAATTGTTTCAACCCTCATGTTACAATCACAACCAAAATAAGAACGCCATACTCAAAACTACAGATATTTGAAGAAGTGGTTCCCTTTCAACTGTTGTACTTCTTCATTGCTTCATAATAGAAAAAAAAGATACATTGAGAAGTACCATTATTTTTGGATGTACTGTCAAGTGTAGAATTCTGGATCATCTTGTATATTCAATTTTCATTTAATGTCACAGTCCACAAAATTATTCCTATATTTACTCCTTTCTCACTAGAAGACTTGTATTCCGATTCTGTTTTTTTTATACCATAATATTTTTTGTTATCTCATAATGATTCAAGTCTACACAATGGTGTTGTTATTCATGCCTGTACATCGACAATGTTGTTTCCTTTTATAACTCACGCATTGGCAACTTTGTCCCTTGCCACTTACTGTATATGTGATTGTATGATATAGCTTTAGTAAAACTAGTAGTTACAAACTACCGAAAAATGAGAACATAACCAATTTCTTGTACTGACTTTTCTTAAATGTTTTAAACATGATTCTGCATATCTCCAACAAATTTGGTTTCGTATTTGGACTGCCATTTTATGGCCTCACTGCAGAGCACGGGCCGCCGATTCAGACTGTCAAGTCTGTGGATTAGAGGAGAAAACTACGATACACATCCCCTGCAATTGTCAAACTTTTATAAATATACAGAGGAGAATCCTACGATTTGATCTAGTCGACGAACTTTGCTTCAAAACCAGTGACGTCCGAAGGATTCTCCAATTATTCTGGAGAGCGCCCATGGTCTAGTTGGATTAAGGAGACTGCAATAGCAATACCAAGACAATTAAAATCGAAAAGATCCTTAGTTCTAATAATGATAGTTTTTGATACTCTACATTCCACAGTATTTATATAAATGGAAAAAAGTGCTAGATAGGATTCCAAAATACGTATCAAATAAATATAAATTCATTGCATTAAATTCGAGTTCATTCATTGTTTTGTTACTGTTCATTGTTAAAGTATTGATTTGTCTGTAAAATTATTTTCTGTAGAAATTATAAGTCGTTTATTGTAAATAAAAATACTTTTTAAAAAAGTTAAGAGTGTTTCAAAGAACATTTCTATATATATTTTTTAATTATGGCACGCGCCACTGAGAATTCTAAAATCTTGATACATACATTAACTTCCATTACAACTACTATGGGTATATCAAAAATCCTTTCAAATATCATGAACGATTGGAATACATTTATGTTAATTTTCGAATTTTCTTATTTTCTATTTAATAAATGCAATATATATTCATTGTAAAAAAGGCGGTAACATATCTTGAGTGAACGTTCTATCAAAAAACTATTATATAGCAGTTATATAACCAACCAGGAGAAAACAATAACTGAGCAATTACATTATTTTAATTCACAAATAAAAATAGTGTAGGAAATTGATTCGATAGTTCAAACAAAAATAGTTTTAGTTGTAGCACAATTCGATAGTACTAAAAACAGATGTAAGGGAATAAAATGGCTTTTAATTTATAAAACCGTTGGACAGCAATTGAAAAGAAGTCCTTCACATGAAAGTTTTTTTTTATTTTATATTTTATTTTACATTGTAGAATATATATAATCAAGAGAACAAATAGATATTAAATTGAAAGAAATGTACTTATTGCTAGAAAAAAATTAATGACATTAGAAAACCAAAAATATTGTATACTACAATCATTCCAGAATGGTATAGAAATACAGGGTGTACCATCAAGTTGAACATAGTTTGAATATAGAGAGCATAATTAACAATCCTAGAAGCATTAACAGTATGATGAAAGATTAGATAGTAATCAGTTAAATAATACAACCCCTATTATAAGAAAGAGAAATAGTAAAAGAAAGGTAACGAGAATAGTCAGGTATAGTGTTTTTGGAACACATTTTTCATTAAATATTGTTAAAGATCTTGCTGAATTCACAACATCTGAGTATTTAGAACATTAAATAAATAGTACTTAAGCAATCAAAAGAAAATTATGTTTTATATTTCAAATTTCACAATCAAAAGAAAATTATGTTTTATATTTCAAATTTCACAATCAAAAATTATGAAATTAACTAATTTATTTGAATTATCTGAAAACCCAAAATTTGGAAGCACTATCATCCCGGCAAAATTAACTAAACAGCTCTAAAACAGCAGACGGAACTGGAATAGGAGTGTACGGGCCCCGAACCAAACACTCTTAAAGCCTGAGCAACGCACCAAGCATTTTTCAAGCAGAAATATATGCAATTGAAAAATGTGGTCGGTTCAATCTAGAGAGGAGCAAAGGGCAAAGGAACAAAGAGCAAACAGGAAATCATCATCCTATTAGAGCTCTAAGCTCCAATATCATAAAATCCAAACAAGTTAGAGATTGCCTAGAAAAATTAAAGGAGCTAGGCAAGAAAAATAAAGTTACCCTACAACGGAACCCAGGACACACCGGAACGAAGGGAAATTAAATAGCTGATAAGCTCTTTAAAGCGGGGGCAGACAAGCCCTTCAAGAGATCCGAACCCTTCTGTGGTATCAGCTACAGAACAATGGAAAAAGCACTGGTTACTTCAATGGAATATAAATGGACTCTTATAATACGAACAAGAGTAATTATCCACACTAGAAATTAAAAAATTGGATGTATACCTACCTACATAAAAACATTTCACAAGGCATTCATTTAAATGACTACGAAGTTATCAAATCTATTACGTTATATGTCCACGAAATTAGGCAGCAAGCGGAGCTATCAAAAACAGTTTTTTGTTAGAAGTATGAAAAAATTTTCTCCTAGATATAACCTCAGATTATGGTAACTTGTCTGGATGGAAAATATCAATCAATATCAGTTCACGTCAATTTGGACACGAGAAAAATTGCTGCACAATGGATCCCCAAATGTTTGAATGTTGACCAAAAGCGTGCAAGGGTAGAAGCATCGCGTTCGATCTGTGCTCGATTTGAAAACGATGTAGACTTCTTAAACCGAATTGTTACTATGGATCCAGAAACAAAGCAACAATCGATGGAATGGCGACACTCTGGTTCCCCAAGACCTAAGAAGTTTCGTGTCCAAAAATCTGCTGAAAAAATTCTTGCTTCAGTTTTTTGGGATTGTCATGGAGTAATCATGATTGATTTCATGGATAAGGGTAGAACAATAACTGGATATTACTATTCGACATTAGTGACCTCTATACGGGAATAAATTAAAGAGAAAAGACGAAAAGCTATCCAAAGATGTTTTGTTTTTGCAGGACAACGCCCCTGCTCACAAATCTCATATTTCCTTGCAAAAAACTCGTGATTTAGGGTTTGAATTACTAGAACATCCCCCTTATTCACCAGATTTGGCTCCGTCCCACTATCATCCCTTTCCTCAACTGAATAAAAGTTCGTTTAAAAAGTCTTCCAACGAGGAGGTAATATAAAAGCTGTTGAGGTCTGGTTTACAGAGCAAGAAGAAACATTTTTTTTTGAAATTCAGAGTAGAATATGTTGAGTAATAAAATATTTTGACATGGAAATTTTGTTTGGTTCTATAGTAGACTAAGCATTTTTCAATATATCCTCATATTTAATAATATGCTTTACCAAGTCTGCTATTTACGTATGTTTCAATTCATACCATTTTAAACGTGTAAAAAAAAAGATTTTCTCGGTTGTAAATACTTCTAAAATTAATCTGAAGAGGATGCATTCGTGTTCGAACCCCATATACATACATATACTATTCTTACTGTAGAAAAATTGAAGGTATATTAATATTCTACAGATTTCGTCACAATCCTTCATCGACCCTTCGTCTAAACATTGTATACCTAAATACAGGCCTCACATAGATTGCTTTGTGCATAGCCTATTGTGAGGAAAATTTCCGTTGAGTTCGTCAGTTGCAACGCTAGCTTTTTCGGAGAAAGTTAACTTATACAATTTCTCTACAAACAGATTTTTTTCTAGTTTACCATCGCCAGCTTTGTTTTAATTATTAATTGTTTCAAACATATGTTAGTATTATTTTTGATTCCAGTTCTGTGTCATTTTTAACTTACAGTGAAAATGTGAGAAATCGACACCAAAAAATGTCTGCGTGTTTTGTAAAAAATAAGATAGTGAAAGGTTGAAAAAATTTACGCCTGCAATTTTATCATAAACATTTGAATTATTGAAGAATATACAAGCGTTTGGAGATAAATATAGTGACACTGTTTTTCCTGACAAAACAAGTAATGCAGCTGTGTATCATAGCAATTGCTATAAAAATTTTTGTGCACAAGAAGTTGTTTGTGTGTTTTGTAAAAACAATAATTGTGTGAAATTAATTAAGTTCAAGTCTGCGATTTTCTCAAAGTGTCATGATATTTTGAAAATTAGAAAATCACGTGAACATAAATATAAAAATGTCATCTTGCCTCTTGAGATAAATGACAAATGACACTCAAGTCAAAATATCTTTCAACATCAAGTCAATCTGCAGGTAATTCTTAACTATTTTGTAATTAAAATATTATATTCTTAAAGTATAATATTAAATTCATTCATTTGTCATAATGTCAAACTCACCTGGAGATACTTGTAAGCGCCAGACTATTCTGCCAATTTTTTTACAGATTCCAGATAATATAAATTAAAACATTTGTCAACGGTAGACGTGTGAAACAATATTTAACAACAATTACAATTATAAAAATAAAAGGGGTATTATTGCAACAGCACCACACCAAGCAGAAGTACGTTTTGATACTTAACTATAATTAAATCAATCATACAAGAAATTGTAGCTTTGTGACGAGTACCTTAGTCGAGATAGCGACCAGCTCTTAGACTATTACCCACACTAAGCTTAGCTAAATGTTTAAAAAAAATAAAAGTACCTTATAAAAGTATTGCAAAAGAAGCGATCTGTAGACAATAAAGATAAGTTGTTAATTACATACAAAATATCTATTAACAAAATCTTGAATAAACACGAGTGGATCATGAACAAGAGGCAACTGAATTCAAGACTATAGTATCGGCCAATAAAAAAATTTTATAAAATAGTCCAAAATAATATCAATACAAAAAAATCCTTAGCTTTTAATCGATTAGTGATGAGATATTGAACAAATTATTTAGAAAAGCTATGGTAAATCTTACATTTCTAATTAATGCATCATTTATCTGCACTTCTATCAGCAACTACAAAACATCATGAACAACATAAATACTAAAGACGAAATTATCATACTCGGAAATCTTAATGAACGGATCGGGAACGATGTAATACCAGGCGTGAAGCAAAAGTATAATGAAACCATAATTAATGAAAACGGCGAAGTACTAATAGACTTCTGCGCTAGAAATGAAGTGAGGATCAATAACATGTACTTTCCACATAAAGACCAACACAAATACACTTTCAATAACAATCGAGGCCAGCGATCGATGATAGACTTCATACTCACAAATCGAGTAATAACACCCGCACAAGTACTCGACGTCAGAGCACTAGCCTGGGGACTGATCACAACCTTGTTCTTGGCAAGATACTACTAAAACGTCCACAACAAAAGAGAAAACACCCACAGTTAATCGAAAGTACAATCTGGAGTCTCTAACAACGGAGAGATAGATTTGAAACCAGAATGGGGAGTAGAAGAGAGCTGGCAAAGTACTGCGAAATGCATCAAAGAAACAGCGGAGGAAGCGATTGGAAATCGTAAAATTAATGTAAACGTGACAAACCACACCAAACCATGGTTTTGTCAAGAGGTAAAAGAACTCTCTGAATCAAAAAGAAAATGTTACTCAACATACAAAAGCGCACTGTCGAAAGAAAGAATAAGATCAATCAAAAGAGCACACTGGGCTAATTAACTAGTGACATGGACCACGATCGGTATGGCGCCCAAAGGAAAGTGTGGAAAATGATTCGGAACAGAAAAAAACAAGTTAACGAGTTCGTGCAGACCAAAGGAGTACCAATAGAGACATGGCAACAGCATTATAAAGAGCTTTACGATGCTAAGGAAATGCCGAATATAAACGAATACGAAACAGATATAAGTGGTACGGTCGCTTATGAAGAGGTGGAAGCAAAACTCAAGAAACTGAAAAACAGAATCACCATACCTGTATTCAAGAAAGGACTAAAAACCTGCCCAGAAAACTATAGAGGAATAAATCTCTTGAATATGGTAATGAAAATTTTCACGAATATTCTCAAGGGCAAACTGGAAACACAAATTAAGAATGCTGAAAACAACAAGGCTTTACAAAGGGACAGTCAATAACAGACGCAGTGTTCATAATAAAACAAATAAAAGAAAAGGCTACAGTACAATATGCCAGCGTATATCTGCTTCATTGACCTAACAAAGGCATTTGATAGGGTCCGGTTGGGAGACATTTTGCATATATTGATAGAAAATAAGGCACCAGCAAACATAACGAAGATAATCCATAACCTAAATAACAATAACGTAACAAAGGTCAAGGTAGGAAATCAATTCACTGAAAATATCCCAACACCGGGAGGAATTAGACAGTGAAAACGACCTACAAAAACAACTCTTCCAGTTCTTCTTGGTACAACTGAATATGAACATTTCTATCAGCAAAACCAAATGTATGACAATCGCGAAGGATCCGCTCAGATGTAAGCTGGTGGTGGAGGACAATCCCATAGAACAAGTTATGCAATTCAGATATCTGGGCATAGTTATATTAAGTACCCACGACCCAGTTAAAGACCTAAGAAGCCAGATTAACAAAGCATCCTCACTATCAGGATGCCTACGAGATATAGTCTGGTTCAACCCGTACATGCGCAAAGATAGCAAAATTAGAATCTACAATACTTGTATCAGTCCCATCATGACGTACGGCACGGAAATCCGCGAGGACACCAACAAGACGAAACAAATGCTGAGGGGAAATCAAGAAGAGACAGAGTAAGAAACACAGATGTCAAAGAGCAGTGCGGGATACAAGACATTGTGAGATGGGGAAAACAACGTAAGAGGCAGTGGTACAACCATGTAAGACGGATGGACGAGAACAGACTTCCGAGAATAGTCCCGCCCGGCTCAAGGCCTCCCGGGAGACCACCTAAAAGGTGGAAAGATAGTTAACAATCGACAGATCTCCAAGAAGTAGAAGAAGAAGCATCATTTAGGCTGAAATAACCACATAGTTGTCAAAAAATATCAAACCGCAGCAATGTGGATTTCATGATAGAAATTTGAATAGAGTTTGGATCAACTGGAAACTAAAATTGAAAAATCACTGAAATACCATAAAATTGACTCAGCCATATTTCTGGATACTTTTAAAGCGTTCGAGAAGATTTGGCACCAATGCCTGATAATGAAGCGAAAGAAAATGTCTTTAGTGACTAACTGAAATACGACAGTCATATATAGACAGGTAAGTAGATGCTTTAGGTGTATTCTGGAGCGGAAGTGAAGTATACGGGCTACGTCGTTATCGCTTTACCTCCCATTTTTTCAACACACAGCGCCAATTTAGAGGTTATCGCAATGTTTGTTAAACGTGAAGATAAGGAATACTACGACGTAACCCGTATATGTCACATCCACTTCACAATCCGCCTAGAGCATCTACTTCGGTATAAATTAACTTTAACAGCAAAAGAAAAAAAAATATTTCAAATTATTTTGTTCATAATAAAATACAGCAAAATATCTGTGCTTAAAAATAGACATCAAACTTAAATGGAATCAACTTGTTAAAGAGAAAACTAAACAGTTAAATACAAAGTAGCTTTCCATTTAAAACAAATTATTAATATATAAACGGTTTTTCTAATTGGTGTGGATGTATGACCTGCAACTATGTGGTTGTACTAAAAAAAGCAATCATAGTTTAAAAACCCTTCGAAACCGATTAATAAGGAATATTGCAAGTACTCCTTGGCGTGTTTGGAACGAAAATCTACAGAGAAACCTCCAAGTCGAATGTATTCCAGATGAAATGAGGAAAGTCGCCAGGAGACGTGCAGAGAGACTCTTTAAACATCCCTACCTCAAAGTGCTCCTGATTCCCAACAAACAAATCAGCTTCAAAGGAACTAAACCGTTCAAGCTTGTGTAAAAAGTTACTTCAAAGCAGAGTCGATGCTGTGGGACCACAACAAAGCAGGTAACATTACAAATTTCTAAAAATTTAGTTTAAAACAAAAATGCGGATTATTTTTTTCAGAATGTGTATTTGCACTGATGAAGAATATTCCAAATATTGGAAGATGACTTTGCTTCAATTTCCTAATATTCATTTGTATCTGTCACTATAATATTATATGATTATACTTATATGTTTACTATATTATATTCTATATCAACGTAAATTGTTTGAAGTATTGAGTGCATTCTGTTAACAAAATTATTTCAAAACTATTTTTTTCAACTTTAATTACTATGACTGTAGTTGAAGAAATTTAAAATTTTAATTTTTTAGATCAGAAGTCAACAAAAACTTCCAACGTTTTCTAATGTACATTTAAATATTTTATATATAAGTTTTTTAAAATATTTTCACACTACAATTAGCTAATTAGTCTTTTCTCCTGCTTGGCAATACCACAAAATTGGTTTGTATATATATTTCAACGGGTTTCCAATCTATATATGAATTCGGAGTGAATTTCTATTCATTGATTAGTTCAACAAATTTCATATTCAAAATCGTTTTTCATATTCTTCAATCTGTCCACATATCTCTAGACATTTCTTTAAATACAATTCAACATTAATTCATTATACCTAAGTCATACTTTCCGCAAACAAACTTAAAACTCTATGAATGAGTTCATACTGTTCTGCTGTTTGTACCATTCCACCTAACAAAAAAAAATCAAATTACTATCATTGAAATTATTATGATGCCAATAATAAAATTTGTTAAATGAAGCATGCAATATAATGAAGTGATTTAAGATATAATATAATAATGGAAAATTTTTATAGAACATAGGAATGCCTATTTAAAATCTTTTATCTACTAAGTTACAATCTACCAGTGTACTTTCAATAGAACAATAAAAACAACTATTTCACTGGATTTCCACTTCACCAGAGTTTAATAAGAAAGTGTGGATGAGGATTTGTCACTATAAATGCTACAAGCTCAGGTATTGTAATTTTAAAAAATGTATACAAAAGATATAAGAATGGTTAATCGAACAATATAAATCAAATAAATTAAATTGGTGTTGTATTCAGACAAGATTAAGAAATTATGGAGGGAGGAGGGAATACTTTGAAGAGCTATTTAATGTAGGAAAATAAGAACAACTGGAAATCCAATATGAAAGGCATCTAGAACTAGAAAAGGATGGAAACGAACAACCAATACAAAGAGAAGAAGTTGAACAAGTAATACGGAAGTTAAAAAAAGATAAAGCAGGGAGACTATTTTGTTATATTTAGAACTACTTATGATCTGCATCAAGGAAATAAAAAGTTATCTACAAAGTTTGAGTTGTATGTTTATGCTCCTATTCTATATCTTAAAGAACATCGTTTAGTGATTTAAGCAACTAGTAAGATGGAAATACCATGGAAAGCTTTCAACTACTGCATGTTGAAACTTTGAGACACTTTATTTGTGACACATATACAAAAATAAAACTATCAACTAGCACAAGTTACAATGATCTTCACAAAAGTGTTGCGTACTGATTACCATTTATTTATTGTAAAGAAATATATTTATGTTTACGGCTTTTATTGGATTTATCCATAAGACCTCAGATAGTGTTTGTTAACTTTGCGTAACTGGAGATTAGTGAATTTCTAAAACTATATTTATCTACATATAAATTATTTTCAATTATAATCGTGTTTATGTAAGGTCCATTTATAAAATAAAACGTCAATATGCTAATTGTTACAAAAATTTGTAATTACCTCTGTTCAGTCTAAGAGAACACAGAATAGCTAAAACATCAACAGTTGCATTTGTCCTTAGCTGCTGGATGCCGTTGAGAATCGCTAAGAAGCAACCTGTTCTACCTATCCCTGCACTACAATGAACAATAATGGGAAGTTTCACGTTTTCCATCGACTTGCGACGAGCTTCAGGTGTACCTATAAATTAATAAACACAAAATTTCATGAAACCTATGTTAATGGGTGTGCTTATAGTAGTACAATTGAAAACACTCTTTATTATAATCAGTACTTGATTGTAATTTATATATTCTTTTAAATAATTCAATAAAGAGTAATTGTTACGTGAAAGACTCATGCACTACTCAGCTTAGAGCTGGTTTCATTTATATATTCCAGATACAAAGTATCAAAAGTATTAAACTCAGTTCACATAATAAACGCTCGTACTGTTTGGCAAGTATTCAATATCACAGGCCTTCTTTGGTAATGCTATCATGCAGGGTCTCAAACTCGACGGCTGTTGCTGACATAATAACTGGAATGACGACCAAATTTTCACCTTTGGTCAGTTTCTCCTGATGATTGTTAAGAATGTTGTGAGTATTCAGTGTGGCTACGTTGACGAGAAGGACTGCGTTGATTCTTCTATCTACCACCTCCGACCTACTGCAGTATAGTCTATTATTGTTATGTTCTAACACCTTCTGCGGCTGGTACTTTTAGTAAGGGGTGAAAGTATTGAATATACCGAACTTGGCTAATTCCTGGTGAATGATGTTGCACACTTGATTATGCCAGTGCAGATAGTCAGTATTAGCTAAGCAGATATTATATTGAATAGTTTCTGATGTGTTTTTTTTGAAAAAAACCTTGAAAATCTCACTATCATTGTGATCTGATCATTATCTCGATCAATGAACAATTTTTTTCTATCCTAAATTACTATAAATTTCTGTAAACTAAGGGTCTTACT
This sequence comes from Diorhabda carinulata, assembly GCF_026250575.1. Lineage (NCBI taxonomy): Eukaryota > Metazoa > Arthropoda > Insecta > Coleoptera > Chrysomelidae > Diorhabda > Diorhabda carinulata. The sequence goes on from NC_079465.1 coordinate 9,722,527, forward strand.
CTGTAGAAGCTCCTTCAATCATTAAACTACATTTAATATTGTATACACTAACACTAATATGTAAAACTCGGCACTTTGCTCTTCTTTTACACTAAGCACTTAGATAACTTGAAAAGGATTCGACCTCTTCAGTTTTCTCTCTAGGTTTGTGTTATCGAGAAGCGGGATATTCGTGGCAACGTTGTTCTAATAGTGGATGACTTGAGGTGGTGATTATTGTTCTTCGCCATCATTGTTCGTGTTAACCTCTGAATACCCTCTAGCTCTGTTTCCATTCACTTCAGGATTCCAAAATTGTACGTTAGAACAGACGTGGCATAGGGGTTGATTTTCTGGACTAAGTTACCTGCATTTAATTCGGACTTCATACGTGATTTTACTTTTTTAGTATATTAATCCTGGCTTTTGTCTGCTTGTGGTCCAACAATAACCTAGACTAACCTGCCAGGTATTTGTAGGTTTCCCAGTTTTCTATTGCCTGTACAATATTTCCATTTTCGTTTATGATAATGCCTTTCTCGATATATAGGGTCTTACACTTAGACAGTCCAAACTCCATATGTATATCAGTGGAGAATTGAGAAGGTAATTCCATGTAGAGAATATTATTTGACGTTTCTAGTACTTTCAGTTTTTATCAAAATTTTTTTATTTCAAAAAATATATAAAAAAACTAATTTTATAACAGAAGAGATCTAAAATCAAGATTATTTAGAAGCATAAATTATTATTATATATAACACCCTGCTTGGTTATTGACTCTTTTCAAAGATGACAAAGTTGAATCACGATCCCCATTATATTTTGTACTAGATTTTCAAAATTTTTGAGATATTATTTTCCAAAAAAAGTATTATATTCTAGTTATTCTATAGTAAGATGATCAGTTTATTAATACATTGACTTATCCAAATTAGTAAAATGTTCGCAATTTGCAATGTTTTCCAATTAATTTTTAATTTGTTAAGTATTCGGATGGAACTGAGAGAGTTCGATTTCTATTTGTTATGTAAAGTGATCAGATCACAACTAACTGTTTACATTCGGGATAATTTACCAATTTACGGAAGGTATTTTTCAATTTGGTCACAGCTTATAACAATGTTTTAAATCCTTTATATTACTTTCTATTAGTCAGTATCTAATATTTTGTCATTTCAACGGTGTGTTATATATTAGTTATCGACAGCATATGTACAAAATTCTTGTACTATCTAGCAAGTGGGGATTGCATCTCCCACCCTTAGATATAGGAGGGGGTCTATCTAAGTCAGGGTAGTCGTAAAGATGAGAGTATGTCTTAAATCGATCGTTAGAAATATACATACAAATTATAAACTAAATAGTCCTTATCATTTTAACAAATCATTTCTTCGAATACAATACAATAAAAAAGATTTTCCAACATTATTTTACATACAATTTATTTTTTCCCGTTTTTTACAATAACTATTCTATTCATTATTAAATGATATCGTCCTGAAACTCTCTCATTTTATTTTAGTTTAGTGTATGTTAGTGTTTAATGAATAAATTTGTTGTTTCTACATAAAATTGGACTTCAGCAGACAAGGTACATCAGCACACAGTCTATTCAACAGAATAATCTTCATAGACATCATAAGTGATCAATAGTTTTGACTACCCTTATCAATCCTTGATTCTTAATTATAGTCCAATATTCGGCTGCAGGATTATTACACTCATCGGTTTTTTGCTAAAACCCAAACTTTTAAGGATATTTATAATTAGGAAAATATATATTTACCAGTTTGCCTAACAAAATTTGGCCGCAAGTATTTTCAATTTATTTTTGAGAAAAAGGATCGTTCATTTGTTTTTTAAATAGAATCTCACCTACATTAGGCAATTTATATAAAGATTCTAAAAAATCACGGTTGCGGTTGCGCACCTGGCCTCACCTCTTCACAGCCAGGTGTAAACAGGTATGATTTCATTTGCACGGACATGTATTAATTATATATGAAATGAAAGCTATTTTTTTCTATTTATTATCATATATGGTTGCTTAATTAAATTGGCAAAGAGTTGCTGGATGTTAAAGATGATAAATATTCAAGGTAGAGTGAAAAAAGGCGGACAGACGAAGATAGTGATTACCAGCTGTGCGAAGCTTTCAAGTCATTGCACATGCTTCGAATGCAAGTTTTCAACCACTGGGGGGTAACAAATGCTTCAAAAGAAATATCTTCCTTTTCAAAATGACAAATTTGAAAATTACAACAAGAAAAACATAAAATTTTTAAATCATTAATTTACAATTGGTATTTTCAAAAAAGGGCATTAATTAATTTTTTCAAAATGATAATTATTTAAAAAGCGTATTAATTGAATTTGTTAAATTGTTGATTTTTTGATAAATGCAGTAATTTATTTTTATTAAACAAATTTTTAACAAAAAAACCTCAAAGTTTGTACTGTGTCATCTATATTGTAACTATACCTATACTATTTTGAAGATCAATTGAAATTTTATTTACTGTTTGTGCCCTGGAAAAATCTTCAAATTCTTTTTTATCTTTTTGCTTTGGAACTACAATTTTTTTTAGACACTCTGTATGATATTCTGAATCATTAGTAGATTCAATTGCTTATAGAATATCATATTTCTATTTTTTATGACTTACCACTTTTTAAATGATGCATTACAAAGAAAACAGAGCTTCAAAGTGTCGTACAGTAGGCAATAGCTGTCTTTGTTTGACGAATAATATTACGCGCCAACTCTTTCTCATTCTAATTTAAATATTTATCATCTTTAACATCCAGCAACCCTTATTTGCGGCCGGATTTAATTAGGAAACCATATATGATAATAAATAGAAAAAATTAGCTTCAATTAGATATATAATTAATAAATATACCTGTTTACACCTGACTGCGAAGAGGTGAGGCCAGGAGGGCAATGGCAACCTTGATTTTTTAAAATTTTTAGAGATTTTATTTAAAAAACAAGTAAACGATCCTTTTTCCCAAAAATAAATTGAAAATATTCGCAGCCAAATTTTGTTAACCAACCTGATAAATATATATTCTCCTAATTATAAATAATATGCATAAAATGAGCGCACTAATCCTGCAGTCGTATCTTAGACTATTGTTATTTAATGTGGTTGACTACTTGAGTACTATCTACTGTATGAAAGGTAATAAATTCAATTCATCTTTCAATTTTCCTAATCCTTTATAATCTTTGTTGTCATCCATTTGTATGTATATTACATATGATGTTAGTTTTTAATGCCTAAATATTTCTTTATAAAAAACATTTTGTATTAAAATGAAAAGAACAGGAAAACTTAGCCAATTGACAGCGATATCCCATTATCCTAAGTTCTGCTACTTTCTAGAACGTTATATTAGTGGATTTTGTAATTTTTTTACAAATTTATATCTATTAATCAGTAATGCAGGATTATGTACATCAATTTCCAAAAATAAGGATACTTCAATATAAACACTACTTTTTAAGCCCAATAATAAGAGAAATATAACCATTTAAAGGGGTAAAATTGGAACCTTACTTTTTCAAATATCTGTCAAACGGTTTTAATTAAGAAGTTCATAATTTGGGAGTGAGGTTGAATACTACAAACTTTTTTCAAATTTTAATAATTCAGAGAAATTATAATAATAATGATAAATTGTCTTTATTGGTCTGATATGTGTACACACTACAATTTACAAACAGACATCATGCAACAGGAGTGGCGAGATTTAACATTTATGTTATTCTTCTACCTAAACACTTCCAGCCGCTTATCTATGCAAAAGAACTTTATACAGTCTCAATTATAAACTTATTAAATAATTACAAAAAACTAAAAAAAAAGATAAAGATAGTTACGTATTTGCTTATTAAGCAAAATTGCAATGTACTTAGATTTAAAAGAATTTATACCACTCAATTTAAGGTCCTAGAGGAGAGAATTATAACTTTTGAAAGCTAAACAAGAGAAACTTCTTTAGAAAACAGATTTTTATGCCGCACATGTACATTATTTATTTTTGCACAAAAAACTAGTTTTTCTCTCAAATAAACAGGTGTCGAATGTTTTAACACTTTCTTCAGAAGACACATAAAATCAAGCTTTGCAGCATTTAAACCAATTTAATTCCTTAATTTTAGCCAACATATAGTTATACTTTCTTCGCTTAAAAATAAAATACGTTTTGTACATATTGCACACGATTTTTCGATGTCATGTCAAGACAAGGATAGTAAACAACATTAACAGTAGGTAAAAATAGACAATACTAAAGATTCGCAAAGCTTTTCCCTTATCTTAAAATTGAGAATAGACCTGTTCATACATAAGATTTTCATCTTAGCATAGCTTTTCTGCAAAAGTATCTTTAAATGGTTTTTAAAACCTCACGTCCACATCTAAAATTAGTCCTGAGTTTTAGCGAATTGTTTTATTACCAATGTCTCACTGCCCAACTCCAATTTCAAATTTTGTTGCAAATTTTCTCTAAGTATCTGAGAACAAAACAACAAAACTTCAATCTTATTTGCATTCAGCTTTTGATTCTTATCAGTGGAATATTTAAGAATACTTGACAGATCTCTATTTAGGTGTGTAGCTGCTGCATCTGGATCTGCAGGATCAAAGTAGTGTAGAACCTGAATGTCATCAGCATATGATTGAATGTGAGAGTGTGAGGTACTATCACAAATATCAAAGACAAATACAAGGAACTAAAGTAGGCCAATTATTGAACCCTGCAGCACACCAGATACTATTTCGCCAGCCTCAGATCAACTCTGATCCATGCAAACTCTCTGCCTTCTTCTTTTTAAGTTAGATTCTAAAAATTTACAAGATATTTCGTCAAATCCCAGATCTTTCAGCTTTGCACAAAGAAGATCATAATTAAACACATCAAATGCCTTGGAGTAATCCAAGGAAGTATATATCACAGCCTTCTTCTTATCCGATGCTCTTATTTTGTTGTCAGTGATATTTAACATTGCAGTTGCTAAGCTATGTCTTCTCTATTTGTACGAAAAAAATATGCCTTTTTAATATTAAGCAATTTTTTTATCAATTATTCTATTGTTCAATTACCATTCCCAAAGTACGAACTATTCCTACTCTACACTTGTATATACATACCTTTGGATATGGCAAGCATTGCATCCCTCTTTGACATTTTGGGTTCAAAAGTTTCAGAGTTACTTCTTGATTTGAGATCAGTTTTATATTTTGTACTTTGTGAAAGAGATTCTTCGGTTGTTTTCGATATGTCGTTTACAGTATTATCAGCCAGCTTTCTCATCGGTAACATTAGATTCAAAATATCAACAGCCATTTTTAAAACTTGATCCGGACAAGCCATTTTGTGATCTGGCCAATTCGGCAACCAGTAATGGCTTATGATCCGAGGTTCTGCAGAAGAGTCTAATTTATTCAATTTTAACTGCCTTATGTAACATTCTTCCACATTACTCTCACTTAAATAAGTAATCCTGTAAAAGATATTACAGATAAAAACCGTTCTACAACAAAAGAACTAAGTATGTTAATATATGTATGGTACAAAGAAGATTGTTATTTCACATTTGATATTGAGAAATTTCACTGCATCTGATATGCTCATAACTTCATCAAATTCAAATATGCCCTTCTGCCAAAGCTAATATCCAACATTCTCCATAAGATTAGATCAATATTACAAAAAATAAACGGTTTACACATTCACAGTGACCCAAAAATATCTATTATGTTTTCTCTTGCTTACAGCTTTGGTCAACGCAATTACCAGAGAAAGGGCCTGTTGCCGCGTATAGAAAGTTTGCTTTCAGTGTGTCATCCTGTGGTCCATCAAATCTGCAGTTATTGGCGACTCTGGAAGGAAGTAAAAGTCCTTGCCAAGGGCAGAAAAGCAAGGAAAAATGAGTTCCAATCCGACGCCTGAATAGGTATAAGGAAAAAACAAGAATTTTTCTTTGCCTTTGTTTGTTGTCTACATACATTCCATAGCTAAGTTTGACTTGATTATTATTGAGTTAATAGCTTTTATGGCTGTTTGCCTGTGAGATAAGTTTGCTATATCTCTTTTCGGATAGTTCCTGTCTATATTGAATTGTGTACACCTTCTGGCTAAATGGCTAAAACTTCCACATGGAAGGTGCAAGGATATGTTTCTATTGATTAGGAGTCATATACTTCTATACCTATTATTATTTCATGGTATATTTACTGATTAAGTGAAAAGTATCATTCTTCTAATTATTTTCTAATAAAATAAAGTCTAGGTTAACTTCCATTGTTGCTGTTAAACAGATCTTCATGGACCCTGCAAGGGTCATATCTGATTCTGTTAAGAGAACTGTGTGGTCAGTGTATGCTATTAAAATTCTTACCATTTATCTTATTAACTCATTATATTCTGAGCTCAGACATCAATATATTAAAGAATATACATTCTGATGTTGAGCTTTTAAAATTTTTCTAAAAGCTTAGCCTATAACTCTTATAAGCATTTACTGATACTAGTGCAGGTTTTCGGTATTTCTGAAGTCTTTTTTACCAGAACCATTTTAATTGATTGATTAGATGTGTATGTTGTACTCAATTGAACGCCTTTTTGAAACCAATGATGAACATAAATGAATTCTTCTGCAGATTTAAGGACTTTTAAGAAATTAATTGCATGTAGATCAAAACCCAATGTGGTAAATAAAGATTGGGAAAATACATGAGCTGTTTACGAGACAGAAGGTAGAATTGTTTCTGAATCTAAACGAGTCTAAAATAAATGAAATAAATATGAAAACTTTGTAAAAGAAAATGCCTACCTATAATTGCCAAAAGTGACTTCATTTAATTGTTCAAAAGCTTGCGTCTCTTCTTCATATTGTTGAGTATTTATTTTAGTATCAAATGTAAATTTATCGCGTACTTTTGTTGTTTTAACATAGTAAAAAGATTTCTCTGTACTGTCGTCCTTTTTTCCAAGTGGAAAATATAGTTCACATTTACTCCAACCTTTTTCTACTAAACCTGTTAACATTACTATACATTTACACTGAAAATAAAAAGAAATATAAATTTGAGCTTACATTTAGAGGATGTTTTCAGGAAAAGTTTAATATTAATTCAAAAAAACTATAAACAGTAACGCACGCGTCTTCTTCAAAGTCACGAGGTTTACATGAAATGTTTGATTGTATTTTAGCTTACTTTGTTCAGTGCTATTGAATAAATTATCTTCATTAATCGAGGGGTGACTAAATTTCCAAATCCTAATACTAAGCACACTGTTTACTACCATATAGCAACACTCACAGATACACTGTATCTCCTTCAAGCCTTATTTAGGTCGCTGGTGTAATTGTGAGGGATGGTAGTGAACACAGTGTTCAGTATGAATATCACTTATGGCTGCAGAAATTTCAACTTAACCCTTTAGAGACTCATTTTTCTGGGATAGTGGGGAATACTAAGGTTATTTCATGTTTGAAAGGTATTATTTGTGATAGAAAATGTCGACAAAAATATCAAGGGTATGAGAGGGTTGGTGGTACAAATATGCTCCATTAAATTTTGTTGTTGTACTTATATGAACCATCGGCCCTATAGAATTTTTTCTCTATTAAAGACAATTTTGATACATATTTTACAAAATATTTCAATATTAGGGTCATTCCATGTCAAATCAACACGGGGTATAAACCTGAATTTGGTATGAAGAGATTAAGATGGCAACTTTTTTCAAATATCTCAAACGATTTAAAAATTACGGCCATGTAAAGTTTTCCAGTATCCATAAAAAAATGTAGCTGAAATATTTTGAAATCACTTTTGCTTTTATCCTAATTGAGCTGGAGAGATGGGAGTGATGTTATTTTACTCAGTTTTATATGCTTTTTCTTTTGATACATCCTTTTTAAAAATTATTATTTAACTATTAGAGTGTCAGTTATTTCCTAAACTAGATTTTGTTCTGCAAACGCTCTTGAAATTTCTAGGTTATGACCTGAAAAAAAAATATTATACTCGAACCAACTATATTCACATTAACCTGTGCCTAAATCATAATACATTTCCCATTTAAATAACGCGAGATAAAAGTTAATCAAGGATAAAATTGTATTCATTATTAAATTTATCGTTTTTTTTATTTCCACCATAATTTTTATTCATATCAAACTAAATACATAGAGATGAGTGATAAAATAAATACATACAAAATTTGTATTACAATACAAATCTTTAGTAATATCTTTAGTAATATCAAATCTATCGAAAAATTTTAACGAATCCAAATTAATAAAAAAATCAATATCCTTCTTTTTTAAATTTTTAACCTCACCATATGTATTGAACGAATCGAATTCTGAATCTTCACAATTGAATTGATAAAAAATTTTTAAAAATTGTAAATCTAAATTTGGAGATATGCATGAAGCATAAATAAATATCTAATAGATATATATAATAGCTCTCTCTCTCTCTCTATCTCTCTCTCTCTCTCTCTCTCTCTCTATATATATATATATATATATATATATATATATATATATATATATATATATATACAGTGCTTTTCAGATAAAAGTATCCACCTTTAATAACTTTTGTAATACTGGTATTTAGAAAAAATCCAAAAACACGTCAATTTATGTTGGAAGGGGCAAGCATTATGGCTTATTTAAACTTACTGGAAAAGCCACCCCCTCACCCCTAGCAGCATCCCCTTTATTTTTTTAAATTACTTTTCATATTTTTTATGTAAAATTTGGATACTCCTCTTTGAGCTGATTTCAAAAATGTATAATACTTGTAGGTTAAAGTGGTTAGTTTATGAGATAAACAATTTTTCTTTTAAGAGCACAAATTTTACTTATTATTTACTTTCACCTTATTTGCCTGTACTAAAATGGGTTGTACAACAGTTCAAACTCTTTAATCTTTTTAACTGTGCTATTTATTATGAAGTTACAATAAGTGTTCAAAATGAGTACCAATCACTTCCATACAATGGTATAATCTATTTTAAAATGCCTCTCTGACATTGCTTAATACGGCTGGATTTAATTGTCGACATTCATTTTCTATCCTCTCTCGTAAATCATCCAGAGATTCTGGTTGGGTAGCATAAACTTTTGTTTTTAAATACCCCCATAAAAAGAAGTCTAGGGGTGTTAAATCCGGTGACCTAGGTGGCCACTCCATCATCTGCCCCCTTCTACCTATCCAACGATCGGGGAATGTTTCGTTTAAAAATTGTCGGACAGGCATAGCATAGTGTGGGGGGGCTCCGTCTTGTTGAAATACCAGTAAATCTTCGGAAAGGTTATCATCATTTTCTATTATTGTTGTAATACGTGGGTCAACCCCTTCCCTGAGTAACTCAAGATATGATTCACCACCATTTAAATTTCCGTTGATGAAGAAAGGTCCGACAATGTGGTCACCTAGGATACCACACCAAACGTTTAACTTTTGGGGATGTTGTGTATGGAATTCACGCATAATATGTGGATCACTTTCAGCCCAATATCTACAATTATGCCTACTTACTAAGCCATTTAATGACCATGAGCATTCATCAGAAAAGCAAATATTGTTTAACAATTGTGGATTGTTATTGATAATTTGCGTCATTGATTCGCAAAACTCTAGACGACGATCAAAATCATCTTCATTCAACTCGTGCACCAACTTAACTTTGTATGGGTGGTACTTGAATTTATGTAGAACTCGGAAAACTGTAGAAGATGAAACACCGATCGCTCTACTTATTGTTGACAACGATTGGGGTTGTTGAGCCTCTAAGCTGACTTGCCCTAAAATTGCCACTTGGATTGCTTCGTTATTTACGAGTCCCTCTCGCTTATGCACTTTATTGCAAACAGACCCTGTTGTGGTAAATTTCTCCATCAGTTGAATTACATACTTATGAGTTGCATGTCTTCCGTCATGTAATTCGTTAAATATTCTAGCAGCAGCTCTTGCACAATTATTATTTTGGTAGTATAAACCTACAATTTCAATTCTTTCTTGCAAAGAGTAAACCATTTCAGAGAAACAAAATAAATAATGTATCAAATTACACTATCAATAGTGACTACAAATTCTAGTTGACAATGTCAAACTTTAATAAAAAGTAGAGTTTTTTGTTGTTTGGATTTTTTAAGTAGAATAAATAGCACAGTTAAAAAGATTAAAGAGTTTGAACTGTTGTACAACCCATTTTAGTACAGGCAAATAAGGTGAAAGTAAATAATAAGTAAAATTTGTGCTCTTAAAAGAAAAATTGTTTATCTCATAAACTAACCACTTTAACCTACAAGTATTATACATTTTTGAAATCAGCTCAAAGAGGAGTATCCAAATTTTACATAAAAAATATGAAAAGTAATTTAAAAAAATAAAGGGGATGCTGCTAGGGGTGAGGGGGTGGCTTTTCCAGTAAGTTTAAATAAGCCATAATGCTTGCCCCTTCCAACATAAATTGACGTGTTTTTGGATTTTTTCTAAATACCAGTATTACAAAAGTTATTAAAGGTGGATACTTTTATCTGAAAAGCACTGTATATATATATAATAGATCTAATCTAATATCTAATTTTTTTCAGCTGTGTACCTAGTTCATAAATAATGGTTATAGACTCAAATTACATGAAGTTCTCCCAGTGTTCACAGATGGCGTTAGATTACAAAACGAATAAATTTAAATATTTTTTTAAGTCATATTCTAAAAATGTGAGGGGCGTTTGCAGAGCAAAATCCAATTTGGGAACTAACGGACACTCTATTAACCATGAACCCATCTGCCTCCCGCTTTGAAATTTTCAGAGTCACTTACCATAAGTAAGAATTTTTTGGAAATTTACAAAAATGCACTTTATCAGAAAATCAAAATTTTGAATATTATTTTTCTAAAAATTTTTTATAACATGTATGGTGCTCAAAAAAGAGCATTTAAAACTGAGTAAAATGACACCACTCCCATCTCTCTAGCTCAATTAGGAGAAAAGCCATGGTGATTTCAAAATATGTCGGTTATATTTTTTGGGTGGATAATTCTGAAACTGTTGGATATTTGAAAACAAATTGCCATTTTTCTTAATCTTTACAACCAAATTTCATCAAATTCTGAAAGAGTTAAGTAATTTTTTTTATTTTAATGTGTTGATTCATATGGAATGACCTAATATTTATATTTTGAACAATTCAGACATAGAGAAGTCATACAATTTATACTTTAACTTCCTCTGGTAGATCCAATGGATGGTTTTTCCATCCCAGGAGGAATATAAATTGCTGGAAAGAAAAGTTGTCCCTTGTATTTCCTGTATCCAAGTGTTTATGGCAGTCATTATAAGCAGGGTGTAGAAAACATTTGTTTACCATTAATTTTATTTGCGATATAGTTCTTATCGTATCATTTGATCGGAATGTACCTTTTCGATTACATCATCTAAATAATGAGTTTTGGAGTATTCTGCTAGTTGTTTCGTTGATGCAAAATATAGTTTTGAAAAAAATTTTTTTAAGCTGTTGCATTTTTTGTGGAGAAAATTATCCAATAAAGGATGAGTGGACTAGTGGGAACTAGTATGCGAAACACGATTGTTTCACATAACCAAGCATGACTTCATTTTCAATTTTTCATTTGTAAACTGAATATATATATAAATGTAATGAAGATGGATATAGTTCTTTAAAACAGTGATAAGGTGAAAAATTAGCATGTATATTGGAGGCTATTTTACAAGTGTGTTTACTAAAAATTTTTCTCTGGTTTTAAGCACAAAATAAAAGAACTACAACAACTTGCATTTTCTACAGGAGCTTCAATATTTTCTGTATATATGATTTTGGTCTGAAACTTCTTTCCTAGAATGAGTTATTTCTACTTGGTCATCACTTTCTTCTTCACAAAATTCTTTATTGATATCGGATTGATCACTTCCAGATGTCTAAAAAGGGTTAAGCCCTAATACTGATACATATTAAGCAGATTCATTTTAATAATAACATATGTAGGATTAAGTCGATATTACATTCCCAATAGGACAGAAAACAACTATTGATCTACTCCATCTCACTGCACAACACAGTCACGAGTTTCCTTCGATTAGCCATAACCCAGCGAGAACATTCAGAGGGAAAGAAGACACTGAACGATGAGGGTTAAGCGGGCAAAGATGACTCCCGCACTTGTATAGACGGTTTCCCGATCATTTAACTTAATTACGACAATGTATTGCGATATTCAATATTTTAATATTTTTACTATCAAGCTCATTTTTATTTTTGAATCCTTTGTAATTATTTGTGAACCAATTTCATTGTTTAATTTCCATCAATAAAATGTTTTCCATATACCCGGCGTTTTACGAAGACAAAAAAACCCTAGACAACCAAGATATCCCTAGACATATATTTGAAAAAAAAACGAGTATTAAACTGTTTTAAAAAAATGATCATTTATCTGGATGTTAACTGCACTAGACTTGAATGTCTTTGATCTACGTAAATACTGGAGCTCAAATAAAATGTTTTAAGCTTATTCAGAAAATCGGTTTCCCGAGCTAGGGGTTTGAATGGTTTTTTCGAAAATTTCTTTTCATTTTCGATGTTATTATATAAATGAATTACATTCATCTTTTCTACGCTAATAATGAAAGTAATACGAGTTCACATATAGAATGATTTTCGAATGCCTGCATTGAATATAATCAGGTACAAAATATAAAAATATAGATACTGAAACATAGTGTTCATATCTATAATCATACTGCTGTAAGTGTAAAGTGTAGACTAGAGTAAAAATGTAAATAAATCTTATTCGGAACGCTCTTTATTCAGTATTAGAGTAGAGGTGATATAACAAATAAATCAGAGTGATGCTCTGTGTCAAGCTGCCATCGCACGTTGAGTTTATTCTTGATTAATTGTGTTCGAAGTTGTCCTCGAATTTTGATAAACGGGTTTGAATCGCCCTAGAACGATGAAAATCGACATTCAATGTGTTTACTGTGTTTTGAGAAAGGTTATAACATGAATAAAATAAGTGCAGCATTGCAACTTAAATTAAAGAAATTATTAGACAAGTATGATCCAAGTAATGATTGTTTATCGCGAGTAGTGGGCAAAATGAATGTGTGTTGAGGTGGTAACATGGAAAACCAGGCTATTCTTTATATGTATTGAAAAATAGGGAGAGAAATGCTTTATTGTAAAAAATTGTTACAATTTATAGACAAAAGCTTGTGAAAACTAAAAAAAAAAACATAAAAATAACTTAATAAAGATACAAAAGCAAATTAGGTCTCGTAAAAATGAGCTATGTGATTGCCAATTTTGTGAAATTTCAAGATCGCCAGGACATGTTAATTTTTTAGACAAAATTTTCATAAACGACAAAATATTTTTCCGTCGAATTCAAAAATAGATCAGGTTGCTGGCAATACATGACAGTCTTCAGTTAAAAAGCGGTGTCGTAAATACTTCAATTTTATTAAGCAAAGATTCAAATATGCATGATCCAAAGCATTTCCCGTAATCAATTTTAAAAAGCTGTGAATGAATCTTGTACTTTGAAAGGTAAAGAACAAGTTACTTCGTCTTTATGAAAACATGTAATAGCTGATAAACCATCAATTTCTGTGGATGAGAATGATTCAATCATATCACTTTTTCAGATGACAGGTAAACCAGTGAAAATATATTTAAATAAAAGTTCCAAAGACAACAAATTTCTCAATCAAAATTTACTTGGTATTGAAGATTTTCAGTCTGAGACTACTTGTGCAATAGCTAAAGCTGTTCGAGTAGCTCCTAAAAATATGAAAAATCTTCAGCTTAATTTGAAAAGAGAACTTATGCAGCAAAATCATGACGTCGATAAATTTTTCGCAGTTGAAAAAGTAGATTTCTCAAGTATACATTTGAACAACAGTGAAAAGAAATCTGAAGAAACATTAGTTTACTGCCATAACCTTGAAGATTTCATAGCTACTGTTGAAGCTAAGCGACAAATGCCAAATACTCATTTGAAGTTTGGTATTATGGGGGAGGTTGATTTAAAAAGTATGTGTGTCCATCCAGTCTTCAGAGATAAACATTTATTTATTTATTTATAACCAGTAAAAAATTACAAGCATTTACAATACTTTATAATTCCCACAGAAGTATACAATACCTGTATGTAGGAACTGGTACTTTACTTATTAAAAATAAAATAATAAAACATTTAATACATGGTTTTTAATAAGAAATGTGTCATCCCAACCCCATTATAATAAAATTGATAATAAAATTAGTATACAATAATTAATATTAACAAAATATAGTACTTATTTGGTTTAAACATTTTTTACAGTCCAAAGTTTCAAATTACTTTTTAAGTACTTATTGTTTCAATTTCCCTTTATCTCCTTAATTTATTAAATATTTTTATTGCCAAAATATCACTAACAGTTTTAAACATTTTTGGTAGCAGAACACTTTTATTTCTAGTTTTACTTGTTGATGACTCATATTTATTATTTAGTTCTTTATAGTAATATACAACAGCTTCCAAGCAAAATAATTGCTCGATATTTAATGGATAAGCGCTATTAGTAAAATTGTACATATTTGTTAATAATTTTTAATAATTTGTTTTGAAGCGTCTGTATCAGATTTAAATTATTAGAATACACACCACCCCATGCAATAATTCCATAACCTATAATACTTTGAAAAAGTGCATAATAAATTACCATAAGAGTTTTATTTTCCATAAATTTGGATAATTTATAGAAGACAAAAGTAATATACTTAGTTTTATTGATTAAATATTCAATATGCTTATTCCATTTTAAATTATAATCAATTATAATTCCAAGGTATTTATAGCATTCAACTCTAGTTAGTAGTTTTTATTTCTCGATAGGAACACTATCAGAATAATTTCCAAAAGTAATATAGACCGTTTTATCAATATTTAACGTTAATTTGTTAGCAGTAAACCAAACATCTATTTCATCCAATAATTTATTCATTTTATTTATAGTTCCTTCCCATGTCTTTCCTTCAGCTATCGCAGCTGTATCATTTGCATATGATACAATATAGTTATCAGTTATTTTAGTAAGAAGATAAATGAAGAAATAAAATCACGACAGAAGTATAGTGAAGAAATAACATCAAAAATTTTTAAAGCTTCTGGTGTGAAGCAGTTATTAATTTTAGCTGTAGTACTGAGTACAAAAGAAATCTACACAAATGCTTCGATATTGTTATTGTCGATCAATAACTTTGGTGGAACGATTGCTACAGATCTAAAGCAAATATTCTAGTTGACATTATGACACACGCAAGTCCTTATAGAATAATTGGAGGAACAACAAAAAATTATCTAGACTGAATTGAATCAGGAGCAAACAAAAAAAAGTTCAAAATTTTATGAATTGTATTCATCCACCAATAATTAATGCTAACGAAGAAAGACTGTTTCAAGAGTTTGAATCAGATGCTTTCAAGAGGGGAAGTGCTGGTAGTGTACAGCGTGAGATCATGCATGGCTCTCCAGATTTCAGGGGAAATTCATGCAAATGTTGCTAAACAAAATTTACATCTTGAGAAAATACTCACTGCATTGTTTGAAATACGTTGAAGTATTTCAAAGTTTAAATAAAGTCGTTGATGCTTGTTTCAAAATGAAATTAGATGAAAACTACAAAGAATGTATCGAGGAATTCAAAAACAATTATTTAAAGTTGAAAATCCCTGTTACACCAAAAGTACACACCGTCTTATTTCACTTTTTCAATTTTTGTTACAAGAATGGATGTGGTTTAGGTTTTTATAATGAACAGGCGATGGAGTCGGTGTAAACATGACTTCAATATCTCATGGATGAAATATTAAGTTTCAAAGGCGAATCCTAAATAGGATAAACAATTTGTGAATATAATTCATATCATACTTAATTTAAGCTCATTAAAAAAATGACACTACATTGTATGTGTAAGAAGTATATTATTTTCATGTTTTCTAAAAAACATGTCATATATAATTATTGATATTTAACTAATATTATTTAAAAAATGAATGTAATTCATTTCTATAATTATTAAATCAAAAATTCAAACCCCTATTATTCTCCAAGAGCTCGGGAAACCCTTTTTCTGAATAGGCCTAAAACGTTGCATTCGTGCTCTAGTTTAAGTTTAGACGTTCAAGTAATTTTCATTTAAGACTGGTTAAGGAACACTGTGTGTAAAGTAAAGTTAAATTTCATTTTATCATCAAATGAGATAACTAAACTCATTTTTCTACTATTGAATAATTAAATGAATAATCTGCTAATTTTGCTTTAAACCATTTGGTATACGCAACATAAAGCAAATTTATTAATAATTTTATTCAACTCACATGTGTACTCCACACCATTTCCCAAAAGTCTTGACATGTATGAGCCATTGGCCCCTGAGTGGCTATATAAAGAGTCTCTGTATAATCTGGTCCCTAAAATCAAACATAGTATAAAATACTAAATACTGTCTAACCCGCGATTCAATATCGTCTTCAGCAATCCAAGGTAAACTGATTACCTTCGAGCCTTCCATAGGTCGCTGGTTCATATCCGGCTCGAAGGACCAGACAGAGTAGTTGTGGCTATTGTGTGAGTGGTAATAAGCAGTATACTCAATATAAATATAAATAAGGGTTTCAAAAATTCCAACTCGGATACTACAAAAATAATAGTTGTGTTCAATCACAGACACTCATTCAATTTTAAACAGATTTAGATTGTAAAGTTTATGGAGGGAAAAATTGGAAGATAAGAACAAGAAGAAGACTTTGGAGTTATAACAAGATATTAAATTGGATAACAAGATAATTACAAAAATATAAATACAATAAGAACAAATATTAGAAATGTAAGTGATTGAATTATGAGATGATGTGGAAAATCCTAATAATAAGCAAATATTACTTCCCTATCCTATTGGAGGTTATATATGTAGCATAAAACTTAAGAGAACTGCAAAACATAAAAATCTATGTAGAGATTATGAACCTCGTTTAATAATAAAAATAAATACTTTACATGATTTAGAGGACAGGAAATTTTTCTAAAGAAATTAACTTGTAAAATATAATGTAAGCTAATGTTTATCAATAAGGCAAACTAGGTAGTGCTATAATAATTAAGAATTAAAATTACTTTGTATCATAATAACTAGAAGAAAAACCCAGTTGCTAATAAATAACTAAATTGATGTCAATGAGGTGGCATAAGAAAATATTTACATAATCTTAGGTGAACTTTAAGGTCCTCTCAATGACTATTAGTGATACCTGTCACAAGTTAAAATTGCAATACTAGTTTTATGGGCTTGTTGGGTTTGTTCTAGACCTGAGTCGAGCTAATATCCATATCACACAAATTGTTTTTTAACAAGATTTCCTATACATAAAATTTTGTTTAATTTTACAATTTATTGAAGGTCATGAAATGTCAAATTAAACTATTATATAAACAACTGAGAAATTATGGTAGAAATATAGTCATGAAAGTTCACGAATTATTTAAGAACTAAAAAATGAGAAAAAGTCCATAAAAAATAACAGACAACCTTACAAAAGATTAATACAACATTTAATCCTAGTGTTGTGTAGGCAATCAGTCTCAGTAGAGAAGGATGGTATCTTCCCTACTCCAGCAAAGCGCTTGTACCCGAGAAAGCAAGAAACAAAGCAATGGAGCATAAATCCAAGGGTAGTGAAACAAAAACACTTTTTGATTTGAGTGCTTGGCTGTAGTTTTCTATTCTGAACAGTTCTGCTGTTAAAAAAATTTTAAAAAAAGGGATCAGGTCCAGGTAGAGGCTTTACTCCCCCTTTTCACCAAATTATAATCTAGATGGTGGACAGTTTGGTGAGTTCTATGGTACTACTGTAACCATGTATTTTTAGAGTTCTAGGATACCACTAATCGTAGGCCACAGAGATTGCAACTGACATTTTGCAACGTTGCTACACTGCTACAGCATTCCTTAAAACTATTACTACGGAAAAGGGTAATGGATAAATTGTGTCCACTTATATTAACAGTTATCATAATGGACAATGACAGAGAGAAAGAAATAGTTCGTAAAAATGAAAATTAAAAAATAAATAATACCTTTAGAATATAAAAATGTAATATGTTAATATGAAAGTTGTTACAGTAAATTATTATAACTTGAAAGTAAATCAAAATATTTTTAATTTATAAGTTCCCAACCAAACCATTTAATTGCCAATAAATTTAAAATGGATATATAAAGAACAGTGCTGAACACACTGTTTACACTAATACTACACCAACACTTACAATTACACTGCCTGACCCGCGTTTCGATAACCAAGTTAACATCCTCAGAGACTGAAGGTAAACTAAAACCTAACGATTTGACTTACCTGTTTTATACTAAATTCTCCCACCAATAAACCTTCCCTTGCGAAAAAAACTTCCTTGGCGGGAATCTTCACATTTATTCTTTGATAACTAAACTATAGAGTGTCCCTATTTAAGCTTCTCTTACATATAGCAATTTCAATGCTTTCAAATGCATCCAACAATTTATTATTGGATACATTTTTTAACAATTTTACATTATTATTATTTATGTCATGATCATGACTGGCAGCATGATCGGCAAAACTCGATTTATCGGTCCGTCCATATTTTAAACGAGCTATGAGCTCTTTGAACCGGACAATAACGGATCTCTTAGTCTGCCCAATATTCTTCTCGCCACAATCATCACAGCTAATTTCATATATACCATTCTTTTCTAAATTTGGTATTTTATCCTTAGGAAATTTAGTATAAAACAGGTAAGTCATTAGGTTTTAGTTCACCTCCAGTCTCTGAAGACGATAACTTGGTTATCGAAACGCGCGTCAGGCAGTGTGATTGTAAGAGTTGATGTAGTGGTAGTGTCAACAGTGAGTTCAGTATGAATATCACCAAAAGTTCCAGAAATTCAAACTCAATATGGAACAGTAGTTTATAGCGAACCATAATTACCACTTTTTGCAGTTATTGAAAAGACCAATACTCAATCGAAGATGGTTGTTTAGGAGCATTTCAAAGTGTATTACATTAGTTTCACAATATGCTACTTACTTTAATGTAATTGGCATGAATATATGATTGTGGTCCTGGTAAATGGACTCTACTGTGTTCATTTGGTAAAACACCCTTATATCTATTACGGCTTTGGCTGCCAGAAACATAACATTTCTCTTGAAGATTTAATGGCACTTCCCAGAATTCTTGATGTAATTTTGGAACACGTGACACCTGAAATAAATTGAATCATAAAACAATTTCAAATAAAACCAAATAGGTTTAAAACTTTATATCCCAGTAGTTCGTAGCTAACATTCATAAGCTTAATCAAATGATAACTACTTTTTTAACAAGTAAATATTTAGTAAGTCTGATTACAACATAACTATTCCCATCAATATTTGAATCCTATTTGGACCTAGCTTTCGTGCAGTAGCGATTGGTTCGGCTTCAGTTCAGTTAATTCATCTCATGGCGAATAGTACATTTAAACCTTTTATCTCCAGAATTTACAGGGAAATTGGGTGTAGCAGAGTAGAGTGTTATTCAATATTGATAAGGTAGAATCATGGTTTATTTAGAACAGTAGCACCTTAGCTATGTTATTTAAACAAAATCAACACTGTGCAATGACTTCAACTGGATAGCGGCGGTCACTGTTATGTACTTCGCCTTATATTTTCTAGCAATTTCAGATAAATGATCTAAATTAGACTCGGACACTATCACATGGAGATTATATGTCAAAGTTTATGTTTATACAATAGCTCGGTGGAACTGCAACCATTTTCTTATGTGGTGTTACTAGAGGCTAGAAGATTCTTCTCAAAATCATATTTGATCAGTAGGGATTTTGCTATCACACAGCTCTTGTATGTAATATGTATATATACTGTAGATCTGTATGTATAAAAAATAGTTGACGATTAGTAGGCTAATAGTAGACCAGCTTTATGTGCTATAAAATGTCTTATTTTATGTAAACAACAAAATGTCTTATTTTATGTGAAAATCAGTTGGAAACACTTCTGTATTTGCCTGGTATGGAATTATAAAAACACCTTAATTTGACGTCTTCATAGAATCCATTTATTGAGGTCCTGGAAGTTGGAAATTAGTAGTTTCGATTTTATCAATAATTAGATTGGTTGATTTCCGGTTCGGCTTTTTGTACTGGATTTAGAAATTAAATGAATCGGAAGTTCTTTCAATTATTAAAAAACATATCTTTATTCCGAATTATCAGCCAATCGAGATAACCTAACATAAGTTAGAGTAAATCTAACCTATTCAAATCTGTGAACCTAATCTAACCAAAAAATGAATCCATTCCTCGATCTGGCCTTCAAAAAAACATAAACAAAAATATATCAATGCTATAAATATAATTTCAAAATAATAATTATTTTATTTTGATTTACATACCTCACATGCTCTTTGTAACTCGCTTATAGTAAGCAAATTTCCAGCAGTTTGTAAATACTGAACGTTTTCTAAATGTACTTTGAAATCTTCTGATAGCAACTGTGTAGTTTCTATATCAGGTTGTCTCGGATAATAAGCTTTTCTGTAACCTTTACAATGTTTTGATGTACCTGTACATTCTTTAAATGCTCCGGTTTGACAAAAGCCGCATGGAGGAATATACAAGTTTTCATTTGATAAAGATTTTCTTCTAGATTTTGTACAACAATTACATTTTTTCGGAAGCTGACACTTGGTAGCCTAAAAATATCTAAATTAGTGGATAGTTCCTCTCTTTTATGAAAAAGTAAACTGAATTGTTAAAAACTAGTTGCATCATTTAAGCTATTTGTTAATAACTGTATATTTTCTATCTATTAAATCGAAAATTGCAAATAATAAAATTTGACTTGCTTGAGGCCGCTTGACATGATGCAAGACTACGTGCAATGCAATATTTCTTAATCAAAAGCATGCGCAGATGAAGTTCAGCTGATTGTTTCATGGAAGAACTCGCACTTGCAACATTATCAATTTAATGACATGTTTATTGCGTGTAAGTTGTAATTCTAGGAGGAAATGAGCTTTTGACTTCTTAGTTTTATTTTCCTTAAGTTTCCTCATCCATTCTCAAATATAATTTTGTATGTTTTTCGTCTAATTCTATAGCTAAGCTTATGTTTCCCTTTGTTCTATCTAGCCAGAACTTGGCTCCCCATCGCCTAGGTACTCTTTTCTGTCCATCAAACTCCAAAAACAAGGGAGCAGCATGATCACTTTTTCTTATTTACTCTACCTACTTTTGTTATTTTCATTGTCAAGCCGCCCACAAAATATAAAATAAAATTTGAGGTTAGGCAATTGTTTACTTTTTTTTATGGAATTTTTATTGACAAGAGACTTGCGTAATGTCAAGCAACGTGCAATATTCGTCTATGCATGCTTAAGTGGCCTTTACAAAATACACTGCTTGACATCATAAAGTGATTGAACCTGACTTCATTGTAACCTACTGAATAAAAAGAGGTTTTATCCATATTTAATAGTGATACTATGATGACTTCCAGTTCAGTTGAAGCCTGGCGAATCCACCAAGTTTCAATTTCAAATCACATTCCTTTCAGTTACACTGAAATCACATTTTTTTTTCTAAATTTCTGTCATTAGAAGATTCAATGTTTAAAATATAAAGTGAGTGACGGATGACAAAAAATTTTAAGCTTCCAATAACCAAGAAGGGAAAACAATAAACAAAAGGGCAAAATCTTTAAAATTGAACCAATACTTAGAGACATGAAAACCTGTCCAAAAGATGAAATTGAAATAATTCTAGAAAACCCACCTGTAGATTGTCATAGAAAGGCATTTTATGATCAGGATGGTCAACGATGGATTTCAAAATGGAGAATTTTAAACTTTAAAATAATTGGAAAGACGACACATTGCACTCAATCAATAAATATATGTTATCTTGTAATGATACTTCAAAATAGGAATGGGGTTAGGAGTAGGGCTGGCTAATTATCAAAAAATATAATCGATTATCGATTATATAAAATAATCGATCAATCGAAAATAATCCGTCAATCGAAAATAATCGATAAATCGGAAATAATCGATTAATCGAAAATAATTAATTTTCGATTATGTGTACCACTAGGAACATACAGAAGACATCATGGTTTGATTCCCAATAAAAACAAACCAAATAATGAACCTACAGAAGACATTTGAAAGTAAGATTCTAATTTTGAATTATATTGAAATAATTATTCAGAAAATAAATTTTTGAATCGTTAAATTGATTATTTTAACGATTGTACGAATAATAGTGTGTATGCCATAGCCGAGAAACTTTTTAATGGCCTCAAGATTATCTTGCCTCGGTCGCAAACGGTCTTGGCGATAACTGTTCTTTCGGTATTTCGGTAAAAAGGTATTTCGCGGCACGATTAATCGATTATTTTGCCCACCCCTAGTTAGGAGTACATGGGGTGAGTACCAATTACTCTAAATCAATAAGAATTCCACATCGAATCTTTTAAGAAGAAGCCTTAAATTCTCGAAAGTATGCACTATATAGTTACACAAAACAAAAACGATTAAAGACAAATTCAAGATAATTTGTGAAGTTTCTTTACGATTCCTAACCTACTAATAATTTTCATTAAACTGATTTAAACAACTCATTTGTCGTTAACACACTGTTCACTCTACCACTATACCAACACTTACTATAACACGCGACCGTTTCGATAACCAAGTTGTCATCTTCAGAGACTGAAGGTAGTTTGCGATAAGATAGTGGTAGTGTAAATGGAGTGTTCAGTACGAATATAACCAACTGTTCCAGAAATTTCAACTCATTTGTCGTTGGTCTGTCTGTTGCATAGAGTAATTAAAACAAAATTGATAATGAATTGAGATATTACTTACCTCACAACTACTCATAATACTTGGAACAGATTCATAAATAGTACAATTTCCACATGCTTCTTGTGACTTTCTCCTATCATTGGCAATACATTTGGCTTGAGCCTCGCACTTCTTCAAACAACTGCAGATTTGGTCTGAATCAAACGTTGATAAAGTCAGGTTAGATACACTTTTAGCTGTATTCAATCGATTAAAAGCAGCTGGCTTTACGTCAGGAATGCTAGAGTTGGAACCCAAATCGATAGTAAGGCTCGCGTTTGAGCCTCGTCGTTCCAACAGACCTTTTGCTTTTAATTTTACTGGTGCTGATGTAGGTCCGTCAGAAAAATCTTGTAGAGTCATTACTTCGGGCAATGTTTTGAGGGTTTGAGATCCTAAAAAGGATTAAACTGAAAACAACCTAGAGATACGTGGATTTACTTGTTCTCAGAATATTTTATATACTTATAAATAATAAATGATGTAAAAATACAGTGTCACTCATTAATATTGGAAATTCAAAGTTATTTATAAATTTGGAAAAACTGTTTTTAAATATTAAATAATAAAATCTATTTTTTGACATTTTAAATGGTTTAAATTTTCAGGACTAGAATACTTGTTTGTAGTCAAAAAAGAAAATTATTAGAGGCTAGCTGACCCAGCAGATTTCGTACTGTCTCAATCGAAAATAGAAGACCTAAACTTTTGTATAAAATGAATTTAAAACAAACAAATGGTATCAATTTTTTTTTTAAGACAAATAAAGAAAATTCTCGATATGAATGAAGTTTTATTATTTTCGATTAATTACACATGATGTTGCTTACTTACAGAACAGAGTTTTCCTGAAACACCAGCTATTTATAAGGTTTTAATTTGATATTGAAAAACACACACAGTTATGATACAGTCTGTTAATCAATTTAGAGCTTTCTGATAAATTATATTTTTTGTTTTGTATATTTTGTATATATTTTGTATAATTGTCCATATGCGAAACAGGGAAACTCCAAGTTGAATCCGCAAACTTCCAACGACTGGCCTTGCGATTTATTTATGGTCATCACAAAGGCTAAGGCGTAGAAATTGTGATAAAACAAACTAACAGTAGAGATAATACTAAAGTAACATCAATATTTGATAAAAGAACTGAATTACATTTAATGTTACATACAGAGGACGAAATAATGACACCTTATACATGCATTATACATACATGCATGGTGCTTTTTTAGGTAAAGTAGGAGTGCACTTACGGGAATCTTGCTACCATTAGGTAGACACACTCATGGAGTTTTAGTCACTTCAACAGAAAGCGGCACGTATTCTGCGTATGAGCAATTTACTAAAACTGTCGTCTGTACATTGTTACTAGACGATTAAACTGTTCTGAATATGGACTATTCCTCTATGAGAGGAGGAACTCTGCTCAACAGAACAGTGCAGTACCTGGCCTACGCTAATGACATTGATCGAGCTTTGACCGTGATACTGGAGGAATGTGGTGGACTAGACCAAGGCTATTCGAGGGCCGTAGTACCAGTGGTAATAGTAGTAGATTATGGACTATGGCAAATTAATGAAGCTCCGAGGGCTATGTATTTAAAATATGGTAAAGTGTTTTGAAGTGACTTGTTCAAAGTTTAAACCACAAGGAAAAGATCATTATAAAACATCTAGGAGCGAAGACAATAATGAGAGTGTTATGCAGTCTATACGATAAAATCCACGATTGACTACTCGCAAGAGTTTGTCTGTCTTACAGTTAACGCAAGCTTCAACTTTGATTTTCAACTGAATCCATACAAGCTGCATAGGGAGATAAAACGTCACTGTTAATACCAAATGCTTGTTCCGATGTTGGAAGTTTGTTGGCTTCAGAACTAGAGTGCGAATAGGGAATTCAACGACTTGGTTTTGTCGAGACGGAGCTACCAGTCATTTGCTAAATGACTCCATGGTGGTTTTAAAACATCTATTCTCAGACAGACTTATTTCAAAAAGAGGTGATACCCATGGCCCCCTTGTAATCCAGATTTAACTCCTCTTGACTTTTTACTTTTAACCCAAAGTCTACAGTAATAATCAAAGAAACATCGATCAGCTCAAAAAGAATATATGTGTTGAAATGGTAGCAATTACATCAGCATTACTGAAGAATGTTGCCAATAATTTCTTTTCAAGGTTAGTTAAATTTATTTTTGGATCTATTTTTTAAATATGCACATTCTATTACACCATCCTGTATTTCCATTAAAATCTTGGTTAACATGGAAACTATGTTACTGTTTGACAATTATAAATTTTAGTGATTCTAAATTCATGTTTTCAAGTTAAATGAGTCACACTGTATATACTACTAAAGACAACCGAAGAAAGACATGAAAGTGTTAAACTTCACCTTATTGCAGAAAAAAAAATTAAAATCTGCTTGCAACTTTAAAAGAGGGCTTTTTCATGAGTTAGGCAATGAGACACCTTTAATTGTTCATTCTACTATAGTCAAAATGAATACAATTAACAATATTTATACAGTATTGAAAAACATTTTAAGGGTGGTGGTCAGCCCACATTTTATCATTAATTAATTACAGCCGATCACATGTTTTTGAAGCATTGACTATTGTTCTCCATTTCTATCTGTCCTGCATCTGTTTGTTCCAGTTGTGTACTCCCAGATTTTGCATATCTTGCATATCTTTCTTGTTTGGTCTGTAATTTTCCTTATATCCTGCCGTTTTCCCATTCTTGTAATGTGTACGCATCATTGTATTCTTTTTGCTTTAATTGTATTTACTATATCCTCATTTTCTAATATATTCTCAATTTCATAGTTCACAAGTCCTCTATACTCATTATTTCCATCTTTCACGGGTTCATGAATTTTCCTAATTATTCTCCTCTCATATATACTTAGTTGTTCTTTGTCAATATTTGTTAGTCTAATAGTTTCCAACAGCATAAGTAGCTACTTGTTTTATCACAGTCTTGTAGACTATTTGTTTGGTTTCTCGACTTATTCTCTTTCTCTACATTATAATTTTGTACTTATTATATGCTCTATATCCCGCATGAATTTTTTGTCTTGTCTCATTCTTTGTGTCATTTTTGTTGTTTATCATTGTTCCTAAGTACTTAAAGGTGTTGACTACTTCGAAGATGAGGTCATTTATCTTTACTGTTTCTTATTTGTGAATTTCTTTCTATCAATTTCCATATATTTTGTCTTTTTCTAATTTATTTTCAATTCTCTTTTACCTGCCTCTCTTACATTTTTTTCTGATGTGCCTTCAAGACTCTTTAGGTCCCTTGCAAATAGAGTTAAATTATTGGCATATGCTATTACTTGTGTTGATTTATTAATGATACTTTCATCAATATTACAGTCCCCCTTATTATGTCTTCAACTGCAATATTAAAGAATACCGCTGAGAGTCCATCATCCTGTCTTGCCCAGCATTTATTTCAAAATATGGTATATTTTTCTATATTTACTTATCCTTTTAACTTCCATCGCATTTCTCTGAGTGCCAATATGTCTATTTTGTATTCCAACATTTCTTTTACAATTTACTCATTGTATCCTTCCATTTGTTTCTCTTATTTTTACTTTTATCCATTATCCATTTCATTATTTTATCAACTTTCATTATATCTATGTTCTTTGCTTCAATTTCTAGTTTTTTGACTTCTTCTCTTTATTCTTCCATCCATTTTCTGAGTAAAGATCCCTTGGTGCACGTTTCTTGCCGTCATTTTCTCTCGACTTTTCCTCCATACATGCATCTACTCCATAAATTCTGAATGCCTTGGAAAATTATAATAAACTCAACCTTTCCATTGGATTATTATTCCAAGTTAGTAGAGTGTTGTAGAAATGTGTGACTTTAGCTGATAAATTTTAAAATACAAGCGTCATAAGACTTGTTATTAAAAATGGAGAATTTTTTTCCATCCTAATTGCCTGGGTGGTCCCTTTATAGTCCCATTTGTCTGCCTCGCCCATAGAGACTCTTCAATATTAGAGAATCCTATGGGTGAGACAAGCTCTGAAGCAAAGCTTTTCTACTAGATTAAATCCCAGGCTTTTCCTCCTTATCTTATTGAAGTTTATTATAATTTATTGAAATCTATCTTGGAAGATTGTGATTAAATTAATTAAAGATTTTACATTAACATTTCTATGTTCTACAACAAATTTCACAATTATACCATGTAAACATCTGATTATTAACAAATAACATGGGTACAAAAAGAGGCAACTATAAACAAATATTCATACATACATACATACACCTGATTGAATATGTTGTTAAAAATATGTTTAAATATATAACAGAGTTATTGTATAAAAATACTCCTTATAATTAGTATTATTAAATAGACAACTTACCTGAAATACTATTGTTTGAAGCAAATTTCTTCAAATTGGAATTCAAAACTGGAGCTAGTGTTGATTTTTGAGGACTATCTTCAAAATCGCAAGATAATTTTGGTTTTATTTGTCTTTTGGGGGTATTAGGCATAGAAAATACATCACGGGATATTTCTAAATTTGATGATTGTGGTGTCGGTTCAGAATCAAGACTAACAGCTTTTAATTTTTTTGACAGTGTTGGTGTTTTTGGAGACTGTACTATTAAAACTGGTTGATCAGATGTATTCAAATCGGATTGACTGAGGTCCAATGTTGGGAAATTTCTTTCCTTTTTTGATAAAGTTATGGGAACTTCCTCCATTTTATATCAATTTTAGAATTTTAATGTAACCTAAAAATTGAAAAATAAAACATTTATTTATATCAGTTAGACAATCTAAAGAATTTTTTATTTGTGTATTTGGAATTAACTACAAAGAGATATAATCTAGAATGAATTCCTAAAACATGTTAATGGTTTAATCAATGAAAACAATATTATGTAAACATTGAAATAAGATACATAAAAATATTTGCATTTACTAATCATATAAATCCATGGATTTTCAAATTTGTTGTGTACAATTTTTAATTATTTTAAATTTTTCCAAATAACCTCTTACTGGTTGCATATTAGTTCACTTACACTTAAAATAACTATGTTTATATTACAATTATCAGTTTTATGACAATTTTCATAACGATTCAGTTTTTGTTACTCCCAGTTCTGGTTTCTCATTATTCCATTAAACTATTTTCACCAAAGTTAATTACTAGTACAGTCATCTTAGAAAATTTCCCTATGTGCATTATTTTTTTAAAACCTATTTGGGGTTATAATAAAATTCAATAAATGTAACCAGTTCAATTGATAGAATAGTATTTATAATAATTAAACCATTCACTAGCCCTATTTTTTATAGAAATATGCAATAAACAAAAGTTATTAATTAAGAATATTCAAACCACTAATATTTAATTACAATGAAAACAATTCATTGGAATACCTACTAATAAAACAATAATTAAACTGAAACTTCTACATAACCTAAAATACCACTCCTACACATTAATAATGATGAAAATATGTAATCTGATAAAGTAATTACTTGTATACGCAGCCTAACAACTGAGTGAAAATACTTACATGAAAAATGCTGGGCTATTTTTGATTTGTATAATCTAAGAAATCAGAATATTTATTTGTTCTTCCAATAAATGTATATCATAAACAGCAATGTTTCAATTTACATGATGCATGATTAGCTCGAAATATCAAGTCCAATTAGTTTAATTTATAATTTACCCTTCTACAACGACTTTTTCAAAAATTAGGCAAGAACTAGCGGCCATTCTATAATCACATTCTCGTAAATTGTAAACAGCTGGCACTAGGTCAATCGTCAGTCCTTCCTATAGTTTGTTCATTTTAAAGCTGTGTATCATGTGACCGAATATAAACCAATCAATGGAAAGTATTTTTGACAGTCGGCTTAGTTATGTTTAAAGGTAACCTTACCTTACTAATCAATAAATTTACTTTTAGTGAATGAAGTGTCAGAAAAATTACTGCACATGCGTCGTGATCTAAATGTAGTTGCAACAGCTATAGGATATTCAAAAGAACAATCACTAGTATATATTGAAATTTTATCAATGAATACCTACCTATTATGAAAATAAATAGATAAACATGATTTTATTTATATTATCAATTTTTATCTAGTATCTAGACGTATTATATCTACAATATTTATTATAGATAAGATCCTAATTTTATTATTAACAAATCTAAATATTAGATATAGATTAACCCAATATTATACTTTCCAATTATTTTTGGAATAGAACTTATTCCATTAAGTCTGATTACTACTATCCAAGCATGAAATAATATTGAGAAATAACCATTGTGTTAGTTACTTCAAACTGCTTTGATCTAATAGAACTTTTACAGTTAATTTATTCGAAAACAAAATAATGAAGCTCAATATTTTTATTAGTTTTTTAAATATGACTCATTATTTTTATACTCAGTATGAAGTCATGTGACCAACTATAGAAAAGACCGATTGTAAAAAATTTATCGGCCTCCAAGTAAATTGCGTTGTATGAAAATGTCAAATGTAACTGGGGAATTTGAGTTCCGTGAAACAGATAAGTAGAACTGTCAAAAAACGTGTGAAAGAGCAGTATGAAAAGTTCAAAACTTTGTGAAAATTCAATACAAATGTGAAACAGGTGGTTGTTATTTTGAAAATTGTTTACAATGATTGTGTATTAGTGCTAAAGTTCAAATAATGGATTCGTTCGCAGCAGATTTAGCGATACAGGCCATTTTAGGTAAGTAGCGTAAAAATAATAAGTGCTAATATTTTGAAATTGTTGATTTTGGATATACATAGCTCAAACTTTAGTATTCTGGATTTTGCGTTATACATTAAATATAGGATGTCTATCAGTATTTTGATTTAAACTATATAGTTAATAACTATTCCATTGATAGGGGGAGGACTGAACTGTTATATTTTTGACATAAAAATCTAGGTCTATTATATTGATTAAAAATCGCATTGAATCATAATGCACAACTCCTCATCGAATACAATCAAAGAATCAAATATTTGGAAATAATAAGTAATTCCATATTTCATACAATCAACAGGTGGCACAGTTAAATTCTAGATAGACTTAATTATTTCATATACTTAAGTTTCTGATTGAATTGAACTATTTAAAGGCAAATTGATCATTTACCTTTTTATATAAGGTTATTAATCTGTTGAAAAACAACTGTATATCATGATTACTATACATTGTATATGTATAATAAATAATGCATTCATTATCTCTTTATTGTGGTATGTATAAAATAAAATATTGGAAACACAATTGATAAATTTAGTAGCAACTCATAATGACTATGTTTATTTTATTTGTATTATATTAAGGAAGATGATGAAATCTTTGCTTTTAAGCCTTTTATTTGTTTATTTAAATTGAGATTATTTTAAAAAGATATTTATTTAAACAGTGTACCTCACCCATAGCAACTTTTCAAATTGGGTATATTCTATGTTCTGGTAAATAAAAATTATGAAATAATTTTGCATTTTATCAAGTTTTTTATATGAAGATTATTAAGAAATAAATTATAATGTTGGGCTTTCCCTGATTCAGACATTTTTAAAAAAATTCATTTCAATTTGAATGGCTATATTTATTTGTAGTGTATTTGGTTCTAACAAATTTTGTAATTTCTATTTATTATTATTTCAATCTAGGAGTTTAATGTTCCTTACTTTCAGTTAATTAGTTTGGGAATTATTCTATATTATCTATAAAAAGCAAAGTGCCTAAAATGTTTTCCAAAATAATGCACCAAAACTTAATGAAGAATGTATATTATGCTAAACTTCATTAAGATGTGATATAAAATATTATTTATTTTCCATAACTATATATTTTAACCTTTTCCAAATAACCCCATTCATATACTATATACTTATGCTAGCACTTTGTGTTTTTCAAGCAAGCATGATCATATGAGTTGTTTTTGTCCAAAAAACTATGAACATGAACTGTGAGCTGATCAAAATTGTCATACCCCAAATGTTCTTCATATTGCTTCACAATCAGCAGCATAACTCATGATGGATGCAGTGAAAGGTAAATTTTTCACATTTTTTGTTTAACTGTCATTTAACAGTTTTGAACAATGGTTATGTATCAGTTTTTTTCATAACCTTCATATCCAAAATACCCTAACAATGTATCTTTATTAGTGTTTCTAGGATTATCCATAATAATTTTCTTTAGTGTCTCGAGGTTTGAGATGCTAGAGCAATTTTATATTCCACATAAAATTTTATAGAGATACTTTGAACAATTTGTTCCAAAGCAAAATTGTCAATTGCCTCCAATAATATAATATAGTGTAATTGTTAGCCATTTGAATATTCTAATCAATGGATAAGTCATGACATATCTCACATTTTTTAAGAAAATAGATTGTGAAGACTAAAAGTGTAGAGTTTGGGGGTATCAAAAAATATGTATTTCTTCAAGAAATATGAGAAACAAAATTTTTTCTTAGAAGTTTTTTTAAATGGTGTATAATTAATTAGTTTCTTACATTTACTTCCTCAATATCATGAAATAATTTTTTGAGATTGTGGAAACCCCAGTTTTTATTTTAATTGATTATCATAAGTTTTCCTTGAAGTATTAATATATTACATTTTATAAATATTTATATGTTCACTTAATTTTTAGGCTGTTTCATAACTGTTGCTTATTGAGATATGTCATATAAATGAATTCAACAGTTTGTTTAAAAATTTTGAAAATATTGAAATTCTTATTTTACTCAAAATTGCATTTTTTTCTATTTGACTATATTAATTAATCAAAAAAGAACTAGTCAATTATTTTATATTTTATGTAAAGGGGAAATTTTTTCTGACGTCTTGTTGTTTTGATCGAAATACAAACATGATTTTTTGGAAATTATACTTTGATTAACCAAGTGTGTCCTAACATTTTTTATGCCATACCCCACCCAAGCCCTTCTAAAATAAAATTGAGTTGTTTAATTAAGAAACTTAAATGATAGATTATAGGCAGAAATCACTTGGATATTGTTAACGAAACTGGGTAAGTCAATTCTCAAAACGAATAATGAAAAACTTCATTCAGATTCGAAATAATTTTAATAAAGATTTTAATTGAAAGCAAAATATTTCTTTAATCCTTCAACTGCGTAAAAAATGATAACATTGATTAAAAAAAGTCTAAATCAATAAGAAATCTACAACTAAATACACTCGTAACTGAGAAGAAAAGAAATTCTTCCCAGACTCAGTTGGTGTCGGTCAGCTGACCCGTGACGTTTGAAGTGAACTCGATAAAAGTAATTTTTCTCGTGATGTCTTCTAAAAATTAATTTTTTCCGCAGCATTTGTTCAGAATTAGTCGATAATTTAATTATACAGGCACTAACAAGGCTACACGAGTCTATAATTCTTCACCAATGATAGTGTTTTGCTGAGAAAACTGGGAAAAGTTATTTTTTTCGTGACGTCTCCGAAAAATTAAATTTTCCGCAGCATTTAATTAGCATTAGTCGAGTATTTGATTATACAGGTCACACGAGTCTATAATTCTTCACCTATCATAGTGTTCTTCTGAGAAAACTCGAAAATCCATTCTATCGTAACGTTAAACAATAAGAAATATTATTTTTCTATTATTTAAAAATGGAGCATTTCATTATGGAAGTATTCTACTTCAATTATCTATTGATTTTGCACATTTAACTTGCATTGATCTGCTAACTTTTTTCTAAAGTTAGCAGAACAGCCAATTTCGCAAAAACCTTTACAGCGGAAAATTTCGTAGATAGTACTTAATTAACATTTAATTAGCATTATTACTTTTTCTGTCTGCTCACATTGCTCTTCTAACTTTAGTGATATGAAAAAAGTACCATTTCTGGAAATTACTAATTGAGATATTTTTCAAAGTGACACACTTTTTTCGGTGATATTTTTTTGGAATTAGGAACCTCGAAATTAATGAAAATAATTTCATTTCTAGTGGAGCATTTACTTGCTTTATTAAGTTTTTATTTGAATGGAAAATAAACATACCCCTACACGACCTCTAAATATTAATATCAAGAACTTGTTAGATAGAAGATTTGATGCAAAATAGCATAGCAATACCATTAATTTGAACTGAATATGTATATTTTAGAAATCGCTTAATTCGGTCAAGTTCTCTCATATAAGATAATCAAAAATGGAAAAAATAAATTATTGAGACATATAATAAATTTGTTGCAAATCTATTCAAAATTATTATCAAATCTATATATTAACAACAAATTTGTGTATATATGTTTTAAATAATATTCCCAAGTTCTATTGTCGAATTATTTATCTGTTTTTATGAATTATTCGGGTCTCTAATACTCAATTAAAGCTTACTTATTTATTTAAAAAGAATTAAATGAGTTCTCTACATATATCTAAAGATTGTGTTGATTTGACACACTGTTTTGGCAGTTATACCATGGATGACAAATTACAGAAATCGATTAGAGTATTTTTAGGTGCTTCAATGGCTAAGGCTCATTACACTTAACAACTTCATATTGTTATTCTGCTACATGTACATATTAATTTACTTGTACCATTCAGCAACTATCAGTATACCAGAAGAACCTGGCCCAACAAAGAAAACACAATAATTTTGGAAAAAAATATATTTATTTTTCAACATAATCTTTTAGCTTCTTTTCCCAGTGGTTTTCAATAAGTTCGATACTCTTTTTATAATAAGAATCGCCAAGCTCATCAAAATAGCCATTAACTGCCGACATCATTTCTGCATTGTTGGAAAATCTTTGACCACCAAGCCACTTTTTCAAGTCATTATTTTGATTGTTCTTTTGTATCGGGTGTGATGGACCCACATTTCATCCATTGTTATGAAACGACGCAAAAATTCGGTTTTATATCTGTGAAACATTGCCAAACACTCGATAGAAACGCTGTTTTTGTTCCATTGGGAACAAACGCGGCGCCCATCTTGCGCACATTTTTCTCATGTCCAAATTTTCAGTTAATATGCGATGTACCGCACTTCTTGAAATGCCTACTATGTCTGCTAGCTCGCTCACTCTCAGTCAACGATCATCCAGTACCGCTTTGTGGATTTTCTTCAACATTTCTGGAGTCCTCGTTTAAACTGTGCTAGCCAAAATTTCACCCTTGATAACGAAGGAGCAATCTCACCCCGAGCAGAATCTCGTTCAGCTTCTATATTGGTTGGGCTAATGCTTTTCAAATGAAGATATTGTATCACATAAGGATGATCAATTTTTTCCATGTTTACACATTCTCTGAAAACGTTGACTGTAGTTCATATCTGTGAGCGGCCGTTAAAGCCGTTAAGCACATAGGCAGATAGGCCCGTCGTGCCCCACTTGACTTGACTATCAAAGTCCGATGTCTTTGAAAAGCCGATCAGGCACTTTGGCTTGAACCCTTTGATGTCGTTAGGCAGGTTGTGGGTTTTGCCTAGGCGTTTAAACCTCACCCGTGTGAGTGCAGGGCACTCACAGATAACGTGGTCTGCAGTTTCGTCCTCCTCCATGCACCAGTGGCACTCCGGATCATCCGTGATTCCCATGGTGTGAAGGTGACATCTTAGATGGCAATTTCCGGTCAATAGTCTGATTTCGCGCCGAT
Organism: Diorhabda carinulata; assembly: GCF_026250575.1. NCBI lineage: Eukaryota > Metazoa > Arthropoda > Insecta > Coleoptera > Chrysomelidae > Diorhabda > Diorhabda carinulata. The sequence continues at coordinate 9,757,180 of NC_079465.1, forward strand.
TTAGCTGTAGCAGTTGTTTGATGAGACGAACGGTGTCCATCTATATGGGCCTTCAGTTGTCTCATGCCAGGCGTCTCCATCCATCTCGGCTGAGCCCGCCTTGCGAGAAGGCTGTTGAGAGACGTGATAACAGCGCTTTTGGCCACACCAAAAATGTTTTCTGGGCCCATCGATGGGTTCACCGATCCCAGTCTTGCGAGTGAGTTGGCTTGGTCGTTGCTTTTGTTGCCCAAGTGACCGGGTACCCAAACGAGCTGGATCTTGCAGCCATCGCTCACCAGATTTTGAAGGATTCTCTCACACTCCAGCACTAGCCTAGAGCTTACCTTTTCAGCCGTTATAGTATTATCGTAGCTCTGCTGTCTATGCAGATCGAAATTACTGCCTTTCTGTGGTGTCCATTGTGTAACGTTGACTATTAATGGCTGCTAAACAAATACTTAACAACGTGGCGTCTTCAAACATGAAATATATGCTGCATAGATTAAGTACTATCTAATACAGCGGTATTTTTCAAGCGCGATATCTAGGTCCAGCCAGTTACTTCTGGGACCATCCTCGTATAGATTGATGTCCTTTAAATGTATTGTTTTTTGTAATTATTCTACAGTTATTAGGTTTTTGTTTATATCACTGGAGATGTTCTTTTATCTTTCTTCTTGCAATTCTGGGCAGTCCACGGTAATAAGCTCATTGGTCAGAATCAATGCTATTTTTACGAGACTCTTCTATTTATCCAGGTAGGTGATAGAATCCGGAGGAAGATTATATGTGTATATTGAAGATATTTCAGTAAAATTTTATACCTACATTTGTATTGTAAATATGTGGTGTGGTGTTGGTATTTCCAAGAAGAGCTGTATTCATGCAAATTTTTGTGTGATATTGGTGTTTAGGAAAAACCGACATTTTTGTTTTGATTAGGAAAAATATAACTTGTTCCTATATGTAATTACGTTATTCCAAGAAGGTTAGGGGTTGTTTGAAACACAACGATTATTATTCTTAGAGTTTTACTTGTGATTATTTCCACAGTTTCTATATAATTTTTTGGAGGTGTGGGAAGCCGTGGAGCCATATTTTATTTTTTATCAAATATTATTTCTGTAGATGATATTTAGTAGGGGGTTCATATCTGCTCCCCATTTTTGATAAAACAGGGAATATATTTCGCTTTTTACTGATAGAGAGCCTTGTTTTGTTTTTGAATAACTTAAGTTAATGCTATACTTTGCAGTTTGTTCATGATACTGGTCACATTCACATAACTTTAGAATCAAGTGGAGCGTGATTTTTATTTGGGCTAGAAACGAACATTTTCGGCATATGTCCTTAAAGTAAAGAAATATCTGAAGTTTATGGTGATTGCTTAACAAAACGAACGTGTCAGAGTTGTTATAAAAATTCCGTTCTGGAGATTTTTCTCTCAAAGATGGGTAACGTTCTAGTAGACCTAGTGAAGTCATAATTGTAGAGGATCGTCATATAACGGTTCCAGAGGTTGCAAAGAAGCTACATGTATCGCACACAACATCAATGTCTTGGGCTAGTTAAAAAGCTTGATATTTGTGTATCTCACGAATTGAAAGAAAGAACACAAAAAAACAACATTTGCAATATGCACATTAAACGAGATGAAACCGACCTTTTCTTGAAAAGGATCATCACTGGTGATGAAAAATGGGTCCTGTACAATAACATAGTTCGAAAACGATCATGGAGCAAGCTTAAAATCAACAAAAATAGCTAATGCTGTCAGTTTGGTGGAATTACAAAGGTGTTGCGTTTTTTGAGCTGCTTCCAAGGAATCAAACGACCAATTCTTATGTTTACAGTCAACAATTAATGAAACTGGATGAAGCAATCAAAGGTTTAGTGTTCCACCGTGATAATGCAAGGCCCCACTCGGCTTTGGCAATTCGTGGAAAACTATTGGAGCTTGGTTGGGAAGTGATGCCACTTTCCTCATACAGCCCTGATCTGGTACGATCTGATAACAATTCATTTCGAAATTTTCACAAATGAAGATGACCTTCCATCGCAACTGGTTCAGTTTTTTGCTGATGAGGGCCATGAATTTTTTTAGCGCGGAATCATGAAGATGAATAATAAAATAAAACCTAATTTACTTTGTTATGAATGATGTACGTTTCATATTTCTGTTCCGTAAATATGTTTTCTTCTGCTTCATCACTTTGTATCACTTACTTAATTTTCATACCCTGTACTCTTACAGGTGTGGATTGTTTAGTATATGTTGGTACTTATCTCCAAGTCTCTCTCTATCTGTTTCTATACTGCTTTATAATTTTTATTTCTTCCCTTTTTAAGTTTCTCTTACTTCTAGCCAAGTAAAGTTGAAGTTTTTCTTGAGTGCAGCTAAACGAGTCTCTTTATTGAGCTATCCACAAATAATCCAATAAGAATTTTTGCTTTTCTGTATTGACATAATTGTAAGGTTTGATATGTAAGTTTGCTTTCTCCTTGGCGTCTGGATTCTTTTGAATTGTAGAGAACTGTCTCCTAACCAAAAAAGTATGGGGTAGAAGCACATATTCTTAAAGCAACAAGAGAGACCTTTTTAGTAGCAGTAGTAACTACCAGACTATCAGCAACAGTATGCTCAACCTGAATATTTTTGTTTTCAGTAAATTAATGAATTAGTTTATAAAAACATGTTTTCAAACTTAAACTTATTACTCTGTGACGAACGATCACATTTTATATGCTGCCTTTTGAGTTAGCTCAGTTGGTATGTATTGCTTATTGTAAATTTTATTCGATTTTCATTAACCAATTAATAAGTTTGTTTTTAACAAAAAATAAAACAGCAAAAACATTTATAGAATAATTTTGTGATACAAGGTGACAGGAAATAATTGTTTAAATGTAATTTTCATTAATCGAGGGATCTTTTGACCACCTGTCCATTTATTGGCTACCCCTTATAACACGCGAATAGGCGGAATGGAGGTTTTCCCATAAACAAAACGTTCAAAGGTGCATTTTTCGGTTCAGTGATTTCTCAGGTTATTATATCGATAATAACAGTAATGGGTAATGGGATAAATTAAAATGGGAAAAAGCAATTTGGGGTTGTTGATTAAGCGCAATGGGGTGAATAACAAATTACCGATCGTCAAGTTGAAATAACTGTTTGTATAATGAAGAAGCTTTAGGGTGATTTAGATAAGTATATATCGTTTGTGAATATTTAAGTAAATATTCACAACTGGGCTTTTATGTATTCGATTATCAAAGTAAATCTGTCTAACAACGGTGAAAAATAGAGTATACTTAGAAAAAACAAAAGACCTTTATAGTTATTTAGTTATTTTTAGTTTATCAAACTAAAAAGTAAAAAGTGATTCTTAATATAAGAATTTATGTTACTGATTTTTATGATTATACATTGAGATTTACCTAAAATGCTATATCATGTGATGGAATTTGACCCGAACTGCAGCCGGAGCCATGAAATCATGCCCAACAGCTGCACTAGAAGTGATTTCAAATCTGTATTTCTCCACTTAGTACTGGAAAGCGTGACAGAAAAAACATCACTTAGAATGTTCAGAGTCGGAATCACCAAGAAAAACTGTCCCTAAATAATGACCAAACCTGGGACATGTCTCAGGATGGTGCATCAAGAAGGTTCAGCTTCAACTATAACCAGAGAAGATCTGCTGAATGTATCAACCTAACTAAGAACAATCTACGAATACTAACAGGAGTCCTATCGGAGCACCTAAAGACGCTAGACTCAGCAGATAATATGTGCAGATTGTGTTTCAGAGGACAAAACTTCTATCCACATTCTCTCGAAGTGTGAAACACTTAGGAACTCCAGAGTACCATACCTGGAAGCATATGAAATAGAAGACGAAGATCTCTGGAAGCTACAGCCATCCCAAATTTTGGACCATCTAAAAAGAGTCGGATTAACAGATCAGCTGTAAACCCTGGGTTCCCCAGTATCGCAGCAAGAGAGGGAGACACAATCGATCCTTTGGGTCGCAGTGTATATGTTATTTTAGTTTGAATAGCATATTTCTGCGTATATTAATTTCCTACTAATATTAATTTATTCAATCGGCACATTGGCAGAAAAGAATATTTTGAAAAATTTATTTCTATTTTGCTATTTTTATTATAGAATATATATGGTTTCAATGGATTCAATACAATATTATTAATTTTTATTTGGAAGATTAACATATGTCAACACTGTGTTCACAATGTGGTACATGAACGTAAACAAGTACAAACCTGTATTAGTCGCGATCAGAATCTCGTCAGGTACGGGCGTATTTCTGTGGCTTTATGGACTGCGATTTTTTGTTTAACAGTTTAAAACTATTCAGTTATTTGTTTATTTTGTTTGTAGTGTTTGAAAAAATAATTCGACTTTTTCATTATGGGTAGAAAAGGCGATCTTTCACCACGTAAAAAAGTTGAAGTGAAGGACCTTGTGAATGCGAAAACATTTACAAACCGCGAAATTTTACGAAGATTTCTGAAGCTAGTGTACGACACATAAAAAAGAAAATTTAGTCAGGAGAGGAATTAAGCCCAAAAACAAAGAAAAGATGCGGTAGAAAACCAATTTTCACTCCACGCTCAAAGAAAAAGAAAATTTGTCTAGAAAACAGATTTGCTACCACAAAAATGATAAAATCACAACTCCAGGGTGCTAGCGTAAATGTTTAGAAAAAAATTGAAAGATCTTAGATTTTAAAGCCTAGCGCCCCGCTAGGAAGCCGAAGTTAACAGCTGCAATGAAAGCAAAGCGTCTGAAGTGGGCCAAACAATGGAAATACAAAGATGTGGACTCCTGGAGATCGATAAGATATTGAAATTTAATCAAAAATTCACACATTCATATCATTTTCAGTTAAATAGAGCAAAGAAACATGTAAGTTTGTATACTATTTTATATACTCTATTTTTGACAGGTCTCCTTCAGTGACGAAAGCACATTTGAAATTTTGTAGAATAAAGCTCTGTATGTGCGTCGTCGTTGTGGAGAAAAGTTTCATCCTGACTGTGTCGTTCCAACAGTTAAACATCCCACCAAAGTGATGATTTGGTCAGTCATCAGGAAGGGTACTGGACGTCTGTACGTCGTAAGAGGAATAATGAGACATGATCAATACAAAGTATTACAAACTTGATTCCGCAGCTCAGAGAATGGTTTCCAACTATTCACTTTCATGCAAGATGGAGCTCCCTGCCACACTGCTCGGTTTGTCAAAGCTTTTTTGGCAGAAGAAAATATCCCGATACGAATCCGATTAAAAATGTGTGGGGGCTAATGAAAAGAGAAGTAGCTAAGGATATGATTAGCAACAAAACTTAGCTTTTAGAAAAGATTATTCGTGTGAAATCATCATCCTCAAATACAGGAGACAAGTACAGTCTTGCATAGATAGCATGCCGCGCAGAATTAAAGCTTTGGCAGCGGCTAAAGATGGATCAACTAAATATTGATTTTCACTTTTCTGTAAAATTTAATAAACATTTAATTTTCTAAATTAATGTTGTTTTATTTAATGTTAAATTGATTGGTCATTTATTAGATAATATAAAAATAAAAAACAATGCAATTTAAATCAATAAAACGGTACAATCTTGCAGTGCGTCTAATAATTTGATCATTTGGTCAAAATATTTTTTGCATGGCAACATAAGATTTGTATGCAGGGGCGTTTTCCTGCATAAACAAAACATCTTTGGATAGCTTTCGGCGTCTTTTCTCTTTAATTTTTTCCCGTAGAGTGGTCAGTAATGTCGAATAGTAATCTCCAGTCATTGTTCTACCATATCCAAAAAATCAATCATGATTATTCCATGGCAATCTCAAAAAACTGAGGCAAGAACTTTTCCAGCAGATTTATTGGACACGAAACTTCTCTGGTCTTGGAGAACCAGAGTGTCGCCATTCCATCGATTGTTGCTTTGTTTCTGGATCGTAGAAATGTACCCAAGTCTCATCCATAATAACATAATTCGGTTTAAGAAGTCTACATCGTTTTTAAACTGAGCACAGATCGAACGCGATGCTTCTACCCTTGTACGCTTTTGGTCAACATTCAAACATTTGGGGATCCATTTGCTGCAACTTTTCTCATGTCCAAATTGACGTGAACTACATGATGAACGCGTTCGTATGAAATATTCAGTGCTTCAGATATCCGTCTTGGCCCAATTCGACGGTCTGATAAAATCATGTCATGAACTGCATCGATATTTTCGGGGACTGACACGGAAACTGGTCTTCCCGATCGGTCATCATCTTCAATGGAAAATTTACCTTTTTTGAAGCTTGCAGTCCAATTTTTCACGGTTGCATACGAAGGACATTGATCACCAAGGGTATTAAGCATATTTTCGTAAATATGCTTACCTTTTAAATACAGGTACTTCATGATGGATCGATACTCTTATTTTTCAATTTTCACAATTTCGGTGGACATCTTTTTTCTTTCAATTTATTGCGTAACTCTGGTTTACTTTTTTGACGTCAAACTTTACACTGACACTTCTAATAAGTTATTGTTCGTTGCTATGGTAACGCAATATTTTGTTTATGCATGGAACTGGTCTAGGCTAACTAGATATCAATACATCCTCGTAAATACCATCATTTTGTAAAATTAGATACCCATTATTTTTTAAAATAATACTTAGATTTTTCTGTTGATAATTATGGAGATATACAATTATTATAATTTTCGATAACTAAGTACTATGTTTAAATGAACAATGATATTTTGTATGGAGTATTTGTTAGAATAAAATAATAGTATTTCTAAGAATGTATCAAAATTTTCCGACAAAAACATTATACACTCGACAATAATATACTATCATACAGGGTGTTTCAAAAACAGGTGATCCCGTTTCTAGGATAGATAGAAAATTTTTTTAAAAATTTTGCCGCAACTACCGGGAACATTGTATTGAAATTTTTTACGAATATGTTTTGGAAACCGATACATCCAATGAATTTATTATTTGTTTTTATGTCTGATTCTCATAGAGGGTGTTGAACGGTTCGTACCAAGTAGGATTGGACATAAATTTAAATATTATATTTCAAGTGAACTTAAACATCATTTAATTTCACAACAAAAAGATACTCTTGCTAAAACTCGATACTCTGTACCATTTTTGGAATATTATGATTTGAAAATACCGATAACCGATGCTGGTATAAAGTATTGATAAATATATTAATTAAACAAAAAATCACAAGATGAAAATTTAAAAAAAGGATAATAACATAAAATAGAATTAAATTAGAGTAGGTGCTTAAAATGTTAAACACCTTGTATTAATTTTCTTTTATTTATATTTATTATTTAGGTTTTTGATAACATTAAGGTTTTCAAAAACTGTATTTTTTAATATGTAAAATATTACACGAATTTACAACTTTGATATTAATAATTAAAAGTCAAAATAATATCGATATCATTTCACAAATCTCTCACAGCTAATTATCTACCAGACTATACAGTAATCCCGGCTAAATATGTTGATAAATCATTAAGCTAGACATTTCTTGCAAATAACTCTCAACATGTTTGTTGTAAATATTTAACTAATTTTTTTTCGGTTCGCCGTTACTTGGTACAACCCACACGCCATCAAACAAAGAGATCAACGGTTGTTTCAATAAAATATGGTAATGAGGGGTGTAACGATGATGACTCGATAACCTTCATTAAAACAACTTGAATCAAGTTTTATTAAAAATCAGAAAAGTTCACTTATATGTGCAGTTATATGTGCATATATTCTGTTTCCTTACGATAGACAAATATCTAAAGTGAGATTCAGGATTAAGGAAGAGAAGAGAATCTGCTAATTCAATTATCTTTTCGTATTTCCAGCGATCAGTGGCGTGGATTAAATCAAAAAGTAGGATCAAATATAACGAGGATGGTACCAGAAGTACCTGGCCCAACAAAGAGAACATGAAAAATTTGTATAAAAGTATATTTATTTTTCAACGTAATTTCATTTTAGCTCCATACTATTGTGGGCATTGTCTTGAAGAAGCAAAACTTTCTTCTTAAGCAAATGCGGCCGTTTTTGCTTGATTTCTTCGCTCAAACGTTGCAATAAGTTCGCATAATACTCGCCGTTGATAGTTTCTCCTTTTATAAGTCAATTACACGCAATGACCGTGCCAGTGGTGGACCCACGTTTTATCCATGGTCCTGAAACGGCGCAAAAAGTCGGCTTTATTTCTGTGAAACACTCGATACAAACATCTTCACGATACTGTTTTTAATACATTGTAAGCAAACGCGGCACCCATCTTGCGCACAACTTTCTCATGTCCAAATTTTCAGTTAATTTGCGATGTCCCGCACTTTCTAAATGCGAACTATATCTGATAGCTCGCACACTTTCAGTCAACGATCATCTAGTACCGCTTTGTGGATTTTCTTCAACAATTCTGGAGTCGTCACCTCATTTGGTCGATGCTAGTCATCGAAGGCCGTACGGCATCGTTTAAACTCTGCTACCCAATATTTTACTTTTGATAACGAAGGACCAGTCTCACACAGAGTAGAACCTAGTTTAGCTTTTATATTGGTTGGGCTAAGACCTTTCAAATAAAAATATTGCATCACTTAACGATGACCAATTTTTTCCATGTTTACAAATTCACTAAAAACGTTCCATTTTAATGCAAACAAATACTAAACAATGTGGCGTGTTTAAACTTGACACATTTGCTATACAGGGTGTTTCAAAACATTCGCATGCGAGTTATATCACTGCATTAAACGAAAAAAATCAATTAAAAATCACCACCAATCACATGTCTATAATGTATAGAATTATCGCAAATTAACAATAAGGTTTTGTCAATCAAAGCTTGTGGAACGTTTAAGTTGCTCCCTATCGAGTGGTCGAGAGAGCCATAAAATAATTTAGCTGCTGCCTCATTTTTCAATTTTCTTTTGTTTCTAGAACGTACTCGAAGGTTTTCCGGCGTTTATTATTATGTTAATATATATATATATATATATATATATATATATATATATATATATGAGTGAGTTTTATGTATGAAACGCCTCAATTATCTCGGAAACGGCTTGTACGATTTTTATAAATTTTTGTGTATAAGGGTGATACGGTAGTATTTACATTGTTGTCAGATTTTTCCTTTTTTCGGAAAAATAATGAACTTTGTTATCTCAAATGAATCACCGTGTATATTTTTCGATTTTCATAATGCTTAAGAAATACTTATTATTTTTCATCTAATGTTCCCCGAAGTTAAAATAATACATTTAGTTGGCTATGACTGCTACAATAACAATTTTGACGTTTCATTTAATTATTATGGTTGAAGTTTATTTAAAGTCACAATGGATCGTTTATCTGAAAAAGAACGATTTGATCTTTTAATATTAGGATATGGTGATAGGCGTATGAATTTTTCCATAGCTTTTGCTTCTGAATCTCTCAGTAACTACTTGATCGTGTACAATATGAATATTTCGTTCCAACATTTTCAAGTTCAAGTAATGAACAAAAAGTTTTACGTTCCAGCAACAGATTGTACTTGTCTAGTAGTAATTCGAGATGTTTTGAATAAGCTTGGAAACATATGGATCCGTGCATTTCAACACATATTTTAGATCGTGCTTTATCAGTTATTTAGTCAGTAGTTGAGATGAAAGTAAATTTCAACAACAATTTCCGACCTCGTCGCTACAAAATCGTTCAACATTATGGAAGACTTTCCTACCAGAAATTATTAAAAACGGGCTCTGTTGCTGATGCGCCGTGTTCTGTACAACCGTTATTTGTAAAACCTAACGAAAATATGGAAACAGTTGCGCTGGCGTTAGTTGAGCAACAGAATCAATCTGCAGTGCAGCTATCGGGAGAACTCCATCTCCAATAGTCCATTGCGACGAATGGTGACACGCATGCACTATCGAGTTTACCGTCCGCGTCTCCTCTACGCATTTCTCGAGGATGATTTCGAACGTAGATTGGAATTTTGCGAGTGGTACCTCGGATGCAGTCAGGATGATCAGCAGTTCCAGCATTCCATGTTGTGGATGGATGAAGAAACTTTCAAGCTGAACGTTATTGCCAATCGGCATAACTGCGTGTACTGGAACGACCAGAATCCTCACGTCTCCATTGTAGAAGAATCAAACCTGCCTGGGGTGTGTGTGTGGGTAGGTATCCATGTGGGAGGTTTCGCGGATCCGTACTTTCTTAACGGTCATGTGTCTAGCCAAAGTTATTTGAAAATACTGTAAGATTTAAGTGGGCAAATAGACAACGATCCAACATTCTCGAACATCAGTCATTTCATGTAAGATGGAGTTTCGTGGCCCTAAGCGTTATGTGTACAGAGTACCTCAATGTTTATTTTGGAGAATGGATAAGCAGATAAAGATTCGTTGAGTGGCCCGCACGGTTATGTGACCTGACACCCTGGATTACTTCCTGTAGGGCCTTCTCATGGACCGCGTTTTTGTAAGAGGACCTCGCACCCTTCCTGATCTCCAAACTGCAATTGAAGAATTATTTTAAAATCTTCGTGGACAGCCGAATTTGCATCTTCAATTCATTTTGACGCTCCATTTTTTCTTCTTAATACAAATTTGCAGTCTGACTTATACCGACCTCTGTATCATGTAGAATTGCGGTGATTGTCTGTTTATCATTGTTTCCAGTGTTCTGTATGTGCAAGAATTTGAAATTTTGAGGCTTTTTGTTTCTTACGTACAATCACAAAATTTCTTTTTGTTTCAATTAAAAATAAAGATAATATTTCATTATTTACCCATTAGGTCTTTATTTTTATTCACCAATTAATACTTATTAGAGAAATTTTATAGGTAATAGGTATATCTCATGCAAGTAATAAAAAAAAATGATTTCTTTTCCCAATAAATATGTATGTTAATTAGTAGAAACTGAAAATAATATAGCGAATCATTATTAAATCCAGTAATACGGTTCAAATAAATAATGAATAGGTTTTTTTGCACATACTTAGATTACGTAAATCGATTTTTTTAATGGAGATAATTATTAAGAAGCTGCTGTTTACGTAATTTATTAACATAGTATTGTTATATTATAGACGTTAGAACGTTGATATAAAAAGATAGTGACCCAAATAAAAAAATGTGTAAAGAAAAAAAAACTAATACTACAGTATGAACAAACATTGTTGGTACATAAAAACATTCAAATACGTCGTGGCCGTGAGATCTGAGTACGTACAATGTTCATTTTTGAAAACAATGCAAAACACGTCACACATTTTCTTTTATGCCGTGTCTTTTTACAAATCAAAAAATAAGTTATGGCGTTTCTATATGTATACTTAGGAAGCTTTGTTTTTTATATTATTTAATAGAGATTGTTTTTTTGCGTACTGGGATTTAAGTTTTTCCTATTAATTGGACCCGAAAATGCTGCAATTAGGTCCGAAAGCACTTCTTCAGAAAATGTTCCAAATATTATTAAATTTCCGCGAAAGAAATGAGGATCAATAAATATTTCCCTGACGAATTCTACCCAAACATTAATTTGATCGGGCAGGGTTTTTTGTCTAAATCAAATGGGGATTTTCCCGAGCTCAGTAGCGACAATTGTGTCGATTTAATGTAACACTTAAAAAAACATTCCCTCATCTAAAAATATCATCTCCTGAGAAATCGTGAACAAGTTGAACTTTGAAAGGGTGCAGTTTTTATTATAATTTTTTGTGAGGCAATTTCTATTGTAGTTGCGTGAGGGTTGTCTTCTAATGACAAAAAAATATCTAACTTTACATCTTGGCTTATTCTTGGTCTTTTTGAGCATCCCTCACTTTTCTCATTTCATTGAATTTTGCAACAATTTTGCTTACTGTGCTTTTAGCAATTTGAGGTCTTCCAATATGAGTTTCCCATGCTTTTTCATGATTTCGAAGTTTATCGCCGTAACCCACTATTATTAGAATTTCTACCCTTTCTCTTTCGGGGCCATAATAATAAAAATTGGTATGACGCTAATGGTAAAGACCGTATGACATTATGTAGTTTTCTGTACAGTTGTTAGTATAGACAAAAACTGTACAGTTTTCTGTGCCGGAAACTTTACGTCTATTAAATTTTCTATGACACTATGAAGTTTTCCATATTGGAATTTACAAGAACAACGCCTCTTATTGGATCCGTGTGACGGATTTCTACCACGAATATTTTGCGAAAAAGTGTCAATAGAGGAGACATATAATGACATTATAATAGGCTACATAATTTTACTACGAAAAATTGGAGTTTAAGTGGATAAAACATTTTAAAACATCTTTCACGATTCTGATCACAGCCCCAAAATTTTCTCAAATTTTATTTAATTATTGCAAAGGACACTTAATAAGTAATCTATTGACAAAATATTGTGATGTAATTATTTTTTATAACGTCAAAAAAAATTCATAAAGTTTACGTTTCAGCGCTGATGCGCATCGTTCATTTTGATATCAAAGCCCCAATTTTTTTCCATGCTACATGGTGGATGCTTTTATTAAAGGAATTGGAAAATGGAATCTTGGAAATCATCTATTCCCAATTCTACTTCCTTCTCATTGGATGTTACTTTGATGTTACAGATGATGTTACTTTTACCTCAATATTACTTTGAAAGGATAATAGCCCATGTTCAATAAACGGCAAATATCTTAAATTTAGAAGTAATACATTTTAATTATCCCATTTACAATGGAATTCTTGAGTGTATATAGTATATTACGCTGAAATTATTAAAAATATTATTGTGGATATGGATTTTAGCCTGAATAAATACCGCCAATACTTAAAATACATCATTCATTCGAGTACGGATGAAATATCAACAAATGCCTATGCTGTGATGAACAAAACAAAGAAATAAAATATTTCTTGTATAGTCACTACGTAGGTGCAAAGAGCAAAGACGTGACGTTGTGTACACATATATGTGAATTATATGATAATTAAGAGAGAGAGAGAGAGAGAGAGAGAGAGAGAAATGCTTTATTGTCAAAAAATTATTACAATTTGTAGACAAAAGCTTGTAAAAACTAAAAAACAAACATAAAAACTAAACAAATATATAAATATAATAAAAATTCAATATACAGAAGAAAAACACAATGAGTAACTAAATTTATGTTCCTTATTAAGTGTCCTTTGCAATAATTAAAGAAAATTTTAAAAAATTTTGGGGCTACGGATTCAAAACGAACGATACGCGTCAACGCTCAAACGTAAACAATTTTTTGTTAATAGGTTTTTTAGCACGTGTCCTTTGCAATATTTAAATAAAATTTTTAAAAAATTTGGGACTTCGGTTCAGAATCGTGTTTAACAAAGTTTTTTACGTCCGTTATAATATTCACTTTTTTTTTGTAATTTCTGGATCGGTTAAAAAGCGCGACAAAAAATTACCGTAGCAGTTCATTTTTTAACGCAATTATAAAATTGTTTTATCAAAATAGTGGGCTGTGAACGCTTTCTTTCTCGTGTCAACTCTTTTCTCCGATAAACTGTCACACTTTTATTTCTTGATATTCGTTCAAGAAAATATGTTTAGTGTCTAATTAAAAAGACTGTACTGTTATTATTAGTGACTGAGACTAATAGCGAAGAAAGTTTAAACTACACACCAGAAGATGTTGAATTGTCAACTGCAGCGACTATGAATCTTCTCTTAGAGAAATCCAGGGAACAGTATTTAAAGGAATATGATTCTTTTATCGAGTATCGATGTACTAAAAAAGGCATAAACTGCTTCACAGAAAAAGTGTTACCAGCTTACTTTTAAACTAAATCCAAAATTTTGAAGTCTTCAACACTTCACTCATTCAAAACTGAGAGGCACCTTAATGGTAAATAATGACATCATACATCAGTAAACTCTAGAAATTCATTGCATATTTGAAAAATAAATCAGTTGGCTATAGACCCAAGAAATCTAAAACATTTGCCCGTGAAGAAATTAATAAGTTTCTGTTGCAGGCTCAAGACGATCATTATTTCATGCATAAAGGATGACAGCAAAAAATTTTAATGTAAGCTTAGATATTATTTGTAACATCAACAACAAATTATATAAAATGGAGTGTAACAATATTAACAATATCGGAAATGTTTTAATTACAAAAACTCATGTTCAACGTCGATTTACTGTTATTGGTGAATTATCTGACAATATATTAAACTTGGTAAACATTTATAAAAAATATAAAAACCAACGACCCACAAATGTCAAAACAGATAATTTCTTTTTGCAGTATAGAAATGGAAATAGAAAACTCAAGTTGTAGGTATTGATACCTTTTCAAAAATTCCCTCGCTTATCGCAACATATTTGAATTTACCTAATCCAAAAAACTACACTGTGCATACATTTCGACGCTCTTCGGCGTCTCTATTAGTGGATTCCGGCGGTGACATAATTCAACTAAAGAAGAACGGTGGGTGAAAATCCAACACAGTTGCAGAGGGTTACGTAGACGACTCCATCCCGATTGAGGTACCTCCAAAACATGTGATTTAAACGCTTCTTCAGGTGTAGAAAAAAAATCATTGGGTGCCAAACAAGAACTGTACGGCGGATGTTCCATCAATTCAATATTTTGACTGTTCAAAAACGTTTTTGTATGAATTGACGTGTGAGCACTCGCATCATCGTGGTGAAGAATGATTCGTCTTCTACGAAGGGTTTCCACTTCTAACAAACAAATATTGGTATAATTTTCAGAATTGATCTTTCTACGGTGCTTTAATAGAACGGTTGGACATTTCCAGTTATCCCGAAGAAACAGGCGACTATCTACGATTGCCGTTTTTTTCAACCTCCGATAGGCTTTGAATAAAAGACAAGTTCATATAAAACAATAATTTTATTATCAAAAGATTGGTACACTTACGGTTTGAAAACTTTGAAACTTCTGGAAATTCCGTAGATAAAGCAGTGATGGTGAATCTGCGGTTTACTTTAACCATTCTGTCAACTCGTCAGGTCATCTGAAACTACAGATTTGCGCCCTTTGTCCCCTTCATCAAGCACTACGGCCATCTTTAAACTTTCGACACCATTCACGCACAACACCATCACTCATGAAGTTTTATTCATACAAACGACTCATTCTCCGATGGATTTCTACAGCACTATAGCCTTAAGCCAATAAAAAACGAATCACAATTGGCAATTCACACTTGGCGGGAGCATCAATACTAGCGGACATGTTTACGTGGCTGTAGCACAACGCCGACTGGCGCCTAATATCAACAATGACAGAGTGTGTAGTGCAAGAGCTTCGCAGTCTCCTACTTCGCATGCCCGCTTTCTTCTGCCCGCGTATCGTCTGCACAGAGCGATCAAAGGTTGGAAAAAAACGGCTCTCGTACTTGGAAGTGCTTCGTGTGCGAACAACTTTTGTTAGATTTGGTTCATCTTCAAAGACCTATACAGTCGATTATTGTTTAATTTCGGGCTCATATGCATAGTTTCATGATTCGTCGCCTATGACGATCTTTTAGATGTCTTTTGAAGCACCGCGATTGAATTTTTTCAGTATTCCTTTGCACCAATTGACAGGAACTTTTTTTGAGCGATTGTCAAATTATACGGTATCCAACGCCAACCAATCTTACAGTCAAATGTTCATGTAATATTGAATATATGCGAGTGGAACTAATGCGCAAGTATGCCTCAATCTCACGCTATGTCACATGACGATCTTGAAATTTCAGATTACGTACAGCATGTATGTTTTCTGGCACAACAGCCGATTTTGGACGACCTTAACAAAATTCATCTTGTAGCGAAGTGCCACCACGATTGAATTTGGAAAACCAGCGAAACACGATAGCGTGAGATGGTGCTGTTGATTTAATCCATGTCGAAAGTCATGGAAAATGATTGCACGGAAATGTTCGCGATTTAATTTTTTTACCTAGATGAATGTTTCGAGTATCTGTAAACAACTCAGGTGTTATTGTATATCACCTTGTGGCTTGACAGCCTTTACCTTTTAAAAGCAGGAAGCAGATCAACAATCTCCTGGCTCTTCCATACTTCTTGTCTGTGTTGCTATATATAAATTTAGAACTGAATTTGCTCTTAAGTTCGTTCTCTTATGATGCCTTCTTCTGACAAATAGATAGCACATACTAGAATAATTTTTCTTCTTGCTATGAGGGTATCCTCTCTTTGAATTATTTCAGTCTTTTGCTTAAAAATGTTAAAAACTTAGTGAGATAACATTTATTGGAATATACAAACATCAGAATTAATTTACAAAATAATATGTAGGCTTTTGAGAATAAAATAATAATAATCCCTTTCACTTTAAAACGTATTCATATGAGATGTGGTAAGTGGTGACATTAATTATCTTGATGTCTTATCGCATCTCCCTTACCTCATCAAAATTGATTAGATTAGAAAATTTAGAATTCTTATACAAAAAATAGAAGGCATGTTTTAGGTATATCTAAATTTTGAAAATTGATAATAGAATATTGAGGTTTGTTCCTCAAATCGTTAATGACAAGCGTTTACGAAAATATTAATATTTCTTGTTTAAAAGATCGCTCATCACCAAGGCACAATTTTGAAAACCCTGTATAAAATATTTTATTAAGTGAAATTGACCAAACAGCTAAGATTCGAGTATATATGAATAATGAATAGTTATACCAAATAAACAGCATACTAACATAGATTTAAAATGTATGGACTTTGAATCCTTGGACTTTCCAAAGTCCAAACATTACACCATGTAAATTTGATAGTGTCAGAGATACTATACACGTGTATTTTGTGTATGAAACTTTCAGAAAATTGAAACACTATTTCAAAGATTGTGAAGTTATATCTGGGAATATAGAAAAAAGTTATTTTCAACATTCATTATGAAAAGTGTTGCAAGTAACCGTACTATTGATGATCCGTTACATTTGTCATCCGATCATCGCCCACGTTTGTCTGGTGTAAAATATAAACCTGGTATTTTGTGTTCTATGCTCGCATTGCCTGTCTTCCTTCTTGTTTTGTGTTGTGTATTTGACGTTTCTCAGTGTTTAGTGGATTGAATAAGTAGTTCTAGAGGAATTTGAGTTGTTTTATTTTTTAGTGATTGATAATTTTTTCTTATTGAACATGATGAAGCATTCCAAATAAAAGATGAAATCGATTTACAGTAAATAAAATCAACTGTCCTGTTGTGAATTCCAATCAAAGCAGTTGGAAAACAAGTGACCTGGTATTGAAGAGGTTAGAATATTGATTTTGTCAGTTATTTTTATTAAATTTTGCTTCATTTGGAGTAAATACATAGTTATTTATCGAGATAACGCATCACTTTATGTAATTGGCATGTTTTGTTGTATAGTATTTGAAATTGTAGCATTGACCTTTATTAAACGGATCTACCTAACTGTAAATTAAGCATATCTAAATGGGTTCTTTGTTAAATTATTTTTTAAGTAACTCACAAGAGACTTAGAATAAACAGGAAATTGAACATGTTTCATTATTTAATATCACTAGTGAAACGTTTCTTTATATGTTAATAAAAGAGGTCAATAAGGGTTAAATTAATATAATATTGTATATTCTTTGTTTATCTGGAACCGTTTTTTCAGGTTTCACACAAATTAGAACATCCAAATGGCATCTAGAAATAAAGTAGGAACAAAACATGATGAACATAGTGTTGAAACTCTTGCAGAAGTTTTTCGGTGCTTTATATGTATGGAAAAATTGAGAGATGCCCATTTATGTCCCCATTGTTCAAAATTATGCTGTTATGTATGCATACGCAGATGGCTTACCGAACAGAGATCACAGTGTCCCCATTGCCGGGCTTCTTTACATTTACATGAACTTGTTAACTGCAGGTGGGTAGAGGAAGTTACTCAACAGCTGGATAGTTTGCAAGCTGTGAGTCTTAATGGAAGTAGAAGTGAGGATAATGATAGGGATAAATGTTCAACACATTTGGAAAAACTTTCAGTATATTGTTGGACATGTCGATGTTGTATTTGTCATCAATGTGCTCTCTGGGGTGGTACTCATTCTGGGCACACATTTAAACCATTAGATGAAGTATATGAGCAGCACGTCACTCAAATAAAAGATGAAGTTTCTCAGTTACGTAGAAGATTAATGGAACTCATTAGTATTGTACAAGAAGTAGAACGAAATGTTGACTCAGTTAGATCTGCTAAAGATGAACGAGTGAGAGAAATTCGCAATGCAGTTAAAGTAATGATAGCACGTTTAGATTCTCAATTAAAAACAAAGTTACTTACTCTTATGGGACAAAAAGATTCACTTACTCAGGAAACTGAACAGTTAGAACATTTACTCCATGAAATTGAGCATCAGTTACATGTATGCTCTAGATCTGAACTGATATCAAAAAGTAGTGAGATATCTAGAATGATCCATGCCATAAGAAAAAAGCCGATGACTAGTTTTGTGACTGCTCCCGTTCCTGCTGATTTCCATAGTGAAATTGTACCAGCATATGATAGTTGTACTTTTGTAATGCACAGTTTTTCTCGTTGGCAGCGGAAAGCCGACCCTATTTACTCAACACCATTGCATTGTAATGGATTATGTTGGAGGTTAAAAGTATACCCGGATGGAAATGGGGTTGTAAGAGGCAACTATTTATCAGTATTTTTGGAACTTAGTGCAGGCTATCCAGAAACTTCAAAATACGAGTACCGTGTTGAAATGGTACACCAAGCTACTAGAGATTCTTCAAAAAATATAGTTAGAGAATTTGCTTCAGATTTTGAAGTAGGAGAATGTTGGGGTTATAATAGATTTTTTCGTCTTGATCTTTTAGCTAGTGAAGGTTATTTAGATCAAGCCAAAGATACACTAGTATTAAGATTTCAAGTAAGAGCTCCGACATTTTATCAGAGATGTAGAGACCAACAATGGTACATAAACCAATTACAAACTGTTCAGCATCAATATATTACTCAGATAAATGAATCGAAAGAAAGATTAGCCACAGAAATTTCCAGAAATGCTGTGGCATCTAGTCTATTGCCAAAGACACAAGGAGATATGTCTAACCTTGCATTAGTAAAAAATATTTATGGTATACCTAGTCCTGATTATATACCTGTAGCTTCAACATCTCACACGGCATCTGATAAGTCTTTCTCAAGTGAATTGGCTGATTTTGCCAAAAGTTTGACAGCAGCTGGGGCGACAGCTCAAATAAAAACAGATGAATGCCCTTGTTCTTCAAGAGAAAAAGTAGCTAATGATTCAACAAAGAAAATAGATTCTCCTCATCGTCTTGGATTGAGTGCTTCCTTAAGTTCTCCAAATCTTCTAAATACAGCTGTATCATCTTTAATGTTGTCAAGCGGTAGTAGTAGTAGTAGTAGTGCCAGTGATATTAGTGAACCTGAAGCTTTAATTGAAGATCTGGAACATAGAGAAGCAACATCTAATGATGAGAATGATGTAGACATTGAAACAATGTCTGGAGAAAATGATGTAGAATATGCGGAATTTTCTATGGCACAAAGAATGTTAGAAAAGGATCCTAGTTCAGCTAATAGCAGTGTTGTAGGAGCTACAGCACTTTCACCAACAGAAATAAGTAACTTTGAAGAAAGGTTGAAGTTATTCAGCTTTTTTGAAAATTGTCCCAGGAATAATGGGATACAAGAAGCTACAAACAGTCTATTAGATCTCACTGGTTCAAATTTAGATCTAGCATTGCTAGGTACCATTTCCACTGATTCAATGCCAGCTGATGGAAACGTAAATCCTGAGAATAGAAAAAAACTTAAAAATAGGTTTAGACATCTGGATATCACTGGTCCAAGTCCTAGCAATTCAGTGGGAGTATGGAGTGAAACTGTTCCCCTCACTCAAATAACTAAGGAATCTGTTATGGGCCCATTAGAATCATTTTTACGCTCAATTAATTGTTATCCTGAGCATGATAGGAATAGACCGAAGGAGTCTCCAATGAAAGAAAGGAAAAAACATTCTAACTCTCAACCTAAATTTCCAGTTGTGCCATCAGCATCACCGCCACCGTTGAGTGATAATGCAGAAGGCATTGTAGTTGAACCAACTTCTACAGCCTTTAGCTGGACACCTTCCTTATTGAATCAACGAAGATCAAATAAGTCGCCAAGATTACCTCCTGGTGATTTGGCTAGACCTGAAAAAGAAGCAAGTAAATTTTCGGAAAATCAACCGCATTCCTCTTAGATGTAGTTAAATTTAAAATCATATTACAAAATTTATATTTATTGATGCTAAAGAACTGTTGATAATTTTTTTTTTCTATTTTCTAAAGATATATTCAAATTTTAATAAGATAACTGAGAAAATTCGTCTTAATGAATAGAAAATCTGTGTTAAAATGGAAATAAAAATGTAAATCTGTGACTGAGTGTTTAATTATCAATCATTAATATGTTTATGTGAATTATCATTAAAGGATTTTTGGGAATAAAGTTCATCAGCTCTAATTGAATTAATTCTAAACAATTTCTATTAAACTAATTTGGATGTAGTTTATTCAAGACGTAATCATATTAATTTACCAAAGTGTAGTTTCACAAATACTTTCAATAAACATTTCAGATTCTCTGAAACATATTAAATTTAATATTGTTTGTTGGCTCCTTAGTATTAGTTTCTTATTGATTCGTTCAATAATTTACATATCTTTAGTAACCGACCACAAACTTTAGTTTTTGCTTTTTCTATATACATGTCGACTCATGTGTCGTGGTATTTCCTGTATACAGGGTGAGTCGGGAGGAGTGTATTATACACGTGAAGATAATGTAAAAAAACTCATAATGTTCTTAACCGATTTTCATTTGTTTTCAAGTTATAGCATATTAACAAATAAACAAATTATCACATAAAAATTTTCTGAATCATAGCGTTATTTCAATAAATGTTCAAAAATATCGCCATTGACCTCGAAAAGAAAGAAAAAAATTTAAATATGTAACATGAAAAAAAACACATTTCTGTCAATGCATACAATATTTTTTCTACTAGCGAAAATTCTATCAAAATACAGAAGTTAATGGTAATTTTATTCACGCACTAGTGCGTAAAGTGAGTTTAATTTGTCGTAAGAAGGAACTATAACGTTGTTATTGGTTTTTCCTAAAAGATATAAGATAGTTATTAATATTTTGAACATTTTAATCAAGATTAGAACAAATTAACAAAACAACAGACGAATTCAATTAGTAACAATACTAATATTAAAAGTGCACTTTGTGCAGATATTAAATATGTCAACTCTTCTTTTTGGCATGCATAAATGCCACCTGAAAATAATTCTTACTAAATAAGCAGAAAAAAATTAGAATGAGCGCGACTTGAAACCTGAGTCCTCCCGCATGTGATCCTTATACTCTAGCCACTACGCTACGGAGACCTTAATAATAATTTTCTGGCACTACTGCTTAAGGTGGGGGTTGGGTTTTAAAACATTTTTTCGCATTTTTTTTTAATGAATATGTCGAGAATATTGTGAACAAATTTTAAGTCAATCCTAGTAAAACTAATGGAGTTGCAAAATCAACAGGTAATCAAGAAGAATTTGTAAATTAATCGCGATTTTTTCAAAATCGTGTTGCAAAAAATAGAAAAAAACTCTTCCTTATTACCTCGAAAAATACATCACCTTTATAATGGATATCAATTTTTTGTTTCAAAATATTTTTCATTGAAAATTTTTTCTGAAAAGTTGTACAATAATATGTAATAAAATTGTATAAAATTATATTACTCAGGTCGTCGCAAAAAAATCCTACTTTTAAAAATATGTCTATCTTATGCGAGAAAGTCAGCGGTAGTCGACAGTGTTAGGATGTAGTGTGATATGAAATGGATATAAATTCAACGCTGTTGGCGGCGCTTGTGTTACTTGAAAAGGAGACACAAGACGACCGCATAGGAAGAAAACTCATAGCAACAAGGCATCGATTATTTATGAAGAGGAAGAAAGAAGGACGCTTCCAGAAGTGGAGCACAAAAAAGGTTTTAATTTTTTCCTAACCTCAAAATTTCTATGATAAAATGGGTTTGAACACTTCAAAATATTTTGAATCGCGAATAACTCGAAAGCTACGTAAAATTCGAAAAAAAGTGCCAGAGCTAAAACTGAGCAACAAAATGAGCACACAAATTTTTGTGAAAGAGAAACCATGAAGAAGTCTGTGAATATTGAAATAATTACAAGGATATATTGAAAAATTCTTAACTATAGAATCAAACAAAATTTCAGTGTCAAAATATTTTACTACTCAACATATTCTCCTCTTAATTGGATATATATATATATATATATATATATATATATATATATATATATATATATATATATATATATAATCTGCAACGTCTCTAGACCTTTCAAAAAAAATGTTTCTTCTGGCTCTGCAAACCAAACCTCTACAGCTTTTATTACCTCCTCGTTGGAAGAAAATTTACAACCTTTTAAACTTTTATTCAATTGAGGAAAGAGATGATGGTCGGATGGAGCCAAATCTGGTGAATAAGGGGGGTGTTCTAGTAATTCAAACCCTAAATCACAAATTTGTTGCATGGCAACATGAGATTTGTGTGCAGGGGCGTTGTCCTGTAAAAACAAAACACCTTTGGATAGCTTTCCGCTTCTTTTCTTTTTAATTTTTTCCCGTAGAGTGGTCAGTAATGTCGAATAGTAATATCCAGTTATTGTTCTACCCTTATCCAAAAATTTAATCATGATTATTCCATGGCAATCCCAAAAAACTGAAGCAAGAACTTTTCCAGCAGATTTTTGG
Organism: Diorhabda carinulata; assembly: GCF_026250575.1. Lineage (NCBI taxonomy): Eukaryota > Metazoa > Arthropoda > Insecta > Coleoptera > Chrysomelidae > Diorhabda > Diorhabda carinulata. The sequence continues at coordinate 9,780,057 of NC_079465.1, forward strand.
ACACGAAACTTCTTAGGTCTTGGAGAACCAGAGTGTCGCCATTCCATCGATTGTTGTTTTGTTTCTGGATCATAGAAATGTACTCAAGTCTCATCCATAATAACATAATTCGGTTTAAGAAGTCTACATCGTTTTCAAATCGAGCACAGATCGAACGCGATGCTTCTACCCTTGTACGCTTTTGGTCAACATTCAAACATTTGGGGATCCATTTGCTGCAACTTTTCTCATGTCCAAATTAACGTGAACTATGTGATGAACGCGTTCGTATGAAATATTGAGTGCTTCAGATATCCGTTTTAGCCCAATTCGGCGGTCTGATAAAATTATGTTATGAACTGCATCGATATTTTCGGGGACTGACACAGAAACTGGCCTTCCCGATCGGTCATCATCTTCAATGGAAAATTTACCTCTTTTGAAGCTTGCAGTCCAATTTTTCACGGTCGCATACGAAGGACATTGATCACCAATGGTATTAAGCATATCTTCGTAAATCTGCTGACCTCTTAAATACAGGTACTTGATGATGGCTCGATACTCCAATTTTTCGATTTTCACAATTTCGGCGAACGTCCTTTTTCTTTCAATTTATTGCGTAACTCTGGTTTACTTTTTTGACGTCAAACTTTATACTGACACTTTTAATAAGTTATTGTTCGTTGCTATGGTAACACAATATTTTCTTTATGTATTTAGTTCATGTATGTAATATAAATGAAAATATTGATAATAACACGAACAACAAAAGTCAAAAATTATGCTAGCTTACCCGAGTAGAAAATAGAGATCATAACCGTCATGATGCATTTTGATTTTTTGAAAACCGAGTAGTTTTCCAAGAGTTAGAGCAGTTGTGCAGTGTTTTCATGTGCGCCTAGAACGTAAATTGGCTTGAATTCGCACTGGCGGGTATTCGCGAGCGGATGCTACGGCTATCGGCACGGCGCGTTGAGGGAGATTTACTCAGAAATAGTGGCTCCAACGAAAAAAATGACTGGAGACCTTTATTCCATAAAATTTTGTGCGTTTCAAAATTTTTTTGAGTTATAATTTCCAAAATTTCGAAAACCCCTGCCTGTAATTTTGTTAAGAGCTGCTAGGCTTATTCATTATCCGAAAACCTCTGAGAATCTAGAAAATCAAAAGCGCCCAATTTAATTTCGGGTTTTATCCTATTTTATCTATGCCTATCTATTGGGGAATTATCGACCAACCATACATATAAACCATATAAACAAACCTAACCTAACCAAGCGTTTAAACAAACTTCTCCCACCACTATCAATGCATAAATTGTTAAATCCAAAATGTTACTGAAAAACTTTCAATCTTCAATTATTGCTTATGAAAACTATTATTCTGTGTCTCACTTCAATTTATGTACTAATCCCCAATATTTCTTTTTAATGCTATAGGTATTAATTCATCCTAATAAAAACTGAAAAAAAAACTTCGCCAAGGTTCTTATCTTGTGTATATAGTCTTCTGGGTGTGGTAAATTTAAATATTGCACTATATTAACTATGGAATTTTCAAAAAAGGGTTTATACCGACAACTTGTTAGGTACATTTTTCCATTTCTATATGATAGGAAGAAGTGGTTGCTGGTTGCGTTTTTCGGTGTCAGTTTAGCAATTTATTAAACTCATGTTTGAACTGGTTTCTTCAATAACTGTAAAACGCCGATTTGTATGCGCTTTTGAATCTGGAATCGTCAGTAGTAGAAACTCTTCTCTTCGATAAACTCCAGATATTCCCAGTATTAATGTTACCACCTACGAATTAATAAATTAAGTAACAAAAAACTAATTAATTATTTCAAACTTTTACATTAAATATTCATCTTACATTCATCTGGAGCATTCAATAAAAACTTGATTCTTTCCTATGGCAAATTTAATTAAATCTACATTATCATTTATAATTAAGGTTGCTTTTAGTTCAAAATAACTGGACCATAGTGTAGAGGACTTGTATTTTTTAGACCTTTTTTTAAAATAAGCTAATAACTCGCGTTCTGTAAAGCTGTGAATGTTATTCTGGTTCCCCCATTTCATAAAAGTGTTATATATTTTTAGATAGTTTTCTTTGGATTTTCCCGGCAACAAATTCAAAGTTGCCACATTTGTCTATGATTTATCCAGAAGTACATATTTCAAACTCGGAATCGTCATCATTAAGACATATCGAATTACTGTCAATTTAGTTCAAGTGCTGTCATGTGAAAATCAAAGGTGACTTTTAAGTTGCAATTTCTGGAACCGTTGGTAATATTCATACTGAACACTGTTTACACCAACACTCACGATTACACTGTCTGACGTAAACAGTTTACCTTCAGTCTCTGAAGACGTCAACTTGGTTATCGAAACGCGCGTCAGACAGGGTAATTGTGAGTGTTGGTGTAGTGGTAGTGTGAACAGTGCGCTCAGGATTGATGGCCGCTCAGCTATCTGCCACAGGACTTTATGTCGCATATGCTAATAGTAAATCAAATATCTAGTACAATGTTAATGGATCTTTTAGATCGCTGTTTAGCGACATAAAGTACTATCCGGCAGATAGCTGAGCGGTCCATCAATCCTGAACACACTGTTTACACTATTACTACACTAACACTCACAATTACACTATCTGACGTAATCAGTTTACCTTCAGTCTCAGAAGACGAAGATGGTTATCAAAACGCGCGTCAGACATTGTAATTGTGAGTGTTGGTTTAGTGGTAGTGTAAACAGTTTGTTCAGAATAGCGACTTGGTTTTTTTTTTTTCAATAAAGATATGGACGAATTACACTAATCAACTGTGTTTATGGAAAACGTGAAATAAAGTTAGCGTTATGGCACTTTTTTATTTTTTTTCACTCTAACCATAAACAACCGCTTTCAGCGCTACAAACCGGTGTTTTGAAAGATGTTCCATAAACGAAATTAATTTTTTTATAATTTCCGAAATTATATCAACATTCTATTTATACATTTCAGTATTGCTGCTTATTAATTATAATAATTATAATATTAAATAGTTACAATTACCATAAATCTTAATTTACCAGTAACCATTAAAAATACATTAAAATAACGAAAGGAAAGTTATTGTGCTATTGCAATTAAGCTCAGAATCGTGGGAGTGAAAGACCAAAAGGAAGGTAATCGAAATCTTCCATTTTCTTACCCCTTCACACCCTCGAATGAATATTGATCAAACGAAGTTGTCATCGAGATTTTGATTCGTAGACACGCGATCTTCAAATTACGCCTTAACGATTTGACTGTTCGTGAAAAGGAAGATTTATCGGGACGTTTATAGTTTTTTATGAGGCATAAATGGATGATCATTCGGTAAACAGAACGGAAAAGGCAATATTTCTATAGACAATTTTGTTTTATTATTTGCGCTTTCAACAATATTTTCAGTGGACAAATTATAACACTGATTATCGGTACATTATTTCAATATAAACGACAAATACAATTTAAATATGAAAAAAAAAACGATATTATTTTACATTTTTAACCATACGGTACTCGTGCCCGAAATGACAGACGATGCTGCAATAATTCAGCTGCAAAGTACGACTTGTTCGGACATGTCGGTCCACTCTAAGATTTTGGTGATGATATGGGAAAACACACACGTGCGCATCCGAAATCCCTTCCTTCTAAGCATCCTACTCTGCTTAAATCCGCGGATTGAATATTCCACTACCCCCTGTCATTTCGGCAGGTCCTAATCCACATTCGCGTCACAGTTTCGAGCTTAGACTGCTTCCTCTTCCCCGAGTTCTATGGGAGATTCTGAGAAGTCTTATCTTTTTGTTAAGAGTTAGCCTGTTGGCTCCACTTTCTTGTGTCTTTGGTTTGGATGTTTGCGTGTTTTCCAACCTTCTTCGGTAAGAAAAGATCTAATCCGAGTGGTCCTTCGCCTTCTTTACAGCTGTTCCCGATGTATAACTCGGTATTTGCTCATGAAATGGGGAGGTACCGTGTGGATTGACTCGGAAAACCTAGGATTTTAGAAACATTTGGATTTTTTTATTTTTTTTTGGTGTGGTTTTGTGTTTTATGTTTTTTTGTATTTGTGTCATTTTTTTTACTAACCCAACTTAACCTACTTAAACTATCGGTCCGGTTAACTTCTGTGTTTTCTGTAATCCTCTCTGGTGTACCTGATGAGTTCCCTTAATTCTCTGTTATAATGTGTTGTCCGCTCCTAGAATAGCTTTTCTGCCCTGTCGTCCTTGATGTCCAATACTTTTTGCGGTCCCGTTTCTCCGTATAGTTCCTCGCTTTTTGTTGTCCAGTGGACATAACTCTTGTCTCAGAGTTATGTTTTGTTGGGCCTGTAGTTTTTTCCTGTTCGATTTGCATGAGTTTCAGTCTTGTCTTCAGTCTTCAGCTTGCTTTTTCTACCGATCAATCCGCATTGTATGCCTTTCGCTTTTCTCATTTTGTCGACAGAGTATTTTACGTGTTCGTTGAAAGTGAGACCTTGATTCAACGTTACACCTAGGTATATGGCCTTTTTTGTCTACTGGATTATTCTTCGTTGATTTTTAAGTTCCGATCCGGTCGGTGGTTCCTTCTTTTCTTGTAAAGAACGGCTTGGCTTTTCTCGCACCCCTTCACACCAATCGTCTATCTCGTTTGCAGTGTTTTGGAGTCTTTTTATGATGTTATTCACCTTCATGCACTTCGTTGTGCAAACATGGTGTTGGTTCTATTTGGAAGAACAATCCAGTTTATTTTTGTAAATTTTTAGATTCTGATTATTCTTCTGATATCAATAATCATCCTAGACGATGACTGAAAGTCGATTTGTGAAAACAAAATCAGACAAACTACCGAAAATTGATGCTTTCATGATGACTACATATTTTACATCTAATTAAGATTTTACATAGGCTGAGTTCAAAGGAGTAAAAGCATTGAAATGATCTTCATAAAAATACACACATGATTTTCTATAACTGTACACCACTACATTCTTGTTTTCTGATGTCTAGAAACTTTATCGGGTTTGCTCCCCATAGAGTTTTTACACTCTGATACAATGCAATACCAATGGTTTTTCGACATTTTTCATGACTTTTATTGATATTATAACCTAAAAGGTGCATAAAGTACTGTCACAATTGAAGTAAACAAATACTGGACGTGGCAATTGACAAAACAAACCAAATTTTACTGCTATTTCTAATATCTTAAAAATTATTCTGCCTTTTTTTAGAAATTACATTTTTTATCGAGTTATATCTATATAAAAAGTGAATTGCTAACAATTTTAGTAAACAGTTAATGTGGAGCATTTTTGTTCTGTCTACTGAATTGTATGCAAAAAAATACACTAAAGACACATCAAATTGAGGTAACTTCAGCAAATATCTGTTCGACCAGTCCAAACCTACACGTGATGTTGGAGAAAAAAAAGGAGAACGGCCAAGATCAATGCTGCCGTGTGCAATCATAGGGCCAAGGATAAAACAGTGGTATTCTTATGTATTTTGAGCCGCTGAATCCAAATATGTCCGGCGTTTTGCGAAAAACGCTTTGTTTTAATCGCAATTGTTCAAAAAAATTATGAACAAATGGTTTTTTCGGTTCGGACAATTTTTTTATGCAAAAATGGCCCATGGTCCCTTGTTATTTTTCCGTATAATGCATATTTGAAAATATAAACTTTTGAAAATCGAAAAATTGACGATTTTTACTAACTTAATAACTTTTGACCAACTGAACATTTTTTAAAATTGGAAAATTTAGTTCTTTGAACCTTACTCTACAAATTGGTACAGTTTGGCAAATACAGGAGATGCACGAAGTTAAAATGAGAAAGTATTCGGATGACAAAGAGGGTTGTGTGCACTTGGTAAATTAGTACAGTAAATAATCAAAGTACTAAATTTTGTACCCCAGAATAAAATGTATATTCTATCTCAGTACCCAGTAAAAACAATGGAAGTAGGTACCCATGCAGTGCTCTTCACTATCTAACAGACATAATAGAACTGACAATAGTAGTCAAGTATACCTACTTGAGGAATCGTATTAATCCCTACTACGATCATCGCGCATTGACGAGCGTGGCTATTTCACATACATTCCTGTATTTGCCACAGTGTATACTTCGATATTAGTGCAGATCCGGCGTTTGGCACTTATCGCGATTGACAATTAAGCGCTTTCTCAACGTAGCATCGCGTGGTGACAAGCCTCGATCACCGCGCACCAAACGCAGGCTCTGTTATGGCGCGCATTTTTATGTCGTTAATTTACTATCTGCCTTAAAAAAAGATCAACAACAAAACTTCGGCTTCAACATTAACAATATCATTCCGTTACATAAGCTCTCTAATTACACGATACGCCAAATAAATTACAACTTGAATTATTGTAACAAAACGCATTTAAACGAAATGTAATAGCTTTCTTCATAAAATGAAGTATTAGTGTCATAGTGTTGAATGTTCATAATTCTGTTTTTTGTAGGTATATCATACTCTATGTTATTGAAGTTTTAATTCATTCATTTTAGGTAGGTACCTCAGACGAATGTATGAATCATAGTATAGACTTGGCTGAACAGTACCTCACTAATTTATAAAGTTTATAATAATAAATACCGTATGTGAAAGTTTGTAAACGCGTTCAAAAACTTGTCCAAATCCAAATTTAAGTTCCGATGTTTGTTCTGTCCGTGGCTCGGTTCGTTGTTCAGCGTAAGGCTCAGGTCCGTACGAAGCTTTATGACAACAAGTCAATGAACACGCTAACAACTAAAGGGGCAACTCAAAGCGGAATCGATGAGATTTAGCCACGGAAAATTACGATAAAAAGTCTTGGATGTCATTTATCCTAATACTACTAGGTACTAACGTATAAATGCCATTATTGACTTAATTTGCAATTAAATGTAGTGCTAGGAAAGTGGCTTGCAAAAAACTGGAAGTCACACTGAATTGAGATATCTTTGGCAAAGATCTTCTCGTAGTTTTGTTTTGACCAATCCAAACCTACAATCAGGTTGTTTGAAAAACAAAAGCCGAAAACTGCCAGGATATGCGAATTAGATTGTCACTTGCTCGAAGACCCGTTCAAATATGAGTTCCGATGTTTGTTCTGTTCGTGACTCGGTTCGTAGTTCGGCGTAATGTTCAGATTTGTACGAAGCTTTATGGCAACAAGTCAACGAACACGCTGGCAACTAAAGGGGAAACTCAAAGCATTATCGATTAGATTCAGCCACGGAAAATTACGATAAAAAGTTTTGGATGTCATGTACCCTAATACTATTAGGTACTAACGTAGAAATGCTATTATTGACATTAATTTGCAATTAAACGTAGTGCTAGGAGAGTGGGTAATATAAGAAATCTTTTTTATATGACTAAAATGACGCATTAGAAACGAAATCTAATGTCGGTCGCCCATTTTTTTAAAGAAAAGATATCGATGATGATTATATCTAATATCCGTAATATGACTTTGTCATGCGAAAGCCTTATCTGTAATCGGACAAAACCAATAGGGACAACGATCGATACGAAGAGGGGTGTTAGTTCATTTTCATTTGCTGGAACTTGTTTGTAGGGTAACCAATGAAATCAGTCTCGACAGCGACGACGGTATGAGATATGGATTTGAGGAATATTACAGCAATGATTTACTTTCTCATTATTACATTAATTTTACCTGAAAAATATTCATATTCATAAAACATGCACCAAATTGTAACTTCACATTCAAAAGCCAAAATTAAAATTTACATTAACAACACTTAATCTTCAAAACTTCTCGTTAGTAAGATACAAAATGTAAATTAAAAAATATTAAATACATTTTAATCAATAGAATAGCTATTTTTTGATATAACGGCCGTAGCAAGTATGTACCGGGTGTCCCAATAAAAATGGCTCTCGGCCATATCTCGGGAACCGTTTATAGTACAGCTTCGGGGAAAAAAATTCATAACATGACCTCGAGAAAAACCTGGAAATTATTTACAGAGTTGTAGGTCTACCGCTAAAGGTCATAATTAAATACCAAAAATTATAAAATGAATAATTTACAAATTTTGCCTAATTAAGATGCATTTAAACTATGATTATCGTATTATTCAAGAAATTCAGCGTCTATTTGATTTTACAAGTTTTAGTCTTTTAAAATAAGAGGTGGGGGGAAGCGGGAACTTTATTATGAAAAACGCCTGCAAGTTCAGTTCTACTTAACCTATCTATGCAAACTTAGTCTTTTTGAAGAGAGCCCCTTTCTACCAAAGTGAAAGTTATAATTTCGAAACAACCTAATGAGTAACGTGTACGCTAGAGGGCGCTATTTATTTATTGTTTTAAATCTAGCTATCCTTGAAAAATGTTAAATGGAAACATACAGTTTTAATTACGGAATATAAAAGTATACCAAATTAGCAACAGAATAGCGAAAACTGCATGTAGATATCTTTTTCGTATTACGAGATATCTTAAGAAATGTGTAAATTTTAAGCATTTTCCTTTAAATATAAATTACTCCGGGTTGTCTGAACGGATTTTAACATTTTTTGACTCCTCAAAATTGTCTTTCCTTGTTGTATTAATAATAGTTCCAATTATTATATATAAGTAGAGACTTGAGAATAAGCAGAACCACCGTTCAACGTATTTTGATAGGACACAGGTAAATTATGATGTAAAAAGATATGTTTCTTAAACAAAATATACCCGCATAATATTATTTGTGGGCATGGTTATATGTTAACATAATAATTTATTTATCATTCTGGAAATATATTGACTAGTACATTATATTTCTTTTAGATTTCATCCATATCATATAGTACTGCATCAACAATTGGTTGATCGTGATTACGACGAAGGTTGGATTATTGCAACTGATTACTACATATGGTATGTGACGAGCCTCAATTACTGTCACGTATTTTGTGGTCAGACGAAGCTACATTTAGTAGTGATGGTACGGATAACCGGCATAATATGCACTATTGGTCACAGAATAATCCACGCTGGATGGAAGAAGTTCAGTATCAGGGGCGATGGTCGGTGAATGTATGGTGTGGTATTGTAGATGGACAGATAATTGGACCTTTTACTTTTGACAATGCAATTAACGGGGAACGCTACCTAAATTTTATAAGGGATGAATAACCACTTCTTCTAGAAGATATATCACTAGCAACTCGTAGGTCTATGTTGTTACAGCACGATGGGTGTCCGGCGCATGTCTCCAGACAAGTTAGAGAATTTTTAAAAAATGCTTACCCTGATAGGTGGATAGGACGTGAAGGCCTATTTTTTGGCCAGCCAGGTCACCAGACTTAACCGTCTTAGATTTCTATCACTGGTGCCGGATTAAAGACCTTGTTTGTGCAATTAGACCCACTACTAGAGATAACATGATCGAGAGAATACGAAACGCCATTCAGAGTATTTCGAGAGCAGAAATTGAGACTGCTGTTCAATCTACTCTTCAAAGAATAAACGCTTGTGTCGAAAATGATGGGCGACAATTTGAACATTTAGGTCGTCACTAGCGAGGTACCTTAAGTTATATTTCCATTTTAACTTCCATAACGCAGTTTTCCGGTAACAGCTTAAGTAATATTGACTTAATAATTGGAACTATTATTAATAGAACGAAATCCGTTCAGACAACCCGGAGTAATTTATGTTTAAAGAAAAAAGCTTAAAATTTACACATTTATTAAGATATCTCGTAATTTCGCTGTTCTGTTGCTAATTTGGTCTACTTTTATATTTCTTAATTAAAACTGCATGTTTCCATTCAACATTTTTCAAGGATAGCTAGATTTAAAAAAAAATAAATAGCGCCCTCTAGCGTACACGTTACTCATTAGGTTGTTTCGAAATTATAACTTTCACTTTGGTAGAAAGGGGCTCTCTTCAAAAAGACTAAGTTTGCATAGATAGGTTAAGTAGAACTGGACTTACAGGCGTTTTTTCATAATAAAGTTCCCGCTTCCCCCCACCTCTTATTTGAAGAGATAGACTAAAACTTGTAGAATCAAATATATGCTGAAATTCCTGAAGAATACGATAATCATAGTTTAAATGCATCTTAATTAGGCAAAATTTGTAAATTATTCATTTTATAATTTTTGGTATTTAATTATGCCCTCTAGCGGTGGACCTACAACTCTGTAAATAATTTCCAGGTTTTTCTCGAGGTCACTTTTGTTATATTTTTTTTTCCCGAAGCTGTAATATAAACGATTCCCGAGATATGGCCGAGAGCCATTTTTATTGGGACACTCGGTACATATATCATCTGATCTGAAAAATATTAATCATAGAATTTCACTGATTCATTATCTAGTTGCCTTTTATTCCATATCCTCTACATCATGGAATTTATAAATAAACAGAAATTAAATAATAATTATCAGACTCCCTTGAGACGAATGAATATAAAGATAATAACTTTCCCTTCTCACATTGTTAAAAAAATTATTGATGATGGTTATTTTTAAGCAGAATAATTCTGGTATTAATACAAATTGAAGCACCTACTGTATACTTCTATATTTTACCGACAAGGCTCTACCACAGAGAGATCTCAATAAATGATTTATTTTTATATAGGAATACGAACCCTAGTTGCTGAAATATAGGGTGTTCAAAATTAATTAATTTGTAAAGTACTTACGTGCTTGCAGACTTTTGTTTAGAAGCAAATTTCTACAACACCGTTTATTTTAGGTCTAAAGGGTTATTAGTTTTTTTAACTAAAAATTATCATGCAATTTAAAACAAAATAAAAAAAGAATTTGCGTAAAAAATAGGCGAATAAAAGTGAAAACTAACCCTGACAGTGCACCACTAATTAATTTTTTCCAAAGTTTGTTTAGTAAAAATATTACTTTATTAAGGACCATATTTATTTCAAAATTTGAAAAAAAAAAATAAAAGGCGTTCATAATTTATGGTAAATTATTGATCTTGATTTAAAATTTTGAATACCCTATACCTCAGCAACTAGGCCCCGTATAGGTTCGTATTCCTATATCAAAATCATTCATTGAGATCTCTCTGAGGTAGATCGTCGAATATAGAAACACCCTGTATATGTAAATTATCAGTCTACTTCATTATTAACGCTTGCGAGGCATGTAGTTGAAGTACTTCGAGCAGATCAATATCTTCAATGATTTTGCACGCGTGGATGCCCAGCTAATCTTATAACAAAGAACACAAAATTTTCCCGAATTTAATATTAATGGAAATTAATAAGATATTTTACTATATAACAAAATCTAATTTTTGGTATTTTAGAGATCATAATTTGCACAAATATTTAACACTTCTCATTGATTAAAGTATAAATCGAATGTTTCTGGACACGATTACTAATTTCTTCACTTTTATGTTTAAACATAATTAAACTTAATAAAATCGTCAGATATGAGAACGATTCATTGTAAGCTATTATTATTATCCCTTTTTGTGTACAGAATTATGTTCAAATAATGCACAAAATTCATAACGCACAACATTTGTTTTTGGAAACAATGCATAAACACTGATAGAAGAGAGTCTGTTATTTTGGGCCATTTTTAAAAAATGCGGTTTCGAAATGGTTCTTTGGAATTAGAACAGACAACAACTGTATGGAATGAAACTATATTTATTTGGATTCACATATAATTAATGAAAATTAACATAATTATAGCAACACTATAATTATCATTTTTTGAGATCATATATTTGTTTCAATTTAACCAACCGGTAAGATTAATTGGACCACGCGGTTGGTAATTTGGACTTTTAAGAAAAATATCTGTCGTACTACAAACAACAACGGTAGAAAATCCAACTTTTACTAAAACAAGCAAAATCCTTAATAAGTTTGGACAAGATTATTTCAGACAATCATGACAAACATCAGGGTTAGTGGTGCAGGTTTCATGATTTCAGTTATGGCAACGCACACATTGTATCCAATCTACTTTTGGTCCTTTTTTATCGTAGTAGAGCTGTATTTACTTTAATTATTTTTTTATCGTTTGCTTGATCGCTTTATTTAATTGCAATGAACTTTTTTTGGGTTGTTTAGCTCTCCATTAAGATGTCTCCAAATCATTTCCATACGATGAAGATGTCGGTTTAACAGCTTTTTGAGCGTCTCTGCCTTTACCCAGTTAATTGTTTCTGGATAATGGGGACAGAATTTTTATGCTACTTTTGAATTCGTCTAACTTTGACGGCTTAGCAACCTGGGATGTGGAGTGTACATCATATTGCATATAGGAAGTTGGAGTAGAAAACTCTGGAGAATCATTTTGTTTAACATTGGTAACATTGGCGACGAAAGCTTCAGCTGGTGCGAAATGGTGATCTTAAAATATGTTCCAAAATATATACCTCAATAATAAACCAGCTTACTTGTTACTGGGTTACAGCACTACCAGGATGTGAACGCATTCAAGTATCGATGGTTGAGGTGTAGTAAGTACTCGTAGGCTTGAAAAATGACACATAAAGCGATTGCAATATGTGCGTAGTGTGTCCTGATAATTGTATCAAAACTATGCCTTTCTCACGTGCGAACATCAAAGCATGAAGGTTTTTGCTGGGTGTCGTGTGCCCATCGAGCAACATCAAGACCTTAACTTTCCTTTGTTGGCTTGACGACAGAAGCATAATGTTCTAACCATTGACAGAACAGTTCACGATTGATGTAATTGGATTCCAAAGCGGTTACCATGCTTCCAGCTGGAGCTTCCTCTTTCAGTTGATCACTTATGCGTATTCGTTGGAATATTATCATTGGCGGAATAAACTGACCAGCTGCACTTACACGGGTGACCATTGGTGTATTAACACTTCTTTCGCCGCTGGTTAATGCTCCAACTTGTCTTTTTTTTCTTTGCCACCTACAACTTTGTGGGATTTCTTTTTGTTGTTCTTTTGAAATTTGTTTCAGTCCATTTTTCTCGGCAATATGCTAAGCAAGTCTCCCAATATCTGTGATCGTTAACATGTGTTCCTCCAATAATAATGTTTACTCTACTAGAAAATTTTCAAATTAGCTGTCAACTCTTGTGTAATCGTGCACACTCCTTCAAACCAATATCCGAATTCTTTTATTCATGTTCAACGTTTTTTAAATCTTCTGTTTTCCGTTTAAAATATTTGTTTTCTACGTCTGTTATAATATTTACGTTTTTTTTGCATTCATTTGCATTCAAGAATTTAATTTCTGAATCGGTCAAAAAGCGTGAAAAGAAGTGCCGTAACGTGTAATGTTTTAACGCAATTATATAATTGTTTTATCAAATAGAGGGCTGTGACGCTTTCTTTCTCATATCAATTCAAGTACCAATAGTAATGTAGCTTCTTCTTCACTTCAACTATTACTATTACAAAATAAAAGTATTGTCGAAGTCTATGGACGTGGAAAAATTTTTGTATGTAACTCGTGAGTTTTTTTCACTCGTAGGAATTGCCGCACTCGCTTCCTCGTGGAAAAAAGTATTACTTTACTCACTTGTTGCATAAATAACTCTTGAACATTTTTTGTTAGTCAGTCAAATAAAATGAATTCGTCTTTTACATGATTAGAATTTAGTGATGGTCCTGTATTATTAAACAGAGTAAGTCTTATTCGATAGTGGTCCAACTTAACGAATGGTCCAATATACCAAACCTTTCCCTAATAGAAAACCAGATACACTTGATTTTGAATGGAAAAAAACTACATAATTCAAAGAATTAAAACTTGAAGCTTCCTAGAAAAAACTTCTGTTTTTATCAATTGTTTTGATGAAACAACTGTTTATCAGTGTCAGTTTTACAATTAGCGTCATACGAATTTTATTATTATGGCTCCTTTTCATTCTAATGATGGTAGTTTTGGCGATAGACTTCTGAGTCATGAGGAAACATGTGCTTTATCTATTTTGACATAACTCCAATTGCCACGAGCACAGTAAGCAAAATTTAATGACACGATATGGGTCAAAACCTGAAAAACCAGGAAAATATTTTGCTGTCATAAGATGACAAACCCCAAGCATCTATAACAAAAATGCCTTGAAATAAAATATTAGTCAGTCGTTTCTAGTAAAGTTTTTATAGAAAGAAAAACTGCACCCATACAAAGTTCAACATGGACAGTAGGGTGGCTCAAAAATAATAATTATTTTTTTCCTATGTGACAAGGAAAAATGGGCTTCTAAACACCTTGAATTTGATCAAATACGAGCTCTTAATTTTAATAGGAAGATCCTCTATTTATTTATGTTTTTTTCTAAGTCCAACGGAAAAAAATCATTAATTTATTGTAGAAGAATGTTCTTGAAGAATTTTATAGGAAATTTAATGCTTTGTAAAAAGGGGATCTTAAATTATTTTCCTCACTATTTGAATAATACTGACGATTTAAGTTTGATTACTTCATTTATGTAATAATATTATATCAATTTAATTATTTAAATTTCCTACGAAATTCTTCAATAACATGTTTCAGAAGACAGAGGATTGAAATTTTGGGAAAGCTTCATGAGACATTAAGATGAAAATCCAAATTTACTTAATCGTGTATTATTTTCAGACGCGGCAACATTTTATTTAAGTAATGAATCGACGCAATTGTCGCTACTCAACTCAACTCAACTCAACTTATATCGAAAGACGCGAAATAAAACTATTTGGCGTTTTTTATATACATTGTACGTTTCATAAATTTTGTACATCACTTTATCAAAACACTATGTATTAGGTATCAAATATCAATGATAAAGACTTAAAGAAAAGGCGAAACGTTAAAATTTACCTATCTTTTAAAAATTATCAAAAAAAATAATTTTAAAACAGAGAGACCTAAAATCAAGAACATTTAGATGCATTAATATCAATGTCTTGATATCATGCCAAAACTATGAATTTTAGCCAAAAATATTTATGTGTATTCGCTTGTTTAATAGATTATCGTGCCTAAAGTGAACTTTTTTATCAAACTTAGAATCAAAAAGTACATGGGTGATTCCGTTCTAACTGTGATTTTTTGTATTCAAAATTTCAAGATTTTAAAATTTAACTTTTCTAACTTTTTTATGCATATTATTCATCTATTTTACTGTAAAAATAAAACTCTAAGAGGAATTTACTACAACTTCAAAGTATCACGAGCAAGACACAAATGTCGGATTTTGAGTTCCACGGTACTGACTCATTTATCCACGGTACTGACATGGTAACTTAAGATATTAAACAACAAGTGCATCAATTTTCCTCAGTTTGATCATAAACATTAGAATTTATAAGGTAATTAGTTTAAATCATTTGTTACGACAAAAAAAATTAATAATTTATCGGTAAATTCTAGGAATGGACATGACACGGTACTGACATGGTAACTTAAGATATTAAACAACAAGTGCATCAATTTTCCTCAGTTTGATCATAAACATTAGAATTTATAAGGTAATTAGTTTAAATCATTTGTTACGACAAAAAAAATTAATAATTTATCGGTAAATTCTAGGAATGGACATGACACGGTACTGACATTCAAGTGATGTAGTATAAGTTTTCTTTAAGTGGCAAGTTATATTGTATAAAAATAATGTTTAAATATCTTAAGAATTATTCAATTAACACAAAATTTTTATTAATTGATTATTAATTAATGACTAGTACAAAAAAACAATACAGGACATTGAATATCACAGTTAGAACGGAATCACCCACATCCATTTTAAGTAAGTGTTTCAAGCATGAAAGTAGTAGTACCTAATTCCTAGTTCCATGGTTTTAAGTCAGAAGAGTATTTCAGATGTTTATTCTGTGAACTAAGTGGATAGAAGTTTCTTCTTGCACTATATAAGGCTTCTTTTAAAAGTAGTAGTTGTTATTATAAGAGGAGTAATTAGAATTTAAAGATCTCCTGGTTCAAATGTTTACAAGAACAAAAATCTACTTATGTTAACGCGGAGTTATTCCAGAAGTGGATGGTGCACTATTTTGTTCTTCGAAATCCTCAAGACAAAGTCCTTTTTCTTGTAGATGGACATTTTTTTGACACAAATTCTGCAGATATGTTAGAGGCTGCATAGAAGAATTATATCATTCTCTTTTGTTCACCAAATCACAGTACACAAGCATTACAGCGATTGCGCCGCAGCTTTTCCAAGCCCTTCAAAACATTTTACGCAGCGGAAGAGATAAAAACTGGATACTTGGAAATAAAGACATAAAAATCAATCGTGCAGTTGCCGGTAAATTGATTGGTAATGCATTTATACGAGCGGCAACACCCTTTAATGCGGTTTTCGGGTTTAGAGTTTACGGAATTTATACATTTAATCCGTCATCCTAATCAGCCTTTGGCATGTTTGGATGACGAAATACGTGTGAGCCCGACATTGGTTCAAATATAAAGCTCTACGCCAACAGATCAAGTTATAAATAATGAAACTACTATTAGTCTACCAGAGAAGCAAGATAGAACCAATTCGCCATTTTTGTTTGATTGCAGAGTTACATTAGGAGACGCCAAGAATGTTCTCTCGTATCTCTAATTCTCCAAACATACCATGAAAAAGTAGCAAACAACCCAGGAAAGTTATGAAAAAAAAGCAGCTTCAGATGACATAAACAGAAGTTTCATCTGTGATTTGTTTGATTTGTTCAAAGAAAATAAGACTAATTTTGACCAAAAACTGAAATAAATAGTAAGAAATCATACCAAGAAAAGTAAAGGAATTCAGCGTCCTGCAAAGCTGGAAAACAAATTTAAAAAGATTTCAATAAAAGCGATGAAGAAAATCTTGCAGTCGACTCTTCTCCGGATGCGACAAATGAATGTGTGGAATGTTTTGAAGAGTTGAAGACAAAGTTATCAATGTCAGCATTTAAAATTGCGTCATGTAAAAAGAAACCCTAAAATTTAACAAATAATAAGTATTTTTAGTAGGCCAAAGTGATAGGGAACAGGTAATACACACGTTCAAAGAAAAAAAATTTAATACAAGATTAAAGTTAAGGAAATTTAGAATTATTTATACTTGAAGATTACAGTTTTAATTTGATACTGACCAGAGATGAATGTTCTATTTGATTGAGGTCAATTAAAGTTCAAAAAATTAAACTATTCTTTCATTATTTTCTCAGGGCAACTGTCCCCCAGGTGCTAATCTCTTTACGGTAACGTACCTACACATTATGAAAAGTATCCTCATAAAGAAGATAATATAAAGTAATCTCATTTATTTTTTCATTGAGAAATAGGTACACTTAACATAACAAAAGTATTATATTTTTAAATACTTATTCCTTTTGTTTGACAAGCACCTTTGTAGAGGTTTAGCATCTACCCCATATTTATCCTATATTTTTTTATATTATTAATAAATGTATTTGTTTCTTACAGAATCAAATAAAATGAAATTGTCAAATATTACGAACATTTTTAATGCTTCTAAGAATTGTAACAATAATACATACTACATTTTTCAGCTAATGACAGCCTAAGAAAAATGACTTATATAAT
This sequence comes from Diorhabda carinulata, assembly GCF_026250575.1. Lineage (NCBI taxonomy): Eukaryota > Metazoa > Arthropoda > Insecta > Coleoptera > Chrysomelidae > Diorhabda > Diorhabda carinulata. The sequence goes on from NC_079465.1 coordinate 9,797,586, forward strand.
AACTTCTTATTGCCATACATTTCAATGCCTAATGAGGAAAGAAAAATAAAAAAAATTATGGATTAACACTTAACATAACTACTGTTCTTAAGATCCTTGTTGGTTCAAATCATTACAACTTTCATCAAAAATAAGCTCGCTCCCAACACATCGATATTCTACATCATTTGCAACCATACTTGGTCTCTAGATCTTTTCTTTTGTCGCATTCCAAAAATGTTCTAATAGAGCTTGCTAGAGTTATCTTTGCAATTTCTCAAGTGCTCGCCAATCAAACTCATTATTTAATCTCGAATAAACTTAGATAACAAAATAATGAAAGCTCTAATAACTATTTAAAACTCATATATTAAGAAAATACGATTGTAATTACTGTGGGGCGAAGGCCGTTGTAAAACTTAATTGAACCTGCGCGTGCATAATCTCTAGAATCAGCGTAGCTTGGTTAGACTCGACTTAGGTGTCGTGTCGTTCGAGATCCGGTCAACACTTGGATAGAAAAAAGGGGTGTCATGAAACAGTATGGACGGCTGAGGACCGTGGCGTAGTTATGTTGGTTTTCTCTTAAACGTGCTACCATGTATATCGAAGAGGATTAAGTTAATGCCGTTAGAAAATTAAGGCTCTAAAAAAAGATAATTTGGAATTTCCAAAAGCAAGGCAACTCGGAATTTCCTGGGTCAGGCGTCGGTAGACGGGCTGCGAAAAAAATATTGTTTTATTGAGGTAGTTGTTTGGGGAAACGGTAGAAGCATGAAAATGTCGTGAATGAAAGTATATCTGTATTATCTATTTTCAAATGTGTCGGGAGTAGTGCACATGACGTGGTGATATTTTTGGTTCGTTCTGGTTTATTAAGCCCCACGTGTTTCATGGAAGCTTGAATATTTCAACTCGCATAACTTACAGCGAAATAACCAACGAAGCAAGGCGAATGTATTAAAGTATGAAATATTGTAGCTTCAAGAAAAGTGTTGATGGTAACATTTTATTTTGTAAATAAAGAAGTTTGCGAAATGAATGGAGCAATTTCATGAACATCAAATTGAATCTTTCTATTTAGGTTTATCAAAGCTTATACTTAAAAAGATACAAATTCAACAAGATGATGATATGCTAAAGAGATAACTTGAGGGGACGGAAAAGATACATATTGGCTTGTTTCCTTCATACGGATTATGGGGTACTGAAACATCTGCTCATTTTTTCATGGTCAATTAAGATTGATAAGGTGTATTCGTCAGATCTTCGATTGTCTAACGTAGACTCGCTTTCACTTTCGCCTTTAGCATATCGTTATCTAGAGTTGTTAGTCTTCCTGATCGGTATGAGTCTTTGACACAAAAATCTGACAAATGATAGTTTATAGAAAAAAATACGTTATAACAATTTTTATAAGTTTATATTTATTGGTATGGATTAAAAGATAAGAAATAAAATTTTACTCTTTCAACACGACATTGTTTAAATGAGAGCCATCACATTTTGCGAAACTCCTCAAACAGTTGGCGTACATTTTCAAAAACTTTTTGAAGAAGTGGTCGAGGAATATACCTGATCTTTTCTTCAATATTGTTTCTTAAATCTGTCAAATTTCGTGGATTAATCTCGTAAATCACGCTCTTAAGATAACCCCACAAGAAAAAATCAGGTGAGATCAAGTCAGGGATCCGAGGTGGCCATTCAATATCACCTCTTCGTGAAATCACCTTTTCTGGTTAAAACTCGTGCGATACAGCTAAAGAGTTGTTCGTGGTGTGCGATGTTGCTCCATCCTGTTGGAACCATGTCAGTCGGTTATTGTTGCAGCTGATGCCCGAAAAAATTGCGTATTATGTTGACATGCAGAAGTCACTGCATATCCTCAGTTATCTTCATAAAAGTAGGGTCCAATAATGCAGTCCTCCGACATAGCGACCCACATGGTGACTGGGCCATGAAACGGGTGTCAGTGGATTGTTTCCTCCCCAAAAACGACAATTTTGGCGATTAACGTATCCATCCAAATGAAAATGTGCCTCATCGCCGAAGAACATTTTGAAATTGTTAAATCTCTCTAAAATTGGATTCACAAAATTCAATCTTATAACGTAATCAGTTTCATGTAGAACTTACACAATCTGAATTTTATAGGCCTTTTGGTGTAATCAGAATCAAATCGCATTGTGCGGTGAATTGTCGTTCCCAGTTGAGCTCAAGCTTTCTGACGGTGAATTCAGGCTGTCGGCTTATAGAATCTGCTGCTTACTGAATGTTTCCAGGCGTTCTTGCTAGCCTTGGACGGCCGTGATGAATTTCACCAATTGTGTTTCCACTAGTATTGAATGTCTGATTCCAAGCTAAAATTGTTGCATTGCTTGGAGCTTCCGCAATGTTGCGCAGTTAATAATGTAACCGATACAATCTTCGAACTCGAATTAGTGATGGTTCTCGAATGGTGATGGCAACTAAACATTTTAGGGAACGCGCTAGTAAACAATCCCCGCGCCTTGCTTGCTTCTCATTCACTTTTGAAATAGTTGGATTGTTTTGAAACACCCTCTATAATTGCGGACTGATACTGTATCCATTTTGGTATGAGTCGAATAGACTGTTCAACTTATAGGAATTTTTTTATCAATTGAAACGGAAATAATGATTTTGCTAAAGGTTTATGTCATCGAATGTTATCTTTTTGCTTGGGGTCGTAATAAATAATTTATTTTTATAATTTATCGATGTAATACGTTTAATACATTTGCCACTTTTTCTATATATTCATTTAGCTTTTTCAGTGGTTTATTATATATGTGCCGCTATAACGTCCAATTTATGCTATATAGCCAATCATTTAAAAAAATACAATGTTAAATCTATCCCATTCGTTATTCCATAGGTAGTAAAATAGTAACCAAGCAACCGGAAAATATGGGGTGGTGGTAAATTGAGGCGAATTTCTCCTATCTACGGTTCAGATAATTAGAATCGAACAGTGAACTAGAAATTTTTATGGAGAAATGATCGCATATTTGTAAAACGTATTAATGTCGATAATTATGTAAAAATTATTTGTGATACTACTTGTAACGGATATGGACAAAACCGTTAAAATTTCGTTTAAAATGTGTTAGTGATTTGAAATTATGGAATTTTGGGATATGGATGACAGGAGAGAAGCGCGACATAGAAATTTACAAGGTAGCTAAATTATTAATTGTTTTATTAAATTAAAATATATGTAAAGATTGCGTCACATTCGTGAGAAAGTAGATGGTACATGCACATAACTAAAAATTCTGTATATAGTTTATTTTTGTGGACGAAAGAGTAATAAAATGATGAAGCATTCGTTATCCACAGGCTTTTCACCTCTTTCAATATACGGTTAAAATATTATTTCAAATTATACCTCGTGTATTATCATATAAAATAACATTTTTATAAATATAATCAATATATTAGATGTACTTATATTTTCACCTAATTAATCGCTCATAACTTACAAACAGCTGAAGGTAAAAAAAATGCAATTTTGTCTAAAATGCTTTATTTTTCCAAAAGGTATGTTGAGATCATTGTGTCATACCATATAGGGAAATGAGATTAAACTTTTACTTTTGAATAACGCTACGTTCATGAATGATGATTTTAATATAAAAACTCACCAGTATAAGTACAACTTCTTCTTACAAATTCAAATCGGAAATGGAATCAGAAGAAGAACCGAATAATATTATCCAACTTACATCCAGTTTTCAGGTATAATATCAGTTCTTCGTCTATTTTTATTGGTACACATTGCTACTTATTATTTATCGATTTGACACGTACTGGTTTAACCTTATTCTACATTTTTTTATCTAATAATTAATTTTATTAATTAATATCTGTAGCTGGATTGCCGCTTCTCCGTAGTGTACAGCCAGGACAGCTTTGTCGTCAGCAAATGTAGCAATGTTTGTCTTTATTGTTTAAGAGGTAAAGGACCAACGCAAGAACATTACTTTGTGGTACACCCGTGTTGATATCTCTGGTTATTAAGTCAATTCCAGGAGGTGTAGATTGATCTTAATGGAGAATATTTTGAAGAACTATAAAGCGAGTTGCCAGCTTGTAGCAATTGATATTTTATCGATAATCGATCGGTCAATGTAACTCTCAGCTACTGTTGTAAACTTCTTGTTTCTGCTATATTTGCTTCTAAGTCTGCCGATAAAGAGTCAGAAGACCTTCCAAAACAATATACTGTATACAACTTCGGCTCCGGTTCGATATATTCCAAAAATAACAGAATCAAGTATTTTTCATTACCTTGTGGTATACTCGTGTTGATTTTTTTCAAGTCTGACCTAAGCATCTTCTTGCTTTATTCTGAAGGCTCATTCTCTAGTATACGACTCTAACAGTTTTGAATTTGCGCAAGAATTTGTTCAGTTTGTATTAGAGCTCTTCATGTCGAACTTTGTCAAATGCCTGAGCCACTTTTAAGAAAACAGAGGACAGACTTTCTTCTAGTGATTTTTCTAAGACCTAGGCTGCAATATTGATAAGAGTAAATTTAATTATCTTTCTTTGATAGTTATTTTAGTATTTCCCCGGTTATTAAGTCAAAGCCAGGGGCTTTCTTAGCATTGATCTCTTTTTAATCATTGTGGATGTTTCCAGTGAAGTAGTATAAGTTATTTCCAAGCTGTCTCGATTCTGTATTATTTATATAATTCGTTCTTCTCTTTCATTAGAGCTGTAAAAGTGTTCGATAAGTGCTTTTCAAATTTATTTACTTTTTGTTGATTGTTTCTAGTCCATCTACTATCTTGGTTTTTGATTGGAGGATTCTAGATGATTGGCCTCTTTAAATCTTTTGTTCCCCTTTCTTAGTGAGTATTCCGTAGACTTATCGTTGATCAATTCATTCAAGTACTTACTTATAGTTTTATTCTTGATACCTAGTGCGATCGATGAGTTCTTAGCTTCACATAGAAAGAAAGGTCATAATTAAAAAAAAATGTGATTATGTTTCAGTATATTCTCCTTTTCTTTTCACACACTTGTCCGAAAGTGTGACTAAAGCATCTATGCCACTTTAAAAATATGATGCATATTTTGAGTCAAAAAATATACGATGCAGTCAAAATTTTCGTACACCGCCTGTTTAATTTCATCGTCGCTGTTAAATCTTAAACACCTTAACTGGACGTTCATCTTTGTGAACAAAAAATAGTCGGACAAGGCCAGATTAGGGCTGTATGGGGGGTGTTAAATCTCACATTCGTGTACAGTAATCTTGAAAAACGAAGCATTGTGAACTGGAGCAAGCGCGCACTCTTGTTGAATTTGCCGCGCCTTGTTTTAATAATTTTTTGACGGGACTGCCTTAGTAAGTCAGAATGATATGCCTTGTTCACGGTTGTATTTAATTCCTCGATATCAATCAAAAGGATACTCTTGCAGTCCCAAAATATCGTAGCCATCACTTTTTTGGTGCTTTTTGTGACCTTTCCCTTTTTTTAATACTGAATCTCCTTTCCAATTCACTCCATAGAATTTATTTTAGATGTATGATCATATTAAAAGACCATAGTTTCATCACCCTTTACAAATGATCGGTTTACAATTTTTTGGTCCTCGCAACAAAGTTTTAAAGTTGACAAGGCATCCACTTTGCACTAATTTTTATCATATTTAAATATTTCTGTAGTATACTTAGAATACTTTGTTTTGGAAATGCCTGGCTGTGTTGCAATTTCTTTAGTTTTTAGGCACCGGTCACTATTTTCCACTTTATTCAATGTTTTCTGGAGTAGTCTCCGTCACAGGACCTTCAGCACGTGAATCATCTAATGATTTTCGTCACCAGCGAAACAACTTTTTAATTGTTAAAAATTATGGAGACAAGTACCGTAAACAGCCTCCATTCTGTTTTATATTTGTGTTGGTGTTAATCCATCTTTCATAACAGCGCGAAACTCAATTTGAAAAAATTGTCAAAACAACTTGATTGATTGGTCCTTCGTGCTTCACTATAATAAAATGTATCAAAGCATCAAGTTAAAACTTTGTGTTGTGGAAAACACTAACGCGTGCATGAAAATTTTTGTAAACGCACTCTACTATATGAGGCCAAGAACTCATGGAACGTACTTCGGATTTTCATTTGTAGTATTCAATCTGGTTTTGTCTTTTGAAGTTTCTCTAGTTTGATGCGTATCATTTTGTGCTTTTTACGTATTGGTTCTCTTATTTCATTTAGGTAGTTATTGCACTTTGTTGTTGCGATCAGACATCATAGTTTGGAAATTCTGCCAAACTGTCTGTTGAGTAACCATGGTGGATTTCGTTTTCAAATTCTAGACTTACTGACCGTCAGTAAAATCTAGTATTATGTCTTTTTTCACTGATGAAGCTACATTTCTATTAAACGGTCATGTCAATCGTCGAACTTATCGCTACGGAAAATCCCTACTGGGTGCAAGAATACTGTACTCAATATCCAGAGAAAGTTGATATTTGGGTGGGAATAATAGATGATAAGATTATTGGAGCATACTTTATAGAAGAAACGTCAACAAATCCTGGATCTGGCTTTTTTCAAAATTTCTTTCTCCCCGAATTGAACCAGTTTCCAAGCAGAAATGATTTATGATTGCAGCAAGGTAGTGCGCAACTACTTGAACAACTTCTTTCCAAACAGGTGGATAGGTCGAATAAAAATAATAATAGAAAGGCCATCTAGGTCTTGATTTATTTATATGAGCATATTTGAAAAGTAAAGTGTATCAAAATAGAGCCCAAAATATCATGGAGCTCAAAGGATACGTATTGGGGTTGCACAAACAACAAAGTTATAGAGATGGTTCGAGAAGAGTTCGCGGCACGTCTTTCATTGTATTTTTGCTGATGTTAAACAATTTGAACACTAAATCACTCAGACATATTGATATGGCTGAATAGATATTTAAAAGACCTTTCAAATAATGTATTACAACACCCACATTTCAATTTAAAAAATTTAGCTGTGATGTCATCACGCCTACACAGATAGCGTCAAATATAAAAATGTTTGAATGGTTAATTCATATTAAGATACTTTGTGGATTATTTATCTATACTTAAGCCTCATTTGACAATACGAGGATGGTCCCAGAAGTACCTGTCCCAACAAAGAAAACTTGATGAACACATGTTCATCAATTCATTCATTTTTTAAAGTCTAGGAAAAGAAAATAATCCGAGGGGGTTAAATCAGGCGAATAGGGTGCATGAGGTAGCAATTTAAACTTTAAGTAATTAATTTTGGCCATTGCAATAACGGATGTATGAGCTAGTGCATGGTCTTGATGAAACAACACTTTCTTCTTAGTTAAATGCGGTTGTTTTTGCTTAGTTGCTTCACTCAGACGTTGCAATAAGTTCGCATAATACTCGCCGTTGATAGTGATTCCTTTTTCAAGATAGTCAATGAAAATTATTCCACTGCAATGACCTTGCCTGCAGAGTGGACGGTCTTTGCATTCTTTGGAGCCGACTCTCCCTTTTTCAGTCCATTGTTTCGTGTGTGAAATCATGAACCCTTGTAATCCATAGTTATTATGCGGCGCAAAAATTCGGTTTTATTTCTTTAAAACATTGCCAAACACTCGATGGAAACATCTTCACGACGTCGTTTTTCTTCCATCGTGAGCGTACGCGGCATCCATCTTGCGCATAGCTTTCTCATGTCCAGATTTTCAGTTAATATGCGATGTACCGCACTTCTTGAAATGCCTACTATATCTGCTAGCACTTTCTTTCGACGATCATCCAATACCGCTTTGTGGATTTTCTTTAACATTTTTGGAGTCGTCACCTCATTTCGTCTACCAATGCGATGCTGGTCTTCTGTATATATTGTGTTCTTTCTAATACAGTGATATTTTTCAAGCACCTACCGCCATCTCTAGGTCAGGCCAGTTACTTCTGGGACCATCCTCGTAATTCCATTGCGTATTCTAATATGAAACTTTCCGACACTATTATAGTAAATAACTATTTATCGGAACTGTTTCGCATTTTGATTATATTGTTATAATTGCAGTACCGATTTACAGCGGTTGACTCTAATTAATGATATGAGTCATGTCAATTATAGTTATTTGCAATAAGCTGTGATATGATTCTCTATAGACCACAAAATGCGTCAAAAGACTGTCCGACGCCCAAATATAGATAAACTGATGGCAACATTTTCTCTATACATTTAAAGCCAGCGGATAAAAACCATTTGTGACATTATGATACTTTTTAACATGCTTTTATTATCTTCACCTGTATGTGGATTTGTGAGCATTTGAGTTTATTTGTAACTCTCCCTTGGACTGAGAGCAAGTGGATTATTTAACCTTATCCTCATACCCAACCTTACCAATTACGTCGTTATGACGGGATATAGAATAAATAACACTGGCCGACAAGATTTTCGTAACACAGATGAAAGAGAATTTATGGTTAAATCGCAAGCCAGGCCATTTTCCGAAAATGTGAAAAAAGCCTATATCAAATATTTTGGTACTTTAATTGGAGACCAAGATAAGTAATGGGCCACCTACGCGTGCTGTGTTAGTTGTAGTGTGTAATTGGTGCAGTGGATCAATTGGGGAAAAAGCATGTCTTTTGCAATTCCAATGGTATGGCGGGAATCTACTAACCATTCTGACGACTGCTATTTTTGTCTAACAAAGACTGAAGGTTGTTATAAGAAAGGAAAGCACAAAGCATAAATTCGCCGTCAGCTATACGACCTGTTCCCCATAACGAAGATTTACCAGTACCGATTACTCGTTTAGATCCGCAAAATATTGGTTTAGAAGATACCGGAGACAACGTATCATCAGGAAGCACACACTAGGAACAATGCACCGACCCTTTTTTTACTCCAAGTACCAGTTCCGACGAGTCACATTTTATTATTCAAAGTGAGTTGAATGATTTAGCATGTGATTTGGGGTTATCAAAGCAACAGTCTGAACTTCTTGCTTCCCGTCTTAAGGAACAGAACTTGTTAGCCAAAGTGTCAAAAATTACGATCTTTAGACAAATAAATGCTACATTTCCTGCATTCTCCAGTATGGAAATTTCGTTGTGTGCGTGTACGGATATTGATGGTCTAATGAAGGAACTTGATATTGAGCATAATCCCAAGGAGTGGCGCCATTTTATTGATTCGTCTAAATACAGTTTAAAAGCAGTGTTATTACATAATGAAAAAATAAAACCGTCTATTCCAGTTGCTCATTCTGTGAAGATGAAAGAAATTTATGAAAGTATTCGCTTGCTTTTAGACAAAATTAACTATAACTATAATTAAGTATATGTGGGGACCCGAAGGTGATTGGAAGGTGATGGGACTTCAGGAAGTATTTAAGAAATATTGCTGTTTTCCTTGTCTATGGGATAGTCGGGTAGTAGATCAACACTATGTAAAAAAAAATTGGCAAGCAAGAAGTGAGTTTTAACCGGTATCTCAAAATGTTAAGTTTATACGCCTTGCAGATCCCAAAAATGTCCTTCTGTCCCCCTTCACATTAAATTTGGATTGACGAAAAACTTAATAAAGGCTATAGATAAAGATTCAAATACCAAGAGAAGTCTTTCTCAAGTTGAGTGATGCCAAATTAAAGGAAGGTATTTTTATTAGGCCACAAATAATAAAATTGCTGGACGATAACAATTTTGAAAAAAAAAACTCACCAGACAGAAATTAGAACATGGAAGGTAATTGTTAGTCTAGTGAGGGGATTTTTGGGCAACAATATGGATCCACACTACCAACAGTTAGTTGATGAACTTCTAGACGGCTACAAATCCTTTGGTGCTCGAATGTCATTGAAAATTCATTTCCTCCATTTCCATCTGACTTTTTTTCCGAAAATTTGACAACTGTTAGTGATGAGCAGGGTGAATGGTTCCATCAAGATATTAGAACCATCGAAATTTGGTATCAAGGACGGTGGGATTAGGCCATGATAGGTGATTATTGTTGGTTTTTAAAAAGTGCAAACTCTCATAAAAGGAAAAAGTAGAGCTAATTCATATTTGAAGTTATTTTTTTTTGTTGTTAATAGATGTGATGCATGTTTATTAGATGTAAACTATAAATATTGTCAATATACACGATTTTAAAAATGTGAAATTATTTTTTTAATAACTATTAAATATTTTACCAATGAATATGGTTCTATAAATGTAAAATAAAAACTTTACGTGTTACAATTTTTTTTTAATATTTTCGTATTTGTATAGGTCCATATTTTTACACAATGTGCTATTCATTCTTCTGTTAGTACAAAAAATTTTTTTTGTCGGCCAGTGTAATTAATCCAAATACTATTGAGTTGGTCAATTTCCGTTGAAGGAGAGTAATCGTAGCTACATGTAGTAGCTTCTGGAGACTTTTACCAGAAATGAAAAAATCGTGTTTGTTCGCATGTCATTCGCCCCGCTCCGATCGTAATTTTTAATTAAAAAAATTGTTGAACACAAGCACCGCCCGCCAACGTTCATGATTTTTTGTTGTCTAAGTAAATATTGTAAAACTATAATTATGTATATTCAGTTGTTCAGGATGTTATCATGAGAAGATGAAAGCCTCCTTTTCGAGGAAATTCATAATTAGTTTATTATACAGGAAACCATTCTTAATTTGAAAAAAGCGTCGGGCGCTCGATGTACGAGTAATTATTAGTTTCATTTATGGTATAAATAGTAGACGATTGTCTAATGTGCTTTGTAGGTAATTAGGTCCAAATAATACCATCAAAAATGATTTTTGCAACATTCTTTTCGTTGCATACGTCCGTTGAATAAATTCATTTCGCCATGAAATAAAATTAATTTTACACATACGATATATAGGGTTAGTAGTGCATAAAATTCATGAAACATGCAAAACTCATTTTCGGAAAAAATGTAGAAAGAGCTTATTTTATTCCATATCATTTGACATAAGTAGAAGATTAAAACGTTAAATTTGTCAAAGTTATGATCAATATAGGAAACTTGTTGTTTTTAAATTGTTTAATAAAGCTTGTTTTTATGCATTATAAATACAATTCGTTTCTTCAAGTCGGTTAACGTATAGCAAGGAAAAAATCAAGGGGGGTAAGAACAAGTGCCTTGGGAGGCTACTCCATTAATCCACAACTTCTAATTCAACTTCTTGTGAACGTTAAGATCATAACGTGGTAGTGCACCATCTTGATGGAACCAAGTACAAGGATTCAAATTTGCCAAGGTGTTAAATTCTATAATATTAATTTTTTGCTAGCACTAGGTATGTTTTGTCTGAATGAAGCCCAGTAGCGACGATTCACTATATCACTTGAACAAAACGTTGCCTCGTCTGAAAATACTACACTATTGAAATTTGTATTTAATGTATGTGTCTCTTGAAGATTTCACAAAATTTCAAATGTTTGTCTAGATAATCTCCTGAGAGCTCGTGAATAAATTGAAATTTGTATGGGTAAAGTTTTCTTTTGTACAAACGACTAACATTTTATTGCAAGGCAATCTCTGTTGATATACCGTAGCAAAATATGTAACTTTGCATAGTCACTCATTCCTGGTCTTCCAGATTTTAGAGCATCCTCCACACTTTCAGTTTCATTAAATTTTGTAATAATTCTGCCTACTGTAATTGGAGGTCTTTCAAAATGTGAATGGGCGCTAGTACTAGGGTCGATAATGACGAAAAGGTAGCACTATAGTAAAAGTTCGATAACTATTTAAACTTACTACGAGGCATATTTTTTAAGTAAGTACCGTTTTGGAATTGAAAAAAGAAATGCAAAGATATCGCAATAAATTTATTTTTACATGAAAGCCTGTACCTTAATCTACTTTTCTACATAATTTCCGTGAATATTGAGGCACTTGTCATAAAGTGGCACCAGTTTTTGAATACCCTCCTCATAAAATTCTGCCGCCTGACTTGTTAACCACTGTATCACAACTGTTTTGACTTCGTTATCGTCTTGAAGACGCTGACCGCCCAGGTGTTTCTTCAAGTGCAGGAACAAATAGTAGTCGCTGGGCGCCAGATCAGGGCTGTAGGGAGGATGATCTAGGGTTTCCCATTGAAAAGATTTGATGAGATCTTTGGTCCGATTAGCCACATGTGGACGGGCATTGTAATGCAGCAAAACGATACCCTTACTCAACTTACCACGTCTTTTGTTCTAGATTGCACGACGCAGATTGTTCAATGTCTCACAATAAGACGCTGCATTGATTGTCTCATTACGAGGCCGAAACTCCACTAGCAATACTCCTTTTCTGTCCCAAAAAACTGTGCACATAATTTTCCGGGCAGAAATTGTTTGCTTAAACTTCACTTTTTTGGGTGATGATGAATGTCGCCATTCCATGGATTTTTGTTTCTGGTGTGACGTAGGCCACCCATGTTTCGTCACCAGTAACAATTTGGTCTTCTTCTTTGTGGTGGATCTTCACCTTTATTGTAGTACCCAACGTGAACACAATTTCCGGTATTTCAAGTTCTCCGTCACAATGCGATACAAAACACTTCGAGAATATTGAGGAAAGTAGTCGCACAATGATGAAATTGTAAAGCGTCTGTTTTCTCTCACCTTTTCGTCCACTTTCTGCACCAAATCTTCATTAACGACCGAAGGACGCACACTCCATTCTTCATCATGCGCGTTTGTGCGGCCATCTTTAAATGTTCTCGCCCATTCCTTACCATTCCAACACTCATAATGTTTGTCGGCGGGACTCACGATTGTTGGAGGCATCTTAAACACTCAGAATGTTTGTCGGCGGGACTTACGATTGTTGGAGGCATCTTAAACACTCAGTAAACAACGTACAAAATGAAGCATCAGACTGCAATGGCGTCAGTGCGTAGACAAGAGATGTAGGTAACCAGCGCGCATGTGTTGAACGTCGACCTTGGGGTTGCATACTTAAAAATATGCCTCGTATATATACATAAACACTAAACACAACAAAACTCAAAATTATATACAGAAAAAAAAACTAAACTAAGTCCGCTGAGATCTAGGCGCTCGGGATCTGATCGCTTTTCTGGTCCGAGACAAGAAGAATTTCTCTTCGATTCAAAATGTCTCGCCGGGGTCATATGTGTTGGTTTTTCCTAAAACGTGATGTACCAGATATATCGGAGAGGATCAAGTTAATTGCATGCTATTAGGACAATAAGAAGATTATAAAAAACTAAAAGGAGATAGCTTGGATTTCGCGATTATTGTTTTTTTGAGAAAGTTGTTCGAAGACGTGTGTACCTGTATGATATATTTTCAAATGCGAGAATACATGGCGTGGTCGCCACAAGTGATTTAATATTGAAAAGGATTTGAAGAGTTAACGTACCTCATAATTTAAATTAAAATTGTGTGGTATAGGTTATGAGATCACTCATAAACTATAAACGAAAAAAAAAATAATCTAATAATTATTATTATAACGATGGGTAATATTTTAATTTTGACGTGGCACACCAACTTCAAACATATTTTTATACTTTGATGGAGGATTATTAGTAAAAATAAATAATAAAAAAAATATTCGTTTGATGGAAAACATCAGGAAAGTAAATTCAAAAAAACATCAGCAGTGAAGTTACAGATGTTAAAACTTATTAAAAAGTGGTCAACATTCAACTTATGGAAGTGGTTAATATAGAAACGTTTTTAAAAAATGTTGGTTACAAAAAATACTGAATTTGTGTGTAATATTCCAATTAAATGTTTTTGTACGTAATATTTCGTTTGGAATTATATTTTTACATATTGAATTTTATTTTCGCCATATAGTTTGTTGAGTAATAATTAATTAAAGCATTATAATATATCCCTGTTGAAACCGATTTGTTGAGTAAGAAAATAAGAGCTATTACAAAATGTTTCAATATTCTTCAATAAAACTTTAAGAAAAATAATATTACTTCTATCAATTTTAAAAACTCTGGGTTTTGTGATAATACGAATTAAAAATATGCAACTTGGAACCGAATAATTGTTAATATAAATAATTATTCAAATAGAGATCGGAATAAGTCAGCCAAAATCGGCGTAAGTCCGATAACGCGCATAAGTCTGGCAACGTTGTCGAAAAAGATTTAAACGAAACAAGTTCGTGCTTTAGACAGTTGTGTCTATGTCGTGATAATACGTGCTCATGAGTAGACGCATTTTCAGAATGAATAACCGATACAAGCTCACGCTACAAGATAGTGTTGTTTTTGTTACGAGTTGTTACTTCAGATGTTTTCGATCGCAGATTGGAATTTTGAGAGCGATACTTCGAATGCAGTCAGGATGATCCGTGGTTCTAGCATTCCATTTTGTGGCCGGATGAAGCAACCTTCAAGCTGAACGGCACGGTCAATCGGCATAACTGCGTGTACTGAAATGAGCAGAATCCTCACGTCTTCGTTGAAGAAGAATGAAACCTGCCTGGTGTGTGTATGTGTATGTGTGTGTGTGGAGGCAAATTTCGTGGGTCCATAAATTTTTTAGTGCCACGTGACGGCCCAGAGTTATCTGGAGCTGCTCGAAGATTTACGTGGGCAAATGGACAAGGACGAGGATTCGTTGAGTGGCCCACACGGTCATGTGATCTGATACCCTGTAATTTCTTCCTGTGGGGCCTTCCCAAAGCCCATGTTTTTGCAAGAAGACCACGCATACAGTTATCATGAACAGGAAGACAATTGATTTTTCCAGAAATAAGCAAAAAGTTTATGCGTAACTCATTATATTACTCTCCTCTATGTGAATGCGGATCATACTAGTACAAACATTCATTTTGATGACACTGTCTGGAGGAACAACCATCAACTTTTTATTACTTTTAATATTCCTTCACCAATTAATATGAATTTTTCTCCTTTAGTTTATACTATTGCATAATTATTGATTACGATTGTTATACTATTTATAATATGAACCACAATGTGAGAAAGACAGCACACCGGTGGGTCTTCTAATCTTACTGAACATGAAGTTTCAATTGTTATATATCAATCATCCCCATCTAAGTCTGGTATCCCGCACCCTTCCCGACCTTTGGAGGGTGCGTGCGTTGAAGAAAAATTTGAAACTCTTCGCGGACATCTTGACAGGTTTCACCAGACCTTCCTCTCCGTTGAGAAACGTTGCTAATCCATTAATCAAGCTGGGCATCAATTTTAACACTTACAGTAACCCTTTTGCAATTTCTTTTGATAAATTCGTTTTGACACTGCATTTTTTCTCTTGATGCAAATTTATTGCCTGACCTCTGTAGTTAATTATTTTTTAAGTATTATATAAATATACTTAAAGATTGAAGGTAATAGGTTTTTTCGGAAACAGTGACCTTAGATTAGATAGATTACTTATCAGTTCATCGCGGATCCTAATCCAGAAAGAGAATTAAGGAGAATTAATAATTACAAAGTTGATGATAAAACATAAACAAACGAAACAATCCGTCAGTTGATTGCATTTGCCCACTGGTCTCTCGGAATAGAAAGGATCCTAACATATGAATCCAACCCGATTCAAAGAAAACAGTACCGTACTGGTAAAACTAGAACGAATGGTCTTATAATCAAGCGACTTTTCAATTTTTTTAAAGCATCCAAAGTAAGTTTCGCAAAATACGCATTGCTTGATCATTTGTCTGAAATCGTTCTACACTAAGTGATTTTTTTATTTGGAACCTAAAATAATCGGAGGGAGCCAGTAAATCATCAAAAACAGTGTGGTCATGATTTAATCGACCGAGAAAATGGTTTTAGATTTTTTGGGAGCAAATTCCTGAGATGAAATTGAAAACATGCGAAATATTATATACCCATTCAAATGAAATATTTAAGTAAATACAACTAATTAAAGTATAAGCTATCTCATGTACTTTTAGACAATTGCTGGGTACAAGGGTACCAATATCTGGATTAGTTACAATAGTTACATTCTCCTGCTAAAAAAGTATTTAAATAAAATAGTAGGCAATAAAAACACGTTTTACTTCAGAGTGATTTTAACAAAGTTGTTTAAAACGATAAAACCCTGGTGTATTTGAATATAAAGAATACATTTTTTTCAACCTTGTAGTAGGTAGATACCTAAGGTACTGAACTGCACCCCTAGAATTACGATTTATCTTCAAAAATTGATATCTTTGGAAATTTGACACTTTCTTTATGAAAACCTGATTTCGGTTTTGAGGCGGTTCGTGGCAGGCGCAATTCTCCAAAGCACCTCCTATTTATAAATTAGACATTTTCAAAAAAGATAATAATGTTTCATTATGCAACCTCAAAAAAGTGTAAGATATCGATCTAGAGTAATGCACAGGAACGGCTTTGAAAAAATTTATTGGAGCCAAAGATAAGGACATGTTGATCTTTCGTAAGGATTGTAGCAACTGTTTGATGTATACCGTGTCCAAACATTTGGAAAAATGCCCCTTAGCATTCCAATTAACTAAAGTTTCCTTAATCCTCTCAACGATCCAGAACAATCCGTGCAGCTGATGTCTGAAGCGTTTGACATTTTGGAAGAAACAGATAGGGCTTTTAGAGATATTTGGACGAATCAGATCACTCTAAATAAGATACAAAACTATTGATAGAGTATATATTGATAGGTGATATAGTAAATTATTTGTAGATGGAATCTATCTGGTTGGTGGTGTAGCTTCTTCTGATCATTTCTCATTGCAATGCGACAGCAGGGAGAGTATTTTCCGTCAATAAAGAGATTTTAGTAGAAAATTGAAAATAAGATATGGCGCAGCAAGAAAAATTGGAAAGAAAAAAATTCTTGAAAACTCTCAAAAACTTTCAGTAGTGAAGCAAGAATTAGTTAAATTAAAAAAATAACTTTGTTGTTTTATTATACTTGTATTTTCTAAAATAATTATCCATCAAAATAAAAGTGTAGTAAATTCACGAAAATTCAACTGCGAAAATGTGAAAACCAACCTGGAAAAATCGGGAGCTAACACTCTGCCACATAAAATATTTTGTAATTCTAGCACAACGAATAATATATTTTCAAACTGTGCTTATAACCCAACGACCTCAATATTTTCAAAATTTGTCTCCATAGAATTTTTTGAACTAAAAAATATCTATTAGATAAACAACGCTCGTACTTGCTTGATGCAAGGTCTATACTATGGTTGTGTTTTCTTTGCTTGTTTTAAATAATTTAATTTTTTTTCTTGAATTAACATAGATTTTCCTAATTAGTGAGTTTTTCAGTAGATAAAAAGAATTAAATAATCATTAAAAATTCTATTAGTATAGCAGGGGCATATCGTAGAGTGGAATAGTGGAAGTTAAGAATCGATAATTTAGAGGATATAAATTCAGCTTTAGTTGTGAAAATAGATAACATGAAAACAAAAAAGCCTAGAACGTTCACTAGAACGGGAGAGTTTTATGAGATATATAAAAAATATGCTTCTCTTCGACCGATTCATTTGTCAGAAAATGTACTAGGCAGGTAGTTGGCATTAACAAATTCGGTAGTATTGTTAAGACAATTGCAATTTTAAAAATAGAAAACCCCCATCTATAGGTACACAGGTCACTGCTTTAGACGTTCTTCGGTAACAATTTTAGTAAATGCAGGAAGGGTCATATTAACCTTGGAGGATGTCAATCCATTACCGTGGCAGAAGGATACGCAATTAAAGTTGCTAATAAAATTGTCAACTTCATTGAAAAACCAACCCTTTACAGAAATATAGCCAAAAAATAGACCATATATGAACGATCAACCCACAAAATCTAAAATTTAATAAAAAGAAATGACGTTCCGTCTTTCATTGTACAAAATTGTAATAATTTCACAAACAACTACAATTTTAAATAATATTATTTAAAAGTTAAGAGGATACTTTGGTATTATTTTGGTTTTACTAATCATAAAAATAAACATTAAGTTCAATTATATTTATTCTTTCAATTTGTGCAGATGTAGAAATAGTATAGTGTGCAACATGTGGGAAAAGTACTTTTCACTTGTTGAACAATATACTATTTTTTACTATATTTATTCAACAACAAAAACAGTATTTTTCATGTGAGTATTAACATAATATTTCTATCAGATTTTATATAAAATTCAGTCAGATGATATCAGAAACTAACAAGGACAAACTAGTCACCGGAGCTAATGGTACGAGAGTTACTCTCCCGGACGTCATACAAGCTATCTGGCTGGCGATAATGGTTGCGCATCCTACTTGTACAGATGAAATATCAATTTTTCAAATCATTTTTAAAAGTTTTTTCGTTATTATTTTCATTAAACTTTTATTTTTATTGGTGTTTAAAATGTGCCAGACGCCTATTTTGAATTCTTTTCCAAAATGTTTTAAGTAGTATGGTTGAGATTTTTTTAGGATGTTATTTAAGTATCCAAAAACTTAAAATTAATTTGCCAAACAATAATTCGATTGTTAAACCTTCAGCCAGACCGAATAATTGCCTTAGATGTGTCAATTTCTTAAAATATTAACTTCTGTATGTGACGTATTGTCTGGCAGAGTTTTGCTAATATCTTCTGCAATATTTGATATCTAAGTTGAACTAGATGTCCTGAAAAGATCTACAGGTCATTAACTTCCTCCGGTAAATTTACACGTATATGTAGAACTTTTTTACACTTTTTTAATTTATCTTCTACAAAAGTTTCTATTTCTCAATTTTTGTATTTACAAAAAACACATTTCAATTTCCCACTAGCCATTATAACAAAATTTTGTAAAAAATATTGACAATAACAGCAACAAACACCGAAGTGACTAAACTAACGCCATCTTGTCTACAAACAGCTGCTGTCGTCTAACTCGCTTGCTCATTTTTAGATCGGTCTGGCTGGAGGTTTAACAATCATATAATCATATAAAAATTTCAGCCATTCTAAAATAATTAAAAATTAGCGTCTGCCACAGTTTAAACAACAATAAAAATATCTGGCAATGATAGATTCATGTTGCAAAATGTTCAATAAACACAACCACTATAGCTAGCCAGATAGCTCGCATGACGTCCGCGGGGGAGTGAGAGAGCATAACCCACTACTGGCAAACCTGACATGAAATTCTCTCTCAAAAAAGTTGCTAGCTCTTAGACTATAAAGTGTTGTCAATCTTTGAAAATCACTCTTCCATCAAACTTGAAATATAATCCGATTAAAAAACAAGTTTTTTCAAACTGGAATAGTGTATAAAAAGTTGTAATTTCGATATGCCTCTAGGGATTCAAGTGTGAACAAACTTTGTTTTTTGGAATCTAGTCATTTAAAAAAGGAAATGTGACGTCACAACTTTAATTGAAATTTACAGCAAATATTGGTCCTTTCCTGACCAAAATTAACATGTAGTGTATAGTGTATATTCACTAATTTTTGTATGTACCGAAAATGAAGATGATTAATTGCAGTTTAAGTTTATTACACTATAGTACCCGCACCCGCTCAAATAAGGCGTGCGCCAAAACTCGGTATTTTAATACCCTCCATAAAATTTTAACTTCTGTTACAATGTGCAAACACGTGATCGTGATTGTCGTGAAGATTAGACTACTCGTGACGGAAGTTTATACAGCACTGGATTTTAATAATGAAATGAAAAACAAAAATAAAATATATTTACAGTTCAGTACAGTTCTGTTATATTTTTTGACTAACTTAAACTAACCTAACCCAACCAATTGCAAGTATGCCCTATTATTTACAAATTACAGCTTCCGCAAATTTCAAAAATTAATTTGGCCTCACAGATACAACAAAATGCTGGTAAAGAAAAAGTTGTGAAAAAACTAACACTAGAACCAGCAAACCTCCAAGAAGTAAAAAACACCCTAAATGAACTAAAAAATCACTCATCTCCTGGTACAGACAACATAGTAAAAAAATACATACTTTTTGACCCTATTGGGCCAAAATTAGTAAATCTAATAAACAGAATATAAGAAAATGGAATATACCTAGAAGGCTTAAAAACAGCAAAAATGGTGCCAAGATATAAAAAAGGGGCCCATATTGATGTAAGCAACTAATAGACTCATATCACTATTAAATATTTATGTCAAAATAATGGAGAAGATAATTAAAATTAGGATTGTGAACTTTGTCGAAACCAATTTCAAGTTTGATGAAAGGCAATATAGATTTCAGATAAAAAGCAGTACCCTAGGAGTGACAGTTGATTTACCAGAACATGTATCAAACAAAATAGACATAAACCAATGGCAGGGTTCATTGATTTATAAAAGGCTTTTGATACTGTTGATATTAAGTTATTACTACAAATGCTTTATAAAATGGGACTGATAGAGGTGTTCCATAACCTTTTCAAAACCAGTGACGCAAAAACTGTAATTTTAGGTGCAACACAAGGCTCTTTACTGGGGCCACTACAATACCTTTTATATGTACATAGCTTAAAATATCTGGGACTGAAGACTAATTATATCATGTTTGCTGATGACAATGTTTTAATGTACTCCGGTTCGAATGAAAGTGAAATTGAAGAAGATATTAATAGTGATTTTTTATTCTCTACATTGATTAGCTGTGTAATAATAAACTTAGTTTAAATGTTGAGAAAACAGTGTATATGTATGTATGTACATATAGATATATAGATTTGGGTCTCGTATCATTTGCAGCCCAAAGAGTCTATGGATCTGGAGAAGCCAATCCATCAAAAAGGCAAGAGACAGTGGAACTTCACTATTAAACTGAACAACCTAATACTTAAGGGTACAGATACCTAGAACTGGTGATATCTGATAAATTAATGTGGTATGGACATGTGGATAACGTGATTGGAAAAAATACTACATTTATTGCACTAATAAAAAGGTATAACCACCAACTGACTACTAAAACAAGGTATTTGTCTTACAAAAGCCTTGTCGAACCTTATCTTCGCCCTGGAGCAGAGCCAGTGTCGACCTTCTAAATAGGTTACAGAGATTGCAAAATTGGTGAATCATGGTTATATTCTTCATCAACTACTATACCCCTAGTGATGCTCTGTAAAAGAACCTTCCATTCCTAAAAGTGAGTGAGATAAGAGACTTGGAACAAATAAACCTCTTTTTTGAAGTGCAAAATAATTTATTAAAAGCCAGTAGGCTGACCTTAAAATATATAAAGACATACATACATATAACGTGACAAATAAAGAAACTGCTTAATAATTTCCTGCCAATAAAGAAGGTCAAGACTCTCCTGTGTGTATATAGAAGCTTACAAGTATAGTGTGAATGATCTAAGAAATAAGGTTTCTTCATCGAGCAACATCTCTACTTCACCTTTTAACCTCAATAATTACTTTTTGAATGTAACCAAAAATTTATCAATTCTATAACTTCTTCTCATGATCCGCTTTCATATCTCCCTGATGCTAATTCTAACTTACACAGTGGTAGATATTTTTAAAGTCCATGCTTCGACACCATATAAGGGAACTGGCCATATGTAATATTTGATCATCCGTTTCCGGAGTTGAAATTTTAAATTACCATACCATATATTTGTTTTAGAACAGTTAATGTTTAGACTTATCTCTCTCCCCACTCTGTCAATGGCGTTTAAAAGGCATTGCAGTCCATTCAAGTCGTCATACAGTACAACTGTATCGTCTGCGTATCTGATTGTATTTATAAGTTTACAGTTAATTTTTACTCCATGTGATAAGTTGTGTCTAACTTGCTTAAAGATTTTATCTGAATACAAATTAAGCAGAAGTGGTGAGGGTATGCAACCTTGTCTGACTCCTGACTCTGACGTCGGAACTATCAACACCCTTAATATATTTATTAACTTGTCATGTCATACTCGACCGAATGTCATTTCGTAATCGATAAAGACTGTAAATACATCTCTCCGTTTGTTCCGGCATTTTTGTAGTAATATAATCAGTGCAAAAAGTGCTTCTCGTGTTCACAATCCATTTCTGAGGCCGAATTGAGTTTCGTCTTGATCTTCTTTGTTACGCTCAGTACTAGGCCCTATTTTGTTTCTTCTGTTTATAAACGACATCGCCTGTCTACGACATCAGTGGTAAAATATGTCGATTTACAGACGACACTAGTTTCTCTTGGAGCAACCCTGATCTCACGGCACTCCATATCGTACCATATCTAGTGACCTAATCACCCTTAAATTATGGTGCGATTTTAATCTTCTCTGTCACAACGTTTCTAAACCCAAAGTTTTATCATATAAAAATACATTACTGCCTTCTTTATTGATAACACCACCAGTGACGTCATTGAATCTGTAAAATTCTTAGGGCTTGTGTGAACAATTCCCTGAAATGGGAGATACATATTGCCGCCTTAACTAAAAAGTTAAGTTCCTCCTGTTTTGCGCTGAGATCGGTTTCCAAAGTATTGAACTTATCTACTTCGTTAACTGTTTATTATGCCCTTATTTTTCAATTTCAGAAAGGTCGTTGAACGGCTATACACTTAGGAACGCGGAGCACGACCTTTACCTACCTACTCCACGTTTAGAATTAGTTAAGGGCTTAATATTTTACAATGCAAAAAAATGTACAATCACTTACCAATTGAAATCAAATCGATATAATCTTTTTCCGCATTTCGCAATAATTTCAGGGCATATTTACTGGAAAATGCCTTCTATTCTGTAAACAACTTCTATTCAATAATAATATTTAATTGCATATGCATACTGGTTTAATTTTTGCTATGGACTTATATACTAATTATTACCTATTACTATTACCTATAATTTTGTTACTCATTGTGGTTTTCTTCTGTATATTAAAATTTTATGTCATTTGTATCTTTATTTAGTTATTTTTCTCTCTCTCTCTCTCTAATACAGTGCCCAAACACCTACTGGAAGATACTCAACAGATGATCAGCCAAATATATATATAAAAAGTTTTACAACTTTACAAAGGTATCAGGTACTAAATTGTAGGTAATATTCTTAATGAGATATTGTGTACTCGGACTACCTTTTCGTTCATCTGAAATATCCCCGTTTCGAGTTGGCGCATCCTCTCATCCATCTCAACCGATTAAAAATTCACACGAATTGTGTAGCGTACCCCCCAAATGTTAGTCACTCAAAAACTTCCCGAAACTACTTGTTATTCAAACTATGCAGACAATTTAAATTATGACATAATGTGGTTATTATAATATAGTTAAATCCAGTCCATCCTAAATACCTTTACCCGAATTAATCTGTACCCATCCTACAGTAGAATGGTGTATTCACTTATTTATATTAATCAGTCTCTATGCTTGAAAAGCCCTGTAGGCGTTCCCCAGGTGACGCGTAAACAATGAGAACGGATTTATTGAACAAACATTTTTGCATGTTGACCCCGAAATATGTTTGCGTTTTTAAACACAATAATGTATTTGTTGAATATATCCTTACGATGTAAATGGATTTTAATAAAATTCTACCAGCGAAGCAAAAAGTATTTTTAATTATCCATAACAGAAGAAATTTTTTTTCTTCTCTATATTGTAATAACGCATTTTGACATTTTTTTGAAGGACTTAAGTAATAATTACTAAAAGGTATCTATTGTCCTTGATGGGTAAGTGAACTTACCGCACTTGGGTAGTAATAATGTTTGCCTTATAAAACGTGTATCTTATTTACTTTACTTAACAATAAGTTATTCTTCTTAAAAATGTTTGAAGTTTGAAAATATGTATCTAAATTTTTATCTCAGCATATTTTTCATGAAAGTAGGACAAAAGTGCTGTAGTAGTATTTGTTTGACACCATTTTTTAAAGTATTCATACTTCTTTCTCGATTTTTGTAGCAGCAGCGACGTACAAGAATTATTTGCTGATTCTTTTATATCCATTTGGTTATTATACAAATAAATAATTTGAATTTTTGATGTTCATAATACTTTAGAAAACGGTCGAAGCTATTCATAGTTATATGCTAAAATTATCGAAAACTAAGAATATGTTCTGCGGGAAGGTGGAAAAACCATATAACGAGGATGTTCCTAGAAATACCTGACCCAACAAAAAAAACACAAAAATTTAAAAAATATATATATTTATTTTACAACATAATCTCGTTTTAGCTCCAGTTCGAAGCTCTTTTTATAAGAATCGTCAAAATTCTCAAAATAACCATAAACTGCCGACATCACCTCTTCTTTGTTTGAAAATCTTCGACTACCGAGCCATTTATTCAAGTGTAGGAAAAAAATAATTTGAGAGCGCTAAATCTGGCGAATATAGTACATGAAGTAGCAATTCAAAATGTAAATCATTAATTGCAATAACGGATGTGTGAGATGGTGCATTGTCTTGATGAAACAACATTTTCTTCTTAGCCAAATGCAGCTATTTTTGCTTGATTTCTTCTCTCAAACTTTGCAATAAGTTAGTAAAATACTCTCCGTTGTTAGTTTTTCCTTTTTCAATATAGTCAAAGAAAATTATCCCACGCGCATCCCAAAAAACCGACGCCATTATCTTGTCTGCAGATGAAACGGTCTTTGCCTTCTTTGGAACCGGTTCTTCCTTTCCAGTCTATTATATTGATTGGGTTTTTGTTCCGGGTGTGAAATGATGGATCCACGTTTTATCTATGGTTATGAAACGGCGCAAAAATTTGGCTTAACACTCAACACTGTTTTTGTTTCATAGTGAGTAAAAGCACAGCTTTTCATGTCCAAATTTTCCGGTAATATACGATGTACCCCACTTTGTGAAATGCTTACTATATCTGCTAGCTTGCGTACTTTCAGTCGAAGATCATCCAGTACCGCTTTGTGGATTTTCTTCAACATTTCTGGCGTCGTCACTCACACTATGATGTTGATCTTTGCAGGTCATACGGCTTCGTTTAAAGTCTGCTACCCAATATTTTACTGCTTATTACGAAGGAGCAGTCTCACCCAGAGTAGAATCTAGTTGAGTTTTTATATTGGTTGGACCAATGCCTTTCAAATAAACGTATTTTATCATCTAACGTTGATCAATTTTTTCCATGTTTACAAATTCACTGAAAACCTTTACTAATGATGACTGCCAAACAAATACTAACCAACGTGGCGTTTTCAAACTTGAAACATATACTGTACAGATTACCGCCATCTCTAAGTCAGGCTAGGTACTTCTGGAACCATACTCTTACTTCACATGAAAATATCTGGATATTTTGCATATTTCATTTAAAATCATACCAATGAAGCAAAACATTTTATCAAGGTATTTTTTATATTTTATAGAGAAAATTGGATGGATTCACAACATATTTATATATATATATATATATATAAAAAAAAAGTAACTGAGTTTATGGAATAAAAATTATTGTAAAAATAAACTCTAATCCGAGTCTTTATCTCAAAACATGTGGATGTGGAATCATCGATTTCAAAATATTCATCGCTATCGTTGCTGCTAACTTTAGTTTCTTCTTCGCTGCATTTGCTTTTTTGCGCTTTTTAGATTGTATTTAGCAGATTCCACTAGTGCGATAAATAATCTATCTGCTCAGCCCTTTCAGTTATGTTAGAGAAAAAAATTTGAAAATCAAGATTAATCCATAAAAATATTTTCATTTTTTTGAGCTTAAAAATTGAAAATACGCTTATTTTGGATAATATTAGTAATTATCTTTCCACTTGCTATTTACCCGCTGCACGTCACTGATCCTCAGTATTTGAAATTGGACAGTGCTGATCTAGGCAAAACATAAACTCCATAGGAAAAAACAATAATTGAAACCACTTTGACAGAGATAAAGGTGCTTATAGTATTATAAATTATCACACTTTTGAAGACGGTGATAGAGGATGCAGAATAATAGTCAACCCAAATTTCTTTACATCTTCATGCATTTGACGAGTGACGTAGGGACGAGCGTTGTCGTGAAGAAGCACTAATCCGTCCGTCAGTCGTTCTCTCTGGCAATTAGAAATTTTTTGTAGGGGTTTGATCAATGTTTCACAACATCTGTCTGAGTTTATTGTCGTTCCAGGTTGTATAAAATCGATGAAGCGGAGCTTCTTTCAATCTCAAAACACAGCTGCCGTAAACTTTCGACTGAGTTTGTTTGAACTACTTTACTAGTGATGAACTAGAGTGATGCCATTGACGGAAATGTTGTTCAAACTCCTGTATCGATAGAGTTCAACAACTTCTCCTTGTTGCTTCCTCTCTAGCATTGTTACTGAAACTTGCGAGCAGCGTTAAGACGTTTTGGTGTCCGTCAGTCAGAATCCGGAGCACCCAACGAGCACTTACCTTGCGTTAAACCAAGGTTCTTGTTCAATTGGGTCATGCGAAGCTTCAGCTTCATCAAGTTCACGGATGGTGAAGTCTAGCACCTTCCCTAGCACTTTTGATGCAATTGCAATATTTGGATTAATTGTGTTGTTATGACAGAATTTTCTTAATACGTTATTAAATGTTCAGTAATGTACAAATTTTAGGAGCATAGATGAACGATGTATGTAATAGTATCATGCTATTAGCATTTACATAAATAGACATATAGTATATGGTTCATTTCAATTATTTACCTTAAGTTTCTATTGCAGCTCGGGGTACAGATTTCGTTGGAGGAATAGATAACGAAGCCTTGGACTTTTCACAATTGGAAGATTTCATCAATAGCGAAGGTTCTCAAGGTAACAATTCCTATTTTGGAGATTCACTCAATTCTACTCAACCCTCCGGTAAACTTCTGAATGTCATCGTTGAAAATAAAAGGAATATCGGGTAAGTTAAGATTCTTTTATACTGAAGATTGTTGATTATGAGTTCAACGTAACATACTACAAATTTTACTAGATGCAATGATTCTAATTAGAAACATATGATTACAGAAAAAGTTACAAATATTATAAAGGTATTTATAAAAAGAAATTCAATTCTGGGGTTCATCCCTAATACTGTTTTGCAAATTTAGTTTAACCAATTTTCGATGTTCCAGAACCCAAACTTTTTGGAGTAATTTTTATTTGCATAAATATGGATTAGGTTAAAACTTTTACGGAAATTCATATCACAAAGTACACCTTTACGATGTTTAGGATGTCTTTGTCCGGGAAAGGGCGCCGACGATTCTCAAAGTTCCATCATAAGGATCCTGCAACAAGTGAGCAGGTGAAGTAAGTCCGAGCCGGTAAAGATTAACCCAAACATTTTTACCAGAAGACGCAACATTGACACGGCCCCAAGTATAACACTTGGAGACGTAACTCTTAAGTTCTCTAAAGCGGTGAAATGAATGGAGGTTGCTCTGGACCCAAAACTATTCTGGCATGAACGCGTAGACATCAAAATGAAAAAGGCTATTTCTGCCTTCTAGGAATGTAGAAGGGTCTCCTATTGTACATGGGGCCTTTCACCTAAGATTCTTTACTGGATATATACCTCAATGGTTAAACCCCTTCTCACGTACGTGGCTATCGTGTAGATACCTTGAACAGAGAAAGTAGACACTAGAGTAAGACTGGTCAATCATTTTGATGAGCAGTGACCAAATTGCAGCTGCGACCGTTAATAATTAGGGCTTGGAAGCATACATGAGTTGACTGGTGACTTTATATAATATACCAATAGCAAACTACTTAGACTGTATGGCTGCCATACAAGCAATAAAGGCTGAAACGGTGTTCTCTAGGTTTGTGCTTGAGTTACAGAATATAACTGATGAGTGACGGACTCGACAGATTGGAATTAGCAAATTCAGCAAAGGGCCTAGAGTCCATTCTTGGTGTAGACAAAAGTGTTGCTATTATGTCTCTAAACAATTTCCTTGCAAGATAGACCCGGCGGAGATGAATAGAGACACCTGGTATGAAGCAAGCTAGGGCACCCATAGATGAATCTACTTCTTCTCTTAAGAAACAATTGCTCCACTTAAATAGGCAAGCTTCACAGTTTGCCTATTAATGTCAAAAACTACAAACCAAAGTGCTTGATTGGCTTTTGAGATGATATCGACCTTTGGTAATTGCAAGTGGTACATGACGGACCTATCAGAAGACCTCTACGGTCCTTAATTGCCCATAATCTTACTATGAACTATAAACCGTATTTAGGAATTTAAATATAAAGAAAAATGTTTTGTTGTCGGTGCCTGCCTTCAGTTCAGGTTCAAGTTCTGCTTCACTCCAAACTGTTTTGTTAGATACAATCCAATTTTTAGATTTTAAGCATACATTTTCTATTATTTTTTTACCGAAACTTTTACTCAAAACAAAAACAACTACGAAAACGAAAAATATTTCCTATTTCCTCCTAGGCTGTTTGCTACATATATTGATCATCGTGATACAGTCAATCCATGAATCTACAATACAGTACGACATTTTTCTCGCCAGTTTTCAAAAACAAGCACAAAGTAAGCACGATTCATCAAAAGGTGAGCTCAGGTGAAACAAAAATGAGTAGTTTTGCAGAAAATGGGCTCAGTTTAGTACGCGTGCGCCTGATTATGTAACGTGATGTATTAATATACTGTTTAAAACAGCGCTCCATACAATACACATGGAGTAATTGAAAATAGACTTAAGTCACCAACTGGTTGCCAACTGATTAGTGTCTCTGCACACACAGTAGACTCAATTGTGACCGAAATTTGACTGACAGTAGTTCATTTTGGTTTATAAAGAACAACTTGAGGCAATTAAAATTATCAACCATTTTGGGCTTTCCAGACTTTGTTTCAAATAAATAATAAATAATTGTATTAAATTAACATGTTTACATTTTAATAAAGAGACATGAGCTATTCTATATTCCTTTTTCAAGTTCAACTACGAAAAAAAATTGCCTCACGTCGAACAAAACAATCTGGTCCAAACTTCTTTTGCAAATGTACAAACTATTCTATTCGTCCATCTTTGGAATATTGCTCGCACATTTGGAGCTAGAACCCCAAGCATACCCTGAAAATGTTCGACTCAATACAGAAGAGACAGCTGAATTACCTAACCTCTTTTACCGATACTACCACGGTAGATGCTCTTCTGGGCTGTATAACATAATCTCGCCTAGAACAGTATTTGCAAAACCTGCTCAAGAGATCATGAACACCGAATCCACTTGCAGACACCCGGAAATGCAAATTATCGAGAATCTTTCCTTTGGAGAAGCTATGGAATCAGCTAGACAAGGCACGTCTTTCCCGAACAATACAACCTACAGATGTTCAAGATCAATATCCACAGGCATTTGAATACATTAGGCCCCACTTGTGCTAATCGAGTGTAATACGGTTTAGCCTCATGTGCTTGTTTTTTGCATAAAAAATAACAAATATAGTTCCAGAAACAAAAAAATTAAGAAAGTAATTTTACTAGAACGAATTAGTAACCTGTTGAAATTAAAAACTCGTGTTGTCGTCATCAGATTGAAAAAAATTACCTTCGTCCATTAAATCCTTTGAGAGGCAGGTGATTCAAGTAGCCAGCGAATAAACAGGTCGAGTTTCTTTAAACTGGTTCCAACGCGTTGCCGACTGGTTGGCAACCAGTTGCCCTGCCTGTAAATTTCCATTTATTTACAAAGGTTGTTACTCGTTGCAAACTGGTTAGCGATTTGCGTCAGAAAGGAGTTTCTTTTGAGTTGATCTGTGTGAATCTTAGGAGAATATGAGACATACTCTTTGTGCAAATAATTCTTTTATAAAAATTCAGCCGACATATTTTTGGTAGTACCGCATATCTAAATATCAAAATAATTTATACAAAATAATCTACGATGTTTCTTGCGTTCTACATGCGCAATAGATATTTTGTTAACAAAATCAATTTTTTTTGTAGACATTCACTCCCTGAAAGCCCACCAGACAGCAGCTCTGAACACCCTTATAGTCCACAAGATGGATGCGAGGCACCAATTACATCACAGGAAACTATATACACCAACCTAACACAAGGCCTTTATAAACCCACCATACTCAGTCCCATTTTGACGGACAACCTTATTTTAGGATCACATATTGTAGTGACGGACCAAAATAATGATCAGCTTTTAGATAACGGTAATATATTACAAGATAACGGACTAATCGTAAGTGGAGATATCAGAAATGGAACGGCTATACTCAATAATAGAACGATTCAAGAAAATTTACAAGGCGATCAGAATATTTTACAAGGTAGAATAATCTTAACCGACTCGAATGTTACAGGTAAATCGAGCACCGTTTTAAATTTTGTCTCAATTAATCACACATTTACAAAAAAATGTTTCAGATACCAATCGTCCGATCTTACTGACTTCATCAGAATCAGCGCCAAATTTTGAAAGAAGTATTTATAAAAATGACGATTTCGATAAAAATATTGTACATTTAGGATATAATCACAACATAGAAAATTTGCCCAGGAACAACATAGATAATAATATATGCGAACAAAATTTGGAAAACATTCAGAACGTTTATACAAACCTGCAATCTGCACCTAAGAAAAGAAAGTTATCTCAAGATTCGCCATTAGTTAAAAGTGAACCAGGTAAATTCGATTATTTGATTTGAAAATATTTTGTGAGTAAATAGATGCGTGAAGAAATAATCTATAACATTATCATAATTCTATATAATCTATTTTTTAATTTCTTATTTTTTAGATCTTCTTCTAAATTTAGATTATGAAATGGTTTTTAGGTCCAAATATTAATATATAAAATAAATAATTAAATATTGTTTATAATTGTGTTAAACAATATGCTGGAATGCACGTCGCATTTTATTCAATTCTGCACTCTTTATAAAAAACAATCGCATATCATTCGCTAGATTAGATTATATCAGGGCCTACACTTTTATTTTCCTTGATTTGAAATAAAAAAATTAATATTTGAAGTTATGAAAATCCCTAAAAATATAAGACCCCTAAAAGCACCCCATCCTACATTTCCTACCCCAAATTTGAGGGGAACACCCTAAGTTGGGAAACCTGGCCATTGCCAGGAACATTTTGTGTTCGTGAGATAACGGAAGATGCCTTATTTCGAAAAGACGATAATGTTTTAAACATTTCAAAGCCAATAAAAACTAGTTCTTTCAGATTTTTAAATTCAGTTAGAATCTCTGTCGACCTCGCCAAATACAGTTCTGCGTCTTTTTGCCCCCAACTACCCTACATATAAAATACCATATTTTTAAGAACACAAGTGCAGCTATATTATTTCATTTGAAATAAAAACTGAACCCCATCATGCAAAAAATATTTAGTTGCAAAACGCAAAGTGCCAATCTTTGATATTGGCATTTCTCCGAAATATTGTTTTCTTATTATTACAATAATACCAAAATAGTGCATTGAGCGTTAGGGCGAATCGGGCGGCGTAAAAAAGATAATAAATAGGTAATAATAAAGAATAAACCGTTTGCCGCAAAAACGACAGAATATATTAATAGGTATTTTTCTATCCGACTAGACTAGAAATTTACCTCATATCTCGCCTCACTAATCGACTAGGTACGTTAATAGGGCAGCATATTTTGTGCTTGCACCCGGGCTGCGGATACCCTAGGCTCGGCCCTGACCAAAAGGCACTTTGGGAGAGATATTACAGCTGGCAAACCTTTCTCCTTACCTTCGCCAGATACGCTTACGTCTATCTGGAACTTGTAAGGCTAACTCTAGTATCATCGAAGAACAGAACCCTTTTCCAATCAGTGATGATCTTATTCTGATGTAGTATTGCAAAATTTGATGTTTAAACTTTGTGTTCTCTGGTAAGCAAGGGTTTTTTGGCTGTTCTATTTTGTTACTTAACCCTGCTTCGTGTAAACGTCTTCCAACCGTTCGAGACGATATATCGAACATTTTTTATCAGATTGCTGGTCACTCTCCTGTTTCTGAGAGTTGTTTCAAAAAACGATCATCAATTTTATTAGTGCAACGTTTACGCCCTTGTCCTGATCCCCGATGATACGAACCCGTTTCATTATGTCGCCTCACTATGCGACTGCTGCTGGAATGATGTCTTCCTAACAAACCAGCAACATATCGCATTGAATATTCTTCATTCAGTAGAGTCGGTGCTCGCACTGCCTCTTCAATTGACAAATTTGGTTGGCAGTTCATTTTTTAACCTGATAAACTCCCCAATGAACTTCCAAACATGCCTATAATAAAAAGAATTAAAATACAGCTTGCTTCTAACAAAAACTTTGCTCTAATCAGCACTTTTTAAGAAAATGCTAAAAAAGTTTTAGTCAAAACAAGATACTATAATTAAGTTAAATGATAACTGTAATAAATTTATGTTTTTTTATATTTTCGCCATTTAGATCATTGTACCAACAGCCAACTTAGCCCCTCCGAACAGTTGAACACGTCAATAGATGAAGATTATGCCTCTTCAGAAGCTTGTTTGTCAGAATCTCAGTATCAGTGTATTAGATTTAGTGCCTTCCAGCAGACCAACTGGCATATGCTTTGTGATCAAAATCTCACAGAATTGTAAGTTACATTTAGATAATTTAATTAATTTATTTTTAACCAATAATTGAAAAACTGAGATCAAAAATTAATAATTATTAGAATAACTTATAATTAATCTTATTATTAGTCATTTTCTTCCACTTTCTCATATTTATGGCATTCCTTATCCAGTCCTGAATTTATCTCTTTCTCGAGAAAGAGAGAGAGACGAGGGTTATTGAATTGCTCTGATGAGACGTAATAACGTCGAAACTAGTCAGTCGTTACAACCTCTCCTTGCAATTGCGAGCCATTGGGGATGTTAATATCGACAAAAAGGTCTATTGACATCACGCTCTTCAGATAAGTGTAATTCAATATTCTTCGAGGCATTAGCCAGGAAAGTAGTTGTTTTCTCATTGAAGAACAGCAATATACATTTTCAGAAGTGAATAGTAGAAATCCTTTATTTTCTGTATTTTTTAAAAATTGACAAAAAGCATTTGTTCTTTGCACTCGAGGTACAATAAGACTTGTAAACGAGAGGTCTTGGGTGCGGCTGCCACCTTCACGATGGTGTAATATTTTCTGCTCATTATCTATTAACAAATTATTTTATTTCACCTTTGGGAAATCTCTCCACTGGTGGGATCTAATTATTACCATCATTTCTTATGGACAGTGAGAAAACAATGAAAAGCCTAAATAACTTCAGCAGTTTATTTTAATAATACAAACAATCCTTCCTTTTTTTATATTGATAATATATTCACGATATACAACTATAATTTATATCCACTGTTCGCATCTCGAGTCTTCGTTTCTTGCTTTAGTTAAACTACATACTATACTTATTCTAATTTCTAGCCTTGAGATCTCAACATGTATTACATCACTCAAAAGTCGTGTGACTGGCACATAGATGGCGCTTCTAACTTTCGAAAGACTATGTGTAAAATTTCATGACATTTCGATAAGTCAAACAGTCATTTAAGTGAAGCTACTTTTGTTATTTTCAAAACAATTTCGGGTGTTAATTTATGATTGCTTTTTAATGAAAAAAATACAGATAATGGTACATAACAATGGTGAACGTTCTGGTCGTCCAATTGAGGTGGTTACTCCGGAAAACATCAGAAAAGTCCACAAATTGGTTATATCTAAGCATAAATTGGAATTGCGTGAGATAACTGATATCAGAAAGATATCAGAACACAGTGTTTTTACAATTATGCATGAACATTTGACCGTGAGAAAGCTTTTTTATAAATGGGTGACGCTTTTACTCACAGTCGATCAAAAACAACAACGCGTTAATGATTCAGAGCAATGTTTGGCCATATTTACACGTAATAAATCAGATTTTTTGCGTCGATATGTGATAATGGATGAAACATGGATCCATCACTTCAATACGAAAACAAAACGATCAATGGACTTCAAAAAGGAGAGACAATCAATAGCGAATACTACATAGAGTTGTTAGATCGTTTGAATGCAAAAATCAAGGAAAAACGGCCACATATGTCGAAGAAAAAACGATAGTTAAAACGAACGAATTAAGCTCTGAATTGCTCCCTCATCGACCTTAGTCCAGATCTGGTTTCCAGTGACTACTAGCTATTCGCTGATCTCAAAAAAATGCTCGCCGGTAAGAAATTCAGATCAAATGCAATAGTAATTGCTGAAACTGAAGTCCAATTTGAGACAAATGTCAAATCCTCGTACAAGCAAGGTATCGAGAAGTTAGAGAAGCGTTGGATTGATGGTATTACTCTTGAAGAAGATTACATTGATGAATAAAATCAATTTTTAGCAAAAAAATATGTGTTTTTCGTAGTTAGTCACACGACTTATTGAGTGATGTGTTATGTAGTTTCGTTATTATATTAAAATAATACTTGTACCTATGAAATAGAAAAATATAATGTTACAGTAATTACCACATCTGGTAAGTGAACTAAAAAAGGTTAAATAACTATACATAACTTATGGATAATTAATTAATCTAATGAAATACTGTATAGTGGATAAAAATCTATTTAAAATAAATGTAAATATAATTATAAACAGTGATTTATGTCCGGCTACAATTACCACTAATGTAGTCATTTGTCAGAGACATTGAAAAGGCTATATAACATTTGTATAAATGACATATAAGCACAAATTTCTAGGACTGACAGTAGTCAGTGGTAAAATATTTAAAATTGGTAATGATAAAAAATGAATTATTTCATTGAAAACATGGTAAAAAGATAATTACATTTGAATCATTCTTTTTCAAAGTACTACCCTTGGTTAAAATTGTACTTATCCCAATGTTGGATCAATTATTTATTGGAACCATCACTGGAAAACTTTTGGAAAGACTTTCGCCTGCTCTGTCAAAGAAGTACTACCAAAACATTTCTCCTTCAGCAATTTTGAAAAACCAGAAACCGTATTGTACTAAATCTGGTAAATAAAGTGAATAGAGACATACAGAAAGACTTTGGCTGGACTAACACTCACGAACAAAAGCGAAGTCGCGGTATTATGATGAAGAAGACAGCCATTGGCTTATCTCTTTATTTATACGTCATTTCACAAACGTCCGGTATTCCCTTGTCAAATTCTGAATTCCCAGTTGCTCCCTTTATATATATAATATAATAATGAACATCTGAAACTCTATCTACAAAATCACTAAAGCAACTATAGTAGTAGACTTATAAACAGGTAGTACAGGAAACAGCGGTAAAAAACGTTGGATTTAAACTCTACTTACCTCCTTATTCAAAATCTACCCTCTGCCGAAGGGCGCTTTTTATTTTTTAGGGGTGAAAACTAAGCCTTATCGTAAGAAATATAAAAAATCTTCGATTTTATTATGTATTTGAGGAAAATACAGTTTAAATGAATTATTCGTAGATCTATTGATATTTTCAAACAAATTTATGATTAATCGGACTCATGCAACCCTCCAAACACCATCTTCTGAGGGTAGTAATATTGAAAGCTTTTTTTAGACATTTATTACAATCTCGATTTTCATGAAAATTTAAATTCAAGCTCTACTATGAAATATTCCCTGTGCTGAACCGGTCTTTTCATATTTGGGGGAGTGTAAAACTTCCCTTATTGCAAAAAAATTAAAATCTTAGATTTTATGCACAATTGGGGTCAAATGAAGTGTAAATGTATTATTCGTAAATCTGTTGAAATTCTCAAACACGTTTAAGGTCAATCAGATTCATGCAACTCCTCCAAATCATCCCCTAATCATATGAAAAGTTAAAAAATAATCTCAACGATTCTTTTATAATTGAAAATTATTCAAAAGTGTATTTATATTGAATTGAGAATATTTCGTCAGTATTTTTAAGAAGTGTTGCTCTTTAAATATTTGAACCCTTACGAAACCCTTCAATGACCAATAACTTGCAATTTATTCACAGAAATAAAATAATAAAAAATAAAAATATTTAGTCCATAAATTTTTTTATTTAGAAAATAATATAAAAAAATTAATAATTATATTATATTTTATTATATTATTTTATTATTTTTATTATTTTATTATATTATATTATACTTCCTCGTCGCTATTAGCGTCTTCTTGAGTGTCTAAAATAGGCGGTCTGTTTAGACAAGATTCTGATCAAATAGGGCAAGTACTATTACAGTAAAGTCCTACCGGGCGGCACCTGCATGTCGATCCGTACTCTTTTTTGTCAAAATATAATTTTTAGTAATTCCTCTGGTGCGGGTTGATTAGAGTTTTCTATGGGCATTAAAGTGCCTTTTAGTTTAACCCAACCCCAATCAACGTGATTGGTATTTTTGTTCCCCAGCCACACCTGACTCTGAAGGTACACTTTCTTTAAATGTTCACCTAAGGTACCAACTGTTGGTGCAAGTGAGGACAGTTAAACAGCCTTTTTTATGGTTAAATTAACAAAAGAGTCGTACCTGATTTGTTCCACGTATTCGGACAATTTTTTTACACTTTTCAATTTATTTACAGTTGTGTCTTTACTGATTCCGAATAATACAATGGTACAATATCTACCTGCTTCCAGAATATCCTCAAGAGTTGCACTAGTATTATAAAAAATTGTTTATAATTACTACTCTTATATTGAGAAATATTATTCAAAATTGTGTTTTCGTTATTCTTACAGTTTTATTTTGTTATACACGTGATGTACTATTTTATTCATACAAACAGCAATTTTTTAATGTTTTCGAACTAACCACGCAGAACACTGGTCACCGTTCAAAACTGTTATACATCATCCAATACATACGACAATTTATATAGAGAATACCGTTATAACGCTTCCACGATATGCCAGCTGTTGCTGAATTATTCATTTATGTAACTCCCTCAATTTTTAAGATACATAGATTTAAAAAAGCTCAAAATTTTTGGCAAGAAAAACCCTACAGTTAATTATTAATTGATACATTTTCTCATAACAAGAATAGTTTTTGGTTTATTTGAGACAAATTCATTTTTGTTTTCAAGATTACAGAAATGTAACGTTCAATTTAATCAATTATTTTTTCTAAAATAAGCATTCAAAACCCGTCAAATCACATTAATTGCAAGTGGATTACGATTAATTACTATTTGGGTGGTAATGGCGAGGGTAATTAGTACATTTTTTTTCAAAAAAAGGACCCTTTTTTTTATAAATCAATCAACCCCTATGCAAAAGACTTTGACAGTGATCATTCTTTTGGTTTTTCTATGTGCTTTGTAAAAGATCTCTTGAGTTTTTTCCAAAAATTTCATCAATTTCAAGTTATTTGAGGTTAAAGGTTTTCAAATTCGGGGCTTCCCAAAAATAGCAATAACTCAGTTATTTTTGAATTGAATTTTGAATCTCTTTGTTTTTTATTCACTAAATTTTTGTTCCTGATGAGTTTGCTGAACTTTTTAAGTTATTCATAACAAACAGTAAAAAATCTGCGTTTCTTCAATGAAAAATGGGCAGTTTTAATTATTAATAACTCTAAAAATCACAACTTTAGAAAAACGTTGTAGAGTAAACGTTGCTTAGAATTCGTCAATCTAACGACCTAAATTTTCATCTCCAAGATGAAGCTGCATTAAATATTGCTATTATTAACATTCATTAACTGTATTTTTACTAAATATTATTTGAAAATAATTCTATTGTAAAAAGTTTTCATAAAATTAATATGTTTGTAGGCCTGTTCCACATTATAGAGTAGATGCTGATAAGGGATTCAACTTTTCAAATGCCGATGATGCCTTCGTTTGCCAGAAGAAAAACCATTTTCAAGTAAGCTCTAAAATATTATATAATTTCTATTTGTGTTGAATCAATTTATTTGTACTTTACACTAATTGTTTTAAAATTACAGGTAACTTGCCATGTACAGTTGTTAGGTGATGCGCAGTTTGTAAAAACTCCAGATGGTTTCCAAAAAATATCAAGTTTTCACCTTCATTTCTATGGAGTGAAGCATGATTGTCCCACGCAAACAATTCGAGTGGAGCAAAGTCAAAGCGATAGGAGTAAAAAACCTTTTCATCCTGTATTGTAAGTTTTTAATTACTGCATCTATCAGATTATTAAAACATCATTATATTATTGTCGTATAATGTATTAATTTTCATTTAAATTAAATAGTTATTAATATATTTCAGAGTGGAATTGGTTAATTCACAGGTTACAAAGGTTACAGTAGGAAGGTTACATTTTAGCGAAACGACCTCAAATAATATGAGAAAGAAAGGAAAACCTAATCCCGAACAAAGATATTTTCAAGTAAGTGATGTGCTTGAAAAATATTTTTTAAATCTGATAAAGTATTTTCAGAAATATTATGTGCTTGGAATTATTCATTTCTAGTGAGTTTAGATTTGTTCACTTATTGTGCACTTAGTTTTAAAACTTGCCGCTTCTCCTTTAATTACTGGTATATTTAGTAAATGTCTAAGGTTTAGCATCAACAATATTATGACTAAGAAATTCGCGTATTTTTCTCAAGTTCTCGCGCTGTTCTCTGGCCTTCTCCGGAAAGATGGAGAACAGCGCGAGAACGTGAGAACAGGCGAGAAGATTTATTGATTCCACACTCCACATTCTCAGTAACGAGGGAGTCGCCGATTTGAATGATTGTGTTGTGTACCGCAAGGCATCAATATGAGCGTAACTTGGACAAACCAACTTGAATTGAAGTTTTTAGAATATTTTCAAGCGGAACCGGTTTTATGGAATACAAATTTTAAAAACTAAAAAACCATGATGGGTGGAATCGTCTAAGTGCATTGATGGAAGTACCTCTTGATAAATTAAAAAACAAAAAAACTTCGTTATTTGCAGACAGACAGATAAAGTTATTTCAATAGCCTAATATTAAAAAGTGTTGTTATTTTTTTATTTAAGCATTAATTAATTTAGACGACGCGTTCAATGTTTTTTTTTATTAATTATTAAGGAATAAAAAATGATAAGCCTTGCCTTTCAAAAAGTACTTACCTTGTTCTATTATGATGAATTCTTGTCATCCACCATCTTCTTTTTCGCCACTTCTTTTTAATCATTCTTTTCTCTTTACTATACGCAATATGCAAATGCGCATAACAATAATTGCTACAGTCACTTCAGCGTCCATCGTTATCGAGCGGAGAAGTGAGAACTTTGCGAGATTTTCGCAAGAGTGTGGAGGGGCCATAAGAATAATCAGAAACATCGACACTTAACAATGCCTACCACAATCAAAAGAATACATGAAAGCAAAAAATTTTGTATGTTTTCTTAGGTTCATTGTTAAAACTCCAAAAGTCAATGACTGTAAACTGTTCGAACCTTCTGAAATTATATCCATATATATATAATATATAATAAATTTTTGCAAGCCTGGATCTTTTAAAAATAAAAATCTAAAAAATGCAATTCTTTTGTTGATTGTTTAGAGTGATATAAACATTGCATGTATGTACCTAGATATTGGGGTATCATATAAAATGCGACCCAAAGGATCGATTGTGTCCCCTTTTCTTGCTGCGATACTGGAGAACCCAATATATACAGCTGATCTGTGCATTATTTTTAAAAAGTCTAGATCGTGGAATGGCTGTAGCTGCCAGAGATCTTCGTCTTCTATTTCATGTGCTCTGGAGTTTCTTAGTATTTCACTCGAGAGAATTTGGATAGAGGTTTCGTGTGCAACAAAATTGGCATGCAGCATTATCTGCTAAGTCTAGAGTATTCAAATGTCTATTGAGGCGACCGAGTCCCGATAGGACTCCTGTTAGTGTTCGTAGATTGCTCTTATTTAGGTTGATACAATCAGCAGATCTCGGGTTATAGTTTCCTAGGAGAGTCTTTGCCTGTTTCAGCCCCTGTTAGTTGGCCCAATGATTGGTTTTGCTCCTATATACTTTATTTTCCTATGCCTCTATTATACTGTAGCTGCTACTACAGATCCCATGAAGAGTTTGTCTACCCCCGCTACCTTCACTCCGGTGCGTTCCGGAATATATTGTAAGGTACTTTTATTTTTCTTGCCTAGCTCGTTTAATTTTTCTACCAAACTAGTATGGATTTTATGATATTGGAGCTTAGATCTTTAATGGCTATTTGGCTATCGAACAGAATGATGATCTCCTGTTTCAGATAGCTCCTCTCTAGATTATATTGAACATATTTTTTAATTCTGAATTGCATAAATTTTGGCTTGAAAAATGCTTAATGTAATGCCCAGGCTTTTGGACTGTTTGGTTCTGGGCACACTCCTATTCCACTTCTGTTTGCTGCTTTAGAACCATCCGTATAATATTTAATGGCATTTCTGTTCATTTTTTGTATGATGTTTCGATCCCACTTACTTCTACAGTTTAGTACTGAGGTAAATATTTTCTTAAAACTAGACTTTTCAATGCATAATCCTGAGGTCAGTATTTAGGGACGGTTTTTCTTTGTTGATTCCCACTCTGAACATTCTAAGTGATGTTTTCTCTGCCACGCTTTCCAATACTATGTAAAGAGATGGGGAATTTAGAACCACTTCTAGTGTAGCTGTTGGGTATGATCACATATGCAAGCCAGTCTTTGTACCTTCCAGAGATTGTTCGTCATGGTGTTCAAACTAGTTTTAGTACCCCAAACATTAAAAAAAGAGTCAAAAAGTAGTAACCAGTATGTGGTAAATGAACGGAAGTGAAAAAAATTATTAAATATTGAAAGTATCAAAAAGTACTATTAAAATAAATTGATAATCCTGAAATAGTATATTTAAAGTAGCAAAATAATGAGTGTGAACTGCTAAATCTGATACTGATGATACTGATTTGCAAGAGTGAGATTCTAACTTTCATGAAGTTAACACAGATACTGGAGTTGTTGAAAACTCTGCATCTGAGGGTATAAACAGAGGGTGAAATAGGTCTAAATTATAATAATTCACTTATCACTATCACTTAACTAACTTAAATCATTTATTATTAGCCAGGAAAGTAGTTGTTTTTTCCTTTGAATCATGAAATTCGAAATGCTGGCTTGCCGTTTTTAAAGGAGAAAACTACTACTTTCCTGGCTAATACCACGAAGAATATTGAATTACTTCTCCCCCTTCAAGCCAACATTTTGAATCATGAAATTCGAAATAATAGGTATAAATAAATATTATGTTTTTTAATTACTATATAAAGAATTTCATATACTTTCCTAGAAATTATTCAAAGGAAACAATGTAAATAAACAGCTCGCTTTAAAAACTTCGCCGAATTTTAGAATTCTACCATATCCAAGTAGGACCGGCTCCAGAGCGGAGATGAGTTCGTAACAGTATATTTTTTCCTCTTGATGATACGTATCGTTTTATATGATGTAAAAATTTGTTAATATTTGTAGATGAATAAATTTTTAAAAAACATATATTATATCCCTTCAAATTGTATATGTTGTGTTGTATTTTTTTAGTTGGTCGTTGGTCTTCATGCTCACACATCAAATGGAAATTTCCCAATTGTAAGCCATGCTAGTCAAAAAATAATAGTTCGAGTAAGTTAAAACTCTAATATTAAAATATATATTCACATAGATTTCGGATTCATTGTATGTTTAATAGCATTTTTATTTCCAGGCTTCAAATCCGGGACAGTTTGAAAGTGATGTAGAATTGTGTTGGCAAAAAGGACAAACTCAGGTAATTACAAATTTTTTAATCGATCATTACTTTGAAATTAGTATCTTATTTTCGATTTTAGGATTCAGTGGTACACAATGGTAGAGTAGGAATTAATACTGACAGACCAGACGAATCTCTGGTAGTACATGGAAATATAAAAATAACAGGTCACATTATCCAACCCAGCGATATAAGAGCCAAGAAAAATATTGTTGAATGTAATACTGCTGAACAGTTGAGAAATGTACAGAGGTTAAGGGTTGTTAGGTGAGTTTAAAAAAATTAAAAAGAGGGAAAAGATATTTTATTAAGACTAAAAAACAGTTTTCTCACGTGATTATTATTATGTATGCATAAATAGATATCATAAAAAGTGTCCAACAATGCCCAAAGAATTGATTGATACAACTGACAAGAAATATGGCAGTTGGTAGGATATTAAACAATAATACCAAGATAAACAGCTAAGATTATGAGGGAAATAAGACAAAAAATTATAACTAACAAAAGACATACAAATATATAAAAAATAAATATAAGAATTTAATAAATATGGAGATTTGTTAAGGAAACTGTCGTCCTGTTTTTCAACAGTGGAGAAAATTTTACAGATTTCATTTATTTAAACACTTACACCAGAATTAACTAACTTATATAATTTAACTTAACAATACTTATATAATTAAATATTCACTGTTTTTCTAATTTATTTAAATTCACCGGTTACTTTTCTAGTTTGTTCCGTTCACTACAATTTTAATTATAAACTAACTCTTAATAAGCTCGAATATATATATATCAGATAGGAATTTCTAGAATTCTAGAAAGTAAACAAACAAATAAATGAAAAGGCCCTCCTAGAAATCATATAAAAAAAATAAATCTCTGCTAAGATAAAAACATTTGTAAAAACAAACCTCAAACGAACTCTCTGAACCGGCGTATACGCCAGTTGTTAGACTTCCATTATAACGGAACAGGATCGGCTTCACTTTACTATTCTAATGTATTTCCTTATTTTCTAATTTATTTAAACTGCTTTTCAATGGCGAGGATAGTAAAAATTGGGGAAACTTACAGAGAGCTCACACCCTAACATAACTTGACACTGAAAGGTTATAGGATGAATCAATAAGTGTATTTTTATTATTAATCGAAGTTTATATTTTTGTTTTAGATATGAATACGAACCAGCATTTGCAAATCAATTAAGTAGAGATAGCGAATGTTCTGATACAGGTGTAATAGCTCAAGAAGTGGCACAAGTTTTACCTGAAGCTGTAAAACCCGCAGGAAACATTATTTTGCCAAATGGCACGGCTATTGATAATTTTCTGGTAGTAAATAAGGTAGTTATTTCAAATATTAAATTTTGTGTATTGATTACGGAGTTGAACATATAAAGTACATATTAAAATTATAGCTAAGTAATAATCTTAAGAGAGAGAGAGCTGTAATTGAATAAATTACCTCTAATTGATTTGCAGTCCTTCAAATTTATAATCAAAAAGGCTGTAAGTTCTGATATAACAAGCATCGAAGGAAAATTTTAGAAATAAAGACGCTCAATAACTTCCTATCTAATTTTTGTATTAATTTTTTTATAATGCCACTCAATTTAGAAATCTTTAAATTTGTTTCATACGCGGTTATGATATTAAAGTACGAGTTTGATGGTACTATATATCATATGCCAAATGCTAGTAACAGCTGTTACCGTGAAACATTCTATTATGAATTCGTATTAAAGTTGTTTTTGTTATTATGAATTCGCATTAAAGTTGTTTTTGTTATTATGAATTTGCATTAAAGTTGTTTTTGTTTTTGTTATTATGAATTCGTATTAAAGTTGTTTTTGTTTTTGTTATTATGAATTCGCATTAAAGTTGTTTTTGTTTTTGTTATTATGAATTCGCATAAAGTTTTTTGTTTTTGTTATTATGAATTCTCATTAAAGTGTAACAGTGGAGCAATGAGTTAACGCGAAACTTGGAAAAACTTGGAACAAAACTTATTCTTAATTGAAGAAAATGTATAACAGTGAATTTTCATCCAGTGCACCGTTTCTAAGCGTTTTCAAGATAGCCGACAAGACGAGACTATATGATTTCCACCCGGATCGCCCTTTGCGTAAAAACGAAAGTGGGCCAAATTGGTGCCTAGAACAACAAGAAGTTTGCAAAAATGTTTATAATAGTTCTTTGAATGCTATTAAAATTAACCCAAATTTATTGGAAAGCATACTAATATATGACGAATCGTAATTTTTCACTCGTTATCATGAAAAGAAGGTTAAGTCGAGAGTTCTCCACCAAGATAAGGTGCCGGATCATTCTCTTTTGTTGATCAATAGGTTTATAGCCAAGATCAATAGCCGTGCAGTTTCTGCTTTATAAGTTAAAATCTACATTAGAAGAAACGAGAAGTTCGTTGAAGTTATTAAAGAAAAAACGACACGGATTTTGAAGAAACTAATAGAAAGATACTTCCAGCACTGTTTCAAATAATGGAAGATTCGCATGGATAGATGAGAGTTATATAATGAAATTTACAATAAGTAAAAATGTGTAAATTCAAAATAAAATTTTTACAGCATCAGCCCCGTTATTTAATAACCATACTCGATTTATAAACTAATTTAAAACCTACCCTGGTCAATTCCTTCCAATCCTTCTATATAAACAGGATTAAAAGGTATCAGAGCAAATTTTTTTTGTTTTTCATTTTGAGTTTGGAAAAAGTGGTTATTTATGGTAATTAACCTATTTACAATTATTTTATCATAACCGTTGAGTACAGCTACATCCTTAATGAAGGTCTTTTCCTTATTGTATCTCTCGTTGGTAAGTAGAAAGTGAATTAACATATGTACCAGGAAATGGAGACTGGCCATCTTATGTTGGATACATTGAAAATAATCAGCCTGAATGTATCTGAACGTAGTGGTGTTTTCCCTAAATACATCAA
This sequence comes from Diorhabda carinulata, assembly GCF_026250575.1. Lineage (NCBI taxonomy): Eukaryota > Metazoa > Arthropoda > Insecta > Coleoptera > Chrysomelidae > Diorhabda > Diorhabda carinulata. Next base: position 9,842,134 of record NC_079465.1, read on the forward strand.
ATTCTAGCCTATTACTTTTCCTAATTTCTAAAATATCTAAAAATGGAAACTGTCCATTATTTTCCATTTCATAGGTGAACTTTATAGATGGATACTTTCGTATCTTATTTTTGAAAACACAGTTGGAACCATGTGTACCTTTAAAAAATTACCCAAACTTATTCTCGATCTGGATGTTATATTCTAATTAATCTTTTATTAAATTTTTTGTTTTAGGAAAGAATATTTATGGAAAATATAGGTGCCGTAAAAGAATTATGTAAAGTAACAGATAATTTGGAGACTAGAATCGATCAGTTGGAGAGAATAAATAAAAGATTGAATAAATTGAAAAGAGGAGACAGTCTCAAGTCTACAAGTACTAGTGAGTATCATCAAATACTATAACCATTTTTTATATACATATAAAATTATTACCGAAAATTGTGAGGTCTTGGTTTTAAAAAAATTTAAAGCAGTTAATTCTTGGGATATTGACTAGTCTTTTCCACAATTAGATAAAAATACAATTTGAGTACAAGCCATTGATAACCGTATTGTAGGAAAAAGACTTCAATACTTAGAATTATGAAGCTAATATGTTAGTGACTTAGAGCTTTATTACCATTTAAAAAATTAAAAAAAAAAGTTAACAACCAGTGATGCAAACTTAATAGTTTCAATTTCCTTCAGTCTTTGGTTGAATCTCGATAGTTCTTTTATTAATGAGTGGATAGATTTATAGTTCTAGTCTATAGCCTATAAACAAAAGCACCTACAGGTACAGTATGGAAAATATTGGTTGGAAGAGAGAAAAACGATAAAATATTTATGAAAACAACGTGTATACAGTCATGAAAAATAAGGGTTCAAGAAGGGGGAAACCCGTACTTTGGACTTTTCTAACTAGAAAGAGTTAACATCAGGAGTGCTACAAGAAAAGGTAATATTAATTAGTGAAAAGGTGACAAGATAAATATAGTACTTATAAAATAAATACTGGCAAAAGTTAAACACTACCAATACCTAGAAGTAATAATAACAAAAAACGAGAACCAAGACGCATATATGGTAACACAAACTGTATTGTCGTAAAGAAAAAAATATCTGCAGATTCTAAATTAAGAATATTCAAAATAAATATCAACTAACTCTAATGTTCGAGTTTGAATCTTGGTACTAACATAACGACGAAAAAATAAAATTGATATGGGAGATGTGAAATATTCAATAATAGTAAGGGATGTTACTTAAAAGAAGAAGAACGACTTGTTAAAAGATAATATGAGAAACATAAATTCAAGAAAACAGCAGTGAGGATCGAAACGTCGAGATTTGATACAATATAAATAAATAGTAAACAAACTAGGAGCCCAAAAAATATGAGTAGGAAAAAGAAATCTTCGTTATTTTGAAGCACTATGTTCGGTTGTCCTCTCTTTTGATCGTGAATGTCAGTTGGTAGTTAAATTATAACTATAAAAACTTTCTTTCATGATTTTATTTTAGTATTAGGGACCGTACCTCCCATCTGGAAAGATTTTCAACTGCTGCGAACATTTTAAATTTGAATATTAAAAAAATGGGCAGCGTGAATATGTTTGTGTTATGTACTGAACACCGATTTACACACGCCTTATCGGCGTCAGATATAAACGTTCCATACTTTTACAATAGCCCTGGTAAAGGTTATTACTTGGGTGATTCAATATACAGTGGAATGGTCAGGTCATATGTCTGAATCCGAACTAGTACTCTGTTTAGAAGTTAGTAGTTTCTCAAATTGATTTTAAATAAATAGTTGTAAGTTTATAAATGATGACATGATGCTTTAGCCCTATCCAGCTCTTATTATTGTAATGGGTATGTCATTAGTACGGCGCATTTGAATTGAAATTTCTTTAGGATTATTAGATCAATTCTTGAGGATTTTTTGGATTTATTGTTTTTAATAATACACGGTAATTTAAAGTTTGAATTAGTTTGTTAATAAAAATTTAAATTACTAGATATTTACAAATTGGAATTTTACTAGTAACTAAACTGTGAGCAGAAAAATTTGTGCTATTCGAAAGCCCATTTATATGAAAATAAAAGACAATGCAGAGCAAGACTCAATATAACTTTTGTCCGATCCAGTTTTATGGATCTTTATATCGATAGCTCCTATGAGATATCGGAGTGTACAGTTTGGTCCAAAATGATGCTTGAAATCGGGTTTTAATTAATAAGATACTAAATTAGCGAGAATACAAAATGATTTAAGATTTTATCTAGTTCATATACTGTGATTAGCAGAAACGTAGTTAAGGAAAATGAATTCCTACACATATAAGTGTTTTGAAGGTTTTTTCACCAAATTTCTACCAGCTGAAATTCGTTTCAAAAAATTACTAGCTCTGTAAAGTGAATCTCTAATAAACGCGAGCATACAGGCAACCATAACCACGAAACCTTGTTTTTTTGGGTTGTGTACCTCGTAGGAAAATAATTATATTTTTTTATCTTAAGCAATTCCTCATATTTCGTAGAAATGATATATATTTGTTATACATATATTTATGTCTATAGTTGTAGCTTATAAATTAATATTTTTGTATTTTTCAGTTAATAGTTCAAAATTGTCATATTCACAAAAATGTTCTAAACATCACCACCACTCATGCCATAAGGAGGATGAACTTTGTTCAAATAAATTCATCCAAATTGTAATTGTTATATTGGTATTGATAATGGCGTTTTGGTGAGTAATAACATCTAGTTAAAAAATTAAAGCTTCGAATAAACTTGAATATTGTCATAACATGTGGAGATAGGTAAAAGAAACCTCATGATCACTTTCATCTGCAATACTTTGATTTATTGCATGCTTTTAATGATAAATTTGCTTAGTATATTCGTTTAAATTAATATGGGAAAAATTAAGTGATCTAACCTACAAATATCTAGTATGTCCCAAACAAAACGTTTTTATATATATGCTTATTGACGTTTCAACATTTTCAAATTTGGTGGTTTAATGAAAACCATTTACTTTCAATCTTTTTTAGCTGAACTCGCTGCATTCGTTCTAAAAGTGAACCATAATAAAAATGTTACTGTCCTCAATATCAATTACTCTACTCAATTAGCTGCATTTTAAGGAGATGTAATATCAATATATCAATATCTTTTATATGCCATTTTACATAATGGAAATTGAAAGAGCATTTATTAACAAACTTTATAGAATTATATTTATTGTTAAATAATTTTTTTTAATTAGCTCTGACGAAATGGAAACTATATAAATTAAATGTGTTATTTTTGTAGTCTTGCAGCAATAACGACTTTATATTTGATGGAAACAGCACGACAGACAGAATATATTCAACCAAATATTGAAAGATCTCACAACAATTATGCAACAAAAAGACCAACGAAAGTTTCAAAAGTACCCACGTGGGTGCCGACGTTACCACCATATTATCCAACAAATACATTCAAAGAAGAAGGTAAACTATTTTTTTTATGAATAATCATTCAATGACGAGAAGAGAATTTCTCTAATGATCCAAATACTCTCCACCCATTTTGTATATATGTCGACAAATTTCTTTCATATTGATTAAGACATTTAGATGATCTTCAAGTAGAGTAAGTTTTGACATTATGCGAAGAATCTTTCTAGATATGGCAGTTTAATTTACAATCTTGGAGCTCAATTCCATAAATTAATATAGGCTTGTTTATACTGTTAAGTATTTGGATTTAATTTCACTAATCTTGAATTTCTATTTGCTACTTCATGTTTGAGTATCATTTAAATTATAAAAGTTACAACTGAATTTTCATTGGTGGCTGATATATTCGTTAGAACATTTTGTTTAAAAAATTGACCTTGACATCGACTGCGCTTTAAAATAAATGTCTAGCTCATTCGACAATTTACCTAGGAAATGATTTATTTACTTAATCATTTGTTTATATCATACTTTACAAAGGCTTTACATATTAACAAAATGTCAATCTTCGTTCTGTCAAAATATATGTATTATTACGGTCTATAAAGTGTAGATTGTGTCTTGGAGATCCTACCCTACACTTTGCCCGCGAGATGGTAACTCATTATATCACTCAACCTTTGAATATAACCCTTATAGATTGGGTGCTTATATATAACGAAAAATTTTGTTACCTTGCATTTAATGTTAGACGTTTATAATTAATAGTTAACTAAATTATTGATTTGTATTGTTTACCATTGCACATTCAATTAGTTTGACTCAATCACAAATTCGATTTTTAGTGTACTTTGAAAAAAAGTTTTTTATTTCATATTTTTAGAAATAACAAAAATTACTGTGGACCCCTCATTGATAAACAGGAAACCGAGTATAATAATTGGAAGACCTCAAGACTGCATAGCAGTGGATCAAGATCTTGAAAATACTAACTTATGTCAGGTAAACTTTTCATGATAAGATTATAAGAATACTAAAGTATCTAGAAACATTTTTAGATATTTTGTTGTGCAAATCCTCCGCAAAGGCATTCTCAAGAAATTTCAACATCACACTATTCTGAAAAAAGACTTGTAAATCCAAACAGGAACAAAACAGGACCATTAATAAATCTGGAGAAGAATAAAATTTCAAAGCCATTTCATTCGAATGATATTGACAACAAACAAGTTAGACAAAAGAGGGATACATACAGTGATGATACTAATCTTTTTGATGTTACTGGTAAGTATATGAACTATGTCTAATTTAAAACCATTTAAAGAATCAAAGATTTTGTATAAGCCAGATCTTTCAATTTTTATTACGCTTGCATATCGGATATTCTAGAAGTAGGTTCACTAGGATATGGTCCGTGAGAAGGTGTAGCTTGTTTTTGCTGAGATTCATATTTGTTTTGGATCTAGCGGTATCCAAATACTGAAGAGTGTTTTTTTTTGGGTTTTCTCCTTCTTTAGATAGACTGTGGGCCGATAAAAGCCGTTTTTATCAAAATTATTATTGCTTATATCATTATGTTTTTATTCAGCTCTCCCATGTTAACTTTGAGTCGATGACTTGGGAAAGATTAGAAGTGTCATTTGAGAAATATTCATTATTGTTGTTGAAACTGCACATTTAATGAAAAATTATTATTTTAGATGATCAAATGTTTACTGTCATCTTGCATGGGAAGACTTTTAATACTACTTTGACCGCTAAGTACAAAGAAGAAACAAATTCGCCATTTAACGTATCTTATTCAGTACCAATATCGAAATATATGCCAGATGAATTTATAAATCTAATTTTCAAGTAAGTATTGAAACCGTTCTATAATTAATCACTTAATTTAATTTTAATGGAGATTATACAAAACTGTTTATGTATTGAAATCTGGCGAAATTGATATTTCGTTTTATACACTAGGTTAAAAATACATACATTCATAGAAATAACGTAATGGCTTCATAACATGTTACGTTTCACAATACAGCGTGTTAAAAAAATAACACAGTCACTTAAAAACTTGGCACTTGATAGCTGTACAAAAAAACATAAAAATACACTTTAGTGCAATGAAATCAACGTTCATTTAGGATACGATGAATCAACAATAAAATATTCCTTAAAAGATAAATGTTACATAAGTTACATCAAAATAAGCTCATGCAGAATTACTTGATATTTGATGAATAATTTTGAAGGAAAATTAGTAAAACCGAAAGGAATAAAATCTTCAAATTGCCAAAAAAAATTTTTTTGAGTAGCTTATGTTGCTGACACCTATATTCATTGCATCTTATTTGTCCCCAATACTATTAATGTTTTAATGAACTCTTGAGTTATACCTTACCACTCCCCCTACATAGCCACCTTTAGTTCTGGAGTTAACTCCAACTAGGCTGATTTCTGGACTTGATTCTTCTCTTAAGCTCATTGCCACTCGGTCTGGTAATGGTAAACTAAATGAGCCCCTACTCTATAAAATCCGCAAAACATGTTGTTGCAGCATCTCCTGGATGTATTGTAGTACAGTCAGCTTACCTTAACAAGGTCCAGGTATGAACTGAGGAGCAGTTTTTCCTTCTAAATAAATCACGCCCACAACGATATGGAACCTGTTTTTGGAATACTTTTCTGCATTCTTTATTTACAATAAGATTGATTTTACACACTTCCAAATACAGTACCGTCAAGTCATTTGTGAGCACGAGCACATTGAATTGGTAATTTACAAGGTTCAATTTTGTACCATTTGCTGGTTTGCGAGAGTGTGAAACATTTTCTTGAAGTGCTTCTGACGTACAACCACTCATAGTCATACCACGGATACTACGAAATTGCTGTTACGTCTTTCTCAAATTAGTAGTCATCTTGCCCTGAAGTCGCCCAATTTTTTCCCTAACCCAATCTCCTAATGTGTAAGAACCTTTAATATGTTCGCCTCACTGCTAAGTAATTTAAATGAAGAAGTATAGCCACGACGCTATAGTGACTAAATAGACTAAAACCAATCTGATTCAGTATTATAGTATTAAGTTGATCCATTATTACAAATAGTTATCATAATTTATTTCAAGTCAATGAGAATAACGAATTTCATAATAAACAATGAATCGATTAATATCACAAAGTGATAGAGATTGAGTTATTAACAATGTGAAATGTGGGTGTTAATATCATGAAAAATTTGATTTGCAAATTGTACAAATGTAAAAATGAGGTTTATAAAACAAGATTCCTTTAAATTGGACAAACAAAGTTTGTATTCCACACTAAAATTTATATATATATATATATATATATATATATGTATATGTATATATATGTATATTTATTGATCACATATTGCAGAGTTTTATAGAAAATCTACATACAGAAAGTATTAAAATGTAATAAATATCAACTTTTGTACATAGTTATTATTACCCATATTAATAGCGACTCTGGATTTGATAGAGGAGGTTTAAAAGCATTTATTTCTAAAAAAGACCGAGATTATTATAATTTTTTTCAATATCCCACTTTATTTGCAATCTGCAAAGTAATTACATAAAGCAAATTGGTTGTTACAATCAACTTTCTTATTTACAATTTTACATAAATTTAGAGTTGGATATTGAGGAATATGATCATCTAATTCCTAAATTTACAAGGCATTTTATATCTAACAGTTCTAAAATCTATTAGGCAAGTCAAATGCGTAATATTTTCTCAGCCTCCGCCGATTGGGTAATAGCATTAGGCTTCTTGGCAGTTTGCTAAGCCTAGGGACGTTTACAATACTGTGGACCGAAACCATCCTAGAATTTCGATGTTGGATTTGGACGCTGTATCCCAAACTCCATATTGGTTTCAGAATCGCTTTGTAGACTAGTCTACAAAGGATATTATCATCAATAAATATATGCAAAACATTATGAATAATAAATGGTTTTAAAATATCATTTCAAATATTTAACTGAGATTTGTTATTGTTATGGGTAAAGGTCCATATAATAGCCAGAAGAGTTATTAACTACTGAATGGAGAAAATCCCAGATTGCAAATTGATTCTCAACAAAAATATTAGATTGAATGAACCAATTTTGAAAATCGATTTACTACACTTAAGATGACGTAATAAAGATAAATGTACATTGTGTAATCGTAGTTTTGAAGACAATAAAACTACAATTTTTTTTTTGGAAACGTCGCAAAATATGTAAAATATTTCACTACGAGCCACAATTGGCATCTAGTCGAAAAAACAATTTATATATTTATAAAAATAAGTAACATTATGTTTAACCTATTTATTACATCTTTAAAACAAGAAAATAATTTTTTTGGTAACCAATTCGTTCTAAAATCTTGAGGATTATTTTTAATAATATAACACTCCAATTTCCTTTCCTCTGAGACACGTAAAAGTATATGTTGAAAATATGAATACAATTGTTTTGTTTTAGAATATAGCTCATTTATTTAATGATAGTGGTGACAACACATTGTTTGAAATAAAATCAATTGAATGAAAGTATAGTCTTTTACCATAAAAATAGATTATTTAGAATTTATTCACAATTACTTTTTCGCCAAAAAGATATGTCATATCAAGTCACTGAAGAAAATTGAATTTACACAAAGCAACTGTGAAGAAAAAGATGCATCATTGATGCAGATTTAATAGTTTTACAATACCTCATTAAGTGTTCATCGCTTTATCTGGCGATTAATATATAGTTAATTTTTTTGTAGAACCAGTCAGTCTAATATAAAGGAAATCGAACATTGTTACAATGATTTTAAACAACATGAATGTCCATTTGTTAGTTCTGCAGCTTATTATGACGACAAAATGAAAATTAGACATAAGGTCAATGAGAATAGTCCAAGTCGGCCTATCGGAAGTATCAACTTTGAAATTGATATGATCGATTATCAATCTAAAATGATGACTTATAGGGCATCACTAAAATCTAATCTGGTGAGTAAAATGAATGTTTCATCTTCATTTATTTAATTTTTGTATTTTTTTCGATTATAATAAAATTTTGATAAGAATCACTGAAGTGAGTAACAAAGGTGAAAGCACACATATTTATATTTCTAATGTGAAAAAGTTCCTTTAATATTTGCTAGTAAGATGTAAATTAATGTTTCAATTTCTGTTTTTCAATTTTTTTAAAAATAATTCATACGGTTCAATATTCATAGATTACGGTGCCTTGGTAATATATACGAGAGTTGCATTTAACTTTTTACAAACAGTTTGAAATAAGGTGTTTTATTGCTTTTCCAAATATTTGCCATTAAAGTCTATACTTTTTTGCATACGATCAAACTAATTATGGTAACATCTTTCTACACTGAAGCTGATATCGTATCAGTCTTCCCCGATAGTGCATCATTACCAAAGTTACACGAAGCGATTCTGTGCATTGTTGTTAAGTCCTTTTTTGAAATCATGAAATATCATCTAACATATAGGTAATTCCCATTTTTGCACAATTTTGCTTCTTTTAAACGTTCCACTATTAACAACTTCAATCTTCACAAATACAGTGGTACCACAACTTATTAAGGCCACCTATTGTTTGATTGAAATAACTTGAATTTGTATCAACAAACAGTCCTATGTCAATACTCAAGAAGTTAAACAATAAAGCCACGATAGCCCTGATAGAGTGCACAAATTTCACAGGGAAGAATTGGGGTTGTCACCCAAGGAGATGTACATGGAAAGAGTGAGGCCAACATCACACGTATAAGGCAGGGACTAGTGATCTGGTACACTAGAACCGGTCTGTAAGCCACGAGAATAAATTTTTCAAAGGTACAAAGACTGACTTGCATATGTGCATCCAGGGCTATGAAAACATGCCCAACAACTGCACTAGAAGTGGGTAGATTTCTTCCACGTCTCCTTATATTATTGCGTGGTCGAAAAAAATCTCAAGCAGATGTTTAGAGAAGGATTCAATAGGGACAAACCGAAACCTCACGATAGCCAAGCAGACATTAAAGCTCTGTTATTAGATTCAAGGTGGTTTGGGAATGTCTGACAAGTTAAATGAGTTAGGCAAAAAGAATAAAGTTACAAAAATATATAGCTTACAATAGAGTTATATGGAAGTTGAGAGAGGATTATAAACCCCTATTCTTGATGTACTAGTTTAATTTCAAGAACCGTTAATATTCATTTTCATTAGAGATCTTCTCTATTGCTATTCTGAAAGGTCTTGATTACTGTCTGAAGTGTTTACAAGATTTATTTCAATAGCGACATTAAGTAAACATTAGTTTTCATAACTTTTCTACGGATTTTTTCATCTAATTTATGTAATTTATAAATTGATTTTCAAATTATTATGTATAAGACGGCATCAATAAAACGGCTATAAGAAAGGTGCCATATTTTTAAATATCTTACACTTTCTTTGTAATATAATTGATCAGAGGCAGATTTACAGAAACGAATTTCATAAAAAAACCTTTATAACCAACGTACTTTCATATTTAGTTGCAAGTTGATGAATATTTATTAGTTTCGTAAGAATATTTTGTATCACATTTTTTTTTGTTACAGAATACTTGCAAGCTCCCTTCATCTAAATTGGGATTAGATTATTTAGAATATAATTTCCATTTTTATAGACACTGTGATGAATAAGATCTTTATATTTATTCTTATTAATTTTAGCAATATTAAGCATTACTCAAACAAAAAAACTCATGACGTTTTATGTATATTTTAATTTGTATAGAAGTATTTTAAGGGTGTATAGCATGGTTTATTATCATTCTACATATATTATAATAATGAGATTATTTTTATGGTTATGTTTATGACTTGAAATAGTTGAATATTTTAAATTTCTTTAATAATGTGTAAAGGAAGTGGAACGGTTAGCACATCGATCATACAGAGAGAATTATTAACTTTTTAATATGAAGTGATTTTATTAATAATAAAAATTGATTCATTAATAATAAAAATCTCCTCAATCCAGAAATTAGAATTTGCAACTACAGTTACTCTAACAGTTTTGCCAAACGATAACTATTTTTTTATTGTATTCTTTAAAAAGTAGTATCTGCAAAATTGACAATTTTATTTTCATTCCAGCACGTAATCTGATACCTTATTTTCACAAGTTATTTAAATTATATTCTCAAGACAATACAATACATTTTTTGCATATGGGTCATTAATATAACAATATCATCAAAGAATCTCATGAGACTCATAACCAGCCGCAATATTATCTACATATCTGCTGAACCGTTTCACTGATAGATACTGAAAGTTCAAACACTCTCCCACACATTTTCCTATAATTTAAAAAAAAACATTTATAGTTCTAATGTTATATTTAGATATTTTATATTTATTGAAACAATCTCTCTCATTTGCTAGTGTATAATTTCGTAATTTTTAGAATATTATAGTGATATTATCACAATATTTGTAAATATTGAATATGGCATTTCATAAACTTCATTCATCAAGTATCCCAATATCAAGGTCTGAAATTAAAACTATATCGAATCATTTAAAACTTTCTTCAGTCATATAATTAATTTGAGCTTTAAGATTAGGATACCTGACTTTTTTTGCTAAGTTTATCAGATTTAATATATGTGGTTATTATTTTAAGAATCAATTGGATATATTCATCCTTAAGCCTTGACATATGTCTGTTCTTACTTATTTTAATAATGAAAACATTTCTTTTTAAAAATAGATCGAATGTACACAGGATACTTGCTACTTTTTTAATATTTGGATATTTATTCAATTTAAATATTGTGTATTAAATGATATTAAATAAAATTAACTTTCTTGCATTCATTTTTTACAATACTATCAATCTATTACTTCCATTTACAAATGAATCGTGCTGATGCATTTTAAAGTATTGTTGAACAGTGGGAATTCACATGAGGAAAATGATCAAGTGTATGGTTTTTAAATGATTTGCTTGAATATGCGAATACATTTTAATGATGATTAGTCTTTACCCCGGAACTTAGCCACCAGATATTGTGATCAACTGGCGTGCCCAATAAACCTTTTCAAACCTACCCTTCTACTAAGTCAAAAAACTTCCGTCAAATAAGATAGATATGTGCATTGTGCATTCAAATTTGCTTGAACTTACTGATTTAATCTGCTGCTCCTTTTTTTTCTTTCAGTACTGTATTTGTCTTCAAGTGTTGGTTATTATCACAATTTGGTTGAATTGGTCTTTATCTGTCGCTACTAGGAATAGTCGTTCTACTTACAGTCTGGTCCAATATCTAATATTTCGTAACCAGGATAGCTTTTTGCGATCTACCACATTCCGAACGGATTTATTTTATTGATGATGTCAGCTGTAAGCGTCCCTTTCACATATACATTGTACTTGCAGTTATCCATTTCGTTTTCTTGATGTCTATATTAATACCCCATCTTTGATCAGCCTCATGAACTCTGTCCAGTAACATTTGCAAGTCTCCTATATTTTCTCCAATGATGGTAGTATCTTCTGCGTACTTTACGTTGTTTATAAAATATAAAATCGCCCGTTATTTTTACTCCCTGTGTCCTGCAATGGATAGCATCCCGAAATATGATCTCTGAATAAAGGTTAAACAGGGGTTGTCTTACTTTGATTTTTATTGGTATTCCATTTGTATCACTGTTATCTATCCTGACTAATGCTGTTTGACTATGATAATTGTTTATCATTTACATATTGGATTTATTGAAAAAGGAAGATGAAAAATGGTATCTTCAACTAATCAAGCTTCCAATATACTTTTAATTCAGTGTAGTGAAATGAAATATTCACATCATATTGACATAAATTTTATGTTTGTTTTATAAATATTGAAGTATACAGTTATTTATGGAATTGAATATGGCACAGATATAGTTAGTAAGAGAATCAAACTGTTTTACTTACACAGACAATATATACATAAAATCAAAGCATACATTACAGCATAAACTGACAAAAACTTTTTTTAATACTTTAGAAATAACATGCATTTTTGAAATATTTTTTGTTTGTAACCAGATGTCTCGGGTTTTCATTATAAAATTACCCCCCTCTATTTCAAATAAACATAAATAATGATTTATAAAAAAAGTTTCATGAAAATTTGAGTTAATAAAATGAAATATTTACCTGACAACATATCAAATGCAACTTAATTTTTTCAAATGAAATGGTTTTTTTTGTTTTCAGCATTTTTTTTATTTTATTCAATGTTCTTGAACTTTCAAAACTTTTTGCAGAGTACAGTGGTTCGAAACTGGTATCTTACTCAAAAATTTGGAGTGAGTCTCTATACAAGAAATGCATATCTTTTATTAGTTGATAGCGTTCCATGACTGTGTCATGTTCTTTTATCATAATATTGAGGTTGACCAAAAAATGATATATAAATTTAGGTATCAAGAGATGTATTCTTATGAATAAACCGTTAGATAGTATGGTGGCTTATGCATGTATTAGTTCCTGTTTAAATTTGATTTCAAATTTAATAAAAGTCTTCATAAAAATATATCTCAAGTGGAAGATTTCTCACGAATATGCATTGCTCAAAAATTCGTTATCTTAAATATATTTCTTATTTATACTTCAATATTGTGGTTATTTAGAAATAATTTTAGCGTAAAAATATTATTGTCCAATGTGAAAAATTCAAATTTGTGAAAAAATCTTGTATTTTTTATATTTGGTTAATATGATTCATTTTGCTTTAAATGGAAACCATATTATTCGCTTATATCTAAATCTTTTAATTCTTTATTAAAATTATTATTTATGAGGTTTGTGGCTCAGCGTTGAAGATGTAGATTCAAGCAGGCATTCACTCACCCTACTCTATTCATCCCTGTTGGGTTGTTAATAATGGTGTTGTTTCTGGGCGAAGAGTAACATCAAAAAAAAATATCGGCAGTTAATGCCAATATACAAACGTTCCTCAAATTATGTTCTCTGAAGTTTCATGACTTACTGCTTCATGGCACAATACAATATATTTCAAGTTGGGAGTTGAATTAAGTATCACTTAGTTTACATATTATGTATAAAATAAATATTGGACACTAACATTTTTACTCATTCAGGTACTTAAGAAATATATCCGTCCAAGTTGTGACTATTTTTTAGATCTATTGATATTAAGGAGCATATAGGTTCCATCATTATAATTAAAGTAGAATAACATTACACATTCCATTTTTATAAACTGACATTACTTTTAGTATTTTGAATTTTATAAGTTTTGTTGTTCCATACTTAGTTTTATTTTTGAATTATGATTATAGAGTATGCAGTGTAATATATTCAGTTATTTATGTTATATGTATACATCTCATATTTTTTTGTTTTGTGATTCTGTACAATAAATTGTTTTCCTTTCAATCTAGAATTTTAATAACCACGAATATTTTTATTTAATTATCAAAATAAACACTAAGATAAGGGGGAATTAGTTAAATTAGACCCTTATAGATACGCGAAATGATAAACTTCTCTTCAGTCTTTTATCCCTAAAGTCGCATGGTAACATATGTACTGATTGCCAGTATCACCTTTCATGTTTTTTCTTGGTCGAATCCGTGACTTCGTTTTATCTGTAGTCTATAATTGTTTTCATTTAGTTTACTTTTAGTAATCTACCTCTTACTCTTATTCTCTATAATATAGAATGCTTTTTTCTATGCAGTTTTTTGTTGAAATAATAATAGATTCTTTATTATGTTGAGTTTATTTAATATTGTATTGTAATAAACAAACCCAGATTATTATTCTTCCACTATTTAGAAATTCTTAGTTTATTGTATTCGCCTCATTTATCCATAATGACCAAAACACACTGGTATAATAAACAAAAAACTAGTTTTCTAGTTACTTTTGGTTTTATTCCTTCTAGTGATAAAATCAGTACAACGCTTCTCAAATCTTCCTAGTCACTTCACTCAGATGTCTTCCATTTTAAATAAAGTGTGTAGAGGCGAATGCAAGATTCATGTGTGGTCAGATATCGACATAAGAAATCTTTTCTATTTCGTCTTAAGGAGTAACACCACTGTAGAGCTCGGATTTTGAAGATCATTTTTGGAATTTTTTTTCAAAAAAACTTTATATCAGATGCAAAATGTAATAAGATGACTATTATACATCTTTTGAAGCAATTAAATTAATTTTTACAGAGCGTTCAAAAACAAAATGGGGTCTATACAGAACTTTAACATAAAAGGAATTTTCAGAGAGACCTCGACTACCACCTACGTTTCATCATAGCTATTGTTCTGAAACATAAAAATCAAGGGCCCCAATTTGATGTATAAAGGGGGTAGAGTAATGTTATTGGTATCTACCAACTGCTCGTGTTAAATGTTGTAGTATTTTGCAAAACACATGCAAAAAGTGAGTTTAAAAAATCCGATCTCGACGATTTTCTATAAAAATCTGATGAAAACCAACTAAAGCAGTCGTAAAGGAGCTATATGAAAAATATTTTCGTCCGTTTCACAAAAAAAATGGAAGATGATGCAGAAAATTTGAAGACATCCATGCAGTACATGTCGGACGCTTTTGAAGATCAGAAAATGGAGGCAGGAGGCAATAAAGAAGACGAGATGCTGAAAACGGAAAACCAAGCTCTAAAACAACGATTGCAGGTACTAGAAGCAAATCTGAATAACTAAGAACAGAAAAAAAACAAAAAATCTGGTAATTGTTGGTATACCAAAACAAAACTGAAGACGAACCTAAAAAAATAATAAAACAAATAGTAAAATGCATGAAAATCAACGCACGAGAAGAAGACATAGTAGCAGTCTACAGAATTACTTATAAAAATACTCCACCAATACTCCTAAAGTTGGACGATCATAAACTAAACTTGATGTGATTAAACGAGTAAAAGAAACAAAAGGTATAAAATAACAAGAGTGTGGTTTGAAAGGCGCAAACAGAAATATCTACTTTAACTAAGACCTAACACAGGCAAATTGAAGGTTATTCAAACAAGTATTAGATTTTAAGAAGAGAAATAAGTTGTGGACAGTCTACTACAAAAATGGCAAGATTTTTCTCAGGAAAAATGAAGGGGATCCAGTTACGAGAGTGTGGAGAGAAGATGACTTGAAAATTTAAATAAGAAAAAGTATAACAAGTTTAAAAAAATGGAGCAAGAAAAGAAAGAAAAGTTAGCTATAGTGTATATAAACATAAGAAGCTTAAGGGTGGAAGATCTACAGCATATACTTAAAAATGGTAGTGACTGGAACATTCATATAATAGTTTTTACTGAAACCAGGTTATATCAAAATTATGTATACCTATTCAATATTAACTCGTATACAGCAATCCATAACTGTAGAGATAACCGAGGAGAAGGAACCAGTATATATCAATTTATTATAGTATTCGTTAAGATTTAATGTACGCTCCTGAGAACCAACGTCATAGTTAAGCGATTTTTTTATGTTCTTAAAAAGTCACTAAATATCATATAAAAAAATCAATAGTAAAATGTTTTTCATTTTTTTTAAGTTAGTTTCAAAAATGCCTAAAATTTAGGATTATAGACCAGACTATCCCTTTTAAGTGTGTAATTGAATTTATTTGATTTTGTTGTGTTAGGTACAAAAAGGCATTGTCGAATACTTGCCAGGCAAAATTCTATAGATTATAGAACAGTAATTTGAAGTTGATTAAAATTTTGCACATTTTCATTCATATTATTTATAAAGAAAATGAAAACTTCAATGACATAAAGTTTCATTATTTTTATGAAGTATTCAAATCATATAGTACTTGGAAAAATGAATATTAGAATAAAAATAAATAATAAAAAGTAAAATGAAAAACAAATATAGTTTAATAATCGTAAATATGACCATATACAGTAAAATATTTTGCTTAAAAACAAAATCTAGTCTAGGAAAATATAAAAATATCAAATGAAAATATTACTTCTATAAATAATAAAACTTATTTTTGTAGTTATAGGTTTCACTCCGCATTTAGAGTGTAAAGGTCAAATAACAATATATACATAGAATGATCCAAATATATAACAAATTAATCATCATTCTAATATATATTCCTCATTCTGCATATTTATTATACCATTATTGTACCAAAAAAGTTTTAAAAATGAAACCTTTTTGGTAATTAGAAAACCTATAAACATGTATATTATTTATTTTTTAGCAACACACTTGTGAGAGTAAAAGTTTGCATCTACTATATTGATAAAGGTACGACTGTTTGGTTTGAAAATAGAAGTTCAGTAAATGAAAGATATTATTTACTAGTCAATGATTATTTATGTCATTTTTCGATCTCTGAAAACTACAATTATGGAAACTTTTGAGTTGTTTTTCTGTGCTATTTCGAAAGAGCGCTAAAAAATTTATTTCTGGACTTTTTCAAAAATACAAGAGGCATTTTGTATACCCTCTCAAGTTTGTTGCAGTATATATGTATCTTAATGTAAATTATTTAAATGTATAAATAAAATAGTGTAAAGAATAAGGGAAATGATTTTTATGGCGAATTACAACTGACTATTGAAATTTGTAAATAAGAGTGAATAAAATAGGATTAAATTTTAATTTGTTATAAATTTCGATTAAATGAACGCTAGAAAATATGCTGAGACTATTATATTTATTGGGATGAAGTGAATATATCCAGCAACATTCCATAATAATCTCTAATATTGAAGGGAGAGTTTTGATGAATGTGTTGTCAAAATTTTAATAAAAGTAGATATATAATTAGTGTAGAAAATTGGAGCTGATATTTTATGTCTCTTCTATTTTGGTGATAGGAATATTATACAAATAATTGTATGTAAAATAATATATAATAATAGCTCAAGCAAAACTGCTTTTAAATAAGATTGTTTAGGTGATATATCGAAGGCAACAATAAAAAAGGTTCGTAAATACAAGGGTTTGTTACCTTTCGATTAAAATACAAATTAAATATGAGATTCTTCCTTTTATGAATACCCAGTGAAGTTTATTAGTAGTAAAATTCGCAATTTTAGTTTTCCAAGTCACATTTGTAAAGTGGAATATAAAATGTTTCATAAAAAACTTTTTTCATCGTATTTATTTCATTATTATAAATGATATTGAGTTTTTTCACTGAATTTGATACATCCATTGATTTACCTCAAGCTTTGGTAAAAAATCGTATATTATAAAAAAGTGTAAATTGCAAAACAGTTTAAAATGGTTGCTTCAATATGAAGTGATTTAAATTGTTTCAAAAAAAAAACAGTAGCATCATAACACTATCACACCATATAATAGTTCGTTGTAATTGAAACTAGATATTATATATAATACTTTATATACGGAATTATAGTAATTCTAAAAACATGAAATCTTTCCAAGTGGCAAGCAAAAACAAAAATGATGTTGGTTGAATATACTTGAATATACTTATATTCATGCTGAACACATTGTTTACATTACCACTATACCAACACTTAAGATAATTTGGTTATCGAAACGCGGGACAGTGTAATTTTGAGTGTTGGTGTAGTGGTAGTGTAAACAGTATGTTCAGTAGTATGGTTAGTTTTATTTTACAACGTACTTTATAAAAATATAAAAGCAATTAATATAAATAATAGATAATATGTATATGACAGTTAGTTTCTACTTAACAAAATTTGGCACAACCATTTAATACTAAATAATGGCACAATTATAACATTAAAATGATGCTACTATGTTTGTTAGAGTTTAGTAGATGTTAGGCAACTGATTTTTAAAAGTGGCAGAGTTTCTCCAAATAATATTTTGTGTCTTCGAAATGTGTGAATATATAAGGTAACATGGAGAAATGTTTTGTCACGAAAAATTCTATATTCTTCTTACATGTCAACGTTTACGTCGTAAATCTAATATTTAAACTAAGTACAATATTCCCAAAAATTTCATGTAGTTTATATTGAATTTTTGTGACAATACATATTATGTACGTACAATATTAAGTTGTGCATAGAGATAATGTAGTAGTCAAGAGGACACATTTTAAAACTTCAACTTGGGAATCACACATAAGTAACATTGATAAGATTGTTATGCATATGATACACAATTCAAAAGTAATAGTCTTCAAACCGTGATGTTCGAAGCAATTTGTTAGTTTTGCATATATAACTTGTTAAAAACTACAATCAAGGAAGCAGTAACCAAGTAGATATTAGGGTTCTAAAACTTCAGCTTGGAAATCACTCACAATTATCAATGAGAAGATTGTTCTGTCTATGATCTAAAAACCAAAAGTAGTAGTTTTCAAAGTGATTTTCGAAGCAACTTGCTAATTTGCATATATAACTTGTTAATAACAACAAACAAGAAACCTGTAACCAAGTGGATTATGTGGTTCTAAAACTTCAGCTTGGGAACCACACACAATTATTAGTGAGAAGATTGTTCTGTCTATGATCTACAAACCAAAAGTAATAATCTTTAAACAGTGATTTTCGAAGCAATTTGTTAATTTTGCATATATAACTTGTTAATAGTAACAATCAAGGAACTAGTAACCAAGTGGATAATATGGTTCTAAAACATCAGCTTCAGTGATAAGACTGTTCTGACGATGATGTATTAATCAAAAGTAATAACGTTTAAACTGCGACTTACAAAGCCATTTGTAAGTTTAGCTTAAAGAATTTATAGACCAAAAGTTGAACATTTTCAGATAAAAAAATTTTAAATTGATAGGTTAAATTATTTTAAAAACAAACACCAATATGATAATGCATCTTTTCTACAATAATTTGTTTTGAACAGTTGAAATATTAGAAAAGGAATTTTAAAATAGACTCAAAGTACCTTTGTAGTTCTAAATTTAGAAAATTGAATTTTTCATAATATTACTAGTTAATTTTATTTGTTTTATTACTTTTCTACTAAAGAATTTTGGATGCAATCTAAGATGTATTGTAAAAATTGTAGTAACTAGTAAAAAATTGAGAATGTTTCGTATTTTTCAAATAGTTATTGTGCTATCCACTTTTCATTTAAATATTTTGATTGGCAACACAAATTTGTTCCAAATAATTGTCTAGAACATAAGTTGAAAGCGAAAAAAAATTTCTAATATACTAAATTTCACATTCATAAGCATTTAAATGTGTAAACATGCATATCTGCTTATTTATTATAGAAATCAAACTAATATAAAACAATTCGGTTTTTGCTAAGATTGGTGATAATTAAACATGAATTAAATATTTTTATAAAGTTACCAAAAAATTACATAGAAATAAAAAATATAATAAATAAAGTGATTGACCCAAAGTAGTTGATTGATACTAGCCTCCATTTTATTGAACAAATGGTATTCAAAGACATATATTTGTATTTATAATAAAACAATTTTGATGTCAAGGATATTAATCAAATTTAAAAATAAATGAAAAAATATCTAAAGATGAAATAAATCCCTATGTTTAAACAGTTGTTCTAAAACTTTTATTACATCATGCGCCATGAAATCAACTGGGTAAAATTCGTTCTAAATAATCATATGAAGTCATTTGTCCACTAATAGAAAAGTAATCAAACCAGTTAGCTAATTCATATCAAATCTTTCAAATACTTTCAATGTTCATGGAATAATATAAAATTAATTTGTTCATGGTTAATAGCTTGAACTAAGAGATCTGATCTTATTTAATCCAAAAGTACAATAAAAATAATTTACCGAAAATCTTAAGCTTATTGATTAAAAAATATATTCCTATTAAGAGGACATCTTTTGTTTGTATTTGAGAATATTCTAGAGATTTACATTTTTGTAACATTACTCCTGATTAAATGTATAAACTAGTAAGTTCTAAGAATTCTCTCGACAAACTTTTTAGCAAACAAAATGGAAGCCAGCATCTCCTATAATAAACTAATATCATGAAAAAGTAAATTTTCAACAATCAGTAAATGTTGGTTTCACTGATAGGTCAACATCTTGTAAATACGAATGTGTAGCAATTCTCTTAGCTGATATCCTTTTTGATGGATCATAAACCAACATCTGTTCCAATAAATCTATTCCATCATCATCTAAATTTTTAACTTGACTAGCGAGGTTAAAGTGGGTCCAATTTGGGAATGTAGCTTTGTAATTGGGAAAAGATGATACATCAGGCCAGAGTTCATCAGTTGGCGTTCTTAAAATTCTAAAATATATCAAATGGTTATCAAACACAAGACTGTCAATATATTTAAGTAACTGAAAAGTTTTCATAGTTATATATTGGATTGGCGACAGAGTAATTTCGGTTTTTTTAGTTTAAATAAAACTCTTTTTAACAAACAATGACTTTTTGCCATCATTCTTTCAGCTTCATGATTCCGCGCTCATAAAATGTCTGGCCCTTATCAGCAAAAAACAGAACCAGGTGTGATTGAAGGTCATCGTCATTTGTGAAAGTTTGATCATTCAAAGAATTCTGCAAACTTCAAAATAAAAAGTTGTCATATTGTGTCAGATCAGGGCTGTATGGGAGATGTATCACTTCCTAGCCAAGCTCTAATAGTTTCCCATGAGTTACCAAAGATGTGTGAGGCCTTGCATTATCATGGTGGAACACTAGACCTTTCCGATTTGATAATTCTGGTAGTTTTTCTTTGATTGCTTCATCCAGTTTCATTAATTTTTGACAAAAACAACAGAATTTATCGTTTGGTTCCTTGTAAACAGCACCTTTGTAATCGCACAAAACTGACAGCGTCAGCTTTTTTTGTTGTTTTTCAGATATCCATGTGGTTTGTACTGGTTCATCGTGTTTGTTCCATGATCGTTTTTGTACTATGTACAGAACCCATTTTTCATCACCAGTGATGATTGTTGTGTTGAACGAATTTCTTTCAATTTGTGAAGTACCAAAATATCAAGCTTCTTAACTAGCCCAAGAATTTTAAATGTTTTTCAAATCTCCAGTACGGAATTTTATATACCAATTTGGACATTTACGCTCTGTTAAGCAATCATCACCATAAACTTCACATATTTCTTTTTGAGCCGCAGCAGCTTTCTTTCCTTTACAGAAATAAAAAAGTAAAATAAACTTCGTTCGTTTCTGCAACCCATTTACTTGCTTCTAAAGTCAATGTGACCAGTATCACTAACATAAGTTAATTAAAAAATAAAGCGAGGCTCTCTATCAGTAAAAAGCATAAGTAATTAGTTGCCAGCCTGATAATACTGAATATCGTTAGAAATTAAACTAAAGTTATGAACTTATATTTTAAAATGTAACAAGGTATAAAATATTATGAATTGCCTACAAGAAACACAGATCAATAAAACTCAAAAAAATGACTTTTACTCTAGGCTCGAAAACTTTTCAATTTATCTTCGTATCTTACACATAAATGGCAACAACATCCAATGTTAAATTGGTATTCAGGAGACAAAAACTGCAAACATGATTACTAACCTGAAAATTCTGAATAACTGATCTATTTCTGAATCACCTTGGAACAATGGCCTTTTTGTGGCCATTTCTGCAAATATACAACCTAAAGACCATATGTCAATGGGACATGAGTATCTTGATGAGCCTAAAAGTACTTCAGGTGCTCTGTACCATAATGTTACTACTTCATGTGTATATGCTCTTACTGGAACTCCAAATGCCCGTCCAAGACCAAAATCTGCAACCTAACAAAAGGATAATATCCATTGGCACATATATTTTTGACATGAATACTAATTATAAATAAATCATATTTTAAACATTTTCTAAGTATGCTGGGTTTCATTTAAAGTATATGATTCTATATTTCATATAAACCTTTAACCAAAACCTTAATTGAAGGGTTTAGATGAAGTCCATCTTTTTTGTAGTTGCTTCAACTACTAGGGTTATTAGCACAGAATATACACATTAAATTACAATCCATTTTACAAATAAACAAATATTTACAATAATATGTATAAGCCAATGTCCTTCAAATAACCAATTATATTTCCTATTTTCAAAATTCACATATAATTGGATGGTCTCAATTTTTATAGTCATGGGTGAAAGGTCACAAAAATCGATTTTTTTATATTTTTTGCAAATATCTCGTTTTCTATGGATTTTACACTATTTGTATTTATTAGCATTATTGTGGAGAATTCAATTCTCTATAACTTTTGTATTTAACATTTTTTTATACCTTGAACTGTTTTCGAGATAGAGAGCGTAGAGCGCGCGGTCAGAGATTTATCTCAGGTCAACTGGTAGTTTTCATCAAAAACTTGTAATATTAAGGTTATGATTTTTTGCTAAATGTAAAAGTATCATTTTTTAATAACTTATAGATCAATTTTTTTTTTTTTTGGTTACTTATCTATTTTTAAACAAGTGTCAATTTACTGGCCATGTAAGAAATTGTTGAGAAAAATACTTAAACAGTATTTTAATTTTAATCTAATTTATACTAATGGCTTTTCATATAAATAAAGAAGAACAGAAATGAGTTTTTAATTAATGTTTTTATTAAACGTGTCATTTATTATTGTCAAAATTAATAAAAATTTTGAGAACAAGTGCTAATTTTAATTCTCTTCTTCATCATCCTCGTCATCGTCCCTCCACAGCAGAGCTTTTATTTCCTTTTTGTTACTGTCTTCAACAATATTTGTCTCCATGTCATTCACGATTTCTGGGTGAAAGGTTCTATCATCATTAATATCAGTCTGATATGGTACAACATTGAGTCAAGCTTGTCCATTACACTAGTCGCAAGCTAAAGAGCACTGTAACCCCATATTCCTGCATCCACATCTTGAACCACAGCCAATTTTGCAGTTGCAGAATATTTTATTGGGTTATTCATCTGGTACAGGTGGTAAACTAGTCATGATAGGTTCCAGGAATTCGTTACGGATTGTCCAAACTCATTCCTAGGGTATGACTTGACGTATAGTGCATAACAGAGATTATCGATATTATCCACAGATTTTGGAGCATTATAAACTGCTAATAAGGTTTGCATGCCACTCTCAAATAATCTCTAAACTGGACAGCTTTCTTCTTCAAATGCTGCAGAAGTTTATGGATTTTAAAATAAGATATACTCAATTCTTTTCTACTTCAAATGCTATTAGTGTAAATGAGAACATAATTAAAATGTAATTAAAATATTTCTTACAGTAATTTTTCAAAACTGTAGAGAATTAAATTTCCTACAATATTTATAAATACAAATAGAATAAAACCTATAGAAAACGAAATGTTTGCAAAAAATGTAAAAAAAATATCGATTTTTGTGACCCTCAGCGCCTGTCTTTAATACTTTCGACCATCCAATTGTATGTGAATTTTGAGAATAGTTTTAGGATTTCCAAAATAAAAGTTATTACGTAGTAATATACTGGGTATACGGATTTCAATATTGATGTTTTAGTGGAAGTGTAAATTATGGCACCATAGTCTAGTTTAGATCTTACTAAAGATTGATATATATGTAACAATGTATTTTCATAAGCTTCCCAATTTTTACTGGCTACAGTTTTCATATTTATGGCATGCTTTTTAAAATCATCTATATAAATATTATTTGTGTTTGATCGTTTAGCTTCAGTTCAGGTATAGGGACATTATGTTTTTTTGTGAACAAAATACAATTATTTTTTGTTGGAGATTATTGTAATCCAATCAGTTTAGACCATAATTCCAGTTTATTGTAACTAGTTTTAGTCAAGTTTTTTCTTTTTGTCAAATATTATCAGCATCTAATCTGCCATCTAGTATGTCATTAATAGGTAATACTTGTTATTGATCCTTGCAATACACTGTTCTCTTGAATTTTTTTTCTGAGGCAACAATGCTGATTGTACACGAGATTGGAGAAAATTGGAAATGAATTGTGGCATATTACATCTAATATTCCAGTTATTCAATTTTGATATGATATTAAAACACTATACAGTATCATAAGCCTTTTGTAATGTCAAAAAAGATTGTAACACAAAATTGCTTATTCTCAAATGTTTCATGTCTTTTTGATTTCAAGTTGAAGGCCAACTTTTATGTCAAAATATGCTATTTTATAGAATGTGATAAGTAGAAACAAAATGGGAGGTGTTCCACATGATAATAGGAAAAAACCACGTCTTTTATTTTTGAATGTTTTTGTTTCTTTACTAGTTAATATTAAAATCAAAGTAATGTGTGCTTACCTTTATCAGTCCATCTACAGTAATAAGTAAATTCTGTGGTTTCAAATCTCTGTGAAGTACACGCCTTTGGTGGCAGAATAATATTGCTGAATTCATCTGATAAAAATAACTTTTAACAAGCTTGGGATCCATGTACTTACCAGGTTCAATTTTGTCTAAATATTTTTTCAAATCCATAGTTAAAAATTCAAATATTAGGTATAATCTGAAAATAAAAATTTCATAAGCTATCCATTTTACCTTTTCACCTAAAACAATATATATGTACCATATGGGACATTTCAGTTGTAAAATATTGTTACTAAAGTTCTAACACCGTAAATTCAAAAAATCGCAATTCATAAATAAGCACAGTTTTTGCTACAGAGACACTTATGCAGTTTTTTTTAAATGTCTCATGTGTTGAATGTTCAGTTCTGTTTATTGTCAATTTGATCAGAACATTTTGAAATTTGTAAAAATAAGAGTTGATAACATAATTTATAGTTTCTATAGTGAAAACATGAAATTAAGTGGGTAGATCCTCCTTCCATATCTAAATTTAGAAGCTACTGGCTAGAGTTTGGAAAATTTTATAGGAGTCAATTTAATTGGAGATTATATTCACAAAATTAACTTGTGGATGCAGAAGACATTTCCAGCATTGTTAATAAATCTTTGATTGAACTTGAGTATTATTACGGTATACTACATAAAACTACTGGATAAATAATCTCATAATGTGATGTAATTTGATATTGTATTTGAGTACAGTACTTTTTTAATAGATGTATTACCAGTTGACTTATTCAGGGATATACCGATACTGGTTAATAAAGTGTTCTTGCACGAAATATATAATTATTATTACAAGATATAAATAATATTACCTTTGTTCTTCCATCATAACATCTGCCAGTGAAACTATATTGGGATGTCTTAATTCTTTAAGCAGAGAAATTTCTCTAATAGCAGTCGATGGTACTCCTTCATCTTCTGACTCCAATCTAAGGAAAAGTATACTTACAGTTTACAATACATACACGTTAACACGGCGGCGTGTTACCTGATTTTTTTCATTGCAACCAATTCTCCAGTTTTTTTATTCTTTCCTTTATATACGACTCCATAAGTTCCCTCTCCAATTTTTTCAATTTTTAAAAAGTCAGACACGTTTATGTTATTTTTAGTTGTCATTTTACTTCACAATATCTGAAAACTTTAGATAAGTTTTAAGCTACTATAACCTAACATAATCAAAATTATGAAACAACCGTTTTTTATGCTTTCATTATTGAATTATTGCATGTAATATGTACTCACATAAATAAAATCACAGTAGTAAAATAATCTGTTAAGTTTTACTTAACGAACTTTTGTAAAAGTCAACATGAAACGTAACGGAAAACCGCCAAAGTTGTTAAATAGAAGGTGGCGCTTATCTAAATTTTCTTCTACTTTATAGAAAATATTGCCTGCTTGACCAAACTATCAGTCATTTGTACCGCCAATAGAAATTATTTTCATACAAACAATCGTTTACTCTGCAAACTTACTATAAGGACAGAACAATATGATTATCCTTAAAAAATGACAGATGACATCTGATCTGCCATTTCTTTGATTGAGAATTGTTAAGCACGAGTTTCTATATTCTAAATTTCTTATTCATAAAAAATGGCTATAAGTTTATTAAACCCAAAAGCAGAAGTAGCGAGAGCTGCTCAAGCATTAGCAATTAATATTTCAGCAGCAAAGGGTATTCAAGATGTAATGAAAACCAATCTAGGACCAAAAGGAACACTAAAAATGTGAGTAACACATGATTTTTAAGCAACTAATTATATTGAAATAACTGTAAACTCTTAGAAAATATTGCTTAATATGTTTATGCTTTACTGTAAAAGATGTTTTCTTAACATTTTCATGACATAAATTAAATTATTACTATAGGTTAGTGTCTGGCGCCGGCGATATTAAAATAACCAAAGATGGAAACGTTCTTCTACATGAAATGCAAATTCAACACCCCACTGCTTCACTTATTGCTCGCGCTTCAACAGCTCAAGATGATATGACTGGAGATGGTACCACTTCAACTGTTCTTGTTATAGGTGAGCTTTTAAAACAAGCAGATATCTACATAGCTGAAGGATTACATCCACGTTTACTTACTGAAGGCTTCGATAAGGCTAGAGCAAAAGCATTGGAAGTGCTTGACAAAATTAAAATTCCCATTGATATCAATAAAGAAACACTAACTGATGTTTGCAGAACAAGTCTTAGAACGAAGGTGAGTTATTAATAAAATGTAGAAATTCTAAGACCAATATATTCATTATTATTTAGTTGCATCACAATCTTGCTGATGTTCTGACTGATGTTTGTGTAAATGCTATTCTATCAATAAAACAAAATGATAAGCCAGTAGATCTCCATATGGTAGAATTAATGGAGATGCAGCATAAGACAGAAACAGATACCCAATTAATTAAAGGTATGTTTCTTATATATCTAAAACTTTTATAATTTGATGTATATTTGTTCGTTAGGTTTAGTATTGGATCATGGAAGCCGTCATCCAGACATGCCAAAAAGTCTTAAAAATTGTTATATACTCACATGTAATGTCAGTATGGAATATGAAAAAAGTGAGGTGAACTCTGGCTTCTTTTATAAAACTGCCGAAGAAAGGGAAAAGCTAGTTTCTGCGGAACGTGAATTTATTGAACAAAGAGTTAAAAAGGTTATTGCTTTGAAAAAATCTCTTTGTGATGGAACAGACAAAACATTTGTGGTTATTAATCAAAAAGGTACATTATATATTAAATCTCTACTTTTCACATTTCAGAAAAAAATTATTTAAAATATATTATTTTATGACGGCTTTTATTTAAAAGCTCAAAGTTGGCCAACTGTTAGATGTAAATCTTAATAACTAGTATCCAGCAAGGGGATACTACTAATTTCATATTAATTATGTAAATACAGTAATCAAATCCCTTTCTATGAGACAGAATTGCTAAAGAATTAATATAATTGTTCTAATTGATTCTTCAGAATCACAGGTTTTAACAATGCCTTCAAGATAAGTTTTTTGCTATTATAACTGTATACGGAGCTAGAAACAAAATGGAAACAAGATTTTGGTCACTGTTCTATTTCTGTTTTGCTGTTGGCTCGGCAGGCAATTATTATGACAAAATACATTAGCAACCAATGCTATTGGAACCTTGGAAATATTTGGAATCATATCTCAAGCTGGCAAAATTGAATTCCAAGATTGCAAATGATGTAGCTGATTTCTTGTTTTTATTTTATTGATGCTTTGTGAATGATTCCAATAGCAAAGACTTTAAGAGTTTGTTACTGGAAATTGATTTGAGGGGTTTGGTAAAATTCTTTTTGTAGATTAATGATTTGAGTTACAAGTTTTTATATCCACAAAAAACTTGTGTACTTTGAGGTTATCATTTTCTTTGATGTTCCTTGAGTGCTCAAGCAAACAATGTTGGATTTTAGATCAAATTGAATTTAGTATTTGAGTTGTTAATATTACTCCTTAGCTTTATGAAGATTTAAGAACTTTGTTTCTTCATTTGATTATCTGCAGCTCTGTTTATCATTAATCATTTTATTTATGTAAGTAGTATCTACAAATACCTATTAGCAGTTTCAATTCAGTTATGTTTGATTTACCACTATTTACAACTTTTTAAACGCAACTTATGCATTTTAGGTGTCACAAGTCTTTGTTTGTTTTGAGGCAATAAATGCTTTATTTCCTATCAATTTTTTCTATTTTATGTAGCCATCAGTTAAACTTCTGATACCTCTAAATCATAAATCAAGATTGGTTGCTAGTAGGGTAAGAGTTTCTTGTTCATAGCCAAATTCCAATAGAATTTACTCTATAGAGAATAGTTTCTTGGCAATGGTGTCAGCAGTGGGTTACCACAATTTTCCAGCATGCAAAGACAATGATCCTTTACTGTTTATTAGAAATAACAAAGCATGAAAGAACATATCGTTCAATTGGTATCTTCCCAGACGAAGGAGTGCTAAATACACTTTATTCTGTGAAGATTCACTCCAAGCTAGTAAGATATTCTACTTTTACTATTCTGATGTATTCTTTATGACATCAAATATTTATTGACACTGCTACTGCTTATTATATCCAACAGATTTCTAGATAATTCGGATTCTTGAGATCTCTAGAATGCTATAAACAAACAAAAAAGCCTTCTTAGAAATTGTGCTCATAAAAACAGTTACAACTTAATATAAAATGAAAGATATAGACGCGTTTGCCAAACTTTAGCATCGATTATCATAATAGAACAGGACCAGCTTCACGTGCTTCTAAATTACTATGATTTTAGCGACGTTGGGAAAAGTATTTTCATTTCTAGAATTTACTTGGTGGTTTATATTTGTGTTTTATTTTCGTTAAGTTTCATGAGAATATAATTTTTTAGGTATTGATCCAATGAGTTTGGATATGCTTGCTAAAGAGGGTATAATGGCTCTACGAAGAGCCAAAAGACGTAATATGGAACGTTTGGCTTTAGCTTGTGGTGGAGTTGCTATGAACAGCTTTGATGATTTACAAGAATCTCAACTTGGGCGAGCAGGACATGTTTATGAACATGTTCTGGGAGAGAATAAATACACTTTTATTGAAGAATGTAAAGTTCCTCAATCTGTTACTATTTTGATAAAAGGTCCCAATAAACACACTTTAACACAAATTAAAGATGCTGTTAGAGATGGTTTGCGTGCTATAAATAATGCTGTTGAAGATAAAGCTTTAATTCCAGGTAAGTCATTGAAATTGGCTAATAAAATGCTGAAAAATAATTACTGTTATGTGTTTCCAGGTGCTGGTTCATTTGAAATAACAGCAAACAAAGAACTTTTAGCATATAAAGACACTATTAAGGGTAAATCACGTTTAGGAGTTGCAGCTTATGCAGAAGCTTTGTTAGTTATTCCTAAAACTTTGGCTATTAATTCTGGATTTGATGCACAGGTAAAATACATAAGTTGCATAGAGAGAGAGAGTGAGAGACAATATTTCTTTGTTGAAATAAACATTTGTAACCAGAAACTTACAAATAAAGTGAGATTACATTGTTAAAATTTAGAAATATATAAATAACCACCATAAAAATATGTTGAGTCATGCTTTGTTAATGTTTCATGCTAGTAAATACTCTAAGTGTGCAATAATTTAAAAGAGTCAATTTAACTCAATGTAGGTCTTGTGTTACAAGAAGAACCAGTGCAAAGCTCATTTTTTCAAACAATCAATATTTTGACACAACTCAATATTATTTTTTTAATATTTACAATTTTTAGGATACTATTGTAAAACTTCAAGAAGAAGCGCGCCTAAATCCAGAACCAATTGGTCTTGACTTAACTTCTGGTGAACCAATTAATCCTAAAGATGCAGGCATCTATGATAATTATGTTGTCAAAAAACAAATAATAAACTCCTGCTCCATAATTGCAAGCAACCTACTGCTTGTTGATGAGATTATGAGAGCTGGAATGAGTAGTTTGAAAGGATAAATCTGGAAGTATTAACAATTTTATTGCATTTTTCAAATTCGGCTTTTATTTGACTAGCAACTATCCATTATGTACCGAATTATAAACAATTCAGAGTTTGTTTACAATTTATTTACAGTACATAGGTAATGCTGAATTTCACGTTTAGCCACTAAAACTTAACATTTATGTTTATAATTTTTGCATTATTAAAATTTGAAATAAATACATTTTTTTATTAACCATAAATTTTAAAAATCTCTTGTAAACCCCCCAATCACCAATTTGTACCATTCTTGCAGACAGCATGCTTCAAACTGTCTCCTAAAATTCCTGTCATCTCCAGACTGTTCTATATCTATGGGTATTACTTGGTCAAATCTTACCAAAATACTGGTGATTGCCACTTATACTGAAGCATATCTTGCATCACATTACGACTGTTGTTTGATGCACTGTAGCACTGTTACACATGATATTTCCATAGCTATTCAAAATTTATTTATTAGACAAAATTTAAAACAGAATTGTATATTCATCTAATATAAACTATTAGAGTGTAAAAAGCAATTTTAACGAAAAGAATTTTGGCAATCCCTTTTAGCAGGCTTTCTTAATGATCAATTTCTACTAATTACTCAATTGTATGAGGAATTATCTGGAACAAATTTTCGATATGTTAATACAGTGAGGTAAAAGCACCAGAGCCAGATAGTGCACCTATAGCAGACACTTCCTAGTTTGATGGGAGACACAATAGATCCTTTGGATTATGCATATTCGTATATACCATTTTCAGATATTTGATGAGTTGTCGTAATTTTATTAACAAGTAATAGCGAAGATTCAATTTCAACTCATACTGGTGTTTTGTTTAAAGTCACCCAGCTATATAAATCCAGGTCCTGAAAACTTATGATTGTCCATTTCTATAATTAACTGAATGCAGTCTGATAAAATGAAACAGCGTCGGCCCGGAACTGTATAATCTACTTTTCAGTTACTTTTTCCGAAGACACTTACTGTCTCTTTTTCTATTTGTGTGGAATCCTATTGCTTGATTATGTACGAAGTGCAACCAAGCTTCATAAAAAGGATTATCAAAAAATTTAGAAAGAAATTCAAGGCGTTTTTCTTGCGCAAACGATAGCCACATTGTTTGGGAGACTTTCAAAAATAATTTACTATTTTATTTATGAAAAAAAGTTAATTGAATAAGTTACCTAACAACAAAAGCAAATAAAAATCACAAATTGAATATTAATTTAAACTGACAAAAACCTGACGGCTAAGAAAATCTCTTCATACTGTCCAATTACCATGATTCTGCGTTTCCTCTTCCACCTAACGCTCAGATCGTGGCTCTAGGTGGAAGGGGATTCCCAGAAGCGAGAGTTCACTGTATGCTTCAAATGCGTGCCGCGTATTTTGATATGCACAACTTTTTTGTATCAAATATTGCTTCTAGAAAAATCTGGGACGCAAGGTGGAAATCCGAGACTGTTTCGGCTAATCCGCAGCGTATGGTTACCTTACTTTAATGACAACGAAACGGGGCTTTTTCTAAATGTCTAATTAAACGCTTATTTTCAATAATGAGGAGTTTCCTGATAGTACGTAAAAGAGCAATTTTTAACGTTTTACATGCAATTAGGATGGCATAAAAGAATAGAAGTATATTAGAAACTACAATTTCAAACTGTAGTTTTTGATGTTTCAAAAAGCTCTTTAGCTTAGAAGCTGCCGAATGTAAAAGTTAAATTTGAAGATTATGTGACATGTGATGAAGAAATTTACGTAGAAAGATGATGTCGAGGATTGGTATTCGGTTAATTATCTGCAATTGAAAAAATGATTGATAAAGCATCTGTAAATTTTTTTGTAGTAAAAGAAGATACCATTTTTTTAAATGTGTAATTGATTCCTTTAAAACGAACGTTCTTTAATCAATACCTCGAAAAATATGATCACTCAAAAATCGGGCCGTTTTAGTCATTAAATCTTCATATTTAGAACTTCTAAGTTGAAGACTCACTAAGTCAAAGTTTCCATTGACATTCAAGATATCGAGATGTTACTGTACCACTGTAATAAAACTAAGAATTATGACTTTCTACAATTTATTGTTTTCACTCAATATATTTGTTCTGTTCATTTTGCCACCTCATGGATTTGTTAATGATAGAACAAATTGTATTATAAAATTAACAGTATCTAGATTTAACGCGGTTATCTCTTTGATTATTTTGCTGATCTTGCGCTGCAGTTATTTGTTCCATTAATTCATGATTGTACGTACTATGTAACATCAATGCTAAAACTCCAGCCCGACTCACCATGCTGGTTCTTATCTGACGTTCCTTTTCTAACAATTCCTCCAACTTGAGCCAATGACGAACTCTTTCCAAATCAATCTAAAATCATAACAGAATTTTGAATTTCTATTAATATGTGATAAAGATTTATAGCCAATAAACATCCAAAACTATAATACGTAAATGTAAATTATTGGCACAAAAAAGGGTTTTTTAGAAGAAGCCCCTTATAATTTTTTAAGTAGGGATGACACCAACATTAACATATCTTCATGTTTGACACTTATCAGAAGCCCCCCTAATAAATTTTACTATTTGTACAATAAATAATGTATACATATAAAAAGAAGACTGAAGTATTAACATGTCTAAAAGTTTTAAATTTATTTGTTGAAGTTATCTTCCTTATTCTTGCTTTTTTTTATACAATAAATGATAATTGTAAATTAACAGTCGGTTTCATAATACATTTAAGCATACATTTATGACACAATGGCTACATATTGTGCTACGTTATGTTGAAGCTCATGCGAAGACGAAAAATATATCGACATAGATAAAAACGTAAAACTGTATCTGATGCTAAGCTGCGTAAAATGTTTTAATTCCATAAAGTATCATTTAGAATGATGTGTAAATAGCTCTCACCTCAGCTCTGCGAAGTTTTTCCCAGACGAAATGTTTAATGCAAGACTTCTTGGGAGCCCTACAAAACTCT
The DNA here is from genome assembly GCF_026250575.1 of Diorhabda carinulata. NCBI lineage: Eukaryota > Metazoa > Arthropoda > Insecta > Coleoptera > Chrysomelidae > Diorhabda > Diorhabda carinulata. The sequence continues at coordinate 9,875,372 of NC_079465.1, forward strand.
CCTGTAGGCGAAAAAACATTTTTTACTAATGGACAGCCACATACTTCATGATCTCCTATCTTTGGATCTTTGCAATGTTCTGGACATAATACCCTCAACCTTTTACAATATGTTTTGTTATTATGATTATAGTAATCACAGAACATATTATTCCCTAAAAAAAGTATTTAATAATAACTAAATAAATCAGTCATGCATATAAATATCCTATTTATAGTAGGGCATGTTTTAAAAACTAAATTTACCTTCAATCCTTGTTTTAAATACAGATCCGAAAGAAGCTTGAGATTCATATTTATTAAAACATTTTTCCATGTGTTTAATAGCAGTACGTGAGTGAATTTCATGTCCACAAGTCACACAATATGTAGATATTTCAGCATCATCTTCATTGTCGTTTTCTTGGTTTGGATCAATATTTGCGTTTTTAGCCCTTTCAATTACGATATCAAGTTCTTTATGGCGCTTATCTAATTCTTGAAGAATTTGTTGTACCTCTACTTGTTGTTTACGTACTTGGTCAAGAGCTAAAATAATAATATTGTAATCCCATACCATTATTCAAGTTACACAATTTTGTAATCATATGATTTTATTTACTGAACAGAGAAGAAGTTGAAGAAGTGAAAAACAATAAAAGTCCAGGAGATAATGGAGTAACAAAAGAACAAATAAAACATGGCAGTGAACAGCTTAAAGAAGAAATTTTCAATTTAAATTGTTAGGTTTGGAAAACTGAGAAAATGCCATAAGCATGGTGAAAAGCCAATATATTACCCATTTACAAGAAGGGAGACAAAACATTGTGTGAAAATATAGGAGGAATATCCTTGCTAGACGTCACAATCAAAATACTGGCATCAATTTTGGAAATAAGATTGGAAATCTATGCAGAAAAATTGTTGGGAAAGTACATAGGAGGGTTTAGAAAAGGCAGAGGAACATCCGACCCAAACCAGACTGATTACTGGCTGTTACAAATATAAGATACCAACACAGATCCTTTAAGTTGATTTCAAAAGAGCTTATGATAGTGTCCACACACCAAAGTTAATCCAAATATTAAATGAATTCAACTAATTAAGATTACATTAGATGACACAACCAATATAGTAAAAATTAATAACAAGAAAAGTGAACCTTTTAAAACAACAAGAATTAAGACAAGGCGACCCTTTATCAACGGTACTATTCAATCTAGCTTTGGAAGGCATAATAAGAAGAACCAGTATCAACAGAAAGGGAATGATGTTTGAAAAAGTCATCAATGCTTAGCTTATGCTACCTGCACTTCAATAATGAAAAATCAAAGTTTATGAAAATAAAGAATAAATGTGGAAACAAGACAAAAAACAATTTCAAAGTACATAAATATGATGGGACGTTAATAGAATTTGAGGAGGTAGAAAATTTCATGTATTCGGGTGTACTACTAGATAATAAATGCCAAGGAGGATAGGAAATCGAACTGAGAATTGCCAAAAATAACAGCTGTGACTTAGAAAAATATTAACATCGAAAGTGATATCCAGATATACGAAAGTTCTAATTTATTAGACAATTTTGACATCCACCCTGACATACGCCTTTTTAAACCTGGATAATGACGAATAAAACTAAACATATATTGGAAATCTGGGAAAGAAAAATACTTAGAAGAATTTTTTGAGGAAAGCAGACAGAGTTAGGATGGGAGAGAGACATCAAACCATGAAATTTACACACTTTTCAATGAGTCACCAATTAACGCGTTGATAAAGACAATAAGGTTACAATGGCTAGGTCACTTAGAATGAATAGACGAAGACAGACTCTTGAAACGACTTGCATGGAGGGGCAAGAGGAAAAGATGTAGACTAAAAAACGGTGGAGGGAAGTAGTGGAAGAAGAGAAAAACATCCAGAGATGGAGAGAAAAAGCAAGGTACCAAAAGAAGTGGAAAGAAATTCTATAAGATGTAACTGAGCTGTTCTATTTTAGAAGTTTAAATGGCGACATTGCACTAATTACACAAACAAGAAATAAAATTAAGATATACTGAAATTTAATTTTTTATAAGGATTAAATATAATAACCAACTCAATAAGAAATTAAATTAATCTAAGTTCGCCATAATAGTTCAAAAAAGCCCTAATAATTTACAATACTTGATTTGAAATCATACAATTAATTTTATAAGCTGCTTGAAATGATACCTAAATAATATTTATACCTCATCATATTGAGATACTATACATTTAAATAGAGAATAGAAAGAAAATTTTATAAATAGCACTTTTGTTTATATCTAAAGTAAATGAAAAAAATCAATGCACTTTGGTACACTTTTCATGTTTTTTAGGAGCTATAGAATTATTCACAATTTTCCAAACTGTACTTTCAAGGATGCTCATTAAAGCTCTTTCAATGAAAAGTATTTTTCATGGCTTCACTCTATTAACTTTGCGTAAACACTTTTATCTATCATTTTTGCCTCAAAGTGCAAATATTTGCGCTGTTTAGTAGATATTTTAAGACACTACCAAAAATTATAACACATACTATTTCATGGCTTGTAATAAACTGACACAGATAAAGGTGTTGGGTCCATACATATACAACCCTGTTAGGGTCAGATATAAATATAAGGGTAGAGTCTATATTCTATTGCATCTCATATATTAACTGGAGGCTAGTCACTTTCTTAGATCGTGAAAAATTCTATATCAGTTTCCATCAATTCAATCCTATAAAAATGTTAATTTGCCATAACAACTATTTTCACCTACGGTAATATTAAAAAGTTCAATATAAGAACCTCAAAATGTGTGTTTATTGTCCATATTTCATATTCTTTGTTTGCATATTTTATGTATATCTACCAATGGAAAGCTGTTGCATTTTGCATACATTATTTTGACTTGACAATGTTAAATGTATATGCATCAATATGCACTACCTTATTTATTTCAATATTTTCTATACCAAAAGATGAAATTGTATTGTAAGCTTAAAATAGAACATATCCATTATTATCAATTAGTTGACCACTTTTTATAACTGCTCTATTGACAATACTATGAAATAAAAACTGTTCAAAATTTATAAAATATACTCTATACGATATAATCATACCCTTAATATTGAGTTCTTCTGCCACAGAAGGACTTAAAGCCCATTCTTGTATACGTTGAGGGAGAACTTGTAAAATTCTAGTTTTTGCTAATGTCATTCCACATTGATCAGAACAGTATTTAGAGCCATATCTTGCACTATTAATACATTTTGGTCCATAACACTGTCGCGGATAATCAGTCTTCAAGTGTTCATTATGGGATTGTTCCCTTTCTGCACTTGAGTCTCTTCGTTTTCTTCTTGTTCTAAAAATTGTTTATAATAAGTAATATTTCTGTAATTATTTAAAAAAATTGATATCGTTGTAAAGAATCAGGTACTCGATAGGCATAAATTCTCCCATAAAGTAAAATTTTACTTAATAGAATACTAACAAAGCTATGTTATTAAATGTTATTAAATGGATGTATGAATTTTTTGCATTTAAATACAAATATTTTGGAAATGAATCATTTTCTAAGTACATAATTATGGCCTAACTTGTAGAGATTATAATTTCTCTTAAATTTGACTGTGAGTTCTTGTAGTATGGAAAAAATAATAAAAAAATTCCAGCACCCCTATACTTCGAGATATCAAAGGTTGAATGATTCTAATGTCATTTATCATGTTTTCACATATGAGGGACCAAAAAAAACATGAAAACAATAATTGAAAAATGGGATAGAATTGGTTTCACATAGATAAAGGGAAATATAGCATCATAATTATTTTTATTAAAATATTTGATAACCACTCAACACCTTTGTTGCAGAAGGAGTATTATACCTACTAGGCCATAAACTCCCAACATACAAGTTCAAAGAAACAAACAGATGCATCTTAAAACTTTAGGTATCCCTTCATTAGGGTCGAAGCTATAATAAAGTGATTTCTGTTTGGAAGTAACATTATTTAATTAAAGATTATTAATAATTGTGAATAAATTTAGAAAAATATTAAGATGCAATATATTGTAAATATGTTTATCAGTAGTAGATAAATAAGGAATATGATGACTGTAGATTAACATAGATATAAGTATCATTTATAATAATAATTAGATCAAAACTTATTTTAGCTTTCTGATAGAATTCTTGAGGTTAAAGTGCGATGGGTTTCAAGGGCATGGACGAGACACCATCAGAAGAACCGTTTCTTTTGGGCTTGCTCTAAGCAGGTCTGGCTCCAACTAAGGAGGAGTTGAAATACCTCCTATATACCTAGGTTTTGCCACTTGCAACAAAAGTGCTACATATTATTTATACAACAAGCTGTGTTTATTGATAAATCATAGTGAGCATCATTGGTAGTGAGGAGCAACTATGCAATCGGTACTAATGCTAAAATTAATCTCCCAAGGTGTGGGGGTAACAGAATGTTTTGATTATTTTTTCATGTTCCTCAAATGCGAAAGCATGAGGAACAAATAAAGTAACTCATTTTTTCGTGATGATTTATCTTAATTTAAGGTCTCTTTTCTATGAGAACCAGTTTAAAATAGTATGTAAAAATTTCAAGTTTTGACCTACTTGTTAAAAACTGAAGTATGTTGAATGTCAAACTTTTACATCAAGAAAAACATAAAAAGTTGAACCAACTCATTTATCAAGTTTTGACCTTAATATCTCGAAGCAGGGCGGTACTGGAGTTTTTTTATTATTTTTCCCATACTCCCAGGGATGGACTCTATCAGAGTCCACAGAAATTGCAATCATGCCATAAAATTAGAATTAAAGTAACACAAGGGCTATAGTTATCAATTTTTCACTGAAACAGTGGGTTTTGAATGTCTCACTTTTAGTGGATCAGCATTTATGTAAGTAATATAGTAACCTGCTATATTAACTTCAAAGCCAATATATTGTACCCATTCTTCACAATTTTCAAAATAAATTTATTTTAAACTTTACCCTCCCAAAGCATTCACACAAATTCTTTGTTTGCACCTCTCCTTATTTTTTGAAAAGCCATGTCTATTCTTCCTCGTACATACATCACATCTTCCGCAATCTTCAGTTTTGTAGCAGCCCATACATTCGCCACATTTCTTGATTTTTTTATCATTTTTACTTTCTCCTCGTTCTTTTCTTTTTCTGGATTTACGTTCTTCTTGAAGTGACAAAGAATCTTCCTGTTCTTTTTTAGTTTTCCATCTTGTGACTAAAGATGGGTCTTCTTCTTTACATCGTATACAGAAATATCGTTTTATTAGTTTTGCTTCCTTTTCAGAAATTTTAATGCAATCACCATGGTACCTAAAATAATTTTATATTCAAATACCTAATTCATAACTATTAATTCCTTGCTTACCATTCTTCACACGCATCACAAGCGATCATAAATCTCGATGAATCGGATGATCTACATATACAATAAGCTTGACCATCTTGCTTAAGAAGTGTATCAATTTTAGATTGTCTTTCTGGTAAAAGAAACTGTTTGGCAATTTCTTCTCTCTACAATATATTATTAGAATACTGAATACGACACGGTACTCACAAATACTTACAGATATATCCTTTTTACGAGACATGCTTATTTAAGCCCCAAAAGTAGAACGTGTTTGGTAATTATAATATCCAAAACATACTTTATACTTTGGTTAGTAAATCATCGTTGACATGTCTTCTTCTTTTTTTAATAGTTAGCTGCCACTTATTTCATAAATTCCAAAGAGAATTCATATTGTAATAAAAATTTCAAGTGCTCAGATTACGAATATATTCATGAAAGTTCTTAATGTGTTCGTACTTTCATGATTTTTGCATATCTTATATTTTGAACAATTATCGGCTTGTTAAAAATAAAATTCAATTTTCCAGTCATGATTAGGCTTTCCGCGTATACAAACATCCCCACTCTCAGACCCCTTGCTCCATTGTACGATACACATCACCGGTATGCTTATGGGCATCAAATATGTAATATGTAGAAAGTATTACATATATGATGCGCAGGCATGCGTCATCTCTCTCGCACAATGTGACGTCACGTTGGAATAAATATGTGAAGTATAATGTATGCTGTATACCTGTTATAAAATTTTATTTTGATTCCAAAAGTATTATTTGATGTAAAGACATGTCCATATACGTATAATTCATACGGTTATTGAATTTACATTCGCAAAGTCTTTCTTTTTGGAAACCAAAGTATTTAATACCTGTTTCTTTGGTATTTCAATTAGTGTTTTAGCATGTAGGAACGGCATTATGATCTCATAATAGAAAGTATAATATTTTAAAAGAAAATAAAAACAGTTAGGTCTAGTCTATAATAGCCTCTAAACCCAAAAATCCAGTAAATACGTACAACTCCAATCTAATCTTAATGGCCAAGAAAACATTTTGATTCTAGCGTGACGACATGCGCGGGGCGTCAAATTTGAGCCGAGGAGTTAGCATACCAACGTATGTGTATGTATATGCTCCACAGAACAGCTGAGGTACCTCAGTTATTTGACAATATAGAAGTACTTACGCGTGTATCTGGATAATTGTGAATAAAACTGGATAATAAAGTGGTATATTTGCGATGTTTATATACCAAAAAAAAGAAATTATTTACGACTCAATGGCTATTTTTATTTTTACGCGAATTTATTTTGTAAACAATGTGGCATCGTTTCTTTGGTCATTGTTTGTTATTTCGCCAGGCCATCGCCGAAGGCTTGAGCTACTGTTGAATAGATGTTTAAATAATTACGTCGTTTCGTTTCCTTGCTCTTCGAACCTAGGTTTTGGAAGAATATTTTGAACGTTGTGAAAAGCAAATTCAACAAGTCATTAAAACACAGTTTATTTAACAGAAATATCACAGACAGGCGTTTTGTGGAAATATAAAATATGTATTCGAAATTTTCCTCTTTATTTACTACGATGTATTCTAATTTCTGAAAACATAACTGAAATTATAAATTTTTTTTTTTCGTTTTTTTATTTTTGTAATGTAAAATGAAAATAAAGATTTAAAAAAATAAAGCAAATCTTACAAAATCATTGATAGTTTCATGAATAGTGTACCTATACAGCTCTGCGTTTCGGCGGAAAGTGACAAAAAATTTTAAGCGAATCGTAGATTGTGTACCGGTAATTGCTACTGTTAGACAGATAAATAATGAATTTTTTCCGCCACCAGATATCCCTCAAATTACAGAACAAAATGATAGAAGTCCAACACCAACGTCGGCAGAAAATGATCTTTGGCCCTTGAATGACTGCTCTACAGCCCAATGCGGCGTCAACCACTTAATAAGTGGTTGACAGTACTTGCTGAGGATGATGATTTGTCTCCTCTCTCCGAGGAGGATTTAGAATGCACAAAAAATGAACAGTTAAGATATGATTTAAAAAAATGGGGTTGCGAATTTAACATAACACATCGGGCTTTGAAGGAAGTGATAAGAATAATTAATAATCGTTTACCAAACATTTTACCGGTAGATCCGAGAACATTACTGGAGACTCCTACAAATATTCTACTACAACCAATGGGCGATGCCGATGGTTACTACTGACATCAAGGTCTTGAATATTGTTTAACCAAGCAGTGTTATCAGAGTCTGCAGACTTTTTCAGATATTTCAATCAACTTAAGTATGGATGGTTTGACAATTTACAAAAGTTCAAGGGATGAATTTTGGCCCATTTTATTCAACATTACTGAAATTCCTTTTTCTGATACAGGGCTGAGGCACCTAATCTTATTGGGGCCTCGAATTGCCATCACATATTAATTTGAGAATAAGCCTTTTCTTTTGGACAGGGGGCCAGAAAAGAGTGTCATCCTTTTCCCAAGCTGCAGGCACAATTGTTAAAGATGGCAACTTGTGCCCCGGCTCTTTAGTTTGCACAATTTTAAAAGATATTTGGATGTCTTTTAAAATATTTAAAACTTATACTTAATACTCTTAATAGCAAACGTTTTATTTTTAGTTAAATTAAGGTTATGTTTTATATCAAATATGTGTTAAACCATTGTCAAACTTGAAATGTTCTTTAAAATTCAGCTGCTCGCACATCATAGTTATTAAAAACGCGATGCGCGGGTTGCCTAACTTTAAGTATATAACAACACTTTCAGTAACGTATTTTACTTTTAATTATATACGAGATCCTTGGAGGCTTTAAGTTTTATTTTAACACTACTAGTAACTCTAATAGAGATGGTACGAAATACCTGTCACAGGTATCTTGGAACAGGTATCGACTAGGAACAACTTTAACAGGTACGGATCGTACTCGTACTCGATTACTAGCGTAGACGAGTATATATTTGAAAACGAGTGCGTACGACGTTAACGTAGTCGATCCGCTCCGGACCCGGCGGTAAGAACGGTGGGGCTCGGATAAGTTCGTGTCAGGATACGCTGAAATATGGGAGATATCGGAATGGAATGGAATCGAACAGTTATACGGACATCTGGGGATTTCTTCATTTAGCTGACATTGATTTGAATTTTGAATATAAATTACTAGCTGTTATAAACTTTTTTATTAAAGGATCACAACCACATTCTGCAATCAGCAGGTCATAACAGAAATAATATTCTTCATAACAAATAAAAATATATTCTTAAAAAAATAGTTATTTAAAACAATAAAACTCTTCTTTGGAAATAAAAGGAACTGAATGATTGCGGGAATGCCTTTGAAGAATAATTTCATAATTACTTCATGAACTTACTATTCATATTCAAAAACAACATTTGTTGTAGTTTTTTCGCACTTAAACGAGTGCGTTTTTCATGCAATAAATTTCCAGCTTTGGAAAATAGTCTTTCACATGGCACCGCGGTGTTGTGCCTTGGCAACATCGCGATGTTGCCAAGGCACAACATTTTTGCCTCACCAGCTTACTCAAATTAGGGTACATATAGCTACAGTCTTTCCACCACTGCATGGGATTCTTATTCCTTTCCAAGAGATCATCCTCCATATATCTTTGTAACTCCATTAGAGCCCTTGAAGTTGAATTTTTTTTCATGCTACCATGACCACTCGCTATCTTGTCAAGTGAAGACCAAATAGAAAATTCAGCAATAACATTTTCTTCATTCGTTTTCGGTTTTTTTGAAACAGGTTCGTCGGATGAATTGATTTCATTATTTTATTCCGCGGAATCAATTTTATTTTTTTCCGTAGAATCTATTATTTCTACTAAAGCGCTAATAACATTTTTACGAACCCTTTCCACGGCATCTGCATTTTTAAAACCAAATGTTTTGAACCTTGGATCCAAAAATGTACAAATAGCCATTGTATTGCTGTATTCCATATTGCCCAATCGTTCTCGAAGTCCAGTTTCACATTTTTTCAAAACAGACTTCGATATCTCTGACAAGTCTGGAATACGTGACAATTCATTGCACACATCTAGTAAACCGTTGGTAATTACTATAACTAAAGAGGCCGACATATAGTTTTCTCCGCTTACAGAACGAGTAGCGCTTTCAAAAGGGCGCAGAATTTTGCATATATCTTTCATTATACCCCATTCTGCCATTGAGATTGTTGGTAAATTTGCATCAAGTAGAGCAATTGTTGAACGCAGTGGAACTTCCAAATCTATAAATCTCGAACATATAAAATGTGGAGTTCCATCTGGTGACCACATCTTGAAGTATTTTTTTTGGAACTTGAATTCCAGAATTTTTCTGGATTTCATTCAATTTAGCAGTAGCCTTGGAACTTCGTTTGAAATGACTCACTACAGTTCTAAGTTTATGAGAGCATCTTGAACAACGAGATTCAAAGTGTGAGCATAACAACCTAAAAACTTCCATCCGGTGCTGTTTATGGCCCCTTTAACATTAGATGCATTATCCGATACAGCTAGTATAACTTTTTTTTCTAATCCTCAATGTCTCGTAACTTCGATAAGTTCTCTGGTTAAGTTTTCGATAGTATGACTCTCATAAAAAACTGCACACTTCAAAAGTGCCGAATGTATCTCAAACTCTTCATCTATAAAATGCACAGTTATAGCCATAAAACTGTCATTATTCAATGATGTCCAACAATCAGTAGTCAGACAAACAAAGGGATCTATTTTTTTTAGTATTTCACTCAAACTAATTTGACACTTTTCATACAAATTCGGAATCATTGTTTTTAATATTAGTTGTCTGGTAGGTAATTCATAACTTGAATTCAAAGCTTTCACGAAAAGTCTGAAACCCTTATCTTCGACTATTCTGTACGGCTGATAATCCAAATAAAACAATTTGACAAATTCATTATCAATCTTTCTTTTTACGGGTACGGTAAGTTTCCTCGGTATGTAATTGTCAATTTTATTATTTTGCCGTGTTTGTTCTATTTTTCTTCGTGTAATTGTTTCCATACAAGAAGAGGAAGTTGATTGTGCTGACACTGCTGACTCTATTGACACGCCATCGTCATCTTGAAGAGACACCAGAGACTCGCCCTATAAAGTTTAAATAATTGTTGACTACTCATGCATTTACTAAATTATTCAAATTCGGAATATTATTCGATATTCCAATACCATAAATATGCAATATATAACTTACTGGTAGCAGCGTTCGTTTTGTAGAAGTTATTCCGGTATCTTCATGATCTGTATCCAGTACTTTATTTTCTGTCTCATCTGAATTGACATTGCTAATAGTGTTAGAAGATACTGATATAACTTGATGATAGCTTCAACGTTCAACGGCTTCAAGACATAAATGCAAAACTAATGAGACTTCGCCACCGTTGGACGTGAACCAAATCGGGAATCCACCTATAAACGATGATTATCGAAATACGTGCGGGAGTATTTCATATTTCATAATCTACAGACTCCTGGCAACTTCTCGTACGCATGGTACGGCGGCGCGCTGTTCCAACAAAGAGTATTTTTGTGGTTTCGAGTCCGAAAAGTATGATACGAAACGAGTCAGGCGGGAGCGAATCGTTCATGGAACAGGTATTCTTGGAACAGGTATCTGTCACAGGTATGACTTAGTAACTGGAACGGAACGTACCTGTTACTAGAAAATACTGGTTTTTAACATCTCTAAACTCTAAACACTAAAGTACGAATCAACTAAGAAAATGCCACAGGCGTCATCAATTAGTAATCGTCTGCCTCACTTTAAAATATTCCCTCTCAGTCGCCTAAGACTGATATACCAGTGGCGTAGGTTCTTATTTAAATAAAAATTAAGGCAGTTCGCAACAAAACATTTATTAGATTAAAAAATACAATAAAAAATATATTTTAAGGATTTAAACATATATTACAGTAGGATATTACTTAGTTAATTAATTATAACTAGAATGTTATATATATAACATTCTAGTTCATCCTCTAATGAACTATCAGTATCCTCGCTGTTTTTGTCTTCACTTTCTTCCGATGAACCCGTATTTACTGTAAATATTAAGTGATCTAGAGTGTGGTCTAAGATGTGCTCTTTTTGTATAAGGTCATTCCCATATTTTTTAACATGTTGGCAAATATTATACCAGTCTTGTTCCGATACCTTCTCAAATTTTTGCATAGCGAGTGCCTCCGTATCGAACAGTTTAAATGTTGTATTGTGCAGTTACCCAATTTTTTACTAATGCCCAGATTTTTTCGATCGGGTTTAGTTCTGAATGATAAGGACGTAGTACACGGTGCCCATGTTGTTGTAACAGTTCGTCTAGTTTGTACTTTATGAGGAAGCGAAATTTATTGGCTGCTGTGTATGTAAGTTTCATCAGTATAACATATATTGCGGCCTTCTATCAGCTTCTTTAGGTAATTTATTCGTTTCAGGCGAATGTCGTGTGATTCACACAAAATTTTTCTTCGGTCTGGCATTTTCTGCCATCTACAAAAAAAAATCTCTGTGATAGACATCAAGGTTTTAATTATCGTAATAATGGACAACTTAAAATCAAAATTATTACAAGAAACCAATTTTTTTAAGGAGCCGATTCAAGCTGCTTACACTTATTGCTTCTGTCAAGATTTGCCGGTCATTAATTTTCTGCAAAACACCTGTAATTTCATCATAATTTAGCATTGCACGTTTGCTCTTTTAAATTGAATAGTAACAACGGTAAACCTTAAACTTAGTAGGTACATGACTTTATAATATGTGTAAATATGTATAAAAATGTGTAAACTCCGCATTTCTTCAACCTACTTCTCGAATTAAATCTTGCTACATACCTGTAATTTTTCAAAGGAATAGTAACTCCTTCATCTGCCTCTTTTTTCATGAAATTAATAATATTGCTTATGATTTCTCGTCCTTGGCTGCGTATAATAAGACCTTGCTTTCCAACTTTTTTTGCGGACATTATTTAAAACGATTTTGCCCCTAATGTTCAAAAACAGTGCTACCTGTAGAATAAACTATGGCACAGACTAAAAATAACACCGAACACAATAAATCACACTATCTACTGAACAACGAACAATACTACCCTCGAAGAGGGACTCGCAATGGTAAGAGATCCATGGTTACGCGACGATTCCCTTCGAATTCTGATTTGGACCATGCGGCAGACGTGCAGCGTTGCCAGACTATTTAGCACTTGCATTTCTATATTAAAAATATCGAACAATCGTAAAAACGCCACTGTCACATAAATGGGATGGGCCTAAGAGAGAAGAAAATTATTGCGGCCTTTGTCAGGTATGACGCGTCTGGCCTTTTCTTAGCTGATTTGTACTTTACTATATAACCCACAAACTTATATATCATTACTATCGGTTATATAAGATCACAACAAGTGATTTTTAGGTTTCCATTATTTGTAAAATTACTATACAATGATTTCGCCATGATTGTTTACTCAAATGAAAAGGGACGATTCATTATGCCTTCAAAAAACGAAAATTAAACTTATTTGAACAATATGGAATCCAAAATTAATATCACCCTGTTAAATAGTGGTTATACGAATATCTTTGGCCACATTATTTAGCGTCTATGTTAAAAATAAAATAAAAAATAATTTTTTTTATGAAATAAAATTATTTATTGTTGGATATTTGAAAGGCCCGTGCGTTTTTTCGAGGCATCTTGTCCATGTTAGCAGTAAAAACCGTTTCCCTCATGAAATTTAAGTCACTGCAATGCTAAAAACGCCTAATTAAGATAAATGTTATACGGCATTATCTGGCATCTTATAAATTTCTATTTTGCTGATAATAATCGAACATAACGCAATTAGAAAAAGAGCGATGTAATAATGTTAACAACGAAAATGTGTGTCCAAGTGAGAGAAAACATATATTTGACAGGGAGAAGAGTAACAGAAATATTATCAAAACCATTTTAATTATCGATATACGGTTTTAATCTCTAGATGTCGTTTAATCTGGTGTTATTTTTTATGTAAAAAGCAAGCACAAGGTGAGCCCTTTGACACTCGGTTAATTGGTCACTGCCGTGTAGAGATGCCTTTGGATTTTGATCTTGAACTTCTGTAGGTTGTGGTATGGTCGTGCCTTGGTAGCTGATTCCACAGGCTTACACTTCTCAAATGAAAGGAGTCCCAATAAATTGAGGCTCGGGGCGTATACAGGCGAACCCGGTATTCATGAGCCACGTCTGCCTGTAGATTAGGTCTTGCAAAAATTGCTTTAGGTGGGATCATGTTGGACAGCTCGGAAGAGCATCTACCGTGGTAGTGTCGGTAAAGGAGATCAGGTCAGTCAGCTGTTTCTTCTGTAAGTCGAGCATTCTTGGGATATGCTTGGAGACCGAGCGTCAAATGTGCGAGTAATATTCCAAATAAATAAAGGAAAATGTAATAAACAACCTGTAGGCATACATACTGTAGGTAATGGTACCTCCAAAATAGCTACATTTTTGAGATTGCCAAACCCAAAGGAATACACATGGCATTGCTTTAGGCGTAGTTCGGCGACTTTGCTATCTAACGGAGGTGCTGACATCATAAACTTAAAACGACATGGTGGTAGGAGTTCATCTCAAGTTGCCGAAGGCTACATTGAGAATTCAGTTCAGAATAAGATTGATATAGCTAACAAAACTCAAAAAGCTGGTAATTCAAACACAGAAATTGTCTCAGAAACTCATTATAATGTAAGTAATTCAAAAAACCTCACAGTAAAAGACCACTTTCGGGACTTGTTACGTAAAAGTATTTTTCTGAAGTACATTTTAGCTAGATACAGCAGTCCAGTCTCTGCTTCTTTTGTTTCAGGGAAATCGTTTATTTCAATGCATACTTTCTCACAACAATCATAAGAAATTAATGCATCTGGTGATGCACCTAACTCTGAATGGGTTGAATTAATTATCAATTCTATTTCCACAGTAATATTTGAATGATTGTGATCCATTTTAATATAATCGTAGAAAGCTTTGAGAGCATGTTTTCCATTGTTGATACCCCATTGAGTAGCTTTTGTTTTAAATGAAAATTTCAAAGGATAGCAAATTTCTTTAATTAAAGATAAAAGGCGTTTTTGGAGTGAAGCTCGACATACTCGATTGAAATTTGAAGCAGTTGTCTAAACCATTCATTAGATTTTCTCTGGTTTTTGGTTGCTACTTCCACAGATTTACAATCTTTATCAGTAGTTCTTTCTAAAACTGCATTACTACTAGCACTATGAAGGGCAGATAATAAATTAGATATTTCCTCTTGGTTTAAAGGAACACAAGTGCTTTTTTCGAACTATGAATAGTTCCACCAAAATCCATTTCTTTCACGTGTCGTCAACTTCACTGGTTGACGGCACATTCCATAAGGACCTCACATTAGTGCAGGAAGTGGAAGTCTTGCTAATAGTTATATACTCTAATGCATATAACAGTGCTCCAACATGATTGTATACTTCGCTCGTACCTGCCATACAACTGCAATGAGCAGTTTGAACTTTCAGATCTACTTCCATACTTTTATCATCGTGCAAAATGGCATTGTAAAGAACTTTTTGATTCAAATGAGATGGGCAGAAGTAAAATATGTGTGTCTCCCATTAGTCATATGAACCTTTTATAACCAGTCTTGTACGATACTTATCATCAATACTACCGTCAGGATTACGCTTGACATGATAGACCCACTTATTGATTCCTTTCTTTCCTGATGGAAAGTCGGTCAATTCTCATGCAACGTTTTTGTACATAGATTTTATTTCAGTATCCTGGATAGCTTCAATAAAAGTGTTCGACTCATCTTCTGTGAGAAGAACTTCACCAAAGTAGGGAGTCACGTAGTCTTTCAACCAATAAGCGGCTTTCCTTTCCCGAAAGGACGAACTCGGTAACTTCACGTGAGACAACGCATTCTCTCTTTTTAGGAACATAAATTAGATCGCGTTCATCACCGTCATACCCAACCATGTATCCAACTATTGCTTATGTGTCCATTTTGCGCCACTTCATTGCAGAAATATGGACGTAGTATTTAGAACTCACAATGCGAGGATGATTATGACCAAACCAGAGTTCCAATGGCGACTTTTGGCAACTGGAGATTTGCCCACTCGGTTAAGCACATAGCCAGTGGTAGTTACTAGTTCCGCCCATATAGCTGCGGGAAATTTTACGTCAGGATTTGCATACTTGAAGGGTGTGGCCATTTCAACGATAGCTCTATTTTCACGCTCTACCGCGCCATTTGGTTCCGGCGTGTAGGGTGCCGTCAGACGTTGTGTAGCTTCATACTTCAGGATTCGTGACTTCAGGATTTCTCGAACTTCACGATTGTCAAATACACCACCGCTATCACTGAGAAAGTCCTTAACACGATGGCCGAGGGTACAAGCTTTCGCTGACTATCAAGTAGATAGATGACCACTAAAGGATGAATCGAATGGTTCGTATAAATACCCGGCAACAGCTCACCTGGGGCGGAGGCTATTAGTCGGGTTCCAAACAGTAACCGATGTGCCTTACCAAATTGGCATAGTTCGCAGATTTCGTGGTCACCAGGTACCTTGACACCTAGTTCAAAATCAAAATTTGCACGGACGTGACGCTTGTCTATGTGAACCCAGCACTCATAGTACAGTTGAAGCGTCTTGTTGTCTTCAGTCACACTAGTGCAGACCGGTTGTATAGTGTGAAACGATGCACGATAATGGGTTCCTCCCGTGTCCCGGGCACCTCTAAAGATCGTCTGTCCACCTATACTGAACCGACATTCAGTATCAGTTGATGCAAATATGTTATCCGAATTTCGATCGTGAGCAGCAAGGAAAGAGACGAGGATTCTTGATATGTCGGGCACCTACCATACGTCTTCGAGCGAGAATATTCTCAACTTTCCAAAGTTGAGAATATTCATCATAGTCGGCCACTTCAATTGTCCCATTGCCAAGAGCTTTGATTAATTCCTTTCCCGCAGCTTTGACAGTAGCATTTGTAGTTACTGGAAAAAGCTTATAATCAGTGGACCATTTTAAATTGGACCTAATGTAACGTGTAGCTTCATTATCAATCCACTACTGGTCATTTGCGATAGCCATTTTGATATATTGCCTCCTGTTCTTGCTGGATATTTGGGATTCCCATCAGCTTTCCACTTTGAACATTGACGAAGCCAATGGTCTTCAGAGCTACAGTACTTGCATTTCGAATGGTTACATTTTTTCTTCTGCTGTCCGTCATTGTTTGTCGTAGAACACCAGATTTCGAAGGTGGTGCAACATTTTCATGCAAAATCAAAGCAGACGAGAGATTTTCTACTGACTTCTTTTCGCTTGCTTTCATCGGTAGATACCCGACTTGAATGATTCAAAACTTAAGGTAAAATGTGCAGTACCTTGGAGACGTAGAAAATCATCTACGATTTCCATCTTCCATCGCGTTTTCAAAAATCTTAGTTATCATTCTATTCTATACTGAAAAAATCAAGACACTTACGAAACAACTGATCTTCAGCTTTGTTGTCAAATTGCTGAACCAGAATGTACCATGCTTCCTTAACTGACAGCCTACCTGCAATTTGCTGGTGAAGAACGTCGCTAACGCACTGAGAAATGATTATTTTAGCTTGAGCTGCAAACTTATTGTACTCTTCGAGTTTTGCCTTTTCAGTATTACTTGGCGTTTCAGATTAAAGCTCACGCCTCTTCCTGGTACCTTCAACGATTCCGACCGCATCAGACAACTCCTTCCACGTCCACCAATCTTCAGGACCTTTCAATTATTTGATACCTTTCACGCGATCTATTTTAGAGCTGGACGAACTCGAACTTAGTGTTTGAGGCAATCACAAAATACCCGCAGGCGAAATCCGGTACTTCTAGGATCACGTATACGTTACTCAGATCTCAGAACACAACACAGTTAGTCGAACTGGCACCCATAACCTGATGTGATTTTCATGTTCTAATCTAATCAAACTCAGACCGACACGATTTATGTTTTTACGGAGTTTTTGATTATAAGTATCATAGAATAAATTCAAATTACAAGAGAACTGGAATACATGAAGTTAAAAGTCAACATGACAGCACTAAAAATATCTAGCAAAACCGCCAATTGTTCAGAATGGAAAAAAGCCGCAGTTTTCGCAGACAGTCGCTAGAAAATAACTGTAGAGGATTTTTGAACAGTTTTCAAGTGACAGCTACTTGAATAGGCCTATTGTCTACTGTTAGAGAAATATATAAACTACAGCCATATCAGTACGTTTTAGTTGAATTATACACGCTGTCATCGTTTCATTTAGCATTGAAAAATATAGAGTTATTAGCAGATTTGACAGGGGTAATTCAGCTCGCAACGCAACCCTAATTTTGTCTTCCTGCGAAGACTTCTCGGCTGTATCAAATTACGATTTTTTACTAGTAAAAAATGCTTTTGAATTTTTTATAACTTACAACAAAACTATCGATTTATGTATTATTTATATTTATAAACTACCAAAATCTAATATTAATTCTTTTTGAGAACCTTCTAAATTTACTCGACGCTCTGCCTAATAAGAGCTGAAGAGGGTCTATGCGGTGATTTTAACATTGACTTTACTAATGATTATGCCATTCGGAAGTCGCTGATAACTTTTTTTGAGTCATTTTAGCTAAATATGCACGTGAATTTATCAACTACTAAAAAAACTTCCTCAATTATAAATTACATAGTGTCAGACTCCCACCCCATGATATATGATACTTAGTAATTAATTCAGGTCTCTCTGACCATGAAGCTGTTTTTCCCGAATTTGTAAATCTTTCAAAAAAAACAACCAGTTGATGAGGATTTTCTCTAAATAAAACATTATCAACTTTCACAACATATGTTTAGGATTGATTTTTCTGAAGTTAAATTTTTAGACTTTCTCGATATCAGGTGCTACAATACAGCTTTCCTCTTCGCCCTCATAAAACTAATCATCAAAAATCATGGACTACGAAAGGAACACGCACTCCAACCAAGAATATTAGTTCACCCTTGTATATTAAAAAGTTCACAGACAATCCTCACATCCTCAATTATATCAACTATATTGTATCGGAAAACTATCAAAGCTATTACAAAAATCGCATTTCGAGAGCTAAAAATTATTCGAAAGAAACTTGATCTATTATCAATGATTTGAGAAACAAAACCTGTTCATCAAACACTATTGACCTTGACCCAGACGAACTTCAATTATTTCGTTAACGTAAGTAAGAATATTACTTCTAAAATATTTCCAAGTAGTGATGCTCTTTCTTTTCTCGTTCCTTCTAAAAGAATCAGTGGTAGTCCCTTCCTCAGACCTGTAGAAGTTATTTTTGAATTTTCCTGAGGTGATGATTAACGTTTTATGTTCTCTAATCAATAAATCCTTTGAAAAGGGGCTTTTTCCTAGCTGTCTAAAAACAGCCATTATTGTTAGGTGATAAAAATAACACTGGTAACTATCGTCCTATTGCATCATTACCAATCCTATCGAAGATAATTGAACGACTAATGAAAAACCGTCTATTACTATTTCTTTTCAAACATAGAATCTTAATAGCTCAACAATTTGGTTTCCTACCTAATAAATGCACTACTGACGCTTTGTTTTCTGTTTTCAATAAAATATATACCTCACTTGACAATAACTTTTATACTGCTTCAGTTTTTTGTGATTTCGAAAAAGCCTGATCATGATATTCTGATTAATAAACTAGAATATTGTGTCATCCGTTTCAAGTAAATTGCCAGCTAGCAGTAATGTACCTAAGGGTTCAGTTTTGTTCTATATATTGACGATGTGTGGTCTGTGTCTGTACATGTAGAAAATTATCCTCTGTCTTTATCTTGTCATGGTCTGTAAAAAAATCAAATCAAATTGTATTTACTAATCGTATTTCAACTTTTAGTCGTTTCCGAGATATTTGAGATTTTAAATTATTATTGTATTTTTTAACAAATTTTAATATTTTATGTATACTTTTAGTACGCTTTGCAATAAATGACACTTATTTAACTGTCGTTTAACTTATTAGTCGATTGTTGTATCAAAGTATACATGAATTTGCCTTATTTTTTACCCCTGAATGCATTAAAATAGAAAAAACCGGGTGGTTCTATTTAAAAAAATAAAGAAATTTGATATTTATGAAGTTAAACTTTGAACACTTTTTATATACACCCTTTATAAAATGAAAAATTTTTCAACATAGATTCAAATTTATAGGGGTCTGCAAGAGCTAAATTTAAAAAAAAATTAATAACTCAAAAAGTATGCATTTTTCGAAAAAAGTTTTTAGACAAAAGTATACTAAAATTTTACGTGAATTTTAAAAATGTATTAATATACAGGGTGCTCCATTTAAAATAACAAAGTTACAGTAGACATCTTTGAAAATATTTTAGTTGAAAAGATCGTATCCGAAAACCCAAATGTAGAAATTTTCATAATTTTACCATATTTTGCCATATACAGATAGTTTAGACTCGTCGTGGGACAACCTGTATATATATATATATATATATATATATATATATATATATATATATATATATATATAATATATATTATAATTACTACATTAACTCAAATTGTCATTTTATATTATCTAATATAAAATTGTGATGCTTTGTCAATAAAATTATAAAATTTTCTAATGACAATAAAGCTTATCTCTCTCTCTTTCTTTCAAACTCTTTATCGCTGAGCAATTTAAAAATAAATCAGTCTATTATCAAAAAGTAAATGATAAATAAATTAGAATATATAAAGAGAGCTATTTTACGTAATAACTGAATCTTACTCTTTTTGTTGATATTTAAAGATTCAACAACTTTTTTGTAAAGGGTAAAAGCCTAATTTGATTGGCCTATAAAATCACTCTACAATACGACTCTATACAATTTTAAGATTCAAATGTAGATAAGTTAGTGGTACTTGAATTTTTCTGAAAAAATCGGTATAGCTGTAATGTTGGAAAATGCGGAGAACTGTCCTAGAAAATGTACCTACATAAATTTCTTATAAATACATTTGGAAAGTAAAATAATTGTTTATTAGAAATATTCTTAAATCCATACAAGTTTTGCTCTCGTAAATTATCACAGACATATTAAACATAAATCACATTAATTCGCCTACATACTACGTCAAGTGATTGAGTAATTCTCATTTCTATATAATATTCTTTACAAAGGCACTAGAGCTTAGGTAGCTTTTTAAGTTACCCTGAATTGTTTTAAAATATCACATTATACTTTTTTAGTAGTAAAATAATTTAATGAGGTTCTTATAAGTTAATTTTTTAATATATTTTTCGTTTCATCTGATTCACATAAAATCATTACCAATGGTCCTTCACAAGCACTCTTCCACGAGAAAAAGAACGGTCTACTTTCTTACAATCCAAATTGGTGACATCACAAATTACAGCTTCCATCTTGTTGATATAGACAAGAACAATGCTGTGGTCGGCGCTTAATAGGTCATAAGTCATTATTTACGTAAATGGGGTTGTTAGTCAAAATGGTTTGAAAGAGTGTAAATTTTGGCCATTTAAAAGTATCTATACGTCGAAAAGTGATAAAAATAAGGCCCAAAAAACATATTTAATAATACAAGGGTAACCGCGAAAGAGATAACGTCAGAATTAAACATAAACAGTAAAAGAGTTTAAACATTATGTCTACATATTTTTCTATTTTTTCAGGACTGAATCTCCTAAAAAGCATATATATATATATATATATATATATATATATATATATATATATATATTCTACACTCAAAGACCTAAAATGACCAGTGGCTGGCCAGGACGCGTTGTGGCTGTTCTGATATAGCCAGAACCCGATTTAAATTATTTTAGATTTAGAAGACGTCAGCTAACGTAATATAATGCTGCTTATTAATAATCATTTGGTAACAAAATAGTACAACACTCATTATTTAAATAAATGTTTAATGACAACGTTTTTACGTTTTACATCCACATAGTCAATAGTTAATATAAATTATTAGCTTACGTTAGTTATATAACTAACCTAACCTAATAATAATATATAACTAACCTAACCTAACAATAATAATTTATGCGTCAAACATAAAGTTCAATGCAACTGAAAATGCCACAACAATTCCTCATGTAAAAATAAATAGGCTGATATGCAGCGAAGATTGATTTTAGTAATATACTTTTTTACAATAAAACGACTGTTAATAATTTTTGTGACTGTTTTAAACGGCCACTGGCCGTTTTCGGTCTTCCAGTGTAACATATATACACATATAACCTAGTAACATTTTTCCAATGTACTTGAATGTAATAAACTAAATTTAAAAAACCTAAGACATGCTAAAGATGTGATACCTTGTTTCAAGAAAAATATTGTAGCAGCGAAGAGCTTAGAGTATATTTAAAAAAAAAATTAGATGAGCACCTCACTTTAGCAGATTTGGCATATGAAGCAAATGCAGTTGATAAGAAAAAGTTTTTTAAACAATCCTTCCCTTTAACATGTGTATTTGACTTACAGCAGGTTTTACAAACTTCTTATTTATCAACAAATAAGACACGTTCTATTTGTGTCAGCTTGCGACATATAATTTAACAGTAGATAAATGATCTTCAGGAGAGTCCACATACTTTATGTGGCCAAAATGAACTGCGGGAAGAGGTGCCAAAGCGTTTGGCATTATTGCGTTCCAGCAGAAGTCAAGCAAATTGTGCTTTATTCGGACACAAGTGAGGTCCAGAACAAAAATTCCTTTATTTGAGGAATATTTTATTATGTTATTAATCTACACCAAACATTAGATATCATGGACAATAAATTTTTAGTACCTGGACACACTCATCCTGAGTGTGAAATGGTCCATGCTCTGATAGAAAGAACAAAAAAACGTCCATTGATATTCATCTGCCCAGAGACTGGTATCAACTACTTAGATCAACGAGCGAAAAAGGAAGAACCGGACGCTTACATGTTAAAAACAAAGACTTTGAACTCAGAAGCGTTTCTTGGCTAAGGAACACGAAATATTCAATGGTTAGATTCAAAAATATTTAAGTGATGAATAGGAATTTAAAGAAGTAATGTTTTATATGAAGTTCAGAGACCTATAAGCATAAAAACAAAGAAAATTTAGTAGGAATCGTAGATTTACTTGACAGAGAGGTCCAGGATTATTACCGAAATCTACCAACAGAAAAAAGTATTCGGAAGGACAGATCTGGATGTCGACAGATATCTTGCCCCAGAAGGTTTTTTTTGTTAAAATTTGTTTTTTCGAAGTAAGTACATAATAGTTTTAACATGTATTTTTTAAAAATAACTACCAAATAAAATAATAGAAAAAATATCATATGTAGACTTGTCAATTTTTAAGCACATTTACATGATAGTTAAAAGTCATATTAAAACACTTACACCCTTTCTACCACTTCTCTCTTAAATACATTGTTGGATATAAGGGAAATAAGTCATGAAAATTATGGTAAATACTAATTATTTTTTTAAAAGTTTAATAGGGTACTTGCATGATTTGAGATATACATATACAACTTTTATTATATATTTTTATAATTTTTCTATCAATATTTATAAAGAAAAAAATAATTGCAAATTCAAAGATTTTGTAGGTAGTTTAAACATTTTAGTAAGATCACCATATTGTGTGACGTCATAAATACTGAACATATAATACAATGTAAATACGACAGTTATTCTCTCGGTTATTCTAAAATAAGCGTTATTATTAAACTTTGATTAATCTGAAAAATTATATATAAATTGTGTTTTGTGCCAGGATGTGAAAATACCACACTGAAACTCCTGATAAAGTGTTTTCATGATGCCAAGAAATTCGAATATACTACAACAAAAATGGATTGAAAGTATTTGTCGTTTCGACGATCCTACAAGAGGTTACTAATTTTGTTGCCAGGATTATTTTAATATAATTAAGATTCAAATTTAATTTATTCTAATATTTTATAGTAATGAAGTTTATTAAGCTTTTAATTTTCAACGTGATCATGTAATAATGTAAGAACTTAACCTATAAAAGGTTTATTCACTTTATTCATATATGTTGAAAAATGTTTTATTTATACGTAACTAATAAATAAAAACTGTATTATAATAAACCTCGTGATCATCAAGTAGACATTGCTCAATGTTTTTATTAATCTGGGAGAATTCGCCAGGTGAGATTTTGTCTCATCTGCAGACTTTTTTTGGTGCCAAATGACTGCTTAGCAAGGGGGGAATATGATCGTTTTTCATTAATTCCTCCAGTTTTTTCAAAAATAAACGTTGTAGATACGTATTTTCTGTATTACTGCTTTTATTTTTACTAGAGATGTGTTCCTGCTTATGGAAAGTCCTGCTTGAACATACATTGGATATTCCTGACGAGAAATGTCTTCCTACTACGAAAAGTCCTAACGCGAGGTTCTCACGAGGCGATTTCAATTGAACGATTTTTGTTGGCCGACAAAAATAGCAAGCGATTTGCGTTCACACGGTTGAAATATCGATCGGACCGAATTGGTAGTTTTTTCAAAATGACTCCAAATAAAGTAGTGCAAAGGTGTGTACCGGAAATTAAAAATAATATTGAGAAAAGAGATATTTGGAAAAAAAGAAAATGTTGGGTGAGGAGTTGGATATCTAGGAGGGACCGACTAGGAGCATCACAGATGCTATTAAAAGAGCTAGTGATTGAAGATAAAGCTTTAAAACTTTAAAACCAAGTTGAGATCCTTTTTGTACATAGTTCGTACAGTTTTTATTTTGTTTTTTACATCGTCAATACTTAACCCTTCGCACTTCATACCGACAATTATTGCTTGAATCACAGTATCTCTGGCATCTTTGTTCTTGTAAATAACAAGGGTTTGATTTCAAAGGCATTCGTGCTGCTGATAAAGATTTAGAAACTTAGAGGTTAAAATATCACTCCATTTAAACCCCTCTTTAGACGAAGCCATTTTGCTCATGCACTAGGTACCTATCACACACAAAAAAATATAAATAAAGATTAATCACTTTCGAGTCGGTCTGGCTCGTTCTCACGTTCAACAAGATTCAACTCGCTCAAAAATTAAGCCGACTTGAAAGCAAAACTTTTTATCGGTCAACAAAAGTTGATCAACTTTTATTGATCAGTGTTCTCATAAAGCGAATATTGTTCTATTCGGAAGCGATTTTTAGTTGACCGATAAAAATCGCCTCGTGAGAATCGCGCTTAACGTTCCATATTTTTTGTTGGTGATGAATCGTTCGGCCTACACGAACACCTTCTCCGACCGTTCGGTGGACATCAATTGACAATTCCAAAAAGAATGTTTAACTAACGCCTCTTAAAAGCTTGAAGGTATATAGAATGTTCATTCGGAATTCTGACAAATAAATGGAGTATTTCCCATAGAACTACAAATTATAAAGTTAGAGTTTACCAACTATATCTTTAAGGATTGTGTTGTTTTGCACAATTTAGTTGTCGAAAGAGATGGCTATAACGCAGAAGATACTTTGTTTATGACAGGACTTGAAAATATGCCTACAATTGATTGCGTACGTGGGGGACTTTCAGCAATTAATGTCCGAAAAATGATGATGGATTATTGTATTACAGCTACCGGCTCAAGAAATAACAAAAAGTGTTTTAAATATATTTGAATATTTAAACAATTTATATATTTCGATTAAAAATTTAGTTAATTATCACATTCTTTTTATAGATAAACATCACAAAATGGAATAAAATGTTCGAATACATTAATTTACGGTAAAATTATTTAAATAAGGCACCGGGAGAAAAATTCTCACTAGTGAATTCGTGTGACGGAAATTCTAACGAGTTCTCCCGGGTTAAATCTATGACGTTACAACTAAAAATTAATGAGAATCGTTTTCTTATGTAGTTAAAAATTTGAAATTTTTGCGATTTTCAAATTATTTCATATCAAGAACTTATAGAATAAATACAAAAATAAATACTTTTTAAAAAATGCAAGTACCCTATTTTGCTTTCAAAGGAATATGGTTATTCATACTTATATAAAATCAACTTTGATGAAGGTAAATTTGGATTGTAAACATCCTTATGTGTTCCAAAATTTTCTAGCGCCATTCTTTAAAAATGTGTAATATCGACTTATTACAGATTGGTCATATTTTCCACAAAGACGTAGCTAATGCAAATGAATTATTTCTCAATCACTCCTGAAGATATCCTGAAGGATTGTTCGTAAAAAAGTATACATATTATGACATTTTCATCATGATATTTATTATTTTTTTCACATATTAGTTGCAATTGCATCAATATCGAAGTTTGAGTTCTGCAGTAGTTGAAGCAGTGTCATGATAAAAACCCACAAGAAAAAGCTACCCAATTTGCTCAACAACTTGGTAAAAGTGAAAGTGACTTTTGTGCTAGTAAAGGCCGGCGCTTTAAAATTAAAATTGTTTTCAAAACGATAACTGATGAAAGTGTAATGAGTGCACACAATGGAGTGAAAATCTACCTGAACTAACCAAGGGGTATTAAGCAGAAGATATATTCAATGCTGACGAGACTGGTCTTTATTACCAGTGCTTACACCTGACAAAACCTTAACCTTTCAAGGGGATTCTTGCCATGGTGAGGAAGACAGTAAGCTTGGAGTTACTGTGCTGCTAGAAGCAAATCAAACTGCAAGTGTGAAATTTAAGCCCTTAATGATTGACAAAGCAAAAAATCCAAGATGGGGTTCGAAGTTTTCCTATGGACTATACTGTAAACAAAAAATCTCGGATGAAATCTGAAACTTTTGGTCAATGGTTAGCTGATCTGGGACAAAGAAATGAGAAAAAAGAAAAGTCTAATGTAATCGACAATTGCACACACAGCACATGAAGATATCCCAAGCCTCGATAACATAAAAATTGCAATTTCTATCTCCAAATACCACATCGAAGAAACAACCGTTGGATAAATAATGAAAAACTTTAAAGCTCTTTACAGAAAGGGTGTTGGGCACCGGTTCCTTGGTGCTATTGAAGACAATAACCCAACAAAAATCAATGTCCTTCACATCATGTGAATGGCTTCAAAGGCTTGGAACAATGTGGCTGAAAAGATAATTGAGAACTGTTTAAAAAAAGCGGGTTTAAACAGCATTAATCAATAACATTATTGAAACACCAGATGCAATTGAAACTCCTGATGGATGGAACGAAGTTACAAAGACACTGAACGTTGATGGACTTTCATTTGATGAAGAACTGGCTGTATGCGGTTTTCTCAGCGATGTAGACATTGTCACATCCGTTTCGCAAGGGGCAGAAGAGGATGATGACGAGGAAGAAGATAGCAATGTAGAGGATGTACCAGAGCAAAATCCCACCCTCCGTAATACCCGATGTGCCATAACCATATTGAAGAAATTTCTACAAAAAAAAACAGTAATGAGTGATCATGTAATCCAATGAATAAATGTCCTGGATAATGCATTCGACAAAGCGGCATTTACTGGCAGTAAGCAGACAACAATTTTGGATTTTTTTAGTTGTTTGCATTTACGCCGTATTTTGTTCCATAATTCGCATTGAAATAAAATCATGAAGATTGTTGTGAACTTCAATATATCGAAGTCGGTCGAAAAACACCTCAAAATTTTTAAATTCCCCGTAAACTTCAATATATCGAGGTTGAACTGTATTATGATATTTTCCTCATCATATTCTATTTTTTTACATCTTAGTTGCAGTTGCATCTCATATGTTCACAACCATATTAATAAATATGACACCCCATTCTCTTATCTATCTCGTTTTCCTTCTGGTTCAACAGCCTTCTTATTTCTTTGTGTGTAATAGTCTCCAGTGGGATTGTATTCTTAATGTTTTTTAAGTCTAGTCCGGTTAATATCTCTTCAATCTTTAAAGTTGATATACTGCGTTTTAATTCCTCAAACTTAGAAGCTTCTCATATTATATTCAACTTATAAAGTGAGGTTGACATGACACACTATTAATTATTATGTTTTTTACTACAAATGGTGCATTTTCCTTAGTGTTCACAACATCTAAAATACTCCTTTGAGCGTTCTCAAGGCAACTACGATCGTTATGGTTCCGTTTGAGAGAATTAACGAAATTTACAAAACTCTAAGTAACAAAAATTGCAATTATGAGAATCGATATCATTATTTGATGTAACATAACCTCATAAATCCTAAAGCCTTTGATTCACTTTTCTGTTTTACCATTTGTTATTATTTAGTCCGATGCTCGAAACGCTTCCTAATCCCTTCCACTTAGGTTTACGATTATAACGATCTGGACTGGAAATACCATGTTTGTGAACGTGATTATCATGAGTGTTTAGTGGAAAACACCAAAAGTGAGGTAATATTGTGTAATTTGTGACGCAAGAAGTCTGATAGATATGGTTAGGAAGACCGTTCTAGTCTTTGGATCTAACACCCATATTATTCAATATTTCTATGGATTAAATCATAAGAAAAATAACAATTAATCCTCGAAACATCCTTAGTTATAGACCACCACAAATAGCAGCAAACGCAGATAACCATATACAATATAATACTTTCTATAATCTAAAATACCTAATATTTTTCCCTATAAACTGAAGCAGATAGTTGTGCATTTCAAACTAATGTTCCTCATTGAACCTGTCATTAGGTAATAACATGAACTTTCATTGCACTAAATTCACAACTTTCTGCACTCATTAATTAATTCATTAGGTGTAACATTAAGTATTCCATCAGAAAAAATTAAAATATAATTTATTACAATTTTAGAATCAAGATTTGGTAAAATACCATTTTTTATAATATATAAATTATTTAACATTTGAACGTTATTATTGAGCAATATATTCAACTATCTATGCCAAGGACATCCAAAATAATTATTTTCCAAAATTATTATTAAATATTTGTTGGAAAAATTTTGTTGTTAGATTAATTACTAACTCTAATTTCAACATTTCTAGAATTTTGTTGCACTAAATTCACAACTTTATGCACTAATTAATTAGTTCATTAGGTGTTACATCAAGTATTTCATAGAAAATTAAAATCTAATCTAATAATTTTAGAATCAAGAATTGGTAAAATACCATTTTTTTTATAAAATACACATTTTTTAACAATTGAACGTTATTATTGAGCAATATATTAAACTATCTATGCCAAGGACATTCAATATATTTTTTTTCAAAATCATTGTCAAATAATTGTAAAATTTTTTTTCTTAGATTAATTACTAACTATAATTTCAACATTTCTATAATGTTGTTGCACTAAATTCACTTCATGCACTTATTAATTAGTTCATTTAACGTAATATTAAATATGTAATATGTAAAAATTGAAATCAAATTAGTTACAATTTCAGAAGCAAGATTTGGTAAAATAACATTTTTTTAAATTATTTAACATTTAAACATAATCAACTATCTAGTATTACCAACGTTCAAAATAATTTTTTTTCAAATCATTATCAGATATTTGTTTAAATTTTTTTCTTAAATCAATTACTTTATGCACTAATCAATTAGTTCATTAAGTGCAACATTAAGTATTTCATCAGAAAAAATTGAAATCTAATTTATTACAATTTTAGAATCAAGATATGGTAAAATACAATTTTTGATATTATACAAAGTACTTAACGTTACTACTGAGCAATATATTCAACTATCTATGTTACGGATATTCAGTTTAAACTTTTTTAAATCATTATGATAAATGTTGCAAAATCTTTGTTCCTAGATCAATAGGTAACTTTAGTTTCAACATTTGTAGAATTTATTACATTAAATCCACAACTTGATGCACTAATTAATTAGTTCATTAGGTGTAATATCAAGTATTTCATACAAAAAATGAAAATCTAATTTATTAAAATTTAGAATCAAGATTTGGTAAAATACCACTTTTTTAAATTATATAAATTATTTAACATTTAATCATTGTAATGGAGCAATTATTTATCTTATGGATGTTCTGTATAAAATTTTTTTAAATCATTATCAGATAAATGTTCCAAAATTTTTGTTCTAAGAACAATTGGTAGCTTTGGTTTCAACTGTTGTAGAATTTCATCAGCTTTCATTAACATCCGCTTCCTGTAATTCCCCTGTAACATTTTTGTAGATATAATAATTCCGTAAATTGGATATTTATTTTTGTATTGTAATTCTTCTAATTCCAAAACGATATTTTCATTGCAAAAATAAGCAGCTAATTTATTTTTTTCCGATTCTTTTAAGAATTTGTAATATGAAACAGTGCTATCAGCAATCATATGATATTTCATCTCTTCCAATTCAGATTTACAACTATCCCAAAACTTGGAATTTTCCAAGCTACCAAGTGAATTAGGTTTTATTTTATTAATATCTTTGTATAAACTGTACTTTATCAAATTCTTTATGAATGTTTTATCCCTTAATTTAAGAGCCAAGTCTATAACATTAGAACCGTCTTCATTTCGTGTTTCCAAGTCTGCTCCGACATCAATTAACAACTTCATTATAGGTATATTAGCAAGTGCAGTGGCAACATGTAGAGGGCTATTCTTAAACTTGTCTGTTATCTGAAAATCGGCTCCACTATCCAACAGAAGTTTTACTATCTTTTGGTGGCAATAGTAACTAGCATAAAATAATGGAGTCCAACTGTTAATATTAACTGCATTTACATCTGCTCCTTTACTCAAGAGAATTTCTGCCACATCTTCATTACCACTTTCAGCAGCTATGTGCAAGGAAGTGTTAATATTATCATCAACATCATTTACATTTGCTCCTACTTCTAGTAATAATTCAACAATGGATACATATCCACACTGTGCTGCAATTAAAAGAGGTGACCAATTATCTTCATTTTTCGGTTGTATAGCTGCACCTTTTTTTATTAACAATCTTGCGATATCTTCATTATTGTTTCTAGCAGCTAAGTGCAAAGGTGTATCTTTGAAACCATTTGCTATTGAACAATCTGCTCCTTGATCTAATAAGAATTTAACAATTCTTCTTTGTGAATTGTTAACTGCAACACACAACGGGGTATATTTTGAAGCATTTAACATGTTGATATCAGCTCCATTTTCCAACAAGATTTTTATAACATTTATGTGTCCATATTCGGCAGCTAAATGCATAGGACTGTTGAAACTAGATTTCAATTCAAAATCTGCTCCATATTTCATGAGTAATTTTACTATGTCACTATGACCATTTTCAGAAGCAAAATGCATAGGGGTTTTGCCTTTTTTAGTTTTGGCCTCAATAATAGCCCCTCTTCTCAAAAATACATGAACAATGGAGCTGTTACCATATTGAGCTGCATAATGTAGAGGAGTGTATTCTTCTGAAGTTCTAGTTTGAATATCAGCTCCTTTTGATAACAAAAACATAACTGCAGAGTGGTGACCATGTTTAGTAGCATAGTGTAAAGGAGTTTTTCTTTCTAACGATTTGGCTTCAATATCTGCTCCTTCTTCCAACAGTAACATTAAAATAGACATTTGACCATATTTGGCTGCTGCATGTAGAAGTGTCCATTTCTTCTCTAAATATTTCTTATTAACATAAATTCCTCTTTTCAATGCTAATTCCACTTCCGTTATATTTCCATCTTCCACAGCAGTCATCAGTTCATGACTTCTAGTCATGACACTTTTTCGAAACATTGATTTAAGATATTTGTCACACCTAAAAGTAAATAAACAATATTACTAGATAATTACCTATAAATTGGATATTCTATAATTCTAAATTGCAAATATATAACATTCTTCAATTCCTTATATCTTTTGATATATTAATGCATCTATGTGTTCTTGATTTTAGGTCTCTTCTTTCAAAAAAAAAAAATTGAAACAGAAGAGACCTCAAATCAAGAACATTTAGATGCATTAATATATAAATATCTATAAATCTATAAAAAGTTAATAAATCAAAAATAATATTTATTCTCAATAGAACAGTAATGTCTTTTAGTAAGAAAGAAATGAAGTGTTGTATTTGTTAAGCGAAAGAAATATAAGAATTAGATTCGTATTCAGTTATTTTAGGGGAATGTAAATTAACACAAAATAATAGAATTTGAAATATTTGAATATGGGAGAAAAGTAAATAAATATCAGTTTAATGAGGCGATTGCTAACTTAAAAGAAAACTTACTCAGTTAAAAAAGATACACGCCATTTATTTCTAATTGTTGATATTTTATATATTGCCATTCCTATTAAACATAGTTATTATTTATTCACTTCTCCTTTTTCGTTTTATGGCCTCTTGCTCACAATGCTTTCATCTCTCTAATGGTCAATAATGTTGCGATAAATTTAGATTTAAAAATAAGAAAATGAAATAATATGTATGCACAAGTTGAAAGTAATATTTATCTAAATTGTTTAATTTGACAATATTCATATTATGGGAACTGATTATGAGGCATTTTGATAACATAACTGATAAACTCAGTTCAAAAGATAGAAGAAGAAGCACAAGGAAAATCAACAAAATTAAGAAGCGAAATGATATTGTTAAGTAAATAGAACAATTGGAATACCGAACGACTTTTCGAAAACTATGATGATTGGGTTAAACCGATCATAATTTGAATGTTTGGAAACTAAGTTATGGTTATTCGGAAACTGATGGACTTGATCGGGTCGAAGACATATGATAGGATCATTTCTACCTTGGTAGACTACTGGGTAAATGCGATCAACTGATGGGTTATTGTTTTTGTCTATGAGTTTTTGAACTTTAAAAATTATCCTATTTCCTTGTAATGGATGCCTACTATTCTCACGAGCAGCGTATTTGATAGGTTCCTGAGGTTTAATTGAAAATTGAACGTGCAATCAGCTGGTAGGTGATCTACTTGAACCCGGGTTATAGTTAGTTTCCGAAAAGTACTCGTGTCTAATTTCATTTTGTCTCCGAGCTTTACATAAAATTAAGTAAGACTCCCTTTTAATTAATCGCTTTAACCAAATATATATTATACTTACATATTGATAATTAAGTATTAAACATTTAAACTTATTTAGTTAACTAGGTACAAAAATTATTCTTAAAAAGCTCTTTACAAATGGCATTTACCTTAAAAAAAATAGAAAATATCATTATTTTCTTTGATGTTAAATAGTGTCCAACGGCCCGCGTCTTTCTAAGTTTTTCATTTTATTTAATATATATTTATGAAACCTTTGCGGCCTAGTGCCGCATAGTTAGTTTTGCTGCTGCATTTTTTTTGGATCACAGGACATAAAATATTAGATCATTTGCTTTATTAGAACCGTTGTGATATGACGCTTTGGCACTTTTGGCAGTATACATCATAAAAGAGTCCGATCCCGGTCTCTTTTAGTTTAGCTAGTTTAAAGTTTATTCTTGCAGTCGGTAATAAAAATAATGCGAATGAGGTGCAGATGCAGCATTTTTTGTCTGAATTATGTTTTTTACTTTACTTACTTTGGCATTACTTCAATAAATCTGGTGGAGACACCTCAGTTTGTAGAAAATGTAAAAAAAACATTAAGTCATGTGGTAAAACTACCAATTTAAGGAATCACTTGAAGGCAAAGCATCCACTTCTTTACGCTGAGATGCAAAATATTCATCGAACAGATAAATCTGCGAGTACTGAAATAAGCGATGATGAATCAAGGTAAATATTATTTCATAATACAAACTACTCATCTTATTATTGTATTAATGAATGGTACAAGGATATAGTGCGTTTTTTGGAACGAAGTTCCTCATCGATCGTTACGCTCTAGGCATTTACCGAATGCGAGCTGGGCCAAAAAAGTGTCGGCCGACACCCGAAACCGACACTTTTGCAGTTAGTTGAACAATCCATTGGAAATTTTGCACAAATGGTCAGTTCTGTTTGATTTTGAGCAAAATCCCTCAGGAGAAGGAAAACAAAAATAAGAGATAATTTTGATTTTTTCGGCCAATAAATTATTTCTAACTGAGGTAAAATTAAAAAATAATTGTTGAGCATAAAGACAAAGAATACTTACGTTAAAAAGGAGATGTTTGAACCATCTATATAAGGAGAAGGCAAAACTGGGGCCAACAAATAATTTGCGTATAAACGAAATAGCTATATTATTTGATATACGAGCTACTCTAACTAATTATGGATAATAAATCAGGTATGAACCGGTATAAAATAAAATCACTAATAAATGCTTTTGTTTTTAGAATGTCGAGTAATAAAGAGGAAATGGAAGATCTTTTGTCGCCAAGCAATATCGTGATCCAAACTGATGATGTAGACGAAATCTCAGTAGTATCGACAGAATCGACTTCTTCTTCATCATCTGTGATGAAGAAGGTGTCTGTACCTCCATTAATACAAGTCCCTTCAACTTCCAAACAAGCGTCCATAAAAAGCTTTACAAATGAAAATATAATATAGTAGAAAAACGGTTTCAAAAAATGTGTACAAGTTTTAAATGGAAGCTATACATTACCCAGCAGAAACACATTTTCACAAAAGTTAATTCCTAATTTGTACAATGAAACGCGCCGAGTTATTGAAGCCATTTTAAAACAAGCCAAATTTATACCTTGTACCACCGATTGCTGGACTTCCATTGCAAACAGGTCCTATATCTCCCTTACATGCCATTTTGTAGACGAAAATATCAGTTAGTAAGCGTTTGTTTGGGCTGTTATGAAATGGATGAAGATCATACTGCTGAAAACTTATGTAATCATATAAATCTTATTTTAAACGAGTGGAGTATTTAAGAAAAAGCAAATACATCGTTTACCACAGATTACGGAAGTAATGTATCAAAAGCTATTAAGGATATGGGAATAGCCCATTTATGTTGTTTGGACATGCAATTAATATTGCAGTAAATAAATGTTTTGAAAATGCAAAAGTAAGCGAAACTATAAGTAAAATTAAAAAAATTCAGAATATTTTTGCACATAGTTGGAAAGCTGTTAGAGATTTAAAAATAATTTAGATAAAATACAACACCAAGGAAACAAAAATTCCTTCCTTTTCTGAAACGCGATGGTGGTCTCTTTTAAATTTAATCAAGATAATTGTTCAACAAGAAGTAAATCTCTTATATTTTCTTACATACCTATAATAATGGACGTTACAAAAAGCTGATACTAAACGCTGACGATTTGAAACTCCTGAATGTTATCCCGGAATTACTAACTCCAATTCAAAACATTTCAGAAACTCTGTCTGGAGAAACACACTTAAAATCAGATATGAAAGCAACGAGAAAACTCATAAACTATTGCAGACTGCCACCTTCATGGACCCACGTTTTAAAGGATCCTTTTTTATTTCTGCAGAAAACCAGATAATTGGAGATATAATATTACAACTTAGTAGCGAATTAGAAATAATTCCAGTTTCTGAGAATAGAGCTGCGACATCAGGAAAAAAGAAAAGCGGACTTTCATGAATTTTTAAATCTATGAAAACTGTTGAAGGTAGTAATGCTGTGGGTTTAAATATAAAAATTAAAAATGAAATTGAACAATATATGAATATACTAGTCATTGATGTTAAAGAAGATCCACTGATATGGTGGAAATATAACGCACATGTATTTCCTTTTCTTCCCAATGTACAAAAAGTTTCTCTGTATTCAAGATTCCAGTGTTCCATCTACGCGAGTATTTAGCAAAGGAAGCCAACTAGTAACTGAGCTAACGTCAGTGTCTTCCTAACGACCCTATTGTTATGGGTATCCCATGAGTTATCATCCCCCTAACGCTGGGGATGATATCAATGTTTTAAAACGGCATGGTGGATGGAAGAGTTCATCAGTGGCTGAAAAATATTTGGAAAAATTCTTCAAGAGTAAGAAGAAAATAGCAAGAATGATACAAGGGGGTGAAATTTTTTTTAAGCCAAAACCTCACATCTTCCAGCATTATTGAAAATAAAGAAGTACATCCAGTAATTCCTACAATAAATGTTTCTGGTAACAGTAGCTGCAACATTACTGTCAACATTCAAAAATTGAAATAAAAGTTTAGTTATTGATGTCAATTGATTTTTTATTTCTAATTATTTCAAACAGGATTGGGAGAATTTAAGAGTACTGTAAAGTACTAGGATATACATATATACCTGTACTCTAAATTTGCAGATAAAAATAAACATGAATAGTTCAAATTGAAATGTCGTCAAAGTATATTGCAAAATATTTTGGTCTCATTAATAATAAAAGGCGACAAATAAGTTTAACCATTTGAATTTTCAAGACAAATTACTCAACTTTAAAATTTCATTATTAAATAGTTTTTAAGATTTTTATTTTATCTGTATGATATTCTTCTAACTATTTCTACAAAATAAAATTTTTTTTCACACTTTTACAAGCTTGAGACAGATAACAATAAAGTGATGGCGAAGGGTTTATCCAATTTATATACATTTTATTCTGTTTTAGCGGTTAAAGAACGTTCTAGAATTTTACTACTTTTAAATCGCTCATATCACTTGGAAAACATCTTTTGTAGTTCTTATCACCATGTTTTGAAATTTCGTGAGATTCATTGGCACATTTGTCCAACTTGAAACAAAACTGTTGCGGCTTTGATCAACTTATAAGTTCCACAAACCGAAATAGATTCCAACTTAAGACTATTTTTCTCAATACATGAGGGTATGAGACATAATAGTTTAAATAATAAGATTCAATATTAGTAATTTTTGTTATAAATAATCATCCACCGTATTTTTGGGTCGCACCTGGTATCTATAATAGCTTAGAATGCCCAAATATCAAAATATTTCATACTCAGTACAAATTATAACTGTTAAAATATATATTACGTATAGAGAGTATAAATGCTCCCGTTGTTGTATGAAAAGATCGAAATCGTTTGTCCCAGATATAATATATAGTGGATAAGAAAACATATGGTTGTACTAAAATAAAAACTGTAGCAATGGAGGTGATGATGCCTGACTAATATTTCACAAGAACGCTTCCTTCCACTTCGAATTTGTCTTTCAATAACTTTTACGAGGTCTACAATGTTTTCACCACTCAACAAGGTATTTTCTAAAATATTGAATTTAGAATTTCACTAGATAGACGGTGTAGTATTTACTTTTTTGCTGATATCAGAATAAATATTGTGTCGCAATTTATAGAATATGTAGAAATGTAGGGGATTGCAGAACCTGTGACAAGATACGATTAAAAACTCGGGAATAAATTTAAACGAACCAATAGTCATAATAACTCGATTGACTTGCAAAATCTGTAGTGTACAAATTACGAGATATATTCACAAAGTAGATTCTGTTAGGTTATATAAAGAAAAAGTGCATAGATGTAGAAAAAATTTTTGTTGTACCAAAATCTGCATCTGTTGAACTAAATATCTATATAGCTTCCGAAATTTTGCAAGCATTTGTCTTAGCGTGGCACAAGTATTTGGATTTCTTCTTCATAGAAAATGTTTTCAATCAGGTGAACTCGTTACCATCAACATTTTTGATAGTAGTCCTCGGCGTTTGTTCTGTATAGCGCAGTTTCTTAATAGTCTCATTGTAAACAGGTGCACTGATTGTTTGGCATCATGGTGATAAATCAATTAGTAAAATGCCTTTTCTCGCCCAAAAAACGGAGCATATGAGTTTTGGAGATGTCAAGATTTGCTTAGACTTTACTTTCGTTGGGGATGAAGTGAGCCTCCGTTCCATTGATTGCTGTTAAGTTTCTGGGGTGTTGTAAGATACTCAAGTTTCAATCCCCCGTGACTATTTGAGAAAGAAAATCATCACCATCTGTATTTAGCGTGTCAAAAACTGAAATTAACTGCCCAGTTGTGATTTTTGAGTTGTTCAGTGAGAATTTTGGGTACTCAACATGAGCATAGTTTTCGAAATTTCAGTTTCTTAGTAACAATTTCACGAATTAGATCTGATTTCACAGATTTTAATTAAGGCTGATGTCATAAAGAAGCGCTACATAGAATACGTCGGCAGCAGCGCTCTGAAAATGGCGTATATTTCTTTCGCTTGATTCAGAGTAATTGCCGCGCATGCTCGGAATCACGATCGCAGCGCTGTCGCTGATAGAAATAGAAATGGAACGTACATTGTGCATAAACCTGGTAGAACGTAAGGTTAAACGTTGTGTTTTGGTGGAGTACAGTTCAATATTAATTGTTTACCCCATGTCAGCTATACAGGGTGTACCTCAATCTTACAGAAAAGTTCAATATATTGGTTATTTTAAGAGATAACTTCTTCTTCTTTTCCCCGTCTACCTTTTCGATTGTCGGAGGAAGATTCGGGTTCCTCTTGTAATAAATAACTCTTTTCTTTCTATTGTTAATCTTTTTATTTCGATTACGGAGTTTTCTTTCCTACCTTCTATCTTCCTTGTTCATCTTATTCATTTTCTTCGCGGTCTACTTCTTTTCTTACTGGTTTTATTACAAATCTTTAAGTCTATTTGATTCAATTCTGTGGATGTGTCCGTACCAATTTCTTTTTATTTTTCTTATTATTGGCTCTCGATTTGTTATTTATTTCTACATTTATTTTATTTCTTATTTACGATTTATTCATAAACACATCAACGGTTAACCGGACAATTTAGTTTGAAGTATATCTATACTTACTTCGCTGAAAACGGTTGTTATATTGTAAGTCGTCAAGTTGAAATTTGTGGAACTGTTTGTTATATTCATATCGAACATATTGTTTATGCTACCAATACATCAACACTAACAATCACACTGTCTGACGCGCATTTCGATTACCAAGTTATCATCTCCAGAGATTAACATTAACATTAACTCTAAAGACGATTACTTGGTTTTCGAAACGCGTGTCGCAGTGTAATTATGAGCGTTGATGTCGTGGTAGTGTAAACAGGGTGTTCAATATATTGAGTCAAATAACGTTGGAGATGAAAATACTGGTAGGAACCTTACTTTGAAGTCACTACAGTTTACAAAAATAATTCAGAAAACTGTCCCAGTGATTATATATAAAATATTTTGATGGTCATAGTAAGCTTTCTTGTGGTAATGAATATCTATCTTAACTGGAATATTGAGTACCCGAAACAGGGCGAAAAAACGGAAACGAATGCCGTCTAGAGCAGGGATAGCCAAACTTTTGGGATCCGTGGTCTACTCCACATTTAAAAAATCTAAGACAGAGCTAAATTAACGTAATGTACATGCTTATATATTTATTTTCGGTAACAAGAAATAATACTTAATTATCTAATTTTTCTAATAAAACTTAATATCAATATTTACAAATAAAAATTTACTGACGAAAATATTCATTTATCGAAAATTGACTTTCCTATTCTCCGCGGTCGACGTCTTGGCCACCCTTGGTCTAGAGATATTGAAAAGTCTACTTTCCCTAAATTTGGATATATTCATGATAAGTGTGAATTGCATTTGTATGGTAATAATACTTTAATTTTTATTAAACTGGATCACAATAATCAAATACGTGGTTAAAGTTGATATCATAACAGGTACAATCCGTTTGTTGATTCGAAAGTATCCGGATACTTGCATTTTAGGCCTCAAATCTCTCATAAAATCAGTGAGTATCAGTAGTTGTTTCATCAGTAATGGATCAGTGATATCAGGTTGGAGGAGGTAACATTGTTTCACCAAGTCCTTGCTGCGGGTTTCTACTTTGTCACAATACAGTATAATTGCTAGCGATAAAACCTAAAATAAATCATAAGTTATGATGAGTTTCGAAATTGAACTAAAATTGATAAATAACAGGAACTAACTTATTTTACTAAAAAATGGCACTGATCTTTTTATTTCTTAAGCCCTGTTCACATTATTCCAGTCTAGCATTCCAGTCCGGAATGCTACTAGAATAATGTGAACTTGAGCTGGAATGTTCCATCCCAGTGATCAATCTGGTCCAGTTGACTGGAATCACGGTCTATTTTTCATTTCAGCTCGCCCATTCGACTGCTAAGGGAATGGTGTGAACGGCAAATTATTGTTGGCATGACGCCTTTAATTTACATTGTTAATTTTGAATAATTTCTAGGAAGGTCTATTTATTTGTTTTGTTTCTTTATGTTCTAGAAATTTGGAGACTTCTATTTGTGGTATATAAATAAATTCTTTTAGCACAGTTTAGTTCAGTTTAAAATAAATAGTATAGTCGTAAACAGAACAAATTAGCAAAATAATCGAAGAGCTTAAATAAATTATTTAAGTTAGTGATAGTGATAAGTGAACTATTATGAGTTATTTAAGTGTAGTGTATAGTATTTAAATAAATTGAGAACGTACGAGACTATGTTTATTAATTAACCTCACGAATAGGAATCGTATTAATAAATAAGAAAAACATTACATCATTTTTGTGTTGCATCTCTTGATAGCATTCTTATAGCCAATCTGTATTCAAAATATCTTCTGATTTAAGCATTGTTGGGTTGTTAAGTATTATTGGCTTTTTCGTTTCTTTTTCTACTAAATGAGTTACTTCGATTAACACTGGTAATTGTACAGTTTTAAAACAATTCATAAACTTCTTTCTTGAAAGCGTTGTCACTTTATCTTTTGAATGACTGAAATAATGTGGACGATATGATACAGCCCAATATTGGGATGGATTAACTCGCTGGATTACTGAATTGTCTCATAATTAATGTCAGTTTACAATGTTCACTTTGTTTATACAATAATCATTCAAAAAGTCTTTACTCATATGTTAGTATAGCCTATCGTATTCTACGGTGTTCACTCAACGTTCAGCTAGCTCTTTGAAAGCTAGGAATAACCATTTTTTAGGCTTAGTGACAAAAAATTTCCGTAGTATGTGGCTTAGCGATGTCTTGTTATAAGAGAATCCGCTTTCGGTTAACTAAACCTGGATATTTGATATGTCCACTAGATATCTCGGAATATTTTGGAATCATTTCGAAGTACACTAACCTTTCATAATTACATCCGACAACAATAAGACTTTCCGCTTGAAACGACCCCTC
Source organism: Diorhabda carinulata (assembly GCF_026250575.1). Taxonomy (NCBI): domain Eukaryota; kingdom Metazoa; phylum Arthropoda; class Insecta; order Coleoptera; family Chrysomelidae; genus Diorhabda; species Diorhabda carinulata. The sequence continues at coordinate 9,915,891 of NC_079465.1, forward strand.
TTTGTGATCGATTCTGTTAATTGTCCTTTGTCTAGCTCAGAGGTGTCAAACTCAATTTTGCAGAGGGCCATATCTTAAATTTTTAATTCGTAGGTGGGCCAGATTGAAAATAAAAAAAATTAACTGAATTATTATAACATATATAAACATCCGTAGACTTGAGAGTACGAGTATTTAAAACATCCGTAGAGGAATCGAATGAAGTCTAAAAGATCTAAAAAGCATGATTCTTCTTTCTGTGACACATTGCGATCGCGGGCCTAATTGATACCGAGCGAGCGAGCGAGCCGTATCTTTGACATGACTGGTCTAACTACTGCTTTTCCATGTTCGGGTTATTTAAAGACATCCATTTTTTAACAAAAGATTTAACAAATAACAATATGTTGAATAAAATGATCATCTCTCGGCAGATGGACGACCTGAGCGCAAACGATTCCAAATTCCAGATCTCTATCATTAAAACGCTGTGCTTGTTAACTGTGTCTTCTACTTCACTTTCATATAATTGTCTTGCTGCCACGTCTGCTTTAAACTTTCATTTTTATTAATGTCTTAAGAATATAATCCGGTCAATTTAGAAATTCGAAGTTACATAAATTCCCATCAAGCTGAAAATCAGTAAAATTGTTTAAAATAAAATTGAACATAGAATTCGAATATTTCCATCATTTCCGTGTATGGAAAAATTTTTATTCAAGGTCAAATGTTAAAGAAATGGGTTTTTCGCAATTTTCAGCAAAACGGTAAGATTTATCATAAAAATACTTCTAACAAAAATTGTAGATCATAAAATTATCTACAAAAAACGTATGTATACTTTTTCCTTACAAGCCACTGTTTCTCAAATATAATGATTCAAAAAGTTGTAAAAGTTGTCGTATTTAATGGTTGTAGCAATATATTTTCAGAAGTAAACTGTTCTTACAACATTGAAATGAACCGAGACTTGTGAGTATTTGTAACAAATTTCTGTTGACTGGTGGGAACTGACATAAGTTCATCAAATAAATTATTAATTGACGTAGATGTTGCTGAAGTTCGAAGAGGTTGTTCTGCAGCTTTGGTATTTCTCGTGTAATCATTATAGCCATTAGATACGTCAGTAAATCTGAAACATTATGACTTTTACAAAAATTTTAGGATATACAATTTTGTCTAAGGTATTTTCATTATAAAACCGTTTTGCTGATAATCGCCAAAAACTAATTTTTTTGACCATTGACATTGAATAAAATTTTTTCATACACGGAAATGATGAGAAACATTCAAATTTTATTTTCAATTGTATTTTAAACAATTTTGCCGATTTTCAGCTTGATGGGAATTTATGTAGCTTCACTCTTGGTTTTTGGTCTAATTTTATCGCACAAAATATACGAGTTTCATATTCATCGTTCATTCTATTTATTATAAATAGTATGAACCTTTTAGCCAAAACAAAATATATCATCTACTACATTGGAACTTGAAAGAGAACGAAGTAATAATTATTTCTGTATTATTTGTTCATCACAAACGAAAAGAGTAGGATGTAATAGACAAACTTTATCAATAAGTACGACCAAGAAGTTATTAAATATCAACTTTATGTAAATTAGTTGGATGACTTTAAATTATAGGAGACACTTAAGAATCGATCAGTATCAATCTTCTATGCATTTTGTAAATTACGATACCAAAAACAATATTAAAAAACGTTAGGTAAAGAAACTAAAATTATATAGGAGCCAATAGTAAAAACATGCCCGACAAACCATACATTAATTATTATTTCAACATGAATCAATAAACAAATAAATGATGTTTCGTTCTTTGTACTATTGTACGACAATTGATTTCTATTATGTTATATAAGATATTGTAAACGTTTTTCGTAGTTATTTACACTCTTTCTATTCGTGGGGTGAAAACACTGTCTTTCACGTTCTTAATTTATTTATACACTATACAATACACTTAACTTATAATAATTTACTTATAAATGTCACTTAAATAATTTCTGCGATTACTTTCACTACGACTATTTATATGGAGCGCAACTTACTGAAAAGAAAAAAGAAATAAATACATAAATTTTCCTAGAAATTAATTAAAAGAAATACTTTGAATAAACCGCCCGCTATAATAAAAAATTCTAAAAGGAAACATCAAAGGCGCTTCCGCCATTTATAAAAATTGTCAAAGACTGCGCCCGAAAAGTGCCACGCGAATTCACTGAATTTTAAAAATTTTATAGTAGCTGGACAGGGCCGGCCTAGGAAACCATTTTGCAAACTTGTTTGTAACAATATGCTAGCTTAGAATATAAAAACTGCAGTAATTTACATTTACAAAATAATTTTTTAGAATGTTAGGAAGAACTGTGCGTTTTCGTTATTAGTATAGTGATAAAATATATTTTTTGTACAAATCCAGTATCAAGTATGCTTCAAAAATCGCGAAGAAGTAAATAAACTATTGAAGAATATAGTATAAATATCGCGCACTTAACTAGTAGCATAGAAGAACTTAATCTAGGTCTTTCAAAATTTTGGTCAAGTATAAACGTACCAATTCTATTTGAAAGAGGAGTGAAAAAATTAAAATTTTCAAATTCAATTTTGTTTATTGTATTGTATGATTATTGGAGGCGATCTCACATAAAGTTGCGTCAAGAATAATAGCGCCAGACTTAAAATTCTGTATTTATGTATTCAAAATGCCATCGTAAATTTAAAAATTATGCTTAAGTTATGTAGATCGATTTTACTTGGAGGACATGTCAAAAACTATCAGACCAATAGTTTATTATTTATCTAGTATCACATTTTTCAATAGCATATATTTCTACTTGAAAAATTCTTGGAGTGTTGCTCAGTTTTTCAGACTGTTTGGTTCTAGGCCTGTACATTCCTATTCCAGCTCTGACTGCTATTTTGGAGCTATCTGTATTCCATTTGATGATATACCTGTTCATTCCTCGCATGATGTTTTGATTGCAATTCTATAGCTTAGTATTGAGGTAAATTTTTTTCTCTGTTTGCCAAAGTTGAATATTAACAAGCCATTCAGCTTTCGCATATTCATTTATTCACGTATTGTGGCTCAGGAGTCACTTCTGATTTATTGATTCTAACATGCGAGTTTCTGAACAAATTAATTTGTTATCGATCTTCTGCTCCATTCCAAACATTGAATAAAACTTTTGTATGTGTTCTAAATCGTCCTCTGACATTCTACTACAAATATAAGAAAATTTAGTAAAAATTCTGGTGATATTATTCTTTATATAAAAAGGTTATATTTTTAATTTTTTATTATCTTAAGCAGATAGATAGACAGATAAATAGATATATAGATAGATAGAACTGATTACTGTTTAGTTATATTTCAAAAACTAAATAATTTCAGTTTTTTTATATGTTAGAGCGTAAGCTCCTTTTTATTCAAATTTGTTCCATCTACTCGTTTCTTCTTCAGTAATATATTTTAAATATAACTACTTAGAAATCTGTTCTATTCTATTTGTTCTGTTCCCCCAAAAAACAGAAAATATAAATTTACACGGGTATTATTATACAAAATTTCCTTAAAACAAAATTTTTAAATTTTTATAGATAACTTTTGTGAGCACTAAATAATATAATATAAAAAGTAAAGCTAAAAAGTTATTTTAAAAAACTTTTTTATAGAAGTTTCCTGAGATATATCTTATAACATTCTCGGAGGCGTCTGCGAAGACTCTTTTGATTACTTTATTTGATCGGAGACATATGCTAACCTTATACTTTGATCTTCTGGTATTTACTACTATAGAAGTTTTTAATTTTATCCAAACTTATACTTATACTATGAATTTTACGATAATTGACTTTTGCCATTTCTAAATTATTTAATATTTAAGCTGAAGGTTCAATTTGTTTTGACTTAAAGTGCCTAGCTGGTTTTCTTTCTTTTTAACAGATTGCAAACTTCCTTGTTTCGAATGCTTTGTGGGAATTTTAAACCTTTTTTGTGTTTTCAGCAACCTTCTTTTTCGCTGAAGGAGATCTTGAATTGAATACAGCCTTTTCATCAACTGTTCATTGACGCATAGAGTTTTTTCAGTGGGCGTTTAACATAGAGAAAGCTAATTTCAAATTTATGCAAACCATAAAACAATGAACTTACTGAAGTTCCGTAAAATACATGTAAAATACGCGATTGTCTTTCCATTTATCTAAAATCACTTTTCATCAAGCTATGTTTTAAATTTGAAAACAGGTAGTAATCAGTGAGAGTCAAATAAGGAAAATATTATTTTAAAGGAAGTGACTTGTCACGCTTTTTGTCGGATAAATAGACCAGCACTTTGTCGTGACAGAACAACACTCTTTTCTCAATCAATGCTGCTTTTCCACTAGATTGCCACCAAAACATTTCAGAAAATGAGCATAATATTGGTCAATTATCGTTTACCCTTTTTCCATGGGTATCTATTTAGTCGAACGGTAAATTTTGCAAAGACAGCTCGGCAGGTCGACGCAAAGTTAATTACTAGTACGTATCGAATATTTTCTTTGAGCTGTACCGAAGAAGTCGGTTTATTATTATTAGCTTTAGATTAGAGATAGCCCACAGGTAAAGTCCATAAAAGCCGCACCAAGACTGTTAGAAGGTCAGCTTCTGTTTCCTAACCTGAAAATCACAGATTCCAAGAAAAAGTTAGACTACCCCGCCCTACCGGAATCATATTCTTTGCTTGTTACCAAGAAATTATCTAAAGCTTCTACATAATGATCGCATTTCCCTCCTATTTCATAATCAACAAGTAACAGTTCCTCTCGTAGAAATTGCAACTCATACAGTTTAGTGGATTTCAGAAGCAGCAGTTTTACTCATTTACATCCGAAAATAATACGTTGTTGAACTCTTAGAAGCAATTAATTTTTTGGTCAAGCCTAAGTTTAGTTTAGGAATATCAGGACTCTCATAGAAAAGTTTTGCTATATTTTTGACTTTTTCACCATTGCATTGTGACAAGTGATTCACAAAACATATTTTTTGAGTCACTGAAGATGAATTTGCCGTTGGTGGTCAAATATTTGACCCGAAAGTTTGTTTTTTTGCACTTTTTGACAAAATTCTGGAACTTTTTCCAGTTTTTGTACTATATCTCTGAACAAAAGTGCTTTTGTGCTTTTCGACAAACCCATTCTATGCAAAATTAAAGTGGATAAAATTTCTCATCTAGAACATTTTTTATGAGACTAATCGTTTTGCGCTCAATAAGGGTTATATTTCCATATCTACTGGAATTCACCGTTTTCACGAAAAACACCTTTGCTATGAAATTTAACAGTTAATATATTGTACTATTTGGATTATATGAAAGCTTGACAGATTTATCACTGTAAATGAAATATGATACTAGACGAACTTCGCTTCACCTCTTCTCCGGTTGTTGAGCTCATAGAAGAAAGTGTGGAAGCGGATAATTGTATGTATCATCTCTTTTCCCAAAGATGAAAATCATACACTTGAAACATAAATGTCTGAAGTACTGAATATGAATGGGTAATTTAACCCACATCTTTTATTACAGACCCTACACCAACTAATAAAATGTAGAGCGTATAGATAAACATATTGAAGATGACGAGACATTATCTTCAACAGTAAACATGTGCAGATTAGTACTCACTTCATCTATCAATAAATCCATAAAATAACTTCACCTACTACCAATATGTAAGATCAAACATTAAGATACTAATATGAATTTCGTAATGACATACTTTACCGCACTAGTGGAATGAACTCATGAATAAAAAATTAAACCTCATTTATTATAATAATTAAACACAACACTTGTACAATTAGTGATTTCAATTTAATTTTTTGTAGAAACGATTTCTCCTCCCATTATTTTAGTAGCTATATTTTTTTTCTAAGGATGTTTCTACATATCCTTCAGCGACACTACTGGATTTCCATCCACCATGTCTCTTCAAAATGTACATATCAACACCAGCATCAACAAGTAGGGATGCTGGTGATCTTCTAAAACAGTGACCTGTATATTGTGATGGATTTGGTAGTTCCAGAAACGTTGCTATTTCTTTTGGAATGTGCCCAAAAGTATTGATACCAATTGGTTGAGAATAGTTATTTTCCTAACAAGTGGGGAAAGTGATACTTTCCCGCACGCGACTGCAGTTGTCCCGAACGACGCGGAGCGGAGTTCGGGCAAGCGGTCAAGTGCGGGATAGGCACTTTACGCATGAGTTAGGAACATTATTGTTTCTACGACTGTATATACAAAAAAGTATACCAACCCATTTTTCTAAAATTATTTTATTCCAACAAACATAATAATATACAAAACTTTGACTAAAAACTACTAATTATTATAAATATCAATATTGAAAACACAATTTGTTGTATTCTGTAGACTAGTAAGAATTGCCGGTCCAGTGGAGTTATTTGGTTTCAACTGGAAGGTAGATGACGTCGATGAGGATGGTAACAGCTCGGAATTAGTTTCATTTGCAGCCTTCAAAATGGCTTCGGGAAGTTCTTCGTCGGATGAATCCATTAATATTATTGTATCGGATTTGGTTTAATGTGGTTTAATTTAGAAGATTGCACTTATTCGGTCACTTCCAAGACGTTTTGAACAACTTTGACGTTTCAGTAACAATTACATGGTTATATAAAAAATATCTGTATTATTTTATATTTTCAAAAAATTAAAAATGCTACAAAAAGCTAGAAAAGGTTTAAATTTTATTTGATGGACTATTTCGTAAATATTTATTAACCTGTAGTAACAATAGTTATAACCTCCGAAGTAAAAAACTCTAATAAGGTCAAAATTTGCATAATTTTTATATAAAAAAAAACCGGTCATGTACTATATAGAGGTCGAAGTCGAACATATTTTCGGACGTTATTCAAACAGTCAAAATCAGCGAATTTTCCTCTAGTAATAGCAAATTCTCTTTGAATTTTAGTATTAGGTATTCTGATCGTTATGAACGTTAGTTTGTCAATTACATAACCAATTTTTAACTTCATCAATTTTTCTCTTGGGCAGACGCCTAACACATCCACGATTAAGGAAACCTATAAAAATAGTATGCTACATGGAAATGTCACCATATTTATGTATAATCTTACCTTCATCATCAAGAATTGATCATCATTGGCTTCTTACAAAAATCTGTGTATATTTTCCTTTGAAAATATACTGGATTTATTCGGCTTGTGACCTTTTTTCCGCTTCAAAAAAGCCAATAGCTGTGAATATTTACTTATGTCCACATTTTCCTCACAGATATCATTGTTCTCAGCATACTATAATGTGTCCACAATGATGATGCCTTTTCTTTTTTATAAATTTTATAATAAATTTTTCTCCGATATATCACGGACTTTTTTTGAACTTTACCAGTCTTCGAATCGCTTATATTCTTTTTCGTATCTATTGCGGTATTTAACGGGTACTAGGATTTGTATTGCGTTATTTGCAGCAAGTTCTATATCAGAATCCATACTTTCATAGTCGGAGCTCATGTCGATACAATTATACCAAATTGAAGTGAACGCGTCAGAATTGACAGTTCGCAAAATAAATCAACAATGAGCGCAACGCTTGCTTGTTACATGATTCTAATATCATTAATTTCAGGAATATTGACTAATTTTGAGTAAATAATTAACATTATTGGTAGTAGGTAAAATAATGTACTATATTCGTATCGTAAATTCATATTACGATATTCAATGGGTTACCAAATTTCCCATCTCATTTCGTAATATGAGTCTTTACGACACTTATATCGTAAATATCTATTACAACGGCAGCGACATTCATAATTCCGAACATTTGTCATTATAATGATATGTATACATATATATTTTACTGCTGATTATAATACAGTCCACATCACTAGGAGCTAATAATTGTATTCCATTCGTTTTTATCCATTTTCTAATTACTTTTCCTATACGCATTATTCATGTAAGGTATACCAGGTCTGGAAATGTTTTTTGGAGTGCTCTAACAACCAAACTGTTAGTCTTTCAAAAAATGTTTTAAGATATATAGAAAATTTTGTTTACTTTAAATTTGTATGAAATGGACTTGTCGAAAAACATTTCGTTTCTGATATTGGGTAAAAACTGGAAAAAGTGTCAAAATTTGGTCAAAAAATTACCAAAAAACAAAGTTCCAGGCCAAACCTTTGCCAACACATTTTAAATCCATGTACATTGACCTAAAAAACATAGATAGCAAAATTTCCCCTCAGCCCTTATTATTTTACTTGTATACTTAATCTAGTCTGGCATCCTAAGGCTTTATATGGATGCAGATCTAAATATTTATGAATTTAGTATAATTATGATGGGCTATGCACATTCATTTAAATCAATTGAACGTGTTTTGATTAAGGGTTTCATATTCTTACGAACAGGTTGGTTTTTACTGTTCACGTTTTCTGTGATTTTGATGATCTTTGCCGTCTTTCGATTTTGATTTTTTAGTGTTAAATTTTCGGTTCAAATGGATTCTTTTCACTCCAGTCGGTAATGCACTGTTTTAATAAAAATCTCGCACAGACAACACTCACTCGTCTCTTGGGAAACACAATTAGCAAAAGCTCTGTTATTCATTGGCAAACATTCCGTGCCCCCCAGATTTGATGCAGCAAGGTAGTTAGCTAAGAAATTTAATTTTTTACTTTACACCCTGTTTAATACTAAATTTACATAGGTACTTACAAATAATGCAGCTAGATTAGGGACACTTGCAATTACGAATGTGGTGCTATCTTTTTCTTCAATTTGATCATGTAATAGCCAATAACACATATTTAACACCTCCCAGAAACAAATAGTGAAAAGCATAGTTATGGAGGGTCTGAAGACGTCTCCAAATGTGGTAATAAGATTGTCAATATCCATGAAAATTGATGAAATTTCATCGATTCTGTCAGTTTTCACATACTCGGTAAAATGACACATAAAGACGTGTTGAAGTTTAATGTTTAAGAAATTTATTCTGTTGCTTAAAATCGTCAATATTTCTATCACACATAAAGATGAAAAGAGTATTTCATTATAAGTATACATCCATTGAACGTTTGTAATGATTTCTAGCAGGTTCATAGTTTCAATAATCAAAAATGATCCATCAAGAAAACATAATATGCCAATTATCACTAAAATTATTTTCAAAATGATTATTTTTCTATCGCCTCTAAAATTAGACTCTTCTAATTTTAAAAGCGTGTCCATCATTTCAAACCATTTCTCTCTATCTGTATGCATTTGGTATAAAGAAACAAAATTGTAAAGTACGTAGCAAATGCCATCAATAATAGGTATGATCAATGTGTCATGGATTTTCAACGATTCACATATTCTCAAATAAACTATTATAGCCAATAAAATGTCAATTATCAAATATATAATAGTGAGAAATTTCCATTTAGTTGGAACTACTCCTAAAGCTTTACCAATTTTCAGATAAACTTTGAGCAGAAATAGTTCATTTCGTTGAACGACTTCACGTGTGTATACAAACATGTTCAAAATATTAATGGATATTTTATTTTAATCTTTGGAAGGCTAATTTGTATAATGGAAAAGCCAATGAATATTTATTAAACAAATAAGGTCGCTTAAATATAAATAGATAGTAAAAACAGGGTCTCACATATGAAAATTATTAATAATATAAGTACTGTATGTATCATGGAAATAGAAAAGATATCATGGCAAGAGAAGGTACCTTGGTATACATACTATTGAAAAATTTACGGAATATATAATAGAAATTTAATTCAAACTGTAATATTTTTCTACTAAACTAGTGACAATTCCACTAAACCATACACTAAGACTTATTACTAACACTTATCCAATTCTTAACATACTAATTTATTTAAACAGACAGTTTACTTTTCTATTCATACAAAAAAATGATTTCTCGATAAATCAATTCTACAAGGTACAATAAAAAGGTCTTCCTATAAATTGATTCTATAAAAACAATATAAACAATTCGCTGCTGAATATGAATATTTTTAAACAGCTATTCCGACAACCGCCGCATTTGCCAAACTTTTGATTCTTCTATCATAATCGAATGGGACCGGCTTCACGGTCCATGTCGTGGACGAGTTCGTAACAATACTTTAATCGAGTCATTTCTAATTAACGAGTTTAAATTTGTATAGGCTGTTTCCCCCATTCTCCTTTTTATTACTCCACTTTGTTATGCTTGGGTTAACATCACAATTGATCAGTATCAATACAAGACCGGCAGGTGTACGGCGAGAACGATACAAATATATTGAAATGATTTTCGTTTATTTAAAGTACAGCAGCTCAAAGGTATGGAATATTGTCAAATTGTAATGGAGCATCAGAATAAAGTTTTTTCGAAGAACATAGAAATTGTTTATGGAATAATCAACGTTTTTTCTTCATGGTAAATGTAATTAATCTTCCATAAGATAGTGATTTCGGAAAGTAAATTCCTGTTGAGTTTCCTGTATCTGGCAACCTAACTAAAATTTTCACCCATATTCGTATTGTTCTAGTAATCAATCACGTCGTTTTAAATCTGAATTGATAAATTTGTATCACATTTTCAAATTTTTTTCTCAGTTCTCTCGTGCTTAGAACCACTCCTTGAGAAACTTTGAATGACAAGAATAAGAAATATATCGTTTAGAAGCTGTTTTCATTGGATGTATAACATACTTTAATTTTTTTGCATTTTTTTGTAAATATGAAATATTTTTCATAGTCATTGAGATTTTAAAATTATCAATCCAAATCATTCAAACTTCATAGTCCGGTCAAGTTAGATCAGAAAGTAGTCACGAAGCTTAAAAAAATCGTATAAAGCTAAAAATTGGTAGATATCCCCAAAGCATTATTATATGAGAAAAAAGTCCCTGGAAAAAATTTATCCAAGGCTAAAGGTCAAAAATCGACTTTATTCGATTTTCGGCAAAAGGGTATTAGGTATTAAAAAATTATCTGTTAATTATATCATACCAGGTACAATCCGTTTGTTGATTCGAAAGTAAGCGGATACTTGCATTTTAGGTATTAAATCTCTCATCAAATCAATGAGTATCAGTAGTTATTCCATCAGTAATGGATCAGTGATATAAGGTTGGAGAAGGTAACATTGTTTCATCAAGTCCTTGCTGCTGATTTCCATTTTGTCACAGTACAGCACAATGGGCTTGGAAAATTAAGAATTTATTCTTTTTTTAACAAAACTAAACGAATATACAAGAATAATGGTGTTTATTTCAAGTCGATAGGATTAGTATTAACAAACTTTTGCGGTCAGGATATAATTTATACCACCTGAGAATCGTTTCAAGTAGGTACTAGGTCATGAAAAGCAGACACATTTTATTTTTTGTTTGATAAAATACTTTAGGGGTAAAATTTTCTCCATGTTAAAGTGATTAGTTCTGAAAAACTTTCTTTAACAATATTCAGGTTAGATTCCGTCTGGACGCCACGCCAACGCCAAACAAAAAAATTAAATCAGAAGTAATATCTAAATTATTGTTACAATACGTCAAGCCAACCTATATCGTAAGTTTTAAGTTTCAAAATTTTATTTAAAAAATGAAAGTAACTATTTACCTCGAAATTATCTTCACAACAAATCGATTACTTGTACTTAATAAAACAGTATTCCTTTTACTGTACTTTTTCATTGCATTACAGCATTTTTTCCGTAGTTTTTCTCACTTAGATATAGTTAAATATAGTTTATTTGGTGCAGTGATAGTGGTGGATAGTAGTGGTACAATATTTATAAAGAACATTCTTCAATCGAGGCATCGACATCCTAACAAAAAATACTAAGACGTCGCAATAGAATGGTAAAACAAATGAAATCTGGTGTGGATGCTACTGTAGTTGGTCGGGCCAAACTGAATCAGCGCTGGTGATGTAAGCAAGCGATTGGCGCGTTACAAGAAAGAATGAGGGCGGAATAAAAATATAACACATCTGAAAATTTATAACAGCGCTATTATGAGTGCTAGAGACGTGCGGTAAATTGCAAAATATATGTTACGGGGTACCCAATCATTTAAAAATTTAAAGTCCACATTGTTTTTAGACTCATTTCCAGCGATACGTTATGATAAAATTATAAAATACAGGAACGTAACTTGTTTTTCGAAATAATGACACTGATATAATTTAATAAAATTATGGCCCATCGAGGTGTTAATTAGTACGCTACATGACCCGTCGTGTTAACGGTATTGCATGAGAATGCCTGAATTATAGGAAGAATAGAGTAGAGGATGCTAATTGGTTAACCGAGACGTACCAATGAACGTCAAATTACACGCTTCAGACAACTAACTCAGGGGGTCTTGTTTATCGTATTCAAGTGGGGCACATTAGCTTAAACATTGGATAATGTTCCCTGATTTTGGTAGGGTATTATGTCCCATCTGTGAATTATTTTCAATCAATTGGTTTTATTCATTTCTCTTATTTTGTTGCTATATTTTAGGAAATAGGAAAGGCTGGAGGTATAGATCCTAGAAAATTAATGGAAAAAAATATAATAAATGCGAAAATTGACAAATGGTAGTAGATAAGGCGAGCTTGACATTTGAAATACAATCACGAACATTACTTAGACATCCTCTAGGAATGGAAAACCAAACAGAACATTCAAAAGCGTCCTCTTGATGAATGGCCACCATATATTGTAAGAAATTGTGGATCACAGCTGTTTTAATTACATTCAAGACGATTTTTAACTTAACGAGATTATGATTACTTACTCCAAACACATGTTCTAAATAATACCTTCTTGTATTTCAATCCTCTGAATGGTAGTGCACGATTACTGAGATTTGTATATCCTTGCAAGTCTGAACTGACCTCACTTTTTAACAAGTTTTTTTATATAAGTTTACAATGAAGCTATTTATCAATTGCTTGATAAAATATTAATTTTTAAAATGGTCTATTAAATACCAGAAGTCGTCAGTATGTACATTTGATTGAAAATTTGAGAAAATTGAAATACGTAACCATAAGGGGCCTATAAAAAAATGCTGTTCTTGGTTCGTTCATTTATCTGGCGATGAAAAACAGATAAATCAGTGGTCCAAATACTCCATTGAAATGTGTTGTGGCATAATTAATATATTTGTAAATGATAGTATTGTCATTGATTTTTTTGTCTGTTATTTGATTTGATCTATGATGTCCATGGAAAATTTGAAGTATTAATTAGTTCAGTAACATTAGTTTCTTTATTAATATTGTCAATATTTTAATTATACAAAAGCCAGTTACGATCATTTGATTGAAATTCAATAAATATTGAAAAATGCGAATGAAAATATCTAGAGAATTTTTTGTTTATATGTATATACGTGGAACTATGTAACCACAGATACTAAATCAAGGAAAGAAGTGTTAATTTTATGATGACAGTCGATTCAATCTTGTTCTTCTCGCCATATTTGGCGCATGACTCCGCCCCCGAGAAACACACCTCAGCGAATGATTGATTAAATGAATATAGCCAAAATTTATCAAATTCTAAAACTCCTCCTCATGATCCGCTTTCATATCTCCCTAATGCTAATTCTAACTTATACAGTTTCTTCTTTATGCCCGTAGTTTTAGAAGAGAACAACTAATGACATCAAAAATAAATACTCATCTGGAATTGGACTTAGATTAAATATGTTTTCGAGTCTGCACAATTGCACAATAAATCACCTTACCACTTTAATTAACGTTTCATTTCAAAATCGCACTTTTCACAATTGCCTTAAGACGACTATAATTATACCTCCGCATTAAGGGTGAGATAAAAATCAAGCATCGAATTATCGTCCAATTTCACTCCTTCCCATCATAGAAAGACTGGTCAGAAAGAGGTTTTTATCATTTCTGTTTGAATATAAAATACTTACTACCCATCAATTTAGGTTTTTAAGTAACAAATGCACAAATGATCCTATATTCTCCATCCTAAATTATGTCTACTCTAGCCTAAACAGTTATCACTAAATTTTTGTGATTTTTTTAATGCTCAATATTTTACAATGCAAAAAATGCACAATCACTTGCCAATTGAAATCAAATCCCTCATTCCGTAATGTGGTTTCCTTCTGTATATTGTATTTGTATCTTTATTTAGTTATGTTTACATTTGTTTTTTAGTTTTACAAGCTTTTGTCCTCAAATTGTGATAATGTATAGCATATAAATTAAATTAAATCTCTCTCTTCCCCAACTTGTTCAATAATAAATGAATATACTTACAAAGAATGTAGCTATATAAGGCAAAGTTGCGACAATCCAAAATATATCATATTTTTCAATTATAAAACGTAATATCCAATAACACATATTTAAGGCTTCCCAAAAGCAAATTAAGAAAAGCATAGTTATCGAGGGTCCAAATACCTCTTCAAAAATGATAATAACATTTTTAATATCCATAAAAATTGATGAAATGCCATTAATCGTGTCTGTTTTAAAATACTCGTTAAAATTCCACGTAAGGACGTGAAGAAGTTTAGTGTTTAAAGAATTTATTCTGCTACTTAAAATTTCCAATATTTCTATTAAACATAAAGATGAGAAGAGTATTTGATTACAAGTAAAAAACCATTGAAAGTTTATACAAACTTCTAGCACGGTTTTATATTCCGAAAACAAAAAAGATCCATCTAGAAAACATAATTGGCTAATTATCACCAGCATTATTTTCAAAATAATTATTTTTCCATCGACTCTGACATTAGACACTTTTAGATTTTGAAGCATATCGATCATTTTAGACCATTTCTTCCTATTTCTGTATATATGGTATAAAGAAACAAAGTTGTAAATTACTAAGTGAATGTTATCAATAATAGGAATTATTGTTGTGCCATTGATTTCCATCCATTCACTTATTCTTGATGAAACTATTATAGCTAATAAAACGTCAATTATCAAATATATAACAGTAAGAAATTTCCATTTAGTAGGAACTACTCCTATTGCTTGACCAATTTTTATATAAATTTTGAGCAGAAATAATTCATTCTGTTGAAATATTTTACCTATGTATACAAACATGATCAAAATATTAATGCAATTTCATTTTGATCTTTGAAAGGCTAATTTGTATAATGGAAAAATCCAATAAACATTTATTCAGCAAATAAGGTTGCTTCGATATTGTAAAGCTAGTAAAAACAGGGTGACGGATGAAAATAATCAATATTGTAGGTACTGGATATGTCGTTCCGAAACAGTTTACGGAATATAGGAATTATGTTGGAATTACTCATTGCCAATCTAGAAGTTTTCAATGGACAAACTTTCTCACTCCACTGTTTGATTACTCCACTTTGATATCTTTGGTTAGCATCACGATATATCAGTATTAAAACAAGAGCGGCAGAATGGCCGTGGAATTAATTTTTCGAAAAACATATTGTTTACAAATAAATCTACGTTTTTGTTATATCTTAAATGTAATTCATCTACCGTAACATACTGGTTTCGGAAAGTAAACTAAGGAGTCTCCTATATCGTATAACCCAACAAAAATTGTCATCCACAAATATCTTAACTGAATATTGATAAAATACTTGAACAGGTCAATTTTAATCTATATTTGGATAAATTTGTATCATATTTTTTCACTCTTTCCATCTCTCTAACATTTAGAACCACCCCATGTGAATCTTTAAATGGAAAGGGGTGTGAACTAATATATCATTTTGAAGCTGTTTTCATATACTATCATAAATTTTTTTGTTTTGCATTCTCTTTTGGTAAATACGAAATGTTTTTCATGATAATTGGGACTTACCATACATAATTTTCAAACTTCATAGACCGGTAAAATTAGACCAAAAAGTAGTAGTAAAGCTATTGGTTGGGATTCCCACAACACTTTTATATGAGAAAGAAATTTCCGGCAAAGAATGTATTCAAAGTGAAAGGTTACAGAAATGGCGTTTTGCTATTTTTAGCCAAACGGTGAGTTTTATCAAAAAGTGACCTCAGGCAAACATTATGGATTATAAAATTACACATAACAGATGTCTTCAAACTGCATATTCAATAATGGGATGGGTTACGACATCTGGATTAAGGGTGAAATAACAAAAAAACACGATTTAGTTGAATGTGATGAGGTTTTAAAAAATCCTTACTCAACACTGCAAGAATTTATACCTAATGAATTCTCTTTTGTTTTTCAATGTACAGAACTCCTGTTTAGATAAGCTTCGATACGCGTGCTTATCAAAAATATTTGTAATAAACAAACAATACTTCACCTGTTTTCCTACAACCTCTGCTTCTGCTATTCAACATTTATTTCAAGTATATTATAAAGTTCAATTATTGCTTGGTTATCAGAACCAAAAAATTTTTGTTGGAAGTGGATCGACAATGAATTGGAAAAGATTGGTAAAAAATATTGTAATGCTGGATACGGTTGTAAAAAAGTTGAATTGATTTGTTCCTTAACATTTACTGGATGCCGATGCCAGTCGTGCACCAAAGTCGAATCACCAGCCGCACATAATTTATTAGTACATTATGTAACAAGAGCTGTAACTAACTGCGCGTGCGTGCTTAAAATTTTTCACTTCGTGCGTAATTGGCTTACAACTCGTGTAACGTACTATACTTTTTCTACGCCCATTCATGCATGCTACTTAAGAAAACGTGTCCTATTTTCAAAGAAATTGCATAATATGCTGCCTACATTTAGGGAAATCACTCTTTCAATCCTAAATATATCTCACTAAAGATAAAAGTTTTTATGTTTTTTAATTGACTAAATTTGTGTAAATAGACCAAATGAAGTTTTACATAAATAAAAAATTGATTGTAATTTAATTAAATGAAGAACTTTAAGTTTTCTTCTCAAAACGCACGTGTATGTTTTGAGATCTCATTACGTGCATGTTATTGTTAAATGTCATTTACAAGGAATGTGACAGTGCGATTTTTGACATTTACAGACAAGGGCGTAGAAAAATAATATTAACGAGAAGACATGAGATGAATTACTATTGAGATAGTTTACTTACACCCAGCTAAAAGACGATGAACAGGGTCTAGAAAAACAAGAAGAATACCTATGAAGCTGAAATATCCGGAAGTTATGAAGAAGAATTAAGAAGAAAACGGGCTAAGGTCACTACAGCACGTCGGCGTGAAGACTTGTTTTGTTGATAATACGTAGTGTTTAGCTGAAAAACTTGTTATTATATTTCTACCAATTTTTAACTCTATGGTAGGTCAGGTAAACGTGTTCTAGTCGCGAAACTATCTCATTTTATTTGACACAAATTTGATCCGAACGGCTTAGTAACACAAGTGTGGCTGCGATATAAACCTATTTTAATATATTTTGAGTGAGAAAAAGTGATTAAAATATTTTACAACCACGTGAATATGTTTTGTGTCTTTGAAGTTTAATCTACTCTCTATTCACGTTTATATGCACATAAAATAACATTCGGTTTTGGAAAACTTTATTTATCGTAATCAAGCGGGGTACATTAGCTTGAACATTGGATCATGTGCCCTGGTTTGGTTAGGGTGTTATGACCCATCCGTGAATTATTTTTAATTATTTGCTTTCATTAATTTACTGCGTTTAATTGTTATTTTCTAGGAAATGGGAAAGGTTAAAGCCATGATGTAAAGACTACAAGGTGTGTTCTTCCCGAGGGCTCATTTTCGACTCGTTCTGCGCATCTCTTCGAGAGCGAATTCTCTTTTGCTGCTTCCCAGCTGGTGCGCAATAGCACACCTTGTAGTCTTCACATCATGTATTCAATTCAAATGTTTTAAATTGGCGCATCATTTTGGGAGTGAATTCTCATTGGCTGCTTCCCAACTGGTGCGCAATAGCACACCTTGTAGTCTTTACATCATGCTAAAGCTTTAGATCATATACTTGCGTGCATAGAAATCGGGTCACTGTAAACTTTTGACTTTAACTACTTTTTTTTTCAATTGTTCATCAGAAAGAAATATGCTGTTTGAAAGACAAGTCAATATGCTTCAATGTGGGTATGAATTTATGAAAACCTATTTAGATTTCCTATGTATAACATATTGCAATTAATGCATTAAGCAAATTAAGCTATTAATAACACAAATGGGGTTATTGATCATTTAAAATTCAACTATCAATATTTAAGATATTGATGGGTTTTACCTGCACTTACTAACTTGATTAGATCTATGCCTACTCGTAATCTCCTATACGATTAGGCATAAGATTTAATCAAGTTAGCTATTGTTTCTTCTGGTGTTAAGCCATTCTTCTTCTACTGCAAGCTCTGAGATCAAATTTGGGGTAAGAAGTCTAGCTCGAATTTTTGTTTTTAGGTCATCTCATAAATGATCTTTCGGATTAAGGTCAGGACTGTATGCTGGTCAGTTAATAACCCGAAAACCGAATTCTGCAATGTAATATTGGACGATTCTGGCGATGTGCGGCATTGCATAGTATGCATAGCGGTAAATTCGTCTCCAATGTAGTCGACGTACCACATGAATTGCTAAAATCTTTTAGATATATCTATCAAGCGTTAAACCTCTTTTTCCGGTTGCTTCTACGAATGAACACAGAGTCGGTTGATGTTCCCATAGAAATTGCACTCCAGATCATGCAGTTACCACCTCCTGAAGTACTCTGTTCTTCAAAGCAGAAATTTGCAAATCGCTCTATTGGTCTTCGGTACACTTTTCTTCTTCGGTCGCTACCATGAAGGCATATTCTGGTCTCATCTTAGAACAGAACAGATTCCTATTGTTCTAACTTCCAATTCAGATGATCCTATGCAAAACTCAGGCATGCTTGACGATGAGCTGGACTAAGTTTTGGACCAATCGTAACAGGACAGGTTATTTTACTGTAGTCTTCGTCTAACTGTTCCCGAACTAATAGTCACGTTTCGCACCTCACGAGGCTTTAAGCTGAAGATTTGTTAATGTTGTTGACACAATAAAGGGATCATTACCAGCGGTTGGAAATCGCCTTCTGTATGTTCCTGGTCGCCTATGAAAGGATCCAGTCTCCTCATATCGTTGGCACACTCTTCGAACTAAGTCCATTTTCGAATAAAGTAATAACTTTGCCGGCTTTTTGTGGTGTAGTATGCGTTAAATGCAAATTTTATATATTTGACAAATTTATTTTTGTTAGAGTCACCACATAAAATTGTTCACCGGTTGCTAAGCACATAAACGATGAGCCTTGCTGATAAATGTATATTAAAGCATATAAAATTGTCTTTCAAACAGCATATCCCTTTTTTTCGATCTGATGAATAATTTAATAAAAATATAATTAGATTCAAAAGTTTACTGTGGGCCGCCATCTATGCATGCAAGTTTAGAAAATAAACAGAAAAACATACGAGTATGATAGAAGTGATGGAAGACGTGATAACCAATAAAATGATTATAGATGAGGCGAGCCGGATACATGACATACCATCATAAACCTTTAGTAGACATCCTTTGGGACTGGAAAACCGAACAGAACATTCAAAAGCGTCTTCTTGATGAATGATTTGTATCGAATGTCACGAATCTCATTACCATACGAAGAAAAAATGTGATTGGATTTATTGTTTAAAGTGCTCTGTCTGGTTACGTAATAATTGTACATACGTTTCAGATAAATGCAAAGTACAGAGACAAAAATAAAGGAAAGGAAAAAGAAAAAATGTCAAAATGTTTTACAGGGGCAGGTAAGACTGATGTATCTGTGAAATGTGCCCCACCATAGATTGTAAGAAATTGTGGTTCTCAGTTGTTTTAATTACTTTCAAGAAGACATTTCAATTTTAGTTATGCAAATTGAGTCAGAGATTAAGATTGGTTCTGTTTTAAACAAAAAACATGAATGAACGACCTATCAGAAATATTGCTGTTCGTGGTTATAACAGCCAATCATTCGGAAAAATTTTGACATATATCTGACGATTCCGAATATAGTGAGTAGTGGATTTTCTTTTAACAAACAAACAGTTTTTATATGTTAAGACTGGAGCGAAGCTATTGATAAATAACTCGACAAAATCTCAATTTTTAGAATAGTCTATTGAATACCAAAAGTCGTCATTATGTAGGTACATTTGATTGAAAATTTAAAGAAACTGATTCTGTTTTAAACAAAAAACATATATTAACGACCTATTAGAAATGTTTTTCGTTATCGATCAATCATTGGGAAAATTGCACATATATCTGTCGATTCCGAATATAGTGAGTAGCTGATTGTCTTTTGACATATAAACAGTTTTTATATGTTAAGACTGGAGTAAAACTATTGATCAATAACTCGACAGAATCTCAATTTTTAGAATGGTCCATTAAATACCAATAGTCGTCAGTATGTACATTTGATTGAAAATTTAAAGAAACTGGTTCTGTTTTTAACAAAAAACATAAATGAACGACCTATCAACAATATTGCTGTTCTTGGTTATAGACAACTGCCAATCATTGAGAAAAATTGCACATATATCTGATGATTCCGAATATAGTAAGTAGCGGATTGTCAAAAGACATAGACAAAGATTATAATATAATTCAAGAATTGAACAAAGATGATCCAGTTCTAGGATTACAGCTTCGCAAATATTTCACCCAGCGGCTGAATATTGACACAGATTCTTTTTAGAACATTTGTTAATACGATAAAACGCTTATCATGAATAGTGGTATCAACAAGTGTATTTATCATTATTGGAGTGCAACCAACCACACAAATTTTCAAAGTTTATACACAAACGCTCTAAAAATATATTATATTGATGTTTCTTTGACGTCCGCCCAGAAAATAACAGTCAAGCTTAGTAAAGTTTATAAAATCCGAAAATATTGTGATCAAAAATAGCATATGCATTCTTGGAAATACGTTTTTTGGATGACGTCGACTGTAGTTTTGTTTCTAGTGTATAATAGTGCACCCAAGTTTCATCTACTGTGTGTGTGTGTGTACTTATTGGATTACGTTGGAAGATATCCAAACATTCGTTTGAATTTTCGATACAAGCGAACTTTTAATATGCATTAAGTTATTTCGGCACACCTTCACAGATAGGTTTTTCATATGTTATATTCCACCATGATCTTAGATAATTGTGTTTCTAGAAATTTCTAGAGGGAAATACTTCTAGCTCTTATATCTTCCAAAACCGCACGCCCTTTATGTAAAGTCGACTCAATCAAAAGCATATAAGATGATCTCTTTGATCGTACCGGTATTAATTTTTGAGTTTTATAGGAATACACACTGTAATACTTTCTTCCATAATATATATTGATTATATGATTAAATTTCCATATAACATAATGTGAAGACAAAAAAAAAAGAAAATTGGGTTATAAAATGAATTATACTTACACAAAGGATAATGACATAAAGTCCTGCTAGAAAGATATTTGCAGATCTATAATCTGTATTATTTGAAATTCGAGACAACCAGTTGTACAAAGCAATCAAATTCCAAAAAGTGTCGATGAAAAACAGACAAATCAGCGGTCCAAATACCTCATTAAAATGTGTTGTAGCATAATTAATATATTTGTAAATGATAGTAATGTCATTGATTTTTTTGTCTGTTATTTGATTTGATCTACGATGTACATAAAAAATTTGAAGTATTAATTGGTTCAACAAGCTTAGTTTCCTTATTAATATTGTCAGCATTTCAATTACACAAAATACAGTTACGATCATTTGATAAAAACTCAATAAATACTGAAAAATACGAATGAAGATGCCTAGAGAAGCTTTTGTATATAGATAAATTGAACTATGTAACCACAGACTTAAAATCAGGAACAGAAGCGTTAATTTTATTACTACATTACTCACAACAACTTTGTCAGTATTTTTATCTTCGATCTTCACAAAACATAATGACAATCGATTCAATCTTGTTCTTCTCGTCATAATTTGCCACAGACTTACAAAATTATATATTGAAAATAAGATATAACTAATACCAGAAAAGAGATTTTTAAAACCATATATGTAAAAAGATATGATATATATAAAATATATCGGAAGAAAAATGAGGGATGTCCATTTCCAGGTGAATGGAATACCAAACGTTGAGCCAATTCTGAAGTACAAATTTAGTAAAAACTTATCACTGATTGTTTTCGAAATAAATTTGAACATGGTGTTAGTCTAGAGTAGAAGTCAAACTGGCTGATTTGATGTCAATTTTCCAAAGTGCCTAAGTATTTACTATTATTACCCTTATTCATTTATCTTTATCAATAATCAAATTAGTCGATAATGGAAAAGTTGAACATGTTTTCTGATAGATGTCTGTTATGACGATTAAATTTGATTGGCTTTTCTCAAAGCACTCCAATATATATTTTGAACAAATAGTTGTTGATTGTTTTCTACTCGAAAGTCTCATCAAATTGAAAATAAAAATCTATTTTTTTTCAAGCCTATTTCTATGCGACTGATCTTTTGTGATTATTTTATTTTTTCTATGTATATTTATTTATATGTATATGTATATTTATTTATGTATTTATGTAATATGTATAAACAATAACTTTCCGTTTTTAATATATGTTCATTAGGTACAAAGTTATCTTGCAAGTGCGGTCCGCGTTTTCAATATTTTCAATGTTGAATAGCTACAGCTACAGCTACCGGAGATCTTGGTCTTATATTCCATACGTTCCCAAGTGAAGTACTCTGGAGCTCCTTAGTATCTCACACTTTGGGAAAATGTGGATAGAGGTTCATCCTCTACGCAGGATTCTGCATGCTGCATTATCTATTACGTCTAGCGTCTTCAGGTGTCATTCAGACGACAGTTTCTCGACAGGATATTAGTAGGTTGATACATTCATCTGATCTTCTGTGGAGTATATTTACCTGCCTGAACCTCTGTATATTGTACCAGTAACTGGTTTTACTCCTATCAAAAATTTTTCCAATCGGATAGGATGATGATCCCTATTTGCAATAATTCCTTTCTAAATTGAATTGGACACATCTTTCAATTGCATATATTTCTGCTAGAAACATGCTTGGTGTGTTGCCCAGGTTTTTAAAGTGTTTGGTTCTGGGCCAGTACATTCCTATACCAGTTATCTCTGCTATTTTGTAGCCATCTGGGTACCATTTGATGGCATCTCTGTTCATTTCTTAAATGTTGTTTTGATTCCAATTGTTTCTACAAATTAGTATTGAGGTGAATTTTTTCTCAAAGCTCAACTTTTTCGGTATTGGTCATTTTAAGGACGGTTTTCCTTGTTAATTCCGTCTATTTACATTCTGAGTGACCACATGGAAAGGTTGGTGATTTAGAATCACTTCTAGTGCAGCTATAAGGTATGGTATCATGGCCGCGGTTGCACATATTTAAACCAGTTTTTGTACCTTTGAGAAATTGTTCCTTGTATTAAAAGAATAGTTCTAGTACCTTAAACCATTGCCCCATATGTGATAATTGGTCTCTCGATTGTCGTGTATATCCACAGTAGGATCGCATGGGACAAGGAAATGTAAAAAAACATTTTTTATATTAATACAGGGTCGTATATGGCGGAATAGTAACAGTGAAGAGTAAAAATTCCATATGGGTGGAGCTGTTTGGATATGTTGGTTCCGATACGATGTAGTCTTATAAAAAGAAATAATAATTAAATGAAAATAATGACTAGGTAAATCATAATAAAACTAAGGAGTCTCTTATGTATGTACTATTTTGAAAAGCGAGTACTAAAAATACTTCTCACATTAAAATTATAATTATTATTGTAAAAGCACCTGAAAAAACACACAGACATTACGTTTTTTCACGATGAAAAACTTTTTTTGGAAAACAAATAACAACTTAATTAACACAATAACACAATATTTATTAGCCACATAACTTTAGTAGGAACTTTTAATTGACGAATAAATGTTTACCGTTTCTTCACCCTAGTTAGTTTAAATCCGAACTAACTAATAAGTATTTGTCACTTCATTACCTATTCAACAAATAGGCCGGGTTTCTTCACTTCCTGATTAAGTCCCTACTAACTATTATTTATCGAATAACCAAAAATTCCATTACTTCACCTCCTAATAAAGTAAACTTCCGAGTAAATCGAGTTATTCGCCAAATAAGTTATTAGGCAGTCACAAGTGTCAATTCAAGTGTTTAGTAGAAATTTTAATATTTGTTGAATACATAATGAAGTTCTTCTAATGACGTTTGTGACAACGATCTGTGCGTAATTATATTTGCACGTGTTTTGTTAAGGTTAATGATGAAGTAGTTGGAGAAAGATGGCTTGGTCTGAAAATTATGGTTTATATTGAAGATAATAGATAGGAAAGACAAAAGAAACCGGTCAAAAAATATCATCATCGGACAAAAAATTGTAATGATCAATTTTATGACGAACGGAATAAGCTCGTTCTGAAATTTTCTGTATTTCTTCAATCAATTCTTCATCAAACAAATCTTCTAAATCTTGAAAAGCATCCATATTAAATATTTAATTATTTGTATGACGAGTATTTCTAAAAATGAACTAATCAAATATAGGTATAATAAACAAACAAACCCCTTTTAATGTATATTAAAGGTTAAGTTTCTACTAAGCTCTTCAATTGACACTTGTGACTGCCTAATAACATATTTGGCAAATAACTCGATTTACTCGGAGGTTTACTTTATTAGAAGATGAAGACACTGAATTTTTGGTTATACGGTAAATAATAGTTAGTAGGGACTTTATCAGGAAGTGAAGAAACCCGGCCAAATCTAAGATACAAGTATATGTAAAGAAATAAATGCTGAGTTTACAATTATAAAAGTTCAACAGTTTCCAGGTCCGTAACTCAGAAATCGTTAATTAGCTATGATCAGTTCGACACGTTCATGATGATACTATATTCCAGTTTTTTATGCTATTTCTCTGGAAAACGTAATAGTATAGAAGGCTTTCTCAAAGTGGGCGATAAGGTTCTATTACAGTTTTTGTCCCTTCTACACATATCCTGAAAAATCTCTCAAAAAACGAAACCAAACGGAGAACCGTATTTTTTTCGGCTCTCTCGCTAGCTTACAATAAAGACGAGAATGTTAGCTATAAATTTTGTCATTCAATGTCTTTACTTAAGGGTACCATTCCCTACTTACACCGGTTGTTTTATAATAATATTTCTCTAAATCTCTAGCTATTTTCAAATTAAACACAACTTCCATATTGTACAAAATCACCCAAACTATTATCGTATCTTGTTTTTTAGTTCAAATTGCTTTAAAGATCTGAGCACTTCGGAATGTCGTGTACTGAATGTTGCTTTGGACTGATGCAAGAAACTTTTTCAGTTAAATTAGCCACTTAGTTCTAAAGCACCGGGACTATAACGTATGAATACTAATGGCCGAAACACACTTGTCATACACCACTCCGATGCGACTCCGGTCCGATTTTGCTCCAAAGAACGGATCGGTGTGGGATCGGGAAGGGTTAGCACACATGTCCTATAAGCTTCCGAGCTCTTTTCGATTTCCAGCTCTGGCTCGATACATTCGCCTCTCTCATCAGTCTTGATTCAGTTAAAATCGCGAAACGTTCTATGCGCAAAATATTCAAAAATTTTAGCAACTGTGATTTAGCCGTGGTGGCACTTTGTTTACAAAAGGAAGATGAAGAAAATCGGGGAGATTAAATGGAAAACAGAGAAAAATGCAGATTTTGAGTACATTCTGCTTGGAAAAGAAGATCCGTAGAAGAAGAATATTCTACACTTTTACCTAATCTTTTGAATGACGACACAAAATTTTGCCAATATTTTAGAATGTCGATGGCGGCGTTTAACCTGTTAGAACTGGTACTGCTCCTTTGTCTGGTCATACTCCGGTTTTATACCCGACATTATTGCCAATTTAGTAACAAAAAACCAACATTGCAAAAACTCAAAAATCCGTGAAACCACTGCGCGATCGGAACACGATCTGAGAGGAGTCTCAGACTCTCGTCCGACTGTATGATCGTAGTCGGATCGGAATGATGCATGATAGGTGTGTCCCGGCCTTAATGCTGCAATAGAGGAAATCGGAACAAAGGTGGATCATTCAAATGGTCAACTTTAATGTTGTTTATCAGTGAATCACAACGCGCTTGCGAGGTATTGAAAATTTTATTTTAGATTAGAAATATAAAGATTAGATTAGAAGAAGAAGAAAGATTAGAAATAGAAAACGTTATTATTTAAATTCTGTAATTATAACCTTTATTAGTTTATGAAATTTATGAAATTTTTTGATTGATTCAATAATTTTTGATTTGTTTAATATTTTGTTGATTTCTGCACAACCATCAGTTTAAGTATTACTCATAATAAATATATTCCACTTATAAAGTTTCAACAAAGAGTTTGAACTCCATTGCACCCAGGTAAAATGTTATAAACAACACTCTATTTTGTTTACGAATTGTAAATATTTATATAATTAAATTAAACACATAACTTACTACTGATATTTTTATTTATGTGAGTGTATATTTCACATCATAAGGTAAATAAAATTCTAAAGTTTATTTCCGCAATAAAAAATCCATAACTTAGTTATGTTTATCGGCATTATTCATGAAATTAATGGTCATAAATATATTATGAAAATAACACTGATTTATTTGTTTCGTTATCATACATCACAAAAAATTTTTTGAATAGTTGTGTGTGAAAATTGCCTAAATTGAGATTGATAATGCAGTAAACAGGTTGCGATGATAACTTACATTAACGGATTGCGTAATGCCTTACTAACAGAGCCAAACACTTTTCGTTTATTTAGTTTTCTACGATTGGAACATACGAGAGTTGTTTGAAAAGTTTCCGACTTCGACCTGAAGATGTCAGTACTTATCAATATAAGCTAGAAAATATATTTGCGCATACGTTAAAAAATTCTCTGTGAGAGCCACAGAGATGAAAATACTGCGAACCATCAAGGGAGTCACCCTCAGGGACCGTTTAAGGAGTGATGACATAAGAGAAGAATTGGGCGTACAGGATGTGGTGAGATGGATCAGGGCATGAAAATGATTCTGGAGGGATCACGTAGAAAGAATGCCAGAAGACAGATGGACAAAGTGGGCTAAAACTCAGAGACCGAACACACGCAGATTTGTAGGCAGACCACCAAAGAGGTGGTATGAGAGCTTCTCAGGAAGATCCAGGAAGAGGACCAAACGTAAAGGATTGAACAAGAACTGGTCCTATTGAAAGAGGAAGAAGAAAAAGTTAAGGAATTCTTTTCATTTCGTCTATTTTGGACACCCATTTTCTGTTTATCATTTGAATAAATGTGAAGATTGTTCTGAAAATGGAGTATGGAGTTGCCTGTAAATATTTGTGTTTTATGTTTTTGAAATGCAATACGTCTATGGAAACGAAAGAGGGGTTAGATACTGTGTATGTTACGACCGTAAAATTTTGGACAGCTTAATTTAAATATGGCCGTAACAGTTTGCTTGAAGACGAGCGTTCGGGACGGCCTAAAACGGCGACAATCAGTGATTAGAGTTAAAAAGATAGAAGAGGCTTTTGATATATGAAAATCACGAATTTCCACATACTGAGTGGAGAGTTATGCATGCGAAAGCTATCCGCACGTTTCCAAGATTTTATTGACGTAGTTTAAGCAAAATGCCTTGATTTATAACTGTAGATGAAACTTGTATGATAGTCATACTATGCCTGAATAAACCAAAACTGATAAATTAATTCACTTTTGATTTAATGTTACGTAGAAACTAATTACTTGATTCCAACGAAAATCACGACAATGCGACTTTCCAATTGTTTCATAAAAATTAGACCAACTACCGGTTACTTTCTGTTTCTATATTTGAAAATTGAATTGATGAAAAACAAGTTCACATACATGAAGAAGTGGGAAATTTCACATATATTCATTAATTAACGAAATATAGAGTGGTCTGTAATAAATATGCCCTATGTCCATATTTAAACTATTCTTACATTTAATAATTTCAATAATTTCTAATACATAGGGCTCAATACTTTACTATGCAAATAATGCACAATCATTTGCCGAGTCAAAACTATAACATATTTTCCCGCATTCTGCAATAATTTGAAAGCATATTTACTGAAAAAAGCCTTCTACTCTATAAACGACTTTTATTCTAATACTAATATTTAATTCGGAGCATATTACGCATTGGTTTGATGTTAATGATTTTTAATACAAATTATCAAATATTTTAGGATTGCCGTATGGTTAGTTAATTATCTGGTTTAATTTTGATAACATATACATGTAATGTATACTATATGTACAAATTTTCACATGTGCATTTTAAAAGATAATTTCGTTATTAATGGTAATTTTCTTGTGTACACTTTAAACTTAATTTTTTTTATTTGTTTCTTCATTTAGTTATTTGTATGTTTGTTTGTTAGTTTTTTACTTTTGTTTATGATATATCACAGGATATAACAGGAAATTTGTGAAACGAGCTGACAAAAATAGTCTGGGGAATTTTGGTTTGGGTTTGGGCGGAGCACTAAACTGTGGCTTACGTATGGCTTTTATGAAAAATTAGTTATCCTAGACCAGTTCCATACATAAACAAAATATTGCTTAAAAGTAAACCAGAGTTACGCAATAAATTAAAATAAAAAAGATGTCTACAGAAATCGAAAAATTGGAGTATTGAGCCATCATCAAGTACCTGTATTTGAAGAAATGCTTAATAACCTTGGTGATCAATGTCCAAGATGATGATCGATTGAGAAGGCCAGTTTCTGTTTCTGCTTTCGAAAATATCGATGCAGTTCATGACATGATCTTATCAGACCGTCGAATTGGGCTAAAACGAATATCTGAACCACGGTATATTTCATACGAACGCGTTCATCATATAGTTTACGTCAATTTGGACATGAAAAAATTGCTGCCAAATGGATCCCCAAATGTGTGAATGTTGACCAAAAGCGTGCAAGGTTAGGAGCATTGCGTTCGTTCTGTGCTCGATTTGAAAACGATGTAGACTTGTTAAACCGAATTGGGATGAGAATGGGTACATTTATACGATCCAAAAACAAAGCAACAATCGATGGAATGGCGACACTCTGGTTCTCTAAGACCTAAAAAGTTTCGTATCCAAAAATCTGCTGGAAAAGTTCTTGCTTCAGGTTTTTGGGATTGCTATGGAGTAATCATGATTGAGTTTTTGAATAAGGGTAGAACAACAACTGGAGATTACTATTCGACATTACTGACCACTCTACGGGACAATATTAAAGAGAAAAGACGCGGAAAGCTATCCAAAGGTATTTTATTTTGAATAACAACTCCCTTGCACACAAATCTCATGTTGCTATGCAAAAAATTTGTGATTTAGGGTTTGAATTATTAGAACACCCCCCTTAATCACCAGATTTTGAGTTATAAAATATTGCGACATTGAAATTTTGTTTGGTTCTATAATAGGCTAAGAATTTTTCAATATATTCTCATTTTTTATAAACTGTATGGTATCTGCGGATTTTTTATTTAGGTAACAGTGCATCAGCCTGTGTTTATAATTTATTTTACTAGATAAGCTATTACTAATATTCAACGCTAAGGTGAAATATTGATTTAATACAATATTGACATTAATGGAAAATTAACATTTATTTACAATAGTTGTTAAAATTGAAAACCTTCGGCTGCCTGACAGTTTCCTGATCTGTTAAAAAACTTTCAGGCGTTATATTTTTAATAGTGGCTATGATTCGACCTTCCAGTTCTTGAAGAGTTTGAGGTAAATTCTTAGAAACCATAGACAAATAACCCCAAAGAAATAAGAATCAGTGGAGATAAAACTATGAGGGCCACTCAATATAACTTCTTCGCCCAGTGTTTAGGTTTCGTCTAGCTCTAACCCTAGCTTCACAATGACGTGGAGTACCACCGTGCCGAAACCAAATTTCTTTTGATAACTGTAAATAATTAATACGATTGAGTAGCGAACCAATTAATTCTGATAATATATGATCTTGTAAACGTTGAAATTATCTATCACCATTTAATGTGGTCTTCACAAAAAAGGTCCAATTATTATTTTACTAACTATTCCATACCAAACAATCAGCAAATGTAAATATTATGCATACTTCACCTAAATTTTATTCATAATTGATTCCCAAAGCTGTAATCGTTTAACAAGATCATTTTCATTTAATGCTTGGTGTATTTATTTTTGTAAGTATGCTTCTAAAAATTACATTGAACTCTTTTTTTTTCATTTGTGGCTGTTATATCCGTCCACACACCGAAATATTTTTTAGAATACCAGTTTTATTACTTTCCTCAAATTTTGAAGCTTTGTAGACTTGGAAATATGAGAAGTTCTGTCAGAATATATATTATTAAATCGGCGGCTTTCTATAAAGATCTTTTGGTATGCCCAAAAACCATCAATCATCAAAAAATAATTCAAGTACCTATCTTGTAGAATCAAATATGATAAAACAATTAAGAAAAACTTACCTGTTTTATTTTAACGTACATTTTTACCATGACAAATTGAAAATAAATGTGATTTGACATAAACGTCACAATGGATAAATATTCTTTGGGATACTGCGATAATTAGGTACGTAGGATATTCATATTAGAGTGAGTACTGTTAAGCCTGGTATCAGTAAATTCAGCAATATAATTTGTACTCAAAAAATTAACTATAAATATTCATTCAAAATATTAACGAATGACGTAGTATGTCATAAAATGTGACAAATAGAAAATATGCAAATAATATACAAAAAAAATTAAAGAAAATTTTTCATAGAAGAAACAAATTCACTGTTCGACCCTGTATAACACAATGTAACTGTGAAAATAAAAAAATTTAAATGAGTTAGATGCTCTTTAAACCGGATAAAAATAGACTTCTTAGTTTGCCCAACATATTTCTCGTCACACACATTACTGCTAATTTCGAAAATACTGTTCTTCTCCAAATCTAGTATTTTATTCTTGGGATTATCCAACAATTGTTTTAATGTACTATTGGATTTATAATCCAATTTGATACCTAGTCTGTTAAAAGTATTTTCGAATCCTTCTGTATAAAAGGGAATGAAAGGTATTAAGGCAAATTTCTCTTGTTTTTTTTAGAAAAAGGAGGTTCCAAGAAGAATTTCTTAAACCTAAGTCGGTTAATCAACTACAATTTTTCTTATCATAACCGTTAAGTACAACTTCGTCCTCAATAGAAGTCGTTTCCTTATTGTATTTTTTAATGTTATGTGGAAAATTAATTGAAATTCCAACTGATCTGACCAATATAACTACGAAAATTAAATATTATATTACTTTTTTCAATTTTTTGTCTTGTCATGAATAATTATCATTTTTCGTTCATTTCCGTATAATTTCATTTTAATAGTATTATCGTTTTCTTTATCCTTCTTATGTGCTGATCCACTTTCTAAAATGTATATAAAAAACATTTTAAAACGATTCCTAGTGTTGCAAAAGTTTTGCAGGACCGTTTACGAACTACAAAAATTCGTTAGTTGACATTCTTAAGCGATAGAAAAATAGTTCCAATGTCTAATAGTTAATTGTTATCCGAAATTAAAGAGAATTATTTGAATCACAGAGACCTTATATATATGAAGAGCTCCATAACAATTATCCTTTATGCGTCTACGTTCAAACATCTTTCAGAAGCTCGTACTTTTTATAATCCATAAACGTCGGGCGTTAAGTGAATTCTTTGAACACTAAAATATATCGCGTTTTGTTTACACAATATTTGATTTATGAAACACACAAAGCCAACAGAGTTCGAGCCACAAATATATGACGAGGAGGTGCTAAAAATAGGACTCCGCCCTGTACAATCCCATTCACAAACAAAAATTATTGTAGATTCGTTATGATCTGACAGTGTGTATATATACATTGATGAATTTCCTTTTTCTATATCAATCCAATCAATTACAAGTAAAAATGACTATTATGCTTTTATTAATTTTTTTTATTATTATTATCGATAAAATAATATAAAGCGTATTTTATTATTATAATTTGAGATTAAGACTTCGGTCCTTGAGAGAGAACCATTTATTGAGAATATAATTAATTATTATTAGGTCTTAGTCTTATTAGGGTTAGTTATTTTTGACAGTTTTTAAAAGAAAGATAAATTTTGACGTTTCGACTTTTCTTTAAGTCCTTATCAAAATATAATATTGACACTGACAATTTGCTTATTTATATTGATCTATAGATCACCTTCATCATGAATATCAAAATAAGGATAATATCAATTTAGAACTTTGTTCTAACAAGAAAAATTAATTTTTCCTTGGTTTCCACATCTCAAATATATAGCACTAATCAATTAAATTTATTAGAATTTACAAAAAAGAGCTATAGATTTTACTCAAATTATTTAGATCTTTTTTATCATTTATAGCTTTTTCGTTCTTGAATGAATGAATGTGAATCATTTCTAAAAATTCTCTTTTTCGTGTATTAGATTCCGTTTCAAGAATTTTTGAATCTTTATAATTGATTTTCGTTTTTTTGATATTTTATGGTTCGTTAATGCAGTTCTATTTTTTTTATCGTATTGATGACCTCTCAGTCTATTTTCTAAATACTGAGGTGTTTGCCCTATGTAGACAGCGTCATAATTCATGATGACGGTGATCTATATAAATAAGCAAATTAATATATCAAAAGGTCTAAGAAATAAGAAATTAATTATTATTAGCTACTATCCAGGACATCCGGTAATAATGGTGATAAAGGAATTGATGGACTAGTATGAGAATATACGCGATGCATCCAAATTAATCCTCGATCTATCTATACTTAGTAAAATCTGGATTATAATAAAAAGATAAGTACATCGAATAAGATATAAAGGTGAAAATAGCTGTTGGCAGATTTCGTGTCTACCGAAACAGGTCATTATAGTAATTTGTGTTTTAATTATTCAGTTGAAGTGAAAACTTTGAAAATATAAGCATATGTAGTCAACAGAAATCTCACAAGATGTACACTACATTAAGATAGGTGTGACTTCTGTACACTAAGTAATGTAATTTGGAAAATTGTGGTCGTGTAAAATAACGTTAATTTAATTAGATATTTGCCACCTAAAATGTACTTTACTATAGGGAAAGATAGGTTTTTGAAAGTCACCAAATACTTAATTTTCCAAATCTAAAATTATGTTAGAAATTAGACTTTAATTAAGCAGAGGTTGATTATAAAACATGAAAATATGATTAGTGAATTTTTTGTCTTTTACAACAGTAGCTCCATTTATGCGCAGAGTACTGCCCCAAATAGAAAGCCGTTGGATACATTGAGTTTATGGGAATTTATCAAGTAGATTCATACTTTTTGAGGATTTGTGTGAAAAACTAGTAATTGAATAAGCTTATAAGTCTTACGATTGAGAAAAGGTGTGACACAATAATCAAAACTGGATTGAATACGTAAAATTCATTTATGGAACGAATACAATGAAGTTACAATGGGGCGAAGGCCGACTTAAAACTTGAGTGAATATAAAGTGTAAAGCTGATTTTAGTAGATATTCATCTAGAGGCATAATCTCTAGAAGTAGTGTACCTCGGCTAGAGACGAGATAGGTGTCAACCGACGTGTTGTCACGTTAGTGTCAGGTGGACAATTAAGTAGGAGAGTGTGTTTTAATGAGTATATGAGTATATAAGTATATGAGATCCATGATAGGTGTCCCACCAGGCAAATCGTATTGTATGTTGCAGCCCCTCATAGCGTCTAAATAAAATATTCTTCTGGAAGAAACATAACCTATATTTACTCGCATTGGACCTTAACATTACGTGTTGCGATGCATTATAATTTTTTTTATATTGGTGACCTTTCTACTTGACCTTTCTACTTGATGCTATTGTGCTAATACTAATGTAACCTCATTTAAACAGAGGGCACCATTTATTTATGGACAATTATTACAACAGCGTGAATCTGCACGGCGTATTTTATAAAACGATGTTTGTGTAAATTTGCTATAGCTGATAGTTCTATTTTTATCAAATTATCTTCTTGTTTTCTCCAACTTGAACTTGGAGTCTTCTCTATACGTCAAAATGATAACTTGCGTTATCCATAACTACTACTGAATCAGCCAGAAGGTATTTTATCATTTCACCAAAATAGTCTTCAAAAATATCCGAATCCATGTCCTCATGGTAATCTCCCATATGGCACGACTGAAAGGTTAGCAAACCTTCTTTTAAAAATCCCTTCGCTTCCAATATGGAGGATTATTATTAGTTTTTTCCCTTTACCTGAAGGCACCTTAATACCCGTTGACAGGCCTTCCATGAAAGCTTGGCGAGCACTGGTTATATTTTTGTCTTGCCACATTTTTGGAACTGTATAACCTCCATTAATCCACGTCTCATCAAGATAAAAGATTTTCTTTCTGCTCTGTTCTGTTTTGCTTTATACTTCTTAAGTATTTTCGTCGCCAGCAAACATCGCTTTCCAGTAAAAGTTCTTTACGGTTATGCTTCTCCCAGGCAAAATCCATATTTCGCAAAGTGGTTCATAAAAGTTTTTTAGTTATCAACGGAATACTGTCATCCTGGCCAAGCTCCATTAAAATCTTATCTAGGGTGGTTATTTCTTATTTAAAATAAAAAGAGTGAACTTTTTTTCGAATTACACTTTTGGTGTCTTCATCAAGGGCTTTAAATGGTCTGCCTGAACTTTTCTTGGGAGGTTCCACTTGGCTCGCTATCTTTCTCCCCCGCAATAATTTGAAATAGGTTTGGAATTAGGCGGAGGCACTAATAGAAGGTTAAATGGTACCTGTTAAACGCAAAACGTAACAGTACAATCTACTGCCTAAGTAATCCCCACACAATATATAAAGACCTACACCTATGGCCGAAACCAAAATTGAGCCGAACTGGACGGA
The DNA here is from genome assembly GCF_026250575.1 of Diorhabda carinulata. Lineage (NCBI taxonomy): Eukaryota > Metazoa > Arthropoda > Insecta > Coleoptera > Chrysomelidae > Diorhabda > Diorhabda carinulata. The sequence continues at coordinate 9,950,919 of NC_079465.1, forward strand.
ATTCCCCATTTTATTGCTCTATACTTTTCTGAAATAGACTATAACCATCAGAAATCATGGACTACGAAAGGAACACGCACTTCATTCAAGAATATGAGATCTTGTAAATTATAAAGCTCACTGATAATCCTCACATCCTCAATTATATCAGTAACTATATTATTATATCGAAAAACTATCAAAACAACTACAACAATCGCATCTCGAGAGCTAAAAATTCCTCGAAAGAAACTTGATCTGTTATCAATGATTTGAGAAACAAAACCTGTTCAGCAAACACTAATGACCTTGACCCAGAGGAACTTAACAATTATTTCGTTAACGTAAGTAAGAATATTAGCTCTTTCCAAGTCGTGATGTTCTTTCTTTTCTCGTTCCTTCTAAAAGAATTAGTCATAGTCTCTTCCTCAGACCTGTAGATAGATTTGAGCTAGAGCAAACCGTACTCAGAATTCAAAGCAAGACTTCCCGTGGCAACGATGGGTTTTCAACCAAGTTATTTTTGAATTTTCCTGAAGTGATGATTAACGTTTTATGTTCTCTAATCAATAAATCCTTTGAAAAGGGGCTTTTTCCTAGCTGTCTAAAACAGCCATTATTGTTAGGTGATAAAAATAACACTGGTAATTATCGTCCTATTGCATCATTACCAATCCTATCGAAGATAATTGAACGACTAATGAAAAACAGACTATTACTATTTCTTTTCAAACATAAAATCTTAATAGCTCAACAATTTGGTTTCCAATCTAATAAATGCACTAATGACGCTATGTTTCCATTCTCCACGAAACATATACCTCACTTACCAATATATTTTATTCAGCTCCAGTTTTCCTGATCAACGAACTAAAATATTATGACATCAGAGGTGTTCCCTTAAAATGGTTTGTATCTTACTTTGTCGAAAACAATTGGTGGTGTAATTAATGGTAAATTCACTTTATTTGCAGATCACACCAGTGTAATCTGGAGTTATCTGGAATGGTCTAAATATACAAGCTTCACATTCTACCATAGGCAAAGATCTCATTACTATCATGTCCTGGTCTGACGCGAACGGTATCTGAGAAAACTTAGTTTAATCCTATAAAGGAGTTTACCAGTTCTAAAACTCAAAATTGACTTAATACGATCCTCAAATTCGATCAAGTTTCTTGGTCTACATATTGATGGTGCCTTCAATGGTCTGTACCTGTAGAAAACTTGGCAAAAAATTATCTTCTGCTTGTTTTGCGATTAAACTTGTATCTGAACAACTCTATTCTCGTACTTCTTTAATAATTTACTACTCGTTGTTAGAATCGCCCCTCGGTATGGTTTGCCTTTCTGGGGGTCTTGTAGTTTGCATCCCTTCGAATCTATCTTCATATTGCAAAAAAGAGCTATTCGTTATATTTTTGGTTTGAGTAGTAGAACGTTTTGCGAATTCTATTTTATTATATTAAATTACTATACTACTTTATACACTTTAATATACTATATTAAAACTATTTTAAAAAACAAAACAAACACCTTCACAATTTAACTGAGAGACCCATTCATGATGACCCTACTAGAAGAAAGAATTTGAAAATTTTTTAACTATACACACTTCCGATCTGATGGAAAATTCTATCATCTTCAGCACCAAAAAATTATTCAATCAGCTGCCTTCGGAACTAAAAATGGCAAATACATTTAATAAGTTCCGAAGATTGTCAAAGACATATTTCTATATTATCTAATATATAATAAAATTGTGCTATTTTGTCGATAAAATTGTAAAATTTTCTAATGACAATCAAGCTTATCTCTTCTCTTTACCCTAGCGTGGACCTCATCAAGTTTGCCATAATAACGTTAACTTAGGTTCAACATGATTATGATGTTTCAAGGAAATGAGGAAAACATTCTAGTGGGGAGTATCCTATAGAATCAAGATGATCTAAAGCTCTGTATGAAATCCAGTGGCGGAATTATATATTTGCCATCTTTTGCCTTCTCTTAAGCTTAAACTATAACTTAATTCACAATTATTTGAATTGAGATATTTATCAATAAAATTTCAAGTTTATAATTTGAAAACTAAGGTTTCATGTAAATTGTTGATGTAATATTTGAAAGACAAAATGTAATGTAATACTTTCGAAGTAAGGGAAGGTATTTTTTAAAACTATTCAACAGTTATATAATAGGAGTGAAGCTGACACGAGTCATTAAGACATACTTTTTTCACATTTTTGAACTCGCAAAATCATTAATTATTAAATCGTATAAAATCTTGTTTATTAAGTCTAACCCTATGTATAACAAATCTAAAGCGTTCAGTTTAACTTGACTTTAATAGTTCTTCACCCTTTTCAAGCAAGAATAGCTTCTCTAACCGAAACAATTTGTTTCTGGTGTATAACGAACAATACGAAGTGTTGTATAAAAGTTTAAATAAATGTTTTCTAAATTTTATTCTCGCAGGAACAAAGAATTTTTATTGATGTAGATCTTGGTTTTATTAAAATTATTTCAGATGAAAAGTAGCTTTCAAAGTGTTCAAGTTTTTCCATTAAAACCGATGGTAATAATTTACTCAATATTGTAAAAAAGGGAAATTTCTCGATAAATCAGTTATTTTTAGGTCTCTTACCGTTTTTCTACTTCGGATATGAGAATTTGAGCTTTCACTTTATTTCTTTTCAGTTTGTCAGTTCAGTTCAAATACTATCGTCTATTCACACTTCGTCAGAAACCGATGCTCACTTGGACCTGAATTTAGTATAGGTAAGAGTGATGAAGTAAGTACAAAATAATGTGAATTACTTTTTTACAGTATATAGAATAAAGAAAAAAAAGAAAGTATAAATCCATGATTTTATTATATACTTTTATATGAATAGTAACCTAGTATAATCTATTTGTTATGTCTTAAAATTATATCAGTGTTCAATCGTGTATAGTTATAAGATTTGATGGGAATATTCAGGTTCGCGACCAGAGCTAATAACTTGCGTGAATGTAGAAGTTTATTTACATTGAAAACTTTGGATGTTCTTCTTTTAGGAAACATGTAACTTCACATTATTGTTAAAAATGAACGGTGAAAGTGATCGACACCATATCGTTCAAGTGTTTCGTTGAACGATAATACGTCCATTCCGTCCGGCGTAAAGATTCAGTTAAAAATATAACCAAATAGCCTATTTATTCTCCCAAGTTCCTTCATTGGTTTATACTCGTTAATTGTTATATTCCTCATGATATTCTTCTTCCAGGCATCTTACGAACGTGGACGAAGCTGTCAGATTTTCTCTTCCTGCAATCCTTCGTTCCACCCACTCACGTCTTTGTTCATGACCGGCAATGAGACATAAGATGATTTTGTTTCTAGAAGATTTCTACAGTCATACAATTTTTTAGAAAGTTTTTCTTAACGTGAGATCAGCTTTCTCATACCATATGCAAAGAACGCTGCCGCTAATAAGTTCCAGTAAGATCCTTACAGCGTTTTGAAGCTCTTCGTTGGGAGCGATTTTCATCTTAATCACACTTTCATTTGTCAAAAGATTGTTATTCTTCAATTTTTGCAGTTTTTTGTCACATTGACCTGTAACAGATTATTTACAAAAATATAGAAATAAATATAAATAATCTCACTTCAGATGATAAAATTCTCGCAGTAATTGTAGACCCATTCGAAGAAGTATCTATATTCCATTCGACTATTCTTTTTCTCTTTCTTACATTTTTACAAACTTTTCAAGACGTCTTGGTCTCTCCAAAGCATTTTTTATTCAATTTGTTTTTCTGATAATACTCTTGGAATAACTAATACTTGGTTATTGTACGTAAAGAAATTTTATGCCTACGAAAACGTTGCTTGTCTATGTTTAACTGGCAATTAGTGCGTGAAGTTTACAACGTTTTGACTTTCACAGCCGCCCAAATCACATATAATTCTAACTTTTGCACTAGGACTATTACAATAAGTAAGGCATGCCATTTATGACATAGAAACTGCACAAAACAAATTTGAGACCTAATGGCACTCATAATGTTTTGGAAAGGGGGGCCTCATGTTTGCTTTCAAACAATAAGTATTTATCGTATCTACCTAAAATTCAATTCCTTTGCCAACAAGCACAAAGAGGTTCTATTGGTATTTGTCTGTGTCAGCTTCCTTACCTAAGTTTTTATTAAGGGTGTACAACTAGAAATGTCTTTTGGTGAGCTCAATATGTTTAATATTTAATAACACTTCGCTAACTGAGGCTCCTATGAAACAAAAAGTATGATTTGTTTATTTTATAAATATATAAGGCTTGATAATATTTTCGTAACAAACTTCACACATACATTTCGATATCATTTTTTTCTTGGATTATTGTTTTATAAGTTATTGAAAATTTGTATGCTATTCCAATTTTAACAGGTAACTCATCTTTTTCTTTGATAAAATGTAAAAATCACAAGATACAAAACACCAACACGTGATTGATCAAAGCCAAATGATTTTCCCCAAACGTTTTGCCCTTAATTTAACAATATACTAACAGAAAATGTTCTGCTCCAGCTGTTCCTAAATTTGTTTGTTTATTACGGCACGTACTTATATACGAATAGAGTATAATCACATATTTATGGATGGAGGCAACAAGCTCTTAAAACGTAAAGAACGATCTGAAGTATGGTTAACTTATGGTAAGATATAACAGAGGGTATAAGTCTTGATCAAGTTTTTCGTACAGATCATATCTTGTGAAAAGATATTTAATGTTCAGGTGTCAGCTTGAAAATTGTTCTGTATTTAGTTGTAGTAGTGTAGTGTTTTAGTAATAGTGGAATAATATGTAAAGCTTCTTCTCATGTAATAATACTTCAAAGGTAAGTTATTGCTCCATTGTTCATGTGTTCAAATTTAAATCCCGGGAAAGTTACTGAATAGTATGGGTCATATTTGTGCTAAGTTATACAATTTACTTCTAATTTATGCTTAATGAATTAAGTTAAGCTCACAAAACTAATAATAGCATTATATATCTAATAGACTCAATTTTCTGAAGTAACGGTAACTATATTTTACATATGCTTCCAATATAGTAAATAAATAGAGGGTTGCTATTTAAGTTTTGAGTTATGGCAACATTGATGTGAATATATCAAATCTGACATTGCCTTACTAATGTTTGACAGAACGTGCTATGCTATGCTATGAGTGCTATTTGAGTTCTTCACAGATACTTAAGATATTTATCTTGGTCAAAAAATGGAATTAAATCGCGAACATTTTCGTACGATGATTTTCTATGACTTGCGACGTGGATTAAACCAAGAGCAGTGTGCCGATCAGCTCACTTCGACTTTAGATGATGAAGCACCATCTCGAGCCACCGTGTTAAGCTGATTGTCTGAATTAAATCGTGGTCGCACTTTGCTACCAAATTAATTTTGTAAAGGTTGACCAAAAGCGCCTGTTGTGCAAGAAAACATCGCTGCTATCCGTAAACTGATATTGCAAGATTATCATGTGTCATACCGTGAGGTTGAGGCTTACTTGGGAATTAGTTCCACTTGCATACATTCAATATTGCATGAACATTTGGCCGTCAAAAACATTAGTCCACGTTGGATACCGTATAATTCGACAATCGCTCAAAAAAGCACATGTTGATTGGTGCAAAGAAATGCTAACAAAATTTTAAAGTTAATGGCGCGCGAAGCAAATGGTTTTTATGGAATAACTGAATATGTCGCCACCATTCCATTAGAACAAAGTAGGGTAGTCAATTCTGAGTGGTATACCAGCATTTGTTTGCCAGAAGGGTGCTAAAAAATCAGGGAAACCAATTACAGATGACGAATCATTCTCCATCACGACAATGCGAGCTTTCACACATCAGTTCAAACACAAATGATTTAAGCAGTTAGAACATCGAATTGATGGGTCATCCGCCGTATTTTTTTTATTTTTCTATCTCAAAACTTAAGTAGCAACCCTCGTATCATCTCGTATCAAGAAATAATCTTGAAAATAAATTTGATGATAGTTGTGAGTTTGAATTGCTTCATTCTGCCAATATGTCTGATATTACCAAGAATATCGTTATTTATATAGCAGAGTTAATCCCCAAAGCCACAAAAGCCCAGATGGTGTGCAGAAAATTTGCAGGAAGGAATTAGGGTTGTAATCCAAAGATCCTACGGTGAATGTACACGGCAATTGTGAGACCAATTATCACATATGGGGCAGTGTTTTGGAGTACTAGAACTTGTCTGAATACCCCGAGGAAAAACCTCTCAAAGGTACAAAGACTGCCTTGCTTATGTGCAACCGGGGTCATACAATCTTGCCGAACAGCTGCACTAGAAGTGATTCTAAATCTCCCACCTCTCTACACAGTTCTGGAAAGCGTGACAGAGAAAACCTCACTTAGAATGTTCATCAAAGAAAATCCGTACCTAGATAATGACCAACCCTAGAATATGCCTCAGGTCGTCACATCGAAAAAGTTCAGCTTTGAGAAAAACACCTCAAAAGCAAGTGGGACCAAAACACCATACAAGAAATGAACTTAAATGACATTAAATGGTATACGGATGGATCAAAGTCTGGGCAGTGCACCAAGCATTTTTCAATCAGAAATTTATGCAATGGAAAAATGTGTTCAGTTCAATCTAGAGAGGAACTATCATAAACAGGGGATTATCATTCTGTCCGATAGTCAGATGTCAGATAGAGCTCTAAGCTCCAATAAGCTCGCTAAAGCGGGGGCAGATAAGCCCTTCCTGGGACCTGAGCACTTCTGTGGTATCAGCTACAGAGGAAAAAGCATTGGAAAAGAAGGTAGATAGGAGCAAAATCTATTATTGGAATAGTCTTCAAAGGTTGAGGCAGGCAAAGACTCTTCTGGGAAACTATCAGTAGAGTAGACCTGCAGAATGTATCAACCTAAGTAAGAACCATCTACGTATACTAATAGGAGTTCTATCGAGGCACTGTCGCCTCAAAAATGCTAGGCCTAGCAAATAATGCGGGGTGCAGGTATTGTTGCACAGAGGACGAAACCTTTATCCACATTCTCTCGAAATGTGATACACTAAGGAACTCCAGAGCACTGCACCTGGGAGCGCATGAAATAGAAGACGAAGACCTCTGGCAATTAAAGCCATCCCACATTCTAGACTTTTTAGTGGGATTAATGGATCAGCTGTAAACATAGGGTCCTCTAGTATCGCAGCAAAAAAGGGGGACACAATAGATCCCTTGGGTTGCAGTGTATACGAGACCCCAAATACATACATATTGCAGAATTTGTAGTGAAATATCTTTCCAAACTTCACATTGTCATCAGTTTACTGATAGATTTTTTTTTAATGAAATCAAGTCAAACTATTTTTAATATGAACAAATGATAATAAGGGTAATATGATTCATCCTCCTAAAAGTGTTATTAATATATCGAAAGATTTGAATTAACAAAAAAATTTACATCAAATTCTAAAAAATTTTGTATATGTATAAAAATCACATATTGGATCTAATAATAGATATTTCTGAAAAACATTTGGATACTAGAATCTAATTGATTGAAAAACAAACCAATTTCAAATAAACAACAAGACAGTTGTATGATAACATAATAATTTTCAAGTGACAATGAAATTTGACAAGTGTATTCATTCAATATATTGAATATAAAATATGTTCTGTAGTCTATAGAAAAAATTAAAATCAATGAATAAATTGTATTTTTCTTACTTATATTTCTTATATTTTTTAAGTTCTAATCTGTTTTCAGGGCTTCTTGGCAAATATAGTCATTTATCAACTGATTGTGGATCGGGGGGCATCCATTAATTACGTGACTAATTTTTTTTATTATTCGGAAAAATAATGAACCGTTCAGGTATGCTATAGTTAATGTATTTGAAATACAGGAAATTCAAAAACAGATGAAAACAAAACTTCTTAAGAACTTTTATTCCATTCGTGAAGACTCATGTACTTTTTCGATTGAAATAATTGGACCTATTGCGTCTGGGATTTCTGGTAGTGGAAGATAGTCACGGGAAATGTTTAAGTTTTTATCGTCTACCATTTGTTGATTCCACTAAAGCTTATAACAATGTGGTCAAAGCAAAATTATGAATTTCGTTTATCATTCTCAAACTTTCATCCACAACGCACAGCATCTCTTTAGCACGACGCTTGACTACAAGCTTGGTTGAATTCTGACTACGAGTTTCTCGTCGAACCTCAAGCTGATCTGGGCTTCTGCAGCTTTACTCGAAGCGAAATAAATGCCACATATCTTAGATCTATTATCAATATCTTTATAATTTTCTATATTACACTAAACTGAATATTTTAATAGCCATGATATTTATTTTAGCTGGCAAAATGGATTTCTGAGATATTTTTTTTAATATCTGCAATATTTTTTATTTTTTGAAGTTGCCGTGAGATTTTCGATTATTCCGCCTCGGTTTAAATGAGATTTAGTGAGATTCCATTGAACTCATTCCCCCAATTCTGAGCTCACGTAATTAATGGATGGCCCCTAATAAAGAGCCATATTTTCACAGTTTCCAAACGTCGCTTTTCGTCCAAACGTCAATTTTCGGTGGAAATTTCAAATTTGAAGCATGATCTGCAAGAACTTTTTATTTTCATTACTTTTTTATACGTTATATCTAAATGGATTCATAATTGTTTTCCAGCAGTTGACTTTGCAGTAAAGTTTAATACTAATAAGCTATTTTTTATGCTGAAATGCGAAAGAGTATAAAAGCCGTAAAACTCAGTAAACTATCAATTACGTTGCTCATGACGATTGAATAGTACACATCCATTAATGAGAAATAAATAATGTGTAAATAATGCGTCAGCTGATCACATTTACTCACTGATCTATCAGAACGGAAAGGATTTTATCATATATACCAACCGATTAACTCGATCAGTTCAAAACAACTTTATACGTGATCGGGACTAGTTGCCAAGAATTTAGATCATGATCATAGTTTCCAAAAAGTTCTTTCAATTAGAGAGTGGCCCTGATACTCCTTTCCGCTTCACTTGCTCGAGCCTACAAGCTCACTTGCACGTTCCCTTCCTTTACTATTTCTTTTTCCACGCTTAAGAAATCTTTTTATAAGTAATTAATTTTCTGACTGATAAGATATATAAGAATATAACACATTTAGAATTTTATATTCTATTCAAATTTTCTTTTATTTACCAGTGTTTTTAGAGGAAATAGAAACAGTTGAATGTTCATAAAGTCAATATATAAGTCAAAATATAGTCTAACTGTATAAATTATAATCTTTAGTTCACTAAAATTGAGTTTATCAAGTAATTAATATTTTAATACCTTCAAAGTCAACATAATGTCAACTGAATCATATTTAATAAATTTACAATTATGTTATAGAAAACATGCTTTACTATTTTGAAAACATTAACAGTTATTTACATAATAATAATCTTAAAAAAATACTACAGAAAGAAAACAAATAGAAATCCTATTTCGGATGAACCATATCGTGAAGAGAACTTATAACATGGAGTGTACTCCGCTGAGACGCTTTAAGCTCCGCCCAAAATGTCTCAGCCGCATCAAGCAACACACAGTAGCGGAGGGAGTAAAAAGCTTCCAAAATTGTCATGGCCTACGCTGACAACATGTGTGAAAATTCAAAGTTTCAGTCTATCAACGATCTTCATTAGATATTAGTTGGCCGTGAAAAGCGTGATTTTGTTTTCGGTGCATGTTAAATGATATAAAAATTGGGAAATAGGACGCTGAAAGGTCCTTGTCAACGTGGATATTAGTTTTGTTTCGGAACTATTTATTAAACTATTATTTATTTGTGCGCGTGGACTTCGTTACTCACGTAATTTATTTGTTTTTGTTTAACTTTTGTTGTTATTGAACTTTAAAGAAACAAAAGGTATGTAGTAGCAATAAAATCTGTTGATAGTTATAAATCAACTAGTTTGAACGTTAATTTTCCTTCATTAAGATTGTCATGCTCATTTTTCACCTAGGAAAATGAACCAGAGATACTTCATTCAATTAAAATTTAAAAACATAGTTACGATTAGATAATTTAAAATCAAATTTTTTATAGATAATAATAAATTTAAAATATACTAATGACAAAAATAATTTATTAAATTTGAAAAGCATTTTAATATGTCTTGTATTTTATATTGATATCATTTTCTTTAAACCGATCACGAATTATAAAGAAAATTCTTGATTTTTTCCAATTTTTTGTTTTACTTTGATAAACCAAAAAACAGTTTCTGTTGCCATTGAAAGTACTGAAACAGAACAAAATTTTTTTCTTAAGCCAAAAGAAATCTTGGTACGTTGGATAAGTGTCTAGATTTCATTTTGAAGATATGGACCACATGAACCTTATTCCCATTCAATGAGAAAGAACCAGAAGTACAGTTTGTTGATTCAACTAAAGCTTATAACAATGTGGTCAAAGGAAAACTATGAAAAGTGTTAGAATAAATACCTTTATAGAAGCTCTTCAACCGCATTAGAAAAATTAAAATTGGATGGATAGAAGCGACATTGAGTTTATGACTCATAAACGATTATGAAAAGTAGCGTTTATCAGCAAATTTGTCAAAATAGTTATGCATACTACAAGGATGTAAGTAACGTCAAAGTTCGAGATTATTGAATATACTTAGGAACACATTATTGAACATCCTTGACAAGTCTTGCTGAGTACAGGGTTATATTCAACTTGATTTGTTACAGAACCATCGTTGTTTAATTCGATACAAAAAAGTCAGTCAGGAAAGCAGCAGCTTTCCCACCTCGCCAAGCTAATTCTACTGCGGCTATGTGATAGCCGTTTAGAATCGCGGGCAGCTTGTGCTTGTTGAAATACAACACTTTTTAATGGGTCAATAATAACTTTCATTTCTTCCTAATATTTTACTTTTAACAGCTTACTTGTTAGGTTCTACACGGTAGTCTCTTACAATTTTGTACCATCTTCCTTTCTCATGTTCAGAGCCCAAATACTTTTCATACAAATTTTTTAATGTAAACGAAATTTTTTGGTATGTTTGTACCTATAATTTCAATAATATTCTCGTCAGTATTACAATCAAATCGTAACATTTTGAAATAATACATGTTTGAAATGTGAAAATCGAAATAAATCAGTATGTATCCATAACAACATGACAATGTTGAAAACAGCTCTGGGATCTGTTTTCAGTATAATGTTGTACTGATGACTTCTAATCAATTGATTTCATTGAATTTCTACTGGAATAAAAAATTTTCAATAATACTATCACAATGTTCAATATGAAAACCTCACCAGATAATTAAGACACAAAGGAGCCAGAGCCTGGTCTAGCCAAAATATTAGTTAGATTTAGCTCGGAATTCAGATCTTTCTAAAGCGATGCCACAACTGCTTGGATTCCATTTGAAGATGTGGAATCTTTTACAAAAAGATGTGATAATTTCCCCGTTTCGAAATAGGCAGTATGTACCGACTGGCAACTATTACTGACTGTTCGAACACAAGTCTAAAGGCAATTTTTTGTTCAATTGAAACGAACGGCCATCAGCTCCCGTTGGTTATGCTGTAAATATGAAACATATCAGAACATGCCTATATTGGTCCTAAGTATAAAATAATAAGATCCCAAGTGGAATATCTGTGCCGATCTCAAAGTGGTTGTACTGCTCACAAGACTGCAAAACGGATTCACAAAATATTGCTTTATTTATGCAAATGGGTCAAAAATTATTTAGTTAAAATTGGCGACAACTTGAAAATAACGTGGCTGGTCAGAAAAACTACCTTAGTAAACCTTTAGTAGATATGTAGGTTTATTTACCTCCTCTGCACATAACCTGAGGCTTATAAAAATTTTTATTAAATCCTTAGATAGAGAAGAAAATACGGTGTTTTGTTTGAAACAAAAATAAATAAAGCAAATCTCAAAGAAGGAATATGGACCTCAAGTACAAGCATGTCTTATGTTGCAATATGTCACTTCAATACCATTTAGAGCTCTTCCCCGAGTGCAGTTTCAGACGAGCACAGAAAGGGATTTCACCAGAAAATTGCTCAGATGAAGAAGCGCTAAAAATGGTCCCCAAATATGCTTGCTGTTTGACCCTTAAACGTGAAACTGCTACTGGCGATAACAAGCGAAAAAAGACAAATAAATTGATTGTTTATTCTTTTTTCTTATACAATAAAAATTGTGTTTTGTATAAATGCTTTTTTGAAAAAAAGTTTCAGAATGCAGAGCAATGTTTTTAGAACTATGAACATAATTTGAATATATACTCGAAGATTGGGATATAAATGTTTTTAAATATAAAAAATGATAAGTAATATTTGCAATGCTTTTATATCTATCCTCTCAATTTTTGACAATAAACTATCAGTTGTTATTGATAAAATAACAATACTTGTGATGCTATAGAAACCAGTCGTCCATAATTTTATGTGAAAAAGTCTTACGTACTTCATAAGACGTACCTACTGAAAGCAAATTTTTAATAGTAAACGATTCGAAATTGGAAAAAATCGTCTCCCGAAGCGATTGGTATTTCTGAAATAAGGTCTATATCATCAACATATGCTCCTTCAGATATTTTCACTATTTGTAGGTTTCTGTATTCAACGCACACTTTCTTAATTTATCACACAAAAAGGTCAAGTGATAACTGTACATTACGAACGCCGGTGCGACCAAATTCACTTAATATTTATTTCAACCAACAATCAATACACTCTTGAAAGCTTTTAATTTCTAAGAAAAAAGTGAATTTATTTATCTTTTGTATCGCGGTGGAAACAAGTTAACAATGTATTCTAACAGTCAATAATTCCTTAAAAATCTTAAAAATAACAATACATGAATGAAAATTGTTCTTTCAAGTTTAACGGGTAAAACATAATCTCAAACTATCAGCAACAGCTGATTCGCTAAATACTTTTTTCACTTTGTAGCAACTCTTTGGAAGGCAATATTTTCAAACGTTCCAAAGAATTTAGTATCGAAAAAAAAATAATAATTATTTATCAAATTTCGCAATTCCTCTTTGTAGTATAACAGTACGATAAGGATCAACTAATAATGTTATTAAAAAATTGTCTATAGAGAAATAGCCCTGTACTAATAAATTCTCGGTATAACTGTTCTTTAAGAATGATTCAAATGATAGATGCTGATGATAAGAGTGTGGAAAAAGTATATTGTGAACATATAGATACTGAAATGTAAAGTAAAATTGATAATCATCATGATATTATTAATACCATTACGTAGGCGTTTTGAATTTTATCCATCATTTCTTAAACTCATTGTATATATCAAAACCCCATTTTATGGTATTACCATAATCGCTTGTTATTTAAATATATTTTCGGACACTACAACAATTTCTTTTAGCTTTCCAAATTTATTTAGTATTCAAGTTAACGAGTTTTAACTTTACTCAATAGCCCATTTTTCACCTAATTATTAGAAATTAATATCTCTACCTATATTTTCACAATTTTAACTTCATCATCATCATCTATTATTTAAGTCATTAAAGTATTAATAAAAATCAAGATTCATGCCTAAAATGTTATTTTTTAGGGCATTATAGATATAAAATATTTTGTTACTTTGATTTTTTCATTAAAACTCATCCATGTCTATCGAACAGGAAAGGACTATTATTATGAATCCCATGCTTCAAAGATTCAAAGTTACCTTTGAATAGTCATTTAAATCATGCAGTTTTTTCTTAATTTTTAATCTGCAGTCAAATTTAAATGTAAGCGAATTCTTTTATGGGCAGATAATATTAATTATATTAATGTTTACCTTGAAATATTACAATCATATATTTATTTTTCTGATATTCCATCATTGTAATTTATTCACATTCACTACAGTTCTTAAATCTGTTGGGATCAAATTAAACGCGTTGAAATTCAACTGTTATCGAGACGGTGCTCGCGAAAGTAATCAACCTTTCATTGCCTGCTTGAACGTTGTTTTCACATGTTTTCATACAGTAACTAGATGGACTTTCTAATTATGCTAATATAAAGGGTTTTTGAACTTAGAACGAAAATATTCGCGGTCTAAATTCTACTACAGGTTACTAATGAGAATTTAACCTAATTTATTACAATAATAACACATTGGTTATGTCATAAATGATCTGATTGTGACAATTTTGATTTTATTTCTTATCTTCTGAGATTCTCATTTTAAACGCATCTAAGCTTCATTGAGAAACCACACGAATGAATTTCGTTTTGCGCTTTTAAAGCTACGACGTGGCCACTGTGATCTGATACTTTTTTGTTCACCTAAGAGATACGAATTCACTCCCGTATAGTCCGCAAATGATTGCGATGAATAAAAATATCTACAATCCACCAGTTGGAAGGCAATAGCTTTGTTCGCTGTAGAGATCCTATATGATTCATGTTTTGTCATCAGATTCATGCGCAGGTTGAAATTATTATGCATTCGCGGTGCTAATAAAACACATTGGAGATTTAAAATCCTGTGTTCATAGACTATTGGATACTAATTCTGATTATATTCTGAATACGCACAATGTATCCTCGGACCAAGGAAAGAATTTTAACTTCTGTTACAATGTGCTAACTCGTGATCGTAGTTGTCTTGTAGATTAGACAACTCGTGATGGAAGATTATACAGCTCGGGATTTTAATTATGTACGTTGTTGAAAGTTTATTCGGTAAAAGGCAAAAGATCAACGGAATATAATATTCATTGTGACCGCCATGTATGGCGAACAACTGGAAAAAGTAGTTTGGACAGCATTTAATGAATGCTGCTGACTTTTTCTAAATAATTTAATTATATTTCAGATCCAAATGTAATTATGTTACTATTTATTAGTTGAATCATTGGCCAATAAAAAATATTCTCCTCGATCAGTTTCTAAAAGATCAGTGGTATTTATGAAAATTGTGATTTTAGGTTAGGTAATCTAACCTAATCTAACCTAAGGGATTTAGAGATTCTAGATTTTGATTTTTGGATTTTATAATTTTACAAAGTGAATTTTTGTGATAAAACATTAACCGGTGTTTTTCTTCGTTAATTAAAAAAACGTTGTAGTTAACTTTTTGCTTGCAAAATGTCGTGAATTAATCTTCGGTTAGTTATTTATTCAGTAAGCTGAATATTATATGCTTTTTATTCTCCTTAATAGTTTTGAATTTCAATTATAATTTCAGGAAGAATAAAGCAAATTATCAACAGTAGGTTATCTCGTGATACTAAATATCAAAGACAGTTTAGGTAGGTCAAAAAGCATAAGAATGTTAAGTGTATATAAATCGTTTGTGGAGGAATGAATGCTCAGAATATATTTTGAACAAAACATGCGCATTTGGAACGTTCAGAATTTATTTGGAATGTGTTCAAATTAACTACCGTGAATACAGCTAATAGCAGACCCTGGATAGTATAGCGTTCTAATGTAGACGTTTGGATCAGTTCGCGTCGTAGGTCGCTTCTATCGGTGGTAACTGGGGAGCAAAAGATATGTGAAAAAGTGAGAGGTGTTTCTAGAGTAATAGAGAACTAAAGACAATTTTTACGGGAGTTACATCTCCATTCTCATTAGTTGAGTGTTGGGAATCTGAGTAACTTGGCTTGACTTTACCTGACTGTTGAAAAGAATCGCTTCTTACCCACCTGCATCTGTGGGTAAGGAACAATAAGTTAATAGTTATTAGGCATATATATCCCCAATCTGAAAACAGTTTCTTGTGGATTTACCATAATTCATTGCTATTTCTATCTTTGAAGTGAATCATAGTAAAAAATATCGGTGATAGTGACTTGGAGAGGTTTGATTGTTTGCAAAAATTTTACTTTTCACAAAGATAAGGTCTTAAAAAGTGGAAAAACATTATAGAGATGTTGCTAAAGGAAGCTACAGCAAGGCTTTAATCTATTGAAACGGAGAATTTGATATTCAGAAGGAAAAATGCGCATAATTAAAAAGCATTCACAAAGGAAGTGAGCAGAATAATTATTTCAAGATAATGATTACATATATATAATGTACACACCTATACAGATAGAGATTTTTTCAAAATAATGAGCTAGTCAATGTGAACTGCATACATATTAATTGTAGAAACTTATTTTTTTATAAAGTATATAACATTTCTTTTCGAGAATTCAATAATATACTTGGCATATCAAATGCTTAGGTACTATTATATTATTTAAATATTAAAGTGAAGTGCACCATTTGTTTTTCTTTTTGGTTTTGATATAAAAACCTGGCAACCATTTCGCCTGTAGGGATTAGATGAACCCTTAAATTCTGGCGACTGGCAATTTAAAAATCGGATTAGTGGAGCAGTGGGAGCGAGTTTATCATCACCGTTTTAAATATGGAAAATATGAGAGCTATAAAATTAGACTAGGTATTTAAAGTCTCGATGATGATATTTGAGTTGTGCCTTCTACACTTAGAAAAAATTATTTATTATATATAGAATAATTTTATAGAATAGAATAATTTTAATGGCCTCTGTTTTTGTTTCAGAGAGCCTGTGTTTATTGATAATTCAGAATATGGATTCGGCGGTGCCATATCAGTCTCATTTTGGTTATTCCTCAACCGATATGAGCTGGTCATATAATTCAAACGTCACGCCTATGAAACAAATTGAAGGTAAGTCCTTTGACGTATCAATGATCGTTTTCTTCAGTTTATACATATCCTTAACATATATTTCCACAAAAAAGGTTTTTTTTTAAGAAATAAGTGAAAGTGGTATCTCATTATAATTTAATATTTGTCTATCATATCATAGTAAAATTACATATATTGAATTTTTCATTTTCTCAGATTGTATCATGTATAGACTCATGCTAGAAACTAATAAGTCTGAATAGATCGTATCGAGCAACGTGTAGAGTTTGAGTCGGGAGTTTAAATGTAGTTAACAGTCTTGTATAGAGGAACATGCAGATATAGAGCACCCAAAATCGCTACCACACACGAAAATTTTAACAAAGTCTCATGTTCCAATATTGACTCGAGACTATTAGTTGGTGATATTGGTCTTTCATACCAAGTTGTGTATAATATAGATACTATAAGACTCAACCAGAAATAATTATCTACACAGTGTAGATAAAATAAAAAAAATTTATCACAATACGATATTCAACAGAAAATATCTTACAAATAGTGTGATGAGATGCTGAATGCGTATTTTGGTAGATCATCTACAGAAAAAAAAAACAAAATTACGGGTATTTATTATGTCAAGAAGTCGGGGAAGCTCGTTTTCCTTGCATCGTCACTCAGTCATAATCAACAGCCGATAGCTGAGGCAGCGTTTGAGCTGGGTGGAACCTTCGATATATTCTCCACATATGACCGACTGTTTCCAAAACATAACGTACGCTTTTGTGATAAACGATTTTTTTCAGACAACGGTAAATCAGTTGCAGAAATCGAACGATGTTCTAACCTTAATGACTAAATTAGAAAATACGAATTTTTCATTGCTATGGGTCAGAAGCAGAGCAAAGGCATCGACAGGCCTACTAGCCCTTTGCATTGTAGGCTCGTAAGAAAGTCTTCATAAAAGAGGAGCTACTGATTTACTTACTTGCCTTTGTCTCTCCCAGCTGGCTAGTGTAATCGGTTTTTGCCTCAGTTAGCTTTGCGCATCTTCTTTTGGAAGTTTGAACCGTTATGCTTTTGTAAGGAATAATGTTCAACCGTTGCATCCGTTTAATCCGAAAACAACTCTCACATTTCGTCTATTAGATCTGAATTATATTTAGATTTTGTTTCGTAGGATTATAGCACCTCTGAATGCAATATTTTTACTAATAGAGTTCTATTTTAAGCTAAGCTGTCCCAACAATACATTATTTACAGGGTACGGCACTGGAATGTGACACATTTTAACGCGCCACTGCCTGACACGTGAATGGGTGGGGGAGTTTTGTTTATGACTGATGTGTTTGTTATTGTATGCAGTTTAGTAGCTATGGAGAATTGGCCTGTAAATCAAAGCGTGTTGGCCGAAACGGCTTACATTGAAACGAAGTCTGTTATTACGGTTCAAAGACGATTTCGGGCTGAGTTTAATATCCCAAGACGTGGTCGCATTCCATCGCGGAACATTATTTTGCAATGGTTTGACAAGTGGAAAGCGCAAGGAACTGTCTGTGATAGGTTTGCTGGTTCTTCCCGTTATGTGTGAACCCCTAAAAATATTAGAAGAGTTGAAGAAGCAGTAACAGCCAGTCCAACACGTTCAGCTAATAAACATGCAGGGGTTCTAAACTTATCAGATCGTACAATGCGTCGTATTTTGCATGATGATCTTAAGTTTCATCCGTATAAAATACAGATTGTGCATAAATTATCCCCACAAGATGCACCCAACAGACTTGCATTTTGCAGGGAATTCGTAAGATTGTTGGGCGAAAGAGAGGATCTGATGGATAATTTAATTATGTCGGATGAACCTCATTTTTATTTATCGGGTTTTGTTAATAAACAAAACTTTCGATATTGGTGTGCAGAACAACCAATGCAGTTGCATGAGAAACCTTTACATGTTGAAAAAATTACGGTTTGGTGCGGTATTGCAACCCAACAATTCCGTAGATTGAGAGTTGAAGATCACGAAATATGGTTTCAACAGGATGGGATAACTAGTCATACCGCTAGAATAGTAATACAGTTTTTAAGGAATAAGTTTCCTGGGAGATTAATTTCCCGAAATGGAGACCTTGCTTGGCCAGCACGTTCTCCTGACTTAACGCCTCCAGATTATTTCTTATGAGCCTACTTAAAGTCTAAAGTGCTTCTAAACAAGCGTCGCACACTGGATGAACTAAAGAATAACATAACTGAGGAGGTAAGAAGAATTGATGGAAGACTTCGAGGTGCAGAGAACCACGCCCGAGAAAATATTCAAAAATGTATAGAGTTTAATGGTGGACATTTAAAATCAGTAATTTTTAAGACATAATAAACTCTTAAAAACTGTATTCAATGAGTATTATTTTTCAAAGATTTTTACTTCTTTTACAACAAAATTTCTAATCAGTACAGTGTAGCGAAAAACGTCACATTCCAATGCCGGACTCTGTACAATACAATAGTGTGTGACCAGGGAGAAACTATCATTGTCTTCATTAACACAAATTGTGTATTGTTGATTTTTTTCAGATATATTCAACAATAATGTCGAAAAGCAAACATTTTTACAATAAATGCCAATTTCAAAACAATGACGACGACGTTTTTTATAGTATGTATTGCAGATACAACAATTCTTTACATTTAGCTTTGTTCGTGTGATAAGAATGAACAAGAAAGTAAACCGTATCACACTCGGGTAGTTTGATAGGGTCTGCTGTATGGAGACGCCTGTGGATCTTGAACTGATATATATTATTCAGGAAATACGTGCCTTGGTAGCTGATTCCACGGGCTTGCACTTTTCCAAAGAGTCCCGATGAAATTCTGGGCGCCTGCAGGCGAACTCGATGTTCATGAGTCACGTCTGCCCGTTAAGTAGGTCTGGCAGATACTGCTCTAGATAGGATTATGTTGGACAGCTCTAAGAAGCATCTACCGCGGTAATATCACTCAGCAACCTTTTTCTATGCTCTAAGCAGTCCAAGTTTCTGGTCTCCAAACCTCAATACTCATCAAATGAATTTGCGCTGATAATGATATTTTATTCTAGATAAGACCAAATTCTGAGCCGCAGATCCAGACTTCTTTGTAAAAACAGTACACTGGGTTACCACGTTAGCAAACCTAAGAAAATGAATGCATAGTTTGTCTTTGTTTCTGTTGTATTGCCAACGCTCTCAATACTCCGCGTAAGAAATACCATCACCATTAAAAGAAAAACTTAGTAGTTCGCGATTTGGAAAAGCAACATCTCTCAAATGTAATTACAAAAGAGGACTTCCTTTGCGATCACACTCTCATATATTTGTTCTAATCTAAAGTAGTAACGAATTAGTAACAAGCATTTTAGATAATAATCTAATAAATCAACTAGAGACTACTTTTTGTTGATTGTTTTGCTCCATATATAAAACAACAATTTAAATCCAAAGTCGAAGATTTTTCCGCTGAATTAATCAATCTTCTGTAAAAGAAAGGAGCAACAGAGACATGAGCAGCGACTTTCTCATAGACTAAACGATTTGGAAATGGGGAATATATGGTTCGAACAGGATGAAGCAACAGCGCATATCGTATGATCTATATCCGAATTTTGAGAGCTACATATTTGGATCTCCTATGGGTTTTTGCATGAACCGGTCAGATCGTTTGATTCAACCGATCTATTTTTTCTTGAAAGTTCATGTCAACAAGCTTCAGAGCTTTACATGCCCAAACATAATATCTGTCACGAATGCAAGGGCCTCTCTGGCAGGAATGATTGGAAACGCAATTAGTTGGGCCCCTATTATCAATTCTGGTATCGGACGTATGACCGATATAATATTTTTGCTTGCTGGCTAAAAAAATGTATGTATGAAAATAAGAGATTCTCTCGATACCTGTATAATAATGATCAGACTGAGTTCAGCTTAGCGAAATTTCTTAAAAGATAGCTACGATTTTAATCTAATGATGAAGTATTCAAGTATCCTTTGAAACATAATATTTTTATCTTTCTGAATTACCTGCACTTCATAAACAGAAGCTGAAACGGTAAAATAGGAGTCACTATTCGGCGACGCGACGCTATACTCGTCAGCTAATTGCCTCGCACTCGACGCTAAAGAATTTCTCTAAATCAAACGGTCTCATTAGTTAAACACATTGCATATTTGTAAGCCCGTCATTTGATTTATATTGCCCGAAAAGCGTATTTATATGGCACGAAATCCGAGAAAATGATTAATATGCGTTTGGTTTTTCAAGCCAATGGTAATTTAGGTGAAAAAAGAACGATTAGTGTGATCTTACGGTTCGGTTTTGATCTTGGCAACGGAATAAGTCTTGCTGCTTTCAAGTCAGTGAATGATTTTTATTAGTAACTTGAAAGCAAGTGAAAGTTTCCCATCTATTTACGAGGTATATTGGTGAAGTAAGCTTCATTTTAAAATAAAAAAGAAAATCTACAATAAATTCAAAATGAAATTATGGCTGTAAAAAAGATTCTTTAAATTGTCCATTTTATCTCATCGCCGGGTTATTCTTAATGTTGGAATTGCGTATTTGGTCGGAGTCTTGGTCTTGCAGGGTCCAGTCGCAGTCTTGGTCAAACTGCTTTTAAAGTGATTAAAAATAAATGAAGCATTAAGAAGTATTTTGCCAAAACATTTTGGTTTTTGAATATTAAGTACACCAGCGACAAACTTTAAGTTTGTCCGTTTGATAAAAGTTTCTGTGTATTTACAGTTGATTTCTGCGTTATGAACAGAACTATTTTATTTATAACTAGCTAATCCGGCGAATCTGTTCCCATTTAGAAGCAATAAACGAACATATTTTTGATGTTATTAAGATCAATTTTTTATTGGGATGATAAATATAAACAAAGAAAACTTAAGTATTTTAGTTTAGTGAATCTTATTTGCCAGATATTTTGGTGCATAGTTTGCACTCTTCAGTGAAACACCTTATGATAGGTTACACTTTTTGCTTCTTTATCAGGCAAAAGACGCAAAGTACTTTCCCACCCGAGAATACGCCACATATAATTGACCATGGGAAAAACGTGGATTGTCTAGATTCAGACCACAAACTTTCAAAGATTGGACTTGTCATTTGTTAATGGTCATGGCGAACTCAAGACGGATCGTAAACTAAAGTCGTTTAAGCTCAAACGGCAAATTCGTTGGAATCTCGGTGTCCTCAGAATGAGAACTTCTTCACTTTCAAATAGGCTTGTTTCCACTAAGAATAAATCGGATGACTTTTAAGTGATTGACCATGATAATTAGTAAATAAAAAACAACTTTTCTACAAAAATAATAAAAGATTAATAATATTTCTAGAAAATAAAATCGACAAAATGAGGCGTTTAATCACGTGATATTGAACACATATTTTCGTATAAAGTAACCAGGTTATTTCGAGTTTTCAACAATTATTGTGAAATTAATAAAGTTTTGTTCTTAGTTTAATCTTGAAAGACAGGTATAAATTGCCAGGGAATCAGGATTTAACAAAGCAAACGGCAGTAATTTGCCCAAAATTAAAGCCGTTACGCTTGACAAATTTTTTTCAATCAACACCTACTTTTGTTTATCGGAAGTCCGCAGTGTTAAAACTATATGTAAGTATTATGTGAAGAACAAACAGTCTCATTTAATTAGCAGTTACCAGTCAGAGAGTTGTATTTACCCACTGTGGTTTGAAAATAATTTATTGATTTTATATTTGGTATATTATGGTAGATTTTGCAAAATTCATTCCTTTTACTATGCATTTATAAATGTATATATCAAGTTTGATACTAACATCAAAATTATCTTCACAGAAATATTTTGTGGAATTAGTTGATAAAGTAAGAGCATATTGCCTATTTGACATTTTTAACCACTTTCTTCGTATTTCTTTATTGTTTGGAACGTATATAAATAATTTTTCTGGCGTTATTATCGTTGTAATTTCTCATTGGGGTACTGTACAGAATTTATAATACGAGGAATTCTTTATTTATTAAAAAACACAATTGACTGTTATAAACAAACACAGGTGTTTCGCGAGATGTGACGCCATGAAAGTCTTGGCCTTTTTCGCGCTCAAACTCAAGTTCCTTTCTAAAAACTCAAAATATTAACGTAAAAAACCTATTTTTCTTAAAATAATTTATTTTGGGGGTGAAATAGATGCTAAGCTATAGTTTTAAACTGATTCTCAAATTTTGTCAACTAGCCTATTGTCGTGGCGTACATCACAGTTTTAGTTGGTTTATGTTTCGAATCATGATTACCACGGAGCCAACCAATAGTCTTAAATTGTACACTGGCAAGCCAGGCACATCAAGATAAGTGTCGGATTAAATCTTCATTTTCGATAATATCTGCCTCAAATTAGGTCCTTCAGAAACAACCATTGCGTATTTGTGTTAACGCATTGACTCATGTTGCGGATTTAATAATGGCAATTTCACTTTCCTACTAAGGCAGCACAATTCTGGCATTTCTCCGGAAAACTTCAATGTGCCACAATATTCGCAAACCACGTTCATTGGCACAATTCAAACGCAGTAATCAATACTGAAATCGTATCGATAAGCTGCTCGATTCAAATCAGTACTTTATAAATTCCTTCTTGTTTGTCGAAAATTATCTAGTTGTTCATTGAGTTGATTGAGAAATAAGAAGTCGAGCTATATTTGACTTAAGGCTCTTCACGCGCAATTTTTTGATCTTTTTCAGAGCCTCAATCATAGTAGCAATATGGTTTTGTAGGAAAAGTCTTGATGTCATATTTCCAATTATAATTAACCATAGGTTTTTGTTTGATTTCAGTTAATTTACTCTATTTTTTGTGAGGTTGTCGACTCATTCGGTATGAGATATTTTTTTATATACAAAATGTTTTGTTTTTATTGTGTTTATTATAGTTAATAAAAGTTTTATTTACGTAACTTGGAGCATCAGGCGCGAATACTCTAGGGTTAAGTTTTAAATCTGAAGATGAGAATTCTATCTCAAGAGCATCTGCCTTGGTAGTATAGGTAAAACAGAGTGAGATCAACGACCTTTCTTTTATATTCTAAGCATTCCAAGTCTGGTCAACTCTGGATTGCTTATAAGTCGAATTACTCCCTCTCTTTCAGCGGATGCTTGAGAGCCGAGCTCCAAATGTGTGAGCAATAGTCCAAAAATGGACGAAACTGGGCCTTTTTGAGGATTAGAAGCTGTTGCTGAGTATATAACTTTTTGGTCTTGATGAGGGCTCCATGATATAAGCTTTATGTTCAATTCTGAAGATAAAAATTCTATATCAAGAGGTGTTCGAAATATTCACCATTAATCTGTTGGCAGTATTAGAACCTTTCTGGTTTTTTTCACCACCATTTCTCTAGTCATATCATTTCTCTACGGTTCTATGGTACAAGTTTGTCTGTTAGTTTTGCAGGCTCCTCTGTATCAGTTTCTGGGAGGTGGACCGTTAGCTGTCCATCCATTTCTTACTGAAGCATGCTTTTCGTTTTGTTGGTTTTCTCTCTGATTTCTATTCCGTATATCATGATTGGCCTGATACAAGTCTTATAGATCCTAACCTTGCTATCTTTACATGTATTCGTTCGCCCATATTTTCTGCGTTAAGCATCCCGATACGGCAGTCGCTTTGTTGATCTGGCTTCTTAGGTCCTTCACTGGTTCGACAGGTCCATACCTAGGTATTTAAATTGTGAGACTTCTAGATGATTTTGTCCTAACCTAACCTAACCTAACCTAACCCCTTTACTATTAAAAAAAAAGGTGTAGTTGGTGAATGCGTATATCGAGTGCACGTGAGTAGAGCGCACCGTATTTAGCTTGAAATTTTATTACTGTAAATAGAAGAAGAAAAATTATAAAAGAGTTTCCAACAGAGTAACAAAGAGTTAATACTTTCTTATCAATGCGATTGTAGTCATAGTCAAGCAAATTATGACGGGGATTTTATATTATACTCTTAACTCGACATACTCTACAGGTAGCTCTGGGGATTTGCAGCTTGCAGGGATAATTCGTAGAAATTGGTATTAAAATGTTTATGTTTAATATTTTATTTATTGTTAAGCATCCAGATATTGAAGAAAAAATCATGAACATACTATTGGTACGACGGTATATTATATCTATTAATATTCTTGCATCTTCGATATTGTTGCTTTGTGATTTTTCTTTTTAAATAAATTTCTTACAATGGAAGTGATATCAAGTTTTAAAGGAAAACCTTTACTAATATTGGATGGACACCGTTACCGAATTGGACGTAAAGAGTTTATTTATTGGAGGTGTGTTCAGGAAAGAAGAAGCAAGTGTAAAAGTTCACTGAAAACAACTGCAGTCAAATACGATGAACTACAAGGAACACCTCATCAGTGTATTCCAGATGTAGCTGACCTAACCTAACCTAACCTAACCTTCACTTCGGCTGATCAAATTTTCTTGTGCCCCCGTAGAACTATCTATTAGATTCGACTTCGTTTTCTATATGTGCCTGTGCGCTCGATGCACGTGCGCTCCTCGTACGCTACCGTGGTTGGTAGCTACAGGGATTTGAGTGGAATATGGATATTTAATATTTTCAGATACAGGAATAAATTTGAAAATCAAACATTTCTTTAGTCTATAAATTAATGAGATAATAGGGGGTAATAACTAAAATACAGAACATGTCATTGAATCTAAAAAATACCGATTATGGTAGATCTCTGTAAATTATTCTCCCTGGATTTTTAAATAGATTTCTAAAATACGGAAATTGTTAGGTAAATTTAGCACTGTACATATAACTTAGTTCAAGGTTTATATTGAAATGTTAAATTTATACTAGGCAGTAATTTTTTGTTTATATTTATTTACAGACTGTTATGAAAGTTATACTGGTGTGTGGGTCAATATACCTGAAATATTAATAAATAAATAAATTATTAGAATGAACCAATTCGTATAAATTTTAACTGAAATGAAAAATTTTTTCCTACTCAGTAAAAAATATAAAAACTGTTATTATGAATAATATAGAGTAAGTCTAAATTTTTTAAATTGAAACTTTTCTAATAATATTGGTATATCAATTTACGAGATATTGCTACTATTGATGTATTTTGTTCCAGCTTGTTTGCAGAGTGCTGGCAAAGACAGAAAAGCTTATTCTCCGTTGGATCAAGCAGATGCTCTTTCACTAGACGACAATGATACCAACAGAATAGATAATAACAATAGAATTAGTACCCATAACAAAAATCATACAAAGTAAGTGATGGATAATAATTTAGCATGAGAGTAATACCTATATATAGAATAGAAAATTTCAATATTAATTCGAAAACGTACATTATATACATCGGTTTTATAGAAAATTCAAACATATTTAATACCATGCCATACTTATTTCTTAGAGGAAACAGTTTGCAAGCTGGTTTTCAACTTAATTAAATAAATCTTTTAACTGGGGCGCTCACAACTTCTAAATGGAAAAGGATGTTGACCGATAAGTCATTTTAAGGGACGTTAACTACTTTTTGAAAAATACTAATACTCGCCTTCTTCTTTAGCATTCTCGATTAATCTGGGGAAAATTTCTGTTTAACTCACCCCTTAAAATCATATTTTAAGTTCTTCTTATTTTTTTCCTACTATCATTATTTTTGTTTTTTCCATATTTACATTTATGTTTTACAGCTTTGATGCTTGTTTCTATATTAATAAATTATGCTAATATCTACTCTAGCTAAACAGCCATCACTATATCAATTTTTTGTGGTTTTTCTAAGGCTTTCGATTGTGTTAATCATAATATTTTAATCAATAAATTGCAGTACTACGGTTCTACTAGAAGTTCGAAATAAATATGCGGAGAGGATATCGACGTAGAAGCCATATTGGAAAGCGACATAATAAAAGTGACTTATTTTCCGAAACACCAAAGAATGTATGAAAGTAGTTTGCTTGGAAGTAGGAAAGTTTTGAAATGTATTCCTTTTAACATTCATATTTTTGCTAAGCAAAATAATGTAGATAAAAGTGATCTGCGGAGGAACCGTAGACAATGCGTAGAATCGCTTCGTGCAACTTATGGTAATGAAGCGCCAACAGAAAAAACAATTGGTTTGCAGAATTTCGACATGGTTATACGTCCGTTACTAATAAATGTCGAGCAGTTCGACCAAAATAGGTTGTGATTCCGAGAAATATCGATGCTATGTGCAACATGATTAAAGAAGATCAGCATATGACTAAAAGACAGATAGATGCGTCTCTTAGGATATCCAAGACTGTAATACAATAGATTTCAAACATTTAAGTGTAAGAGAGATATATTCCAGATAGATTCTGCATGCCAGCTCCCATAAAGTACGTCAAACAACTAAATATTTGAAGGAGAAAAACATGTTACATTTCCCTTATTCATCCAGTTTATCGCCAAATGCATTCTTCTTGTTCCTCACTGTAAAACAAATGGTGTTTGGGTAGCGACTCTTATCATCTCATCATGGTGCTAAATATTATCAAAACCAGGTTTCTACGATATTGGCTTCAGATTCGAAAAAAGGTTTCTAAAATTGGTTTGAGCGTATGCAAAAACGTATAGATCGAATATTTCGAAAAGCTTCTTCTTCATCTTCTACTTCTTGGAGATCTGTCGATCTTTTAATTCTGAAGCTGCTTCTGCATCTTTTCCTGAGAGGTGGATGGCCAACTATCTTTCTACCTTTTAGGTGGTCTTCCATGAGGCCTTGAGCCGGGCTGGTTGTTTTCTAGGACTATTCTCGGAAATTTGTTCTCGTCTTACATGGTTGTACCACTGCCTCTTACGTTGTCTTCCCCATCTTACAATGTCTTGTATCCCGCGCCGCTCTTTGACATCTGTGTTTCTTACTCTGTCTCTTCTTGTTTTCCCCACTATTGTTCTCAGTGTTTTCATCTCGGCCACCCCCAGCATTTGTTTCGTCTTGTTGGTGTCTTCTCGGACTTCCGTGCCGTACGTCATGATGGGTCTGATACAAGTCTTGTGGATTCTAATTTTGCTATCTTTGCGCATGTACGGGTTGAACCAGACTATATCTCGTAGGTATCCTGATAGTGCGAATGCTTTGTTAATCTGGCTTCTTAGGTCTTTAGCTGGGTCGTGGGTACTTGATACGTCTATGCCCAGATATCTGAATTGCATCACTTGTTCTATGGGATTGTCCTTCACCACCAGCTTACATCTGAGCGGGTTCTTCGCGATTGTCATACATTTGGTTTTGCTGAAAGTAATGTTCATATTGAGTTGGCGGCTTACCAAGAAGAACTGGAAGAGTTGCCTCTGTAGGTCGTTTTCTGATTCGGCGATGATTGCTGCATCATTGGCGTAGCACACCATACCAACTCTTTTGTTTCGAAAGGAATTAAATATTTTGTTTTGAACGTGTTCATTTCCGTTTCACTTTTTGTAAAAACTTGAAAAACAACCCTCGTATGAAAATTATATTTGTGCTATGTCATATAAAATTAAAATTGTGGCAGTGGTTTTTATAAGTAATGAAAATTATGAATAACCCCTAATTCATAATCCAATAATTGTATCTAAAATCTACCCCCGTCTGAATATTACACTGAAAAATTTTATAGTTTGAATACCGTAGTGTTTGGTTAAAGGAAAATTTTTTTCACCAATCGGCCCTTATTTGAATATTATTTTAAAAATTTCGGTATTGTTGTGTTTATAAAAATAAATATTGTCAAACATATGTTATGTTTAATTTGGAAGGTTATGTTTTCACCTCAACCACCATGAACTTCAACAACTTCAATTTATTATTGGTCTGGTTATAAACAAAGATACCAACGAAATAAAAACAGTCCTGTTTTTATTATATAACAATATTAATTAGTAGTGACCTTGACATTGACTCTTTGTGTGCTACTGTGTTTCGTTAATGTAATTATTTCAAGTATGAAAGCACAATTTAGATTAGATAGGTTTACTGAAGGAAAACCAATATTGCTTAAACGTTTGACAGACTAACGATCCCTTTTTCTGTGGAAACTTTGATAGAATTAGATTATGGATTAACACTTATTTTATTATGCGAGATTTAAAGCGGTCTTAAACTTTTCGATATTTTTTATTTGCTTGAATGGGAAATTAAGATTAATAAAAAATATTCCAAAAAGCATGTTTTCAAGTCGTAGACCATGATTTAATACAAATTTGTAACTAAAGTTATAAAATCCATAGAAATATAAATTCATTTTTTAATTGAAATAAATAAACAAAAGCGTCAATAAAAAAGATGAAGTGTGTGGATCTTAAAAAAACAGAGTAGTAGCTAGTAGTACTCAAGAAATATTGGGACAATATCAATGCGACTTCTCACGGGGTAAGTCAACAACAGACGCAGCTCATACAAACAATGGAAAAAGCACATGAGCATCAAATAGATATAAAGATGCTGTTCATCGATTCTCAACAGGCCTTTGACTCAATAATAACAAACAATTTATTTGCAGCACTAAAAGAACAAGGTATAGATGCAAAACAACAACATTAAAGAAGTAAGGCAAGGCGATTTGCTATCGGCAACACTGTTTAACTAAACAAGAAATATACGGCGGCTGACCCGTCAATTCGATATTTTGACTGGTCAAAAACGTTTTTGTATGAGCTGACGTGTGAGTATTCGTATTTTCGTGGTGGAGAATGATTCTTCTTCTGCGTTAGATTTCCCTGATTTTTTCGAACACTTCTGGCAAACAAATGCTGGTGTACCATTCAGAATTAACCGTTCTACTTGCAGTGGTGGAGTTTCTAGTTATTCCGAAAAAACAGGTGACGATTTGCTTTCAAGTACGTCGTGCGCGAAAAACTTTTGTTGGATTTGGTTAGTTTCGGGTTTGCATCGAACCATGATTCGAGCGATTGTCAAATTATGTCATAGAAACTCATAGCACGAAAAGGTTCGCGATTTAATTCTATTTTTTGACCGAGATGAATGTTTCAAGTATCGGTGAACAACTCAATTAGCACTCGTATGACAACACGTTCTGAATACGTTCACAAATACTATCCCTCCTAGTATATAAAAAAATGAATAATAAGTTTTTAAAATAAAAAACATAGCTTTTCATATAAATAACAATTGAATCAAATTCTAAATATAGTTCACCTATATTTCTTGGATTACGTAATAAGATGAATTAGTCAATCTTTTTATTTAATTGTTGAAATTACCATCCATAGATCAACTATATCACCAAAATAATTTTTTTGCAGCTTGAATTCAACAAGTCCTGCATTAGTCAACGCTGGTGCCATTTTGGAAATGAAACACCTTTGGGACGAATTCCACAGCTTAGGAACAGAAATGATTGTAACAAAAGCTGGTAGAAGAATGTTTCCAACATTCCAAGTCAAACTGTGTGGACTTGACTTACATTCAGAGTATATGTTGATGATGGATTTTGTTCCTGTAGACGATAAGAGATACAGATACGCTTTTCACAGGTTAGTTATAGTACCATATATCAAATTATAATGACTTCAATTACATTAATTGATTTATAAAGTGTTTTTGAAACATTTGTAAATATAATCAAGCTGATGAAAATATAAAAATGCAATATAAACGTCAACATAAACATCTCAAATTTGAGCTGACACAGACACAGACTCTTCTGGAAAACTATAACCAGAGTAGATCTGTTGAATGTATCAACCAAAGTAAGAACAATCTACGAATACTAACAGGAGTCCTATCGGGGCACTGTAGCCTCAACAAACACCTAAGACGCTTGACCTAGCAGATGATGCGGCATGCAGGTTTTATTGTACTGAGGACGAAGCCTCTATCCACATTCTCTCAAAGTGTGGAAGACTGAGGAACTCCAGAGCACTACACCTGGGAGCGTATGAAATAGAAGACGAAGATCTATGGCAATTAATGCCATCCCACATTCTAGACTTATCAAAAGGAATGTGGTTGATTGATCAGCTATAAACACAGGGTTCTCCAGTATTGCAGCAAGAAAGGTGGACACAATAGATCCTTTGGGTCGCAGTGTATACGAGAGCCCAAATCCATACACACATACATCTCAAATTTCAAACAAAATAATTTTAAAGTTTGAGATGAGAATTCTTCATGATTGCCTGTTCTTGTTTATATATATTTATCAAATTATTTAAAATAAGAAACGGCGAGGAAAGGCTTAGAAGGGTCAATTTTTAAGCAATAGCTGATTGTCTATTCTGTCCATGCATCCTCTCAATTGACGTCTGTTCAAAGTCTTGCAACGACGCCAATACGTCTCCCCCTGTGTTGGTTCTAACTTTTTATTCTTGATTCTTTTGTCATCATATTAAACAGTAATCCTACAGACTGAGAAGTTTATGGAGAAGGTAAAATGAATAGTTGAAATGGTGTAGGCTTGTTAATGATTCTTTAAAAAATGTTGACAGAAGATCTCAAAACAAAGCGACGTCCTTTTTAGAGTACTATTATAAGGGTAGTGACGAGTCACATTGTGACGATGTAACGTGAATTGTGTATTGTACGCTAGAGAGAAAACGTTTATATAGGAGTGGAATCATTTAAACTAACTAAAATTCAATATGAAAAACTATTGTTAAGTTTTTTTGAAACAGAAAGGCATTTGCCTGACAGACCTTTTGTCGAAAGGAATGACAATGATTGCTGAGAGGTTCTGTGGCACGTTATAAAAGCACCGAAGTAATCTTTACCTTCGTCTTCGGAAGATCTCTTGGTTATCGAAACACGCTTCAGACAGTGTAATTGTGAGTGTTGGTGTAGTGGTAGCAGATAACAGTTTGATTAGTATGAATATCAGTAAAGGATCCAAAATTCCATTGGCAAGTACTTTCTAGGAATGTCGAAAGGTTGCTTGCGGCAAAACGAACACATAACTGGAAAGTACTGGATCATCTAATATACATCGCTAACTTAACAGCATCATGAGACCAAGAGTGTTTATATTTTAGTTTGTTATATAATTTGAACTCATAAGTAAATCCCTCATTTTATTTAAAGCTGTTTTAACAAATATCCTCGTATTTTGTTTAGAGAGATTTTATGATGTGAAATTTTTTGTTTCAATATATATATATATATATATATATATATATATATATATATATATATATATATATATTGAAAACGAAGGAAAAACATTTATTTTCAATATCAAAAGCATGTGAATTTCAGTTATCATTGTGGAAATTTGTACTAAAGTGAATTTCTGGTTTAATTGAAAAAAATTTCATTTCTTCAGTCTAGGGTCGCTTAAATATCTTGATTTTGAAATTATTGGAATCTCTGTTGATATGGTATTACAAATCATGAGCTATTTAAGGAATTCACTCCACTTTCTTTTGGGGGTTACATTTTTTCAATAGAAGTACAACCTTGAATCGTATAGCTTGCTTGTTCCCGTACTTTATTACTTACGTATATAGTGCAAATATTTGAAAGTTCTGGGTACTATTTTTCAACACCGATTCAGAAATCTAACAGCGTAGTATATAAATATTTTTTATTTCCTTTTCTTCTCGATGTCAGGATGCTCAATTTCATTAGCATCAAAGTAAAAGGAGACACGGATCCAAAACAACTTTTGTCTGCCAGTGGCAAGTGATATCTTATACTGACTTTCAATGAGCGGAAGTCATGTCCATTATAAGTTTTAATATCAGCAAAATCAAATATGTTTTCTCAATTTTTTCTCAAAAATGAACCCAATCTTCCACAAGTGTGTTTTCTATTTCATTTGCCCAGAAAGTTATTTTTTAATAGTTGCGTGTGTTTTGCTTTTAACGTAGAAAATATTAGAATCACTACGTAGTAACAGTAGTAAAATTCAATTAGTACTGAAAATAAACTATACTTGTGATCTGTGAAGAGAAGAGATGTAATAGCAAGTTCTGAAGAAGACTACGCATTACTTGAATCGGGAGATTTTTTGAACATTCGTCGAAAAATCCTTTTAATCAATTTGGAAGGTGATTGTCTTCCAAAGCTTCACTGCGGAGGACATAATGGTAACTTCATTTATTATGTCCTTCGCTGGGACACTTTTACAGACAACTTTTACTATATAGCCTACAAGTCCAGTTAAGTGCCCACTCATTAGATACAGTTTTCCCACTTATGCCGGCTTTCAAAAAAAGTCCAAAGGTGTGAAAATGTTTTGGGCTTTTGTAGAAATATTTAGTGGCATACAAAATAGAAGATCCTCAGATATTTCATCTTCAATTATTACACGTACAAAAACAATAAATTGGATTAAGCAAGGTGATTTCGTCAATTTGTGTTTTAAACTACGGACTTTCTCGGAGCGCTTCAACAAGTTGTTTATACTGCTTTCTATGTCACTCATTATCCATGATGAACCATTTGCTAGTGGTATGTATGTAATACTTTTCGCTTCCTTTTCTCTGCAACATGCAATAAACCATCTGTGATACAGCAGAGAGAATAAGGGCTTCACTAATGGTGTGATTTTTTCCAGATGTGGCTGTAATATGGATAATTTTATTCCATCATTTTCATCTTTGTCTAAGTTGGAACAGTATTGTTTAGTAGTTTTATTACTATTAAGATCTCCAAATACTCTAAATCTTTATTTGATAAAGTAACATGTTTACATCAAAAATGACAGTCACCACAGTTTCCGTTTATGTTTTTTCTTTTCTATGTTTAATCTCTCGTTTAATGATATTTTTACGGAATATTCAAACCTATTGCAGCCGTTAGTTCCAAATATTCAATTAGGTTCCATTATAAATTATAACCTTGCATGATTACGAAACAATAAGAAATGAGAATTGTTTAATTTATAATAAATAAACTGCCCTATGTACCCTTTAAATACACTCAATCTCTCTTTCGTACTAATAATAGCTTATTTATTATTATTTATAACAAATTTTTTTCTCCGATTTATAATTGTTTCCAATAGTAATATGAAAATATATCAAATATATATATTTTTTTCATTTTCAACGAATATTTA
Organism: Diorhabda carinulata; assembly: GCF_026250575.1. Lineage (NCBI taxonomy): Eukaryota > Metazoa > Arthropoda > Insecta > Coleoptera > Chrysomelidae > Diorhabda > Diorhabda carinulata. Next base: position 9,984,647 of record NC_079465.1, read on the forward strand.
CAATGTTTTTGTCCATTAATATTATAGATCGTAATTAGACAATATAACTCATTAAATTTTCTCTGCCAAATGATATAAAATTAAAAAAAAATTGTTAAGTTGTTTCCGAGGAAAGCTTTATTGATATAATGAATAACTGGATTAAAAGATTTGTTCCAAAGTAAATATTTTGATCATATTCCAGTGTAAAGAGCAGATACTTTTTATCATATGTCGTGTTTGGTGCCAAATTATATTTCTCCTCAAAAACGTCTCATAATTAGCCTCATTTTCGATACCCACTTTCCTCTATAGCTGATAATTCTGAACAATATATTCCTAATATTTCGGCCTGATTAGACTTCAGAATTATAAAAGTGAACTTGGTTTATTAGTGAATTTCTAATATTTTCAAAATATAGTACAAGTGAGACTGAATAAGGCAGAAGCTACTGGGTGGTCCGATAAGTACCCTTCTTGGTCTAAATGTAGAAGTAGCTTGAACAATATGTATATCAAGTTTGAATACGCCACTGTGTTCAGTATTTGTTTGTGATGAACATTTTAGTGAAATATAGGGTAGCAAAGATTAAACGAGGATGTTAGAGCTGCAAAGACGAGCAACTTAATGGTCGATCAAATAAAGTTGTGACTCCAGAAACGACGAAGAAAATCCACAAAGTGGTATTGAGCCAGCTTTCAGATATAGTAAGAAGTTCAAATATTGCAGTACATTGAATATTGTATGCAAATTTGAACATGAGCTTGTTCATACACGATCACAATCAGAGATAAAGAAAAATCTCTGACAGAAACTAAAAAAATCCTGTTATTTAGAAGGCGAACCCACTCTACTTAAAGGTATCGTAATGGTGTTGGCAATTTGGAATGTCCTTGGGATAATTTTAATTAACTATCAATAGTTAAGTTTATAAATTGAGGACTTTCTAGAAAGAAAGTGTTGTTTCGTTAGTAAATTAAAGTTGGAATTTCCACCCCATAGACCATATTTGCCAGATTTAGCTCGCTCGAATTCAGTTCTGTTACCAAATTTGGAAAATTACTTCCAACTATAAGTTTATTTTTGGGAGCAAGATACTTCTTATTATAGAAACTTTATGGAGCTGAAAGAAGATTATGTTAAATATAATATATTATATAAATCGTAATTATTCGTTTTCCTCTCCAAATGTGAGCTAAAACGATGCTAGAATCGACGATAAGGTTAATCTCTGTCACATTTCTTATATTGTAAAAAGTTTGATTTTGGTTAATGATCTTTTATATGTTCGCTTTATGAAGAAAAACTCTTAAATTTGCTCCAATTTCGTAAATTATGCCAATTAATTTTCAATTTTTTTATCCACCTTCTTATTTTCCTTCAATCAACCACATTCATGTTGTTTTTAAAAAAATATGCTGAAATTGTTAACATTACTTTCTGTTGTTTCAGCTCAAGTTGGGTGATTGCAGGTAAAGCTGATCCTGTTTCACCTCCTCGGATACACGTTCACCCTGACAGTCCCGCTACTGGTGCGCAATGGATGAAACAAACCGTGTCATTTGATAAACTCAAATTAACAAATAATCAACTGGACGATAACGGGCATGTAAGTGAGATTTTTATTATATTCTTATTTCTAATCGGAGAAAATAGCTTTCAATAAAGCCGGTTCCCAATGATTAGAAAATTTACATTAGTTTATGTAAAATTTTTAGATTTGGAATAAATTTATTTGTATTGATAATTGATCTTGATCTTGAGATCTTGGTTTTGCTTGTTCTGCAAGACTAAGATCAATATTAGCTTTAGGTTAGCAATACCAAAACCAAGAAATACCAGACTTATAAAAACTTATGTTAGACCATGACCTAGTATAGCAAGACTCATGCAACAACAAGATTAAGACTGGACCCGGTAAGACCAAGATCAAGAATTCTGTTATTCACTACAAAGAGTCGTTTAACTGATTGAATATTCAAATATTACTTTTTTTGTTGAGAAATGAATATTAACAACTAAAATAAATCGAAAATATGCTACATAGTGCTATTATTTTCAGATCATTTTGAATTCGATGCATAGGTACCAACCAAGGTTTCATATAGTCTACTTACCTCCAAAGAATGCCTCTTCTGATGAAAGCTGTACTGAAAATTTCAAGACTTTTGTTTTCCCTGAAACATCGTTCACGGCTGTAACTGCTTATCAAAATCATAGGGTAAGGACATCGCTCAATTTTCCTCTCCGGTTTTTAAAAGAATGCGAAATACATACAACGAGTAGAGGGCATTACACCATCAGATAGTATTTGCACTATCTAAGACGATCAATTAATTGATTAAGATCAATTGACTCCATTTCATATTAGTTATAATAAGTGATACAAGCAGATAGTATTGCACCAACTAGTACACCTAAGACGATTGAATAAGTGATTATCTGATATTCATTACATTCATTTAACATTAATTATAATGACTGTCATGATAGCCCAAGTTGAAGTATTAATCTTACATTCACAAGTTGTAAAACTGCATTCTTAATAAGAACCTGTCAAAATCTATCATATATTAAGAGTTAACTAATCATTGTTGAGTTATTTGAACCACCAAAATCAGATCAAGTTACTACTGTTTCGAAACAAACGACATAATTCTAAAATCTTGTAACTTATTATTAAATTTTAATGACGGTAAATTAGTGATAACTTTTATTTCATTTTCAGATAACCCAATTAAAAATAGCTAGCAACCCATTTGCCAAGGGTTTTCGTGATTGTGATCCAGACGATAGGTGAGTATCCTTTGAATTTTTTTTATTATTTATAATTTTCAGTAAGATTCGTATGGATATAGTTTGGTTTTCGCAATGGTAATAGATTACATCTTAGTTAGAAAATTTAAAAATAAAATTAATATTATTTACAGTCGTTTGTTTACGTTAAGCTGCATACCATATAAATTGTGTTTATAATTTGAGTCGATTTATATTTAATTTCATGGAACTTTCATGAGAATGATTAATAACATATAGGCTGTTCTTATCACACGTATTAGTGATGACGACGCTACGCAACATGTATGTACTATGTCTTGGGATAGGTGAAACGACTCATGTAAAAGATAAAAATTTCACCATGACGATTTGCATTTTCTGCAGTCCAGCCCTGCTTGGTTAAACACTAATTTCTAACATAATTTAAGGTTTGAAAAATTAAGTATTTAAAAATTTCAAAAAAACTTATTTTCCCCCACAGTAAACTGTCTTTTTAGTACAGTCATTGGGTATTTTCACTTGGAAAATTTTCCGGGAATCTGGAAAATTGGCAATCTTATAAATTTTGGCGTGCTCTTACCGAATTTCAGCTTTACTACATCCTATCTTTGCCGCTCCTTTCCGACGTATTTTACAGAAAAACATACAAAATAATTGTAGAGAAAATTTCCTACAATTCATGTCATAACTATATTTTTCCTAAAATCAATAGTTTCGGCGTACGAGCGCAGTAAAGTGTTCAACACATGTTTTGGCAGAAATACTCATTTCAACACCACCATGAGGTAGAGAGAGCGGTGCGTTTTTTTATCGTGGTTAGGCCTAATCTACATCTAATTCACTATTTTCAAATTTAGTTCAATCTCCTTCGCCTCATTGTTGTTAACGAACCAGATGTTGTATTTTCATCGTCTTCAGTACTGTTTGAAATATCAAAGACGGAAGTTTCTTCTTCTGTCATTTGTTTTCTCGAGAATAGTGTCCGTTTCTTCTAAATAATTCTAAATCTTATAAATAATTTAAAATGTGTGTAACTTACAAACGAGTGCGACGCATATCATTCAGTAACTTTTCAGCTTCATTTATTTTCGCACTATTACTCTCTAAAACTGATTACTGAACAATATTTAAGTTAAAAATAGAATGCTGAATGTGATCTGTACGTATACTTCATCAAACCGATACCCTCAGTTACGAGTATATAAAATCATAAGTTAACCATACTACAGACTTCTTTTTATGGTTCAAGTACTCCTCCTTTCATATTTTCATGCATTAGGGGCAAAAGTCGATGACTTCATCCCCCCGACAATTTCGAAAGTGCGCATGCAATCGGTTTCTTAACTGACTCTGTCGTTTGATCAATAGATTTTATACCACAGGAAGCATTCATTATAAGAAAAAAGATAAAAAATATATTTGCGTTTTCCCCTCTCTCATCAAATGAGTACCAGAGAAATGGGCCACAAAATTGTGCAAACTGAAGAATTGAAGTTATTTATGCTTATATTTTAATATATTTGGATTTACACATCACAGTCCTATTTCAATAGTGGCATATTCCAAAAAAATTGTTTTGGAATATGCCATTTTCATATAATAGTTCCATATCATTAGTACTAACAGATTCCACGTAAGGCGCCAAGTGTCACTTTTACCATGAGTTACTCGCAACAGTATTCACCATGAACAGTGCCGTAAGCCAGTACTTCATAACATTTCGTCTAATATTAATTATCTGACGCAACTCGGCAACAAATTAGACAGAAACATGAATGGAATAAAAGTTTTATCTTCAAATACAAAAGTCGCGAGATGCGAGAAGGAAAAATCCTTTTTCTTTCAAGTAAAAGCTCCCATGAGAGTGAACATTTTCAAGAGGTGGCAATAAAAAAAAGAGGAACAAAAATGATTCTAATTTGGTTCTGATCTAGGCTTACACAACTAAGCCAAAGATTGACGTAAACAAAAAGTAAGACTTATTATCCTTATTTCAAGCCAGTGTGATTCCCAAGTCTTACTTACCTATTTATCAGGCTATGCTAGATTGAAGAAACTAATTTTAATTTGAAATCCTCTTTCCATGTTGCTCAATATTATTTTTTTTTCATGCTGTTGTTTCACATTAAATGGAGATTTACTTAAGTTTAAATAAAACTTTTGTGGGCGAGTTTTAGTTTAAACATTTTTGAGTTTGATATTTTCGTGTTATTTTTTTACATTAAACTAAAATGCAAGTCTTATTTTCTTTTATTCGCCCTAAGTCCCAATTACTCTAGATAAAATTAACATCAACAGTAGTGCCAAATTTTTTTAAGCTGTCTGTAGATTAAAAATTTCATTCTACATCACTAATAAGTCAATATAGTATGTGCATTGAATATAATACATCTAAATACCGAATTAGCTGATACAGAAAACATTTCATTTACAATAATTTTTGTTTTGGCTTTCTTGTAAAATTAGCTTTTGTTAGTTTATGGCACTATTGAAATAAGTGTGCGATATGTGTTTTAAACGGAATCACAATATGTATTATCACTCAATGAAGATGACTATAAAAGGGACCAAGAAGGTAATCTATTGTGAAAAGTATAGTTAAAAAGAAGTGTTTCTTTAATAATGTTATTTTGTATCTAAACAACCAAGTAGATATATTGTATTTTGGAGATGGCAACAAATAAATAATTTGTGGCTATGTTTTAAAATGTGACGTTTCATGCTCATGAGCCTTAAGTCCATGGGTTTCGTGCCCAAAGTGCTTAAACAGTATTTAAAAAAGTGAATGATTGTTGCACCGTTTCATACAAGATAGAAATCATCGGACCATTCTTTATTGAAGGAACGTTAAATTGACCAACTTTCTTGAGATATTCGACAGATTCATTTCTTCCAACAAGATGGCTGGTCTGCTCGTTCTACAAAAAGGATTACTAATTGACCGAATGATATTGAAATATTAAAAAGAGTACAGAAAGCTTTTGGAAAATTCCGAAAACTTTAATTTACTTATCGCTAATTATTGTGAAGCCAGTGTTAATAGCATTGTGAAACAAGTTCAATTATGAATTTTTATGATATAACAAACTCGGTCACTAATTCTCATGATTTATTATTGAAAACTATTCAAATTATTGATCTATTGGTCTATCGTTATAGCTTTGATGTGGCCACTCTGTATGAAATAAAAATTTTATCACAAACATCTTATAAATCGTTGAAGACTAAACTGAATAAAAGCATTTAGTGAGAAAGTTTAGGAAATGATGTTATCCAGAATAAAGAAACACTCCTTTTCCGAACCTTTTTCTATATAAAAGCTATAAATATAAAATGGAAGTAACATGTCAAAGAAAAACTGTGCAGTGTAGATATATTTATTTAAAAATCATGCTCTACTGAAATGTTTATTGGTTCAATACCAAAAATAAACCGGACGATGCCTTAAGAAATGTTTCAAAATTAAAAAGTCGAGCCAAATCAAAATAAATACTTCATAATCTTAATCGGAGAAGAGTGTTTCTTAAATTTAGAGATTTATTACTAGCAAAATATTTGCGGTTGGAATTTATTTCGACCATCGGAAAACGATTTATATTGGCGAATGAAGACAGGATTTCGTTGATAATTAATTGTATTTAGCTAATATTCAATATTTTTTATTAATTTATGCCATAACTTATATAAATAAATTGTAGTAACATGGGAATTGAATACACAAGCTAATTTTCGCATGCTTTATTTTTTATTTCACTCTTATCTAATAAACAGTAAAGGATAAACAAAAAATTATACCATCAATTTATTAAATACGTTTGACAAGAGTTGTTCAGAGGTGGACAATTGTTTATTTTCGCCATGGTCCTAATGTCATTTGTCAAAATTTTACATTAATATGATAGATTAGTTATAATACTTATATAAAGAGTTGTGATTTTTCACGTGGAAAAAAATAAAGAAACTTACACAATTATTATCCTGAAAGTGCTACGTCCCATAGAATGATTTGCGAGAGTTCATTTGCTTTCATAAGTGGCCTTATTAACAAAGATGATACTGAACGATAGTAAACATCATTTACTATGACTACTCCAAAAATTGTTGATGAAATCCGCGTCCTTGTACTTAGCTATAGTCGAATAAAATTACGTGATCGAGTAAATATTTAAAAGTAGCGGGTGTATATGAATGGTTATATATAAAAAATCTATCTGCAAGGTGGATACTGAGATTGCTTAATGGTGATTGAAAGCTCACTCGCATGAAATTCAAATAAGTGTTTCGATAATAATCCTTCTAGATACAATAAATATATCCTAGATATCTCAGAGAATAAAATATATTCGAAGCAATGTATTTCATCTGAGGAACGTGCTAACAAACAAAGCTAAAGTCGTTTTTTCAGCCATAAGGTTTTGGGATTCCAGAGGTATAGTGTTGATTGATTATTTAGAAAAAGGGGACATGACAACTGATGCAATATTATGCTGATGTTCTCTCATGGTTTGATACCGTAAAAAAAACAACCACTGTACTAAGTATGTAGAGTTAGAAAAATAAATTTTTCATTAGAAATCAGTATTTCTTTCTCAAATCACGTTTGTAATATAAAAATTTTACAAAAATCATCACTAGAACACTTTAAAATATCATCAAACTATTCACTAAAATGACACATTCAATCAATTAAGGAATGTACCGAATGATTTTAGAGAAGGTTGTCAAAGCAATAGCAAAAAACAGACTTACAAGACTCCCTACCCAAAAAAGAAATACCAATATTACATAAAACAAAATTTTATAAACATATCAAACGAACTGGATACTTCAGTTTTGAGATATAGCAACACTGATGTGAATATGTTAAATCTGAAATTGCTATCATAAAGTTTGACATTTGTAATGGTGAACGTACTCAAAACGTGTTGTCATACGACTGCTATTTGAGTTGGAAATATGGAATTAAATCGCGAACCTTTTCATGCGATCATTTTCTATGATTTTGGACGTGGATTAAACCAACAGCAGTGTGCCATTCAACTTGCTTCGAATTTTGGTAACAGAGCCACCGTCTTTCGGTCGTTCAAAATCGGCTGTTCTGCCAGAAAACGTGGATGTTGTACACAAACTGATATCAGATTGAGGCATACTTGGCACTAGTTCCACAAGCATACAATCAATATTGCATGAACATTTGGCTGTAAAAAAGATTTTTCGCATTGGATACCGTATAATTTGATAATCGCTCAAAAAGATTGTGACAGGTGACAAATCAAGGATCTATGTATGTGAACTCGAAACTAAACAACAATCGAGTAGATGGGTCTTTTAAGACGAGCCAAAACCGACAAAAGTTGTTTGCGCACGAAGCACTTAGAAGCAAATGCACGTCTGTTTTTTCGGAATAACTAGACATGTCGCCACCGTTTCATTAGAACAACCAACGTAGAATGGTCAATTCTTGATGGTACACCAGCGTTTGTTTGCCTGAAGTGTTCGAAAAAATCTAGAGAAACCAATCGTAGAGGACAATGCGAGCTCTCATACATGGCACCCAATGATTCCTTCTTATTTCCGCAGATAAAAAGTATATTGTGAAGTCAACGTTATTATTATTATATTTCAAAACTTTATTTTATATTTTGAGTGAGTATAAATAGACCTTAATATAATAGTGAAAGGTGAAAATACAAAAAGGAAAATAATATATACAAAATTATAATTCCAAGCTTGTTTAGTATAAGGCATAAATGAATTTTTTTCCAAAAATTTATTTTGAGAGCCGCTTTTGTAAATCCCATATTCAAACATTGTGTCTTTTGACTTTTCCATTGAGGTGAACAGTTGCTATAGAAATTTGTTGCATTTTGAGAATTTTCTTTTTGTTATTAAAGTTGAGGGCTTGCTCAAGTAGTAATCGGTAGGGCTCGTACGGCAATCGTCATCTCATTACTTCCATATTGTTGGTTGAGGTATTCCAAGTTCTCTGTGAACTCTAGTAGTAGACTAACTTGGATTGCGAAAAAAAAACTTTCTTCAATACGTCTAGTATCATCAGACACATGCGTTGGGTCTATAATTTTCATATTACAGATACTTTTAGTCTTAATGATGAACTTGTCAGCTAACTATTAAAAAATCGGTGAAATCTTTTGAAAATTCGAAACGCTTCACAAACAGTTGCAAAGCTCCAAGTGTTTGTTGGCCAAACTATCAAATCAATTATTTACTGTCAACAAATGTACGAGTTAATAAGCGAAGAGAGAAAAAGCAGCCGGAAACGATCTAATTTTCCATAACAACAACATTAAACTGCACATATCTTTTGATACGGTTTTAATTGCCTGAAATTTTATACCTGAAATATTACCAAAAAAATATGTTTCCATAAAAGATGTTGAAAGCCTTTGCCATCTATGGAAGCCGATACGACGGTTTTCCAGTACCATTTCTTTAACTTTTTTTATATTAACGTCGTTAAGAGAGGTTGATGGTAGACTCTCACGGGAAAACTGCTAGATATCTGCACGACATTCAGTGAATGCTTTCTTTATTGTTGTACTAATTTAGGAAGAAAAACTGTTGTCTATTCGATTTTAGCGCGCAGAATAGACAGTGTGAAAACGGCACATATGTCATTTATTAGTGTTCCATATTAATAAATTTAGATTGGAACACAAAAAAAAGACAAAATTATTTTTTTATTGAGCTAATATTATTCAAATGTCTTGATCTGCATTCAACGTATAAATTCTTATTATCCCTATTTGTTCGGATTCTGCTGACATTTTGAGAATTCCCATTCATTTTGTAAACAACAGTTTTAGGATACGCAGCAAACAAGAGACTACCTGAAAAAAAATCGGTCGGTTAATGTGTGTTCGGTATGGGATCATTTGTAAAGGGAGACAGCTAGATTCTAAGATGAATGTGGTTAAATACTTTGCGGCTATTAATCCAGCGACTTGGCAGCTACCAAAATAAACATGGGAGCATATACAAATGACAAATCTAACCGATACTTGGATATTTTTTGAAACGAAACATGCAGTGAGGAATGACTATATTAATTAGTACAATACATCAGATGCTGCTTTCGGTCGGAAAAATATGTTACGCTAATTTGCAAATAATTTTTCATTAATGTATGAAATGAAACGTATTGAAATTATTCTAATCAGATGTACCCTAATTGTCTCTAATTTTAATTTTAATAATAGTACTAAGTACGCTGGTTACCGAAAAAGAATAAATTTGGAAAAAATCATAAGTAAAAAAGGCTTCCCATCTTTCTCACAATAGTAGAGAGCTTTATTGTTATTAGAAAATTTTACAATTTTATGGACAAAGCGACACAATTTTATATTAGATGATATGAAATAACATTTGGGCTTAATAAATTTAATACATTTAATATCTTACTTCATCATACTAAATTGAATTATTTCAGTCTATAGAATCTTTGGTTGATTGTAGAATTCTGCCACAGAATGATAAGATCTTCCAAGCAGAAATGCCTTTGTCAGTTTTCGAAATTTATTAAATGTATTTGCCATTTATAATTCTGAAGGTAGCTGATTGAATAAGTTTTTGGCACTGAGCATGATTGAATTTTACCAGATGAGAAGTAGGTATAGTTAACTAAATGTCTAAATTCTTCTTTCAAGTAGGGTAGTTACGAATCGGTCTCTTAGTTGACTTGTGAAAGTGCGAACCAAACAAACGGATTCTAAAATGGAGAAAGTGGGGAGAGTTAAAATTTTGTATTTTTAAAATAGAATTCGCAATGCGCTCTAGTACTAAGACCATGATGTAACGAATAGCTCTTTTTTGTAATTTCAAGATAGATTCGAAGAGATGCAAACTACATGAACTGCAGATAGGCAAACCATAGCGAAGATACGATTCGAACAGCGACTAGTAAGTTGTTAAAGCAGTCAATATGTAGACCAAGAAACTTGATCGAAAGCTTGTATATCTTAACCACTTCAGTTTACACTGGTATCATCTACCAATAAAGTGAAATTTATCATTAATTCGTAAGTCTGTGACATCATTCATAGATACCAAATAAAAAAGGATTGGACCTAAAACTGAACCCTGAGGTACACCACTGCCAGCTGACAAATTACTTGAAACTTTACCATTACCTGGTACCAGTTGTTTTTTACATTCAAGGTAAAATACAAACCATTTTAAGGGAACACCTCGGATGTCATAATATTCTAGTTTGTTAATCAGAATTGCATGATCAACATAATCGAAGGCCTAAGCGAAATCACAAAAAAATGAAGCCGAATAAAATTTATTGTTAAGTGAGGTATATATGTGATTGAGAACAGAGAACAAATTGTTGAGCTATCAAGATTTTATGTTTGAAAAGAAAAAGGGTAATAGACGGTTTTTCATTGGAAGTTCAATTATCTTCGATTAGATTTGTAATAATGCAATAGGACGTTAGTTAGTAATGTTATTTTTCTCGCCACCTTTGTGCAGGGAAACAATTATAGCTGTTTTTAGGCAGCCCCTTTTCCAAGGATTCGTTGATTAGAGAACATAAAACGTTGATCATCACTTCTGAAAAATTTGATAATAACTTGATAACCCATCGATGCCGCAGGAAGTTTTGTTTTGAATGCTGAGTATGGTTTGATCTAGCTCAAATCTATTTACAGGTCTAAGAAGAAACTGTCAGAGCAGCACGACTTAGAGAGTAATGCATTCCGGTATTTGCAAACAATATTTCCAAACTTTACATAAGAGGAATTAAAAGAGGGGATATTTCTTGGCTCATAGATCCGTAAAGCTATAGAAGATCCCAGTTTGCAAGAATCTATCAACGGAAATGTTTGCCATTCAAAAAAGTTCCCGAAGTGTTTTTGAGAAATAATAAAAAATGAAAATAATAAAAATGTTTGGTTGACTTATTGAAAAATTTTTAATAAATAGAAGTGAATATGTCATTGAAGATAAGTTTCTTTCTTGACAACTGGAAATATGAGCAATGGACAAAGGTAAAGTTTTCATCAAAATTTATGAAGAGTCATCAGAGATTTTGAGATTAGTATTGGTCTGTGACCAGAGAAAATGACCCAAAAACTGTGAAAAAAAGACAAAACAATTTGTCATTTTTTAGTATTTTGTTATTGTTCATTGTTATGGATATGACTAAAATCAAACGTGAAGGAACATTATTATTATACTTTCTGTATGACTTTTACCCAAATAAACGATTAATTATAATATATAAAACTCTACTTTCAACAGAAATTGATCTATTGCAGATTATTGCAATCTAACTGAACCTTTCTGGCTTTTACCTTCTATAATATAGATGAAGGACACGGAATTAAACTAAATAATTTATTGAGAATCAGTTCTAATTTAAGATAATCCTCATTTCAAGACAAAATATGGTATTTTTTTTAACAAATATGCAGTTGATATTTGTATAATTGTTTTAGTTATTATTAGTTATGAGTTTGCCATGAATTATTTATAAATTACTTTTTATATAAACAATTTCAGTATTCAAGTAGAATGAAAAATGATTTAAAAATAACAATTCTCTAAATACCGGATATTAGAGCCTTGATAAATCATAACAAAGTTAATATTGATATCTGATTTACTTTATATATGTACAGGGTGATCTAAAATAAAAGTATTATAACTTTTACGTGAAAGAGTGTACATAATTCTTCTTCTTTCTTCCATAAACGGTCTAATGCTTGTTCCTTCTTCGCGATCATTCTTCTTCCTGGATCTAGATTGTCACTCTACTTCTTTCGTGTTCGACCTCCGTGTTACAATTGGAGATTTATTTTTTACTATTTATATCAGTCTATCGTCTGTCATTTGACTTATATTGCTTTTTATGCTGTGATACCCATTCGTTAATGTTATCTACCTCACATAATCTAATAGTGTTTTTCCCGTCTTGCTACGTTCTGAAGACATTCCGCGACCTTATTAGTTCTAGCTACTTGTCTTTTTACCTTACCTGGTCTTCTATGTCTCCTTAACTGGTTAAGTCAATTCTAAGGTACTTGTATTTCATTCTGTTGTATTATTTGGCCTTCTAGTTCTAATTTGCAATTATTGGACTCTTTTTATGTTGCTTTGCACATGGTTTCTTCAGTCGATATAGTGATTATACTGTTTGCCTGTGAGATTGGACATATTTTATAATCATTTGAAGATTATCTTCATTTTCGGCACATTTCGGCATAGCACAAGATTTTGATTTCTCTGTCACCCATTCCATAACCTTTGCCTAGCCACACCTTTTCTATGATTTCATCCATTATTACGAGGATGGTCCCAGAAGTACCTGGCCTGATCTAGAGATGACGGTAGTTGCTTGAACAATACCACTGTATTATAAAGTACACAATCTATGCAGCTTATGTTTCGAGTTTGATGTAAACATCAAAAAAATTGGTCTTTGTTATGTGATACAATACTTTTATTTGAAAGGCCTTAGCCCAACCAATATAAAAACTGAACTACATTCTACTCTGGGTAAAGCTGCTCTTTCGTAATAAACAGCAAAATATTGGATAGCAGTGTTTAAACAAGGCCGTACAACCTGCGAAGACCAGCATCGTAGTGGTCGACCAAATGAGGTGTTGATGATAATCCACAAAGTGGTTCTGGATGATCGTCGAGCTAGTAGACATAGTAGACATTTTAAAAAGTGCGATACATCGTATATTAACTGAGAATTTGGACATGAGACAGCTTTGCGTAAGGTGAGTGCCGCGTACGCTCACAATGGAACAAAAGCTGCGTCGTCAAAATGATTCCATTGAGTGTTTGGCAATGCTTCACAGAAATAAAACCAAATATTTGCACCGTTTCATAACCATGAATGAAACGTGGGTCCAATAGACTGAAAAGGGAGAACTGGCTCCAAAGAAGACCGTTCCACCTGCAGGCAAAGTCATGGTGTCGGTTTTTTGGGAAACGCGTAAGATAATTTCATTGAGTATCTTGAAAAAGAAAAAACTATCAACGGCGGAGTATTATGAGAAATCATTGCAACGTTAGAGTGAAGAAATCAAGCAAAACGGCCCTGTTTGGTTACAAAGCAAGTGTTGTTTCATAAAGACAATGCACCAGCTCACACATTCGTTATTGCAATGGCCAAAATTAATAATTTAAGATTAGATCGGATTATTTTCTGTTCGGTTCGGTGGTCAAAGACGTTCCAACAATGAAGAGATGATGTCGGCAGTTAATGGCTGTTTTTAGGAGCTTGACGATTCTTATTATAAAAAGGGTATCGAAATTATTTAACATCGCTGGGAAAAGAATATGGAGCTAAAAAGGGGATTGCGTTGAAAAAAAATATATTTTTTCCAGAATTTTTGTGTTTTCTTTGTTGTGCCAGGCACTTCTGGGACCATCCTCGTATTTGGAGTAAAATAGGACTAAGTGAGTCTCCTTGTCTGAGTTTTGTTTGTTTACCATTAATGCGAACCTGAACTTGATTGTCTGAGTATATGTTTTCGATAGTCTGGATTATATTGATACATTTTTCATTTTAATTCGGTCAAAGGCTTTTGTGAGGTCATTCAAGCAAGAGAATGCTGATTTGTTATATCCTATGGATTTATATACCAGTTGCAGCAGGATAAATACTGCATCTCCGCAGGTCTTCCTGATTTGAATCCTTGATGTTCATCTTCTTGTGTTGTGATCCAACTAATTTTATTGGTGATAATTTTTCTAACGAGTTTCAATGTTGTATCTAGCAAATTTATCTTCCTGTAGTTAGCCGGATCTTGTTTATCTCCTTTTTTAAACATGAGTATAATTGTACTGGTACGCCATCTGTCTGGTATTTTACAATGTAGCTGAATTTTTCAGATAAAATATGTAAGTTATGGTGTTAAATGTGGGTCACTTTACTTTAGTGGTCCATTATGGACCCCATTCTGGAGACTTTCTGTTTTTTAAGGGGCTTAGTCGACTTCTTGAATGGTGTCTTTATATATACGTTACATACGTTATACCTTATATATGGTGTGTTGGTTTTCTTAGAATCACATTCTCCTTCAAACAGCTCTGTTAGATAGTCTTTCCATTTGTTTTCTATTTGTCTTGATTCGCGAAGTTTAGTTATTTCTTTCCGTTTTTGTCTTATCACTGTCCACACTCCATTTTGAGCACAGTAGGAATCTCTCCAATTTTTTTCGAGGATACAGAATGAATCGCAAAATAAATCAAAGTACCTATAATATGACTACAATCAATATTTTCTATCCTATTGTTGGCAAATATCACTTATTGGTGTTTATAAATCTTTTGTAAATTCGAAAATTACGAATAATAATTTTTTAGTTGAAATCATTATATAATATTTTGTGAATAAGATTTATTCAGTTTTTCTTTAAAAATTGTTTGTATATCAATAACTCTGTGGTAGTATGAGCTTTTCTTCCTAATATGGATCTTGATAAATTAAAAGGGTTTTTCAGCCATCATCCTATATCTGTACGGTTTTTGGACTGTTCAGTTGTGGTCAGTTGTCCCTTACTCTTGACGTTTTTGCCAACTTGAGAGGTTCGCATTTTCAAAAGTTGCGATCAGTAGTTCATTATCAGTTAAACTGATCGAATGTTTTGAATATGCCAAACTTTCACGTTGGAGAAACGTAGAGACTCAATCAAATCATTTGCTTGAGAGCTAAATCAAAAAATGTTCGTAATAAGTCATCTTAAACGTTATAAATGGTACATTACTAATTAATCAATAATGAATATATCTATGAAATTTACTCAGTAAGAAGTTATAGTAAAAAAATCTAGAATTATATATTTAAAATTCGAAGGTTTATTTTAAAAAAATATTGATACAAATTACAATTTTACAAATCAATGAATTCTATTAATTTTTAGAGATTCAATTAACAAGATTTATTGAATGAACTAAATTCATTAAAAGGTGCTTACAACAATCCTATTTTTATAATAAAATAAGTGCTGACACATGTTTAAAAAATATGATCCTGTCGCGTTTTAATTTTTTAATTAACCTAGATTTTTCTTCATGTAACTCTAGTTGAAATAGAATGAATATATTCAAATACAACTCAAAATACGTCGTCACTAGTGATGATAAAAAATTTCATCAGCTAGTGAATTCCGCCATATTTCGAGCTTTTCATAATAGTCTTCGGTCTTTTTTTTTAGTAGATAAAATTTATACTTCAGTAATTCTAGAGAATATCTGACAACCATCTTTTCTCATGCCTTCACATTGACCTTAAGTTAGAGATTATATTATGTTAGGGCAGTCGAAGTTGTCATACGTGATTTCATTTGTTTTCAATTCTTACAGCACATGAAAATTTGTAAATGTAATATTCAATTCATAAGGAGTTGATATAGTTTATTTCTAAATAAAAACAAATAATTTATTAATGAATTTATTACTCAGTTCCTGTTTACTAAACAGATTTATTATATTATTTATGTTTATATTTGCAGTCAAAATATTTTTAGGCAGTTTTACGAATCAATATTTTCCGCAACTTTGATGAATATGGCCTGAATGGTTTTTAATGATAAGTAAATGATTCCGTTATGTTATATTTTGATGAGAAATTAAATTCTCCCGAAACGCCAAAAATTTTTTCTATAAAAACTTACGTTACTTATTAAAATAGCCTTTCACGGCTGCTATTACCTCTACATTCTATGGAGATGTTATTTGAGATGTGAACAGTCAGAGGGCGCCTCGTGTAGCAAATAGGGTAGATATTACAAAAGTTCGTACTCTAATTTACTGATTTGTATTTGAGCTGTATGAGAGAACGCGTTATATCGATGAAAAATGATTTTTGTCTTGGGTAAACCAGGTTTTTTCACAAATTTTTAGATTCAATTGATCAAAAAGCTAACTATAATTCTCTGCAATTATTTTTTCGCCAATTCAAAGGTTATTCTCCAGCAATTCAGAGGTTATTCTACAGCACGATTTCTTTAAAATCCCAAATAATTGACGCTGACATCGATTTTTCTCTCCTTACTCTCTTTGAACCACACTATTATACTCAAGCCTCATCTACAATTATGCACTTTATTATATGCTCTAAAATGCTCAAAATATTTAAAAAGCCGCTGGTTTTTATTACCTTTTTAGGGAATATGGCACTCATGACCATTTTTAAATTAAAAATCTTTTTACTATCAGATCAGTTTTTGAACAACCGTTTAATGTTGTTTTTGGTACTATATTGTTCAAAGCTAATAATTTTATTACCGCACATTGAAATTTTCCCCAACATATTGGAATTGATATAGAGTTGAAAGAGCAGCATAAAACTTCACAGGTGTTCGTAAAGACCACTTATTTTCTAGACGTTTCACACAGATTGCCCAAAGTTGCATCAATTTTGTAATTAAAGTTGAGAGCCATAGATGGATCTGTCAGCATATGTAGATATACAATCGAACAATTTCTTTAGTCGTTAGAATTCCGAATGTTACATTGAAATTTGAAATTGTTTTTGGAGAAAGAGGGCTGAGAGGCTTCTGACAAATACCCTTAAAGTTCCAGAAAATCGTTGGAAGTATGGAAAAAAGTCGGACAAAATCTGAATAAAAACGTTGACCTGCTTTTTCTATATTTCGGAACAATCAAAATGAGGCTTCAGAGATCTCTAAATCTGTGATTTCTCTCTTATGCTGTATCAATTGATAAAACTATTGGTGAGGAGGATTAAATTGGCGTACTCTTAAGAGGGTCCTCTAGTTTCTCGAGTCGAAAAATCGTTTTTTATCTATGATAAATCATACCTACAGCATGTGTAGAAAATTTGTGACAAAAGATTCTTCGATATTCGAAGTGTTTCACAAGCTACGGCCCAGGAACGGAGTAGGTATACGGAGCGCGTGCCGAGCTGCTCCTGAAGCCGTGGGGCGCTGTATTGATATCCCTTAACCTAACTGCTACGTAAACCTTTTGTGAATTAGATGAAGTAAAGGGGAGCCGAGGGCGTTTACAGACGCTTTCGAATATTGAGTAAGACGCCATGATATTTTGATATTTTAATTCTTCCTGTGTCGCTTCTTTTATGATCTTTTGCATCTCCTTTTTTTATTAGATCGTCGTTAATTTTATACCCTTTGGTCTTTGCCTTATTTCCTCATTTTCTTTTCTAATATTTTATTTGCTTGTTGTATCTTCCTTTGTTATTTTTTATAATTTATTGTTTAATGATAACATTCGTTTGCATTTTCCTTTTTTAATCCTAGCGAACTGCAAGGTATAATATATGATAATACAATTTGTCCAGCCAGTAACAAGTAAATGCAAGGAGCTAGAAATACAGGGCTCGCTAGTGTTTCGTTCGAATTGAATTGAATTTCTGATAAAAATGATAAGGACTATTCTTATAGATAATGAACTAATATCCATTTTTTACCCAGATAAAAAGTCTCTAAATGACATATTATTTTAGATATCGTTGGTAAACGAATTTTTTTAAATCTTTCTTTCTTCCAGAATATTTTCGAATTTCAAAGTACTAGTCACAATCTACAAATTGAAACTTGAATGAACATGAATTTTCTGAAGGTTTTACTGTTTATTTACAGAATAGAATGCGTTAGAATAGTAAATTCTAATTTTCAGAATGATAAATCTTCAAATTTGATAACTGTATTCAAAATTTATAAGACACAGAGTTTACGTAAATTCGTGAATTAATTCGTTATACCGTAAATTATTCTGAAACGACATTTATTCACCTTTAATTTTAACCAGAAGATATCTAGAAAAGAATTCAAAGTATAATAATTCGGAAAGTTAGTGAGCCCAAACTAATAAAGTCTCTCATAAATATGTTAGGATTGCGGTGTTTCTAATAATTTGAGGTAATTTGCTCGTAAACACCATAAAACAGTTCATCTGGGTAAATTATTTGACAGCTTGAGCCCACAGAGACATCTTAAATCCATTTGAAATCCTGCTTAAGACGTTTTACATGACTTGTCTTTGAGTTGTGGAAAACAAACGTGAGTGTATTTTTAGACAAATTGGACGCGAGGAATATTTATGATTACATCGCATCATTGTACTTCAATTATTTATTGGATTTATTGTTATAATTATCATAATCATAATAACCATAAAAGTTCATTACGTTAACTTTAAGATACTCGTATTTTTGTACTACAACAACTTTATGTAAGCCATTTAATGTGTAGAATTACGTGATCCATAACGTTATACATTTTGTCATTTGTTATCATTTTTTGAAACAAAAGATAACATAATTGAAAAAGTCTAGAAAGAAAATAGTATTTCTTATATCAGGTATAATTTGTGTAATAAAAGCGAAACGAGTTATTTATGTCATGTGATTCAATAAGCTATATTTAGAGAATAATTGCAAGTGGGAATGACTTGCTTAATACAAGCATTGAATTAAAGAAACGACACAAAAGGCACCCATCACATCTCTAGTCCAATATCAAATCCGAGAAATTCGGTTATGAGTACCCGAGTTTTATGAAATAGAAAACTGTCGAGCTAGTTCGAAAAAGTTAAAACAAATATTAAAAGATGTTTTGGATTTTGCCGTAGCAAAAACCTCACTAACATAAATATCTCCACAAAATTTATTTTTAATGGAACAAAGCAATCGACGATATCCAAACATCGTACTCAATTGAGAGCTTCGTCAAAGAATATTGCTCATTTAATTTGATTTTATATAATTCGTGCATGAAGAATTATTGAACATACTGTTTACACTACCACTAGATTAACACTCACTATTACACTGTCTTATACAACAGACGCTAAATGCCACACATTCATCCATCCCAATCCGAAAGTCGCAGCAATTGAAGGCGAAGTCCTCCAAATTTAAACAGAGTGTAGAAGTGAAAAAATTTTAAATTTTGAACACAACCTTAACTGCTTCAGGATTTTTCATTTAAATGATTAATGATGAAAATTAATTTATTCTTTATGCTATATAAGGTTGATGAAAGACAGAAAATAAATCTCATATTATTTTAAAATAATTAATTTTCCTTCACACTTTTTTACGTCTAGGACTAACAGAAAAGAAATAAATGTTCTTAACTGGCGTGCTTAAAAAATTAAAAAATAGCTTGCTGTTGTTTATACTACGTAGATTCTAAGAAAATATATTCAATCAAGTAGTAATTTAAAAAATATATTATTACACTTAAAGTTCACTTTTTCTTCGGGTAATACGTTTATATATTTCTCCTTTTTTAATGGGTTGGGTATTGATAGAAGATAGAAGAAGATTTAATTCAAATCTTCAATTTGTACAAATCACCAAATAAATGAAGAAAATATTAAAATCATTTTTTTCATAATTACTTCTAGTTTCTCTTTATCCCTGAGAGGCGATGGGTTATTGTCACATTCTTCTTGAAATATAACTTCATCTTGGTAGCGATTTAAAAATTTCGATGACTCATCTATTCTTGAATCTTCTTCGTGGGTACATTACAACACCCTGGATACTGTAAACCACAAATTTCGTTGCAAGAACCTTATAAAATTTACAACTAAGCTAGATTTTTCCTTTAAATAGCACCATCTCAATTGTTTTTATATTGTCCTTAATATCTCTTGTTTTGAATTTCTATAGTAACTTTTCTGTTGTAATTATTGGTATTTTGTCTTTCGATATCAATAATCTTCTTCTACATGTTGTCATTTTTAATTTCTTTCAGGACATCCTGTAAATCCTATAAAAACAAAACAAATTGAAATATGTTTTTGGTTTGTATCTGATATAATAAGCCAAATATCTAAAACTACGTTTTCCACTTAATGTATCATAAAAATATATTCCATATTGAAACTTCCTATTAAGATGTTAGTATCGATACATGATTTCTGTAATAATGTGCCCATATTTTGTTTCTTTCTTTACTCTGAGAATAATATGCATATTATTAAAATCATTTATAAAAGAAGTAGACAAATACTATGATTCGTATATATTCAAATGCTTACCGTTGTAAATGTCTTAAAAACATGAGTTCATCTTGCTCTTCTAAATACCAATTTAAAATAATCGTCCTTCAGTTTCATAAATTTGTAAATCTTAATCTCCTTCAATATGCTCCTTATCATTGTCGAGTTTTCCTTTCTTATTTCTATTATTATATATTTTGTGTGATCACATATCTGCTTTGTATATTTCAATTCTTGATAATTTACCATCTACAAAGTAATCTTCTGGGTTCCGCATTGAATGATCTTCCTGGTCTAATTTGAAGAGCCCTTACCCATCATTC
Source organism: Diorhabda carinulata (assembly GCF_026250575.1). NCBI lineage: Eukaryota > Metazoa > Arthropoda > Insecta > Coleoptera > Chrysomelidae > Diorhabda > Diorhabda carinulata. The sequence continues at coordinate 10,005,707 of NC_079465.1, forward strand.
ATGTCTTTCATTAATTATCAGATATAAAAGAATACGTAGAACATGATATTTCTTCAAAGTTTCACCATAGCAACGAACAATAACTTATTAGAAGTGTCAGTGTAAAGTTTGACGTCAAAAAAGTAAACCAGAGCTACGCAATAAATTAAATGAAAAAGATGTCCAACGGAATTGTGAAAAGCGAAAAATTGGAGTATCGAGCCATTATCAAGTATCTGTATTTAAAAGGGTTAAGAGGTAAGCACATTTACGAAGATATGCTTAATACTTTTGGTAATTAATGCGACCGTGAAAAATTGGACTGCAAGCTTCAAAAGAAGTTAATATTTCTATTGAAGATGATGACCGATCGTAAAGGCCAGTTTCTGTGTCAGTTCCCGAAAATATCGATGCAGTTCATGACATGATTTTAACAGACCGTCGAATTGGACTGAAACGAATATCTGAAGCACTGAATATTTCATATGAACGCGTTCATCATATATATCACATCAATTTGGACACGAGAAAAATTGCTGCAAAATGGATCCCCAAATGTTTGAATGTTAACCAAAATTGAATTACTAGAGCACCCCCTTTATTCACCAGATTTGGCTCCGTCTGACTAACATCTCTTTCCTCAACAGAACAAAAGTTTAAGAGGTCGTAAATTTTCTTCCAACGAGGAGGTAATAAAAGCTGTGGAGGTCTGGTTTGCAGAGCAAGAAGAAACATTTTTTTTTCAAAGGTCTAGAGATGCTGTCGGTTCCCTGTAATAAATGGATCTAATTAAGAAGGGAATATGTTGAGTAATAAAATATTTTGACATTGAAATTTTGTTTCAATATATCCTCGTATATATGAATAATGCCTGCAATATTTGCATTTCATTTTTGATCATTATTGGCATATCCTAAAGCATATAATAATATTTTTTCCCAAAATAATGAAAATAAAATTAATCGTGTGCAAAAATAATGAATTTTGTCGCCGTCGTTAGCGTTTGAAGTGAATAAAGTCGATATCAGCTGAGTAGCGTATGCGTATATGCCTTTCGGTGATCAGTTTACCAAAGTTTACCTGCAGTCTCTGATAACGATAATTTCGTTATAGAAAAGTGCGTCAGACCGTCTAATTGCGAGTGTTGGATTAGTAGGAATGTGAGCAGTGTGTTAATTATGAATTTCATCAACAGAAATTCCAGATCAATCCCTGTTAAACATTTACTTTTCATGGGCGTGGTGTATGGCGTTCCTTAGTCCAACATGGATACTAATCCGCCCAAAATCGACGATATTTTCAATGTACCTCAATCATTATAAATAAACGTTCCGAATACGTATTGTTCATAAAACAGTCTTTTATTATATAGGTTTATCTTTCAGCAATTACTGAATTTTTAACGCAGCAATACCATATTTTTCTTTAATATCAGGATTGTTCATTATTCGTTATTTTAAAGAATGAAAATTGGCTAAGACATGACATTTTCTGATTTGATTATCCTAGTAATAAAGATAATCATCGTTATGTCTGTATTACCATTTATAAAATCAACGATGACGTCATATCTCTAAATTGGGACACCCTGTATACATTATTATTGTACGTAAAAAAGTGCGATTGAAAACATTGGTCAAATTTTCAACTATAATTTTTATATGAGCCCTACCCTTAAGGTTAACTTCTATTTTTATTTGTTCCTATAAATCCACTTTGAGACTTGACCTACCGTGCCTAACTGACAAGGTTCATCTTACTTAGTGGTTAGGTCTGCCATAATAGCGTACAACCCAATAACAATAAAATAATAAG